>NC_092418.1:63755343-66155343 GCF_040894005.1 Engystomops pustulosus | reverse complement strand
GTGGATGCATTTGTCATAGTATGCTGGACAGGTTAAAGTACATGTTATGAGATAAATCATCTGTTATGAGCCATAATGTAATAATATAATAATAATTCCTTTATTTATATGGCACACACATATTACGGAGTGCTACACAGAGCTGGCAAAATCGGTCCCTGTCCCCAATGGGGCTCACAATCTAATCAACTTACCAGTATGTGTTGAAGGAAACCGGAGGGAAACCACGCAAACACAGAGAGAACATACAAACTCTTTGCAGTTGTTGACCCTGGGAAATGAACCCGGGTTTCCAGTGCTGCAAGGCTGTAATGCTAACACTAAGCCACCATGCTGCCCCTATATACTGTATATTCTAACTAAATGGCGAGGGGAAATCAGAATAGGTTATTCCCAAGATGATGATAAAAGATTTGGTCAGGGTATGGCAAATGGGCAGATAAGAATGTTTATGCAATTCTTAAGAGAGCACAGAGTACTAGATATTAGTGATATGTTTATCAGACTTATGATGTGACTTATGAAACTTGTATTGATTGGTTTATTTGATACCTAACACTGACACCTGAGTCTGACACCTGAGCAAAGCTGCTCAAATGGTGGTTGAAAATGAGATCAAACCTCATATATCAGGCTCATAAGCCTGTGAAAAGAATACATTATATCTATTTACAAACTGTGCAGCCAATGAGGAACAGAGCAATCGGAGGGGAAATACCCAAGAATCAAGTGCATTAGTTTCTTACTTGCAGAAGCTGCTGCTAGAATCTTCTTCGCTAAAGGCAGGTAATTAATAAATGACTTATAGCAACTGTATGTGTTAATCATGTGCACACATCTCTTATCACTAGAAATATATACGAGAGCCATCACCCACGGGGGATGATCAAATCCCTACCATATAGCCAATTACTTAGAGCTAAGCGAATTACTAGTGACCCTGCTAAATCTGGGAGGAATATATACAATATGGGCCAAAAATTCATCCAACGGAAGAGATCCACATGCGGTTGTTGCCAGCAACATTGTTAAAAGAAACATGGTAGATAGGAAGGACTTTTCTCTTACCGCAAATCCCAATGTATCTATGATCGGGTGGTTAGAGCAGACAAATGAGTATATTTGGACAGCCCAGAAAGGGATCATTTCCGTGCCTGCATTAACTGCAAACAGATGAATAAAGGGTCACATTTTACATGCAACGGTGTGGAACATCAAATTAAACACTATCTTACATGCGATAGCACATACGTTGTTTACTTATTGAGTTGCCCTTGCTGTCTATATGTAGGGGAGACCACATTGGAATTCAAAACCAGGTTCAATCAACATAAGTACACTATCCATGCGAAAAAGAAAGACGGTTTCCAAACACTTCTTTGAAGAAGATAATTTGGAGAAACATCTTAGATTCCAACTAATTGATCATATACCACTACCTCGAAGGGGAGGTGACAAGGAACGGCTTCTCAAAAAACGAGAGTTACAGTGGATCTTCACTGTGGATACCCTTAAACCTAAGGGTTTAAATGTCGATTTTAAACTGAGTGGTATATGAAGTTGTGGAGATTGGGGCATATATGCTCAGACTGGGTGCCAGTTCCTCATCATCAAAGTGTAGACATGAGTGATACAATGCTTTCTCTATGACAACCACTTATGTTGTTTTTTCTTCTCTTTGCAGACTAAATGAATCTTTGAAACCAACTTATGGACAACCACCATCTCTATCGTTTAAAAAATTCTTTTTGTGACACCACGTATTTTATGTTTGTCAGTTTTTCCCACAAAGCCCTTAGAAGCTGTTAGTTAAAATGTTTGATTTACACTCAATATTATGGTCCAGACAATGTCCATAGGGGAGACGATGTGCATTTCAATGCATTGTGGACGATGGCGGTGTATGGAGTGCCCTAACAGGACCTTGGTTGGGGGTTTCACCCTTCTCTTTAGGGGTGTAACATACACCATGCACAAGCCTTGTACCATGCCCTTAGTGGCTATGGGCACTATTGGCCCTGACGCCTCCCATTATAATATAATATATGTTTTTTTTGGTATCATAATACAATTGTTTTAACCTGGATTATAGTAGCAACACTATGTAGCAATCGCCAGTCACTGTCTTTTACATACGTCACAAACAGCATCAGCGATAGGTCTCTGTGATTATGTTTGGAGATGATGTCACGGGTTGCTCTGACAACCAGTGGTGCCGCGGCTGCTGGGGCGCATGCACACACACTAGTGTGACACGTGCGTTCCAACTATGCATGTCATGCATGCGTTCCATATACACTACGTGTTTCTAAACTTTTTTAAGCAGCCTGTACATAGCGTATCAAGGGGTGAGTTGCCAATGGACCCTTTCAGGCCATTTTTATGTTTTTATTTAATACTGGGAATCTATTTTGAAATGTATCACAAGTCACAATGTAACATAAATGCACCAGCACTTGTTTGCACTTTATAAAAACTTGTAACTATGCATTGACTCACAGATGTAGATATGATATGAATAATGTGTAAAAGTGGCTTGTTACTACACAATCATGTGACTCAATTGATTGTGATCATGTGATTTAGTTGTATCTGCATATACATGTACTATCTGCACTTGTCATTTGGCTTGATAAAGACTCACACCGAGCCGAAATGTTGCTGCTGTTTTGGGATATGGAATAAAGAGGACTCTACATTTTCACTTTTAATCCTGGAGTGCTGCCTTTTTTCTACACATACATTTATAGATAGATAGATAGATAGATAGATAGATAGATAGATAGATATAGATAGATAGTACAATTCTAGTTTATAAAGTGTAATTTTTATGCTACATTCTGCACAGTATTTACACTCACGGGCCACTTTATTAGGTACACCATGCTAGTAACGGGTTGGACCCCTTTTGCCTTCAGAACTGCCTCAATTCTTCATGGCATAGATTCAACAAGGTGCTGGAAGCATTCCTCAGAGATTTTGGTCCATATTGACATGATGGCATCACACAGTTGCCGCAGATTTGTCGGCTGCACATCCATGATGCGAATCTCCCGTTCCACCACATCCCAAAGATGCTCTATTGGAGTGAGATCTGGTGACTGTGGAGGCCATTTGAGTATAGTGAACTCATTGTCATGTTCAAGAAACCAGTCTGAGATGATTCCAGCTTTATGACATGGCGCATTATCCTGCTGGTACCAAGGGGCCCAAAGAGTGCCAAGAAAATATTCCCCACACCATGACACCACCACCACCAGCCTGAACCGTTGATACAAGGCAGGATGGATCCATGCTTTCATGTTGTTGACGCCAAATTCTGACCCTACCATCCGAATGTCGCAGCAGAAATTGAGACTCATCAGACCAGGCAACGTTTTTCCAATCTTCTACTGGCCAATTTCGATGAGCTTGTGCAAATTGTAGCCTCAGTTTCCTGTTCTTAGCTGAAAGGAGTGGCACCCGGTGTGGTCTTCTGCTGCTGTAGCCCATCTGCCTCAAAGTTCGACGTACTGTGCGTTCAGAGATGCTCTTCTGCCTACCTTGGTTGTAACAGGTGGTGCTTTGAGTCACTGTTGCCTTTCTATCAGCTCGAACCAGTCTGCTCATTCTCCTCTGACCTCTGGCATCAACAAGGCATTTCCGCCCACAGAACTGCCGCTCACTGGATGTTTTTTCTTTTTCGGACCATTCTCTGTAAACCCTAGAGATGGTTGTGCGTGAAAATCCCAGTAGATCAGCAGTTTCTGAAATACTCAGACCAGCCCTTCTGGCACCAACAACCATGCAACGTTCAAAGGCACTCAAATCACGTTTCTTCCCCATACTGATGCTCGGTTTGAACTGCAGGAGATTGTCTCGACCATGTCTACATGCCTAAATGCACTGAGTTGCCGCCATGTGATTGGCTGATTCGAAAATAAGTGTTAACGAGCAGTTGGACAGGTGTACCTAATAAAGTGGCCGGTGAGTGTATGTGTGCAAATGTCTGTATCTAGAAAGTCATCTATTTAGACACAGCTCATTCTTTAAAAAAGCATAATAAGCTTCTGTATGTTGTATTGAGCTGCACTGTGCAAATTTGTAGTGTAGTGTTTCATACAAAATCATGCAATTCACTGTATGAGTTGAATATGAGGAAACAGCCTCTCTGTTAAAAATCAGAGAAGCATTCTGGCAATTTGAGGCGTTCTGGCATTCTGGCAAAATGAATTCATGTACCATTATTACTATTATATCCTGAACATATTATTCCCCTTTTTCCTTTAGTCCTGGTCAATCTTTTGTGTCCCAGATCATGCTATTTCTGAGTATCTGTTACCACTATCAAGTAGTTATTCTATTGTATCTAATATTTAACCCGTAAACAGTCTTGTCTGCTGTAAAAATCTTTGTTTCTAACCCATATTTTAACACTTATTTTTGTATGATTAATTTTTATATCTTATTTCTTATCTGTATCGTATTAGATCCTCACCAGAACAATCCAGACACACCCCTGGACATTATACTTCTTAATTTTATTTTATTATTTTTTCCAGAAATAAAAATTAACACATAGTAGGCGAATTAGCCTACAACAATCCGAACGCAGTCGGTCACAAATCAAGTATTGCTTATTGGATACATCAGGTCATTCAAAGTTTACACAATAGCATGGATAATATAAGTGCGTCCACTACAAGTGTTTTTATGCTCTTAGGATGAGCGGCTAGTGTCGCGAGTATAAGGAGCAGGAATATACTTAACCCACCATGACACACCTCTGGTGGTAGCGTGGGAGGTGTCAGTTCTTTCCAAGAGGCGTGACCTAGTAGGTCTTACAATAATCCTGTGTGCATATATATTTCCATAGGTAACAGTAGATGCATGTTTGTTCATGTTTTGATAACTTGATCCACAAACAGACAGGAATATTATTAACATAAATAAAATTTCAACAATATAAATTAATATGAAAAGTAATAGCTATTCTTGAAGGTATATCGTGTATTCAACCAACCTTCATTTCGTACATGTACTGGAGGAGAGTGGTTAATCAGGATTGGAGATCTTAGTTACTGGTGAAAATAGCTCGAAGAGGACCACAGTTCCCAAGATTTTTGGAATGCTTTAACCCGGTGAGAGCTAAGTGCCAGGGATTTCTCATAGGCGTAGGTGTCGTTCAGAATATCAATGACCTCTCAGAAAGGGGGGCAAGTGGATTGTTTCCAATGCCGGGTTATTACTAGCTTCGTAGCTATCAGTAAATGGCTTATCACTGTTCTTCGAAAGGGTTTGAATGACCCTACTCCTATCAGTAGGAGGGCTATCTTTGGAGTAAGGACAAAAGGTTTATGCAGTAGGGAAGAGATTGCCGAACCTGTCTGGGCCCACAGGGGGGAAATTTTCTTACATTTCCACAATATGTGTAAGAGCGACCCAACTTGATCACAGTCCCTCCAGCAATTGGGGGATGAGGATGGGAATATGAGGTGAAGGTGGGACGGGGTGTAATATCATCTTAAACTGGTCTTTATGGCTGCTTCCTGAAATTGTGTACAGCGAAAGGTTTTTATTAGAGATGAGCGAGCACTAAAATGCTCGGGTACTCGTTATTCGAGACAAACTTTTCCCGATGCTCGAGTGCTCGTTTCGAGTAACGAGCCCCATTGAAGTCAATGGGAGACTCGAGCATTTTTCAAGGGGACCAAGGCTCTGCACAGGGAAGCTTGGCCAAACACCTGGGAACCTCAGAAAAGGATGGAAACACCACGGAAATGGACAGGAAACAGCAGGGGCAGCATGCATGGATGCCTCTGAGGCTGCTTAATCGCACCATTATGCCAAAATTATGGGCAACAGCATGGCCATGACAGAGTGACCGAATGAGGCTAGATAGCATCTAAAACATCCAATAATTGACCCTGACACTATAGGGGACGGCATGCAGAGGCAGCGGAAGCAGCGGCAGGCTAGAGAGTGGCATGGCAACATACCCTAAATGGACTCAGGCTTCAAACCAATGGGTGGCAGAGAGGAACCAAAGGAGGTGAGCAAGAAGCGCTCAAATAATATCGGTACATGATAAATGTTTGCCAGTATATTTTGTGGATTACACAGCAGGGTGGCGACAAAGTTAACATGGAAGCCATGAAAACAATCCAAAATTCTGCCTGACACAGCTCGTTTGATAAGGGGACCATGTATGGAGGCAGTGAACTAGTAGTAGATTAAAGGTGCTGCAGTTAAAACTATGTTAGTTGGATCTTGGCATGGAGCTGGCGCTCCGCTGCCAGGCGAGCTTTTGCCAATCCAAGCCCCTGTCTCTAGGCTACTCCCCAAACAGCACTTCTAAGAACCTTTTGTATAAGATCAAGTGTAGTAGCGTTCTTATAAGTTTGGGATATGGCGGGTGAGGGGAATGTAAACATCTGCGCAAGAAGCGCTGAAATAATATCCGTAAATGAAAAAAGTTTTCCAGTATATTTTGTGGCTTACACAGCACGGTGGCGACAAAGTTAACAAGTTTGATGCGGAATGCCCTGTAATAGCTCTTGGGCGGTGTGCCTTTTATCACCTAGGCTCAGCAGTTTGAGCACCGCCTGCTGTCGCTTAGCGACGGCACTGCTGCTGTGCCTAGAGCTACCGACTGATGGCGCCATGCCCACGGATGGTAATTCGGAGGAGGAGGAGGAGGTGGAGGAGGGGTGGGAGGAGGAGGAGGCATAGTAGGCCTGAAACACCTGGACCGAGGTAGGCCCCGCAATCCTCGGCGTCGGCAGTATATGACCAGCCGCAGGGTCAGACTCGGTCCCAGCCTCCACCAAGTTAACCCAATGTGCCATCAGCGATATATAGTGGCCCTGCCCGGCAGCACTCGTCCACGTGTCCGTGGTCAGGTGGACCTTGTCAGAAACGGCGTTGGTCAGGGCACGGATTATGTTGTCTGACACGTGCTGGTGCAGGGCTGGGACGGCACATCGGGAAAAGTAGTGGCGGCTGGGGACCGAATACCGAGGGGCGGCCGCCGCCATGAGGCTGCGAAAGGCCTCGGTCTCTACTAGCCTATAGGGCAGCATCTCCAGGCTTAGCAATCTGGAGATGTGCACATTAAGGGCTTGGGCGTGCGGGTGGGTTGCACTATATTTGCGTTTCCGCTCCAGCGTCTGGGGTATGGAGAGCTGAACGCTGGTGGATGCTGTGGAGGATCGTGGAGGCGACGATGGGGTTTTTGTGGCAGGGTCCTGGGCAGGGGGCTGACTATCAGCTGACACAGGGGAAGGAGCAGTGGTGTGCACGGCCGGAGGTGAACGCGCTTGTTGCCACTGAGTGGGGTGTTTAGCATTCATATGCCTGCGCATACTGGTGGTAGTTAAGCTAGTAGTGGTGGAACCCCTGCTGATCCTGGTTTGGCAAATGTGGCACACCACAGTCCGTCGGTCATCCGGTGTTTCCTTAAAGAACCTCCAGACTTCTGAAAATCTAGCCCTCGCCGCAGGAGCCCTCGCCACGGGAGCTTCACTAGTTGACACATTTGGCGCTGATGCACCAGCTCTGGCCCTGCCTCTCCGTCTGGCCCCACCACTGCCTCTTCCAACCTGTTCTGGTCGAGGACTCTCCTCCGTCTCAGAAGCACTGTGTTCACCCGGCCTCTCAACCCAGCTTGGGTCTGTCACCTCATCATCCTCCGATCCCTCAGTCTGCTCCCCCCTCGGACTTCCTGCCCTGACAACAACTTCCCCACTGTCTGACAACGTGTCTCCTCATCGTCGGACACCTCTTTACACACTTCTTCCACTACGTCAAGAAGGTCATCATCACCCACAGACTGCGACTGGTGAAAAACCTGGGCATCGGAAAATTGCTCATCAGCAACCGGACAAGCGGTTTGTGACTGTGGGAAGGGTCCAGAAAACAGTTCCTCAGAGTATGCCGGTTCAAATGGCAAATTTTGCTGGGAGGGGGCAGACTGGGGGGGAGGAGGCTGAGGTGCAGGAGCTGGAGGAGTGCCGATTTCAGTGACATGGGTGGACTGCGTGGAAGACTGACTGGTGGACAAATTGCTCGAAGCATTGTCGGCAATCCACGACATCACCTGTTCGCACTGTTCTGGCCTCAACAGTGCTCTACCACGAGTCCCAGTAACTTCAGACATGAACCTAGGGAGTGTAGCTCTGCGGCGTTCCCCTGCTCCCTCATCAGCAGGTGGTGTCTCACCCCGCCCAGGACCACGGCCTCTGACCCCTGCAGTAGTTGGACGCCCACGTCCCCGCCCCCTCGTCCTCTACCCCTAGCCCTCGGGTTAAACATTTTGAAAATGAGAGTTATAACTTTAATTTTTTTTTTACCTTTTTTTTGTGTTTTTTTTTTTTTTGTGTGTTTTTTTAGTTTTTAAAACCAAACGATGCTATCCTATTGCTATGGCTATTTTCTAGCCAAGTATGAAAGCACACTGCTATGCCAGATGAGATGACGCTGAGTTATGAAAAAAATAAACGTAAAATAAAAAAGGAAATGGCAGACTGTGCCTAATTGAAATCCAACCCCGGGCCCTAATAAATTTTCCCACTTCGGTCTTTGCGATGGATATGTGCGTCACTAAGCGCAAAACACAGTGGTCGCAAGTCTCACTCCAAATTGCTCACAATTTGCTAGTAGATGCACTGCAACAACTACAGCCACCAGCAGATCAACCAGAAATCAAATATATATAACGCTACTGTAGGCGTAAGTAAGCCGTTTGGATTCTCCTATGGCTATTTTCTAGCCAAGTATTAAAGCACACTACTATGCCAGATGAGATGACGCTGAGTTATGAAAAAAATAAACGTAAAATAAAAAAGGAAATGGCAGACTGTGCCTAATTGAAATCCAACCCCGGGCCCTAATAAATTTTCCCACTACGGTCTTTGCGATGGATATGTGCGTCACTAAGCGCAAAACACAGTGGTCGCAAGTCTCACTCCAAATTGCTCACAATTTGCTAGTAGATGCACTGCAACAACTACAGCCACCAGCAGATCAACCAGAAATCAAATATATATAACGCTACTGTAGGCGTAAGTAAGCCGTTTGGATTCTCCTATGGCTATTTTCTAGCCAAGTATTAAAGCACACTACTATGCAAGATGAGATGACACTGAGTTATTAAAAAAATAAACGTAAAATAAAAAGAAACTGGCAGACTGTGCCTAATTGAAATCAAACCCCTAATAAATTTTCCCACTTTGGTGTTTGAGGTGGATATGTGTGTCACTAAGAGCTAAACACAACGGTAGCAAGTCCCCCTGCTAATTCCTCACAATATGGTACTAGCTGCACTACTAGTGCCAGCAAGCCCAGCCACAAGCAAATAAAAAAAAAAAGGATAACGTTATTGTAGCCCTAAGAAGGGCTGTTGTAGAATCACTCCTGCCTAACAGTAAGCTAATAGAACACCCTAACGCTTTCCCTGACCAGCAGCAGCTCTCTCCCTAGCGGCATCCAGACAGAGAATGATCCGAGCAGCGCGGGCAGCGGCTAGTCTATCCCAGGGTCACCTGATCTGGCCAGCCAACCACTGCTATCGACGTGTAAGGGTACCACGTCATGCTGGGTGGAGTGCAGAGTCTCCTGGCTTGTGATTGGCTCTGTTTCTGGCCGCCAAAAAGCAAAACGGCGGGAGCTGCCATTTTCTCGAGCGGGCGAAATACTCGTCCGAGCAACGAGCAGTTACGAGTACGCTCGGACGAGTATGTTCGCTCATCTCTAGTTTTTATATATGTCCTTTAGGGCTCTTCTCCATTCTACGTCAGAGATTGGAGTATTAAGATCCCTACCTGGTTAGGTGTAGTTTGTCATCTAGGGAATTGTAGATAATAGAAATGCCTCTTACTTTCTTTCCCCTATTTGTCCACAGTCTCAGCAGTTCATCATTCATAGATGGGGAGGAGGTTGGGAGCGATGTGAGAAAGTTGTTTATTCTGTGGACTGTTAAGAATTCAGAGATTGGTAAGTGAAATTTGGTGTTAAGTTGGTTTATCTCCACCTTATCTGAGTTTGGTTTTATATGGAAGATATTAGTTATCCCTTTAGCTTTCCAATGGTTGATATTAAGACTGTCTAAATGATCTCTCAGGAAGTCTATTGGTATGTTTTGTAAGGGAAGTTTCCAGCTTTTATCTGAGGCTTGTATTGTATGTATAGGTCCGAGTGATGGGGTTTAAGGTCCCAGAGTCCTGAAATCAGTCTGTGTTTCAGAGATGTAGTGTTTGTGAGTGCTAATTCGAGACGAACCCAAGCTTTCTCCTTGTTAGAGTTCCACCAATGAGACAATTGATTATACATGCTGTTTGATAATCTTCTAGGTTCGGGACACCCAACCCTCCTGCCAACCTGTGTTTTGTTATTAGGGTCATGGCTGTCCTAGGTTTTTTACCTTGCCAAATGAATTTTGACATTTGTTTCTTTGTCTGTGTAAAAAAGGATTTTGGAATGTTGATTGGGAGCGTGCGGAACAGGTAGAGGAATTTAGGCAACACCATCATTTTATATAGTGCAATTCTCCCAAACCAGGAAGTAATCACACGGGTATATTCATCCAGCTCAGTAGCTGTTTTTGTCAGGAGTGCTGGGAAGTTTTGTTTGAAGAGGTCAGCAGTCTGGCATGTCAATCTAACCCCTAGGTAATCTATAGTGTCTGATCTCCAGTCTAGGTTAAAATTTCTTTTCAGTAGGGAAAGGTCTGTAGATGGTACGGAGATGGGGAGGATTTGTATTTTGGCCGAATAAAGTTTATAGAATGAGACCATACCAAAAGCCTTCAGCATGTCAAGCGAATGAGTTAACGAGGATTCAGGGTTAGTAAGCGTCAAAATCACATCGTCTGCAAATAATGCTAACTTATGCGTTTCGTCTCCTAATGTTATACCTGTTATTTGGTCCTCTGACCTAATGACTTCCGCGAGTGGCTCTATGGATATGTTGAAAAAGATAGGGGATAAGGGGCACCCCTGTCTCGTACCGTTGGTTAGTTGAAATGACTTTGACAGGACTCCAGGGGCGTCGTTAGGTCAAAAGATCCGGGGCACGAGCCCCGGATCTTTTGACTGGTGCCCCGAATGTTGTCACCTGGCTCTCTCTACTTTCAGCTCCCTTTGCATCCTCTGGATGCTTATAGAGATGATTACTGTAGTGGGGCAGGTTGCCGTCAGCATCCTGCTCCACTACAGAGCACATACAGCAGTTCTGTGCTGTAGTGAGAGCTGCAGGAGGCGATGTCATTGCGTCTCCTGCTTCAAGCAGCTCCCTCTAGCAGCCTGGAGCAGGAGGCGCTGTGTAGTGACGTCACCGCATCCCGTCCTGCAGATGGAGGGGAAGAGGAAATCATGAGTGAAGAGAGGTACGTTTAACTCTTCTTTTTTAATAATACAGTGTGCATATGGAGTTTTGGGGTCATTACTTTATGTAGAGGCTATTCCTGAGTAGTGGGAGGCTATAATATTACTAATAATATTACCGTATATACTCGAGTATAAGCTGACCCGAGTATAAGCCGAGACCCCTAATTTTACCATCAAAAACTGGGAAAACCTATTGAGTATAAGCCAAGGGTGGGAAATGCATTGGTCACAGACCCCCCCAGTATGTAGCCAGCCTGCCCCCAGTAGTATACAGCCTGCCCCCAGTATTATACAGCCTGCCCCCAGTAGTATACAGCCTTCCCCCAGTAGTATAAAGCTTGCCCCCAGTAGTATACAGCCAGTTCCCAGTAGTATACAGCCAGCCCCAGTAGTATACAGCCCGTCCCCAGTAGTATACAGCACTGCCCCCAGTAGTATACAGCACTGCCCCCAGTAGTATACAGCACTGCCCCCAGTAGTATACAGTAGGTCCCCAGTAGTATACAGCCGGCCCCAGTAGTATACAGCCCATCCCCAGTAGTATACAGCACTGCCCACAGTAGTATACAGCACTGCCCCCAGTAGTATACAGCACTGCCCCCAGTAGTATACAGCACTGCCTCCAGTAGTAAACAGCCTGCCCAGCATTAAAAAAAAAAAAAAAACTTATATACTCACCCTCTGGTGGCCCCGACGTGCAGCGCTGCTCCCCAGATGTCCGCACGGGTCCTCTTCTGGCTTCTGAGCCCGTCTTCTTTCTTCTCTAACTTTGTGCTGGGCGCCGCCATTGTTCTTCCCCGGACGGCGCCCAGTACGAAATTAGAGAAGACAGAAGACGGCCACGGGAGCCAGAAGGGGACCTGCGCGGACATCTCGGGAGCAGCGCTGCACGTCGGGGCCACCGGAGGGTGAGTATATAAGTTTATTATTTTTTAAATATTTTTTATGACTCGTGTATGACTCGTGTAAAAGCCGAGGGGACGTTTTCAGCACATTTTTTGTGCTGAAAAACTCAGCTTATACACAAGTATATACGGTACTGAGTGTGTTTGTGGCTATTAGTGTGAGCGGGATATGTGGGGTCTTTTAGTGAGTGTAAGGGGACTATTACTGAGTGTGGGAGTTATAAGTAAGTGTGGGGGGCTATTAGGGAGTGTGGGGGCTATTTTCTTTGTGTATAGAAGCAATTAGCAAGTGGAGAGCTATTACTGAACGTGGGGATCTATTAGTGTGACGGGGCTATGAGGGGTTTTTTAGTTAGTGTAAGGGGATTATCACTAAATGTGGGGCCTATAAGTGAGTGTAAGGGGGCTATTAGAATGTGGAGAGTTATGTTACTGAATGTGGGGGCTATTAGTGTGTGTGGGGCTATTAGTGTGTATGGAGGCTATTTATGAGTGCAGGGGGTTATTAGCAAGTGGAGGGCTACTACTAAGTGTGGGGAGTATTACTAAATATGGGGGCTATTAGTGAGTGAATGGTCTATTCTGAAAGTGGGGGTTATAAGTGGCTATTAGTGGGGGGGCTAATAGTGAGGAGGCTGTTACTGAATGTGGGGGCTATTTGTTAGCATAGATGGGCTATTGCTAAGTGGGGGGGGGGGGCTACTAGTGAGATTGTGAGGTTATTGTTATGAGTAAGTATGTGGGGCACTTACTGTGTGGGGTTCTATTACTGATTGTAGGCATTGTTACATGTCAGGCCACATTTAGGGATCATTAATAGGTGGGTGGCACAATGTGGGGGCTTTAGTAAGTGTAAGGGCCACAAGATAGGGGTGTGGTGGCATACAGAGTGGGGCCATAATTGTGACTTAATTGTAAAATGTGCGGCTTAGAAAGGTGGATTTTATAATGTGTTACACTGGGGGGCATTACTAGTATTTTTAGGACTTTGTGTGCAGCTGTATTACATTATTTGGTTGAAGAGTTTTAGGGGTAGAAGAATGATAACACTGTTAGGGGACAAAGATTTAGAAAAGTGTAGAACATAAGATGTGGTAATCTCCATAGGCACAGCACATGGCTGCATAAAGAGAAATGATGATGGGCGGCTTAATGGAGAACATGAAGAACAACTACTGCTCTGGATATAATAGGTAGCATTTGTACTGTGTTTTCTGTAGCTGTACACTTGTTTTTAAGTACAGTTTTTTCAGGTGGAAGCATATGGGGGAGGGAGGTGTACGAAAGGGGACGCAACTGAGAATTTGCTACGTATGCATTGGGGCCCGTGCCCCAGATCTTTTGTGGCCCTAGCAACGCCACTGCAGGACTCCATTGACTAGTACTTGAGCGTTGGGGTTTGAGTACAGCGCTTTAATGGCGGAGCAAATTGGAAATGTAAAGCCAAATTTATCTAAGGCTGCAAAAGCATAGGACCAGTTAACATGGTCAAACGCTTTTTCTGTGTCGACCGTTACAAACACTGCCTTAGTCTGACTCCTCTCACAATGTTGCATTAGGGAAATTATACGCCGTGTGTTGTCAGGGGCCTATCTGCCTGTAGTAAAACCCGTCTGGTCATCTTTTATGATATCTGGGGTGACTGACATCATCCGATTGGCAATTATTTTAGCATATAATTTGATATCCCCGTTCAAAAGAGATATGGGTCTATAATTTGAGATCTCTTCTGGGTTTTTGCCCGGTTTAGGGATTGTTGTGATTGTAGCTCCTAGCATATCTGGAGGAAAACTGCTTCTTTCGATAGCCTTATTGAAGACGTTCTCCAGGTGTGGAGCTATAATGTCTACATATTTTTGGTAATACTCATTAGCAAAGCCATCAGGCCCTGGGGCTTTGTGTTTTGGAAGTTTTTTTTTGGCTCGTTTAGCATCTGAAGTTGATCAGTGGTTAATTTGGGTAATTTGACCTTGTCTAGAAAGGTCTCTATTTCACTCTGGGAAGGAAGGGGTGTCTCAGAGTTGTGCTTCAGATTATATAGGGAGCTATAAAAGTCTTGGAAAGCATTAGCTATCCCTCTTGGCGAGAGAACTTTCTCTTTAGTTATTGGATGAAGTATGCAGGGGATTTTACTTTTCTGTGCTATTTTCTTAACCCTGGAAGCCAATAGCTTCCCTGCTTTGTTATCTTGTGAGTAGTATTTTATTTTCAATTTCTTGAGATTTTTCTCATATTTATATAGAAGTAAGTTGCGGAGATGGGCCCTCTCTTTTTTCAATCTCTCTATTGTAGAAGGGTTGGAAGCTTTTTTATTTTCATTTTTTAATCTACTAATGTTCCCCAATGTTTCGTCAATGTGTTTGTCTCTTTGGCGTTTAATTCTGCCACTTAGATTTTGGATAAGGCCTCTGACATAGACTTTATGTGCTGACCACATGGTAAAGTCATCTAGATTAGAATTTTTATTAAGTGTATAGTAGTCATGTATATACTGTTCGATGGTTTTAGCGTGATGTTCATTGGCTAGTAAGGACGTGTCCAGTCTCCAGATGTAGTCGCTATGTTTAGGGTGGGTGTCAGTAATTGTTATGGCTATTGGAGCATGGTCTGACCATGAGATCTCACCAATGGAAGCACTCTCTATCCTGTCCAGCATATCCTTATCTGCTAGGAAAAGGTTTATTCTGGAGTATGTCTGGTGTCTAGCTGAAAAATATGTGAAGTCTCTTTCGTCTGTGTTGCGTAGTCTCCACACATCAAACAACTCATTTTCTGAAATGGATTGGTCTAAGCTCACACTTAGGTTTGGATTTTGTGAGGTGGTATCGATTTTGGGTGATGGAGGGGCATTGAAGTCTCCACAAACTATTAGGATGTCTTTTTGAATATTTTTTGCTTTTTTCAAGACCTTCTTGGTGAATCTTAATTGGTGTCTGTTTGGAGCCTAGAGGTTAACCAATGTTATGTCCATATTGCTGATGGTGCATGTCACAATTATAAATCTACTTTGTGGGTTCACTATCTGCAAGTGTATGGTTAATGCTAGAGTGTCTCTGAAAGCCATCATCACCCCTCTCTTTTTTTCCCATATGTGGAAGTGATAACTTTTGGGAAATGTTTGTGGTGTATTTGCGGTGTTTTGTCATTTGCTAAGTGGGTCTCTTGGGTGCATAGTATATCACATTTCTGTGATATAGCCTCCCTCCACATGAATGCTCTTTTTTGTGGGCTGTTTAAGCCTCTTACATTTAAGGATACTATCTTATATCCCATGTTTGGAACTGTTCTGACCTGATAAGTCTAACGTGTGTAATATTCTCCTCCAGCCGTTGGTGGTAGAGTGTTTAGTGCTTCTGCACTGGGTTGGCTATACACGTTTGTCAGCTAAACAATATAAGTAGCAGCTAACCAATAAAAACAGATAAACAATTAGGTTAGTTAGTTTTTTAAGTACAGGTGACATACTCAAGTAAGTAGGGCAAATGAGGTAACAACATAAACTAGCCCTTTTTGCCACTGAGCAGCTTCTGATATAAAGATCTGCATGGCCTGTCTCTAGCGATAGTTCAATAGTTATCTAATTAGTAGCCACAGTAAATTCAGTGCAACCATATAATTAGCATTACAGCTATATCATAGTAATCATAAATACCGGATCCCCGGTTTAACGATGATGAGCCTGCTCCATAAGCTCAGGTGTCATCAGGTACGTCCCAGGTGTTTAGCAGATCCATACCGTCCTTTGGAGACAGAACCACGTGCATTTTATCTTGATTGTTGATCAGTAATTTGATCGGGAATCCCCATCTATACGAAATTGCATACTTGCGCAGCAGCGTAGTAAGAGGTTGAAATTCTCTCCTGGCCCGTAGTGTGGCTGCAGACAAATCGGCATAAAGCTTGATTGTAGAGTATGGAGACGGGAAAGTCGGGTGTTTCCTTGAGTAAGCTAGTAATTGGTCTTTAGTGTGGTAAAAGCAGTAGCGTGCCAGTACATCCCTGGGGGTATTGTCTGGCAGGTTTTTTGGTTTTGGGACTCTGTGGGCCCTGTCCACACTTAATTCGTAGTCCAGTACTTTAGGTAGGCAGGTTATGGTAAGTTGCATCACATAGTCTCTCAGTTGTGGACCAGTAATCGACTCGGGGACCCCTCTAAATTGAATGTTATTCCTCCTTTTACGATCCTCGTAGTCCACAAGTTTTGCTTGTAGATGGGATACTTTATCTTCCAATACTTGGTGCCCATCAGCTAGGTTGTTGAATTCTGTGGCATATTCCGCCATTTTGGATTCTACATGGAAGACTTGCTCCTGTATCTCGGCTATGTTGTTTTGGAGGGGGCTTATTAGCTTTAGCAAATTTGATGTGAGGGAGTATCGTAGGGCTTCTAACATGTCTTTTAGTAAGTGTTCTGTTACTGCCTTATCAGAGGTTTGGAATGCCTCAAAAGCGTCTGCTTCATCTGAGGTTCCCGCTGTGTTTATGCCTCCGCCATTTTTCCTCCAAGGTTCCGCTTGCGGGTTACCTGTGGGTGACTCTGGTGGTGCGAGGATTACCTCCGTGCCTCTCATGGGCTTAGCGCTCTGTGTGTCGGCATCTCGCGCTGAGCGGGAATTCTTGCCTTGTTTCGGGATCCCGGAGGCCATGTTATCCGCTGGCGGTGATGGTGTTTCTGACCACCTGGTAAGTATTTCAAAGTCTGGATCTGTGTGTTCCGAGGCTCTTTCACTGTTCCCCTTGTTTGTAGATGCGGCTGGGGATCTCTCTATTCTGGTCGCACTTTTTTACGGCTTGCCTACTCCCTTCGTCCTCGTGGCGCCGGCGCCATATTTGGCGTGGTTGGAGGTAGCCTGAAAATACTGCGGGATTCTTCTGGCCGGCAGGCTGGAAGCTTCACCCCTCTTTCCCATAAGCTTAGGAGGGTATGCAGAGCACTCGTGAGGGTGCTTCGGGTCGCTTTTGAGGGTTGAAGGCTAGAAGAAAGCTGCTCTGCAGAAGGAGCTAACGCTTCACGCAGCCATCTTCACAGGCGGCCAGACCACGCCCCCCGACATTATACTTTTTATCCTTGATACTTACCTGTTCCTCACTTATTACCCTCAGTGCATTGTCACCAGATGGTTTCCGTCTTGTTCTAGTACCGATAAACTTACAATGAAGCGCCCCGATACGACCCTGCTGATCACATGGAGAAGTCACATGATCAACACAGACGCTTCAAACTGGTCACTATAGTAACTGCTGATACCCAGCCAAGCGTTCTATGCACATATACTATAGTATATTGAAACACCAGATTATATGTAAGGGGTACTTACTGTTTATGTTTAACGATTTGACTATAACATATCTGTATAACTGCTGTGATACTTTTAAGACTTTTTAAGGGTTATGACAGTATGGGTAGGTGGAACTAATTGTTCACAGATGCATATAACACACCCTGTGTCCACCGCCTCTCCATACTGAAACAATCATGAGTAAGAGCACAGATGCTGCTTAAAACGCATTGCCATGCCATGTCAACCTGAAATAAAGATTTGGAACTCTTCTATTGAGCCAGATCCACACTTCTTACTTCTAAATTACACTGTTCAGGGGGGCGTGTCCTACCACCATGCAGTGCGGTCGCACCTGAACGAGCTCCGCACCGGGCCGACAGCATAGGGGCTTCAGTAAGGCGTTACAGCCACCGATATATGGGGAAAACCGGCGCAAGGAGGACCTCAAGGAGGACACAAGCTAACGGCGCGGACGGAACGCCTATATACAACTTTTTTAAACCCCTGCAGGAGCGTTCCCCGTCCACCGGGAGCCTTTCGCGCCAAATCCCGCCACGAGGACAGCGGCGCGCTAGAAAACAAGCAGCACTCACCGCAGCCACGAGCGCGCTAGCCGCAGCAGGAGGAAAAGAAAACTGTGAGTCTGGTCCGGAGGGTGAGTCCTTGAGAAAGGATTCTCAGACTAACACTAACACTGATCCCCCACACTTAAAAGGGAAAGCTATAGCTGCACACATACCCAGAAGCGAGCAGAGAAAAAACAAGATCCCTCCCAGCGTCAATAACACTCCTACCACCAGAAGCCAGGCTAACATGGCTCCCCCACAGAAGCACCAAGAGAAAAACACTATTCAGACCAAAAAAGGGTCTGGGGCAAACGGATCTAACAATAGCCCCCCATCCAAACGCACTCTGTTTGGAACACCAGAGGCACCGCAAAGCAGTAAAAATACCTCGAGAGCTCACTCCAGAGGGTCTGACCCTCCAGACCTAGAAGAAGATTTCAGATCTCCTATAGATAGCTCCCCTGCACAAAGAAACTGTAATGCCTCTGCCACACATAAACCACAGACCAACATCTGTGCAGACTTACCTCCCCCAGAAGAAGCAGCTTTAGCCCTAAGAGACCACCCGGAGCTGCAAGCTTTGCTGGCCCTTCTCCCTTCAAAAAAAGATATGGAAAGCTTAGCTACTGAGCTGAAAGGTGCCTGGAGACAGGACTTACAAAAAGTACAAACAGATGTCTCACTATTACAAGATAGAGTTGAAGAATTAGAATCATTCAAATCTGAAGTATCAGCTACACTACTAAACTTACAAGCTTCAGCAAATGCTCATGAAAGCCAACAGCGCCATCTAGCGGCTCAAATTGACGATTTAGAAAATAGGAACAGGAGAAATAACATAAGAATAAGAGGTCTGCCTGAAGCAACACACGCTCCTGAAATTATCCCTACCTTGACCGGGATATTCAACATGCTCCTAGAAAGACCTACAGACACCCCAATAAATATTGACAGAGCTCACAGAGCGCTAAGAGCAAAAAGCACTGACCCAACCAAACCTAGAGACATTATCTGCCGTGTCCATTACTATTCTCTGAAAGAGCAAATTATGCAAAAAGCTCGCTCCAAAGGTGAAATCGACTTCGACGGGGCAAAAATCTCGCTGTTTCCAGACCTATCAAGAAGAACCCTGCGCCAGAGGGCAATGCTTCGCCCACTTCTTTCACTACTGCAAGAGAGAAGTATCATATACAAATGGGGTTTTCCGTTCTCACTACAAGCCAAAAATGGAAGCAAACAAGCCACCCTGACACACCATGAAGATCTACCAGCATTCCTGGAGGAATTCAACCTACCTCCCATTTCTCTTCCTGACTGGGACGAACCGTTCAAAGAACAAGGACACAGACAAGCAGCAAGGAGCACGCCCTGGAACCAGGACACCTCCTCTGGATTCATCTCCCCAAGACCTCAACCACAAAGGCAGCGCAGACAACCTCCCTCTGGAGGCCATATAGAGGACTAGGACTACCAACATCCGATCAAGATGTAAGACCAATACAAGCTAATAATAGCATCCTTTTAGTTAATTTTTTGGTGCTTCTTTGCTAAGTACTGCCTGTATTGCATACATTGCTTATACCGCTTAACTTGCTGTTAAATGTATAATGTTTAGCTTTAATAGACAGTCCGAAGTGACCTCGCGGTCTCTATTAAGCAACACCTCACACAAAGGTGGACTCACCACTAAGCCTACACCTCACGCAGAACCGCGAGATCACTTTGGGCTCCAAGTTTCCCAAAGTTATTTCCCTCTTACTAAACTTGCACCTTGTACCACACTACGCCCCACACCCTAAAACACAAACCACTCACTAGACACCAACATAAAAAAAGGCCCGTTCGCACAAAACTATCTAACATCGCTATACAACCGAGTGTTGTAGAATTTCTCTACAAAAACTTTCTAACCCCCCAATAGGTCGAACCGTAATAGGATATTACGGATTCCAACTTTGCTTTATTGCAACACAGTTAGTTACAGCCCGGCATTCCTAGTTTTTGAATTCCGGCACCTGATCCCAGCCCTCCCTCAACCTCACCCTCCTCACCTACCGCCTCCCTATCCCAGGTCACAGCAAATACTGTTCACATATCCTTGATACCCAAGAACAAAACTAAAACTCTTAAAATGATGCCCAACCTGAAAATAGCATCATTTAACGTTAAAGGCTTCAACCAACCAGAAAAAAGAACAAAAACTTTTTACTCAATGCACAAACAAAAAATACATATTCTCTGTATCCAGGAAACGCATTTCAAATCAAACAACATCCCTGTGATCAAGAATAGACACTACCCAAACGCGATCCATTGCACGAACCCAGATGGAAAATCGAAGGGAGTGTCGATTTTCCTACATAAAAACCTACAATATAACATCATTGACACGAAAATAGATGTAAAAGCAAGATACATTTTTCTAAGATGTGAGATACAAAGCTCTAAGTTTACCATAGCAAATCTATACGCCCCAAATCTAGAGCAAACAAGCTTTCTAAGCAACACTCTTGACGATCTCTGCGACTTCGCCAGAGGTTCACTAATCGTGACAGGAGACTTTAATCTCGCAATAAATCCACTACTAGACACCTCTACAGGAAAATCTGCAGTGTCACATAATAAATTAAATAAAATCAAAAAATCCCTACATAAACTACAACTATGTGACGTATGGAGAATACATAACCCAGAGACAAAAGACTTTACGTTCTTCTCTTCAGCGCATAACTCCTATAGCAGGATAGACTATATCTTCACACAGCACAGTCTACTCTCCTCAATCCAATCCTCCAAAATAGGGTCAATCTTTATCTCAGACCATGCCCCGGTATTTCTCACCTTAGCTCTGTCCCCACCCAGACGTCCATCTTATAACTGGAAATTAAATGAATCACTTCTAAAAAACCCCCAATGTCTCACAGAACTGAAACAGATGGTAGAAATGTTCAAAAAAGATCATATCCATGACACATCATCCCCAACACTGAAATGGGAGACTCTTAAAGGTTCCCTCAGCGGAATTTTAATGAAATACGGGGCACGCATGAAAAGAGCAGCTGAATACAAATTACAAACCCTTATGTCAAAACTACACCTGCTTGAAACCAGACACAAACAATCTCTCCAATTAGCCACCCTGAGAGAACTCACCCTAGTGAGGCACGAAATAAACACTATATTAGAGGCTAATCAAAAGAGACTCAAACAGATATGTGCAAGAACCTGTTACGAATGGAGTAATAAACCAGGGAAATACCTGGCTAGAGCCTTAAGAGACAAAAAAGCTTCTACCTATATTCCGGCCATCAAAACGCCTTCAGGCACCTCAGTACATAAAACTGAAGAGATAGCCGAGGAATTTACGAAATATTATTCCTCACTATATAATCAACCACCCCCCTCAACAACATTCCCACCCCCTCCCACACCCAAAAAGCTTTCCCAATACATCGAGGAAACTGCCTTACCCACAATTACAAAAGATGACTCTACGAAATTAGATCTACCCTTCTCAGCAGAGGAAATACAAGAAGTAATAAATACACTCCCAAACGGTAAAAGCCCGGGTCCTGACGGATACACAGCCATCTTCTATAAAACCCTACTAGTCGAGCTGACTTCTCCACTCTTAGACACATTCAATGCAATCTCAGATTCAGTGCATTTCCAGCCTGCGTTTCTACATGCCTATGTCACCGTAATTCCAAAGGAGGGGAAAGACCCACAATTATGCCAAAGCTACAGACCGATCTCCTTAATCAACACTGATACAAAGATCTACGCAAAACTAATTGCAAACCGCCTATCGCGCTTCCTGGAGTCCCTGGTTCACCCTGACCAAGTGGGTTTTGTTCCAAACAGAGAGGCCAGGGATAACACCCTGAAAACCTTCTCGCTCATTCACCAAGCCAATAGAACATCCACTCCCTTCTTAGCCCTATCGCTCGATGCAGAAAAAGCATTCGATCGGGTGGACTGGGGATTCCTGGAGGAAACCCTGAAACAAATAGGGATAGGACATACTATGTGATCAAAAATTCAGGCTCTATATAACTCCCCTCAAGCTCAAATTAGAATTAATGGCACATACTCATGCCCGTTTAAAATAAATAACGGCACTAGACAGGGTTGCCCTCTCTCCCCATTATTATATGCCCTTGTGATAGAACACCTACTAGTAGCAATCAGAGCCCACCCCAAAATATCCGGAGTTAAAATAAAAGAGGACACTTACTCCTGTTCTGCATTCGCAGACGATGTACTGATATACCTATCCAACCCCGAAAAATCCCTCACATATTTAATGGAGACCCTGCAAACCTTTGGTTTTTATAGCAATCATAAAATCAACACATCAAAATGTACGGCAATGAGCATTGGTCTGAAAGAATCGACGATAAAAACTCTAAAAAGACAATATCCTTTCACGTGGGAAAAAGAGGCTTTTACTTACCTAGGGGTGAAAATAACAGCTAAATCGGACACCATTTTCTCAAATAACTATAAGACACTCCTGCTGCGTCTCCAATCAGATCTAACAAAGTGGGGGCTGAAAAAGATTTCCTGGCTGGGAAAAATAAACACTATAAAAATGTCCATCCTCCCCAAAGTATTATATCTGTTCCAAACGATACCACTCTCACTTCCCAAATCCTTCTTCAACAAACTCGCCTCTATCATAAACCACTTTATTTGGCACCCTTCCTCTGCGAGAATCTCGAAAAATACATTATCCCGTAGGAAACTACAAGGAGGTCTAGGTCTCCCCGACTTCAGAGGATATTTCCTCGCCGCCAATCTTGCTAGAATACTAGATTGGTTCCACCATAGTGCAAAACCGTGGGTAAAACTGGAAGAACAACTTTCTCCCTTTCCACTAACGGGCATTCCCTGGTCCCCAAGCGCATCTTCTCTCCCTCACCACTTGAACATTCTCCCTATGGTAACAGCACAAACATTGAAGACGTTACAAAAACCACTAGAGTCATCAAGATTATTTGAAAACAGTGGCCCTCTAACTCCGATCTCAGACAACCCAGATTTCCCACCGGGAAACAACCCCAACTTCCTACTTCCCTTTAGAAAACCACTAAAACCTCTGAGATTCCTCGACATGACTGACACAGACTCCCTAAGGTCACTAGAGTCGTTAAGTAATTCCAATCCGTGCTCACAAAAAACACATTGGGAGTACAGGCAGCTGTGGAACTTCTACACCAGACACAAAAATAAGCTTAACCTTCATAGGAAAATAACCCCATTCGAAGAACTGTGTCTTGCCCCATCGCCAATCACTCACACAATATCAAAGATCTACAATCTCCTTTTAGACAAGTGGGCGGAGCTTCCACTACAATACACCTCACTCTGGGAAGAAGACTTAAACATGACCTTATCAAAAGATGACTGGAATAAAGCTTTTAAGCGGTTACATAAATCTTCAATATCAGCTAAAGCACATGAAACAAATTACAAAATCTTATCAAGATGGTACTGGGTTCCTGCCAAACTCAACAAAGTATTCCCTAGAACCCCAAATGAATGTTGGAGATGCAAAAGACCAGACGGCTCAATGAAACACATCTGGTGGGATTGCCCCATATTACACCCATTCTGGGAAAAAGTGTGCAAAATCACCACAGAAATAACAAAACACAAGGTTCACAACGATCCGTCTGTATTACTTCTATCATTACACTCCAAACAATCTGGAAATGATGATCTTTTTCTTCTAAATACTTTGTTGACAGCAGCCCGTTCGGTAATCCCTAGACTATGGAAAAATACCAGACCCCCAACCCTGACGAACTGGTTTGAGGAAATTTTCCAGATTCAAAAAATGGAAGAATTAACTGCTGAGACCAAAAAAACACACGATAAATACTTAAAGATATGGGCCCCCTGGTTAGCCTTTAAAGATTCACCAGCTTTTCTAAATATAGCAGAAAATTAACAGAAACATAGCACCCCTGAGCTCAATGTATCAAACCAAATTAGATCGTGACCAGACTCCCACTCCCCCTTCTCCCCCCCTAGTCCCCTACCCTTTTCTCACCTACCCTGGTTAAGTTGACTAACAAAATTGTTGAATAAGTTTACAACTGTTATATTTCAATATGCAAAAGATATAATGTACCATAAAATGTCTACCTTTCAATAAAGCAAGATTGAAACATAAATTACACTGTTCAGTAAGGTATTTTCTGCGCCCTGGAGGTGAATTGGACATAGAAAAGATGGGGGTAAGCTGAATTTCTTCCTTTATTTGCTATTTGATCAATAGCATGTCTGGCCACTGCTACTAGAGTACCTGGGAGGTTGTATCCAAGGACAGCTATCTTTTTTCCAAGGGACAACATCAATATATTTATGAGAAATTATCTTTACATAGATGATTTTTTAATAACATGCAATTGAAGAAATACATTGTTATTTTTGTAGGATTGCAGACCTATGTTTTATAAGAAAAAAATATATATAAATTAAAAAAACAACGCACAAAATTGTATCCAAATACATAAATCCATCATAAATTATTATTATCAATATGCAAATATAGACCAAGGAAAAAAGGTATGCACACTACCACATCCCACAAGATTTGAATATATGACAAGCAGCAACTACTAAATGACTGTGCACCATGTATAAATGTGTACTCATATGAGACAAAAGTACCACTGTATATATTGTGTAAAGAACCGTGTAATATAAATATACTCAAGGGTCTCAGGTATATGTTGGTGGCTCCTCACAATGGCTTTGGATATGACTTGATTCTGTAATTCAATCTGTATTAAGGTACCAAAATTGATTTATGTAATGGCACCCTGGATTGTGTGTATGGCCAACATGACCCTTGAGAATATGAATATTACCGGGGTTTTTTACACAATATATACAGTGGTACTTTAATAATTCCTTTATTTATATGGCACATACAGATTACCCAGCGCTGGACAGGGCTTGCCAAATTGGCCCCTGTCCCCAATGCGGCTCACAATCTAATAATCCTACCAGTATGTTTTGGAGTGTAGGAAACCCACGCAAACATGGACAAAACATACAAACTTTGTCTCTTTTGTGTACACTTTTATTACAGATGGAGCGAATCGATTCTAACAAAGTGGAATTCGTTTAGAGTTTCTGGACAAATTCGGTTCGCCACGAATCCAAAGTTTACGGTGATTCGTGGGAACACATTTTTTTTCCAATTTATTAGCAAAATAGCTGAAAAAACACCTTGTTACATGGGGCAGAGAATTCTGGGAAGAAGAAAGGAACACAATTGCAGACATGTAAGCCAATCATGGCTTATGTGATGCCACAGCCCACAGCCCTATAAAAACAGACGGCTAATTAAAATCCTGTCATTTCACACTGCATGTGCTGTTTCTAGCGTCTAGCGTTTTATTCTTCATTTCATCTGTCAGAAGAAATGAAAAGCTTCAGGATTGACAGCCAAAAGCAGGAGTTGATACAGAACACAGGGGACATGCAAATATCCCATTTATTTCATCATGTTTTGGATCAACTCCTGGTTCTTTTTTTGCTTTAGCAATACTGATGGATTATTGACGATTGAAAGCAGACACTGACGGATGATAGAAGGGCAAAATGATCAGTGATGTCAATGCAATTAATGCCGACACCCTCTCCATCTATCTATGGAATCATCTGATGTCAATGTAAAAAGAGTGCACTCTTTGATGTTATAGTGGGATCTTGGCCCTCAGCTCAGTCCTTTTGAGCTGGCACTGATTTTAGCTTATGAAGTTGCGTTCCCGCTTCATTTATTTGGTCAAGTTGGCCCCTGTAAGTGCCCATGGAATTGAAGAGTGAAGTGATTCTAAGAGCAGCAATCATGTGGGTGTCATACTAAAACACAGCATTGTTTGAAGACCAAACCATGCTCCCTATGCATATTTGAACATGGCACAACGTTCTACAACACCCTACATGTTCTCTGCATTTAGGAAATACCTGTTTTTTTAACTTGATTCAACATAATTTAATGTGGGTCGAATCGAATTTTGTCTGAAAATTCAGCAAACTCAGCAAATTGAATTTTTGAAAAATTTGCCCATCTCTAACTATACATGATACACAGTCATTTTGCATTTTTAGCTACCCATTTATTTATATCTTGTGTGGTATGGTGTGTCCATACCTATGTCCATTTATCTGTATTTTGAGTATCGCTTTTGTTATGTGTATGATTATTGAATTTTTATGGGTAACAATAATGATACAATTTTGTGCTATGTGTTTTGAATTTATGTAGGATTTTTCAGTTTTGGCAGCTGTCACTTGGTTTGGCCTATATGTAGGTTATATTGGATATATCACCATAGAGTATTAGCCTCCATGATTAATTTAGTAGAATCATTTCTAAACACCAATAGAATAATAAAAGTTAATACCAAATACAATTCTAAGTTTTATTTTACTCTTCAAATTTTTATTTTAATTTTTAATACAGATGCTGGACTCTTCTAAAAGAACCAATTCTTGAGTTGGAAGCTCCCCAGTCGCTGTATCTCCTGTACTCTCCAGGTCTCAGGTAATACTGGCGTCCTCTGTAGTTGGGTTCCTCATAGAACATCCAGTATCCATCATGCACATGGCAGGAGTGAATGTCATTGTAGCGGAATTGCTCATAGACATGAGAGCAGTCTTCTGTGAACTCCATCATCTGACCTTTGAAATCTTCCTTTTCATAGACCCTCAACCGATATGGTCCACGATGCTGTGATTAAAATACACTTTTTAAGAATACTTAATGAGGAAAAACATCATGCCAATGCAATATTTCACAATTTTCATCTACCTGTGGAGTCAACCGACATGATCTAATTGAATCATTGAAACCCATCCATTGCTGAAAGTCAGGATACTCTCCTTTCCTTAAAAAGTATTGGTGGCCCCGGTAATTGGGTTGTTCATACAAGATCCAGTTTCCATTTTCCACTCGGATAGAATTACAATTACTGAAGTATGAAGACAGATCAGAGGAGTCTGAGTTGCACTCGTAGGAGCGACCTTGGAAGTTTCTGTCTTCGTAAAAAGTGATCTACAGTATAAAACATAAAATCTTTTGTTAAAATGTCACCGCAGCTATCACTTGTTACATGCAAAATATACTTTGTTGGGCATCAGTTGGTAATTTTGATGAAACAGCTTTCAGTTATTGCCTCTTTAAATTTGCATAGACACATAAGCCATTGCCACACGCCCCTGTATACATCTATCGCAGGCCGTATCCCAATCTAAGAATGCCAGCCTTACAGAAGACCCCTAGGCAATCTACTACATAAATTTACAAACTATTACATTTGTATATATCTATGTGTGTGTGTGTGTCATTTAACTCACCTTGACCATCTTGACTCAATATCTGCCACACGATTTGGAAGCTGTTTCTCTGTCCTTTTTATGTAAGTCAGAATGCTGATGTCTGCACAAAGTTCAGCTGACCTTTTCATCTGTCCACTACAGAAAATATAGAGGTCTTTTGTGCAGTGCATGTGACTGCTCTGCATTTACATCTTTTGTGTGCATAAGCTCACACTGAATACTCTTTATTGGCTGACAAATCAGGACTAATCAGGTCTCCTCATCCGGCATACTTTTAGACATAACATACATTGCATTACAGCATGTAAATTATCTGGTACATGATTTATTGTACAAGAAAGTGGGACTAGACCTAGGTGTTAGTCAAGCAAACATAAGTCTTTATTTGGCTTCATTCAATAATTCATACAATATATAATGTCATACAACATTAGTTGCAAGACCAAACACAATAAATGGTCAGGTATGGAGCAGTTTTTTTTTAAGGCAGTGTAAGAGTGTAACCAGGGGCGTCGTTAGGTCAAAAGATCCGGGGCACGAGCCCCGGATCTTTTGACTGGTGCCCCGAATGTTGTCACCTGGCTCTCTCTACTTTCAGCTCTATTTGCATCCTCTGGATGCTTATAGAGATGATTACTGTAGTGGAGCAGGTTGCCGTCAGCATCCTGCTCCACTACAGAGCACATACAGCAGTTCTGTGCTGTAGTGAGAGCTGCAGGAGGCGATGACATTGCGTCTCCTGCTTCAAGCAGCTCCCTCTAGCAGCCTGGAGCAGGAGGCGCTGTGTAGTGACGTCACCGCATCCCGTCCTGCAGATGGAGGGGAAGAGGAAATCATGAGTGAAGAGAGGTACGTTTAACTCTTCTTTTTTAATAATACAGTGTGCATATGGAGTTTTGGGGTCATTACTTTATGTAGAGGCTATTCCTGAGTAGTGGGAGGCTATAATATTACTAATAATATTACCGTATATGCTCGAGTATAAGATGACCCGAGTATAAGCCGAGACCCCTAATTTTACCATCAAAAACTGGGAAAACCTATTGACTCGTGTATAAGACAAGGGTGGGAAATGCATTGGACACAGACTCCCCCAGTATGTAGCCAGCCTGCCCCCAGTAGTATACAGCCAGTCCCCAGTAGTATACAGCCGGCCCCAGTAGTATACAGCCCGTCCCCAGTAGTATACAGCACTGCCCCCAGTAGTATACAGCACTGCCCCCAGTAGTATACAGCACTGCTCCCAGTAGTAAACAGCACTGCCCCCAGTAGTAAACAGCTTGCCCAGCATTAAAAAAAAAAAAAAACTTATGTACTCACCCTCCGGTGGCCCCGACGTGCAGCGCTGCTCACCAAATGTCCGCACGGGTCCTGTTCTGGCTTCTTAGCCCGTCTTCTTTCTTCTCTAACTTCGTGCTGGGCGCCGCCATTGTTCTCCCCCGGATGGCGCTTAGTATGGGGGAGAAACATGGCAGCGCGGACATCTCGGGAGCAGCGCTGCACGTCGGGGCCACCGGAGGGTGAGTATATAAGTTTATTATTTTTTAAATATTTTTTAGGACTCGTGTAAAAGCCGAGGGGACGTTTTTCAGCACATTTTTCGTGCTCAAAAACTCGGCTTATACACGAGTATATACGGTACTGAGTGTGTTTGTGGCTATTAGTGTGAGCGGGATATGTGGGGTCTTTTAGTGAGTGTAAGGGGACTATTACTGAGTGTGGGAGTTATAAGTAAGTGTGGGGGGCTATTAGGGAGTGTGGGGGCTATTTTCTTTGTGTATAGAAGCAATTAGCAAGTGGAGAGCTATTACTGAATGTGGGGATCTATTAGTGTGACGGGGCTATGAGGGGTTTTTTAGTTAGTGTAATGGGATTATCACTAAATGTGGGGCCTTTAAGTGAGTGTAAGGGGGCTATTAGAAAGTGGAGAGCTATGTTACTGAATGTGGGGGCTATTAGTGTGTGTGGGGCTATTAGTGTGTATGGAGGCTATTTTTGAGTGCAGGGGGTTATTAGCAAGTGGAGGGCTACTACTAAGTGTGGGGAGTATTACTAAATATGGGGGCTATTAGTGAGTGAATGGTCTATTCTGAAAGTGGGGGTTATAAGTGGCTATTAGTGGGGGGGCTAATAGTGAGGAGGCTGTTACTGAATGTGGGGGCTATTTGTTAGCATAGATGGGCTATTGCTAAGTGGGGGGGGGCTACTAGTGAGATTGTGTGGTTATTGTTATGAGTGAGTATGTGGGGGCACTTACTGTGTGGGGTTCTATTACTGAGTGTAGGCATTGTTACATGTCAGGCCACATTTAGGGATCATTAATAGGTGGGTGGCACAATGTGGGGGCTTTAGTAAGTGTAAGGGCCACAAGATAGGGGTGTGGTGGCATACAGAGTGGGGCCATAATTGTGACTTAATTGTAAAATGTGCGGCTTAGAAAGGTGGATTTTATAATGTGTTACACTGGGGGGCATTACTAGTATTTTTAGGACTTTGTGTGCAGCTGTATTACATTATTTGGTTGAAGAGTTTTAGGGGTAGAAGAATGATAACACTGTTAGGGGACAAAGATTTAGAAAAGTGTAGAACATAAGATGTGGTAATCTCCATAGGCACAGCACATGGCTGCATAAAGAGAAATGATGATGGGCGGCTTAATGGAGAACATGAAGAACAACTACTGCTCTGGATATAATAGGTAGCATTTGTACTGTGTTTTCTGTAGCTGTACACTTGTTTTTAAGTACAGTTTTTTCAGGTGGAAGCATATGGGGGAGGGAGGTGTACGAAAGGGGACGCAACTGAGAATTTGCTATGTATGCATTGGGGCCCGTGCCCCAGATCTTTTGTGACCCTAGCAACGCCCCTGAGTCTAACATATTCTCTGCTGGACAGTAGCAGACAGTTATAGTGTTAATTTTAAACAGTGTCAGAGACTGGAATATTTTCCGTTTTGAAACATCAGATTGTTATACATGATTTACAATATTTATAGCACATTTAATTAACATAGTTTGGTTATTTTCAGTAGCATATTCCCCTTAATAACATTATGGGGAATTAATTAGAAACTAGGCACCTTTCCGTCTGTCTGCGTCGCTCCATATAATGCAGTGACACAGGCGACAGGTGATGGCATCACAGAGAAGACAGGAGTTAGGAAAAGATGGGAGCTGTGCGGCGTGGGAGCAAATGGACTATAAGTATAAGTTTTATCATTTTTATTGGCAAATGATTTATTAAACTGGGGAAGGGGGGTCTGGGTATATATATATGGGTATATATTCATAGGAGGGCCGGATACTCTTTGTACTGGATTTCAATATGGTTCTACATAATATTAATAAACTGACAGGTGGCTATATTTTAGGCTGTATATGTATATATGTATATGAGGAGGCTTCTGAATATAATAAAACTGGGGTGGGGAAATTTATAAATGCAACTCGTTAATAATTAATCTAAGTGGGACTATATAATCAAACTGGGGGTACTAAATGGGAGGCTGTATATAATTAAACTGGAGCGGGTGGGCCACTATATATTAGGGTCAGATATTAATTCAACAGTGATGGTGGTCTATATGGGAGACTGTTTATAATTAAACTAGTGATTTCTGCATATGGGGCTGGATTTTAATTAAACTAGGGGCGGCTGTTAATGGGGCACAGAATATATCTAAGCTGGGAGGGCTGTATATGTGGGGACAGATTTTATTTATATATAGTTTAAGTAGTTTAAGTAGGGGGTATATCAAAGTCCTATAAATATTAGAGGGGGTGCTGTACATGCTATAATTCCAGTAGAATATTTATATATAATGAAGGCATGTTTAAATGTGGGGGAGAGTGTGGTCAGTGGTGTTGTGATGGGTATATATTGTTTAGGAGCACAATGTTGTTATCCAGGTGACTTTATACTGTAAGTGACTGTGGTATTTTTAAGGAAACTGAGTAGACATGTGTAGTAAAGTTTTCAGAATTTACTGAACCTGGTGTGGATAATGGAACTGAGGTGACTACTTAAAGGGGGGGGGCTTTTAGTTTTTTGCCTCAGGCAGCAAATATACTAGAATCGGCCCTGCTTATTTTATAGAAAGATATTTTGCTGTAACTTTCCATTAAATCAAAAATGCAGATGAAGGATTTTTCTAAATCAGTGAGGAATAAAATAATTAATTTGCGAATATTGCAATTTTACGGTCTAAGTTGGCGGTTCTAATTACTTTGATTATTGGATGTGAGTGAATTGCTATTGCTAAAGATTTAATAGCTAGTATAAATATATTGGGGGAAACCCCTGCTTTATCCTGTATGAAATAGTAAATTCTATAGAACAAACTCTGTTTATAAATACAGTAGCTGATGGATGGAGATCATTTAATTTTTTTTCTTCCTTTTTTAAAATTTTATTAATGGATAAAAGACATTACATGGGAGAAAAAGATCAATGACAATTGTAAACATTTCATATGTGGTACATCTAGAGGTATGTAGTTTAACTGCTGATCAATTTTCTTATACAGTTCAAGGATGAACAGTCCAATAGGAAACAATATATCCAGGATGTATATAAACCGACTGTCCTGTTGGGGGTTGGACACTGATGTTTAGCTTGTCTACAAAGTTGGACTTCCTCTGCCGCTGTTTCATAGTAGTTTGTCAGAAAGGAAAAAAATAAGACATAATATAACACAGTAACAAGTTTGAAGTACAACCAACAAGAAAGAAAAAAAAAAATGTGTCACTAGGGAATCATGTGATTTAGTTGCCTGTTTATTTATGGAGAGGGGTTCTAATAGCACCGCAGCCTAAATGCTCCATTATGCGCAATATACTGATCTACTCAAAGTCCAGTCGGGTCTTGATTATCACTATTGCTATTTCTCAGGGTACAGAGAAGAGACTGTTCAACCAACTCTGCCATGTGTGTTTGTTGGTTTGAAGTGAGCGTATTTCCTCAAATGTACTTGTAGTATTTAAGGTGTCAAGAACTTCCTTGAATGGGGGCGTATCAGGCTCCTTCCAATGTCTTGCAATAATTAGCTTAGTCACCATAAACAAATGTGCCACCATCACTCTCATGGGAATGGACTCAATACCAATGAGAAAAAAAACCAACTGGGGAGTAATGTTTATGTGTTTGTGCGTGACTGTTTCTATAGCCCTTCCCGTGGCTTCCCACAGAGGACCCACAACCGGACACCCCCAAAACACATACAGGGTGGTACCTTTCACCTCACATTCCTGCCAGCACTTTGGGGAAGCAGAGGGATACATTGTCATGCTGGGGAGAAATAACATCGCATTGTGGTTTTGATAATGTGTAGAAATAGAGAAAAAGGACGGGGTTGGATAGTGAGACGCGCTACATCCAAGGTGTAATATTGATTCTTTTTTATTGGAATAATGACTACGCGTTTCAACGCCGTAATGGTGTCTTCATCAGGTCAAACACTGTAAGATTACATAGTAAAAACAGAACAAAACATAATGTGTCATGGTTAGTAGTTAGTAAACATAAAATTGAAACATAAGAATGAAATATAACATAAAATAAAATCAAATAAAAGGCGCGAAGTATAAGATGCGTAGATATAAATATAGACATAGATGTAGACATAAATATAAATATAAAATAATAATGATATAAATATATATATTATACATATATATATACAATACAATAATAAATGAAATGAGCTTAAAAATAGCAAGGTTTATAAATGCAAAGTAATGGATATAGGCAGGAAGATTGTAGTGGTAATGGTTAGTCTGGGTGGTTATCTATTTATCCATTTATTTATTTATTCATTTACCCCCTATTCACACCGACACCTTAGACTATGCATTCATTCCTTCATTCATTGATATATTCTTCCTCCATTGACACTCACACCGACCTGACCCTCTGTTCTCCATACAATCACCTTACCCATCCACTCTGCGTCCCTGATCCGAGTCTTGCGCAGGCGCACTGCCACTACACCGTCCGGACCTGTCAGTCTCTCAATCAATAAAAAACGCGTGTCTCTCCTGGCGCGCTTTCTGTCCATCCCGCGCCAGAAACAGCACGCAGCCCTCTCTCCAGCTACCCTGAACGCAGCGATAAGTCGCTCTGACACCCCACACGCGCCCCCCCTCGGATCTCATCTCTCTCGTTATTCACCCCCGGTCTCATCTACATCCTCTTCTCCCCCATTAGGTTCGGACACCTAGGCAGCAAAGCACCTGCTCAAAATACAGCAGGATCCCCTGCAGGTACTCCTCACCCTTCTACCCATTCACCCACTCTTTAACATTTGCATACCCATCCATGGATCTATCCACTTATCATCATCATCATCTACTAATTAATTAATTAATTATTTATTTATATATATAAATATATATATATATATTTATATCATTATTATTTTATATTTATATTTATGTCTACATCTATGTCTATATTTATATCTACGCATCTTATACTTCGCGCCTTTTATTTGATTTGATTTTATGTTATGTTTCATTCTTATGTTTCAATTTTATGTTTACTAACTACTAACCATGACACATTATGTTTTGTTCTGTTTTTACTATGTAATCTTACAGTGTTTGACCTGATGCAGACGCCATTACGGCGTTGAAACGCGTAGTCATTATTCCAATAAAAAAGAATCAATATTACACCTTGGATGTAGCGCGTCTCACTATCCAACCCCATCCTTTTTCTCTATTTCTACACACTACAACTGGATACACATCCAGCTCCGGGGCGTGACGCTGCAACTCCACTCCATTACCTCCCTCCCTCCCACCCCTTCTTTGTGCATACTAATTGGCGCCTGGCTCTAAATAATCCCCCACAATTTTTTTTTTTTTCTTTTCCACCTCAACTGGTTTTGATAATGGCTTCTTAGTAAGCAGTACATCTAAATATGGAATGGGTGTTTGCGAAGGCTCTATGCCATAGTTTCAGGTCAAAAGTCTTGTTTAACTCCGCTTTCCATTTCATCATGCTAGAAGTTTTACATAAAGTGTTTTTTGTGCTTAATAGTTCGTAGAATATGATATACCTTTTTTGGTCCTATCAGCATTGTTAAACCACTGAAGAATGAGGAAAGAAATTTAAAGCCTCATGTTTAGGTTCCTATTGAGGAAATCCCTAATTCTGACGTAAGAGTATATATCCTGTGCAGGGAGGTCAAACTTCTACTTGAGTAGGGAGAAAGCTACTGGCTGTCAATTTAGAACTCAGTCTTGAATAGATGTGAGAACTCTCTCGCGCCTCTCTCCAAGAGGTGAGGCAATCGACTTTCAAAGAATTCAAAAGCTATATTTTCGAGTGGGATCAAGGCTGTTTCTTGCTTATAGTTTAACAGTATTTGCTTCCACGCCTAATCTGAGATGGAGATTGCAGAGAAGTGTGATGGGGAGGGGATAGCTGCCACAATAGTGCTAATAGCCTGTGTTTCTTTTCCAAAGAAACCCACATCTTGTCTTTCCACCAGCACTGTGAGTGCTCCAAAATAGTAATCTGAGTGGTCGGGTACTCCCAGGCCACCCTTTTCCCTATGCCTACTAAGGACGTGTAGAGCTACCCTAGGTTGTTTCCCCAGCCAGATGAATTTGCAAAGCTGAGCATCAGTAGAATCAAAAAATGACTTGGTAGTATACACATATTATAGGCAGCAATCCCCCTGTACCATGAAATAATTGCTTTAGAAAATGTCTCTAGATCCTTGTTTATGTTAGAGAGTAGCGGGATAAAATCTGTTTAAAAAAATTGGAAGTAGGGGTAGTCAGTTGGACACCAAGGTACGTAATTCAGGATTGTTGCCAGTCTAGAGGGAAAATATTTTAAGATATAACAGTTTTCTTGGGCGGACCACACTTGAAAGAGCTTGGGATTTGGCAGTATTCATTTTATAATAAGAAATTTCCCCATATTCCTGGACTATTTTGAAAATGGAGTCTGGGGATTTGTGGCCATTAATATGATATAATCTGGAAACAACGCTATTTTATGTTTGGTTGGGCCTATATTAATTATAGGGTAGGGTCGGAGAAGATCCGGTGGGGAGTGAAGGGAGGTGCAGGACTATTAAGATGAGGCTGGATTAGCAAACTCCAATTAGAAGGACTCTGGCCCTTTAAACCTGAGAAGTCGTTGCACGCGGCCTGGAAGTCAGGAGACGCGCGGCCTGGAAGTCAGGAGACGCGCGGCCTGGAAGTCAGGAGACGCGCGGCCTGGAAGTCAGGAGACGCGCGGCCTGGAAGTCAGGAGACGCGCGGCCTGGAAGTCAGGAGACGCGCGGCCTGGAAGTCAGGAGACGCGCGGCCTGGAAGGCAGGAGACGCGCGGCCTGGAAGGCAGGAGACGCGCGGCCTGGAAGGCAGGAGACGCGCGGCCTGGAAGGCAGGAGACGCGCGGCCTGGAAGGCAGGAGACGCGCGGCCTGGAAGGCAGGAGACGCGCGGACTGGAAGGCAGGAGACGCGCGGACTGGAAGGCAGGAGACGCGCGGCCTACACGGCGAGACCCTAAGCACAGCCAGGAGCAAGGAGAGGTAAGTCCGGGCAGGGGGATGGGGACAGGCACACAGCGGAGCATGGGTGTACCCGCATTGCGCGACATGGATCGCGGGAGCACCCATGACATAATCACTGTATATAGCCCCCAGTAGTCACTACATACAGCCCCCAGCAGTAACTACATACAGCTCTCAGTAATCACTATATATAACCCCATGTAATCACTACAAATCACCCCCAGACAGCTTACAAGTATACTAAAGGTAAAAATAAAGATTATTTTACACATCATTACAGATGTCCCCCTCTACAGATCCTTGTCACGGGTGATCCTCGGTGTGCCCCAGTGCCGCAGCGCCCCTCCGCCATTTCTTGCCTCTCTGCGTTCCTGATTCCTGCCCATTGGCCATGTGCGTGCCTTCCTGTCTCCTAGTGGCGCTCGTCTGCCGGTGGTCTTTGGTAAACAAAGCCACGTTATGAAGGAAGAGGAGGAGACGTGGGTCAGGTCTTCACACCGATGGGCGGGCTTTATTTTATCAACACAGTGCACTATGACACTTTATACTGTTCACACTGGGTATTATACACATACACAATGTATCTCTGCACTTGTATTTCACAATGTATAAGCCATCATGATTTTCCATGTCTTGTTTTACACTTTGTATGATATACTTTGTTCATGATGTCACTGACCAATCAGCTGTTGATCTGGTCTTTAAATAGCTGGATGTTTGCTACACATGTTATGCTTGAAAAAGGTGTACACATACACCGAAACGTCGCGTTTTATGGAATAAAGGATCACCCTTTTCCACATATTTTGGAGTGCTGCCTCTTCACTACTTATGTTTTGGATCCACCGCCAAGGAATCAACAGCTACGGCACCCACTTTGCTAAGCTGTGCTGCTTTGAACTCTCCTACTACATATGGATATATGAATATATGAATTATTTATCTGTGCAATATTTATATACTTTTATTTGTATACTATATTGTACATTGCTTATGCACTCTCTTATATTTTATGTTTGTATTAAATTATACACTTTCTAGTTCGGACCTGATGAAGGGAGCAGAACGACTCCGAAACGCGTTGTACATTTTGTTGTCCATGAATGTACACTGTTGACTAATAAAATGTTGTGAATCAAGGGCAGCACAATATCAGCCTATTTTTTTCTTCTTTTCCATGTATCACAATCCGTCACCCAACTTAGTTCCAGATAACACGCTGTCTGCTGCAGTTCACCATTACTCCAATTGAATTGTCTGACCATTATGAATGTATATTCGGCTTTATTTGAGTCATACATTTGTTCTTTAGATTATTATATGCGAGCATGCCCACTCATCCATTCATCCACTCATTACCAAAGATTCAAAAATTCTGTGTATGACATGCAGAAAGGAGATATTACAGAAGTACAAGAAAAAGCTGAATTTTTCTTACTTGTGAATTATCTGATTGTGAAATAATATCTTGCTTATATTTTATGTAAAAACATAGTTGTAAACCAAAGTGCAATTTTAAATTATTTTATTGAAGAATTCAATAGTTTAACAGAAATTAAATTTTATGTATTGAATTAATGAAAGTGGTGAACCCTTCTAAATGACCCAACTCTGGAATTAGAAGCCCCCCAGTCGCTGTATCTCCTGTACTCTCCAGGTCTCAGGTAATACTGACGTCCCCTGTAGTTGGGCTCATCATAAAACATCCAGTATCCATCATGCACTTGGCAGGAGTGAATGTCATTGTATCGGAATCTCTCATAAACATGAGGACAATCCTCAGTGAACTCCATCATTTGTCCCCTGAAGTCTTCTCTTTCATAGATCCTAAGTCTGAAAGATCCCTGATGCTGTGAAGAAAAAAAAAAACAAAGCTGTAGTAAAAAGCCTGTTGAAATGTTAATCAATATGATCGTGTAGTTATGCTTTCTAGAGAACTAACGCAACAGTTTAAGGAGGATGTTAAACTTAGATTACTTTATAGAGAGAAGGATGAGCACTTCTGTATCTGTCTTTAGTACTATAGATTACCTTAATATTGACTTGCAGCTCTAGATTCAATTTCAAGGGCATCTACCACCAGAATGAAAGACCATATGCAAATGAGCCTAAGGGGCTCCAGACTCCATAGGTGTTAATGGAGCCTGAAGCCCCTTTGGCTCATTTGCATACAATCTTCCATACTGGTGGTAGATGTCCTTTAAACTAAACACAGGCATATACAAACATGTTCTCCATGTACTTGTATGGCTTTTCTCCAAAGATTCCCGAGAAACTGCCACCACACAATGGATTCAATTGGGTCAGTGTAATCATAATGTCTACATAATGAAACTGTCTCTTTATCATACATTTAACAGTGGTTGTCAATAATTTGAAGCACAATATTTAAAAACATATGTAAAATATTTGGTTTAACTACAGAAACAATAGGAGCTACCTGAGGACTGATACGGCAAGAGCGAATTGAGTCATTGTAGCCCATCCATTGCTGGAAGTCAGGATACTCTCCTCTGTGAAGGAAGTACTGGTGTCCTCTGTAGTTGGGGTGTTCATACAAGATCCAGTTTCCACTTTCTACACGGATAGAGTTACAACGTCTGAAATATGATGACAAATCTGGACACTCAGAGTTGCACTCATATGAGCGACCCTGAAAGTTCCTGTCTTCATAGAAGATGATCTGTGAATGCAATAATTATAATTAATCTGAAACTTAAAAAGGGTTTAGCTTTTCTAATGTTTTTTAGATTACTTTTATCAGCTTATTAGATAGAAAACTTAAAAAGAAACGGGCACATCTGACCCTATAACATCTGCTGTTAAAAGAAGGTTTATTTTAAGCTTGTTTATAAAGCTTTGTAGTGTGTTTCATCTTAATGCAAAACATTCATTTACTGTTAAAATGCAATTTTTTTGGTTGCATTTATTACAAATTCAGAAAATAAAACAAAGTTAGACATTTTTCATTTTTAACACCTTAAAGTAAAGGCTATGTTTCAACTGACCTTTCCCATTTTGCACTGCTGAACGGTTCACTCCGCTGAGAATTGTGAAGGGCTAGTGTGCAAAGGGTCTTTATATACATCCTCTATTGTATACATTTCATGTACTGCTGACTTGTTTTCCCAGTAAGCAAATTGTAAAGCGATTCCCATTATTATTTTAAAGACTCATTGTTCTGTGTTATCTGCCCAATGTGTTTGTGTCTTTGCTTACACCTGTAATTTAAATGGTACATAAACTGCTCTGTAAAACTATTTTTCTACTGGCACACTGCATTGTTGTGTTTGCCATTGTTTTCCTGGAAAAAAAGGATTTTTTTTCAGGAATTTATAGTATGAGAATCAAAAGTTTGCTGCTTAACCAAAATGATAGCTTTATCTGTAGATTTAACTTAATTTTTTATATATAACATGACCTTCATGTTTAGAGAACTACACACAATTTCCTAAATGGCCAGTGTAGTCCTTTGTGAATATATCATAACTTCAGTAAAATAGCAGTATGTAAGCTTGTTTCATAATTTGCATATATTATACAAATATATTATTAAATGAGATAATTGAAAGAGAACACTTTCAGATAACTTGTAAGTTATTGTTGTTAATCTGGTACCTGGTGCTAATTTTCTTAAATATCTGACAAACCTATTTAACTGTCTGCCATTACAAAATTATTAAAATTCTATGGCAACAGGTTGTCCAAATGAAAGCCAATGGAATGACCCTGCTGGCCAAGAAGTTTGTTGCTTTAAGTCTGTGATTTCTATAATATTGCTTTTTTACAACATCACAAGCTCATTCAAGACCAACAAAAAGGCTGATCTCCCCTAAAAGACAAATGCATATCCATGGGTAATCTTTTCAAAACTGCAGCTACAACCAGCTGCAAGTTTGTTGCAGTCTACAGCATCTAACCATTTGATGCTGCCATGCTGCCTCCACGGTGCTTCAATGTCACTGCAGCTGGAGAAACTGCCACGGGATCTTCTGCGACCAAAAGTGCCCCACCAGCGCCGCAACCAAACTGACTAGCCACACATTCGATGCAGTTGCAGCAGCTTCTGATGCCACAACGCTGCACCCAAATATGCTTCAATGCCAACACATCCAAGAGCAACATTTGCAGCATACCATGTGGGATACTGTCATCCCACTTAGCGGCTCCCATCACTAATGAGCATAGAGCCACTAGTGTGGGTCTGCAGTGCAATAGGTCCAGGGATCCCATCCCCACATGGATGCAGGTCTCTTTCCAAACTTGGCATGGTGTAAGGGACACTGCTGCTGCTCCACAAAACCAACAGTACCTTCCACATCCAGGTATCTCCACTTGCTTAGCCCTTCAACCCACAAAAGGCCTTCCCCCCCCCCCTCCATTTCCAACACATGCTGGCACCCAGTGGGTCACCAGCACTGGGTAGCTTTGGGTCGCCACACCCAGGCAGCCAGATTCGCTAGTGCCTGTGACACCGAAGCACCGGGATGAGGGCGAACCCACTGCATGGAGGTTTGTGATAACACACAACTAAGGTGGAACCCAGTGCCAGGCAAATTAAGCGCCGACAGGGGCACGATTGGAGCTGTGCATCGCACCTCCAGCTATTTAACAATCTGAAGGAACCAACATATATTCTGAAGGAGCGACACAATCCCCAGTTAAATACCTGTCCCAGTTGCGCGAATTCCAAAATTGTCAGAAAAACTGACGAAAGTGTGGCCACGGACCCTTAGTAAATAAGCCCCATTGTGTACAGTTCTGGGCACTAGTGTAACAACATAGTACAACTAGAAAGGGTGCAGAGAAGAGCAACCAAGATTACTAGGGGAGGGGAAACCTCATTGCAGAATACCTGAATGGGCTATACAAGAACAAGGATCTCTGCAAAGATCCTTTTACATCCAGGCCTCTCGCCAGGACAGCCTCTACGCCTAGAGTAGATGTGGTTCTACCAGTGCCATAGACATACTTTGGTGATAGATGAAAACATTTCCAAGAAAAAAACTCCAGCATCCAAACCAAACGATAAGTTCCATTCTTTATTGGTAAAATACAAAATCATTTAAAACATGTGCATAGCATCATAGTATATAAGGCTGGAAAAAGACGCAAGTCCATTAAGTCCAACCTTTAAGAATTAAATAAATGTTTTATCCCCATAACCCGCAATATTTTTTCTCTGCAGAAAGGCATCCAGGCCTCTCTTGAACATGTACATAGAGTCCGCCATAACAACCTCCTGCGGCAGAGTGTTCCATAGTCTCACTGCTCTTTTAGTAAAGAACCTTTGTCTATGTTGATGGTAAAATCGCCTCTCCTCTAGGCATAGAGGATGCCTCCTTGTCCTGGTCACAGGCCTAGGTATAAAAAGATCTTTGGAGAGATCCTTGTACTGTCCGTTCAGGTATTTGTACATTATAATGAGGTCTCCCCTCAGTCGTCTTTTTTCTAAACTGAATAATCCCAAATTTTGTAATCTGTCATTGTATTCTAATCCCCCCATTCCCCTAATAATCCTGGTTGCTCTCCTCTGCACCTGTTCCAGCTCTACTATATCCTTTTTATACACTGGTGCCCAAAACTGTACACAATATTCCAAGTGTGGTCTGACCAGGGATTTGTATAAGGGCAAAACTATGTCTTTATCATGAGAATCTATTCCTCTCTCTATTCCTCTCTTGATACATTTATTTGCTTTAGCAGCAGCCGCCTGGCTCTGGTCACTAAAATTAAGTTTACCATTTACCAATACCCCCAAGTCCTTTTCAGCTCCAGTTTTACAAAGTAATTGACCGTTTAGAACATAATTATACTTTTTGTTTCCCTGGCCCAAGTGCATAACTTTACATTTATCTACATTAAACCTCATCAACCATTTCTCTGCCCACTCCTCAAGCTTCCACAAATCCTTCTGTAATGCTAAACTATCGGCCTCAGTATTTATTACTTTACACAGCTTAGTATCATCTGTAAATATTGAAACTTGACTGTGTAAACCCACTACAAGGACATTAATAAAAATATTAAAAAGAAGTGGCCCCAATACTGACCCCTGTGGCACTCCACTGGTAACCTCAACCCAATCTGAGAATGTGCCATTAATGACGACCCTCTCTTTTCTGTCACTAAGCCAATTACTTACCCAAATACACAGATTTTCTCCTATTCCCAGCAGTCTCATTTTATATACCAACCTTTTATGTGGCACGGTGTCAAATGCCTTTGAAAAGTCCAGATATACAACATCCACAGCATCCCCCAGATCCAGTCTTGAACTTACCACCTCGTAGAAACCAATCAGATTAGTCTGACAGGACCGATCTCTCATAAACCCATGCTGACGCTGGGTTATAAGGTTGTGCACAGTGAGATACTCCAGGATAGCATCTCTAACAAACCCCTCAAATATTTTCCCCACCACAGCAGTTAGACTCACGGGTCTGTAGTTTCCAGGATCGCTATTTGATCCTTTTTTGTATATTGGTACCACATTTGCTATGCGCCAGTCCTGTGGAACATAACCAGTCCTCAGTGAATCTTCAAATATTAAAAATAATGGTCTGTCTATCACGGTACATAGTTCATGCAGAACCCGGGGGTGTATGCCATCTGGCTCCGGTGATTTATCTATCTTAGTGGTTGTGAGGCGGCGCCGTACCTCGTCCTGGGTTAAACTGTTGACATTCCAAAAATATTTTAAATTTCTTAAATTTTCCAGCGGATTTTCCTGGGTAAAGACAGTTGAGAAGGCGACATTCAGTAAATTGGCCCTTTCCTCATCTCCTTCCACCATGACCCCCATGTTATTTCTAAGGGGACCAACACTCTCTGTTTTTAGTTTCTTATCATTTATATACTTGAAAAATAATTTGGGATTGTTTTTGCTCTCCCTGGCAATATTTCTCTCAGTCTTTATTTTTGCGGCCTTTATCTGCTTTTTACAGGATTTATTTTTCTCTCTATAATCCTGTAATACCTCATCGCTACCTTCACGTTTTAGCACCTTAAACGCCTTATCTTTCTCGCTTATTGCTTTCCTTACAAGACTAGTTAGCCACATTGGCTGTTTCTTGTTCCTCTTATGCTTTTTCCCATAAGGTATGTGTTTCTCACAGGACTTTTTCAGAATATATGAAAAAAAGTCCCATTTTTTTTTTGGGGGGGGGGCTTTTGTCTTTGAGGACATTATCCCAGTCTATGCATTTAAGGTCTTCCCTTAGTTGCTGAAAATTTGCCCTCCTGAAGTTTAGAGTGTTGGTTGCCCCTTCCCTAATGTTCTTAGTAAACCGTAGTACAAAATCAATGATATTATGATCACTATTCCCCAGGTTCCCCCCAACCTGTAGTTTTGATACCCTATCAGGTCTTTTGGTTAGGGTAAGGTCCAGCAGTGCCCCCCCTCTTGTTGGCTCCAGGACTTTTTGCGACAGGTAATTGTCTTTTGTTGTTGACAAGAACCTGCTGCCTTTGAAGGACCTGCATGTTTCTGCCCCCAGTCAATATCTGGGTAATTGAAATCCCCCATGATAAGTACTTCACCATGCTTTGAAGCTGCATCCATTTCACTTATCAGCATTTCCTCTGTTGCCTCCATTATATTTGGAGCCTTATAACAAACCCCTATTAATATTTTATTATTCTTTTTCCCTCCCCTTATCTCCACCCATACGGACTCCACATTTGCATTTGCGTTACTGATGTCATCACTCGAGACTGACGCGTTTCGGACCATTTTGGTCCTTAGTCAAACCATAAAATCAGTGGCACAATGTGCATTTTAAATACAAAAGGCTTGAGGTTCATAAGTAATGCCCCTTCTAGTGCTGTTAATGTAATTTGTTTTAACTTATAGGACTGAGCTAAGTAAGTCTTTTACATTCTTATTAACATAAAATCCTTTACCATCGGAAATATGTCACAAGATACAACCACGTATACACCCGTTTCATCAAATCCAACATCCCTATTCTCTATGCTTTACTCAAAAAACCTATGAGGACACTTTTCCTCCCCCATTCAGTCCCATTATTTCCGGTGTGGTTTCTCTATTGGAACAACTTTCCTCCTGGTTGGATAGTGTTCTTCAAGAATTTGTCAAATGCACACCAGGATATAACAAGGACAGTACCACAGTCCTGGAAGCTATGAAAAACTTTGAATGGATGGAAAATAATATATGGCTAACTTGTGACTTAGTGGGAGTGCATAATTTTATACCACATCATCTAGGACGTTATATCAATGATGATTTACTCATATGGACAGGTCCACCTACAGACATCCCAAAATTTATCAACTACTTGAACATGCATTACAATTTAAGTTTTACATACAATACGGTATAACACATCATACCCTTTCTGGATCTAACATTAATCGTGGATATCTATACTAACAAAGTACATACTTATCTATTATGCAAATCCACATTGGGAAATATATTATTGTAATCAATAACCATCCCCCACATGTAATAACTAATCTGCGAAAAGGAGTATTAATCAGAGCAAAACAAATATTCTTCTCTGATTAAATTTTCTCCTATTCCTGTGATAAAATCTAGGAAGACAGCAGAGAAGGAATGCAAGAGCGCTCATAGGGTAATAACGTATGGTTCAGGGTATATGGTGTGATGAAGACTGCTCACCTTGTTGAGTTGTGCTTAAACATAAGGCACAACTCTCAAATTGGCATGTGGGATATTGGTCGAGGTGCAGCTGATGTCTTTGGGTACTCTAAGCACGAGATGCTAAATTGGTTGGAGTCAAGAGGTAGGTTCAGGAAAGTTAAGGACGGCAGGCACACAACAGGACTGGATAATGTCTTCAAAAGTATTTTCTTTATTTATATTAGCCCCTTCACGCTCCGTGACGGATATATCCGCCAAGGAGCTATGAAGGGTGTATGAAGAGGGCTCATGGGCTGAGCCCTCTTCATACAGAGTGGGCTTTGCTGCATATCGAGGTCGGTGCTTGCAGCGATTGCGGGTGTTAACCTGTTGGTTGCCGCCAGCAAAGTCGCCAGTGGCTCATTGTAATATATAGTGTGCAAAAATGCCATATACTGCAATACAGTTGTATTGCAGTATATGGTTGGAACGATCGGACCATCTAGGGTTAATGTACCCTAGATGGTCTAAGAAATAGTGAAAAAAAAAGAAGAAAAAAAAAGTTTAAAAATGTAAAAATTAATAAAATATTAAAAGTTCAAATCACCCCCCTTTCCCTAGAACTGATATAAAACATAATAAAGAGTAAAAATCACAGACACATTAGGTATCCCTGCGTCCCAAAATGCCTGATCTATCAAAATATATAAATGGTTACGGCCGGCGGTGACCTTCGAGATGGGAAATGGTGTCCAAATGTCCGAAACGCGACTTTTACACCTTTTTACATGACATTAAAAAATCTAATAAAAATTATCAAAATGTTACACAGTCCTCGTAATGGTAGAAATGAAAACGTTGGCTCATTTTGCAAAAAATTACATATCACACAGCTCTGTACACCAAAGTATGAAAAAGTTATTAGCGTCAGACAATGGCAATTTTTTTTTTCTTTTTTGTACACATTCGTTTAATTTTTGAAAATGTATTAAAATGCAATAGAACTTGTATAAATTTGATATTACCGCGATCGTACCGAACCAAACAATAAAGTAGAGGTGTTATTTGGAGCGCAGAGTGAAAGTTGTAAAAACTGAGCCCACAAGAACATGTGTTTTTTTTAATTTTTCCACATTTGGAATTTTTTTCTGGCTTCCCACTACATGGCAGGGAATAATAAATAACATCACAGCAAATTAAAATTTCTTACGCACAAAATAAGTCCTCACACAGCTCTGTGCACGGAAAAGTGAAAAAGTTATGGATTTTTGAAAATGGAGAGCAAGAAATGAGTGAAAATACCCTGCGTCCGTAAGAGGTTAAGATACAAGTAAATATCTCAAGTAAATAAAAAATCTATTTAGCTTAGAAAAGGAAGGGATAGAAAACAAACTCAAAAAGCTCAAACAAGATAGAATATACTTCCACCCTGGGAACATTACATTTTGGCTGAAAACCCAGACCACAGCTACTAACCCCAGAACACCGGTTATTCGGACTGCTTCATGGGCCCTAAAAAACAAGATTTCCAGTTCCTTTCTAATCACCGACAATCTCATCCCCACAACAATAAACGTTACCAAAACAGAAACCTCTGACATACATTCATTAATACCAAGAATAAAAAATCCAAACCCACAAGCAACAACCCTACAAAAAGGTATTATATCCTCACCCCAACCTTCCACCAACCTTCCACCAATCTTCTACGTACCTCTACACAGAATTTATCAAGTCTACCCCCCCTCACTCCGCTACCCAAAAACCCGGATACTCCATTGTTCTTCACTCCCCCAAACAGCAACCAACCTCATCGACTTGAAAATTGGCCTACCCCCAACTACATTTCCCAATATATCCCATAACCATACCATCCCTCTAGATTTCACCACATATGAATAAAAAACATCCACTACCATTTCCCCAAAAGAAAACATTGGCCTAGATTTTGAACCCCTAATCTTTAACCTCTCCACTCACAACCTGGAACCAAACGAGATCTCCCTCCTAACTAAAGGCCTCTCGTTTTGCCAAGCAATGAAATTTAGCGAATTCGATCTACAATGACCTCCATTCCTACATCAGGAATCTCACCCTTGCCATTTAAACACCTTGGCCCATAAATCTACTGATATTAAAGTAGATTTTTTTTTTTTTTTTAGGGTCTTTTTTCTTATGGGACCTCCCTAATCCAGTGACACATGGATGGACTCCTAAACTTGTGAGCCATGTCGACTTGGACTAATGCACTGAGCCTCAAGACAGCAATGGTAAGACCGTTCCATACTGCATTTTAATGTCTTTTTTGGACCATAACCCACTGCCAGTTTTTTGACTAATAAGCAGGGATAGGCACTGAGATAAGAACAAATCTACAGTGTATCTATTGCAACACTACATAGTGATTGTGTGTGGTTATTTGGTACCACGAATCCACCTTGCAGACGTATAAACTCGGAGATTTCATCTTTAACTTGCAACCTCTCCCATTACGTGGACGTTCGACTCCAAAACATGTCACTAAACTCAACTCCTATCTACGTGACTCCACCAGTGTTTTATTAACACTAGAGAATATTAAATGGGAAACCACCTATATATGGCTATTCCTAGAAGTCGCAGCTCTATATTCTAACATTCCCCATCCCAAAGGCCTTGGGGCTGTCAAATATTACCTTAACATCAATCCCACAATGCCTTACCAAAAAAGCATAAACTACATACTCACTTATAATTACTTCTCCTTCCAAAACACCATTTACAGACACACCAATTGTACAGCCATGGGGACACGTTTTGCCCCGAGTTTTGCCAACCTATACATGGGAAAAATTCGAGGAGAGCTACATTTACAAAAACAACATCTGGAAATCAAACATAATACTCTATAAACGTTATATACACTCACCGGCCACTTTATTAGGTACACCATACTAGTAACGGGTTGGACCCCCTTTTGCCTTCAGAACTGCCTCAATTCTTCGTGGCATAGATTCAACAAGGTGCTGGAAGCATTCCTCAGAGATTTTGGTCCATACTGACATGATGGCATCACACAGTTGCCGCAGATTTGTCGGCTGCACATCCATGATGCGAATCTCCCCTTCCACCACATCCCAAAGATGCTCTATTGGATTGAGATCTGGTGACTGTGGAGGCCATTTGAGTGCAGTGAACTCATTGTCATGTTCAAGAAACCAGTCTGAGATGATTCCAGCTTTATGACATGGCGCATTATCCTGCTGAAAGTAGCCATCAGATGTTGGGTGGTCATAAAGGGATGGACATGGTCAGCAACAATACTCAGATAGGCTGTGGCGTTGCAACAATGCTCAATTGGTAGCAAGGGGCCCAAAGAGTGCCAAGAAAATATTCCCCACACCATGACACCACCACCACCACCAGCCTGAACCGTTGATACAAGGCAGGATGGATCCATGCTTTCATGTTGTTGACGCCAAATTCTGACCCTACCATCCGAATGTCGCAGCAGAAATCGAGACTCATCAGACCAGGCAACGTTTTTCCAATCTTCTACTGTCCAATTTCGATGAGCTTGTGCAAATTGTAGCCTCAGTTTCCTGTTCTTAGCTGAAAGGAGTGGCACCCGATGTGGTCCTCTGTTGCTGTAGCCCATCTGCCTCAAAGTTCGACGTACTCTGCGTTCAGAGATTCCCTTGGTTGTAACGGGTGGCAATTTGAGTCACTGTTGCCTTTCTATCAGCTCGAACCAGTCTGCCCATTCTCCTCTGACCTCTGGCATCAACAAGGCATTTCCGCCCACAGAACTGCCGCTCACTGGATGCTTTTTCTTTTTCGGACCATTCTCTGTAAACCCTAAAGATGGTTGTGCGTGAAAATCCCAGTAGATCAGCAGTTTCTGAAATACTCAGACCAGCCCTTCTGGCACCAACAACCATGCCACGTTCAAGGCACTCAAATCACCTTTCTTCCCCATACTGATGCTCGGTTTGAATTGCAGGAGATTGTCTTGACCATGTCTACATGCCTAAATGCACTGAGTTGCCGCCATGTGATTGGCTGATTAGAAATTAAGTGTTAACGAGCAGTTGGACAGGTGTACATAATAAAGTGGCCGGTGAATGTAGATGACCTTCTCTTTATCTGGAACGGCTCCATTGCCTCCATCGACCAGTTTATTAGCCATCTAAGTTATAATGATCGGGGTCTATCCTTCACTGTCTCTTCCTCCCAAATCAAAGCAGAATTCCTGGACCTAGATCTTTCCATAAACAACAGCCAGATCTCCACCAGTACCCATTTTAAACCCATAGATACAAACAGTTACCTTGACTACAGAAGTACGCACCATAACAAATGGAATCAGCAGCATGAGGTCAGAGGTGTGGAGGTGGCGGCAACATGGTAAGCCACAGAGTGGTACAATGATATGGTGTGAAGGTGGCATCAGAAGCAGCAGGAGACCGCAGAGTGGCACAATTATATAGTGTGGAGGTGGCGTCAGCAGAAGCAGAAGGAGCCCACAAAGTGGCACAATGATATCGTGTGAAGGTGGCATTAGCAGCAGCAGGAGCCCGCAAAGTGGCACAATGATATAGTGTGGAGGTGGCGGCAGCAGCAGCCTACAGGTGGTAGCAACATGGTGGCAGCAACAGGGAAAGCCACGGAGTGGTCCAATGACAGAGTGCGGAGGTGGCGGCAGCAGCATCGGCAGCAGCATCAGCAGCAGCAGCAATAGGAGGCCACAAAGTGGCACAATGATAAGACTGTGGAGGTGGCGGCAGCAGAAGCGGCAGCAGAACCCCACTGGTGGCAGCAACATGGAGGCAGCAACAGGGAAAGCCACAGTGCAGCACAATGATATAGAGTGGAGGTGGCGTCAGCAGCAGCAGGAGCCCACAGGTGGCAGCAACATGGTGGCAGCAACAGAGAAAGCCACAGAGTGGCACCATGATATAGTGTGGAGGTGGCGACAGCAGCAGCAGGAGCCCACAAAACCCAAAGCAGAGGAGGCCACATTGTGTCACAATGATAAAGTTTGAAATGAATTTGAAATAGTCAATGTAAATTTCAATTTGTAAATTTGAGATGCCACATGCAAAATACATTACAGTTTTCCTGAAAATATCAGGTCTTTGCCAAAAAAGAACTGCAAAGGTGGCACCAGCAGCAGCATCAGCAGCATGAGGTCAGGGGTGTGGAGGTGGGGTCACAGAGTGGCACAATGATATAATATGGAGGTGGCATCAGAAGCAGCAGGAGCCCACAGAGTGGCACAATGATATAGTGTGGAAGTCCTGTCAGCAGCAGCAGGAGCCCGCAGGGTGGCACAATGATATAGTGTGGAGGTGGCGTCAGCATCAGTACGAGCCAGCAGAGTGGCACAATTATATAGTGTGAAGGTGGCATCAGCAGCAGCAGCAGGAGCCCGCAGGGTGGCACAATGATATAGTGTGGAGGTGGAATCAGCAGCAGCCAGCAGAGTGGCACAATAATACATTGTGAAGGTAGCATCAGCAGCAGCAGGATCAATTATATAGTATGAAAGTGGAATCTGCAGCAGCAGCCTGCAGAGTGGCACAATGATATAGTGTGGAGGTGGCGTCAGCAGCAGCAGGAGCTCGCAGAGTGGCACAATAATATAGAGTGAAGGTTGCATTAGCAGCAGCAGGAGCCCGCAGGGTGGCTTAATGATATAGAGTGGAGGTGGCGTCAGCAGCATCAGGAGCCTGCAGAGTGCACAATTATATAGTGTGAAGGTGGCATCAGCAGCAGCAGGATCAATTATATAGTATGAAAGTGGAATCTGCAGCAGCAGCCTGCAGAGTGGCACAATGATATAGTGTGGAGGTGGCGTCAGCAGCAGCAGGAGCTCGCAGAGTGGCACAATAATATAGAGTGAAGGTTGCATCAGCAGCAGCAGGAGCCCGCAGGGTGGCTTAATGATATAGAGTGGAGGTGGCGTCAGCAGCATCAGGAGCCTGCAGAGTGCACAATTATATAGTGTGAAGGTGGCATCAGCAGCAGGAGCCCACAGATTGTCATCATGATATAGTGTGGAGGTCTAAAGATGTCCCGTGTAAAGATGCTAGGAGGCAGATGGAGCAACTGGCAGCAGATGTGTGGCATAAGGCGGGTGGCAGCATCAGAATAGTGGCTGAGGCAGATAGTTAAAACCCAGACTCATTTCTCAACGTTTGGAGGAGGCGTCATGGCTGATCTAATCTGATGCATTAGGCATTGGTGAGTTGAAATCCTGTCCGATCCAAGCCTGATTCATCTTGACAAAGGTCAGTCTCTCCACATTACGGGTGGTCAAGAGGGTTCTCTTTGGGGTAACGATGGCCCCCGTCCCACTACTGGCCGGGCAGGACAAGTTCTCTAATGCAGACTCCGCAAGTTGCGGCCACGCATCAAGTTTGGCTGCCCAGCAGTCCATGAGATCCTCTACCTGAGGTTGTAAAGTACTGTTCAAGTAGGCCACCACCTGCTGGTGCAGAGTCGGCTCCATGTCCTGCTGCTGCTGGTGGCGGCTACCCTCCTCAATAGGTGGTTGAAGGAAATTGCTCATTAAGGAATCCAGACTTAAGCTGCTGCTGATGGAACTGCTACTGCTCCCCACAGCAGCCGTGGCAGTAGTACATGAGCGATGACTTCCAGGAATCCCCCGGTCAGACCTGACAGAGGATGGACAATAGCGCACATAGGCAGCATCCAACTGTATGTACAGTATTTCTCTATAGTATGCCACTCATTTCTCCCTCTCAGCAGCTGGAAAAAAAGTCACCCATTTTTGACCGTTAGCGAGGGTCCAAGAGGGTGGAGAGCCAAAAGTCATCCCTTTGGCAGATGTTGACTATTCGGCTGTCACTAGTTAGGCAAAACAGCATGCAGAGGGCCATCTGCGCAAGTGACTCTGAGGGACTCCCAGCCTCCACCTCCACTGTATACTGCCATGGTGCTTCTGGCTTATCTGCCTCGTCTTCTACCTCCTCCAGATACTCCTGCTCCTCCTCTCCTGTCTCCTGAGTAGAAAAACCACAAATTGCACCAGACTCTGCATGTGCTCCAATGTCCTTCTCCTACTCCTCCTCCAGTTCAGCCCCCACCTCTCCACTTCTCCAGTGCCTTGACCAAACAGATTTTGCAGCATGAGTTCCAGGACATGAAGCAGTGGAATGACGTTATTCATCCCACAGCCCTGGCGACTGACAAATAATGTGGCCTATTCAAAGGACCTGAGCAAACGGCAGGTGTCACGCATGAGCTGCCACTGGCTGACATCAAAGTTACACAGGGAAGGACTTGCATCATCAAAAAATCATTAATGGCTTTTCTCAATTCATACAGGCGGTCTAACATATGAAGGCTGGAATTCCAATGGGCGGAAGCATCGCACATCAGACTATGTTGTGGTAGGGCTCGAGGAGGGTGTGCTTTGCTTTGTAAGAATGGCTGAAGTGCACAGTGTCCTGGCCATTTTTAGAATGTCTTGTAGATGGGTGGAAGACTTTAGGAAGTTGTTGACAACCAGATTGAACACGTCCGCCATGGACACTCCTTGGTGCAGCGTGGACACGATGTTCCTCCCATTGTCTGTCACCAAGGTTCCAATTTTTAGTTGTCGCGGAGAAAACCACACATTGATTTTTTGTTGCATGATGTGTGACTTTGTTTCCCAGGCAAACCAGATGTAGAACTGCGTGTCACTGCTGTGCCCTGCACATGTGGTATGATGGAGCCATGCTTGTGGAGGCTGAGGTGTTGATGGAGACGGATGCTGACACTGGTGCAGGAGCAGAAGTTTGACAACATGGAGAAAGCGCCGTCTTTTGTGGAAGTTGTTGGTGTGGGTAGGCGGGAAGCACATTCACCCAGTCGGCTGTAATTGACTTGTACCGGCCCTGACCATAGTTACAGCTCCACACGTCCACGCTGCCTTGCACCTTGGAAGAAACAGATAAGCTTAAGGACTGGCCCACGTTCTGTTGTACATATTGCTAAAGGGCTGGCACTGCCTTTTTGGAAAAAAAATTGCGGCTTGGAAATCTCCATCACGGTCTGGCACAAGCCATTAGTTCTCTGAAGGGTGCAAAGTCCACGACTTGGAAAGGGAGGGACTCCAGTACCAACAACTTGGACAAGAGCATGGTCAGCTTCTGCACCTTAGGATGGCTGAACACATAGAGTTGTCTCTTTGTAATTGCCTCGCTCAAAAACTGCTGGTGCCATGCGTAGTGAGGAGCAGGAGCATCTGGACCGGGAGATGATATCAAAGACAAACAGCTCCCTTTGGCAGAGCTGCTGGAGCCTTGAATTGCTGAAACAGCATGTGTGCCACTAGGTGCTGCTGTAGCTGCGCCTGCACCTGTTTCTCCCAGGCCATTGGATGGTGACACTGCATTTGTTGCCGCAGGGTTGTGGTGCCAATGTTAGCTCCCTGGCCTCGCTTCACTTTCTGCCTGCAGATACGACATATACACACGCTCCTCTGGTGTCTTTACAAAAGATGGTAATTTTACCGCCAACACTCTGCACTGAGCGATTACTACCACCGTTGCCTGGCTGAGCCCCTGTGACCTGGCTTACTTGGACTTGCGAATCGGGATTTGTACCCCGTGGACGTTTGGCTCCCGTCCTCGCATTGCTGCCACTGCTGCAAACCTGCCACAGTAGCAACTTGCGACTTGCTCCACTGCCTGACACGCAAGCTGACACTCTCTTCGCCGACGATGATGAATCCCCTGCTATACCCAACTCCCAAGTGCGATCAGCTACATCATCGTCAATTTGTGTTTCCCGGTCACTGCTACTCTCCTCACCGGTGTCAGTATGCACAGCCTGCCTACTGCAGGAAGCAGCGGATGTCTGCCCCACCTCTTGAAGGGAGCTGCTGACTGTCCTCAAACACTTCGTCCTCGCTGAATAATGGCGCTGAGCCCAGACCACCTACTTCTCTGGCTGCGGGAAAAGAACAGGACAGAGGCTGGTTGAGGACAGGTGAGGGCCGTTGACCTGCTCCTGGGCCATGCCAACTAATTGTTGTATCTGAGGAACCACAGTCTCTTGGCTGGGGTTGTCAGATGTTATATTTGAGGAATTGGATGACCTAGTCAACCATTCAACAACCTTTGGGTTGGTTACCGCTAGATGACAACAGCAGTTCTTGCCTCACAGAGTCACCCCTGCTGTGACGTCCCCTTACTGTGCTGCGACCTCTGCCTGCTCCACCTGCCACCTTTCTGTTTGATATAGTGGTTTATAAACTACATGGATTTAACACGTAAATCTGGCTCTAAACTAGCTATGGGAAGTTGCGTTATACAGATACACCACAACTGACACTATGTAATTACAGCGAAAATCACTGTATAAATTACGTGGATTTGACACATAAATCTGGCTATAAACTATAGCCACAAAATGGTATGGGAATTTGTGTTATACAGATACCCCACAACTGACACCCAGTGAGAGGTCCACAAATTACTACTGCAGATGCATGAATGTGAAACAAATTTCTTCATATTTCATTTTGTCACTAAATAGAACTGCTATTTGGGGTATACAGACCCTTCTTATAGAACAACCTGGGGTTGGTCCACAAATCGCTACTGTTGATGCATAAACGTGAAACAGATTTCTTCCTATTCGATTTTGTCACTAAACAGAACTGCTATTTGGGGTATACAGATCCCCCTTAAAGAACATCCAGGGATTGGAGCAGGAATCGCTACTGCATAGTACAGTAGCAGCAGCTAGATGCTACAGACAACACATCCAGTGTAAAATGCTGGGATTGCAAATGGCCAACAGTTTTTATAGGGCTGTGAGCCTGTGTGACATCACAGAAGCCTGCCAGTCGCTGATTGGCTTACAGGTCTGCAGATGTCATCGGGGTGTTCCTTTCTCCTTCCCAGAGTTCTCTGCCCCATGTAACATGTTGGGCTCATGCCCACTTAGCTGAAAAAAGAGGGGAAAAAAACTTTGTTCCCGCGAATCAGCGTAAACTTCAGCTTCGTGACGAATTAAACTTTCTTGTGAAATTCATATCAAATTCCACTTTGTTAGAATCGATTCACCCATCTCTACCCATAACACATATGAAACGATAAATAATTTAAAAAGTAGAAAAAAGATGAAAAAACAGAACATTAGGTATCATCACGCCACAAAATGTCCAATCTATAAATATATTAAAGTCGAGAATAGAAGGCAAAGAGTTTGTGGGCACGGTCGCTATTGTGACTATAATAACCAGGCTAAATACATCACTTTCGGAGGGGTTACCCAAACAGTGAACACCTTTATCACATGCAGGTCGACCTTTGTTGTTTATGTGGTGTTCTGCCCATGTCAAAAATATTATATTGGTAAAACAATTAGGAGTCTTTTTACCTGTTGTAGCGTTTGGGGGTAACTTAGCATCAAAGGTAGAAGCTTACGGACCTCTCAGGCGACTTTTGTGGTGCTGAGCGCCAAAAACAGTAACGTAGGAGCTTGTAGCAATCCAAAATAAAACGGCTTTATTCAGCTTTAAAACATTTACAGGAACAAAAAATAACAAACAGCCTAGCCTCTACTTAGGGCACTACCTCACTTCTTGAACCCTAGCTACCTTCTAGGTTCAAGGGACACTGCTGGGGTTCCTCCTCAGCACTCTGGCTCTCAGTGAGCTCAAACAAAACAATGTCCTTACTGGATTCCAGTCCTCTTTGGACAGACCACCTGTCTGTCTCCAACTGGTCCCAAGTCCTCCTGCTGACTGCAGGACACACAGCACTGGCTTGCTGTGAGCTCTCCCTCTGGAGTTGGCCAGGGATGGGAGTGGTCAAGGTCCTTTTCAACCCTGGTTGTGGGTCGCTCTCCAGCGCCCCCTAGGTTCACACTCTTACACTGTTTTAGGGAACATAAAAGGTCCATCACCACAGGAGTTGGTTGCCCACGCCTGTCACGTCAGACAACACCACAATGGGGATGCAGACGTCCTTAGGTTTGCGGGTATAGAGAGGGTTGAATGCAGCCCGGAAGGAGGGGATCGTTCATTAAATTTATTGTGCCGGGAAAGTAGGTGCATTATGAAGTTTGAAGCTATGGGTGCCCTGGGTCTTAATGACGTAACGACATGAAGGTCTTCTTATAGCCGGTATAACCCTGGTTTTCATAAAGAGGACCTTTTCGTTCACTACGGATGGGGGTGGTGCGGTTCGCACTGTCAGATTGTTTTGTTGCCACTATAACAATGCGTGCGTGCTTCCGCCTTCACCTTATTTCCGGTGGGAGGCGCGCATGCGTTGTGACTGCCTGGAGAAAGCGCTGAGCGGCGCAAAACGGCTCGTCGGCTCAGCAGCACTGCCTTTCTCCCTGTGTATGTTTCTGCACTAATAAAGAAGACTAATCACCACCGGTGAGTGCCATCTTGCCTTTTGTTTTACCTATTGGACTGTTGTTGCTTTTGGGATTGAGCATCACCTCGGTGTAGTCATTTGCCCATATACCCCCTGTCCTCTCCATCACGCTGCCATATCTCAAAACGGTTCTGGCTGTGCCCACGAACTCTTTGCCTACTCTTCTCGATTTATTGCAGCCTGTCTCTCTTTGAAGCGGAGCACGCCGGTGAGACACCGCTCTAATTGCAAGAAGGAAAACAGCGTTACTTTAGGAGATGAATATGGACACAGAAGCGGGGGCAGAAGGCGAAGAAAATACTCTTTACACAGGGTGAGACAACGCAACCGCGTTCTTTGAGCAATGCAATCTGGGGGACACCATCCACATGCTGAGCACTAAAGCACTTGAACACAAAATAGTGTCGCTGGCGGAAAAAGAAGTTAGACTCTTCTGGACCAACCATTCATTGAAATCCTAAAACACAAGCAATAGCGTACCAAGAGTGGAAGGAGCTGCATTTCCAGCATTCCCTGAACCTCATGCGGTTAGTCCTGAAACGGAATGAAGAGGAATATTCTAAACTAACAGCAGAGCTTTGTAAAGCAAAAATAGAATTGAGAACACGTGTCACTGAAAATCAGAGTCAGACTTTCTTCAAAAAATTGGAGAAACGTTTATCTCTCACTCAAATAGAGGTAAAAGAGAAAAAACTAGACAAATTCTTAAGGGACAAGGCGGATTTTGATTCAGGATCCATTTTCGATTGGAATGCCACATCCACCAAGAGGCCAAACCGAAGGAGACCCCAGGGCGCGAGGAATAAAACAAAGTCAACAGACTTCTGGACTAAAAGGTCCGATTCCAGCGCATCGGACGACCAAGGTGGTAAGGCTGTAGACCCCACTGGAGACCAATCTAGAGCATCCCAGGGGGCGGTTCCACCTGTATCATCACAGCCTGTCCCTTTAGAAGAAAGATCAGGAGAGGGAGAGGTGGGCAGAGGAAAAAGAGGGGGGCGCTCAGCCAGTTACAAGAGGAAGCAGGTGTCCTGGCGTTAAGAGGTATGAGTGCGCCTCCCGAATCCTTGTGTACTTCACCTTGTTCTTCCAACTCCCCCCTGCCCCCTCCCCTACACCATCCATTCGACCTGGACGTTAATCCTACTAATCCGGACATTAAGCATACTAACATTACCAGCAATACCATTGATAGCTGTCTTAACAAGGCTACTAATGTTATTAACTTAACGGACGTTGTGTTATCAAAAGACTGTCTGTCTCTTTTGTCTAAGGGTCTCAGTTTTGCGGTGGGGGATGCCTTTGATCCTGTAGATTTTGAAATTGACATGTTTAAGGCGACCCGCAAGCTTCTTTTGCACAAGTTTTTTGAAGATAAACCTGTTACCACCCATAAGCAGTACGCAGGAGAAGTTCCTTGCACTATAGGCCCCTTAGGCTTTATCCCCCCAAATGTGGTGGCCCCCGTACATGAGGCGGATATCCAACTATTGTTGGACCTTGACTTAGAGGAGGATTCCCCTAGTCATTTGGAAGGGGAGCATTCTATTTTGGAGGTTGCACCTTTCAGAGGGGGTGTCAAGTCCACGTTTTGCCCCCCTGTGCCGGCCGGTTCCCTCGTTGAGACTTTTTGCCAGATCGTCACTGAAGATGTCAAATCCCTGGTGTATCCAGAAGCCCCTAAAAATCTAACCCAGGGCGAATTGCGAGCCCTCAACTGGCTGAAGACCCGTACTGACATATTAGTGAAGCCGGCGGACAAGGGGGGAAACGTGGTCCTCATGACTAGAGATTACTATGTGGGGGAAGCTATGCGGCAGTTAGGAGATAGGTCCACTTATACTCCCCTTGACCACAATCCTACCTTTAAGTTCCAGACACGACTACGCGACTTCCTTAGGTGGAGTGTCAGTAGTAATATACTATCTGAATCCACAACAGAGAAATTGTTTCCAGCTAAACCTAAATATCCATGTTGGTACTTCTTACCTAAAGTGCACAAGACCCTCGAAAATCCTCCCGGCCGTCCAATAGTTGCAGGCATCGGCTCACTTTTTGAGCCCCTGTCCCAATTTTTTGGATTGGCTGTTACGCCCCCTCCTTCCCGAAATTCCATCTTTCCTCAAAGATACTAATGCCTTCCTGGAGGTCATTCAAGACATACATTGCCAGGATGGTTACCAATTGGCATCAATTGATGTTGAGAGTTTGTACACCCGCATCCCTCAAAATTTAGGGGTAGATAGCGTACGAGATGTCCTGACGAATGCTGGGCAAAATAGCACTTACATCGACTTTGTGTGTGAGGGACTTCGTCTAATACTCTCCCATAATGCCTTCACCTTCGATGGTAGATGGTTTGTCCAGAACACGGGGATGGCCATGGGCACCCCAGTGGCCTGCACCCTCGCCAACATTTTTCTGGCTTGCCTCGAGGGTCGCTACATTTTTTCTTTGGACAATTCATATGCTCAGGTGAGGATGAGGTCCTTCCACAGATATGTGGACGATATTTTTATCGTATGGGAGGGGGATAAACAGTCCTTTCTGGATTTTGTAGCTAACCTGAACCAGAAGAATTCGATGAATATGAAGTTTACAGTGTTTGGTGGTAATGAGCTTGAGTTTTTAGACGTAAGGGTGTTTGAAAAAGATGGGAATCTATGCACTATGGCCCATAGAAAACCCACGGCCACTAACTCACTTCTCCATTACACCAGTTATCACCCGCAGCATACAAAAGAAGGCTTGCCCTATAGTCAGTTCCTGCACCTTAGGAGGCTGAATAGTGAGGATGCAGGGTTTCGCATACAGACGGAACAACTAAAGGGTAGACTCATAGAGCGCGGCTATCCCAGACCCCTAATAGATAGGGCCCTACGAAAGGCAGAAGAGGTACCACGAGAGAGGTGGTTAAGGGCGAAGAAGGGAATGCGTAAAAATAGAGAGGTAGAAGGGGATAGACGTTTTGTCTTTACTTTTGATTATGGCCCATGTGAAACAGCTAATAGGATGGCCATCAATTAACATTGGCACATCCTTAAGCAGGACCCCCAACTGAGTAAACTCACTGCACAGAGACCCATGGTAGCCTTTAGGATCTGTACTACATTACGTGACAGACTGGTCCGCAGTAGATATTCTTCCCCTCGGGGTACCTGGCTTCTTAAGGGTGCTCTCAAGGGGAACTTTAGGTGTGGTTCTTGCCGCTATTGTGACTATAATAGCCAGGCTAAATACATCACTTTCGGAGGGGTTACCCAAACAGTGAACACCTTTATCACATGCAGGTCGACCTTTGTTGTTAATGTGGTGTTCTGCCCATGTCAAAAATATTATATTGGTAAAACAATTAGGAGTCATTTTACCCGTTTTAGGGAACATAAAAGGTCCATCACCACAGGAGTTGGTTGCCCACGCCTTATCGAGCACGTCAGACAACACCACAATGGGGATGCAGACGTCCTTAGGTTTGCGGGTATAGAGAGGTTTGAATGCAGCCCGGAAGGAGGGGATCGTTCATTAAATTTATTGTGCCGGGAAAGTAGGTGCATTATGAAGTTTGAAGCTGTGGGTGCCCTGGGTCTTAATGACCGTAACGACATGAAAATCTTCTTATAGCCGGTATAACCCTGTCAAGTTTATGGTCCAGATGGTCCAGCTTTCTATGATGTGGTTGTTCCCCCTTAACTGTGATTTTATATTGTATGTGTCGCCTATTGCGTCTTTTATCTTTGCACTTACCAGTGCGTTCTGCCCACCTCCTTCCGTGGTTTTTCCCTTTTTGGCCCTCCCTCCCGTCATACGAGTGTAGCATTTTTTTGCTACCCAAACGTCGTTTTTAGCTATGGGCTGGTTTTGATAAAGAGGACCTTTTCGTTCACTACGGATGGGGGTGGTGCGGTTCGTCAGATTGTTTTGTTGCCACTATGACAACTTCCCCTTATTTCCGTTGGGAGGCACGCACGCGTTGTCACTGCCTGGAGAAAGCGCCGAGCGGCGCGAAACGGCCCGTCGGCTCAGCGGCACTGCGTGCCTCCCTGTGTATGTTTCTGCACTAATAAAGAAGACTAATCACGACCGGTGAGTGCCATCTTGCCTTTTGTTTTACCTATAAATATATTAAAACGGTTATTACAGCAGTGAACCCCGCAGCAGAAAAATGTGCTCAAATGTCCGAATCAACACTTTTTTGCTGTTTCATAACACATAAAAAACATAGTAAAAAGTGATCTAAAGGTCAGTCGCGCAGTCCCCAAAATGGTAGCAATGAAAGTGTCAGCTCGTCTTGGAAAAAAATGACACCTTACAAGTTATTGGAATCAGAATATTGTAAAGGTATTTTCTTTTGGTACGTAATTTTTTAATTTTTAGTAAAATCTATTAAAACCTAATAAAACATATATAAATTTGATATCTCTGTGATCGTACATAAGCAAAGAGTGTATAAGAGATGTCATTTGGAATTTACAGTTAAAGATGTTGTCACGGGTGCTCCCGCGATCCATGTCACGGATCGCGGGTACACCCATGTTCTCCTGCCGCGGTCCCCGCTCTCCCAGCCCTCACTTACCTCTCCTGACTCCGGCCTGTACTCTGGCTCCCAGTGTGTAGGCCGCATGCTCTTTGCCTGCAGTCACTCGCTCTCACCACTAGAGGGCGCACGCGGACTTCTCAAGCCTTAAAGGGCCAGCGTCCTCCTGATTGGCTGCTGCTAATCTGGCTCGCCCTTATAATCCGGCACCTCCCTTCTCTCCCTGCCGGATCTTCTCCTAGGATCTCCTATGGTTTCCATGCCAGGCTTCCCTAAGCCGTTCCTGTGGAAGAGAAAGCCCATTAGCGTTTCCAGACGCTTTCCTGTGTTTCTGTGTGTCTCCAGCGTTCCCATACGCTCCTGGTTTGTCCTGTCTTCCAGCGTTTCCATACGCCTCCGTGTCTCCCGTCTCCAGCGTTCCCATACGCTTCCTGCTGTGCCTTCCAGGGTTCCAGTCCAGCGGTGTCTGCAGTCCGTGCCAGCGTTACCAGTGTTCCTCTGTGTTGCTGCTGTCATCCCAGGCTTGGACTGTTTCTTGCACATCCCTGTACCTTGGCTGCCACCGCGGGCCTCATACCATCTCCTGCGGTGGTCCAGAGGGTCCACTGGTCCACAGACTCCTCCCTCTGGACTCTTCCCATAGAGACTTTTAGTTCTCTTGTCTGTGTGACCCGTTACAGATGTGAAAAAAGAGCCCACAAGAAAATGGTGCAAATGCAGTATCTTATCAACTTTACCCCATTTTGAATTTGCACTTCCCAGTACAAGGGATGGAATATAAAATACCATCACTAGGAAATAAAATGTGTCATACAGAAAATAAGCCTTCATACAGCTCTGTACATGGAAAAATAAAAAAGTCATTTTTTTAAAGTGAAAAGCGATAAACAGAAAGTAAAATGGAAAAAGACCTTCAGTGGCAAGGGGCTAATTTGCACCTATACCACATGATAAAAAGTTTATAAATTCCCTGTAATTTTTGTACCTGAGGCCACATTCACACATGGCATTTTGATTGCTTTTGGAAAGGCAATCCAAAGGCATCACTTGTGATAACATATTTTGGTAACATTGTGTTTCCAACACGTTAACTAAATTTAAAGTAAATGCAATCTTACCTCAATGTGCCACATGTCATGGCACCTAAAAAATATTCTGCTGTAGAAAAGCTTCCCAAAACCCCTATAGAAATGAAATAGCCCCTAAAATAATGGATTCTAAAATTTTTGGCAAAATTTGAGAGAATTTTTTTTTATATTTGTGATCTTTCTAGTGTCATAATAAAATAAAAGGACACTTATAAAATGATGCCACCACAAAGCTGAGATATGGTAAATATGGTAAAAGTTAGTAGCTGATTTGGGTAGTGAGACTTTCAGTTTGAAAACATTTTGAAGTTCGCAAAATAGCAATTTTTTCAAAATTTTTACCAAATGTTCCTTTTTTCATAAAATTAAATATATCAACAACAATTTCCCACTATTTTGAAGTACAAAAAGATAACAGAAGAACAAACTCAAAATCCCTAAGTTAAAGCTTTTTAAAGTTGTAACCGGATAAAGTGTTGAACACTTTGAAAAATAGGCCTTTGTCATCAAGTCGGATATGAGCTTGGTCACTAGGGGTTGAGGTTTTAATGGCACCAAACAAGGATCCAGACAAGTTCATTACCATCCATGTTCTTCAACCTATTCACAATACAAGTATTTAAAAGTGGAATCCTAATGCTAAAAAAGGAACTGACAAATCTAAGTAATTTACAAATATTTTGTATTTGTGAGTTCTGACAAAAAGACCACTTAAAGTAACTATTAAAGATGAGCGAGCACTGAAATGCTTGAGTGCTCGTTACTCGAGTCGAACTTTTTCCGATGCTCGAGTGCTCGTTTCGAATAACGAACCCCATTGAAACCAATGGGAGACTCAAGCATTTTTAAAGAGGACCAAGGCTCTGCACAGGGAAGCTTGGCCAAAAACCTGGAAACCTCAGAAAATGATGGAAATACCATGGAACACGCAGGGGAAGCATGCATGGAAGCCTCTGAGGCTGCCTAATTGCACCATTATGCCAAAATTATGGGCAACAGCATGGCGATAACAGAGTGACCAAGTGAGGCGAGATAGCATCTAAAACACCCAATAATTGACCCTGACACTATAGGGGACAGCATGCGGAGGCAGCGGCAGGCTAGATAGTGGCATGGCGACATACCCCAAATGGACTCAGGCTTCAAACCAATTTTAAAAATTCCTTTTGGCGAGGATAACAGTATGGCACTGTACGTAACAGTGTTTGGCCTGGTTATTGCGGCAGAGAGGAACCAAAGGAGGTGAGCAAGAAGCGCTTAAATGATTTCCTATGTGAACAAAAGGTTGACAGTATATTTAGTCGATAACACAGCATGGCAGTGACAGAGTAACCAAGTTCCATGACGTATCTGGTGAAACACCCGAAAAATGAGCCTGACACAGCTCGTTTGCTAAGGGGATGACATGTGGAGGCAGCTATGGAAACGACTTTTGGAGGCAGCTATGGAGACGACATGTGGAGGCTGCTATGTAGACGACTTGAGGAGGCAATGGGGACGATTATGGCACCCGAGGTGAGCGTAAGGAGGTGATAAAATAGGAGTGAAAAGATACATTTTAGAGGTACAAGATTGTAGGTTGAAGGTTGCTGCAGTTCTAACAATGTTAGTTGGATCTTGGGATGGAGATGGCAGTCCGCTGCCAGGCGAGCTTTTGCCTGTACAAGCCCATGCCTCTTGGCTCCTCCCAACCCAAAATGTACCTGGGGGCCAGAAGCGTTTACTTTAAAAAAAATTATCATTTTCAAAGCAGGCAGGTTCGTTTGAATACTTCATCTAGGAATAATGGAATAGCATCGCGGTTCTATATTTTTTTTTTCGGAAAAGATTAAGAACGACGGTAAGGGGCATCCATATTGCGCCGCTATGATTGAAACTTCAGGTCTCCAGCATGGCGGTGACAGATGGGCCGAGTTCCATTATGTATCTGGTGAAACACCCACCCCTGACACAGCTTGTTTGCTAAGGGGACAATGTATAGAAGCAGTAAGGTTATAGGTTGTAGCTTAAAGGTTGCTGCAGTTCAAACGATGTTAGTTGGATCTTGGGATGGAGATGGCGGTCTGCTGCCAGGCAAGCTTTCACCTGTCCAAGCCCTTTCCTCTCAGCTCCTCCCCACCCAAAATAGACCTAGGGCCAGAAGTATTTACTTTGAAAAAATTATGATTTTTAATGCCGGCGGGGGCTACAAACAGCATTTCTAAAAACCTTTTGTGTAAGATCAAGTGTAGTACTGTTCTTATAAGTAATTGGCCTGCTTATGGCGGGGGAGAAGATCGTAAACAGATGCGCAAGTATAGCTGAAATAATATCGGTCAATGATAAAAGTTTGGCAGCATATTTTGTGGATAACACAGCAGGGTGGCAACAAAGTTAACAATTTTGATGTGGAAGCCGTTAAAACAACCCAAAATTTTGCCGCACACAGCTCGTTTGCTAAGGGGAAGATGTATGGAGGCAGCTATGTGGACAACCTTTGGAGGCAGCTATGGAGACAACGTGTGGAGGTAACAATGGAGACAATGTGTGGAGGCAGCAATGGAGACAACATGTGGAGGCAGCTATAAAGACGACATGTGGAGGCTGCTATAAAGACGATGTGTGGCGGCTGCTATGGAGACAAGTAAATTTGGATAGTGCCTGTATGTGGCAGTCCAAATAAATTTTCAAACCAGAGAAGCGGCAGCAATGGTGGGTAGGTGGCCCTCCAGAAAAATTAAATAGATAGAGTACCTGTATGTGGCAATACCAAAAATTGTTTAAAACAGAGGATCAGATAGGGGGCCCTCCAGAAAAATTAAATAGATATAGTACTATAGCTAGAGCCAGTTGGCCCTGGCAAAAAATAGCCAGTTGCCTCTGCTTTAGAGTACAAAGAGGAGATGAAAGAGGAGAATGAGGAGGAGGGGTGCATACACAATAATTATTTCAGGTTGAACTGCTTTCACCTGGTGGAGAATGGAATTCATGAGAAATCCATACTTGGTTCATCTTGATAAGTGTCAGCCTGTCAGCGCTGTCAGTCGACAGGTGTGTACGCTTATCGGTGATGATGCCACCAGCTGCACTGAAAACCCGCTCTGACAACACGCTAGTGGCAGGGCAGGCAAGAACCTCCAAGGCCTACAGCGCCAGTTCGGGCCAGATGTCCAACTTTGAAACCCTGTAGTTTTAGGGAGCTGTGTGATCATTTAGGACGATGGTATGGTTAGCTACGTAGTCCCTCACCATCTTTCTGTAAAGATCACCCCTACTCTATCGAAACTGGGGACAGGTGACAGTGTCTTGCTGGGGTGACATGAAACTGGCAAAGGCCTTATAAAGCATACCCCTGTAAAGCTTCCTGCTCGCCTACTCTCCCTCCCTACGTGTCTAGTGGAAGTACGCCCTCTGCCGCTAGCGGTGTCAGATGGGAAAGACTGTTTCAGCTTGTGCACCAGGGCCTGCTGGTATTCATGCACTCTCACACTCCTTTCCTCTACAGAGGTGAGATTGGAAAGATTTTGCTTGTACCGTGGGTCCAGGAGAGTGAATACCTAATGTAGCCCTAACAAGGGCTAACAGTAAGGTTCTTGGAGAATCACTCCTGCCTAACAGTAATCTACTAGAACACCCTAACGCTATCCCTGACCAGCAGCAGCTCTATCCCTAACGGCATCCAGACAGAGAATGATCCGAGCAGCGTGGGCAGGGGCTAGTATATTCCAGGGTCATCTGATCAGGCTAGCCAACCACTGCTATCGACATGTAAGTGTACCACATGATGCTGGGTGTACTGCAGAGTCTCCTGGCTTGTGACTGGCTCTGTGGCCGCCAAATATCTAAACGCCGCGAGATTACATTTTCTCGAGCCGGCGAAATACTGGTTGGAGCACCGAGCAGTTGCGAGTACGCTAATGCTCGAGCGAGCATCAAGCTCGGACGAGTATGTTCGCTCATCTCTATTAACTATCAATAATTGATACACATAGATGAGACAGATTTTTGTGAGTGAACGAATCACTACTGATTTGCCCTATTTTGCTTTCCTTATTTTCTTCTTTTCTTTCATTTCCTTGGGAGAGAGAGAAATATGAAGGAGTACCACTGTTTATTTCCTAAAACAAGAGAAGTATGCAAATATGTTTTCCAAGGTGTTAAATGGAAAACAATGCTTCCTTTTGCTACTTCGTAGAATTCCATCGTGTAGCATCTATGGCAGTGGTGGCGAAGCTATGGCACGGGTGCCAGAGGTGGCACTCGGAGCACTCTCTGTGGGCACCCAAGCATCACCCCAGAACAGAGTTTCCAGACAAAACTCAAAACCTCCTCCTGCAGACCCTGGCTACCCAGGATCTGCTGTGATCAGTGCTACACATCCTTAGCTGTCTGGATCTACAGGAGGAGCAAGGAAGTGCAGACAAGGCTGCGTTATTATTGTAGCTCCTGCTCTGGGCCCCACAATCCTATTCAGGGGATACAGTAAAGTAGCTACAATGATAAATTGAATTTCTCCTCTTTCTTTCAACTGAATTGGTGTCCTCAGGGCACCAATACAATTAAAAGCCGTTACTGCTTAAATTGCAATTGCACTCTTTGCATTTTAATAAGTGGGTTTTGGTTGTAGTTTGGGCACTCGGTCTCTAAAAGGTTAGCCATCGCTGATCTATGGCTTTAAGTCTCCACATGCTTTATAGTGGCTTTAATTCCATAAAGAGTACACTTACGGTCTGACCCTAGTCATTAGCATCTCACACAGCCAAACCAGTTCCCTAAACTGTACTGAGGAGACCCAACCAGGTCGAAACAGTGCTGTCTACAGCTGGGAGTCTGTTCCTTCTGAATTCGATATACTGATTTGACTTAATCCCACCCCATTTTATTAGACTTCTTGTAGGTGATACTTGGTGCTAAGGGGGCTGCCTTTCAAGGTAGCAGAAGGAAACATTGTTTTCCATTTAACACCTTGGAAAACATTGCATATATTCGCATACAAGACATGAGAAAAGAGATGTGCAAGAATGACACTAAGAATTTTATTGAATACGACATAAAAACACACTTAAAAAACCCGGTAAAGGGTACAAACCACACAACAATCCCCAGTACAATATAGGTAAATAGACATCAAGGTAAGTAGTTAGACATTAAAGTGCACAGTATATATATCACAAATTAATCCGGACCATGAAAATATACATTAAATATACATTAATAGCTAGCATAAGAAATGGCGCATATAACAGGTCCAGAGCAAAATAAAGTGCATTGCATAAAGGTACAAATAGCTACATTACCATAATTAAACGATCGGATCTGGGGAGGGATGAACGCCCCACGCGTATCGCCCGGCTTGCGGGCTTTGTCAGGGGATACTGACATTTGTATGGTGGCATGTTTATATATGCCGGCCGCGTCGTCGCGACCCAGCCCCATCCACTCCATAATGATGTAATATCCGGTCACGTGGACCGGAAGTATACGTAACCGGAAGTACCCAAGGAAACCAGGAAGCTTGCATTCCATTGTATCCAGGGCCAGTGAGGCGCTTGTTAAACTCCTGCCACGAACCGCAAAGGTATGTTTACAACAGCGCATCCATGTAAAGTAGTACACGTAAAAACTTGGTGAACAGATATCATAGATAAGTAAATAAATAATACACACTGCCTTGGTAAATATGTGGAAAGTGAAAATAAGAATGATATATATGTTTTGGAGACCTCGGCGAAAATATAAATAATATTAATTCAAAGCATCGATGCAGATAAAGGAGTATGTGAAAAGAAAAACAAACTGGAAAAGAAGGAAGGATATGTCAGAGCGATGGTAAGATGTTTAACCATATTGCGACACCTATGTATTTCACTCATAATATGATAAGAGTGTCGCACATGACATAGTATCTACGATGACATAAAAAAATAATTAAACTAGGCAAACTCTATAGTTAGTAGACTAAGGCACAAAGTAAGATCACGAAAAAAACAGTATGGAGCTAAGATTACATAAAAAACTGTGATCGATGAAAAAAAAAAAAAAACTGTGGCCACAGTGTGAAAACTACCATTCAGCGGGTATGAGTATCAGCGAAGGCATCAGTGTATGCCATAAAATGTGTATTCAGATCATGTTCATAACGATATATCATGCTGACTACGGCCGTTATATAGATTGTCAATAGAAGCACAAACATACAAGAATAAATAATAACAAGGCTGCTCAGGTAAACAGCCAGACGGCTTCAATACTGAAGACATATAAATCCGTGGAAGCAGAGAACGCCGGCGAAATATACAAGGACGTGCTCAATGTAGCAAAACTCCAAGGTTGTCGAGGTATATCGCTAAGCGACAGCGATTTATAATGTCTAGTATCTGCAGCTACTAACCAATATGTTTGTTACGTAAACCAAATATCGCAGAAAACACTTTTTAATAATGTAGAAACGGCGATCTACATAGAGAATGTGCCAACTTTAAAGGAGATGGCATATCCAAGTATCAAATCTGAAGTGAAACAGTGGTGCATATAAAGTGCGCAGTGCACATAGTAATAATGTGATCATAGATAAGGTAAGGCCGGCTGGTATTAGAACAATATATCAACCGGAAAGTTGTATTAGAAATGAGATGGAGATAAGACGAGGCTCATTGTGTAAAAGAGCAACAATCCACAAGAGAGGTAGTTAGTCAAATAGGAGATATGTGATTTCTAAGAACATATCAAGACATCAAACCGAAAGTAAATAGTGCATGTCAAGTGCACAGTGTGTATGCTGGTACTATAGTCATAGACAGGGCAAGGCCAGTTAGTAATAATTCAATAGAACGAGAAGGCAGGCTGTGGCAGGGGCAGAATGGAGGGAGAGCTGGGCCGCGGCGAGGTGGCCGGGGCACACACAAGAGAGACTACAAAATGCTAAATATATAATGATACATAACAGACAATGATATATAAAATCGACGAACGATCACATTCATAGAGCATAATAGAACCCAACACAAAACTAAACAAAGACCAAACACCAAGAACATGTTAATCTTTTCTCATGTCTTATATCAAGTACCTTTTAGATGTGTGACACAATACTTCTTTCTATACCAATTCCCCATTTCTTTGAAAAAGTACTATATATTCGCATACTTCACAGAATTCCCTAGTGGAGTGTCTATGGCTTTAAGTCTCCAAGTGCCTATAGGGTGGCCTTAACTGACAAACTCTCCATAAGGAGAACTCCTACATTCTGACCCTTTTCATAAAACAACAAATTCCCAACTTTATGTCATATAACGTTGGTTAAAACTATAAGTAATCATAGTAGGTGTAATATCAGATCATCCACTTATTCATTTTTTTTTTTTTTTTTTGTGGAGTTTGCCATTTTATTGATTGTTGACTTTTTTAGGGAGTTATGGGACTTTGCCTCTTTTTCTCAGATTGAGGCATCCAGAAAGTAGAAGACTCACCATCCTCTCCTTCCCCTTTACCTCCCTCTTGTGTCTGTTATTTTTCAATAACATATTTCATAAATTTGACAGTTTACTCCCTACCCCTTTAATTTGTCTTTTCAGTTACAGGTTGTTGCTTTAATTGAAAATGTATGTTGTTTTGTTTGCCTGAGCTAGTATGCTACAGTAGCACCTTATTTTACCATAGTGTTGGGATTGGTGCTATGAGTGTATCTTAATTTATTGTGTGCTCTGTACAAAGCCCATGCTGTGTCATGGTGCATGCTTTCAGTGAGTTTTACTGTGTACATGTGTAATAAAGGCTCTTTCAATCAAAAATAAGTGTAATATCAGAGAAGACCGTTAATATAGTCTGGTTCCTATTAACAGTAGAAAATGTGAAATCCAGCAGCCAGGCAGGTATAAGGAAAAAAAGGTGGAGTAAAACTTCAGTTTATTTAATCAGAAAGGAGATCTGTCGCGTTTCAAACTACATGGAGTTCTAAACATAATAGTGTTGTTTAGACAACGTCTTTAGACTATGATTAAGAACAAGTAGTTCGAAATGCGTCAGATCTCTTTTCTATGGTACCTTTTTTATCCTATTTTTAAGAAGATGAAATAAACTGAAGTTTTACTCCACTTTTTTTCCTTATACCTGCCTGGTTGCTGGATTCCCCATTTTTCCCTGTCTTGCATCGTACTGACTCAGCTCAGCTTGTCCGCGCACCGGCACCTGATACATAGCTACCAGAGAGAGAGCTGATTTACACATTTTTTCCTGTCTTAATTCCTGTAAATAGTACAGGCAATATAGTGGATATGCCGCTTATGTAAAGTAACCATGTAATACAAAAAAAGACTGAGCCATGAAAAGATGCATAAAAAAAGCAAATAAATTTATAGAGCACAGTCAAGGGAAACGGAATCCAGCAGGGCATGCACCTTAGTAATCATCGTGTCTGCCATGTGTCCCACTTCCAGTGCCACCACAATAGTGCGCATGCCCAAAATACCACAGGCTATCAGAGATCAGGACATGTGTGGTGTGTGTAAAGGCACCGCAGGAGGGCAAAGACTGGCTGGGGTCACCTAAAGCGCATTTGTTTTTCCACACCACCGCCCCTTAAAGGGAACCTACCACCACGAATCTACCTATAAAGGTAGATCGGGTGGTAGGTGGATGTATGGGACGTGAGGATAGCCCTTTTTAGAGCTAATCCTCACGTCCCCGCTACCCTAGCATAAACTTTATTGCCCTAATATGTTAATTTAATTAAGCGGCTACCGGGGCGTGGAGTAGCCGGACACGAGGCTACACGGCGCGGCTACTCCACGCCCCAGTAGCTGCTTTCCCCCGCCTACCCTGTGATCTTCGGCGCGCAGCTCCTGGCAGCTGCGCGCCCTCGTCCGAGAAGCCGGAGTTCTGCGCATGCGCAGTAACTCCGGCCAAGATGCGCGATCTCGGGAACGAGGCCGGAGTTACTGCGCATGCGCAGAACTCCGGCTTCTCGGACGAGGGCGCGCAGCTGCCAGGAGCTGCGCGCCGAAGATCACAGGGTAGGCGGGGGAAAGCAGCTACTGGGGCGTGGAGTAGCCGCGCCGTGTAGCCTCGTGTCCGGCTACTCCACGCCCCGGTAGCCGCTTAATTAAATTAACATATTAGGGCAATAAAGTTTATGCTAGGGTAGCGGGGACGTGAGGATTAGCTCTAAAAAGGGCTATCCTCACGTCCCATACATCCACCTACCACCCGATCTACCTTTATAGGTAGATTCGTGGTGGTAGGTGCCCTTTAAGGGTACAGCCATTTTACAGCTAAAGGCTCAGCCCCATTTTTTGGATTCTGACTTGCGTTGCTTTACATGGTTATAATTTTTGAACACTGTTACTTATCAAAGCGATTCTGACAATGTTTTAATTCCCACATGTTGTAATTCATTTTAGTAGTAAATGTTGGCTGATAAGTTTTGCTTTTATTTTCCAAAAAAAGAAAAAATGATGAATTTTTTGAAAAATTTCACTTTTTTGAAGTTCGAAATCATTACATTTTAAGGTAGATAGATTCACCACCTAAATAAGTTGCTGAATATCATTTTTTCCATATGTCTACTTTACATTTTCATAATTTTTGAAATGTCTGGATAATTTATTTTGATGTGGCGTGGCTAACAAATCGAATAGAGATTTTCTGTATTTTCAGAATTTACTCTTTTGCGGATAAATACTGTTTTGAATGAAATTTTACATATTTAGCATCAAAAACCCCCCTATATAATCAACCCATTTTCAAATCTGCACTCCTTAAACTATCAGAAACAGCTTTTAGGAAGATCTTTAACCCCTTAAGATCTTCATAGTAATTGAATCAAAATGGAGGTGAAATTTAGAATGGTCAAATTGTGCCGGGTATACGTTGATTTAGCCCTAAAATTTACACATTTCCAAAAGATAATAATAGAAAACCCACCATTACTTTTTCCACCATGGATCATGAACAAGCAATCATCTGATTGCTTGTTCATGATAATACCCTGCAATATTTATGTTTTCAGGGTATTACCAGTGTCAGCCTATGCACATGCTGGCACTGTGCCAGTAAGATGACGTCACAGACAGTGATCGGCGCCCGCCGAAAATGATTGGGGGGGGGGTGATCTTGGGGGAAAGACCCCCCAGAGGCATATTAGAAGCCGCGGTCCCACTGACCGCGACATTTAACAGGTTACACACCCGCAATCGGAGCCCACTCCGATCGCTGGTGTTACACTGGGGTGCCGGCTATTGGTTACAGCCGGCACCCCGTGTTTCCCGATGCCGGTTCGGCTCTAATCCACAGCCGAGCCGGCATCAGTTCTGTGGCAGATATATCCGCCACGGAGCGCTAAGGGGTTAATGAGTGTTATTTATATATATATATATTTTTAAATATAAAAAAGAAAATGCATCTAAATATTCATAATATTCCTGCTTGTATAGCAATGTACACTGTCTTATGCTTTATTTCTAAAGTCCTTATACACTGTTTTGATACACTGTATAGAATTAGCAAACATGTTTCTGAAGTGTTTTGTTTTAAGAGAGACTGCAGGAATAGGAGTCTGGAGCTGTAACAGAAAGTGGAAAGCTAGTCTCTTATGGGATATTGATGGTTACATTGCTGCCGAGGCTGGCAACAATCATTTTAGGGCTAATACCCCCTGTTCGTTGTTGCTGCTGATAGGCTGCCATTGATCTTTGTTGGGGCCAATAAACGGTGTTCATTGTTGCTAATCATGTAAAATAGCAATAAAATATATGTTAACCATGGCTATAATGTTTAAATAAGAAAAAATTCAAGGTGTATGAATCCTTTTGCAGTCCACAGTAGGTGAAAATATACAGTAAATCACATAGATCTATTCCACCAGTTTTCTGTCATACAAGGTATAAAAAAAAGTCCCAATTCCTTCTGCACGGCAAGAAAATTAGGACTTTTTTCCCCTCTTGCCACCTTTACCTTTTTTGGAAAATTGGAATCGAGAGTGTGCAGGGTGTGTGTGTGTCGGTGGGGGGGGGGTGGGGGGGTTATGAGGCTAAATTTTTTTTAAAGTTAGTTGTTTTTGCTTTTTCAGCAGTAAAATGACAATACAATGCAAGAGAAATAAAGTCAGTAAGAAGATACTGCAGTATTGTCGTGTGAGTTGATAGAACTACAGAGTGTATGACATATACATTGCAAGCATGTTATCATATAGTCAACAGGACACAGATACATAGAAAAAGGGTTGAGGAATTCTAGCACCTCTGACCAAAACACCTGGTCCCAGGGACTGGACCAGACATACTGTGCAACGGACCCCTATGAAGCTAGGCAGCGGAAGCAAATATCATCAGGCATGGCATCACCACTGAGTCGAAGAAGAAGAGTTCCACCAGAACCATCATCCACCATCAAATGGTGCAGCTCAATTTGCTACTGTTCAATATATTTGCTCCTGTCTTAATACATTACTCTGATTCAATGAAATCAGTGTGACAAAAACATCATTGAACATTTCATCAGGTTAATCACTGATTCGACTGTATAGCCTATGATGCATAAAACATAGTCCTTATAGAGTAGAAGCGGCTAGTGATTTTAAAGGGTTGTTTGGTGAAAATAATCTACTTACAAGGGGACTGTAAAAAAATATGGAATTAGACTTACCGGTAATTCGGTTTTCACTAGTGACCATGACGGCCCCACCTGGAGGATGCTCCTATATCCTGTAGGGACAGGAAGTGCAAGAGATTAAAAGCTCCTCCCTAGCACCCAACACCAGTGTCTACCAAAGTACCACCCGGAAGGATGCAAGTGCAAAAAGAAAAATTTTTACATAGAACCATCTCCAAGAAGGAAGGAAAGAAGGGAGGGAAATAATGGGGGGCCGTCATGGTCACTAGTGGAAACCGAATTACCGGTAGGTCTAATTTCATATTTCCACCACGTTCCATGACGGCCCCCACCTGGAGACTTACCAGATTACCCCATTATTTGGGAGGGACCACCGCCTGCAGGATTTTCCTGCCGAACGCCAGGTCCTCCTGGGAGGCAATATCCAAACGATAGTGCTTTGCAAAGGTCGAGGAACTTGACCACGTTGCTGCCCGGCATATCTGGTCCAGAGATGCACCCCTTTTTTCGGCCCACGATGTTGCCATGGCCCTAGTGGAATGGGCTTTAATATCCCCCGGAAGGGAAGTGTTTGCGGTTTTGTAGCAGAGAGAGATGGTGGATTTTATCCATCTGGCTAAGGTCGCTTTTGAGGCTTTCAACCCTCTATTCTTTCCCCCAAAGTTGACTAATAAACTAGAATCTTTACACCACTCTTTTGTTGCTTCTAAGTAAAAGAGAACACATCTCCTAACATCTAAAGTCTGCCACTTTTTTTCCCGTTCAGATTTAGGATTAGCACAAAAGGAGGGAAGAATAATTTCCTGTCTACGGTGGAAATCAGACACAACTTTGGGGAGGAAGAGGGGATCTAGTTTGAAAACTATCTTATCGTCTAAGATTCTTAGAAAGGGTTCCCTGCGCGAGAGGGCATGGATTTCGCCCAGTCTGCGTGCTGTGGTAATCGAAATTAGGAAGATCGTTTTAAATGTGAGGATTTTCATGTTTGCAGAATCAAGAGGCTCAAAGGGGGGCTCTGTGAGAATATTTAGGACCAGCGAGAGATCCCAAGAAGGGACTGGGTTGTGTATATGCGGTTTAATACGAGAACAGCCCTTAATGAATCTTTTGATCCATCTGTGATCTGCTAAGGAGAAATCAAAATATATACTTAAGGCCGAAATTTGGACTCTAAGGGTGCTTGGTTTAAGACCGAGAGAAAACCCTGCTTGTAAGAAATCTAAGATTTGACCTAAGTTTGGATTTTCTGGAGAAGGAGGATAATCCCCGTACCATGTACAGAATTTTTTCCAGATCTTGGCATAAATTGCATTAGTCCCTGGTTTCCTGCTTGCTTGAATAGTGTTGATCACTTCGGTAGAAAGGCCTTTGGTCATTAGGTATGCCCTCTCAGGATCCAGGCCGTAAGCTTTAGATGTCGTACGACTTGATGATACAGTGGACCCTGTAGAAGAAGATCATGACGATAAGGTAGATGAACAGGATTATCTATAGCTAGTTCCTGAATAACCGGGAACCAACTTCTTTTTGGCCAGTATGGAGCAATAAGAACCATTAATACCTGTTCTGTTCTTAATCTCTGTAAGATTTTGGGAATTAGGGGTATGGGAGGGAAGGCATAGACTAACCCCGACCCCCATGTATGACTGAAGGCATCTAACCCCGTAGGAGAGCCCTTAGGGTCTAAAGAAAAGTATTTAGGGGATTTATTATTTAGGTGGGTCGCGAAAAGATGTAAGGTTGGAGTCCCCCAAATATGACAGATTTCCCTGAAAGTTTGCGGGTTTAGCGACCATTCATGTGGATCTAATGTAACCCGGCTTAAGAAGTCTGCTTCTATATTTTCTGTACCTTTGAGATGGATAGCTGAGAGGGATAGAAAATATGTTTCCACCCACCGAAAAATTTGATGCGATAACTCTGACAAAGATTTAGACTTTGTGCCCTCTTGTCTGCGCAGATAAGCTACTGTAGTAGTGTTATCAGAAAGGATTCTTACATGTTGACTTTTTATGTGTAAGTGGCTCTTTTTGAAGGTTTCTAGGACTGCCTTTAACTCCCGGAAGTTTGAGGACCTAGAACGAGTCTGGCTGTCCCACTGACCTTGAAAATAGTGGCCTGCCAACGCAGCCCCCCAACCTGTCAGGCTTGCATCTGTTCGTATTGTCAAGATTGGGTTTGGATTCCACCAAACTCCTTTCTTTAAGTTTATGGGATTCTTCCACCAGGATAGTGAATGTTTAACTAAAAGGGGAATTTTTACCTTGTGGTCTAGATGTAGAGGGTTTTTGTCCCACACCCGGATTGTCCAAGCCTGCATAGTCCTTGTGTGGTTCTGAGCCCAAGCCACGCACTGGATACAGGACGTCAGAAGGCCCAGAAGACTCAGAGCTGCTCGAATGCTGCACGACTCCTTTTTCTGGAAGAGACTTACATTTTCCTTTATTTTTTGGATCTTCTCTAACGGTAGGAAAGAACTCTGTTTCACAGAATCTAGTTTTACCCCTAGAAACTTTTTTACTTTCTCTGGTTTTAAATCTTATTTTTTTCTTGTTTATGACCCAACCTAAGTCCTGGAGGAGACCTATGACTATCTGAAGGTGGGTCTTTAGTTCTAATTTGGCCTTGGCAACTAGAAGTAGGTCGTCTAGGTAAGGAACTTTAACTATGCTCTTCAACCTTAGGTGGGCCACTACCTCTGCCATAATTTTTGTAAATATACGGGGTGCCGAAGAGATCCCAAATGGTAAGGCCTTGAACTGATAATGAAGTATTTTTCCCCCCGGGGAACGAACTGTGAATCTTAGATATTTCTGGTGATCCTGGCAAATAGGGACGTCATAGTACGCGTCTTTTAGATCGATTGTACATAAAAGATAATTTTGACCTATCAGGGGGGTTGCTGACTTTATCGATTCCATTTTGAAGTGTTTGTACTTTATAAACCTGTTTAATTTTTTCAGGTTTATAATTAGACGGTAAGACCCATTGGTTTTTTTTAATCAAAAATAGAGAATAAAATCCTTCCCCTTTTTCTATCTCCTGGACTGGAACAATCACATCCATCCGAAGTAACTGTTGGATGTTGGTCCAGAGATGGAGAGTTTGTTTTTCTGGAAGATTTGGGTTCTGAAAATGTTGTGGGGGAATATGGAGAAACTCTACCCTGTAACCTGACTGGATGGTCTGGAGTATCCAAGGGTTTTGGCAGATTTTTTCCCATTCGGGCCTGAAATGGGAAAGTCTCCCCCCCACCTGAAAGTCATTGTTTCCTCTGCTTGTGGTCGGGGTTAGAGAAAAACCCTCGACCTGCGCCCCCTTTTGCGTAGCTCCATCTCCCTGTTTTTCCTTTGCCCCTAAAGGGAGGTTTCTCTTTTTTAGGGGGAATTCTATTAACCGGAAACCCCTTTTTTCTGTCTGCAGCTTTCTCTAGTATAGAGTCTAATTCACTGCCAAACAAAAATTCGCCCTGGAAGGGTATACCACAAAGCATAGACTTAGATTTTGTATCCCCACCCCACTGTTTTAACCAGAGAGATCTCCGGACAGAATTGGTCAAGGCCGTCTCTTTGGCCGAAAACCTTAGAGCTTCCGCTGAAGCATCCGCTAGAAATGCTGTGGCGGATTTGAGGAGGGGTAAAGACTCTATAATGGAATCTCTAGAGGTTTTATTTACCAGGTGTGATTCCAATTCTGACAACCAGAAATATAGAGTCCTGGCGACAGAAGTGGAGGCAATGTTGGTCTTAATATTTAAAGAAGACGTCTCCCAAGCCCTCTTAAGCAAGGCATCAGATTTACGATCAAGGGGGTCTTTTAATTGGGCACTATCTTCAAATGGGAGATCCGTCTTTTTAACTACCTTAGCGACTTGGATGTCAACTTTAGGTATTTCATCCCATAGTGTATTATCCTTAAATTGCAACCTGTTTTGGAATTCTTTGGGGATAGAAATTCTTTTTTCTGGCTCCTTCCACTTTGATAATACTAAATCTTTTAATGTGTCAATTACTGGAAAGAAACTTTTCTTTCTGTATTTAAGTCCCCCAAAGAGGTCATTCTGTACTGAAGTCGGTTCTGACACATCTTCTATTTCTAATGTGTTTCTCAGGGCTTTTAATAAGTTGTCTAGATCTTCGGACGCAAACAAGTACTTTGTGTGCCCCTGATCTTTAGAATGTACCCCCTCTAAGTCTTCTTCCAGTCTTTCATCCATAGAACAGGAAGGAAAATCTGAATCTTGATCAGAAGAGGATGACTGAACGTATCTAGGTTTTTTCCTAGGAGGTCCGGGTAAATGAGCAGCAATAGAGGAGGAAACTTCCTCCTTTATTGCGGATCTTATTTCGTCCATTAATGACGATCTTTCCTCTTTTTGAATTTTGGTCAGACAGTCTGAGCACAGGCTTTTCCTATAATCCTCGGGTAATTTAGAATTACATAAGCCACATCTTTTAGAGGGTTTTTTAAGGGGTTTATCTCTCTCTCTCTGTTCTTTCTCCTTAGGTTCTTTTTGCTCTTTTCCCTAAGAGAAGCATACATGATAACAGTTAATAGACAGGTATGAAATGTATGGTGAGAGAGAAGAGGTCAGCCCAGGGCTTGTACTTATGGGTACCAGGGCCTGGAACAGGTTGGATGCGTCATCAGCCATATTTGCTGGAAGCATCAGAGCCACCCGACTAGGTTTCTCCAGGGACGCTTATAAGTGCTTCCTGGCGCATTTGGAGAGGCTCCTGGACCGAGCGCGAGTCCACGGAGCCGGGCTTTCGGGTCCGCCCTTAATGACGTGACCCCGGCGCCCCGGTGACGCGCTTACCGGAAGTCGCGTCATTCTGATGACGCGACGCGGCCCGACTTCCGGTAAGCGGCCACTCCGTAACCGCGCACCTAACCGCGCGCGCCACCATCCCCTTGCTAATCGCCGGAACCCTTCAACTGCCGAGGACCGACGCCCGGCTCGAACGCCGGTCCCCAAACAGAGAAAAGGCCCCAACTAACAGGTATTTTCCATCTGCCTGCTTGTCCCCCCTAAACCGACCCAGGATTGGTCTCCCGGCACCGCTGGTTGGGCTGGATGAACGGGGGGTGGGGAGGAGGTATTTTGGTGTTTCCCTCCAGTCGGTTGTGGAGGCGGAACCCGGCAAAAAAATAAAAGGTAAAAAATAAAAAATTAAATCTCGTGTATCCCTAAGGAGACTCTCTTGCATCCTATATCCCGTAGGGACAGGAAGACACTGGTGTTGGGTGCTAGGTAGGAGCTTTTAATCTCTTGCACTTCCTGTCCCTACAGGATATAGGAGCATCCTCCAGGTGGGGGCCGTCATGGAAGTGGTGGAAATAGAACTTTACCTATGACTCACCTCTACAACATCACTCAGGTCCCTCCATTTAACTTTCATCAACTGACCATTGGTGGAACTAATGCCCTAGAAGGCGTAGCAGCTTAAGTCGCCAGGGGGCTCAAGTCAGAGGCTCCAGACCATATGACTGCAATGGTGAGGTTATCAGCTGCAATGTGATGCTGGAATTGCATCTTCTGGTTTCAGAACTGAATATAGTAGCTCTTGCAGATAACTAATCTGCTTTCTGTGTTTTACTGTGATTGACAGGCCTTTCATTGTACTTGAAGTGTTGGGAGATACAGAGTAAGAGCGGTTGTTTCCACGTCCATGTTTCAGTTATTTCCATGGATGACTCACAAAGCCATTTTTTTCTATTGGTGTTTCCACTGGCTTGTATTTTTACTGATTCATTATCCGTGGAAAAATTTATGAAACATCCTATTTTTTTCACAAATGCGGATCACAGAAGGCAATACCAGTCTATGGGTCCATGGACTGATAAAACATCAGTCCATTACTTTTACTGAAAAGCCAGTTGTGATGTTTTCAAAGCAATGTTAAATCTTCAGGTTTTTTTGCGGACTTGGAGACAAAATGGAAGAAAAACTGAGACAAAATGCAACCGATGTGCAACTGAACATCAATGCTAATGTGAAAGAGCCATAAGAGGAGTGCAACAAAGACTAGCCGTGGTACCAAAATAGCGATTGCTTACTGGTCCCCTTGTAGCACCCATTTTGTCAAAGATGTAGCATATCAATTATTGCTTTGTTCTTTAGTTCTGGATTTCAACCTTTGCAATGCAAAGAATAAATACCACATGGAAGAACTCAGATAAATCGAGAGTTTAGCAGGCATCAACCATCCAATTGTTAGAGCTGTTTGTAGTGGTGATTTCAGAGTGCACTTAAATGTGACAGTTTGGGTATGCATTTTGCTCCTTTGAAAGTGTTTTTTTTTTCATTGCTGGAGGTGTGAGCAGCTGTAATAATATATATAACTTTCAGCAATTAAAAAAAGAAAACACTTCCAAAGCAAACAAACGCATGGCTAAAATGCCTTATGTGAACACACCATCATAGTGCACAACACATGGGACTGAAATGTTGCAAAACTTCAAGGTTTCTACTGAAAAGCGCACTAAATTGTGTATTTTGGTAGTTTTTCTGTAACCTTTTTGTCTGCAGAAATAATTCAGAAAATATGCTGCAATTTAGTGGAATATGTCATGATACATGAAGTTAATATTTTGGAACTAAAAAGCTATTTCACATTTCTTCATGAGCTTTGATTCCTTTTACTGATCTTGCAAAGTTTTATTATATAATATATAAATTTAAAAAAACAAAAGTCCAAGCAGCACTCCAAAAATACTTTATCATGGGTGCAAGCCAACTGAGTATGGCGATCCTCCATGTGAATAGATTCAAAGCATGCAGCCAGCAGCACTCCAAGTAGTGAATGGAAAAACAATCGCTCTCTCTCTAATATATATATATATATATATATATATATATATATATATATGGGATTAGATCCAGGACCGTCGTCTCTTTCACTAGCACACAGGCAACTTGACAGTCCACACCGTACGATTGATTTTGGGGCCACTGACCTCAGCCAGTTTCATTGAGCAGGAATAAAAATAAACAAAACACAGCAAATAATAAGACAAATTGACACCGCTCCACAGGTCTTGGACATGACCTGTCTCTTCACTAGGGTGGAGCCATTGTGGGAAGTCTGGTACTTGTGCATGATTTCCAGCTGGCAACTAATTAAGCTGAATCAGGCAAACCCAACTTTCCCAGGTCTGTCTTCTACTCACCTTTTTTTCACGCAAAATGTAAATTTTATGCTCAAAATCTGCTTTAGCAACAGCTACATTGCCTCATATCCTCTCCTCCTGGGGGCGCGTTCACACGTTGCGTTTTGGTTGCGTTTTCATTGCGTTTGAAACGCATATACAACAGCTGATGTGAGGTAATTTGCCTAATTACATTACCGTTTGTTTGTAAACGCAATGTTAACGCATGTGTTAACAAAACGCTTGTGTTAACGCTTTGTTAACGCACGCATTAACATTGCGTTTACGATGCGTTTTGTAAACGGAAACCATAACAGTGATGTAATTAGGCAAATCACCTCTCCTCAGCTGTTGTATATTCGTTTCAAACGCAATGAAAACGCAGGTCAAAACGCAACGTGTGAATGCGCCCTGACAGTGTAGGACTTTTTACTAAGAGCAACCATCCCTCCTGGGTCAAAATTCCTAAATTGGGATATAACACTTACTGTACTGCCTACAGTAAGCATCATATGGTTGTAACTACCCACACATGTATCAGACATTAGCCTGGACTTTTATTCTGCAGGACTTGCAAACTCTTTGTAACTATCAGGGCGTTTTCATTGCGTTTTGAAATGCATTACAACAGCTGAGAGGTGATTTGCCTAATTGCATTACTGTTAACATTTTTGTTAACAAAACATGCGTTAACATGGTGTAAACACTTGCGTTTTGTAAACATGAATGTAACCAGCATTCACACATTTTTCAAATGCAGTTTTTCAATGTCGAAACCAAAAGTAGAGTAAAAAAAAAGAGGAGGAGAAGTACCTCTGAGGGCGCTTTTACACGATGCGTTGCTTCACATTTTTTGTTGCATTTTGACACATTCCAAAGGCTTCAACCTTGATAACCTGTTGAAGTAACATTATGTTTCAAAAATTATAAAAACACAGTGCAGCACACTTCCATACCACAGGAGCTAACACCACAGTCCAAGACCGATCCAACAAGTCCCACTTTAAACAATAAAAAAAGCAGTATAAAAAACCCTGACCGGAGCTCCCAATGATTCCAATACAGCTGTTGTTCAAAATTCCTTCAAAGATCTTCAATTCTATTCTACAGATGAGGAAAGTTTGGCAACAAGATGTAGGTCACTATTCAGAACGTCCTTAAGGTGCAGTTTTCTCCTTAAACTCACTCAACAGTGTGGTAGCAAAAACTAAAAGAGAAAGTAGGCACCAAATCGCATAGTACGTTCTTAAAACCTTGGATTTTATTCTTAAAAGTGAGTATTCTTCTGAGTATAACTTTTAAGAATAAAATCCAAGGATTTAAGAACGTACTATGCGATTTGGTGCCTACTTTCTCTTTTAGTTTTTGCTACCACACGGTTGAGTAAGTTTAAGGAGAAAACTGCACCTTAGGGCGCTGTCACACGTTGCGTTTGCAAACGCAGACGCAGACCAAACCGCGCCCACCGGGCGGTCTGCGGTCCAATCGCATCGGCGTTTTCAATAGAAACAAAGAGAAACGCCGATGCGATTGGACCGCGGACCGCCCGGTGGGCGCGGTTTGGTCTGCGTCTGCGTTTGCAAACGCAACGTGTGACAGCGCCCTTAAGGACGTTCTGAATAGTGACCTACATCTTGTTGCCAAACTTTCCTCATCAGTAGAATATAATTGCAGATCTTTGAAGGAATTTTGAACAACAGCCGTACTGGAATCATTGGGAGCTCCGGTCAGGGTTTTTTATAACATTATGTTTCCATTGCATTTGCTAAAACGCAACATTACTTTAACATGTGATCAAGGTTGAAGTGTTTGGAATGTGTCAAAAACGCATCAAAAAATGTGTGAACATGCCCTCAATAATATTTTCGCAACACCTGCTTTTGGATTTGAAAACTGCATCTAAAAAATTGAACTGAACACACCCGGAGGGCGCTTTTACACTTTTTTTTAATACATTCCAAAGGCATCAGGACACATTCACACGATGCATGCGTTGCGTTTTTGATGCATTCCACTGGCTTCAGCCTTGATTACATGCTAAGGTTACATTGCGTTTCCACTACATTTGCTAAAACGCAATGTAACCTCAGCATGTGATCAAGCCTGAAGCTTTTGGAATGCGTCAAGAACGCATCAAAAACTATGACACAACGCATTGGGGCAGATTTATCAAGTGTGTGAAAGTCAGAATATTTCCAGTTGCCCATGGCAACCAATCACAGCTCAGCTTTCATTTTACCAGAGATCATGAATATTTTAAAGGGGAGCTGTGATTGGTTGCCATGGGCAACTGGAAATATTCTGACTTCAGACACTTGATAAATCTGCCCCATTGTATCAAAGCATTGTGTTTCTCACATGCTGTTTTTGTTGCGTTCCAAAACGCTAGTTGGAGGGGGTTTGGCCAAAATGCATTGGAGGTTCATAAGAAAGCATTACTTTGCTTTTAATTGGAAACGCATATGCGTTTGGCCAAACAGCCTCCCACTTGCGTTTTGGATGCTTTAAAAATGCAACGAAAACAGCACGTTGGAAACCACCCTCAGATGTGGCAGATTGTATTCTTCAAATGGCATAGGTTGCAGTCATATGTTTTGCTCGCATTGCTTTCATAACGCATTGCTAGCGCACATGGGACGAGCCTCGGACAGATTGCATATGTGTTACCAGTGAAACGCATACGATTGATAACAAGGCCCCGGTTTCTTGCATTTAAATAATGCCTGGTTACCGATCGCATGTGTTTCTCTGGAAACGCACATGCGATCAGGCCAATGCTCGCCCTCTGTGCGCTAGTGACACGTTATGAACCCAACGGAGTGAAACCAGTGACCGTGGCCTAAGCCATTGTACCATGTTCCACTGGCAAAATACACTTCCGTTTTAGAGCAAGCTTTCTAAGTCCATTTAAATACGCATGCGTTTTTTAAAACTCATATGTTTTTGACCATTTACAATGCATTTGACTGCTTAGAACCTGTTTATCTGTTAAGAAAATTGGGAAAAACATATGCTTTTTTAAATGGGCTGAAAATGGATGCTTTAAACGGAACAAAAACGCTGTCACCCTTAGGCTGGCGGCACATGTGGGGTTTTGAACCCGTTTTTAAGCAGTCCATTATAAAACGCATGACCGCCCGAATCGCCAACAGTTTATTTGCCTCCAGGCTCCCCGGGCCGAATCCCGCAATGTGCCTTGAATCTGTCTATGGCTGGGAATCAGCATATAGGTATTGCTGGGGGAGATGAATATAGTGGTTGCTGGGAATTGTATATAGTGATGTCTGGGGGCTGTATATAGTGAATGCTGGGTATGCTGTATATAGTTATTGCTGGGGAGCAGTATATAGCAATTGTTGTTTCCTGTCTGGTTTACATTCAATGGGCCCCCACCAGATTTGGCGCCCGGGGGCCCCCAGTAGGCTTAACCCCACCCTGCTGATAAAGAATGGACCTTTGTTACACCTCTTCTCTCACTCTTTATTCCTTTACATCCTCACTCATGTAGCTTGAACTTAAGATTACTTTAATACCATATGGTTTGTATATTAATCATCATTATTTAAGTGTCCATTGTTTTGTATAGGTTTACATGATTTTAGTCATTTAAAAATAAATATAGACCTTAATGAATTAACTAATTAAAAAAGTATGTAAAATCATTTTAAACACCTCAACTGTTAAGTTATTCACTTCATTAACTAAAGAATCTGTCATAAGTGTTATCTAGAACATGAAGTTTTGTGTCTGCAAAAAAGAAGACAAAACACCAGCACATTTTGTATAGGCTAAGAGGTGGTCAGCATAGTTCTATTGTATGCAGACATCAGCGGCTTGAGGTATATAAAAGGCTCCAATTCTGGCATCATTCACTAAGCCTGTAGTACATCTCTGGTCAATATGGTTAAGGTAGGCCGATAATAGTACTTTAGGTTGTAGGTTATAGTGCAGTATTGCAAGACATAGTATTAAATGTTTTGTATCCACAGATTGTGTTTTACGAAGACAGAAACTTCCAGGGTCGCTCTTATGAGTGCAACTCTGACTCCACTGATCTGTCTTCATACTTCAATCGGTGCAATTCCATCCGAGTAGAGAACGGAAACTGGATCCTTTATGAACATTCAAACTACAGAGGACACCAATACTTCCTGAGGAGAGGAGAATATCCTGATTTCCACCAGTGGATGGGCTACAATGACCATATCCGATCCTGCCGTGTAACCCCACAGGTGAGCCTTTTCATAATTGTTATATATTTGACTGATTTTCTTAAATAACTATAAAGTTTAATTTTATTTTCATAAACAATTATTAATATGAAACACAGCATCGTGGACCTTTCAAGCTGAGGTTGTATGAGAGAGAAGACTATAAAGGTCAGATGATGGAGTTCACTGAAGATTGTCCTCATGTCTATGAGCAATTCCGCTACCATGACATTCACTCCTGCCAGGTGCATGATGGATACTGGATGTTCTATGAGGAACCCAACTACAGGGGACGTCAGTATTACCTGAGACCTGGAGAGTACAGGAGATACAGCGACTGGGGAGCTTCTAACCCAAGAATTGGATCTTTTAGAAGAGTCCAGCATCTATATTAAACAATGATATTACAATATTAAAAATATTATTCAAAATGTTTGTGTTTTCATAGCCTAATATTTTTAAATACTTACTGAAATTGATAATTTAATGCACACTATGAAAGTTTCTAGGGTATAACAATCTGAAGTGGTATCACAGGACCTTGTCCAATTGTTCCTTTGTGGAGGATGATTACCTAGCAGATAATTACCTAATTACCAATATTTATTTATTCTGCCACACCATTCACTCTGCAATTGTCTTGAATGAGTCTAGACTCTGTGTGCCTGTGATCATTTGCTCTTGCCACCCGTGGTAAGGCCTAACCTCCCTATAAGTATTTAGCAAAGGGTTCACCCTTTTGTCAAGTCAAGTTCCCATTGCTCAGTCCGTGTTTTTTTTCTATCTTTCTGGTATTTGATCTCGGCCCATATTTTCTTTCTCTTTGTGGATTGGAATTCTGTCATAGTTTTTTCCCTCTGTTGCTGACCGGTTTGTCCACTACGGCTTATTTTGCTTGTCTGTTTGTCTTGCTTCATGTTCACATTTGGAATAGGGAGGGGACGTGGGGCAGTTACTGGCCAACGTTTAGGGTGGCCACAATAAGTCGGGGAGTGACTGGTTGGGGGGCTCAGTGTTTGGGCTCACTGTCTATGTTTCTCTCCTGCCATTAAATATAATGTTTGTATAGAATACACTATTTTGGAACAAATTTTTATGATACTTTTCTTCACAAAGGGTCAGAATTGTATTACATATTGTAAGGGTCTCCCTTTCACAGAGGCATAAATGCTTGCAAAATGGAAGTAATAACAAAGCAATTGCCCTGACAAAAATGGGCTACAGAAAGTCCTATAAAATAATAACAGACAATAAAATAGAATAGAGAAATAAATGAAGAAATTAATTAAAACCAAAGAAAATGCTGTTACTGTGACTAGTAACATCCACTAGATGGATTAGTAAAGAGATAGAGAGATGACATTTCACGCAGTTATCAATTGTAATAGGCTTAAATTAAAGAGATGTGTTTTAAGAACATGTTTGAAACTTTGGAGGGTTCATATTAGTCTGAGAATCCATGGAAGGGCATTTCAGAGAATTTGTGTAACTTGGAAGAGGTCCTGGAGACGTGCATAAAAGGTTCGAATTGAGGTAGAGATTAATCTAATATCACTGGCAGATCGAAGAGCATGGGTTGGGAGATAGACTGAGATGAGAGAAGAGACATTGGAAAATGCAGCATTATTCAGATCTTTGTGGATGAGGGTGGAAGCACCCTGTATTGTAGGGAGTTACAGTAGTCAAGAGCAAGCAATAGATTGAATAAATGGTGAAAAGGAGAAGTCAGAATCCAGGACAACCCCAAGACAGCGGGTCTGCTGCCTCAGTGCTATAGTGATCCCCCAGACCGAAAGGGCGAAATCATGGTTGGGTCGGTTAGCAGATGGTGGAAAGGCAAGAAGTTTAGTCTCAGAAAGATTTAGTTTCAAGAAGAGGGAGGACATTATGTTTGAGACAGCAGAGAGACATAGGTATATAGCTGGGAATCATCAGCATAGAGATTATACTGGAAACCAAATTGTGCTATAGAACATACTATTTTGAATATGTTTATTTTCAGACTTGAATACTTGCTGTTATTTATGTTATTTATTTGTTTATAAAAATAAAAAATTAAGACTGCATTCCTTTTTCAATTTTATCTAAAATTCTTAAACCCCCCCAAAAATAATTAAAAAAATAGAAAAAAAACTACATAATGTGTCTACATAAAACATGTGACCCATTTTAAACCTTTGAACATAATAAAAACAAATCACATTTATAAAAAAAATAAATATAAAAGAGTCAAGTCAAAGTTTAAACATAAACAAGTTTATTATCCAGCAAATACATACAAATATGCAAAATGAAAAATCAAACCCCCCCCCAAAAAAATTAAAGTTGGCTATACTGCCAGGTCACTGCAAAAATATTTCGTAAACTCGTCCCGAACACGCCAACCAGAAACAATGTGGCAACTACATATGTTCATACATACCAACATGGATAGATGGGATGGACATTTTATTTTTATATTTATAGCCATTTCTTGTTATTTTTTGCCTTTTTTCTGGGGTCCCGCATTTTTAATTTTTTTATGGATTATATACATTACATATCCACATCTATCCGTGTGTTGTTTGAAGTATGGCTCACGAACAAAGGTTGCAGAAACTTGCAGCGATTTTTGGACAGCATTCAGATTCAGCGGTTTCTGAAAATGACAGTTGGAAGCACTACTTATATCGGTGGGAAAAAATATCAAAACAGGAATTACGTGTATGGTGGGACCACAACACACTTAGGACTTATCTAGAAAAAAATCTTATTCCACAAGGTTTACGTATTTATAAATCACCCACCACAGATTTTTGGGACGAGTTCCAAAATACATGGAACAACATTTTGTCAAAATGCTCCAGTGATCTGATGCAACTAATTGTATCATATGAAGAAAAGAAACTTTCCAATATTAGACAACAAATCACAACTTTGGAAGAACGTCTTATATTTCGAATGAATCTGATTACATCCAATTGCGTTCCAAGAGGCTAAAAGATCTTGATACTGTTGAGGAAGAGATAACTTATACTAAAAGAAAAAAGTATGAAACAGATGTGGAAGATTTTGCTAAGAATCAAATATATGATTGGAAGTAACATCGTCCAAAATATCATAAAAATATTAAATCCATCCTTAAGAAACGATTTGACTCCCAAACCGCTGATATTTCTGACAGTCAAAGAAAAGTGAATTTTACATCCTCGGAGGGAGAAACCTCAGATGTGCATCCGATTATGCCAGTGACACCAACAAAAACGTGCCTAATAGTAATAATGAACAATAAAAAGGTACACAAGAAAAAATATACACGACAAGAGCAAGAAATAAATCAGGACACTAATGATAAAGAAATAAAAAGCGGATGTGCAAGCAAAATCAATTTATTAATTCATCAAAATACAAATAAAAACACTTAAAAACCCCAAACAAGGGGATAAGAACATGTTGGTCTCTCCTCAATGAGGTATTCCCCACATATGCAACAGAAATGAGTAATAGGGCTGCTAAATATGTAAATATGCACAAAGCCACAAAATAAATAGTAAAGTGCAGTGTGCTGTAATTACATTGGTCAAACCATACCTTGAACTCTATAAATAAGTAAATATATTGTAGATAGGGTATAAAAGGCGCAACACACAAGATAAAGTGCTGAGTGCAAAGAAATAGCAGCCAAGTACGTAAACAGTAAACAGTGGATACAATTAAATATAGTAAAAGAGTATATCATATTACCTAATGTAAAGCATAGAGAGGAGAGACCGCGAGTGCCCCACGCGTATCGCCCGTCTTGTTTGGGGTTTTTAAGTGTTTTTATTTGTATTTCGATGAATTAATAAATTGATTATGCTTGCACATCCGCTTTTTCTTTCTTTTTTTTACATCATTATTGTATTTGGGATGTGTTATTGTGTTTATTGACTTTCCCCCCTTCTTTAAATAAATTGCTTAAATCAGGACACTAACCACAATCCATATGATAATGTTATAGCTTTGTCACCCAGTATCCTATCTAATCATCAATTGTCAGTCCTAACAAAGGGCTTAAATTTTCTTCCAACAAAAAACTTTGATATTCTTCACACTTTATTGGATATCAATCGTTTTGTTAGGTCCATCACAGTCAAAAGACACTTCTATACAGACAACTGGGATTCACCATTACCATCATTAACTACGAAATCGAGAATGCACAATGAATTTACTGATCTGACATTTCAAGAACAAAATGCCTTTCTTAGCTTGCATGAATTACAAGAATGTCAAAATATTTCATTAGTAGATTGTACTGATGTTAATTTCACTATGCCTAATGATACTTTTTATCCAATCAAGTCCAGGGTCACTTCACTAGATTCTTTTAAAATGTTGGTAGAAAAAGAACTTCATACATTGAATAATACTGTTAGCTCTTCCGATACAGCAACTAATAGTAATTTCAATGAAACACAATTCAGAGCCATGCATACACTTAAAAATTATGATAATCTAGTGGTCCGTAAATCAGACAAAGGGGGGTCAGTCGTAGTGTTGGACTCAGTTTTATATCTACACTTGGCTTACAATATTTTGTTTGATTCTAACACACATTGTAAATTGACTATGGACCCCACCACATCTATTAAGAGTACATTAAACCAACTTATTAAAGATGGGCTTTTTTTTAAAAAAAATGCCAAATATCTGGTCTTTGACAAACCGAGCATTCCCATCTTTCATGGTCTCCCTAACACCCATAAAAATGTTTTCCCGCGTCCTTTACATCCCACCATATCCGGGATCAGATCACTGAACGAACGGTTGAGTTCTTGGGTTGACTGCCACCTACAGCCACGGTTCTTAGAACCCCGAGATTTTTAAGGGATGGTTCAGATGTATTGAGGATGTTTGGAAACTTTAAATGGCACAACTCATTTTCTTTTGTTGTGAACCTATATTCTTGCTTCCCACATAGTGCTGCCAAATCTGCTATTCAATACCATATACATAAATGTAGCAGCTTTGAAAAAAATTGCAGTTGTTTCTCATAACTGCCATTGACTTTTTACTGAACAACAATTTCTTTATGTTTAATGGTGATTTTTTTCTGCAGATTTGTGGTGCCCCCGTGGGCTCAAAATTTTCTCTCTCCTTGGCCATATTATTTGTAGCATGGTGGGAATAGAGTATGATTTTTTCCATGGATAATCTTTTTTTTTTCCAACATTTTGTTCTACGGCAGATATGTGGATGATATTCTATTAGTGTGGCAGGGCGATACAAATTTTATCCACAATTTCATAAGATACATTAATGACAACAACATTAATTTAAAATTTACTTTGAGACACCTTCTATTAGTACTTGCTTTTTGGACATTAAATAAATATCCTATATCAATCAAAATATTGTCATCACTAGAGATTAGCGAGCGCTAAAATGCTCGGGTACTCGTTATTCGAGACAAACTTTTCCCGATGCTCGAGTGCTCGTCTCGAATAACGAGCCCCATTGAAGTCAATGGGAGACTCGAGCATTTTTCAAGGGGACCAAGGCTCTGCACAGGGAAGCTTGGCCAAACACCTGGAAACCTCAGAAAAGGATGGAAACACCACGGAAATGGACAGGAAACAGCAGGGGCAGCATGCATGGATGCCTCTGAGGCTGCTTAAACGCACCATTATGCCAAAATTATGGGCAACAGCATGGCCATGACAGAGTGACAGAATGAAGCTAGATAGCATCTAAAACATCCAATAATTGACCCTGACACTATAGGGGACGGCATGCAGCGGCAGCGGCAGCAGCGGCAGGCTAGAGAGTGTCTTGGCAACATACCCCAAATGGACTCAGGCTTAAAACCAATGGGTGGCAGAGAGGAACCAAAGGAGGTGAGCATGAAGCGCTCAAATAATATCGGTAAATGATCAAAGTTTGCCAGTATATTTTGTGGATTACACAGCAGGGTGGCGACAAAGTTAACAAGTTTGATGTGGAAGCCATGAAAACAACCCAAAATTCTGCCTGACACAGCTCGTTTGATAAGGGGACCATGTATGGAGGCAGTGAACTAGTAGTAGATTAAAGGTGCTGCAGTTAAAACTATGTTAGTTGGATCTTGGGATGGAGCTGGCGCTCCGCTGCCAGGCGAGCTTTCGCCAATCCAAGCCCCTGTCTCTAGGCTACTCCCCAAACAGCACTTCTAAGAACCTTTTGTATAAGATCAAGTGTAGTAGCGTTCTTATAAGTTTAGGATATGGCGGGTAAGGGGAATGTAAACAGATGCGCAAGAAGCGCTGAAATAATATTGGTAAATGATAAAAGTTTGCCAGTATATTTTGTGGATTACACAGCAGGGTGGCGACAAAGTTAACAAGTTTGTTGTGGAAGCCATGAAAACAACCCAAAATTCTGCCTGACACAGCACGTTTGATAAGGGGACCATGTATGCCTACAGTTCATGCCAGTCGCTGCACTGGCTGCCAGTCTCCTTTCGAATACAGTTTAAAATAATAACCCTCATCCATAAAGCTCTGTATAATGCTGCACCCCCCTACCTCTCCTCTCTTATCTCAGTCTATCGCCCAACCCGTGCTCTTAGATCCGGCAGTGATCTTAGATTAACCTCTACCCTAGTGCGGACCTCCCACTCGCGTCTCCAAGACTTCTCTAGAGCTGCACCAATTCTATGGAATGCTCTGCCCCGGACTATCAGACTAATACCTAACCTCCAAAGTTTCAAACGTGCTCTTAAAACCCATTTCTTTAGGCAAGCCTATAACACTCATTAACTGCATGAAGTTTTAACACTTCTACTAACCCGTCCTGTGTCGTCCTCCCATCTGTTATCCAGCAACCAACAGGCACCAGACTTCTCTGCAGTCCCATTCACCCTGGACCTGGTATATAAGATGACGGCTGAGTGGTTCAAGCGACAGCAATTCCATTTATTATATTTTGTTCTATTCCCTAAGAAGAATGGCTTGACCATTAAATATTCTTTTACCTCATGTTACCCCATCATCTTCATAAACCGTAAGCTCTGGCGAGCAGGGACCTCACTCCTGTTGTTCCATACAAATGTTGTGCTCTGTTACATTACATTTGTATTTGTTTCCTATGATTTGTAAAGCGCTACGGAATATGATGGCGCTATATAAATAAAGATTATTATTATTATTATGGAGGCAGTGAACTAGTAGTAGATTAAAGGTGCTGCAGTTAAAACTATGTTAGTTGGATCTTGGGATGGAGCTGGCGCTTCGCTTCCAGGCGAGCTTTCGCCAATCCAAGCCCCTGTCTCTAGGCTACTCCCCAAACAGCACTTCTAAGAACCTTTTGTATAAGATCAAGTGTAGTAGCGTTCTTATAAGTTTGGGATATGGCGGGTGAGGGGAATGTAAACAGATGCGCAAGAAGCGCTGAAATATTATAGGTAAATGATAAAAGTTTGCCAGTATATTTTGTGGATTACACAGCAGGGTGGTGACAAAGTTAACAAGTTTGATGTGGAATGCCCTGTAATAGCTCTTGGGCGGTGTGCCTTTTATCGCCTAGGCTCAGCAGTTTGAGCACCGCCTGCTGTCGCTTAGCGACGGCACTGCTGCTGTGCCTAGAGCTACCGACTGAAAGCGCCATGCCCACGGATGCTAATTCGGAGGAGGAGGAGGTGGAGGAGGGGTGGGAGGAGGAGGAGGTATAGTAGGCCTTTGAGACCTGGACCGAGGTAGGCCCCGCAATCCTCGGCGTCGGCAGTATATGACCAGCCCCAGGGTCAGACTCGGTCCCAGCCTCCACCAAGTTAAGTGTAGTAGCGTTCTTATAAGTTTGGGATATGGCAGGTGAGGGGAATGTAAACAGATGCGCAAGAAGCGCTGAAATAATATCAGTAAATGGTAAAAGTTTGGCAGTATATTTTGTGGATTACACAGCAGTGTAATCAACAGATGCGCAAGAAGCGCTGAAATAATATCGGTTAATCATTAAAGTTTGCCAGTATATTTTGTGGATAACACAGCAGGGTGGCGACAAAGTTAACAACTTTGATGTGGAATCCATGAAAACAACCCAAATTTCTGCCTGACACACCTCGTTTGATAAGGGGACGATGTATGGAGGCAGCTATATGGACGACTTTTGGAGGTAGCAATGAAGACAACGTGTGGAGGCTGCTATGAAGACAATTTAATTTGGATAGTGCCTGTATGTGGCAGTCCAAAAAAGTTTTCAAACCAGAGGAGCAGGTAGGTGGCCATCCAGAAAAATGAAATAGATTGAGTGCCTGTATGTGGCAGTCCAAAAAAGTTTTCAAACCAGAGGAGCAGGTAGGTGGCCCTCCAGAAAAATTGAATAGATTGAGTGCCTATATTTGGCAGTCCCAAAAATTGTTTAAAACAGAGGACCGGGTAGGTGGCCCTCCAGAAAAATTAAATGCATAAAGTACTATAGCTAGAGCCAGTGGGCCCTGTCAAAAAATAGCCAGTTTCCTCTGCTTTAGTGTACAAAGAGGAGGAGAAGGAGGAAAATGAGGAGGAGGAGTGCATAAATTATTCAGGTTGAGCTTCCTTCACCTGGTGGAGATTGGAAATTATGAGAAATCCAGGCTTTATTCATGTTAATAAGCGTCAGCCTGTCAGCGCTGTCAGTCGACAGGCGTGTACGCTTATCGGTGATGATGCCACCAGCTGCACTGAAAACCCGCTCGGACAACACGCTAGCGGCAGGGCAGGCAAGAACCTCCAAGGCGTACAGCGCCAGTTCGTGCCACATGTCCAGCTTTGAAACCCAGTAGTTGTAGGGAGCTGTGTGATCATTTAGGACGATGGAATGGTCAGCTACGTACTCCCTCACCATCTTCCTGTAAAGATCAGCCCTACTCTGCCTAGACTGGGGACAGGTGACAGTGTCTTGCTGGGGTGACATAAAGCTGGCAAAAGCCTTGTAAAGCGTACCCTTGCCAGTGCTGGACAAGCTGCCTGCTCGCCTACTCTCCCTCGCTACTTGTCCCGCAGAACTACGCACTCTGCCGCTAGCGCTGTCAGAAGGGAAATACTGTTTCAGCTTGTGCACCAGGGCCTGCTGGTATTCATGCATTCTCACACTCCTTTCCTCTCCAGGGATGAGAGTCTACAATCGCTCTGCGCTGCTGGTAAACTCTGGATAACATTGTTAATGTTGAATTCCACCTCGTGGGCACGTCGCACAACAGTCGGTGAGCGGGCAGTTGGAGGCGGCGCTGCGCTGCCCTGAGAGTGGCAGCATCTGTGCTGGACTTCATGAAATGCGCACAGATACGGCGCACCTTCGTGAGCAAATCAGACAGATTAGGGTATGTCTTGAGGAAACGCTGAACTATCAGATTTAACACATGGGCCAGGCATGGCACATGTGTCAGTCTGCCGAGTTGCAGAGCCGCCACCAGGTTACGGCCGTTGTCACACACAACCATGCCTGGCTTCAGGTTCAGCGGTGCCAGCCACAGATCAGTCTGCGCCGTGATGCCCTGTAATAGTTCTTGGGCGGTGTGCCTTTTATCGCCTAGGCTCAGCAGTTTGAGCACCGCCTGCTGTCGCTTAGCGACGGCACTGCTGCTGTGCCTAGAGCTAGCGACTGATGGCGCCATGCCCACGGATGGTAGTTCGGAGGAGGAGGTGGAGGAGGCATAGTAGGCCTGAAAGACCTGGACCGAGGTAGGCCCCCGCAATCCTCGGCGTCGGCAGCATATGACCAGCCGCAGGGTCAGACTCAGTCCCAGCCTCCACCAAGTTAACCCAATGTGCCGTCAGCGATATATAGTGGCCCTGCCCAGCAGCACTCGTCCACGTGTCCGTGGTCAGGTGGACCTTGTCAGAAACGGCGTTGGTCAGGGCACGGATGATGTTGTCTGACACGTGCTGGTGCAGGGCTGGGACGGCACATCGGGAAAAGTAGTGGCGGCTGGGGACCGAATACCGAGGGGCGGCCGCCGCCATGAGGTTGCAAAAGGCCTCGGTCTCTACTAGCCTATAGGGCAGCATCTCCAGGCTAAGCAATCTGGAGATGTGGACATTAAGGGCTTAGGCGTGCGGGTGGGTTGCACTATATTTCCTTTTCCGCTCCAGCATCTGGGGTATGGAGAGCTGAACGCTGTTGGATGCTGTGGAGGATCGTGGAGGCGACGATGGGGTTTTTGTGCCAGGGTCCTGGGCAGGGGGCTGACTATCAGCTGACACAGGGGAAGGAGCAGTGGTGTGCACGGCCGGAGGTGAACGGGCTTGGGGCCACTGAATGGGGTGTTTAGCATTCATATGCCTGCGCATACTGGTGGTAGTTAAGCTAGTAGTGGTGGAACCCCTGCTGATCCTGGTTTGGCAAAGGTTGCACATCACAGTCCGTCGGTCATCCGGTGTTTCCTTAAAGAACCTCCAGACTTCTGAAAATCTAGCCCTCGCCGCGGGAGCCCTCGCCACGGGAGCATCACTACGTGACACTTTTGGCGCTGATGCTTCACTACGTTACACATTTGGCGCTGATGCACCTGCTCTGGCCCTGCCTCTCCGTCTGGCCCCACCACTGCCTCTTCCAACCTGTTCTGGTCGAGGACTCTCCTCCGTCTCAGAAGCACTGTGTTCACCCGGCCTCTCAACCCAGCTTGGGTCTGTCACCTCATCATCCTCCGATCCCTCAGTCTGCTCCCCCCTCGGAATTCCTGCCCTGACAACAACTTCACCACTGTCTGACAACCGTGTCTCCTCATCGTCCGACACCTCTTTACACACTTCTTCCACTACGTCAAGAAGGTCATCATCACCCACAGACTGCGACTGGTGGAAAACCTGGGCATCGGAAAATTGCTCAGCAGCAACCGGACAAGTGGTTTGTGACTGTGGGAAGGGTCCAGAAAACAGTTCCTCAGAGTATGCCGGTTCAAATGCCAAATTTTCCTGGGAGGGGGCAGACTGGGGGGGAGGAGGCTGAGGTGCAGGAGCTGGAGGAGTGCCGATTTCGGTGACATGGGTGGACTGCGTGGAAGACTGACTGGTGGACAAATTGCTCGAAGCATTGTCGGCAATCCACGACATCACCTGTTCGCACTGTTCTGGCCTCAACAGTGCTCTACCACGAGTCCCAGTAACTTCAGACATGAACCTAGGGAGTGTAGCTCTGCGGCGTTCCCCTGCTCCCTCATCAGCAGGTGGTGTCTCACCCAACCCAGGACCACGGCCTCTGACCCCTGCAGTAGTTGGACGCCCACGCCCCCGCCCTCGTCCTCTACCCCTAGCCCTCGGGTTAAACATTTTGAAAATGAAAGTTAAACTTTAATTTTTTTTTTACTTTTTTTGGTTGTTTTTGTGTTTTTTTTTTTGTGTTTTTTAGTTTTTAAAACCAAACAATGCTATCCTATTGCTATGGCTATTTTCTAGCCAAGTATGAAAGCACACTGCTATGCCAGATGAGATGACGCTGAGTTATGAAAAAATAAACGTAAAATAAAAAGTAAATGGCAGACTGTGCCTAATTGAAATCAAACCCCTAATAAATTGTCCCACTTCGGTCTTTGCGATGGATATGTGCGTCACTAAGCGCTAAACACAACGGTCGCAAGTCTCACTACAAATTCCTCACAATATGGTAGTAGATGCACTACAGCAAGGACAGCCACCAGCAGATCAACCAGAAATAAAATATATAACGCTTTTGTAGGCCTAAGTAAGCCGTTTGGATTTTCCTATGGCTATTTTCTAGCCAAGTATGAAAGCACACTGCTATGCCAGATGAGATGACGCTGAGTTATTAAAAAAATAAACGTAAAATAAAAAGAAACTGGCAGACTGTGCCTAATTGAAATCAAACCCCTAATAAATTGTCCCACTTCGGTCTTTGCAATGGATATGTGCGTCACTAAGCGCTAAACACAACGGTCGCAAGTCTCACTACAAATTCCTCACAATATGGTAGTAGATGCACTACAGCAAGGACAGCCACCAGCAGATCAACCAGAAATAAAATATATAACGCTTTTGTAGGCCTAAGTAAGCCGTTTGGATTTTCCTATGGCTATTTTCTAGCCAAGTATGAAAGCACACTGCTATGCCAGATGAGATGACGCTGAGTTATTAAAAAAATAAACGTAAAATAAAAAGAAACTGGCAGACTGTGCCTAATTGAAATCAAACCCCTAATAAATTGTCCCACTTCGGTCTTTGCGATGGATATGTGCGTCACTAAGCGCTAAACACAACGGTCGCAAGTCTCACTACAAATTCCTCACAATATGGTAGTAGATGCACTACAGCAAGGACAGCCACCAGCAGATCAACCAGAAATAAAATATATAACGCTATTGTAAGCCTAAGTAAGCCGTTTGGATTCTCCTATGGCTATTTTCTAGCCAAGTATGAAAGCACACTGCTATGCCAGATGAGATGACGCTGAGTTATTAAAAAAATAAACGTAAAATAAAAAGAAACTGGCAGACTGTGCCTAATTGAAATCAAACCCCTAATAAATTGTCCCACTTCGGTCTTTGCGATGGATATGTGCATCACTAAGCGCTAAACACAACGGTCGCAAGTCTCACTACAAATTCCTCACAATATGGTAGTAGATGCACTACAGCAAGGACAGCCACCAGCAGATCAACCAGAAATAAAATATATAACGCTTTTGTAGGCCTAAGTAAGCCGTTTGGATTCTCCTATGGCTATTTTCTAGCCAAGTATGAAAGCACACTGCTATGCCAGATGAGATGACGCTGAGTTATGAAAAAATAAACGTAAAATAAAAAGAAACTGGCAGACTGTGCCTAATTGAAATCAAACCCCTAATAAATTGTCCCAATTTGGTGTTTGAGGTGGATATGTGTGTCACTAAGAGCTAAGCACAACGGTAGTAAGTCCCCCTGCAAATTCCTCACAATATGGTACTAGCTGCAAATAAAAAAAAAAAATGTATAACGTTATTGTAGCGCTAAGAAGGGCTGTTGGGTTCTTGTAGAATCACTCCTGCCTAACACTATTCTAATAGAACAGCCTAACGCTTTCCCTGACCAGCAGCAGCTCTCTCCCTAGCGGCATCCAGACACAGAATGATCCGAGCAGCGCAGGCAGGGGCTAGTCTATTCCAGGGTCACCTGATCTGGCCAGCCAACCACTGCTATCGACGTGTAAGGGTACCACGTCATGCTGGGTGGAGTGCAGAGTCTCCTGGCTTGTGATTGGCTCTGTTTCTGGCCGCCAAAAAGCAAAACGGCGGGAGATGCCATTTTCTCGAGCGGGCGAAGTATTCGTCCGAGCAACGAGCAGTTTCGAGTACGCTAATGCTCGAACGAGCATCAAGCTCGGACGAGTATGTTCACTCATCTCTAGTCATCACCACTATGTATACAAAGCCTTTAAGAGGAAATTCGATATTGTCAGCATCTATAAAAGTTCAAAGTAATGCAGCACCTTATCTGTAGGAAGAGCTCAAACAACGGTCCCGGATGTATCCAAAACATCCAAAGGTTTAAAGAAATTATAATGTAGTGTGACCGGAGCCCTATATATTGTTCAAATCCCTTAGTTTTAATCCAAATTTATGCGTATTACATTTACATCTTTCAATAATAATCATGAGCTTTTGGACCATTAATGTCTCAGACGAAAAGAAGGCACAATCCAGACACGGAACCACTCAAATGTATTTCTAGTCCTTAAGATTCTCCTGGTAGCATATCCCACTATACGGAGAAAAGAATGTGGACATAGTGTAGACAGTTCAGTAGACAAATTCAGTAGTTTATTATTGAATCTACTCACATAAAATCAGATATAATTGTGCAATGTGAAATCCATGAGGACAACAAGTCACTACCCGACCCTGCGTTTCGCACCTTAGCTTCTTCTGGGGCATTGTCAGCATCTGTTTTTCACCCTTCCCACACCATTCATGCCATTCCATATGGTGAATTTCTCCATGCTAGATGTATTTGTTCTGATAATACTGGATTTGAGGAACAATGGAATCTTATTGAAATCAAATTAAGAAAAAGAGGTTATCCCCAGTCATCTTTAATTAATGCACGTAAAAAAGCCAAACTAAATTACTTAAGAGAAAACAAACAGGAAAATCTTTAACATTGCTGGATAATGTCCCTACGATTAGGGACACAGTTCAATTAAAAAAAATATATAGTTCAAAAATATATACCAGTCCTTAATCAGGATGCAGTTCTTTTTGAGGTCATGAAAAATGGACATAGGTGCGTTGCCAAGCGTGGTAAAACATTAGGCAGTATTTTATCCTCCAGTCTATTTACCCAAAAAACGAAGAAACAAAATACCTGGCTATCTGTAAAAGGGTTTTTTAAGTGCGGCAGTTCAAGGTGTCTGCATATTTGCGGATAACAAAACATTGGAGTTCAAAACTAATGATAGCAAAATTAACAGTATCAACACATTTATCAATTGTGACACCTATCATGGGGTATATATTATTCACTGTGCACATTGTGCCAAGATATATGTCGGTTGCACCGTACAAAAGTTAAAAACTCACATTGCCCAACATCTTACAGGCATAAACCATGGTGATGGTAATGCATCAGGCACAGCTAGACTTTTCATAGAGCTCCATAACAAAGATACTTCTTCATTACGTTTCTTTGGCATAGAAATAGTTAATTGCCCAACTAGGGGAGGGGACTGGAGGAAAGTTCCCCTAAGGAGAGAAGCCTTTTGGATTCCAGCATTGGATTTCCAGATATCCAAACGGCATGAATTTGAAAAATGATCTCACATATATATAAAGCCATATGTTGATGTTATGTACTTTTACAAGCTCACAAGAAACAATACCTTTTTGTTTAGCCTACTAACCGTTTACTTCAGCAATCGCATATGCTGTATACCATTGCTAATTGGTCAGGTGTATCGCTTTGTTTTAAGATGTGTGTGTAATGCCATTTGTTTCATACCATGAAACAATTAAGCCGAAACGCGTAGGTGTTTTATGCCTACACCGGCCATGCACACTTGCTGTGCGTTTTTATATGACTAGTAAATAAAAAAGATTGCATTTTTTATTCGGATGTGCCCCGTCTTTCTTTCCTTTTATTATGGAACCGGAGAAAAAAATGTTAAAACTTTTTAAAAACTTTGTATTTTAAAAACAGAAATAATGATAAATGTTAACAAACTAAGAATATATTTTAAAAAAAAGTTACTAATAAATGTTCCATGAAATTGGCCAGCGCATAACAGTTTCTTGCTTTGTTAAATCAGAAATACACAACTGCAGTAAAATGTCAAACTAAATGACATTCAGCTGACAAAATGACTTGAATTTGTGAGGATACCTATATTAATAGAAAAGTTTTTGCTTAAGATTAGAGATGAGCGAGTATACTCGTCCGAGTATACTGCTCGGTCGAGTATTAGCATACTTGGACCGGCTCATTACTCGGACGAGTATTTCCCCTGCTCGCGATCGAGCATTAAATTAAGTGAAGAACAGTATTTTTATTACATAATAAAATAACCCAGATGTCTCCTGATCTTTTGTAAGAACACATTGAAATAACACTATTCTTCACTTTCCAGGTGTTCGTGCGTGTCTCCCGCTAAGTTCGGAGATGTTCGGAACATCTGGAATGTGAAGAATAGTGTTCTTTCAATGTGTCCTGCACTTAAATGTTCATGTTTTCATGTTTTGCTGTGCGCGCGTATCTCCGAACCTATCGGGAGACACCCGCGCACACCTGCAATGTGAAGAATAGAATTAAAACATTAAAAACAGTGAAAACACAAACATTTAAGGGCAGAACACATTTAAATAACACTATTCTTCACTTTGCAGCTGTGCGCGCATATCTCCGAACCTATCGGGAGACACGCGCGCACACCTGCAATGTGAAGAATAGAATTAAAACATTAAAAACAGTGAAAACACGAACATTTAAGTGCAGAACACATTTAAATAACACTATTCTTCACATTGCTGATGTGCGCGCACATCTCCGACATTATCGGAAGACACGCGCTAACATCTGCAAAGTGAAGAATAGAATTAAAACATTAAAAACTGTGAATACAGGACCATTTAAGTGCAGAACACATTGAAAGAACACTATTCTTCACATTCCAGATGTTCTGAACATCTCCTAACTTAGCGGGAGACACGTGCAAACACCTTTAAAGTGAAGAATAGTGTTATTTCAATTTTTTCTTACAAGTAAAACATCAGTAAACATCTGGGATATTTTATTATGCACTGTTCTTTTAATGTTCTCTTTTACTAAAAAAATGCTCGGGTCTCCCATTGACTTTAATGGGGTTCGTTATTCGATACGAGCACCCGAGCATCGGGAAAAGCTCGTATCGAATAACGAGCACCCGAGCATTTTAGTGCTCGCTCATCTCTACTTAAGATCTATTGAAAAAACAGGGCACAATTACAATTTTAAAAAATTACCTTCGAAGCTCCGCAAATAATTTACAGAAATGTCCATGTGTATCCCTTATCTGGAGCAGAGGGGGAATCAATAAGCGTTTGGGCTGCAGACACTACAACCGCTTTTTCTAAATAAAAATAAAAACTGGTAAAGAGTCTAAAACTTACATTTACACAATAAAAAGTAGCAAAATTTTATTTGAAATCCATTAAAAAGGGTACAATGATACATGACACAGCATAAGGAATAAAAAATAGCATCAAAGCTTACGCGTTTCGGTGATTAAACCTTATTCATAGCTTCTGCACAACTTTCTGCAGTCTGGCTATTTAACCCTGCCCTTTCAATCCCATGGATCTCTGGGTAAGGTTTTTTTAACCCTTTCCATGATTTTTTGTATAAAGCGTAAAGCGTAAAGTGTAAACATAAAGTGTAAACATAAAGTGTAAACATACATAGAAGAAACTTTACATGTTTAAAAACAAGGAAAAACAGGTGGTAATTATCACCTTAGTACCTGCAAGAAAAAGTGTAACTTTTCATTGTTTTTCTATCAAAGAAGCAAAAAAGAGAGGTTGTATTACGTGGGGAGCATTATAGGATATTAGAAACAATATTTTATATTTATTATATATTTTATAAGTTAGCAATTTTTAGCAAAAATGAATCAAATCTTGTTTCTTATTTAATCCAAAAGGGACCCTAGTTTTTAGAGAAAAAATCCAGTACGTTTCTCGATTTAAAAGGATCCTCCTAAGATCTCCCCCTCGCTTAGGTTTCATTACTTTTTCAATACCCCTGTATCTGAGGACACTGCAGTCTCCGGCATGATGTTCCCTAACATGTCTAGATACTGCGGAAATGTTAACCGCACTGTCTGAACTGACATCAGAGAGATGTCGACGAATGCGGGTTTTAAGATTGTTCGTAGTACAGCCTATGTAATCTAATCCACATGAAATGCATTGTATCTGATAAATTACAAATGATGTATTACAGTTTATGAATTGTTTTATTTCTTGTTGTGCATCGTTAGAGTACGAGGAGAAAAATTTGCTTTGGATCGCATACCTGCAGCACTTACAACGGTCTGCTCCACATTTGAAGAAGCCTTTAGTGCTGAGCCATGTGGTATGGCCTGGACTTGATTGATATAGGCTTGGTGACAGTAAATTACTGAGATTCGGAGCCTTTTTAGCTACACATTTTATATTGTTGTGCATAATTTTGGACAGTACGTGATCAGTATGCAGGATGGGTAGATTTACCTGTGCTGCAGGTATGCGATCCAAAGCAAATTTTTCTCCTCGTACTCTAACGATGCACAACAAGAAATAAAACAATTCATAAACTGTAATACATCATTTGTAATTTATCAGATACAATGCATTTCATGTGGATTAGATTACATAGGCTGTACTACGAACAATCTTAAAACCCGCATTCGTCGACATCTCTCTGATGTCAGTTCAGACAGTGCGGTTAACATTTCCGCAGTATCTAGACATGTTAGGGAACATCATGCCGGAGACTGCAGTGTCCTCAGATACAGGGGTATTGAAAAAGTAATGAAACCTAAGCGAGGGGGAGATCTTAGGAGGATCCTTTTAAATCGAGAAACGTACTGGATTTTTTCTCTAAAAACTAGGGTCCCTTTTGGATTAAATAAGAAACAAGATTTGATTCATTTTTGCTAAAAATTGCTAACTTATAAAATATATAATAAATATAAAATATTGTTTCTAATATCCTATAATGCTCCCCACGTAATACAACCTCTCTTTTTTGCTTCTTTGATAGAAAAACAATGAAAAGTTACACTTTTTCTTGCAGGTACTAAGGTGATAATTACCACCTGTTTTTCCTTGTTTTTAAACATGTAAAGTTTCTTCTATGTATGTTTACACTTTATGTTTACATTTTATGTTTACACTTTACGCTTTACGCTTTATACAAAAAATCATGGAAAGGGTTAAAAAAACCTTACCCAGAGATCCATGGGATTGAAAGGGCAGGGTTAAATAGCCAGACTGCAGAAAGTTGTGCAGAAGCTATGAATAAGGTTTAATCACCGAAACGCGTAAGCTTTGATGCTATTTTTTATTCCTTATGCTGTGTCATGTATCATTGTACCCTTTTTAATGGATTTCAAATAAAATTTTGCTACTTTTTATCCTAAAACTGACGTCTGATGTCCAGCTGGAAATAGTTCTTTTTCCTGTCTAATGCTGCCCGCACCTGTGACCGAGGTTTGTCCGTGCTGGAGTGTCCAGAGTCAAGACTAAGAGGATTGTTCGAACGGAGAGGGTGAGCTGATTTCACAAAAGTATCTTTGTGATAGTTTTTTCTGTGTACATTTACACAATGGTTGGTACAAATATCACATTATGAAAAACATTGCAAACAAATTCAGTAGGGGAAAATAAATACCTTCAGAATTCTCCTTGACGCCTTTTACATAACAATTGCAACGCCACCAAAAAAATAAAGGATGCATGGCGGACATCAAAACGTTTTGGAAGGTAAAACTGATTAAGTCAGCGTAGTCAGCGTAGCAAAAAATAACACACTTCTCCTTTAACCCCTAGGCGCACCAGGACGTTATAGTACGTCCCCGGGGCTAGAGACTTAGCGCACAGGGACGTTCTATAACGTCCTGCTTCTGGCACCGGCTCACGAACGGAGCCGGTACCAGAAGCAGCGTCTGTCAGCTGTCTAGTACAGCTGACAGCCTGCGCTAACACCCGCGATCGGAGCCGGCTCCGATCGTGGGTGTTAACCCCTTACATGCCGCGGTCAAGCATGACCGCGGCGTGTAAGGGTGTTTGCGCTGTGGATCGGATACCCCGTGCCGCTTACCAGGGGATCCGATCCTCTTCTGGGCAGCTCCGAGGACTGGCATGTGCCCCGGTGCTGCCCAGTCTCCCTGGCAGTCAGACCCCTTCCGGGTCTGACTGTAAACTGTCTGAGCATGCGCTAGCTTGCTCAGACAGTTTATACTGCTCTACAATAAAATAGTATTGTAGAGCAGTGTATTGAACTTGAAACAGTGATCAGAGCATCACTGGTTCAAGTTCAAGTATGTATAATTAAAAAAAAGTCAAAAACACTAAAGTTAATACATTAGAATAAATAAAAAATAAATGCATTAAAATATAAGCCCCTAAAATGTCACTTTCCTATAAAAACACTTAATAAAGTATAAAAACCACAAAAACACAAAAAACCCCTGCATATTTGATATTGCCACATCCGTAACAATCTGTATAATAAAATAGAATCGTTACTGGACCCGCACGGTACACGCCGTAGAAAAAAAACGCAAAAATGTTCCGAAAAAAGATCATTTTTAATTAATACCCTATAAAAAAATGCTCTAAAAAGTAATTTAAAAAATGTTATGCACTCCAAAATAAGCCCACTAAAAAGAACAACTCTTCTCGCAAAAAATAAGCCCCTAACCAGATTTGTCAGCCGAAAAATAAAAAAGTTATGCATATGAAAAGATGGTGATGCTAAAATGAACAAGATTTTCTCCAAATTGGTTTTTATTCAGTACAATTGAATAAAATACACAAAACCACCACATATTTGGTATCCCTGCATCCGTAACAATCTGCATAAAAAAACAGAATCGTTATTAGATCCGCAAAGTGAACCCCGTAAAAAAAGATCATTTTCAATTAATACCCTATAAAAATGCTCTAAAAAGTGATTTAAAAAATGTTATGCACTCTAAAATAAGACCACTAAAAAGAACAATCCTTCTTGCAAAAAATAAACCATTAAACAGATTTGTGAGGCGAAAAATAAAAAAGTTATGCATATGAAAGACGGTGATGCTAAAATTAACAACATTTTTGCCAAATTACTTTTTATTCAGTAAAAATGGGAAAAAATAAAAAATCTATATAAATGAGGTCTTTTTGTAATCGTGGCGACCCATGGAATAAAAATAATATACTATTTTTATGGTATGGTAAACGGCCAAAAAAAACCCCATAAAAATCTTCCTGAAAAGTGATGTTTGTCATTTCCTCCACCATCAAAGAGTTAATAAAATCTCACCAATTAGCCTATAGATTCCCCCAAATTACGTACCAGAAAAGTGCATCTCATGTGGCAAAAGAAATAGGTCTATAGGTCCACATTAAAAAAAAGAAAAAAATTATAGCCTGTACAATGTGACATAGAAAATCTGCTCTGGATGGCGCTTCCTTCCCTTCTATGCCCGACCGTGTGCCCAAACAGCAGGTTACCACCACATATGGGGTATCACTGTACTCGGGAGAGATTGGGTAACAAACTTTGTGGAGCCTTTATTCATTTAATCCATTGTAAATGTTTAATTTTCCACCCAAAATGGGTGTATTGTGAAAAAATATTACAATTTGCAGACTGCACCTCAATTTTGTTTTAATCCCTATAAAACACTTAAAGAGTTAACAAACTTCTTAAAAATGGTTTTTCATACGTTGAGGTGTGTAGTTTCCACAATGGGTAATTTACGAGTCTCACTATTATTTAGGCCTCTCAGTGTCAATTAGAAGTTGAGCAGGTCCATCTAAATACAGGTTTTGGTGATTTTACAAAAAATGTGAAAAATGATACCAAAATTCTGAGCCTCATAACATTCTAGTAAAATATGTGGAATCTTAAAGAACCATGCCAACATAAAGCAGACATTTGGGAAATGTAAGTTATGAATTTATTTGGGAGCTATGACTATCTGCATCAAAAGTAGAGAATTTAGAACGTTGAAAATAAAGAATTTTTCCAAATTTTTGCCAAATTTTGGTTTTTTTCATAACTAAACGCAAAAGATTTCATCCAAATTTTTAAACTAATTTGAAGTACAATGTGTCACGAGAAAACAATCTCAAAATCCCCTGGATATCTCATAGCGTTCCAAAGCTATAACCACTTATAGTGACACAGGTCAGATTTGAAGAATGGGGCCGCGTCCTTAAAGGGGTATTCTCGTCTGGGCATTCACATTCAGTTTGATAAATCTGCCATATATAAACATTTCTTCAATTAGATGTTATGAAAAAAAATGTTCCTGTGTGAAGATAATTTCTCATAAATGTAGTCATTTTGTCCCTTACAAACGAGATGGCTTCCTCGGATACGGCCACCTCTGCCGGAGTGATTGCACAAAGAAACAAAAAGGTTTTGTATATGAAATGTCCGGGAGTTACTGCATGTCCCACAGCTTTCCTGTGGTGATGATCGCTGAATCCTGGTGGCCCAGCAGGACTCTATAGCCCAAGTCTGGCCACTGCTGCCAGAGTATGACGTGGTCGTAACCGAGGAAGCCATCTCGTTTCTAAGGGACAGAATGACTACATTTATGAGAAGTTATCTCCACACAGAAACATTTTTTTTAATAACATCCAATTGAAGAAATGTTTATGTATGGCAGATTAGTGAAACTGAATGTAAGTGCCCAGACGAGAATACCCCTTTAAGGCCAAAAGAGGCTGAGTCCCGAAGGGGTTAATAACACCCTTGCAGGACCAGACACATGCAGGAAAAAAAAACAAATCGGTGCATTTGCAATAATATATTGGCTAAACAGCTATTTGAAATAAGGAACAAATGAGTAAAATAAAGCATGCGTTCAAAAAAGCATGCGATTCAAACGCACATGCAAAACGCATGCGATCAAAAAGCAATGAAAATGCAACCAAAGTGCTACATGAGAACACGCCCTCAGCCATAACAAGTATAACAAGACCTCAATAGGCCTTAAAGCAGAGTTTGATCAGGGTGCGAACAGGGTTTGGTCAGTGAAAAACGCACATTTTGCATCAGAGTGCAATCAGTTTTCAGTCAGAGTTTGTTCAGTGCCTCAGTTTTTCACGCGCGTTTTCAATGCAATTTCAATGCACTCATGCAAATGGACTCAGGACTGTGATCTATCTTTTCTATGGCAATTGATGAGTGAAAAACGCATTGCACTTGCATTGCACTTGCAAGTGTCTCAGAGTGCAATGCGTTTTTATGCATCTCCATAGACTTGTATGGTGAATTTTTCACGTGCGTGACTTGCAAAAGTAGAGCATGTCGAGATTTAAACGCGCGTTAAAAAAAACGTGCGTGTGTGCGTGAAAAAAAATGCAAGTCCTAAAAAACCCATTGTTACAATGGGTCAGAGTGCAATGCAAGTTCTGTGCAACAAAAGCACGCGCAGAAAACGTGCGTGAAAAACGCAAGTGTGAAAGGGGCCTTAGAGTCACTGGATGGACTACAATTTCCAATGCGCCTGGCCATGAGAAAGTTATCAAGTTATCCAGATCATTGTTTACTTTTTTCTTGGGCTCAACATCTGGAATTACTAGTGCTTTTTATGCTACATAACTTTTATGTAGAAGAGTACAGTACAGTACAGTACAAACCACCAAACTCCAAAAATAAGTCACATAGCAAAAGCAAAAAGAAGCACAAGAATGGGCACATAGTAAGGCCCCTTTCACACTTGCATTTTTCACGCGCGTTTTCTGCGCGTGCTTTTGACTTGCATTGCACTCTGATCCATTGTAACCAATGGGTCTTTTCAGACTTGCATTTTTTTTCACACACACACGCGGGTTTTTTTTTAAACAAATTGTTAACAAAATGCAAACTTCAACACATTAATGCATGCATTAAAATCGAGTTTACACTGTGTTTTGTAAATGCAAATGTTAACAGTAATGTAATTAGGCAAACTGTTTGACTGCGCCTTAAGAGATTTGCTACAATCACCATGATTTTTCAATTGATTCTGCCATCACACTGCTGCCGGATTATGAGGCGGGCGCACAGGGTGTGAGCCCCGGGGCCCCCACCACTTTGCCCTTAAAGGGGCCTCCACCAAATTTCGCATGACCGCCTGAATCGCCAACAGTTTATTTAGCCTCCGGGCTCCCCGGGCCGAATCCTGCGATGTGCCCTAAATCTGTTTATGGCAGAGCGAGGGAACAATGAGTTCCCTCCTCTGCCATAGACGATAGGATGTAAATAAAGACGGAGTGCCCTGCCGCTAGCGTTGCAGCGTGTGATGTCAAAGTGCTACGATGTCTCGGAGCCGCCTGTAGCAAGACGCCAACATCTTTGTTGACATCAGATTTCCACGCTGACACCGCGAGGAATGGCACACTTCGGGGAACGCTGGAAGGTGAGTACAATGTTATTATTATCCTATGACAGTAAATATTTATTATAGGGGGGTTGTATAAAGTTGTTATAGGGGGACTGTATGTAGTTATTAAAGGGGGACTGTATGTAGTTATTATAGGGAGTCTGTATATTGTTATTATAGGGGGACTGTATGTAGTTAGTTATTATAGAGGTGTGTATATTTTTATTATAGTTGGCATATATAGTTATTAGAGGTGGAATGTATATAGTTATTATAGGGGGACTGTTTGTAGTTATAGGGGGCTGTATATAGTTATTATAGGGAGACTGTATACAGTTATAGTGGACTGTATACAGTTATAGGGGGACTGTATATAGTTATAGGGGCTGTTTAGAGTTATTATAGGGGGAATGTATATAGTTATTATAGGGGGATTGTATACAGTTATTATAGGGGGTGTTTATAGTTGTATATAGTTGTTATAGGGAGGCTGGAGTATCAAAAAAATTAGGGAAAGAAATGATAAATTTTTTGACACCACTAAAGGAGCAATTAGAGACAACCTCCTCTCCTACCAAGTCACCTGAACTCTTCAATATATCCGACATCACTGTTTATAATACCACATCACCCAATAATTCCCACACCCTGATCATCATTGACAATACACACAACAGCCAGAAATGTCTAGTGCTGTTTTTGCAGCCTATGAAGATTAAATCAGATTCCCCCCGTGGATCAGAGCAATTTTTTAGATCACCCTCCCCCACATCAGAACAATTTAAAAACCATGATGAAACCCATCACTTTATTATTTCCGGTAACCCAAAAAACCACAGGAAAAAAGAAACGAGGGGGGGGAAAAAGGGACAACAAAAGAGCAACAAACACGAACGATATCATTCACGACGGATCGAATAAGAACTCCATTAAAATATTTAACCTCTCTGACCATGACCTCAGCAAACACGAGATCAGTCTTTTAGAAAACGAAAAAAATCTTTTTGCCCAAACAATAAATCTAATTCATTTCATTTATTTTTGGATCTACACCAGTTCACAAGGAAATTAACTATCAAACGCTATTTTGATCTAAAATCCAGGAACAACACAATGGCAACCACCATTAAAGATATTAATTTGTATACTGATCAGTTTGTACACAAAGAAGTTCACCCACCGTCATCCTTTTATCCACTAGAAAACCAGGGTCATGAATTAAATAATATACGACAAGACAACAAAACTAAAAATCCAAAACAAACAAGGAGACACATCAATAAACCAAAAAATCTCAATAAAACTGAGCAAATAGCGCTAAAAAATCTAGAACATAATGAAAACATTATCATCAGAGCTGCTGATAAGGTGGGGGGGGGGGAGTCCTAGTGGACTACGAAGAGGAAGCGTTGAATATACTTTCAGACCCAGAATATTACCTAAAGATAAAAAATGACCCATTTCCGTCGATTACTAAGAATTTTAATGATCTGATAAAAAGAGGATATAGGAACGGCTATCTCAACAAAAAAGAAAAGAAATTTATTTCCATTAATCAACCAAGCAAACCCTACTTTTATCATCATACTTTTAATGTACACAGGAACCTTAATAAACCACCGGGCAGACATATAGTGTCTAATGTCAATAGTCTTACCAGCAATTTATCGCATTATATAGACCTATTTCTACCACCCTATGTAATAAATCTACCTAGTTATATTAAGGACTCAGGGGACTTGATTAAAAAATTATAGGACATACAATGGAAACAGGACTATCATCTAGTCACTCAGGATGTGACAGCTCTGTATAGTAAAATTGGATTGGACTTGCAGGCATCAAACAAACCCTAGAACAAGATATAGACATACTGCATGATCAGAAACTGTTTATTTTACAATGCCTCCAATTCATCTTACAAAACAATTACTATGTGTATAAAGGGGAAACCTATCATCAGGTCAAAGGGACGGCGATGGGCACATGTGTTGCCCCAGCATACAGTAACCTCTTTATGGGGGTGTTCAAAGAGATTTTCATCACCCATAAAGATCGTCACATGGGAAATCTTGTTATCATATTATAGATACATCGACGATCTATTTCGGATTTGGGAAGGAGACCGATCATCTGTAGATAAAATCTTCAGTCAGATCAACAACAACAATTGGGGCATCAAATTACCCTTAATGTTCAGAAGGCAGAAATTGAATTTCTAGACCTGGTGATTAAACATAAGGGGACACGCATCATCACAGAAACATTCTTCAAGCCAGTTGATATAAACAGTTATCTCAACTTCCAGAGCAACCATCATAAAAACTGGTTAAAGAACATCCCATATAGCCAGTTTCTTAGAGTTAGAAAAAACTGCACTGAAAATCCAACCTATGAACACCAAGCCAAAATTATTATTGAGAACCGATTTCTAGAAAAAATGTATCCACCAGATCTTGTAAAACATCCCAAACACAAAGCCAGCCAATATTCCCAAATAGATTGCCTGCAAAGAATGGAAAGAAACAAAATGGAAAGGGAAACCAAGAACTTTAAGAAACAGGACAATGACATCAGGTTCATCACTGCATTTAACAGTGATTATAAAAAAATCGAGGCCATCATCAAGAAACACTGGTATATTTTACAAAGTGATCCATATTTGGTCAATAACATCCCAAAAAATCCCCTATTTACGTATAGGAGAGCGAAAACACTAAAACAGAAATTAGCTCCCAGTATTCCGAAGCAACACAAAAAGAAAACTACCTCGGAAAATAACATCACCATCCCTAAGGTCACAAAATGCAATAAGAATAGATGCCTCTGCTGTGAAGTCATCAGACATAACAAGACGTCTTTTAAATCTAATTCCGCAAAGGAGACATTCAATATTAAAAGCAATATGAATTGCCAGTCACAATGCGTCATTTACCTTATAGAATGTCAGTGCAGACTACAATACATCGGCAGAACGGTCCAATCTAAGATTAAATCAACACCAATTCAACATTAACCATGGCAACCAAAAATATAGACATATAGAATCAAAACATAAAGATAGCCGCACCTATAGCATCATACCCATCGATCATATAGGGGAGGAATATTCCAATAGATTTGAAATACTCAAGAGAAAGGAAATCTTTTGGATGTATAAACTCAAAACCCTTCATTCCCATTCATTCTTTTACCCACATACTCTGTATTCTGGTCACCGTGTCTTTTAGCAATCACAGACACGTCGAACTGCATAATTTCAATTATCACCGATCATCCAAACATAAGTCCCTCCTCCGTTTGACCCCACTATTCCAATATCTATCTAGACATCTATCTAGATCATCCTCTCCTTTTTGGTCCCCTTCAGCTTCCGTATCCACAGCGTCTTATTCCAGCGCATGGGCCTCCGTAGTTGTAGTTCTCCACACCATCGGCCATCTTCCCTGTAGTCTTTTAGGCAAACACCGTCCATACCAAATGGAAAATTACAGTTTCAGTAATGCATGTGTTTATAAGGTATTTTATTGCATATATATATATATATATATATATATATATATATATATATAAGCAAAAAAGTGGCAGCACTCCAAGGAATCGTGGAAAAAGGTGTGAGGTTTATTCCATCTCTAGCAACGTTTCAGCTGTTAATAAGCCTTTGTCAAGCCTGATTAACAGCTGAAACGTTGCTAGAGATGGAATAAACCTCACACTTTTTTCCACGATTCCTTGGAGTGCTGCCACTTTTTTGCTTCTATATCTACACTCTTTGGGTAAGAGTATTGGTATAGCACCCGTCTGAACCTTTTTTTCCTGAAGGCTGTGCTGCTTTGAAATTTTTGTTTGTATATATATATATATATATATATATATAATTTATATGATCATATTATTCATGTTTACAATGTGGTTTTATATATGCTTAATTCTATTCATAACTGTACTTTCTACATTGGATTCCACTCTGTAATCCATTACTATTCCTGCGGCAACCCGGTACCGACACAGTTGGTCCACAGCTTAAATACCACCCACACATGAATATGTCTATACCCAACTGAGGAAGAATCAATTCCGGATTCGAAAAGCGTCTCGTTATTTTATTGTTTTTATATATAATAAGTTGTAAATAAATAAAATTTTATTGCACATGCCAAGCGCCGGTTCTCATTGGGGACCTATATGGGGTAAACACCAGCGATCTTTGCATTCTTAGAAGATCGGCTTTCCTTATAGGGAGGCTGCATATATGTATTATAGGGGCCTATGTATATTTATTATAGGGGTTGTATGAAGTTATTATAGGGGTCTGTATATAGTTATTATAGGGGGCTATATATAGTTATAAGGGGATGTATATAGGGATTGCTGTGGGACTATATATAAGTAATATTGGTGGGCTATACATAGTGATTACTGGGGGGCTGCTGTATATAGTTATTGCTGTGGAGCAGTATATAGCGATTGCTGTTTCCTGTCTGGATTACATTCAATGGGCCCCCACCAGATTTTGCGCCCAGGGGCCCTCACCAAGCTTGATCCGGCTTTGCTTATAAAGAATGGACCTCTGTTGCACTTTTGCCTCTTCAATTGTTCCTTTACATCCTCACTCCTGTAGCTTGAACTTAAGATTACTTTACTACCATATGGTTTGTATATTAATCATGATTATTTAAGTGTCCGTTGTTTTGTATAGGTTTACATGATTTAGTCATTTAAAAATAAATATAGACCTTAATAAATGAATGAACTAATTAAAAAGTATGTAAAATCAGTTAAACACCTCAACTGTTAAGTTATTCACTTCACCAACAAAAGAATCTGTCATACTTGTTATCTAGAACATGAAGTTTTGTGTCTGCATACAAGTCAAACCATAGAATTCCATGCTTATATGTCATAAAAAAAGATCAAAGGTGAAAGAAGAGGAGTCACATGCTAAAAAGATGACAAAACACCAGCACATTTTGTATAGGCTAAGAGGTGGTCAGCATAGTTCTATTGTATGCAGACATCAGCAGCTTGAGGTATATAAAAGGCTCCAATTCTGGCATCATTCACTAAGCCTGTAGTACATCTCTGGTCAATATGGTTAAGGTAGGCCGATAATAGTACTTTAGGTTCTAGTGCAGTATTGTAATATATACTATTAAATGTTTTGTATCCACAGATTGTGTTTTACGAAGACAGAAACTTCCAGGGTCGCTCTTATGAGTGCAACTCTGACTCCACTGATCTGTCTTCATACTTCAATCGGTGCAATTCCATCCGAGTGGACAACGGAAACTGGATCCTTTATGAACATTCAAACTACAGAGGACATCAATACTTCCTGAGGAGAGGAGAATATCCTGATTTCAACCAGTGGATGGGCTACAATGACCATATCCGATCCTGCCGTGTGACCCCACAGGTGAGCCTTTTCATAATTGTTAAATATTTGACTGATTTTCTTAAATAACTATAAAGTTTAATTTTTATTTTATTTTTAAAAACAATTATTAATATGAAACACAGCATCGTGGACCATTCAGTCTGAGGGTGTACGAGAGAGAAAACTTTACAGGTCAGATGATGGAGTTCACTGAAGATTGTCCTCATGTCTATGAGCAATTCCGCTACCATGACATTCACTCCTGCCATGTGCATGATGGCTACTGGATGTTCTATGAGGAGCCCAACTACAGGGGACGTCAGTATTACCTGAGACCTGGAGAGTACAGGAGATACAGCGACTGGGGAGCTTCTAACCCAAGAATTGGATCTTTTAGAAGAGTCCAGCATCTGTATTAAACAATGATATTACAATATTAAAAATATTATTCAAAATGTTTGTGTTTTCATAGCCTAATATTTTTAAATACTTACTAAAAATGCTCTTGCCACCTGTGCTAAGGCCTACCCTCCCTATAAGTATTCAGCAAAGGGTTCACCCTTTTGTCAAGTCATTTCCCATTGCTCAGTCCGTGTTTTTTTCTATCTTTCTGGTATTTGATCTGGGCCCATATTTTCTAAGTTTTGTTTATCTTTGTGGATTGAAATTCTGTCATAGTTTTTTCACTCTGTTGCTGACCGGTTTGTCCACTACGGCTTATTTTGTATGTCTGTTTGTCTTGCTTCATGTTCACATTTGGCATAGGGATGGGACGTGGGCCAGTTACTGGCCATCATTTAGGGTGGATGCAATAAGTCGGGGAGTGACTGATTGGGGGGATCAGTGTTTGGGCTCACTGTCTATGTTTCTCTCCTGCCATTAAATATAATGTATGAATAGAATATACTATTTTGGAACATATTTTTATGATACTTTTCTTCCCAAAGGGTCAGAATTGTATTACATATTGGAAGGGTCTCCCTTTCACAGTGGCATAAATGCTTGCAAAATGGGAGTAATAAAGCAATTGCCCTGACAAAAATGGGCTACAGAAAGTCCTATAAAATAGAATAGAGAAATAAATGAAGAAATTAATTAAAACCAAAGAAAATGCTGTTACTGTGACTGCACTAGATGAATTAGTAAAGGGAGAGATGACATTTCATGCAGCAAACAAATGTTATAGGCTTACCTAAAGAGATGTGTTTTAAGAACATGTTTGAAACTTTGGAGGGTTCATATTAGTCTGAGAATCCATGGAAGGGCATTTCAGAGAATTTGTGTAACTTGGAAGAGGTACTGGAGACGTGCATAAGAGGTTTGAATTGAGGTAGAGATTAATCTAATATCACTGGCAGATCGAAGAGCATGGATTGGGAGATAGACTGAGAGCTTGGAAGGTGCAGCATTATTCAGAGCTTTGTGGATCAGGGTGGAAGACCAATTAGTAGGGAGTTACAGTACTGTATTTTCCGGGCCATTAGGCGCACAGGAATATAAGGCGCATTAGTCCGATGCGCCTTATACATGTAATAATTCCATATATAAGGCGCATCGGACTATAAGGCGCGGGGTCCGGGGGCGTGGCGGAGGTCCGGGGGCAGAGCGGAGACCCGACGGGACGCGACGCGGAGAAGAGACGCGGCGACGCGGGGAAGGTGAGTGGGGAAGGTGAGGGGGAGGTGGAGGATGGCAGCGGACCATACTTACATAGGTCCCCGCTACCGGAGACAGCAGATCTCCAGCGGGAACTGCAGACCACGCGGCAGAAGTTGTCCGTGCCGCGTGGTCTGCAGTTCCCGCTGGAGATCTGCTGTCTCCGGTAGCGGGGACCTATGTAAGTATGGTCCGCTGCCCAGCGCCATACATAGGGCGCACCGGACTATAAGGCGCACTTTGGATTTCCAAGGAAATCCAAGGCTTTTAAGTGCGCCTTATAGTCCGGAAAATACGGTAGTCAAGAGCAAGCAAGAGATGGAATGAATGGTGAAAAGGAGAGGTCAGAATCCAAGACAACCCCAAGACAGCGGGTCTGCTGCCTCGGTGCTTTAGTGATCCCCCAGACCGAGAGGGTGAAATCATGGTTGGGTCGGTTAGCGGATGGTGGGAAGACAAGAAGTTTAGTCTCAGAAAGATTTAGTTTCAAGAAGAGATGACATGATGTTTGAGACAGCAGAGAGAGCATAGAGATGATACTGGAAACCAAATTGTACTATGGAACATACTATTTTTAATATGTTTATTTTCAGACTTGAATACTTGCTGTTATTTGTGTTGTTTATTTGTTTATAAAAATAAAAAAATTTTATCTAAAATTCTTAAACTCCCCAAAAAATAATAAACAAAAAAACAAAAAACATAATGTGTCTACATAAAATATGTGACCAATTTTGGACCTTTAAACATAATAAGGACAAATCACATTTATAAAAAAAATGAAATATAAAAGAGTAATACCAAAGTTTAAACATAAACAAGTTTATTATCCAGCAAATAAATACAAATATGCAAAATGAAAAATCAAACCCAAAATAAAAAAATTTAAGTTTGCTATACTGCCAGGTCACTGCAACTGCCTCACTGCGAAAATATTTCATAAACTTGTCCCGAACACGCCAACCAGAAATAATGTGGCAATTCCATATGTTCATATATACCAACATGGCTAGATGGACATTTCATTATTAGCACATTTATGTTTATAGCCATTTGTTGGTTTTTTGGCTTTTTTATGGGGTCCTGCATTTCTAATTTTTCATGGATTATATACATAACATATCCACATCTATCCGCGTGTTGTTTGAAGTATGGCTCACGAACAAAGGTTGCAGAAACTTGCAGCGATTTTTGGACAGCATTCAGATTCAGCGGTTTCTGAAAATGACAGTTGGAAGGACTACTTATATCGGTGGGAAAAAATATCAAAACAGGAATTACGTGTATGGTGGGACCACAACACACTTAGGACTTATCTAGAAAAAAATCTTATTCCACGAGGTTTACGTATTTATAAATCACCCACCACAGATTTTTGGGACGAGTTCCAAAATACATGGAACAACATTTTGTCAAAATGCTCCAGTGATCTGATGCAACTAATTGTATCATATGAAGAAAAGAAAGTTTCCGATATTAGACAACAAATCACAACTTTGTTAAAACGTTTATCTTGTTTTTCGAATGAATCTGATTACATCCAACAAAAACATGCCTAATAGTAACAATGAACAAATAAAAAGATACATAAAGAATAAATCATCTACTCATAACCAGTCAAAAAACGGGCAAAGCGAAACAGACGAGGATTGCGGAGAAAAAATATACACGACACGCAAGAGCAAGAAATAAATTAGGACAATAACCCCAATCTATATGATAATGTTATAGTTTTGTCACCCAGTATCCTATCTAATCATCAATTGTCAGTCCTAACAAAGAGCTTAAATTTTGTTCCAACAAAAAACTTTGATATTTTTCGCACTTTAATGGATGTCAACCGTTTTGTTAGGTCCATCACAGTCAAAAGACACTTCTTATATGCACAATGAATTTACTGATCTGACATTTCAAGAACAAAATGCCTTTCTTAGCTTGCATGAATTACAAGAATGTCAAAATATTTCATTAGTAGATTGTACTGATGTTAATTTCACTATGCCTAATGATACTTTTTATCCAATCAAGTCCAGGGTCACTTCACTAGATTCTTTTAAAATGTTGGTAGAAAAAGAACTTCATACATTGAATAATACTGTTAGCTCTTCCGATACAGCAAGTAATAGTAATTTTAATGAAACACATTTCAGAGCCATGCGTACACTCAAAAATTATGATAATCTAGTGGTCCGTAAATCAGACAAAGGGTAGTCAGTCGTAGTGTTGGACTCAGGTCTATATGTACACTTGGCTTACAATATTTTGCATGATTTTAACACATATTGCAAATTGTACATTAAACCAACTCATTAAAGATGGGCTTTCTCTGGGGGTATTAAATTAAAAAAAAAAAAACACCAAGTATCTGGTCATTGACAATCTGAGCGTTCCCATCTTTCATGGTCTCCCTAAGACCCATAAAAATGTTTTCCCGCGTCCTTTACATCCCATCATATCCGGGATCAGATCACTGAACAAATGGTTGAGTGCTTGGGTTGACTCTCACCTACAGCAACTGGTTCTTAGAACCTCGAGATTTTTAAGGGATGGTTCAGATGTATTGAGGATGTTCGGAAACTTTAAATGGCACAATTCATTTTCTTTTGCTACATGTGATGTTGTGAACCTATATTCTTGCATCTCACATAGTGCTGCCATATCTGCTATTCAATACCATCTACATAAATATAGCAGCTTTGAAAAAAAATTGCAGTTGTTACTCATAATTGCCATTGAATTTTTACTGAACAACAATTTCTTTATGTTTAGTGGTGATTTTTTTCTACAGATTTGTGGTGCCCCCGTGGGCTCAAAATTTTCTCTCTCCTTGGCCATATTATTTGTAGCATGGTGGGAAGAGAGTATGGTTTTTTCCATGGATAATCTTTTTTTTTCCAACATTTTGTTCTACGGCAGATATGTGGATAATATTCTATCAGTGTGGCAGGGCGACACAAATATGATCCGCAATTTCATAACATACATTAAAGGGGTTGTCCGAGAGTTGTGAAAAAAACTAAAGGTGGCCGGAGGGCGTTGCGTAAAAAAATAAAGATCTACTTACTTTCCGGTACCCTCCGCTGTCCTGTGCTGCTTTCGCTCCGGTCCAGGCACCATGTAAACAAATATGACCGCCGGAGCAGTGCTGTATTCAGCTTCTGGCCGGCCATGCCTATACGTCCCTATTCAAAGCATTGTGTATGGGGGTCGGAAGGTTGTCGGGTTTGGCCGGAAGCTGAATCCAGCACTGCTCCGGCGGTCATGTTTGTTTACATGGCGCCCGGACCGGAGCGACAACATTAATTTAAAATGTACTTTTGAGACAACTTCTTTAAGTACTTGCTTTTTGGACATTAAATTAATAGCCTATATCAATCAAAATATTCTCATCACCACTATGTATACAAATTCGATAGTGTCCATATCTATAAAATTTCAAAGTAATGCAGCAGCTTAACTGTAGGAAGAGCTCGGTCCCAGATTGATCCAAAACATCTGAAAGTTTAAGGAAAGTATAATATAGTGTGACCGGAGCTCTATATAATCTTCAAATCCCTTAGTTTTAATCCAAATTCATGCGTATTACATTTACATCTTTCAATAAAAATAGCTTGACCTTTTGGATGATTAATGTCTTGAAAATAAGGCACCATCCAGACACGGAACCACTCTAGTCCTTTTTTAAAAAAATATTTTTTATTAAATACTTCAAAAATGCATAAATTTCGAATATATATACAAAGTTAGCATCAAATACAGATACAACAATCCAATTAATATGTGTTCTATCATTTAATCCCTTCCAGCCCCCCATCTCCCCCTCCCCCATCCCTTCTTATATTCTGCTCCGGTGTCTAAAACCCACTAAAACGTTTCACTACATTCTTTTCTACTAAATTATGTCAAAGAAAAAGCCCTTTCTTCCTTGGAAAGTATGTGATTTACAATTTGTAATGTTGCAGGGGAGACGACAGACAATGTACTAAATATAACAATAAACTTTACTGAACTAGTAAAGAATGCAGAAAATGTCCATATAATGTAGATAATAATGCAGATGAATTTGCTTTCGCCTCACTGCAGGAATGTGGGTCTTTCTTCAGCCGCACGCCTGCGGGACGGGAGACTCCCTCTCCGTCCACACTGTCCTAAGACCTCACCTGCAGACTGTCCTTTTCTGGTGCTCACCACCAGACTTCTGGGAACAGTACTTTCGCTCCTTAGTACTAAGTAGGGGCTTATATCTTAGCCAGGAGCACACATGCACACCACCACTTCTGCCTCTTATCAGCTCCTCTGACCTCTCACCCTGAATCACTTCCTTTTCCTGCTCCAGAATCTCCTCTTCTGTACTCTGGTGCCACCTACTGGACAAAGATCCACACTGCATCCCCTTGTTACAAATTGGCAACCAGTTACGTTTCCACTCTCTTTTGTGCCTCCTATTTTTACTCAACCATTGAAAGGACAAATATTCCATTCACTTCCTCCTAACTTGTATCATTATCGGTATATACATAGATATCCATTCCATCATTAAGACTCTTTTAACTGCTAATATCATCAAATTTATTAATTCTTCCTTATGTTTAGTATAAAAAGAATTATAATGATGAAATAAACACCGCCATACATCAAATGTAATTGATTCTCTCAGAATGTAACTTAAATAGTGTTCCGCCATACTCCATAAGTTCCTAACTGCTGGACAAGCAGTGTATTCATTTTGCATTAATTTCTCCACACTTAGGGCATTCGTTCTTGTAGCCTAAGATATTTTTTCCAAATGGGATATTAAATGCCCGATATGCCCTAATTGATATTTCCCTTAATATTTATGAACCAGTCAAATTCTGTATATTCCTCCAACCTTTCAAAAACCTTCGTCTTCTGTGATTTAAATTTCAAGAGAGAAAGCAGATGTAATTTCAAAATTACAGATAAATTTTATTAGAGTTCAACAATACATAAATAAAAACATTTAAAAACCCACAAAACGGGTCAAAACTCAGGTCCCCCAGTATTCAAGTATTACAAAAATTCATAATTTTATAATAAATATTTAGTCATGCTATGGCGTATTTAGAACAAATAAAGTGCATTAAGTCATAAAGGGTACCACATAATAATTAAAGTGCAAAGTAGAATGGTTAAAGCAGTTTAAGTGCAGAAGATACAAAGGTACTAAAGTGCAATAGCAAAAACAAGTATTACAAAGAGGTATTACCAATCATCTAGATCCTGGGGGAGGAGGTAGGAATGCCCCACGCGTATCGCCCGCTAAACGGGCTTCCTCAGGGGATACTGTGATGTTATCAATTATATCTCCAGACCATTTAATAGCCACTTTCCCCTTGAATGGACTGTCTTCCTCGGCTGAAATATTCTTTCTAATGAAAGCAATTGAGGGGTTGCCGTCCTTCGCATCAAGAATTATGCTAAATTGTTGCCAATTGCCTGTCCCTATTTTTCCAAGCAGACCTCCCTCCTTGATCTTCCCCTTGATTTGCATGTGGTGTAAAAATTCTGAGTCTTCTAGTCCATAATCTATTTAGTGGGGACCTACCACCCCGATTCTACCTATAAAGGTAGAAGGGGTGGTAGGTGGATGAATGGGATGTGAGGATAGCCCTTTTTGGGCTAATCCTCACGTCCCGGCTATCTTTTAGAAAAGTTTATTGCAGGCATATGCAAATTTATTTATGCGGCCACTGGGGCGTGGAGTAGCCGGACATGAGGCTACTAGTCGCGGCTACTCCACGCCCCAGTAGCCACGTTACTCCGCCTACTATTTAATCCTTGTCCTAGTCCCCTGCGTTGTGCACATGCACAGAATGCAGGCCTTCGGCTACACGGCCGCAGCTCCGGGGAGCTGCGCGCCAAAGATTAAATGGTAGGCGGAGTAACGTGGCTTCTGGGGCTTGGAGTAGCCGCGACTAGTAGCCTCATGTCCGGCTACACCATGCCCCAGTAGCCGCATAAATAAATTTGCATATGCCTGCAATAAACTTTTCTAAAAGATAGCTGGGACGTGAGGATTAGCCCTAAAAGGGCTGTCCTCACGTCCCATTCATCCACCTACCACCCCTTTATAGGTAGAATTGGGGTGGTAGGTGCCCTTTAAATCTGTTCAAATGTTTTTATCTCCCTTTTACTGTTATCCACTAAATCATAGATTTTAAAGATACCCTTCCTTTCCCAAGTTGCAAGCTACCCCTGCTCTCCTTTCCACTTGCACATGCTAAAAAAATCTCCTAGGGACAGGTACCCAGATATATCCACTGGTAACTGATATTTCCTCCTCACCGTTTTCCAAACAACTCTTGTATCTCTTAAGAGAATAGAGGCTTTACCTGGAGTCTTCAAATTTATAATAATTTTATGCAAAAACCTCCCTAATGTTAGAGGTTTGGTCAAGCTCTCTTCCACCTCCAAGTCTACAAACTTAACCTGTTTAATTTAGCCTTTGTGCCGAAAATCTCATAATGCAGGCTATATTATATGTTCTTATGTCAGGGAACGGCAGCCCACCTTACCTTGTGATTTTTACAAATATTTAATAGATACTCTACTCCTCCTATTTCTCCATTAAAATTTTTGAAACATACCATTTAATTTGATTACATCCTTGTGTTTAAGTAGCAAAGGGAGCATCTGCATTGTATATAACAACCTTGGAAAGATAACCATCTTAATTAAATTTTTCCTGCCAAATAGGAAATAGGACAGCGGGAGTTCCATCCACCTTTTTAAATTGTGTACTATATTTTCTAACAACCCTGTGTAATTTTTTAATGTCTCTATCTAATCTAACCCCTAGATACCTAAAATTGTCCTTCACTATTTTTAACCCCCAATCCTTATTCCAGGACAAATCTTCCCCCCTATCCAATAGTAACACCTCGGTTTTGTGCATATTGATTTTATACTCGAAAATATCGTCATATCTTTTTAACAAATTGATTATCCTGTGTATATCACCCTGTACATTTCCTATAAACAATAATAAATAATTGGCAAACAATGTCATTTTAACGTCTTTATAACCCAAACTTATACCAATTACATTCTTATTATTATGAATCTTCCTCGCTAGTGGTTCTAGAGCTAAATTAAATAATAGTGGCGTGAGGGGACAACCATGAAAACTGTTGTGACATAACCCCCTGTGTTATTACTTGTGCTAGTGTCTTACTGTAAATCATTTCAATAGCTCCATAGCAAAACCCTATTCCCACCTTAAGCATAACTTTCTTGAGCCAGGGCAAGGCCACACTGTTAAATGCTTTTTCGGCATCGACTGAAATTATTGCTTTATTTTTCTCTTCTGTTGGCATTGTCAGCATCTTGTTGTCACCTTTCCCACACCATTTGTGCAATTCCGTATGGTGAATTTCTCTGGCTAGACATATTTGTTCTGATGATAATGGATTTGAGGAACAATCGAATCTTATTGAAATCAAATTAAGAAAAAGAGCTTATCCCCAGTCATCTTTAATTAATGCATGTAAAAAAGCCAAACTAGTTGAAATAAATTACTTCAGAGAAAACAAACAGTAAAATCTTTAACAGTATAAAAGGGGAAATTGCACCAAGCACCAATCCACGCTAATTGTTAGATACTATACATACACGTTATTTATTAACTGTGATGGTTAAAATACAAATTACATCAAATAATACATCAAATTAAAATACAATATTGTACAATGTAATGGTATGCATACCAGTGTGTAACACTTTGTAATATCTCAGGCTGGGCTAAAAAAAGCAGCAAGAAATAAAGAGAATATTCTAATCAGAGATGAAAAGATCAATTTCATCTACCACCCTCAATAAGAGAAGAATGCTAAAACCTCTTACAGACCACCTTCGATGCAACAACATACTATTCAGATGGCTAGATGGCTATTCCCATTCGGAATGACATTTCAGATGGGTGGAAAGCGATGCACTATAAGGCAACCAGAAGACTTCTGGACATAGAGCCTCTAGACATAACCTTATGGTCCGAGGCTCTTGGACTTGTCATCACTTCCCACAACTGAGCCATGGGCCACGACAACAAAAGGGAAATCACCAAGAAGAAAGAAGCACACAGGATGAGATTCCAGAGACTACCCGCGATCTTAAACACAGACAAATCCGCCCAGGACTTTTACCTGTAGATTGCTCCCTATTTCACAGCTGGAAGCATATGTCTTCTACTAACCCTCATACTTTTTAGAAGGTTTCTAATCTGCTCAACCCAACCAGAATACAACCCCCACCGAGTACACTCCAGCAAGCTAATTACCATAGGCTTATAGTCACATTTAGCCCCTCTTTTGATAAGCCCCATACCAGTAACCACAAAATAGAGGACCCAATGGCCACAGCCACCAATCAGGGATACCCTACCTCGCCACAAACCTCAATAACTCTTTTTCTTTCCTTTGACCCACAATGAGTAAGCCATAATGCCATTAAAAAACTACACCCTAAGGACATGCATGCTAAATATATACCAGCTTTCTGTTTTCTTTACTGTTGTTCTCATTGTTTTTCTATTTGTTTATGTGTTATGTACAGGTCCTCCTCAATTAAGCTTCGAGAGGTTCATGTCTCTACCAGGAAAGAGCGAATTAAGAGTCACATCGATAAGCAGAAATATAATAACCAGCAAAGATGGCAACGGTAAACGTCACTACATTTAATGTCAAGGGCCTAAATACACCACAGAAGAAGTCTCAGATCTTCATCCTATTGCATAAGTTCCATTCTGACATATGCTACCTTCAAGAAACCCATTTCAAACACACAAAAATACCAAAGCTACCTACTTACATATACCAGCATTGGTTCCACAGCACATACGAAAAGGCAGCAAGATGGGTTACAATAGCCATAGCTAAGAGAATGCCTTTCGAACACAGAGCCTCTTACCAAGATAGCAAAGGTATATATCTGTTTATTAATGGTCTCCTAGGCAACACTAGGGTCACGTTGGCCAACCTATATGCACCAAATTCTGGGAAGGTAGACTGGTTGATAGAAACATTGGACAAGCTACAAGAATTTGCGGACGGTATAATTATAGCGCAGGGGGATATAAACATAGCTTTACACCCCTCCTTAGATTACTCGACAGGAACTTCAGTACACTCCCAAAAAACATTAGCAAATCTACATAAAACTCTACAAAGGATAGATCTAATAGACGTGTGGCAGACTATCAACCCCTCCATTAAAGATTTCACCTTTTATTCACCGGTACACGATTCTTTCCAGAGATTAGATTACATATTTTTACCCAAATCCTCTCTACCTGCACTACATGCAATAGACATAGGAGTAAGATCGGTCTCAGATCATGCACCGGTCATAGCTCAGTTAACAATTGATTCTCTGCCGCGCCCCAAAGGGTTATGGCAATTGAACGAGACTCTTCTTGACTCTGACGACCGAATAGAGGAAACGAAAAAGAAGTTGTTATCCTTCTTTACTCGTAATTCCCCAGACAACACCTCAATTCCACTAACGTGGAAAGCACATAAGATGTTTATAAGAGGTGAACTCATGGCACTTGGAGCTGCGGTAAAGAAAAAGAAATCCCAACACATTGATGACTTATTACAAAAAATTCACAAGCTTGAGATAGTACATAAAAAAGTCAAGCAATCTCTACTTTTCAGGAACTGACAAACATCAGGAAGCAATTGAAAGACTGCCTCAATCTAAAGGCGGCCAAAAACTATATGTTTTGCAAATATCTACATTATGCCCATGGAGACAGAGGCAATAAACTGATGGCACAACTCCTGCACAAGCAGACATCTAACCAGAACATTAAATCAATAACTAAACCAGATCACTCATCAACCAATGACACTAGGGAAATTACAAATGAATTCCAAAACTTCTACAAAACTCTATACAACATCCCACCATACACACCCACAGATGGCTCTGACCCTACAACCAAAATAAGACTCTTCCTAGAAGAGATAAAACTTTCATCCCTAAATATCTCGGAAGCCGGGGAACTGACATGGCAAGTAACAGAATGCGAAGTCCGGAAAATTATAAATTCCCTACCCTTACACAAAAGCCCTGGGCCAGATGGCCTACCAGCCTCGTATTATAAGAAGTTTGCGGAAGTCCTTCTTCCCCATTTAACCACATGGTGCAAAGCCCTACACAACGGAGCTAAACTCCCGAAACAAGCCTTAGAGGCTACAATAACGGTAATTCATAAAGAGGGCAAAGACCCAGAAAATTGTGGAAGTTATCGTCCCATTTCTTTACTCAACCTTGATATAAAGATTTGGGCAAAAATCCTTTCACAAAGATTGAACAAATTATTACCCAGACTTATCCACCAGGAACAGGCTAGTTTTGTTCCAGGCAGAGAGGGAAACCAAAACTCTTACAGAGTTATCCATGCTATCAACTACGCTAAACTTAAAAATATACCACTGGTCCTTCTCGGCACGGACGCCGAGAAGGCCTTTGACAGAATAAGCTGGATATACATGTTTGAAACATTGTGAAAGTTCGGATTCCCGGATATATTCATAACTGCAGTCCAATTGCTTTATACGCATCTGAGTGCCAGAATTAAAGTCAATGGTTCCTACTCCAAGCCACTTAACATACAAAATGGAACCGGACAAGGATGTCCACTCTTCCCCTCTTTGTTTATTCTAGTAATGGAAACCCTGTTCCAAACTTTGAGGGAATGCCCCCAGATACAAGGACTTAAAGTAAGCTCCAATTCCCACCTTAATGCCGCCTTTGCGGATGACCTATTAATGATGATCACAAACCCAACCACGGCATTCCCCCATATTTTTCAAATCATGGAAGACTTTGGACTACTGTCCAATTTTAGGGTAACAAATCTGAAGCATTAAATATATCAGCACCCTAAGCGCAAATTAAGCAACTCCAAAGCACATTCCCAGTTAAGTGGCAATCTGCCAAAATCAAATACCTGGGAATCTATATCTCAAATGACCACATCTCTTTATAAAGATAATTATCAGCCTGTACTAGCCCAAATAGATCAACAACTAAAAACCCTGGTAGCACCTTTTATGTCCTGGCTCAGCAGGAAGAACCTATTGAAAACATTTATAATGCCCAAGCTCTTATATCGGATGCAGATGGTCCCCATACACCTGACACAAACATTTTTTACATCTATTAGATGACTATTCAGAAAATTCCTTTGGAAAGGAGGTAGCTCCAGACTATTGTACAATAGGCTAACGCAGCCCCAAAGAGAGGGAGGAATAGGACTCCCAGACCCCAAAAAGTATTACATTGCATTTCACCTCAGGAGATGGATACAATTAAACAACAAATCGGCAAACATCTTAGGGACAGACATAGAATATTCTGTGCTATCACCATCCATGATAGCGTGGGCATGGGATACGACCTCCACCCTTGCCAAAATACTGCTAATGAGATATCCAAAGGGACCCTCCTGGTAGCAAGACAATATGCCCCCAAATCCCACACTCTATCTGGCCATGCCAGCCAACCTACTTCCACATATAGACAACAAAAATGACAAACCTGTATCTGGAGCCTGAAGCTTTGAAATACATGTCCACTAACGAACTCTTAATCAAGTCAGAACACCCTGACGAACTACTAAACTTTCTAAACAGTGTCCTTCCCAATATTCATTTCATACATAAATTAAACATCTCGCTCCTCTGCAAACAAATAACGATGATAGCTAAAATCAAAACTGAACCAAATTGGATAGAAGAACAAATCTTGAACACAAACCCCTCAAGACATCTAGACATCTGTCCAAATTCTACCATAAACTGGTAACGTTAGAACAACAGAACACAAAACCAGCATTTATTCTGGCCTGGGAACAGGAACTAAATGGCACTCTCTTGAAAAACAGGATCCGCAAAATACTGAATAAATCCCTTGGCTTCTCTAGGTGTATGAAATTCCAAGAGAATTCCTACAAGACATTAACAAGATTGCATAGGACACCCACTGCTTTGAAACGGATGGGTCTGTTGCCACACAGCAAATGTTGGAGATGCAACGCAAATGGTGCCTCTCATCTTCATATATTCTGGACATGCCCCCAGATTAAGCCATTTTTGGAGAAAATCTCACGTACTTCAAAAACATCACTAAATTAAACATAGAATTAACACCAGAATCAGTACTATTATGGCTACCAAACAAAACCTGGTCACCTAAGAAAAACCACCTTCCCACAACTATGGTGCAAGCCGCTAAAACCCTAATACCACTACCATGGTTAAGTAACCTCCCTCCAACAATTGAACAATGGCAAGATAAAATGGACCAGATATATCGCTAGGAAGAGATAGCTAGCTGGACAGAAAGAAAACACGAATCGTTTCTTAAGACTTGGGAAAGCTGGATTAAATATAGGAGCTGACCAGAGCCTCTTCTGTGGTGTAAAATTTATTTTACTCTATCAAATTGTTCCTGTGCTCAAGTGAACATCTGTTCGTTGCTTGAGACACCAAGACCCTTGACTACTGCCACCATGCTCTAAACCACTTCACACAATGTTGACTCTACTAGCATCCTTTAAACCTTTACTGGATGGAGACACGAATCCCTCCTGGGATACCCCCAGTTAGCTCGACTTCTGAAAGAAAATTCAACACAAATACCTATACGCTTGTTTACTTGTTTGTTTTCACCTATCACGGTTTCGAAATTGTAACAAAATAGTTACTGCAATACTCTTTTTACTAACCAAGATACCCTCCTTTACCCCTACCTGCCAATTCCCTAAACTACCTCCCCCCCTTCCAATCACCCATCCCAACCCACCCCTCAACTCCACCCCACACCCCTTCCCCTTAACAAACAGTTCATCCTGTAATAATGTTATACGAAACATGATGACCAAAGAAGATGATTCATGAAAGACAGCAAATTCGTATTGACATTACAAAGTCTGTATTGTTATTTTTCATACATTTTAATAAAGCTCTCTTGAAAACTAAAAAAAAAACTAATAAACGTTCCGTGGCAGAAATTGGCCAGCACATGACAGTTTCTTGCTTTGTTAATTCAGAAATACACAGCTGCAGTAAAATGTCCAACTGCATGACATTCAGACGACAAAATGATTTGAATTTACGAGGATACCTGTATTACTAGAAAAGTTTTTGCTTACAAACTATTGAAAAAACAGGGCAAAATTACAATTTAAAAATAATTAGCTTCGGAGCTTCAGAAATAATTTACAGAAATGTCCATGTGTATCCCTTATCTGGAGCAGAGGGGGAATCAATAAGCGTTTGGGCTCAAGACACTGCAAACGCTTTTTCTAAATAAAAATAAAAAATGGTAAAGAGTCTAAAACTTACATTTACAGAATGGTTGGTACAAATATCACATTATGAAAAACATTGCAAACAAATTCAGAAGGGGAAAATAAATACCTTCAGAATTCTCCTTGACGCCATTCCCATAAGAATTGCAACGCCACCAAAAAATAAAGGATGCATGGTGGACATCAAAACATTTGGGAAGGTAAAGATGATAACCAAAAAGTCAGCGTAGCAAAAAACACTTCTCCTTTAAGGACACACTTGCTGGACCAGAAGCATCCAGGAAAAAAAACAAGCGGTTCGTTTGCAATAATATATTGACTAAACAGCTATTTAAAATAAGGTACAAATGAATAAAATAAAGCATGCGTTTGTAAAATAAAGCGTTCCAAAACTCATGCGATCAAAACGCAATGAAAACGCAACCAAAGTGCAACATGTGAACTCGCCCTCAGGCATAACAATTATAACAAGACCTCAATAGGCCTTAAAGCAACATTGAATCGGGCCCTTTTAGAGTCACCGGATGGACATACTACAATTTCCAATGCGCCTGGCCAAGAGAAAGTTATCAAGTTATCCCGATCATTGTTTACTTTTTTCTTTGGCGCAACATCTGGAATTACTAGTGCTTGTTATGCTACATAACTCTTATGTAGAGGAGTTAAAATACAGTACACACCACCAAACTACAAAAATAAGTCACATAGCAAAAGCAAAAAGAAGCACAAAAAAGGACACATAGTAAATTCCAGCAAAAAAGTCTCAAATTAAGAGAAACGTTTTGTTTATTGTGTTGACAATTATCTGAATATATCTAGTACAAGAGCAGGATTGTAGTTTAGTGATTTTTCAGAGCAACTTAGCAGTAAGTTTAATTATTCTTCACATTGGTGGTATATTTGCTTGCTAATAAGTTCCAAAATTAAAGAGATTTTCCGACTATTTTATTGTACAATTTTAATTTGTTTTAATTTAGTTATTGTATTCTACTTGAATATCTGACCAGTTGGGAAGGTGCAGCTGTTCAAGCACAACATTGTACTTGGAGCCAGAAGCAAATAGCTCTGTGTAAAAAACATGCAGACTCAGCTCCTACTCACGTGCAGGAGACATGCGCCTGCAGGAAGAGTGCACTTCCACTGTTTTGTTCCAGGCTCAAACAACTGATCATTGTAAAGCCGCAGTATTGACCCCAAACAAACTGACTTTACTGTGACTGCAAGATACACTTTGTAATCAGTGTATCTTGCAGCAACAGTAATTAAAATACTGTGCAAAGCGCTGTAAATACACAGTACATTTCAATAGTTATGTGGCAATGTGCAAGATTAGGGTATCAAATTGCCTTTTGACAAATTAGAGGTGACACTTTGTGACCCTCACCTACCTAGGTCAGCTAATTTTTTTTCTTAGCAGTATGGTAAGTACCAGAAACCTTAGGGTGTCCTTAATGCATTTTTTTTTAATAAAAATGTACCACTAAACCTGCAAATAATGATGAAGAAAAGAATGTATATGTGTAGAGAGAGAGTCAGAGAGACGTGTATATAAAGATACTATTTATTACATTTTTAAAATTTCTGCTGCAGCAAATTTCTTCTTATCTCTTTACTTTGTCTCCTACACACAGTAGAGTGAGGTAAGCCTTGAGGAGACAGATATAAGGAGTGGGAAAAATTTGTTTAGGTAAGGGCGCTATCACCTTTGCGTTTTGCTTGCGTTTTCATTGTGTTGTGAAACACATTATAACAGCTGAGGAGAGGCAATTTGCCTTATAACATTACTATTAACATTTGCGTTTACAAAATGCACTGTAAATGCAAAGTTATCGCATGTATTAACCAAACGTTAACAGAACGCAAACCTAAAGACATTATTAATTCATGCGTTAAATCGTATTTACACTGCATTTTGTAAATGCAAATGTTAACAGTAATGTAATTAGGCAAATCACATAATCTCAGCTGTTCTAATGAGTTTCAATACACAATAAAAACACAACCAAAACGCAGTTTTTGACCGTGCCCTAAGAGATTTGCTATAATCACCATGATTTGCTGGTTACTGGGATGCCATGGACAGCAAAGATGTCATTCTCAGAGTGCTATCTGCAGCTTTAGACCTCATGCACATGACCAAAACAATGGGGGATGTACAGTTGTTTGCCACCAATAGAACATCGGTGATTGAGCTCCATTCATTATCCATTAATTTTCCATTAAAAGTGCCTGCCTAAACCATAATAAAGGCAGAAATAGGACCCGATCTATAATCTGTGGCATATATAAATGTGTCTTTCTGCACTGCAACCATGCATAATAGATCTCAATGGGAGCCATGAGCTAGATGCAATTTGAGGTGCTTGCTCACTGCCCCAAAAACAGTTATGTACCTGAGACCTTATGGTAGTAAAAACAGAGAACTGTAGATAATTTATTTTATATGTTTTTATTTTATAAAAAGGGCCCCCATTACTTTGCCCTTAAAGGGGGCCTCCACCAAATGTGGACGATTCAGGAGGTTGCAGCGTGGAACATGACAGCGCCAAAACATCTCCGTGCCGCCTGTAGCAATGCACCATCTTTGGTGAAATCAGATATCCACGCTGACACCGTAAAGGACAGTTCGTATCGAGGCCACGTTGGAAGGTGAATACAAGGTTACTATTATCCTATGACTGTATATATTTATTATGGGGGGGTATATATAGTTATTATAGGGAGTCTGTATAATGTAATTAAAGGGGGACTGTATGTAGTTAGTTATTATAGGGGTTGTATGTTGTTATTATAGGTGGTGTATATACACTCACCGGCCACTTTATTAGGTACACCTGTCTAACTGCTTGTTAACACTTAATTTCTAATCAGCCAATCACATGGCGGCAACTCAGTGCATTTAGGCATGTAGACATTGTCAAGACAATCTCCTGCAGTTCAAACTGAGCATCAGTATGGGGAAGAAAGGTGATTTGAGTGCCTTTGAACGTGGCATGGTTGTTAGTGCCAGAAGGGCTGGTCTGAGTATTTCAGAAACTGCTGATCTATTGGGATTTTCACGCACAACCATCTCTAGGGTTTACAGAGAACGGTCCGAAAAAGAAAAAACATCCAGTGAGCGGCAGTTCTGTGGGCGGAAATGCCTTGTTGATGCCAGAGGTCATAGGAGAATGGGCAGACTGGTCGAGAGGATAGAAAGGCAACAGTGACTCAAATTGCCACCCGTTACAACCAAGGTAGGCAGAAGAGCATCTCTGAACGCACAGTACGTCAAACTTTGAGAAAGATGGGCTACAGCAGCAGAAGACCACACCGGGTGCCACTCCTTTCAGCTAAGAACAGGAAACTGAGGCTACAATTTGCACAAGCTCATCGAAATTGGACAGTAGAAGATTGGAAAAACGTTGCCTGGTCTGATGAGTCTCGATTTCTGCTGCGACATTCGGATGGTAGGGTCAGAATTTGGCGTCAACAACATGAAAGCATGGATCCATCCTGTCGTGTATCAACGGTTCAGGCTGGTGGTGTCATGGTGTGGGGAATATTTTCTTGGCACTCTTTGGGCCCCTTGGTACCAATTGAGCATCGTTGCAACGCCACAGCCTACCTGAGTATTGTTGCTGACCATGTCCATCCCTTTATGACCACAATGTACCCAACATCTGATGGCTACTTTTAGCAGGATAATGCGCCATGTCATAAAGCTGGAATCATCTCAGACTGGTTTCTTGAACATGACAATGAGTTCACTGTACTCAAATGGCCTCCACAGTCACCAGATTTCAATCCAATAGAGCATCTTTGGGATGTGGTGGAACGGGAGATTCGCATCATGGATGGGCAGCCGACAAATCTGCGGCAACTGTGTGATGCCATCATGTCAATATGGACCAAAATCTCTGAGGAATGCTTCCAGCACCTTGTTGAATCTATGCCACGAAGAATTGAGGCAGTTCTGAAGGCAAAAGGGGGTCCAACCCGTTACTAGCATGGTGTACCTAATAAAGTGGCCGGTGAGTGTAGTTATTATAGGGGGACTGTATATAGTTATTATAGGGGGACTATATATAGTTATTACAGGGGGACTGTATATAGTTATTACAGGGGGACTATATATAGTTATAGGGGGCAGTATATATTTATTATAGGGGGCTGTATACAGTCATGGCCAAAAGTTTTGAGAATGACACAAATATTATATTTTCACGTGATCTGTTGCCCTCTGGTTTTTATGTGTGTTTGTCAGATGTCGTTATCACATACAGAAATACAAGTGCAATCATTTTATAAGAAACAAAAGCTTTTATTGACAGAATCAGTTAATGCAGCAAGTCAATATTTGCGGTGTTAACCCTTCTTCTTCAGGACCTCTGCAATTCTCCCTAGCAGCTTTCAATCAACTTCTGGACCAAATCCTTACTGATAGAAGCCCATTCTTGCACAATCAATGCTTGCATTTTGTCACAATTTGTTGGTTTTACTTGTCCACCCGTCTCTTGATGATTGACCACAAGTTCTCAATGGGATTAAGATCTGGGGAGTTTCCAGGCCAAGGATCCAAAATCTCTATGTTTTGTGCCCTGAGCCATTTAGTTATCACCTTTGCTTTATGGCAAGGTACTCCATCATGCTGGAAAAGGCATTGTTCTTCACCAAACTGCTCTTGGAAGGTTGGGAGAAGTTGCTCTTGGAGGACATTCTGGTACCATTCTTTATTCATGGATGTGTTTTAAGGCAAGACTATGAGAGAGCCGATTCCCTTGGCTGAGAAGCAGCCCCATACACGAATGGTTGCAGGATGCTTTACAGTCAGCAAGAGACAAGGCTGGTGGTATCGCTCACAAGCTGTTTTCCAGATGTTCTAAACAATCGGAAAGGGGATTAATCAGAGAAAATGACTTTACCCGAGTCCTCAGCAGTCCACTCCCTGTACCTTTTGCAGAATATCAGTCTGTCTCGGACGTTTTTTCTGGAGAGAAGTGGCTTCTTTGCGGCCCTCCTTGACAGCAGGCCTTACTTTAAGAGCCTCCACCTCACAGTGCTTGCAGATGTACTCACACCTGCCTGCTGCCATTCCTGACCAAGCTCTGCACTGCTGGTAGCCCGATCCTAAAGCTGAAACACTTTTAAGAGACGGCACTTACTGGTCCTTCTTGGGCACCCTGGAGCCTTTTTGGCAACAATGGAACCTCTCACCTTGAATTCCTTGATGCAATATATTGTTGACTGAGGTGCAATCTTTCTAGCTGCAATACTCTTCCCTGTTAGGCCAATTTTGTGCAGTGCAATGATGACTGCACGTGTTTCTTTAGAGATAACCATGGTTAACAGAAGAGATACAATGATGCAAAGCACCCGCCTACTTTTAAAGTTTCCAGTGGTGTGAATCTTACTTAATCCAGACAGATTGATCTCCAGCCCTGTCCTCATCAACACCCACACCTGTGTTAATGGAGCAATCACTGAAACAATGTTAGCTGCTCCTTTTAAGGCAGGCCTGCAATGAAGTTGAAATGTATTTTGGGGGAAAAAGTTCATTTTCTAGGCAAATATTGACTTTGCAATTAATTGCTGTTAAGCTGATCACTCTTTATAACATTCTGTAAATATATAACTATTATAAAACCTGATGCAGTAGAATTTGTAAAAATTAACATTTGTATCATTCTCAAAACTTTTGGTCATGGCTGTACAGTTATTATAGGAGGACTGTATACAGTTATTATAGGGGTACTGTATACAGTTATTTTATGGGGTTGTTTATAGTTGTATATAATTGTTTTGGGGATGCTGCATATAGTTATTATAGGGGCCTGTGTATAGTTATTATAAAGGGCTGCATATAGCTATTATAGGGGGTTGAATATAGTTATTATAGGGGGTTGAATATAGTTATTATAGGGGACTGTATATAGTTATTGTATGGGGCTATATAAAGTTATAGGGGGTTGTATATAGTTAATGCTGTGGGGCTGTAGGTAATGTTGGGGGGCTATACATAGTGATTACTGGGAGCGGCATATAGTGATTGCTGTGGGAGCTGTATACAGTTATTGCTGGGGAGCAGTCTATATGGATTGCTGGGGGAGCCGAATATAGTGGTTGCTGGGAGGCTTTATATAGTGGTTGCTGGGAACTGTATATAGTGATGTCTGGGGGTTGTATATAGTGAATAATGGGGACGCTGTATATAGTTATTGCTGGGGAGCAGTATACAGCAATAACTGTTTCCTGTCTGGACTACATTTAATGGGCGCCCACCAGATTTTGCGCCTAGGGGCCCCCACCAAGCCTAATTCGGCCCTGCTTATAAAGAATGGACCTTTGTTACACTACTGCTAGAGATGAGCGAGCACTAAAATGCTCGGGTGCTCGTTATTCGAGACGAACTTTTCCCGATGCTCGAGTGCTCATCTCGAATAACGAGCCCCATTGAAGTCAATGGTAGACTCGAGCATTTTTCAAGGGGACCAAGGCTCTGCACAGGGAAGCTTGGCCAAACACCTGGGAACCTCAGAAAAGTATGGAAACACCACGGAAATGGACAGGAAACAGCAGGGGCAGCATGCATGGATGCCTCTGAGGCTGCTTAATCGCACCATTATGCCAAAATTATGGGCAACAGCATGGCCATGACAGAGTGACCGAATGAGGCTAGATAGCATCTAAAACATGCAATAATTGACCCTGACACTATAGGGGACGGCATGCAGAGGCAGCGGCAGCAGTGGCAGGCTAGAGAGTCTCATGGCGACATACCCTAAATGGACTCAGGTTTCACCAAAGGAGGTGAAATGATTTCCTATGTGAACAAAAAGTTGACGGTATATTTAGTCGATAACACAGTATGGTGTCGACATAGTGACCAAGTTCCATAACGTATCTGGTGAAACACCCGAAAAATGAGCCTGACACAGCTCTTTTGATAAGGGGACGACATGTGGAGGCAGCCATGGAGACGACTTCCATGATTAAGAGCGACAGTATGGGGCATTCAAATTGCGCTGCTGTGATTGCAACTTCAGGTCTCCAGCATGGCGGCGACAGATGGGCCGAGTTCCACTATGTATCTGGTGAAACACCTGAAAATTCTGCCTGACACAGCTCGTTTGATAAGGGGATGATGTGCTGCATATCCTCTCGTGCTCCAGCGTCTGGGGTATAGAGAGTTGAAATGAGACATTGGTGGACGCTGTGGAGGATCGTGGAGGCAAAATGGACAGGAAACAGCAGGGGCAGCATGCATGGATGCCTCTGAGGCTGCCTGATCTTGGGATGGAGCTGGCGGCCCACTGCCAGGTGAGCTTTCCCCTGTCCAAGCCCCTGTCTCACGGCTCCTCCCCACCCAAAATGGGCCTGGGGGCCAGAAGCGTTTACTTTGAAAAAATTATAATTTTCAAAGCAGGTCGGGTCGTTTGAATATTTCACCTAGGAATAATGGAATAGCATAGTGGTTCTATTTTTAATTGTTTTTACGGAAATGGTTCCATGATTAAGAGCGACAGTATGGGGCATCCATATTGCGCTGCTATGATTGCAACTTCAGGTCTCCAGCATGGCGGCGACAGATGGGCCGCGTTCCACTATGTATCTGGTGAAACACCTGAAAATTCTGCCTGACACAGCTCGTTTGATAAGGGGACGATGTATGGAGGCAGTGAACTAGTAGCAGATTAAAGGTGCTGCAGTTAAAACTATGTTAGTTGGATCTTGAGATGGAGCTGGCGCTCCGCTGCCAGGCGAGCTTTCGCCAATCCAAGCCCCTGTCTCTAGGCTACTCCCCAAACAGCACTTCTAAGAACCTTTTGTATAAGATCAAGTGTAGTAGCGTTCTTATAAGTTTAGGATATGGCGGGTGAGGGGAATGTAAACAGATGCGCAAGAAGCGCTGAAATAATATTGGTAAATGATAAAAGTTTGCCAGTATATTTTGTGGATTACACAGCAGGGTGGTGACAAAGTTAACAAGTTTGATGTGGAAGCCATGAAAACAACCCAAAATTCTGCCCGACACAGCTCGTTTGATAAGGGGACGATGTATGGAGGCAGTAAACTAGTAGTAGGTTAAAGGTGCTGCAGTTAAAACTATGTTAGTTGGATCTTGAGATGGAGCTGGCGCTCCGCTGCCAGGCGAGCTTTCGCCAATCCAAGCCCCTGTCTCTAGGCTACTCCCCAAACAGCACTTCTAAGAACCTTTTGTATAAGATCAAGTGTAGTAGCGTTCTTATAAGTTTAGGATATGGCAGGTGAGGGGAATGTAAACAGATGCGCAAGAAGCGCTGAAATAATATTGGTAAATGATAAAAGTTTGCCAGTATATTTTGTGGATTACACAGCAGGGTGGCGACAAAGTTAACAAGTTTGATGTGGAATCCATGAAAACAACCCAAAATTCTGCCTGACACAGTTCGTTTGATAAGGAGACCATGTATGGAGGCAGCTATATGGACGACTTTTGGAGGCAGCTATAGCGATGACGTGTGGAGGTAGCAATGGAGACAACGTGTGGAGCCAGCTAAAAAGACGACATGTGGAGGCTGCTATGGAGACAATTTAATTTGGATAGTGCCTGTATGTGGCAGTCCAAAAAAGTTTTCAAACCAGAGGAGCAGGTAGGTGGTCCTCCAGAAAAATGAAATAGATTTAGTGCCTGTATGTGGCACTCCCAAAAATTGCTTAAAACAGAGGACCGGGTAGGTGGCCCTCCAGAAAAATTAAATACATAGAGTACTATAGCTAGAGCCAGTTGGCCCTGGCAAAAATAGCCAGTTTCCTATGCTTTAGTGTACAAAGAGGAGGAGAAGGAGGACAATGAGGAGGAGGAGTGCATACATTATTCAGGTTGAGCTTCTTTCACCTGGTGGAGAATGAAAATGGGGAGAAATCCAAGCTTTATTCATCTTAATAAGCGTCAGCCTGTCAGCGATGTCAGTCGACAGGCGTGTACGCTTATCGGTGATGATGCCACCAGCTGCACTGAAAACCCGCTCGGACAACATGCTAGCGGCAGGGCAGCCAAGAACCTTCAAGGCGTACAGCGCCAGTTCGTGCCACATGTCCAGCTTTGAAACCCAGTAGTTGTAGGGAGCTGTGTGATCATTTAGGACGATGGTATGGTCAGCTACGTACTCCCTCACCATCTTTCTGTAAAGATCAGCCCTACTCTGCCGAGACTGGGGACAGGTGACAGTGTCTTGCTGGGGTGACATAAAACTGGCAAAGGCCTTGTAAAGCGTACCCCTGCCAGTGCTGGACAAGCTCCCTGCTCGCTTACTCTCCCTCGCTACTTGACCCGCAGAAGTACGCCCTCTGCCGCTAGCGCTGTCAAAAGGGAAATACTGTTTCAGCTTGTGCACCAGGGCCTGCTGGTATTCATGCATTCTCACACTCCTTTCCTCTCCAGGGATGAGAGTGGAAAGATTTTGCTTGTACCGTGGGTCCAGGAGAGTGAATACCCAGTAATCGGTGCTGGAATAAATTCTTTGAACGCGAGGGTCACGGGATAGGCAGCCTAGCATGAAATCTGCCATATGTTCCAGAGTCCCAACGCGCAAGAATTCACTCCCCTCACTGGCCTGACTGCCCATTTCCTCCTCCTCCAACTCCTCTAACTCCTCTTCTTCTGCCCATACACGCTGAACAGTGAAGGACTGAACAATGCTCCCCTCTTCTGTCTCGCCAACATTCTCCTCCTCTTCCTCCTCATCCTCCTCCAAGTCTTTGGATATGCGATGAGAAACACTCCTAAGGGTGCTTTGGCTATCAACAAGGGAATCTTCTTCCCCCGTCTCTTGTGATGAGCGCAAAGCTTCCGACTTCATGCTGACCAGAGTGTTTTTCAACAGGCCAAGCAGCGGGATGGTGAGGCTGATGATAGCGGCATCGCCACTGACCATCTGTGTTGACTCCTCAAAGTTACTCAGCACCTGACAGATATCAGACATCCACGTCCACTCCTCATTGTAGACTTGAGGAAGCTGACTGACCTGACTACCAGTTCTGGTGGAAGTTGACATCTGGCAGTCTACAATCGCTCTGCGATGCTGGTAAACTCTGGATAACATGGTTAATGTTGAATTCCACCTCGTGGGCACGTCGCACAACAGTCGGTGAGCGGGCAGTTGGAGGCGGCGCTGCCCTGAGAGTGGCAGCATCTGTGCTGGACTTCCTGAAATGCGCACAGATGCGGCGCACCTTCGTGAGCAAATCAGACAGATTGGGGTATGTCTTGAGGAAACGCTGAACTATGAGATTTAACACATGGGCCAGGCATGGCACATGTGTCAGTCTGCCGAGTTGCAGAGCCGCCACCAGGTTACGGCCGTTGTCACACACAACCATGCCTGGCTTCAGGTTCAGCGGTGCCAGCCACAGATCAGTCTGCGCCGTGATGCCCTGTAATAGCTCTTGGGCGGTGTGCCTTTTATCGCCTAGGCTCAGCAGTTTGAGCACCGCCTGCTGTCGCTTAGCAATGGCACTGCTGCTATGCCTAGAGCTACCGACTGATGGCGCCATGCCCACGGATGGTAATTCGGAGGAGGAGGAGGTGGAGGAGGGCTGGGAGGAGGAGGAGGCATAGTAGGCCTTTGAGACCTGGACCGATTTAGGCCCCGCAATCCTCTGTGTCGGCAGTATATGAGCAGCCCCAGGGTCAGACTCAGTCCCAGCCTCCACCAAGTTAACCCAATGTGCCGTCAGCGATATATAGTTGCCCTGCCCGGCAGCACTCGTCCACGTGTCCGTGGTCAGGTGGACCTTGTCAGAAACGGCGTTGGTCAGGGCACGGATGATGTTCTCTGACACGTGCTTGTGCAGGACTGGGACGGCACATCGGGAAAAGTAGTGGCGGCTGGGGACTGAATACCAAGGGGCGGCCGCCACCATGAGGTTTCGAAAGGCCTCGGTCTCTACCAGCCTATAGGGCAGTATCTCCAGGCTAAGCAATTTGGAGATGTGGACGTTGAGGGCTTGGGCGTGTGGGTGGGTTGCGCTATACCTCCTTTTGCGCTCCAGCGTCTGGGGTATGGAGAGCTGAACGCTGGTGGATGCTGTGGAGGATCGTGGAGGCGAAGATGGGGTTTTCGCACGGGAGGTGTTTGGGCCGTGGTCCTGGGCAGGGGGCTGACTAGCAGATGACACAGGGGAAGGAGCAGTGGTGTGCCCGGCCGGAGGTGAACGGGCTTGGTGCCATTGAGTGGGGTGTTTAGCATTCATATGCCTGCGCATACTGGTGGTAGTTAAGCTAGTAGTGGTGGAACCCCTGCTGATCCTGGTTTGGCAAAGGTTGCACACCACAGTCCGTCGGTCATCCGGTGTTTCTTTAAAGAACCTCCAGACTTCTGAAAATCTAGCCCTCGCCACGGGAGCTTGACTACGGGCAACATTTGGCGCTGATGCACCAGCTGTGGCCCTGCCTCTCCGTCTGGCCCCACCACTGCCTCTTCCAACCTGTTCTGCTATAGGACTCGCCTCCGTCTCAGAAGCACTGTGTTCACCCGGCCTATCAACCCAGCTTGGGTCTGTCACCTCATCATCCTCCGATCCCTCAGTCTGCTCCCCCCTCGGACTTCCTGCCCTGACAACAACTTCACCACTGTCTGACAACTGTGTCTCCTCATCGTCCGACACCTCTTTACACACTTCTTCCACTACGTGAATAATGTCATCATCACCCACAGACTGCGACTGGTGGAAAACCTGGGCATCGGAAAATTGCTCAGCAGCAACCGGACAAGTGGTTTGTGACTGTGGGAAGGGTCCAGAAAACAGTTCCTCAGAGTATGCCGGTTCAAATGCCAAATTTTGCTGGGAGGGGGCAGACTGGGGGGGGAAGGAGGCTGAGGTGGAGGAGCCGGAGGAGTGCTGATTTCGGTGACATGGGTGGACTGCGTGGAAGACTGACTGGTGGACAAATGGCTAGAAGCATTGTCCGCAATCCACGACATCACCTTTTCACACTGTTCTGGCCTCAACAGTGCTCTACCATGAGTCCCAGTAACTTGAGACATGATGAACCTAGGGAGTGTAGCTCTGCGGCGTTCCCCTGCTCCCTCATCAGCAGGTGGTGTCTCACCCCGCCCAGGACCACGGCCTCTGACCCCTGCAGTAGTTGGACGCCCACGTCCACGCCCTCGTCCTCTACCCCTAGCCCTCGGGTTAAACATTTTCCAAATTAAAGTGTAAACTTTTAATTTCTTTTTTTTTGTGTTTATTTTTTTTAATTTTTTTTATTTTTTTAACAAAATGATGCTATCCTATTGCTATGGCTAGTTTCTAACCTACACTGACAGCACACAACTGGATTTTGTGCTGTGCCTGATGAGTTTGAGCTATAAAATGAAATAAAGGTAAAAAAATAAATAAATCAGCAGACTCTGCCTAATTCTAATCAAACCCCTAATAAATTGTCCCACTTCGGTGTTTGAGGTGGATATGCGTGTCACTAAGAGCTAAACACAACAGTCGCAGGTCTCCCAGCAAATTCCTCACAATATGGTACTAGCTGCACTACTAATGCCAGCAAGCCCAGCCACAAGCAAACAAAAAAAAGGAAAATATAACGCTATTGTTGGCCTAAGTAAGCCGTTGGGGTTCTCCTATGGCTATTTTGTAGCCTACACTGAAAGCACACTGCTTTGCAAGATGAGTTTGAGCTATAAAATGAAATAAAGGTAAAAAAATAAATCAGCAGACTCTGCCTAATTCTAATCAAACCCCTAATAAATTGTCCCACTTCGGTGTTTGAGGTGGATATGCGTGTCACTAAGAGCTAAACACAACGGTCGCAGGTCTCCCAGCAAATTCCTCACAATATGGTACTAGCTGCACTACTAATGCCAGCAAGCCCAGCCACAAGCAAACAAAAAAAAGGAAAATATAACGCTATTGTAGGCCTAAATAAGCCGTTGGGGTTCTCCTATGGCTATTTTGTAGCCTACACTGAAAGCACACTGCTTTGCAAGATGAGTTTGAGCTATAAAATGAAATAAAGGTAAAAGCCCAGCCACAAGCAAATAAAAAAAAAAAAAAGTATAACGTTATTGTAGCCCTAAGAAGGGCTGTTGGGTTCTTGTAGAATCACTCCTGCCTAACACTATTCTAATAGAACAGCCTAACGCTTTCCCTGACCAGCAGCAGCTCTCTCCCTAGCGGCATCCAGACAGAGAATGATCCGAGCAGCGCGGGCAGCGGCTAGTCTGTCCCAGGGTCACCTGATCTGGGCAGCCAACCACTGCTATCGACGTGTAAGGGTACCACGTCATGCTGGGTGGAGTGCAGAGTCTCCTGGCTTGTGATTGGCTCTGTTTCTGGCCGCCAAAAAGCAAAACGGCGGGAGATGCCATTTTCTCGAGCGGGCGAAGTATTCGTCCGAGAAACGAGCAGTTTCGAGTACGCTAATGCTCGAACGAGCATCAAGCTCGGACGAGTATGTTCGCTCATCTCTAACTACTGCCTCTTCTCTTACTCTTTCTTCCTTTACATTCTTACCCCTGTAGCTTGAACCTAAGATTACTTTACTACCATATGGTTTGTATAGTAATTATGATTAATTGTGATGATTATTTAAGTGTCCATTGTTTTGTATAGGTTTACACGATTTTAGTCATTTAAAAATAAATATAGACCTTAATGAATGAACTAATTAAAAAGTATGTAAAATCAGTTAAACACCTAAACTGTTAAGTTATTCACTTCACAAACTAAAGAATCTGTCATACTTGTTATCTAGAACTTAAAGTTTTGTGTCTGCATACAAGTCAAACCAGAGAATTGCATGCTTATATGTTATAATAAAGGTCAAAGCTGAAAGAAGAGGAGTCACATGCTAAAAAGAGGACAAAACACCAACACATTTTGTACAGGCTAAGAGGTGGTCAGCATAGTTTGTATGTTTTGTATGCAGACATCAGCAGCTTGAGGTATATAAAAGGCTCCAATTCTGGCATCATTCACTAAGCCTGTAGTACATCTCTGGTCAATATGGTTAAGGTAGGCCGATAATAGGGCAATTAGTACTTTAGGTTATAGGTTATAGTGCAGTATAGTAAGATATACTATTAAATGTTTTCTATCTACAGATTGTGTTTTACGAAGACAGAAACTTCCAGGGTCGCTCTTATGAGTGCAACTCTGACTCCGCTGATCTGTCTTCATACTTCAATCGGTGCAATTCCATCCGAGTAGAGAACGGAAACTGGATCATTTATGAACATCCAAACTACAGAGGACACCAATACTTCCTGAGGAGAGGAGAATATCCTGATTTCAACCAGTGGATGGGCTACAATGACTATATCCGATCCTGCCGTGTAACCCCACAGGTGAGCCTTTACATAACTGTTAGATATTTGACTGATTTTCTTAAATAACGATAAAGTTTAATTTTATTTTTAAAAACAATTATTAATATGAAACACAGCATCGTGGACCTTTCAAACTGAGGTTGTATGAGAGAGAAGACTATAAAGGTCAGATGATGGAGTTCACTGAAGATTGTCCTCATGTCCATGAGCAATTCCGCTACCATGACATTCACTCCTGCCATGTGCATGATGGATACTGGATGTTCTATGAGGAACCCAACTACAGGGGACGTCAGTATTACCTGAGACCTGGAGAGTACAGGAGATACAGCGACTGGGGAGCTCCTAACCCAAGAATTGGATCTTTTAGGAGAGTCCAGCATCTGTATTAAACATTGATTACAATATTAAATATATTATTCAAAATGTTTGTGTTTTCATAGCCTGTTTTTTTTAAATACTTACTAAAAAATGATGATTTAATACACACTGTTCCTTTATGGAGAATGATTACCTAGCAGATGATTACCCAATTACCAATATTTATATATCCTGCCACACCCTTCAATTCTCAATTGTCTTGAATGAGTCTAGTGTGTGCCTGTGATCATTTGCTCTTGCCACCTGTGCTAAAGCCTAGCCTCCCTATGAGTATTCAGTAAAGGTTACACCCCTTTCTGGTCATACTATGTCAAGTCAGTTCCCATTGCTCAGTCCGTGGTTTTTCTATCTTTCTGGTATTTGATCTTTGCCTGTATTTTCTTTGTTTTCTTTCTCTTTGTGGATTGGAATTCTGTCATTCTGTTTTCTCCCTCTGTTACTGACCGGCTTGTCCACTACGGCTTATTTTGTATGTCTGTTTATCTTGTTTCGTGTTCACATTTGGAATAGGGAGGGGACGTTGGGCAGTTACTGGCCAACGTTTAGGGTGGACGCAATAAGTCGGCGAGTGACTCATTTGGGGGCTCAATGTTAGGGCTTACTGTCTATGTTTCTCTCCTGCCGTTATGTTTGTAAAGAATATACTATTTGGGAACAATTTTTTATGATACTTTTCTTCCCAAACGGTCAGAATTGTGTTGTAAGGGTCTCCCTTTCACAGAGGCATAAATGCCTGTAAAATGGGAGTAATAACAAAGCAATTGCCTTGACAAAAATGCCCTGACAAAAATGGGCTAGAGAAAGTCCATAAAATAATAACAGAAACCAAAATAGAATAGAGAAATAAATGAAAAAAATTAATTAATGTGTTTGTGACAATGTTCACAATTTTAAATATTTTTAACCATTTTTTGTGGTGTATTTTTCAATAAAAGATGTACAATTTGATTTGCTACGCAAGCCTCTGGCATGTTATGATCATTGTTTTTCTATATAGGGCAGTGCTGGTCCATCTCTGTTTGTATATGTTATGAAAGAAGAGGGGATGACACCAGGAGAGAGAGAGGTTGAAGATTTTAGTGAGGTGAGAAGTGACTCCTGGGGAGAGAGACTGTACAAGATGTGAAGGGATGGGGTCACTTCTTCCTCTGTGATTGGCTCAAAGGAAGAGAGTGAAAAAGATGAGGTATTGGACTGAAGGGGATTAGTGTGGTGAGTGAATTGAGCAATTATTTCCTGACGAATGCAATCAATGTAATCTTTAAAGTAGGTGTCAGATCTTCAGGCCCAAGGTCTGTGACAGGTGGCTGCACCTTTGCAGTAAGGAGTGAAGCATATCGAAGAGCCTTTTGGCGTTGTTTGAGATGGGATATTAGATTGGTAAAATAGACCTGTTTAGCAAGATGAAGGGCAGAATAACAAGTGGTTTTAGCATAAATTTGAAGTGTAGAAAATCTGTAGATGTGCGGGATTTTCTCCACAGACGTTTGCCGATCCTAGAGCACTGCCGAAGGAAACAAGTTTTTTCGATGTGCCAAGATTGCCTGCTTCTGTGTTGAAAATTTCAGATAGTGAGTGGTGCCATTTATCTAGCGCACTTCTGACAGTGTGATTATTGTGGTTAGTAGCGAGGTTTGAACAGGTGAAAGAGAAGATGGGGGACAGTGCAGACTGTAAGGTTTCTGTGAGTTAGTGATTATCTATTGCACTTTGTACCATTTTTAGGACTGCATTTTACAAAACGGCAAAAATGTGCCATTTTCGACTTTGGGTGCTATTTTCCATAAGGTGGTTAAACACTTTGAAAAAAGTCAAGATACATAATAGGAAAAAGTGTGAGGAATTGGGGCTGACCGAAGCAAATATGCCGGATTTTTACAATCTAGAGGCTCTGCTGGGGGAAGGTAAAGAACTCCAGGTGAAGGCCCCTTTACCAATCTAAGACCCATGTCAAAAAACAGAGCACCAGTGAGAGACAATTCCCCAATTCATGTTTTTTTAAAAGTGGTAACAGACCAGCTATGTGGCCTAGATACAAGAGGCACAAGGCAATTTAGTCTTTCCTTGGGCGATCAAGAAGCCTTGAGAAATCTTGGTAGTGACCCTACAATTGTCATTAAACCATCTGACAAGGGGGGGGGACGTGGTTGTTCTGGATTGGGAAAATTATGTTGAGATATGTCTCAGGATACTTAAAGATCGACATTGCTATAAAAACTATCGGTGAACACAAGTGAACAATTTAGCCTGGAATTAAGACAGATCCTGAATGAGGTGAAAAGCAACAGACTAATAACAGAGAATGAATGGAGATTCAGGTGCCCTGATAATTCCAGCACGGCCACATTCTACTCCCTACCCAAGATACACAAGGGGGTAGTCCAACTTTAAGGGAGACCAATCATCTTGGGTGTCAATAGCTGGACACAAAATGCAAGCATCTACCTCAGTACGATATTGCAACTATTCGTAGTGTCTCTTTCCTCATATGTGAGTTTTACTATGGATGTTCACAGGCGAATTGACGACATTGTACTTCCTACAGGGACCTTATTAGCAAACCATTCCACACAACAAGAGATGTGAGGCTGTGGGGGATTTCCTGAAGACAAAAGGAGAACAATTCTCTGCCCATAATAATTTTGTTTTAAAACTTTTAGATTTAATCCTTATTAGGAACTTTTTCCTCTTTGAGGGCAGAGTCTGCCACCAGCTCAGGGGAGTGGCAATGGAGAACCCTGTGCTCCCACATATGCCAAACTCTACCTGGGCTTGTGGGAGAGAGAAGTGGTGTTCCAGGAAGACTATGAACAGTGGACCTCCTTCATAGTGTTATGGCTGAGGTTCACTGACGAAATCAGCCCATATTTGATCACATTCTTGGATGTGACCATTGAACTGTCTCCTTCTGGTATTTTAAAAACCCAAATATTCAGAAAACTAACTGTGACCAATAATCTATTCTTCAATAGTTGTTCTTCAACTATTAATAGGTTTGTCGAAAAGGGCTATACGCACAAGTACTAAAGGATGCATATCACAATGCCCTGAATAATCATTGAATTACGCTGCTTAATCCGAAATTATGAACAGGCTATACGGGCTATACATCCCAAGTACTAAAGGATGCACATCATCCTGCGCTGAATAGTCATAGAATTACGCTGCTTAATCTGAAAGTACGAATGGACAGTAACCCATAGCTAAGAGTGATTGGTACATTTGACAGTTGCCATAAAGAAATATACCACATTATGAGTACTAATTGGGTTAGTTTAAAAATGGACAAGGATATTGCGGACGTGATTGACAACTATCCATCGATCACATATAAACGTGGTCGCAATATCAGAGATATGGTTGTCCATAGTTATCTTACCCCTTATGGGTAAAGGAACTTGGCTTCCTGAAAAACTAAAAGGTACGTTCAGATGGGGGGGGCTGTAAAGCCTGTAAATACACAGGCAAGTCTTTGTAAAAGTACCATCACTGGCTAATTATACTGGATGCATAATTTGGCAACTGCAAATCAGCAGGGGTTGTATACCTTATGACTTGCATCTGTGGCATCCAGTATGTAGGGCAAACTATTCGTGAGGTCAGGGGAAGAATCAGGGAACATGTAAACGATACGAAAAATAAGGAGGATACTACCATATCGAGACATATTGTATATGGCAACATCCCAATGGGGACCACAAGGTCCTACGTTTTCAGGTGATCGAGATAGTGGAACCAATCCAAAGGGGAATGGATTTTGTTTGCAAGGTGGTATAGCGGGAATCCAGATGTATTTTCATGTTAAAAACCTTGCAAAGTTATGGACCTACCATTTGATTTGATGCAGTATGAAGCAAACATACCTTTAGAATGCTGTAGCTACACTGATGCAGGATCATATCTTGGTTAATCCCCGTGCTGAGTGGTTTTGCTGATAAAACAGATATAATATTATGATAATAAAGCTCTGCCGTTTCTATGGCTGGTTCAGCGCTTGCTTCCCTGCTTCTCATAGCAGGATAGTTTTTCTCTGCAGGAGATGATGATACAACCTGATACAGCTCAGGTTGATTAGTCATGATTAGTCATGCTTGACTAACCTGCGTTTATCTTGCTGATCCAGCTTTCCCAAGGTCCTGAACGTTATAATTGTTTTTTCAGCAAAACCAGTCAGCTCAGGGATTAACCAAGTTATGATCTTGAATCAGTGTAGCTACAGCATTGTCAAGGTATGTTTGCTTCATAATGCATGAAATCAATTGGTTGGTTTCCTTTAATGAACATATAGTGTATTCCTGTTTCACCTAGGTCCTACAATTACGAAAGGACTCTATTAGTAATTCTACCTCTCTATGGTTATTTTGGAAAAAAATAATTATGTTTCGGATTATTTGGACCCAACACTCACAGAGAACTTATAAATGTTATAATTTCTGAATACTGGGTGACTACTGTTTACATGACTTTTCTGGATCACATTTTGACATAGAACCACCAATGGCTTTGGGCCCTTGATATGCTGATAAATTCAGATTTTCTCATCTGATGTTCTTACCTCCGATAAATGTATATACTTTCTTACTAATTTTGGCTATCCTTTCTTAGTTATTTCACTTTAGTTCTTGACTTATCTGCTATATCCACAAAAAAAAATTCTTACTAAATCTTGATAGGATCACAAGATGCGATGGATAAAGGGGTGGGGTTTCCCTGTAAACAGAAGGGAGTGTACCCACACTTGACTGCTGTGATTGGATGAGCAGGATGCAACCATCTGGATGACCATCGGTCCATGACCAGTCCATTGGTTTACAGGTTGTGATGATGTGTATGTGGCTCCCGATCACTGGACCAGTTTCCCCCCCTGTGAGGGTGGAGCAAAGATAATAAATAGACAAGAGTACACACCAGTGCCAGCGCCAGAGTCAGTAAGGAAAGGCTTATGACGGTGAACTAAGATCCGCTCGTTGAGACAGTTCGTCAGGATAATGTGCGGTTCACAAGTCAGTAAGATAGTGACATGTTAGGCTCTGACTTTGTGTATTAATAATAAACATAAGAAACACGCTACTGCTATTGGTGATAGGCATGGAGAATGAATGGGGAACAGTGTCTGAATTAGACACTTAATAGCACTTAGCCTATAGAATGTGCCATGTATAATGATACCTTACCTCTGATGAACTGTAATCAGCAGGGAAAAGCGTCAGGTGTAATACTGTAGGTAGTAACCTTGACGCCCACCAGAACACCTCTATGACACTCTCTTTTTAATAATACACATCGATGAGGTTTTGGGGTGACTGTGTAAATTGGGAAACCCATTACACGCTAAATATTAGTGTGGACACATCAGTGGACCCTTCTACTTTAGATACAGTTGGATATATACATAATAACTCTCTAGTACTCTGTCTGAATATAGGGAGTGTGATGTGGATGCATACATATCATCTGTAGATGAATACCCTGGTAGTACGGCAGATTAGTTAAGTACTGAGAGTAGTGGTCCCTTTTGTATCCAAGCCTGTTTTTGTAATTTGTATGTTGGGCTTTCACGATAAAAGTTGATTTGAAATGTTTATACAGAAATGTCTTTATACAGGCAGTAATTTTTATATGTTTGAATTCTAGACAGGGACACGAACTTAGTGTATTGAGTAAGATACACTCATATGTGGTTTTTGAGTAAACGGACGCGACGATACCTAATGTGTTTATGACTTTTTACTGTTTATTTATATTTATATCAGTTCAAGGGAAAGGGGGTGATTTGAATTTTTTGGTTTTTTTATATATATATATATATACACTCACCGGCCACTTTCTTAGGTACACCATGCTAGTAATGGGTTGGACCCCCTTTTGCCTTCAGAACTGCCTCAATTCTTCGTGGCATAGATTCAACAAGGTGCTGGAAGCATTCCTCAGAGATTTTGGTCCATATTGACATGATGGCATCACACAGTTGCCGCAGATTTGTCGGCTGCACATCCATGATGCAAATCTCCCGTTCCACCACATCCCAAAGATGCTCTATTGGATTGAGATCTGGTGACTGTGGAGGCCATTTGAGTACAGTGAACTCATTGTCATGTTCAAGAAACAAGTCTGAGATGATTCCAGCTTTATGACATGCCGCATTATCCTGCTGAAAGTAGCCATCAAATGTTTGGTATATTGTGGTCATAAAGGGATGGACATGGTCAGCAACAATACTCAGGTAGGCTGTGGCGTTGCAACGATGCTCAATTGGTACCAAGGGGCCCAAAGAGTGCCAAGAAAATATTCCCCACACCATGACACCACCACCACCAGCCTGAACCATTGATACAAGGCAGGATGGATCCATGCTTTCATGTTGTTGTCGCCAAATTCTGACCCTACCATCCGAATGTCGCAGCAGAAATCGAGACTCATCAGACCAGGCAACGTTTTTCCAATCTTCTACTGTCCAATTTCGATGAGCTTGTGCAAATTGTAGCCTCAGTTTCCTGTTCTTAGCTGAAAGGAGTGGCACCCGGTGTGGTCTTCTGCTGTTCGACTTACTGTGCATTCAGTGATGCTCTTCTGCCTACCTTAGTTGTAACGGGTGGCGATTTGAGTCACTGTTGCCTTTCTATCAGCTCGAACCAGTCTGCCCATTCTCCTCTGACCTCTGGCATCAACAAGGCATTTCCGCCCACAGAACTGCCGCTCACTGGATGTTTTTTCTTTTTCGGACCATTCTCTGTAAACCCTAGAGATGGTTGTGCGTGAAAATCCCAGTAGATCAGCAGTTTCTGATATACTCAGACCAGCCCTTCTGGCACCAACAACCATGCCACGTTCAAAGGCACTCAAATCACCTTTCTTCCCTATACTGATGCTCGGTTTGAACTGTCTTGACCATGTCTACATGCCTAAATGCACTGAGTTGCCGCCATGTGATAGGCTGATTAGAACTTAAGTGTTAACGAGCAGTTGGACAGGTGTACCTAATAAAGTGGCAGGTGAGTGAATATATATATATATTATATATATATATACATATTTTACAATTTTTTATTTTTACTTTTACTATTTTTCCGACCCCTAGGTTAATTTAACTCTATTTCGTCTGATTGATCCTACCATATACTGCCATTCTACAGATACAGATATTCAGAATTCAGCATTTTCTACTTACTTTTGTATAATAACATGACCCACTCCCACAATGTCTAGTTAAGGGAGAGCAGTATTACTTTTGATCAAACTTATTTTGTGTACAATTAAAAATGAAGATTTTAGTTTCTAATAGTTTCTCTTGGTAAAAAAATATGCTTAAAAAAGATAATTTTGTATTTTTTTATTATTTTATTGTAACTTAAATGACAAGATTTAGTGTCACCAGTTTAATAATAATGTTGAACACGTCTGAAAGAACCAAATCTTGGGTTAGAAGCTCCCCAGTCGCTGTATCTCCTGTACTCTCCAGGTCTCAGGTAATACTGACGTCCCCTGTAGTTGGGTTCCTCATAGAACATCCAGTATCCCTCATGCACATGGACAGAATGTATTTCATGGAAGCGGAATCTCTCATAGACATGAGAACAGTCATCAGTAAACTCCATCTTTTGTCCTCTGAAGTCTTCTCTCTCATAGAGATTAATTCTGAATGAACCTCCATGCTGTTAACAGTAAGCACATGTCATTAAGTGAAAGACAGTGAAGAAATGTATTCCACTTATTTTTGTTGACATTGTCCCCATAAGGTCCGAATATTCCTAGGTAGGTAGGTAAGCCGCACAGTGCTCAGATGACCCACTGCCATCCCCCTAATTAATGCTGCTTACATACAGCATATTATTTACTGGCAGTTTGTGGATCTGCATAGATAACAATACAAATGGAAACAATGTTACAGTTAATAGAAATCTTTAGCTGAAACCTATGATTTGAACGCTACAGAAAATTATACAGTAATTATATTTTAATTGCAAAAGACTACAAGATGAATATTCCTGTTTCACACTTCTTTGTGATAAATTGGTAAATTTATTGTAGAACTATTATTCTAGAACAATTTATAGAAATATATTGTAAACAAGTTTTTTGTATTTTACCTGAGGGCTCAAGCGACAAGACCTAATGGAGTCATTATAACCCATCCATTGCTGGAAGTCAGGATACTCTCCTCTGTGAAGGAAGTACTGGTGTCCTCTGTAGTTGGAGTTTTCATACAGGATCCAGTTTCCACTTTCTACACGGATAGAGTTACAACGTCTAAAAAAGGAGGATAAATCTGGACACTCGGAGTGACACTCATATGAGCGTCCCTGGAAATTTCTTTCTTCGTAGAAGATGATCTGTGAAATAAAAAAATTGTAAACCAAAGTTTTGTTGCATATTAAATTATTCATTAGAACATAGAGTGAATTTTTCTCTCGAAATTACTGCAACAATAAAGGCAACCTACCATTATGCCATTGGCTAATACAGCCTAACAAGGAATAGAAATTTGAGATGTATTTTATAACTACTACTGTAGTAAAATCTACTAAAGCTAAATTAACTCTTTTCTAGCTGTAAATATGAAGCATTTGTTTAACTGTCTACATCAAAAGAGATTTTACTATCAAGAGCAGCAGTTCCTTTCCAAGTAGTTAATAGGCATCTCTATATATTACCTCTGTGCTCGGTAAAAAGGGTTTTCTTAATGCTCTGAGCACATCTCTCTGGCCCACATCTACTTATAGTGAGACAAACTTCATAATGTGCATGCCGGTGCACGGTTTTCATAACTCTGGCATACCCTGCAAGGCTCCAAAATGCTTCAACTGAGTGCACCAGTGTTTTATGGTGCACTCAGTTTAATGGACATTTGCCACAATTATGTTGGACTTCCAGCATAATTGTGGTGGCCGATGCAAATATGCACCGAAACGATGTCTGTGATAATAGCCTAAGTGTTAATTGTTATCATGTGTTGATAGCTTTGTACAGAGCAAGGGAAACACATGAGGACTGGTTTACTCCCCTGAGTCTCACATTTTTAATTATACACAAAATTTTTATCATTTATTATAATATATATTATATATATAATAATATAGTAATCATATACAATAGTTTATATAATTAATTATATAGTGAGTCAAAACATAGCTTGGAGGAGAGAAAAGTTTGGAGATCTTATGCTTGTAAAGGGGCAATCTTTTAGAGCTAGAGGGTAATATTCATAAAGTCAATGCGGACAATTGTTTAAGGTCTTGTTTATGCACCCTAAAACACCATAAACTGTCATAGGACCTGATGAAAAGAAAATGCTACACAGAAAACTAATGGTAAACACTATGGACCCGCTCCCAAGCTTTGAGTAAACTATAGATCAGGGTGTGAGAAAATTCAGACACATATCCCTTGAAACACAATATAATAATTGTAGAATTATAAGATAAAAGATATTACCACCATCTAATGGTTACCTTTCCCATTGTGGTCTTTAGGTCCTGGTACTCACTGTTGTACAGAGGAAGAAAAAGGACCTTTATATACCCCCAGTATTGTATCTGCTGACTGCTCTCCACTATTCAAAGCACATTTACCTTTCTAAACTTCAGCTGCCCTTTTTGTTACAGCTTACAGTATTATACAAAAGTTTCACTCAGCACACCATGAACAACATAGAACAAAACATTTTGTTTGGTCTTCAGACACATGAATGAGACACAAGTAAAGAATTATAGCATAAAGTGCACTACAATGTTTTCATTCCACTTAATAGGGAACAATTGGATAAACACAAAGATCAGTAAAATAAACATAGTACATGTATAGGTACATAGTGAGTTCAGGTAAAAAAAAATACATGGTATATTGTGTCTTTTATTGTTTATTCATCAAAGCGGAAAAAACGGTGTCAAGTGGATAGATGCGCTACATCCAAATAAGAGTGATGGTGGTTTTAATAATGGTTTTTATTGGTAGTGTGACAATGCGTTTTGACACCGTAACGGCGTCTTCATCAGGTCTAAAAACTATGTGAGTTACATGGCAAGAGACAAAGACAAAAACAAATGCAAAAGAACAAAACATAACACGACATAATTAGTATGATTATTATGATTAGTAAGATTAATATAAAAACATATGTGAGCAGGATAGGACATATAGGGGCATGATTAGTACAGGCTAAAAGTAATGTATAAACACATCTATGTATATATATATATATATATATATATATATATATATGTACACCTACATGTGTGCACACGCGAATGCATACGGTTAAATAAACACACTTGCACAATTGAAATTAAAATTAAATATATATGAAAATATATAAGAGAATATATAAGTAGGTGAATAGCAGGCAGTGATGGAATACAAGCACTATCCCAAAAAACTGGTACAAGACGCCTTCACCAAAACACTATCCCTTACCCAGGACCAATGTCTCCAACCAAGCAAACAATCATCGCACCACCATCAAACCCCCCCACTTAATTTCGTAACCACATACAACACTAGCCATAGGAACATAAAACAAATCATGACAAAACACTGGCCCATTCTACTGAGCGACCCACATCTCAAACTTACTCTGTCCAAACGACCGTCAGTCACTTTCAGAAGAGCTAAAACCCTCCGTAATATACTCACCCCCAGCAAACTTAAAGTAACAAAGAGAACCCAACCAACCACTTTCCTAACCTTGAAGGGATCCTTTAAGTGTGGCTCCACCAGATGCCTATGCTGTTTAAACATCCAACATGAAAGAACATTTTTTAGTTCCACTACCACTGGCGAGAACTTTTAAATTCTCTCCTTCCTTAACTGTCACTCTTCCTTCATTATCTATCTCCTAGAGTGCCCATGCAACCTACAATATATAGGCAGGACTACCAAAGAACTCCAAATTAGAATGAACAATCATAGATAGATATCCTCTCACCTGCAGGTTTGAACGACATGGTCGAAACATCCTTCTAACCCCGTATCCACTCCAGTACCCTCGGACTATGCACTCCGTTTCCACTCTAGTGCCCTCAGACTCCCTGGGGAACTCATCCCGACCCTTTCCAACAACCAGAGGACTGTCTGCGAGATCCATCCATGTTTCTACTTATCATTGGTATATGTATATAAACTATATGCATATCTTATGATTATGATTTTATGTATGAACTAAAGAAGAGCGAACATACTCGTCCGAGCTTGATGCTCGTTCGAGCATTAGCGTACTCGAAACTGGTCGTTGCTCGGTAAAGTATTTCGCCAGCTCGAGAGAATGGCATCTCCCGCCGTTTTAATTTTTGGCAGCCAGAAACAGAGCCAATTACAAGCCAGGTGACCCTGGAATAGACTAGCCCCTGCCCGCGCTGCTCGGATCATTCTCTGTCTGGATGCCGTTAGGGAGAGAGTTGCTGCTTCTGCAGGGATAGTCTACAAGAACCCAACAGCCCAACAATAGCGTTATATTTTATTTTTTTTGTTTGCTTGTGGCTGGGCTTGCTGGCACTAGTAGTGCAGCTAGTACCATATTGTAAGGAATTTGCAGGGAGACTTGCGACCGTTGTGTTTAGCTCTTGGTGACACACATATCCATCTCAAACACATAAGTGGGACAATTTATTAGGGGTTTGATTTGAATTAGGCACAGTCTGCTGATTTATTTTTTTTTTACATTTATTTTTTTTTATAACTCAAAGTCATCTGGCATAGCAGTGTGCTTTCAGTGTCGGCTAGAAAATAGCCATAGGAGAACCCAAACGGCTTACTTAGGCCTACAATAGCGTTATATTTTGTTTTTTTTTGTTTGCTTGTTGCTGGGCTTGCTGGCACTAGTAGTGCAGCTAGTACCATATTGTGAGGAATTTGCAGGGAGACTTGCGACCGTTGTGTTTAGCTCTTAGTGACACACATATCCATCTCAAACACCTAAGTGGGACAATTTATTAGGGGTTTGATTTAAATTAGGCACAGACTGCTCATTTATTTTTTTTATTATAACTCAAAGTCATCAGGCACAGCACAAAATCCAGTTGTGTGCTGCCAGTGTAGGTTAGAAACTAGCCAAAGCAATAGGATAGCATCATTTAAAAAAAAAAAAAAATTACAATTTACACTTTGAAAATGTTTAACCCGAGGGCTAGGGGTAGAGGACGAGGGCATGGACGTGGGCGTCCAAGTACTGCAGGGGTCAGAGGCCGTGGTCCTGGGCGGGGTGAGACACCACCTGCTATACTCCCTAGGTTCATGTCTCAAGTTACTGGGACTCGTGGTAAAGCACTGTTGAGGCCAGAACAGAACAGGTGATGTCGTGGATTGCGGACAATGCTTCTAGCCATTTGTCCACCAGTCAGTCTTCCACGCAGTCCACCCATGTCACCGAAATCAGCACTCCTCCAGCTCCTCCACCTCAGCCTCCTTCCCCCCAGTCTGCAACCCCCAGGAAAATTTGGCATTTGAACTGGCATACTCTGAGGAACTGTTTTCTGGACCCTTCCCAGAGTCACAAACCACTTGTCCGGTTGCTGCTGAGGTCTTTTCCGATGCCCAGGTTTTCCACCGGTTGCAGTCTGTGGGTGATGATGACATTATTGACGTAGTGGAAGAAGTGTGTAAAGAGGTGTCGGACGATGAGGAGACACGGTTGTCAGACAGTGGTGAAGTTGTTGTCAGGGCAGGAAGTCCAATGGGGGAACAGACTGAGGGATCGGAGGATGATGAGGTGACAGACCCAAGCTGGGTTGATAGGCCTAAAGCCAGGCATGGTTGTGTGTGACAACTGCCGTAACCTGGTGGCGGCTCTGCAACTCGGCAGACTGACACATGTGCTATGCCTGGCCCATGTGTTAAATCTCATAGTTCAGAGGTTCCTCAAGACATACCCCAATCTGTCTGATTTGCTCACGAAGGTGCGCCGCATCTGTGCGCATTTCAGGAAGTCCAGCACAGATGCTGCCACCCTCAGGGCAGCGGAGTGCCGCCTCCAACTGCCCGCTCACAGACTGTTGTGCGACGTGCCCACGAGGTGGAATTCAACATTTACCATGTTATCCAGTTTACCAGCAGCGCAGAGCGATTGTAGACTGCCAGATGTCAACTTCCACCAGAACTGGTAGTCAGGTCAGTCAGCTTCCTCAAGTCTACAATGAGGAGTGGACGTGGATGTCTGATATCTGTCAGGTGCTGAGTAACTTTGAGGAGTCAACACAGATGGTCAGTGGCGATGCCGCCATCATCAGCCTCACCATCCCGCTGCTTGGCCTTTTGAAAAACTCTCTGGTCAGCATGAAGTCGGAAGCTTTGCTCTCGTCACAAGAGACGGGGGAAGAAGATTCCCTTGTTGATAGCCAAGGCACCCTCAGGTCTGTTTCTCAGCGCATATCGGAGGAGGTGGAGGAGGATGAGGAGGAGAATGTTGGCGAGAGAGAAGAGGGGAGCATTGTTCAGTCCTTCACTGTTCAGCGTGTATGGGCAGAAGAAGAGGAGTTGGAGGAGTTGGAGGAAGAGGAAATGGACAGTCAGGCCAGTGAGGGGAGTGAATTCTTGCGCGTTGGGACTCTGGTGCATATGGCAGATTTCATGTTAGCCTGCCTATCCCGTGACCTTCGCGTTCAAAGAATTTATTCCAGCACCGATTACTGGGTATTCACTCTCCTGGACCCACGGTACAAGCAAAATCTTTCCACTCTCATCCCTGGAGAGGAAAGGAGAGTGCATGAATACCAGCAGGCCCTGGTGCACAAGCTGAAACAGTATTTCCCTTCTGACAGCGCTAGCGGCAGAGGGGGTACTTCTGCGGGACAAGTAGCGAGGGAGAGTAGGCGAGCAGGCAGCTTGGCCAACACTGGCAGGAGTAAGCTTTACAAGGCCTTTGCCAGTTTTATGTCACCCCAGCAAGACACTGTCACCTGTCCCCAGTCTCAGCAGAGTAGGGTTGATCTTTAGAGAAAGATGGTGAGGTAGTACGTAGCTGACCATAACATCATCCTAAATGATCACACAGCTCCCTACAACTACTGGGTTTCAAAGCTGGACATGTGGCACGAACTGGCGCTGTACGCCTTGGAGGTTCTTGCCTGCCCTGCTGCTAGCGTCTTGTCCGAGCGGGTTTTCAGTACAGCTGGTGGCATCATCACCGATAAGCGTACACGCCTGACGGCTGACAGGCTGACGTTTATCAAGATGAATAAAGCCTGGATTTCTCAGGAAAGAAGCTCAACCTGAATAATGTATGCACTCCTCCTCATTTTCCTCCTTCTCCTCCTCTTTGTACACTAAAGCAGAGGAAACTGGCTATTTTTTGCCAGGGCCAACTGGCTCTAGCTATAGTACTCAATGTTTTTAATTTTTCTGGAGGGCCACCTACCCGGTCCTCTGTTTTAAACAATTTTTGGGAGTGCCACATACAGGCACTCAATCTATTTAATTTTTCTGGAGGACCACCTACTTGAAAACTTTTTTGGACTGCCACATACAGGTACTCAATCTATTTCATTTTTCTGGAGGACTACCAACCTGCTCTTCTGGTTTGAAAACTTTTTTGGACTGCCACATACAGGTACTCAATCTATTTAATTTTTCTGGAGGACTACCCACCTGCTCCTCTGGTTTGAAAACTTTTTTGGACTGCCACATACAGGCACTCAATCTATTTAATTTTTCTGGAGGACCACCTACCTGCTCCTCTGGTTTGAAAACTTTTTTGGACTGCCACATACAGGCACTATCCAAATTAAATTGTCTCCATAGCAGCCTCCACACGTCATCTTTTTAGCTGCCTCCACACGTTGTCCATATAGCTGGCTCCATACATCGTCCCCTTATCAAACGAGCTGTGTCAGGCAGAATTTTGGGTTGTTTTCATGGCTTCCACATCAAACTTTGTCGCCACCCTGCTGTGTAATCCACAAAATATACTGGCAAACTTTTATCATTTCCCGATATTATTTCAGCGCTTCTTGCGCATCTGTTTACATTCCCCTCACCCGCCATAACCCAAACTTATAAGAACACTACTACACTTGATCTTATACAAAAGGTTCTTAGAAGTGTTGTTTGGGGAGTAGCCGAGAGACAGGGGCTTGGATAGGCAAAACCTCGTCTGGCAGCGGAGCGCCAGCTCCATCCCAAGATCCAACTAACATAGTTTTAACTGCAGCACCTTTAATCTACTACTACTTCACTGCCTCCATACATCGTCCCCTTATCAAACGAGCTGTGTCAGGCAGAATTTTCAGGTGTTTCACCAGATACATAGTGGAACTCGGCCCATCTGTCGCCGCCATGCTGGAGACCTGAAGTTGCAATCATAGCAGCGCAATATGGATGCCCCATACTGTCGCTCTTAATCATGGATGTCGTCTCCATGGCTGCCTCCACATGTCGTCCCGCCTGCTTTGAAAATTATATTTTTTTCAAAGTAAATGCTTCTGGCCCCCAGGCCCATTTTGAGTGGGGAGGAGCCGAGAGACAGGGGCTTGGGTAGGCGAAAGCTAGCCTGGCAGTGGACCGCCAGCTCCATCCCAAGATTAGGCAGCCTCAGAGGCATCCATGCATGCTGCCCCTGCTGTTTCCTGTCCATTTTGCCTCCACGATCCTCCACAGCGTCCACCAATGTCTCCATGCGCAACTTTCAACTCTCTATACCCCAGACGCTGGAGCACGAGAGGATATACAGCACATCATCCCCTTATCAAACGAGCTGTGTCAGGCAAAATTTTCAGGTGTTTCACCAGATACATAGTGGAACTCGGCCCATCTGTCGCCGCCATTCTGGAGACCTGAAGTTGCAATCATAGCAGCGCAATATGGATGCCCCATACTGTCGCTCTTAATCATGGATGTCGTCTCCATGGCTGCCTCCACATGTCGTCCCCTTATCAAACGAGCTATGTTTTCGGGTGTTTCACCAGATACGTTATGGAACTTGGTCACTATGTCGCCACCATGCTGTGTTATCGACTAAATATACCTTCAACCTTTTTTTGACATAGGAAATCATTTCAGCGCTTCTTGCTCACCTCCTTTGGTTCCTCTCTGCCACCCATTGGTTTGAAGCCTGAGTCTATTTGGGGTATGTCGCCATGACACTATCTAGCCTGCCGCTGCTGCCGCTGCCTCTGCATGCCGTCCCCTATAGTGTCAGGGTCAATTATTGGATGTTTTAGATGCTATCTAGCCTCATTCGGGCACTCTGTCATGGCCATGCTGTTGCCCATAATTTTGGCATAATGGTACGATTAAGCAGCCTCAGAGGCATCCATGCATGCTGCCCCTGCTGTTTCCTGTCCATTTCCTTGGTGTTTCCATCCTTTTCTGAGTTTCCCAGGTGTTTTGCCAAGCTTCCCTGTGCAGAGCCTTGGTCCCCTTCAAAAATGCTCGAGTCTCCCTTTGACTTCAATGGGGCTCGTTATTCGAGACGAGCACTCGAGCATCGGGAAAAGTTTGCACCCGAGCATTTTAGTGCTCGCTCATCTCTAGTATGAACACATTTGTTGTTAATTTCATCTGTTCTTTCAAATGTCTTTTATCTAATCATGTATTCATGTATTTAGTTAATTGACTAAGTGTTCTTTAATTATTTTATCTAATTATTTTTTATTAATTATTTAATTAATTTTTTAGCTTTTTCATTAATTACTCCCACTATCCTTTCCAGTTCATGCATTCTTCCTCCATGTATTTCTGTTACAGTCAGGCAACCATATCTGCATGTCTACATTTATTTATTTATTTATATGATCAAATCATCCTTCATTATTCAGTCAAATGTAGTCAATCACCTTCATCCGAGTATTTATCCACTCATTTATTTTATCTGCATAACCATACATAATCTACACAACGATCTAATCATGCATCCATTCAATCATCATTTCCACTACATGTCACTTCGTTACATACGATCATTATATAGCCACTCTTCTTCTCCCCCGTTCTTTCCCGAGGCCAGCGCCTGCGCACTGCCTCCTGCCCATCTTCCTCCCACTGTCAATAAATACCGCGTCCGCCAGGCGCCCCTGCCAGCACGCAGCCCGTCTCTCACGGCACCTGGACGACGCAGTGAGTCCTTCCCGTCCAACACCAACGCAAACTCTCTCCCTTCTCTCCCCTTCTGCCCACCCCCTAAAACTAATACCTTATTCTTCTTTCCCATCCAGGCTGGACATCAGGCAGCACATTTCTGCCACCCACCCCGCAGGAGAATTCCCCCTGCAGGTACATCACTCACTGCATAAACCACCTTACCTAATTATTATCCCCATTTAATTACTATCTCCATTCAATACCTTATCTATCTATTTATTTATTTAATTTGTTTGTTTATTTATATTTATTTATATGTATTTATATACAATTAATTATCTATTTACATTGATTTTTGTATTCCATTACTGCCTGCTATTCACCTACTTATATATTCTCTTATATATTTTCATATATCTTTAATTTTAATTTCAATTGTGCAAGTGTGTTTTTTTAACCATATGCATTCGCGTGTGCACACATGTAGGTGTACATATATATATATATATATATATATATATATATATATACATAGATGTGTTTATACATTACTTTTAGCCTGTACTAATCATGCCCCTATATGTCCTATCCTGCTCATATACGTTTTTATAATAATCTTACTAATCATGATAATCATACAAATTATGTTGTTATGTTTTGTTCTGTTGCTTTTGTTTTTGTCTTTGTCTTTGTCTCTTGCCATGTAACTCACATAGTTTTTAGACCTGATGAAGACGCCGTTACAGTGTCAAAATGCGATGTCACTAGAGATGAGCGAGTATACTCGTCCGAGCTTGATGCTCGTTTGAGTATTAAGGTACTCGAAACGGCTCGTTGCTCGTACAAGTATTTCCCCTGCTCGAGATCGAGCATTTAATTAAAAAAACACAGTGAAGAACAGTGAAGAATAGAATAAAAACAGTGAACACAGGATTATTTAAGTGAAAAACACAGTGAAGAACACAGTGAAGAATAGATTACAGATGTTCGGCACATCTGCTTACTTGTCGAGAGATACCCACGGAACGGTGCGAACAAAATACTATGTGAAGAACAATATATATGTGTGAAGAACACATTGAAGAACACGGTGAGCAGGACGGAGACACCGGGGAGCAGCACAGAGACACCGGGGAGCAGCAGCACAGAGACACCGGGGAGCAGCAGCACGGAGACACCGGGGAGCAGCAGCACGGAGACACCGGGGAGCAGCAGCACGGAGACACCGGGGAGCAGCAGCACGGAGACACCGGGGAGCAGCAGCAGCACGGAGACATCGGGGGAACAGCAGCACGGAGACACCGGGGAGCAGCAGCAGCACGGAGACATCGGGGGAACAGCAGCACGGAGACATCGGGGGAACAGCAGCACGGAGACATCGGGGGAACGGCAGCACGGAGACACTGGGGCAGCACGGAGACATCGGGCAGCACGGAGACATCGGGTAGCACGGAGACATCGGGGCAGGGGCAGAACGGAGACACTGGGGCAGCACGGAGACACTGAGGAAGCACGGACACATCGGGGAGCACGGAGACATCGGCGCAGGGGCAGAACGGGGACACTGGGGCATCACGGAGACATTGGGCAGCAGGGAGACATCGGGGCAGGGGCAGAACGATGACACTGGGGCAGCGCGGAGACATCGGGCAGCAGGGAGACATCGGGCAGCACGGAGACATCGGGGCAGGGGCAGAACGATGACACTGGGGCAGCATGGAGACACTGGGGCAGCACAGAGACACTGGGGCAGCACGGAGACACTGGGGCAGCACGGAGACACTGGGGCAGCACGGAGACACTGGGGCAGCACGGAGACATCGGGCAGCACGGAGACATCGGGCAGCACGGAGACATCGGGCAGCACGGAGACATCGAGCAGCACGGAGACATCGAGCAGCAGGGAGACATCGGGCAGCATGGAGACATCGGGGCAGGGGCAGAACGATGACACTGGGGCAGCACGGAGACACTGGGGCAGCACGGAGACATCGTGCAGCACAGAGACATCGGGGCAGGGGCAGAACGGAGACACTGGGGCAGCACGGAGACATTGTGCAGCACGGAGATATTGGGGCAGGGGCAGAACGGAGACACTGGGGCAGCACGGAGACACTGGGGCAGCACAGACACATCGGGCAGCACGGAGACACCGGGGAGCAGCAGCACGGAGACACCGGGGAGCAGTAGCACGGAGACACCGGGGAGCAGCAGCACGGATCCCGGGACAGCGTATCTCCCGACAAGTAAGCAGATGTGCCGAACATCTGCAATCTATTCTTCACTGTGTTTTTCACTGCGTTTTTCACTTAAATGATCCTGTGTTCACTGTTTTTATTCTATCCTTCACTGTTCTTCACATCTGCTAACTTGTCGGGATATAATATACGCGCAGAACAGTGAAGAATAGATTGCAGATGTTTGCATACATCTGCTAACTTATGAGAAGACATTCTTTTTCAATTAAATAATACATTTTATTCCCGAACCATGGTCCCTTTGAAAAATGCTCGAGTCTCCCATTGACTTCAACGGGGCTCGTTATTCGAGACGAGCACTCGAGCAACAGGAAAAGTTCGTCTCGAATAACGAGCACTCGAGCATTTTAGTGCTCGCTCATCTCTAGTTATCACACTACCAATAAAAACCATTATTAAAACCACCATCACTCTTATTTGGATGTAGCTCGTCTATCCACTTGACCCCGTTTTTTTCGCTTTGTTTTCCTTATTCTTTCTGGACCACAATCCAGCTCCGGGGCCTGACACTGTAACTCCACGACATCACCCTCTAAGAGACTCCTTTCCCGTGCACATACTCCTTTTGGCGCCTGGCTCAAAAAATCCCAAATTTTCACCTCAAATTCATTGTTTATTCATCTCAGAATTTTAATGCTAATTCCATTTTATTTGTTTTTTTGTTAGTATTGGATTTTCACTACAGAAGACCACTGCCCCTGCATCTGTTTTTAGTTTGACTTTGCACATTCTTGCACATGTATTTATAAAGTGTCTGCACATTTGTGTTGTGGCTGCCCTATACCCGAAGCAACACAAAATTCTGCACTGACAGGGGCATTCCAGTGCATGGTCGGACTGTGCACCACGCCTTCTGTTAAAGGTGCACCTGAAAAAAGTTGGTGCACTCTGTCGGAATAGTGCATGGGGCACCAGATTCATGAAGAACATGCTCTACAATTCATGAACCCTGTACACTTTAAAAGCAAACCTAGTAGAGTTTGCAGTTTTAGATAGATGTGGGCCACTGTGTATGGAGAATGCTGTTCCCGAGCACTCTCTATACCAGTGATGGCGAACCTTTTAGAGGCCGAGTGCCCAAACTACAACAAAGACCCACTTATTTATCGCGAAGTGCAAACACAATAATTTAATTTGTGATTTATACTTCCTTCTCTGTCACAGTTTAATTGATACCAGCACTCTGAGGACACCAATAAAGCAGAAAATAGTCCCAGGTAGAGCTGTCACTTTAAAATAGCTCTGTGCTCAGCAAGTCCTGGGCTGTCTGGGACTGCAGGAAGTTACCTGGAGTCATCTCTGGTGATGGCCTGAGTGCCCACAGAAAGGGCTCTGAGTGGCACCTCTGGCACCAGTGCCATAGGTTAGCCATCACTGCTCTATACCAATTGCCTTTTATTACTTTAGTGCTTATTATTACATTACCTATTTGGAAATGCTTCAACTATCCACATAAATATATATTGTAATGTATTTTAATCTCCTTATGCCAGAATTATAACAGGGAGTGAAAGTTAGGAGGTGTGCCATCGGTCAGTCCAACTGATTCGGACTGATTGCCATATTTAACTTTGAAACTGTGTTGCACGCCCTTTGTTAAAGATGCATGGTGAGAGTGCTGGTGAATGTCAATGATAATAAAAAAAAATATTGTGTAAATACATTTTTTCCACCCCCTTTGGGCCAGGCAGAGGAAGTGCCATGAGCAAATGCCTACCTCTGCCTACCCCTCGTCCCTGCCATGGTAGGGGGTATGGGATTCAAAATGATAGTACACTCCACATTATAACACAAGGAAAGAACAACCTCAGGATCGAAGGCAGTGGATTCTCTGAACCACCGCAGATGATGACATAGGCCGGCACCTAGAACTGGAATCTAAGCGGTACCCAGTTTTCACCAGAGCCCGCCTTAAAGTGTGTTGGACTTCTGTTGGACTTGAGGTCAAGAACAGAATGGAGGTCACAACAGGAAATAAGTATAATCGCAAAGGGCATCAGGAAAGCTTTCTCTAAGTCTATAAGGCACAAAGATCCGGCAGGGAACACAGGAAGGGGCAGGAATTTATCTTGGCATGCAATCATCCTGCCAGCACCAATTATCGGTGCACTGGCCCACTAAATCTTAAAGAGCCGGCACGCACGCCCCCTAAGAGGCGGGAACACGTTCCCCGGACTGGAGAGGCAGGAGCCAGGAGAGGTAAGTTAGGAGACAGACAGGCTCTGGGGGCAGAGCAAGGCGCATGGGTGTGCCTGCGACCCTGTCCACCTAAAATATTTGGTATTTGGGAGACAGATAGAGATGAGCGAGCACTAAAATGCTCGGGTGCTCGTTATTCGAGACAAACTTTTCCTGATGCTCGAGTGCTCGTCTCTAATAACGAACCCCATTGAAGTCAATGGGAGACTCGAGCATTTTTCAAGGGGACCAAGGGTCTGCACAAGGAAGCTTGGCCAAACACCTGGAAACCTCAGAAAATGATGGAAACACCACGGAAATGGACAGGAGACAGCAGGGGCAGCATGCTGCTTAATCGTACTATTATGCCAAAATTATGGGCAACAGCATGGCGATGACAGAGTGATCGAATGAGGCTAGATAGCATCCAAAACAACCAATAATTGACCCTGACACTATAGAAGATGGCATGCAGAGGCAGCGGCAGCAATGGCAGGCTAGAGAGAGGCATGGCGACATACCCTAAATGGACTCAGACTTCAAACCAATGGGTGGCAGAGAGGAACCAAAGGAGGTGAGCAAGAAGCGCTGAAATGATTTCCTATGTCAACAAAAGGTTGACGGTATATTTAATCGTTAACACAGCATGGTGGCGACATAGTGACCAAGTTCCATAACGTATCTGGTGAAACACCCGAACAATGAGCCTGACCCAGCTCGTTTGATAAGGGGACGACATGTGGAGGCAGCCATGGAGACGACTTCCATGATTAAGAGTGACAGTATGGGGCATCCATGTTGCGCTGCTATGATTGAAACTTCAGGTCTCCAGCATGGCGGCGACAGATGCGCCGAGTTCCATTATGTATCTGTTGAAGCACCCGAAAATTCTGCCTGACACAGCTCGTTTGATAAGGGGATGATGTGCTGTATATTCTCTCGTGCTCCAGCGTCTGGGGTATAGAGAGTTGAAAGTTGCGCATTAAGACATTGGTGGACGCTGTGGAGGATCGTGGAGGCGAAATGGACAGGAAACAGCAGGGGTAGCATGCATGGATGCCTCTGAGGCTGCCCAATCTTGGGATGGAGCTGGCGGTCCGCTGCCAGGCGAGCTTTTGCCTGTCCAAGCCCCTGTCTCTCGGCTCCTCCCCACCCAAAATGGGCCTGGGGGACAGAAGCGTTTACTTTGAAAAAAATATAATTTTCAATGCAGGCGGGGTCATTTGAATATTTCATCTAGGAATAATGGAATAGCATAGCGGTTCTATTTTTAATTGTTTTTATGGAAATGGTTCCATGATTAAGAGCGACAGTATGGGGCATCCATATTGCGCTGCTATGATTGCAACTTCAGGTCTCCAGCATGGCGGCGACAGATGCGCCGAGTTCCATTATTTATCTGGCGACACACCTGAAAATTCTCCCTGACACAGCTCGTTTGATAAGGGGACGATATATGGAGGCAGTGAAGTAGTAGTAGATTAAAGGTGCTGCAGTTAAAACTATGTTAGTTGGATCTTGGAATGGAGCTGGCGCTCCGCTGCCAGGCGAGCTTTCGCCTGTCCAAGCCCCTGTCTCTCGGCTACTCCCCAAACAGCACTTCTAAGAACCATATGTATAAGATCAAGTGTAGTAGTGTTCTTATAAGTTTGGGTTATGGCGGGTGAGGGAAATGTAAACAGATGCGCAAGAAGCGCTGAAATAATATCGGGAAATGATAAAAGTTTGCCAGTATATTTTGTGGATAACACAGCAGGGTGGCGACAAAGTTAACAAGTTTGATGTGGAAGCCATGAAAACAACCCAAAATTCTACGTGACACAGCTCGTTTGCTAAGGGGACGATGTATGGAGGCAGCTATATGGACGACTTTGGGAGGCAGCTATGGAGATGATGTGTGGAGGTAGCAATGGACACAACGTGTGGAGGCAGCTATAAAGACGACGTGTGGATGCTGCTATGGAGACAATTAAATTTGGATAGTGCCTGTATGTGGCACTCCCAAAAATTTTTAAAACAGAGGACCGGGTAGGTGGCCCTCCAGAAAAATTAAATACATAGAGTACTATAGGTAGAGCCAGTTGGTCCTGGCAAAAAATAGCCAGTTTTCTCTGCTTTAGTGTACAAAGAGGAGGAGAAGGAGGAAAATGAGGAGGAGGAGTGCATACATTATTCAGGTTGAGCTTCTTTCACCTGGTGGAGAATGAAAATGCGGAGAAATCCAAGCTTTATTCATCTTGATAAGCGTCAGCCTGTCAGCGCTGTCAGTTGACAGGCGTGTTTGCTTATTGGTAATGATGCCACCAGCTGCACTGAAAACCGGCTCAGACAACACGCTAGCGGCAGGGCAGGCAAGAACTTCCAAGGTGTACAGTGCCAGTTCGTGCCACATGTCCAGCTTTGAAACCCAGTAGTTGTAGGGAGCTGTGTGAATATTTAGGACGATGGTATGGTCATCTACGTACTCCCTTACCATCTTTCTCTAAAGATCAGCCCTACTTTTCCGAGACTGGGGACAGGTGACAGTGTCTTGCTGGGGTGACATAAAACTGGCAAAGGCCTTGTAAAGCGTACCCCTGCCAGTGTTGGACAAGCTGCCTGCTCGCCTACTCTCCCTCACTACTTGTCCAGCAGAAGTACGCCCTCTGCCGCTAGCGCTGTCAGAAGGGAAATACTGTTTCAGCTTGTGCACCAGGGCCTGCTGGTATTCATGCATTCTCACTCTCCGTTCCTCTCCAGGGATGAGAGTGGAAAGATTTTGCTTGTACCGTGGGTCCAGGAGAGTGAATACCCAGTAATCGGTGCTGGAATAAATTCTTTGAACATGAGGGTCATGGGATAGGCAGCCTAGCCTGAAATCTGCCATATTCGCCAGAGTCCCAAAGCGCAAGAATTCACTCCCCTCACTGGCCTGTCTGTCCATTTCCTCCTCCTCCAACTCCTCTTCTTCTGCCCATACACGCTGAACAGTGAAGGACTGAGCAATGCTCCCCTCTTCTGTCTCGCCAACATTCTCCTCCTCCTCATCCTCCTCCACCTCCTCCGATATGCGCTGAGAAACAGAACTGAGGGTGCTTTGGCTATCAACAAGGGAATCTTCTTCCCCCGTCTCTTGTGACGAGCGCAAAGCTTCTGACTTCATGCTGACCAGAGAGTTTTTCAACAGGCCAAGCAGTGGGATGGTGAGGCCTCAAAGTTACTCAGCACCTGACAGATATCAGACATCCACGTCCACTCCTCATTGTAGACTTGAGGAAGCAGTCTACAATCGCTCTGCGCTGCTGGTAAACTCTGGATAACATGGTTAATGTTGAATTCCACCTCGTGGGCACGTCGCACAACAGTCTGTGAGCGGCGCTGCGCTGCACTGAGAGTGGCAGCATCTGTTTTGGACTTCCTGAAATGAGCACAGATGCAGCGCACCTTCGTGAGCAAATCAGACAGATTGGGGTATGTCTTGAGGAACGTGTCAGGTGGACCTTGTCAGAAACGGCGTTGGTCAGGGCACGGATGATGTTGTCTGACACGTGCTGGTGCAGGGCTGGGACGGCACATTGGGAAAAGTAGTGGCAGCTGGGGACCGAATACCGAGGGGCGGCCGCCGCCATGAAAGGCCTTGGTCTCTACCAGCCTATAGGGCAGAATCTCCAGGCTAAGCAGTTTGGAGATGTGGACGTTGAGGTCTTGGGCATGTGGGTGGGTTGCACTGTACTTCCTCTTGCACTCCAGCGTCTGGGGTATGGAGAGCTGAACGCTGCACATGGAGACATTGGTGGATGCTGTGGAGGATCGTGGAAACGAAGGTGTGGTTTTCGCACGGGAGTTGTTTGGGCCAGGGTCCTGGGCAAGGGGCTGACTAGCAGAGGCAGTAGGTGACACAGGAAAAGGAGCAGTGGTGTCCCCGGCCGAAGGTGAACGGCCTTGGTTCCATTGAGTGGGGTGTTTAGCATTCATATGGCTGCGCATACTGGTGGTGGTTAAGCTGGTAGTGGTGGAACCCCTGCTGATCCTGGTGTGGCACAGGTTGCCTCCAGACTTCCGAAAATCTAGCCCTCGCCACGGGAGCTTGACTATGGGAAGCGTTTGGCGCTGATGCACCAGCTCTGGCCCTGCCTCTCCGTCTGGCCCCACCACTGCCTCTTCCAACCTGTTCTCCTCGAGGACTCGCCTCCGTCTCAGAAGCACTGTGTTCACCCGGCCTATCAACCCAGCTTGGGTCTGTCACCTCATCATCCTCCGATCCCTCAGTCTGCTCCCCCTTCGGACTTCCTGCCCTGACAACAATTTCACCATTGTCTGACAACCGTGTCTCCTCATCGTCCGACACCTCTTTACACACTTCTTCCACTACGTCAACAATGTCATCATCACCCACAGACTGTGACCGGTGGAAAACCTGGGCATCGGAAAAAAGCTCAGCGGCAACCAGACAAGTGGTTTGTGACTCTGGGAAGGGTCCAGAAAACAGTTCCTCAGAGTATGCCGGTTCAAATGCCAAATTTTCCTGGGAGGGGGCAGACTGGGGGGAAGGAGGCTGAAGTGGAGGAGTGCTGATTTCGGTGACATGGGTGGACTGCGTGGAAGACTGACTGGTGGACAAATGGCTAGAAGCATTGTCCGCAATCCACGACATCACCTGTTTGCACTGTTCTGGCCTCAACAGTGCTCTACCACGGGTCCCAGTAACTTGAGACATGAACCTAGGAAGTGTAGCTCTGCGGTGTTCCCCTGCTCCCTCATCAGCAGATGGTGTCTCACCCCGCCCAGGACCACGGCCTCTGACCCCTGCAGTAGTGAGACGCCCTCGTCCTCCACCCCTAGCCCTCGGCTTCAACATTTTCAAAGTTAAAGTGTAAACTTTAAATTTTTTTGTGTTTTTTTTGTGTGTTTTTGTGTTAAGAAAGTCGGTTGGGTTCTTGTATGCCTAGTTTCTAAACCTACACTGACAGAACACAACAACTGGATTTTAAGTAACTTTAAGGTTACTTAAAAAATTGTCAGACTGTGCCTAATTCAATCAAACCCCTAATAAATTTTCCCACTTAGTTGTTTGAGATGGATGTGTGTCACTAAGAGCTAAATATAACGTTCGCAAGACTCCCTGCAAATTCGTCACAATATGGTACTAGCTGCACTTCTAGTGCCAGCAAGGCCAGCCACAAGCAAATCAACAAAAAATATATATATATATATATATATATATATATATATATATATATAATGCTATTGTAGGCCTAAGAAAGCCGGTTGGGTTCTTGTACGCCTAGTTTCTAACCTACACTGACAGCACACAACAACTGCATTTTAAGTCACTTTAAGCTTTGAAAAAAAAAATATATATATATAACGCTATTCCAGCCCTAACAGTAAGCTAATAGAACACCCTAACGCTATCCCTGTAGCAGCAGCAACTCTCTCCCTAACGGAATCCAGACAGAGAATGATCCGAGCAGCGCGGGCAAAGGCTAGTCTATTCGAGGGTCACCTGATCAGGCCAGCCAACCACTGTTATCGACGTGTAAGGGTACCACGTCATGCTGGGTGGAGTGCAGAGTCTCCTGGCTTGTGATTGATCTGTTTCTGGCCGCCAAAAATCAAAACAGAGGTTCATTTCCCATAGAGGTCCCGGTGAATCAACAGCATCCAAACACCGCACTGCATTTATGGTCTGACAAAGGGATTGTATCCCGAAACGCGTTACCATTGGACTTTCCTACTGCTGTTTTAACAATAAAATCACACATAATTTTTTCATCTTTCAGCTTGTACCCATTCATTACCTACCGTTTATTCTTCATCTCCTAAAATTGGTTAATAGCGCACCCACACATAGCTCCAAAAAACCTTTTGCTTCTTCCATATCTACATTACTACGGTTTCCTCTGGATTCCGGTATTTGGAGCAAGTGGGAGCTGCTGGAGTAACCACTATCGGAGACCCCCAAAAAAAGGGGTGGATAATATCCCCCCTTCTCTGGTTTTTTACTGCACTTATACAAGTGCCCACCAGGTGAGGACCTTTTAATATCTACCTGCCATCACTTATCGCTACGATATCACGCGAGGCGCCGTCCTCCCTGTTGTCCCTTTTGTCCTCCATATTTCGTTACAATCTCTACGCTGCACAGCATATTGCCCAAAACCCAAAACTTCATTTTATGCAGAACCCTACACTTGGACCCCTGTCACTGCAGCAATGATGGAGAAGTATTGGGGCATAACACTTCTTATGGGGATTGTAAAGAAGCCAAATCAGGGACTACTTGAGCACAGACATTTTGCGATGAGCAGGATGTGCTTTGAAGCCATCCATAGGTTTTTGCACTATACCGACAAACACACAGTGCCCACCCAGAGGTGACCTGGTACAATTCAAAGGGAGACTTCAATTCCGCCAGTACCTGTCCATTAAGAGGTCAAGGTATGGTGTGAATATGTATAAGCTGTGCGAAAGTACATCAGGGTATATCTACAAGTTCAGGGGTTATAGGAAGGACTCCTCTATAGTGCCCCTAGAATCCCCCTCCCTTCCTGGGTGGTACAGGGAAAATAGTGTGGGATTTGATGCACCCACTGCTGTACCAGGGCTACCACCTCTACCTGGACAATTTCTACACCAACACTACCCTGTTCAAGTGCCTTGCTTCCAGAAATACTGCGGAATGCGGCACTGTATACAGAAATCAGAGAGGTCTCCCTAAGTTGCTGCTTGGGCCAAAACTGAAAACTCACGATAGCAGGGCACTATGTAGCAACTCAGTAATGTGTGTTAAGTACAAGGACAAGAGAGAGGTCCTTGTATTAACCACAATACATGGGCACACCACCACCCCTGCCCCTGTAAGAGATGCCAGTGTAGAAGCCCCCAAGCCGGACTGTATGTTATATTATATACAAGTACAAGTACATGACTTGTCGGACCAGGTGCTATAGCCATACAACGCCATGTGGAAGTCGAGGGTGTGGTACAAAAAGATGGCTGTGCACTTCTTGCAGAGAGCACTATATAAAGTTAGGGCCGAAGTGGACCAGGAGGCGGAGCCGGTAACGGAGGCCCGTCATGATGAGGGGGACCGGAGCGATGGGGTTAAGGGGGCGGGGCTTATGCCCGCACCGAAGATCTCGCGGGAGCCGCAGTCTCCCGGTCACTTAAAAGGGGGCAGGGACGGCCCCTTCTTCCTCTTGCCACGACGACAGGGAATCGAGCGCCCTCCCTCCCTTTGGTGCGCTGGGTAAATGTTATTTAAACTTGTCACGCAGCCTGTGGCGGGGTCTATGAGGGCCAGTGGGGTGAAGCATTATACAGGTGGAAGTGGTTTTGGGAAGAACGAGTGTTTGGTCACACCCGGTGGGTGGACCCGGGAGGAGGAAATTGAGTGTCCGCGACATTTTTGTCACCCCACGAGCTGGAGCGGTGCGGCGTGGGGAATATTGCGTACACTCTCTTCTCGCCGGCCCTCATAGACCTTCTTTCTGCAGGTTTTTTCATGTATAGTTAATAAATGTTAAATTGTAACATGTTATTTATGTTAATATATTTAAATTCCCTTTGTATGTTTGTTAATAAAGAGGCTGCTGTGGCCGCCATATTCCAACTTCAAAGGCGTCTTTCCGTGTATTTCTCTTGGATAAGGTAAAGGTACACAGGAATTGATGGGTGTACAGGTCATAGGCACTGAGCACATCGGGAGTCCCTACATCATGCTTACGTGCTGCATTGATATGCAGGCCAGAAGGGAACTTTCCTGGAATTTCAAGAGGTGTTAACAAAGAGAGACCAAGAAGGAGGGAGTGCCAGCACTTCTGGAAGCGAGGCCACACGTATTGTACCAGGGCAGCACTATGCAGGAGTAGTTCCCCAAACTGCCAAGAAGAGAAGGACACAGAAGAGGTACAGGGTGTGCTCCAAAATAGGTATTCTGAAGGACACCATTCATCACTGTGAGACATGCTCAGAAAACTAGAGTTGTTTGTATGAAAGATTGCTTCTGAATTTATCATACATCCCTGGATTTTTAGAGTACCCTGTTGTTACCCTGATGTACAATGCACAGCTTATACATCATGCCGCACCTTCCCTTCTAAGCCCTGCAATGTGCCCAGCCTGTAGATAACTGCCCCATATGAGATATTGCTTTAACTGGGAGAACCTGCATCATCATTTTTGTGGTGTTTGTCTCCCGTGGCAGGAGCTGGGCACAAAATGACATATTGGATATTTTTTACTATGCACTATCCATTATGGACCTTTTGGGTGGTCCACCTGTGGGGTTAAAATGCTAACTTTACCCCTAGATTAATTCATGTAGGGGTGTAGTTTTCAAAATAGTGACAGTTCTTAGGGCTTTCTACTGTACTGGCCCCTATTGCCATCTACAAATCTTTCATGATGCCAAAAAGAAAAAAATTGTACAATGTCTGTGCTCCAAAAAGTTATTCCCTTTTGAGCCCTGTCGTGTCTCCATCATACAAATTATTGCAGCTTACGGGGTATTGCCCTAACCGGGGTAACCCACAGAATGATTTTTGATGTGTTTTTCCCCAGTGGCATGAGTTGGGCAAAATACTTTTGTCACTACAATGGCATATTTGATTAAGTGCAATATATTTGTTTATCTGCATTACTCACATTGTATTACATTTGAGCCATATTAGGGGTTAAAGAGTTCATACAACCATACATACATTCTTTGAGGAGTTCCCTTTCCAAAATGGGGTCACTACTTGGGGGTTTTTATTGTATTCGTACCTCGGGGGCACCCCCCAACAACAATCTAGTGAAAACGAAGCTCCAAAGGCAAAATGTTACTCCTTCCCTTCTCAGCCCTACTATGTGCCCACCCTGTCAATTATTGGCACATTTGTGGTATTGCCATACTCGGGACAACCCGCAGAATGATTTTTTGGGGTGTTTGTCTAAAGTGGCATGAGTTGGGCACAATATATTAGACACTAAAATGACATTTTTGAGATAAAACCACATTTTTTTGGCATTCAATTTTGGTAAGCATGTTGGGGGTTAAAATGCTCAATACAACCACAGATAAATTCTTTGAGGGGTTTAGTTTCTGAAATGGTGACATGTTTGGTGGCTTCTATTGTACTTTTCCTTCAGGGGATCTTCAATTACACTGTGGCACCACAAAACATTTGCAGCCAAATTGGCCTGCCAAAATCCCAATGATCACCAAAAGAAAAACGGGGGTGAGGTCAGTGGGCCACCGACCCCAAACCTCCCAAGAAAGCAATACACATACAGGAACAAAAGAAAGCAGTAACTAATATAAACAACCAAGAGGTTAAAAAATCAATTTCATTTTATTATTGTGTATATATATTAAATGACAAACATAAATAGGGAAAAAATTGCACAATAACCAATGTAAACTGTAGTATATAGCAGCAAAGGGCTCCCTGTCACGCCAAAGTAAGTCAACTCAAAGTGATGCAAGGAATATAAAGTTTTATAAAAGTCACAAATAGAATTACAATGCATAAAGGGAAAGCCACATGTTATGCATATAAATAAAGAGATCACATACAGACCGTCGGTAGTGTGCAATGACTACCGACGGTCTGTATGTGATCTCTTTATTTATATGTGCAACACCCTCGCCGATGCAAGGCAGAGCTGTGTTTGCAAATACGTCCCACCATGTAGCTTGCAGCCTGTGTAGGGTCTGATTAGCTACATGGCATGTCACTACATAACACTAGATAACACAGATGAACTCTGCAGTGGTAGATCCTGCCTGGCAAGGCAGGAGTTAATTCTTTGATGTGATGTAAGATGTGTCATCCAATCACATGTGTTATCCTAATGTATTGTAAGCTGGGATGTAATTGGAGGAGTAACCACCACATGACCAAGAGCTGAGAAAAAGTGACGGTTGGAGATTTCCAACAGTCAGTTCAGTTAGTTCAGTGAGACCAAGGAGTGAGTTAGACAGAGAGAGGAAAGGGGTATCATCCTACCTTCCAGGGTGATACCTGAACCACTCCAGGACAAGCTGAAGCTTCCTATTAGGACACAGCTACCTCCCAGCCTGCCCTCTGCATCCAGGCTGGCGATCTACCTCCTGTGGCTCCCTCCAAGTACATCTCAGCAATCCACTACTCTGTTAAAGGCACGTTGCTGCGGTTCCTGTCGGTTCCAATAAAGAACTGTAAGTTGTTTTTGTTCAACCTCTGCCTCCGTCTGGTCCCTGCTACTACAACTACCATCATCACAGGCACCCTGTCCACCACACAGAGACTTAGACTCTAGACACCAAAGGGTTGCCCCAGGGAGATCCGCTATAGCAGCCTCTCCCTCATCATTTCTTGCCAACACCACCCTGCTGGAGACCTGCCATACCAAGCACCGTGACACTAGCGTGCCTAGGCCGCAACCGCCAGCCACTCAGGTACTGCGGGCCCCGGCTGACTCCAGGCCCCGAGAAAAGGCTAGGCCCCGTTGGGGGATGTTGCAAGTGGCGTCACGAACACAGGATCATTACTTCTGTGCCTTATTCTGGCACTAGAGACTATCCTTTATTGAAAAACTACTGTGCTGCCTAACCCTGCTACCATTCGGGTATAGGCCCAAGTGATTTTGTGCTATATTTCACATTGACTTTATTACTGCTGCCAAGCGCTGTCAAGGATCGCTCCAGCAATCAGGGGGTTAATCCCTGCCAACGGACTCTGTTAGCTCAACTACAGTTGGTGCAGAGCGGTTAACGCATTTACCTCACAAGGCTGTGGCGCAGCAAGTATTTCCAGCCTGCCAAATCTTCACTGGCGGGAACTCCAGAGTTGTCACTAGGCTCCGCCCCCTGCGCGAGTGGCGCGAAGCACCGTGGAGGAGGAGCTGGAGCGTGTGCGGCCGGCAACGAAGAGGGTTAATCGGCCATCTTGGATTTCGGCGCAGGCCGCGCCTGAAGCCTGCCAGCAGCGTGCGCCTCATCCGGAGTTCCGGCGAACGTGTCCTGCGACTGGAGGAGAACACCGCTGAGCATCACTGAGCCCCTGCTGCCTGCCGGACATCGGGAACGGAGTCCTTCATGCACCGGAGCTGTTCTGTCACCGCGGCTGATCCTGAGTGAGTACCGCTGGGGTAGAGATTGTTTCCGATGCTAGGTTATTGGCTCACCTCCCAGGGAATAGTGACTGTGTCTTAAAGTGCCCACGTCCCATTCTAGCCATCGCCCATACCAACGGACATTGTGTAACCCTACAGACTTCCCTCAGCTAGGCCAGTCATGTCCGCCCAGGACGAAGATACGGGAGTGGAGCAGGTCCCGTCCCCTGGTCCCTCCTCAGGGTACCGGAGCATGTTAAGCCCTCCAAAGAGTCCTTTCACCCCTGCTACAGTCAGGGTCCCTGGGATCCCCACCATGATGCCTCTGACTATGCCATACTATCCAGGGGCCCCCTGGTTACCCCACTACGAGGGAGAATCACACACTCTCCCTGAATTCAGGGACAAGTTGTTAGCCACCTTCGCCCTGTACCCGTTCACAGAGGAACAGAAAGTGGGCATCCTAACCGGGCAGTTGAAAGGACCCGCTCTCCGGGAAGTCAAGTCTTGGCCCCAAGAACAGTGTCAGAATGTGGTCCAAATTCTTGATAGGCTGCGCAACACCTTTGACAAGTGTACTGCCTCAGAGTTGAAGCAGCAATTCTTTGGGAAAAGACAGAAGCCCCAAGAGTCCCTCGGAGACTTTGCCCTCTCCCTACAGGAGACATGGAAGGCCATAACCCGTCTTGATCCCAAAGACGCTGAAACCTCTGATCAAACCCTGAGGGAACAATTCATTAATGGACTTGTTGATAGAAATCAAAGGTGTCAACTAAAGATCATCTCTTCTCAACATGCCCAGGCCTCCTTTCTTGAGTTTAAGGAAATTGCCATTGACATATTAGGGGACTGACCGCCTACTGGACCGCAGAAAGAGCCTGAATCCGTGGAAATGGAGGACTCTGCTCTAGCTTGCCATCCAACGCAGTCGACATCACCTACTCCTGCGGCTATGGAAGTTGCTGGCTTAGCAGGACAGATCCCTAATCTGGCGGACACCCTGCATAAAATACTCGATCGGTTGGCCCAGTTGGAAGTGACTTTCTCCGCTATGAGGAAGAAACCTCCAGAGAACTCTGTACGGTCAGCTACCCTCGTGACTCTCCGGCCAAACAGCGCCCAAGAGAAGCGAAGTCGTTAAGCACCTGGAGTCAGAAGAAACCCCGCCAGCGGTGCAGCTACTGCCATATATATGGGCATGAAGAGGATGGATGTCGTCAGTTAAACGACAAACCCTTGGAGCTAAGGGACGACCTCCAAGGGAAGAACCTGTAAGTCCCCGAGATGCTAACTGGATGCCCAGGTTCGTGGGGACTCGCCCCATGGCTTATGTAACCATCAACGGAGTTACCCTACCGGCCTTAATTGATACCGGCTCTCAAGTGACCACCCTCCGGAGTGCTGCCTTCGAGAAATGCCGAGGAGGAGCATCCTTGGTCCAGCCTCCCAAGGCTTACTTGAACATTATTGCTACGAATGGAAAACCCGTACCCATCCGTGGCTACTGGGAGCCCACGCTAACCATTGGAGACACTGAGTTAACCAGACAGGGCGTAGTGGTGACACGAGTGCCCGAAAACGGTAACTTCTCCCTGGTACTGGGTACCAATGTCCTCCGCAACTGCTACCCTGAAGTGCTGAAGGCTCTCCAAGACTCCCTGCCAACAGTGCCCAATGGTTCCCGGAAGGTAATTCAGGAGACTATGCAGGTTCTAGCGGCGCAACAGAAGTTTGCTGGCCCTAATGGTGAAATCTGCAGAGCCCGGATCAAGTATCCCCAACCTGTCCGCCTTCAACCTGGGACTGAGACGTTAGTATGGTGTCGAGCCTACATGGGCGTCCAAGGTCAAGACTACCAGGCGATAGTAGAACCTCTACCAGCTGATGAAGACCTACCCATTCTAGCCACCCGGAGCCTATTCACTGTATCCCGAGGACAAGTACCCATTCGACTACTAAATGTGGGAGACTCCCCAGTGGATCTGAGAAAGTACCAGGCTGTAGCCACTCTCTTCAGCGTCCATCCTGAAGACTTGGTGGAAACCTCTCTGTCTGCCTCCCAACAGTTGGAACTGAAGCAAAGTGCTGAAGGTGAGCCTGCCGAGCAATCCTGGTGGCTTGAGCTCAATATTGGAGACAACGATTTTACTCCTGCAGACCAAGTACAAGGCGTCCTGGATGTCGTTATGAAGCACCACCAGGCCTTCAGCAAACACCCACTGGATTTTGGGCAGACTACCCTGATCCAACATACCATCCCTACTGGCTCTCATCCCCCTATCAAGGAGCGATACCGGCCCATACCTCCAGCCCGCTACCAAGAGGTGAAGAAGCTGGTACAAGAGATGAAGACAGCCAATGTTATCCAGGAAAGTCACAGCCCATGGGCTGCCCCGCTGGTCCTTGTGAAAAAGAAGGATGGAACCCTTCGATTCTGTGTTGACTATAGGAAGATCAACAATATCACCCACAAGGATGCCTATCATCTGCCTCGAATCGAGGAATCCCTCGCAGCCCTAGGGTCAGCTGCCTACTTCTCTACCCTGGACCTGACCAGTGGCTACTGGCAAGTGGCCATGGCGCTGGAAGACAGAGAGAAGACGGCTTTCACCACCCCAATGGGCCTGTTCGAGTTCAACAACATGCCGTTCGGGCTATGCAACGCCCCAGGCACATTTCAACGGCTGATGGAGAGATGTTTGGGTCATCGAAACTTCGAGACCGTCCTGCTATACTTGGATGACATCATCATCTACTCCAAGACTTATGAAGACCACCTCCACCATCTGGCTGAAGTCTTCCAAATCCTGACCCAACATGGGTTGAAGGTCAAGCCATCCAAGTGCCACCTGCTACAACCTAGCGTCAAGTACCTGGGACATGTGGTGAGCGCTCATGGAATTGAGCCGGATCCAGAGAAGATTGCAGCTGTCCACGACTGGCCTACCCCATCAACCATACGGGACATCAAAAGCTTCCTGGGATTTGCCAGTTATTACAGGCGTTTCATCCCGAAGTTTGCCCAGCTGGCGGCTCCCCTGCAAGAACTTCTAAGGGGCCTGCCAAAAGAGAGCCAACGTTCCCGAGTATCCATTGAGTGGACAGCCGAACGAGAAGCTGCCTTCCAGATGCTCAAGCAACGGTTGACTGAGCCTCCGGTGTTGGGATATCCAGACTACAGTCTGCCTTTCACCCTATACACTGATGCCAGCAAGCAAGGCCTAGGGGCTGTACTATCCCAGCTCCAAAACGGAAGTGAAAGGGTCATAGCCTACACCAGCCGTTCCCTCCGAGAACCGGAGCAAAACGACCAGAACTACAGTTCCTTCAAGTTGGAGTTTCTGGCGTTAGTCTGGGCTGTGACCGAAAAGTTCAAGGACTACCTGGCTGCATCCTTCTTCACTGTCTTCACAGAAAATAATCCCTTGGCGCATCTGAACACCGCTCGTCTTGGAGCACTGGAACAACGGTGGGCCTCCAGACTTGCCAACTTCAACTTTACCATCAAGTACCGGGCTGGTAAGACCAATGACAACGCCGACGCTCTGTCCCGTCTCCCTGACCAGTGGGAGGGACCCTCCACGGATGCTCAGTGGGAAGATGTTGAGATGCCAGCGTTCTATGCCCGGTTTGTGCGTCAAGATGCCCAGAGAGTTTACTCCTTACCGTCAGAGGCAGCGCCAGCTACTCCTCAAGAAGAGTCAGAGCCCACTGCGGAAAAGGACCTCTGGATAAGTCTTCAGGCTGATAGCCGCGCCATTGGAGAAGTAATGGACTATCTCTCTAGTGGGCGAGTGCCTGAAAGAATCCGCCGCAGAAGAGCTGATGGAGAACTGTCTCAATTGTGGCGCCAGAGAAAGACTCTGAACATGCACCAGGGTCTGCTAAAGAGAAGAACTCTGGACCCTATCACTTATGACCGGCTGTACCAGATTGTGATTCCCAGGAGGGACGCCAAGATCGTACTGGATATGTACCATGACCAGTCCGGACACTTTGGCGCTCAGAAGACTGAAGCCACCCTCCGAAGGCGCTTCTACTGGGTCAACATGAAGCCCGACATCGAAGCCTGGTGTCGGGAATGCCCAGCCTGCGCCATCGCTCGAGGAGAGTGACACAATCAAAGGGCCCCTCTACATCCCATTGTGAGCCAACGGCCCTTAGAGATCCTGGCATTGGATCATGTGAAGTTGGAGCCCAGCAGATCCGGTCACAGTTATGCTCTCACGATCATCGACCACTATACCAAATTTGTGGTTGCAGTACCTGTCAGAGACCTATCTGCAAGGACCACCGCAACGGCCCTGTGGAAGAGCTTCATCCTCCCCTATGGCTGTCCGGATCAGATCCTTATGGACCAAGGAACAGCATTTGAGTCCCAATTCTTCCAGGAGCTGTGCACTCTATATGGCTGCAAAAAGCTGAGGACCACAGCCTATCATCCCCAAGGCAACGGGCTTTGTGAGAAGATGAATCAGACTCTAATCAACATGCTGAGGACTCTGACCCCTGCAAAAAGGGCTGACTGGCCAAAATTGTTGCCCGAATTGGTGTACCTGTACAACAATACCACTCATTGCTCCACAGGATACACCCCATATTATCTGATGTTCGGGAGACACGGCCATCTCCCTGCTGATATGACCTGGGACATGGAGTCCCCTGATTCCCAGTCTTTACTCCCCCAGACTGACTGGGTTCACGAACACCAGAGGCGCTTAGCGGATGCCAGAGAAGTTGTGGATCTGCGGTTGGAAGAGGCCCGAGAGAAACAAAAAAGGGACTTCGATCGTAATGCCTGTGCTGAGCCTCTTGCCCCAGGAGATCGAGTGTGGCTGCGCAACAACCATCCCACCAGTAAGCTAGATGGGCGTTGGGAGCGTGAGCCATACCTAGTTAGGGACAGTCTCTCCCCTGAAGTCTACGAGATTTCAAGAGGAGACCGTCCACTACTCCGGGTACATAGGAACCGGCTGAAGAGATGTCTTCGTCCTTTTGCCCCTATGTCCACACCTCTCACCTCGACCCCCAACTTACAGACCTCCTTGTGTTCACCTACTCCCAGTTTCTTAGAACTTGTGACTGTGCCTCAACTCTGTTTTGTTGTTTCCACTCCAGTAAGAGGTACCCCAGAGAGACCATCATCCCCACCGCAGTCTTCAATACTGCAGCCTGTGGAGGATGATCCGGCTCCAGTGTCTGCAACCCCTGAAGCATCAGAGACAGCTGAGACTTCGACTCCAGCGCCTGACTCAGAGGAGGACGATGAGGAGGTTGTTATCTTCTCCCAGCCGGAACTTCGGAGGTCTCAAAGGGAGACAAAAGGTAAAGCTCCTGCGTACCTGCAGGAGTACCAGCTGGTGTCACACAGAAGGAGGAGGCAGGTACGCTTTTCTGACACCGAAGTACTTACCACCGAAGAAGATACTGAGTAACCCCTGATGGGCTAAAAGCCTTACCAGGTACTGTGCTTATTGTACATATTGTAAATATTATTACCGCTATCCCATTTGGGCTGAGCGCCCGCTATTCCACAAGAGCCAGAGACTTTCCTGGGACTCTCACCCCTATTTATTTATTTCAGTCAAGAGACTCTCCTTGAACTGCCCACTGTCATGTGCTATGATAGCATCCCTACAAAGGACTCTGTCCCTCTACACATAGAGGAGACCCTTTGCATCTTTATTGCACTTTTCCCACTTCAAGGGCTGTACCCAGAAGATGGGCTTTGCTATTAAAGACCTTCTGAGAGACTTTTGCCAACCTCAAGGAAAAGTTGCTACTTTATTTATTTTTATATTGCACTTAATGCCTTCCTTTTAGGTACGGACATTCTACATGCACTTTTATGCCTTTCCTTTTCAGGTAAAGAGACATTCTATGCTGCTACCCTGAGTAGCCTAACTAACTGTAACGTTTGTAATGTTATAAGATGTGTACCCATTGAGCTCCTAAGCCAATGAGAGTTTACTGTCAATTATGTCAGTAGTTTGCACTAACCTTTGATAGGCTTTTCAGATTGTAGTGTGGCTGTGTCGGACCGTCTCTATGTAAAACCCTGACCGCTACCTTATCCCTCAAACCGAGGTTTGCACGTGGGGGTAGTCCGTAAACTGCGGGTCCTTCGGGGACCGGGGGTGTTAAAGATATAGCACCTGGATGCCACTCACACAAGGGTAAGAATGTCAGTCGGCAGGTACTTGTACATTGTACAATGTTTTATTGTGTCACATATGCCAATGTAATGCATATACACACACTATATATTTGTTGCCAGGGAAGAAGTGTTTATATAACAAATATACAGGCCCCGGTGCAAGGAGTGGATTACAGTACATGACACCACACCTTTCCTACTGTACAGTTTGGTTTAATGGCGTCAGCAACCAACTGTCACACATGTCCTTGTCTTAGTCCGACACCAACCCAGGTGCCTGTCTCCAGGACCATGGGCAGTTTGTCCCTACAGATCATGTAGCCTGCACTTCACAGAAGTGCCCCTATCTACCTCTGCGCCCCAATCAGTCTGTAGTCGAGCCGAGGGCGGCTCTTTCAATTGCCCCGGGGGTATGCAACACCCTCGCCGATGCAAGGCAGAGCTGTGTTTGCAAATACGTCCCACCATGTAGCTTGCAGCCTGTGTAGGATCTGATTAGCTACATGGCATGTCAATACATAACACTAGATAACACAGATGAACTCTGCAGTGGTAGATCCTGCCTGGCAAGGCAGGAGTTAATTCTTTGATGTGATGTAAGATGTGTCATCCAATCACATGTGTTATCCTAATGTATTGTAAGCTGGGATGTAATTGGAGGAGTAACCACCACATGACCAAGAGCTGAGAAAAAGTGACGGTTGGAGATTTCCAACAGTCAGTTCAGTTAGTTCAGTGAGACCAAGGAGTGAGTTAGACAGAGAGAGGAAAGGGGTATCATCCTACCTACCAGGGTGATACCTGAACCACTCCAGGACAAGCTGAAGCTTCCTATTAGGACACAGCTACCTCCCAGCCTGCCCTCTGCATCCAGGCTGGCGATCTACCTCCTGTGGCTCCCTCCAAGTACATCTCAGCAATCCACTACTCTGTTAAAGGCACGTTGCTGCGGTTCCTGTCGGTTCCAATAAAGAACTGTAAGTTGTTTTTGTTCAACCTCTGCCTCCGTCTGGTCCCTGCTACTACAACTACCATCATCACAGGCACCCTGTCCACCACACAGAGACTTATACTTTAGACACCAAAGGGTTGCCCCAGGGAGATCCGCTATAGCAGCCTCTCCCTCATCATTTCTTGCCAACACCACCCTGCTGGAGACCTGCCAGGCTGTAGGACAGCCCTCCGGTTCCCCATACCAAGCACCGTGACACTAGCGTGCCTAGGCCGCAACCGCCAGCCACTCAGGTACTGCGGGCCCCGGCTGACTCCAGGCCCCCAGAAAAGGCTAGGCCCCGTTGGGGGATGTTGCATATGCATAACATGTGGCTTTCACTTTATTCATTGTAATTCTATTTGTGACTTTTATAAAACTTTATATTCCTTGCATCACTATGAGTTGCCTTACTTTGGCATGACAGGGAGCCCTTTGGTGCTATATACTACAGTTTACATTGGTTATTGTGCAATTTTTTCTGTGAGTTCCCCTATTTATGTTTGTCATTTAATATATATACACAATAATAAAATTAAATTGATTTTTTAACCACTTGGTTGTTTATATTCGTTACTGCTTTCTTTTGTTCCTGTATGTGTACTGCCAAAATCCCAGTAGCACTAACTCTGTTCTGGACATCGCTGTGCGACGAAGCAGCAGTTGACAGCCACATGTCTGGTATTACTATACTTGGAAGAAGCAGGGCAAAAATTTTTGTATGTATATTTACCTCACATTCCTTCTGAATGTATCCATTTTAGGGCTAAAAGAGAAAAATCATAATCAAAAACTGAAAATTCAACATTTCCAATCCATTTTCGTTTGCTTCCGGAAAAATAATTAAAGGGTTAAAAGACTTCTTAAATACTGATTTGAATAGGTTGAGAAGTTCATAAAATGGTGTCGCTTGTGGGGGTATATAGTACAGAAGCCTTTACAGGGCACTTCCAAACTGAATTGATCACCCAAAACTTCGCATTTTTCAAATTTCTACAATATCTGAGAAGTTGCTATTAAAACTTTAAACCTTCTCACATCAGTAAAAATAATGGAAATAGAAAGAAGACTAATAGCAAAAGGTTTCTACCAAAAATAATTTGTGGTGTCACTTTTTGTCTAAAAAGTATAACATTTGAAACTTTGAAAATAGTAATTTTTTTAAAAATTTTTCTACATTTTTGAATTTTTACACCCCCAAAAAGGAATGAATGACACTACTATCAAAAACTAGCATCTTTTACTAGAAAACAGTCTCAAAATCACAGAGATATCTTAAAGCATTGAAAAGTTATTACCACAGGAAGAGACACTGATCAAATTTCTTAAAAAAGGACTGAGCCTTAACGTACAAACAGGCTGCGTCCTTAAGGGGTTAACAAGCAGTATAATAGTTTTCTTGTGCAGCAACCTAGTTTCACTATATAGTTCAAAGACACAGTACGGCACTGCTGTTATGTGTATACAACAGTGCCCTGCATCTTCACACTGCCACTCAGTCCTAATACGTGGTAAGCAAGGAGTATAATAATTTTCTTGTGCAGCAGCATGGTTTCACTATATAGTTCAAAATCGCTGCCTCAGAGACACAATAGGGCGCTGCTCTTATGTGTATACACACTGCCACTCAGTCTGAATATGTACTAAGAAGAGTATAGAGATGCCGTGCTCCCAGCTGCAGGCTCACAGCTTGTAATGAGCAGCTGCACACGGCAGTCTCTGCACCTAAGGGTGAAGAAACACATGGCGTTTTTGGGCCGTTTTTGGGCCGTTTTTACTAAGTGCGTTTTCAGATCGTAAAAAACGTGTGCGTTAAAAAATGCATCCGTTTTTAAAAAACGCCATGTGTGTCTTCACCCTAATGCTGTGGCCTGGTATAGAGCAGTTCACACTATGTGGATGAATTTACAGGCTCTCATTGTTCCGCGTTGTATCGCAGAACTTCTGCCATTAATTGATCAGCGTCCTGCAGCGTGCTGACATACCCTTCTAATTGCTGATAGGGCAGCAGTAGAGTAATATGCGGCAAGCGATCTTAAGTGATACGAAGTGACGTGAATAAACGTTCTCTCAATTACTAGTCCCTAAACTCTGGCTATCATAACGAACAGTGTCCCAACACGTGTTTCGCAGGGTCAGCCCGGCTTCATCTAGGGGCAGGGGCGGCCGGGCTTGGCTGCTTCTTATGTTGTAAACTCTGAGTGACAGCTTGGCAAGCGAATCAGAGTGACCGTTGGTTCAGTATTAGGAAACAATGCATCAAGAGTATCTAAATTGTTTATAAATGCTAATAACAGTTGTTTATTATCAGATGACAGACACTGTTATTAATGATTTAATGAATTCATAGTGGACTGATGTAAAAGTCCCTATTTTTGTATGGCAGGTTATTAAAGATCAGGCAACCAGATAATTTTTTATGTCGCTTTAATAACTAAATGACATATAGCAATTTTATTATGTCTATTGTTCCAATAAGAACGGAACTGTAGGAGTCATCATTAAGCCTTTTTCGCACCTTGATGTGATTGTACGTCATAGGATGCAGGTCGTTCCCACAACTTGACGTAGAATCACGTCATGGCGTTCACCTGGGCTCAGAAGCTGAACCCGGGCGCTCGCTACGGGATCCCGGTGGTACGCAGTAGCTGGGATCCCGCTGTAGCAGCCTGGATCGCGATAGTCGGGATCCCGGCTGTTTATCCCTATATAAACGCGGCGTCTATGTTGCATCGGCACGACGATCGGCACCCTCCGTGCAGGGCACAGAGGTGCCAATCGTTATCATGGTAACCCTGAGTTCCGATAAGGACCCCTGGGCTGCCCATAGTAGCTGCCTGTTAGGATTGTGCACTGTGCACGATCTAACAGTGCAGCTGTCAGCCTATGCAGAATGCAAAGGATGATTATGTAATATGCTGCAATACATTAGTATTGCAGTATATTACAATGAACAAGTGATCAAATTATCACTTGTTCATGTCCCACCCTGGGACCAAATAAAACAGTAAAAAAAAAGTTTAAAAATATAAGTGAAATTAAAAACAATTAGTAAAAAATAATAAAAGTCCCCAGAAGTCCCGTCCCATGCAGTGATCAAATAAAACATAAAAAAGTGAAAATCACCAAAAAAACACAACATATAGGGTATCACAACGTCCGTAACAAACTGTACAATTAAAAAAATTGTCACTAAACCCGTACAGTGAATGCCGTTAAAAAAAAACACAAAAAAAACTCACAAAAATTATGAAGCGCATAAAAAGTAAAATTTACCCCAACATGATACCAAAAAAAAGTAGAGTTTGTCCCGCAAAAAATAAGCTCTAAACCAGCTCTGTAAACTAAAAATTATAAATGTTTTGCCCATTGTTACATGGCGATTCAAAAACAAGCAAATTTCTCTCAAAATAGTTCTATATTCTGCAAAACAAGTTAACCATAAAAAAAGCCATATAAATGGGGTATCGCCGTAATCGTGATGACCAATAGAATAAAGATCACACATTATTTTTCTGGTTCGGTGAATGTCTGGGGAAAAAAATGCTAAAAACCATAAAGAAGAATTGAACCCCCTGTAAATGATGTACCTGAAAAGTGGATCTCATCCACAAAAAAATAATCCCCCATATGCCCAAGTTACAAAAAAATTAACATTTTATAGCCTGTAAAATGTGACAATGCAGATCTGCTTCTGAATGGCGCCTCCTTCCGTTTTATGCTTGGCCGTGTGCCCGCACAGCAGTCACCACAACATATGGGGCATCCTCATATTCAGGATAAATTGGGTATCAAACCTTAAGGAGTTTTTCATCATTTAATACTTTGCAAAGGTTTTTCTCCAAAATGAATATATTGTCTAAAAAAATTACAGCTTCTAAATTACACCTCCAGCATCTAAAGGGTTAACACACTTCTTAAAGTTGATTTTTTACACATTGAGGGGTGTAGCTTCCAAAATGGCATCATTTATTGGGTTTTACTGTTATTTTGTCCTCCTTAAAGTCACTTAAAGCTGAGGAGGTGCCTCTAAATAAAGGTTTTGGTGATTTTCATAAAAATGAGAAAAATTGCCCCCACAAAAGTGCAACCCACCCATACGCCCAAGTCCTCAACGTCCACATCTCCAAACTGCTTAGCCTGGAGATGCTGCCCTATAGGCTGGTAGAGACTGAGGCCTTTCGAAACCTCATGGCGGCGGCCGCCCCTCGGTATTAGGTCCCGGTATTAGGTCCCCAGCCACCACCACTTTTCCCGATGTGCCGTCCCAGCCCAGCACAAGCACGTGTCAGACAACATCATCCGTGCCCTGACCAACGCCGTTTCTGACAAGGTCCACCTGACCATGGACTGGTGGATGAGTGCTGCCGGGCAGGGCCACTTTATATCGCTGACGGCACATTGGGTTAACTTGGTGGGGGCTGGGACCGAGTCTGACCCTGGGGCTGGTCATATACTGCCGACGCCGAGGATTGCAGGGCCTACCTCGGTCCAGGTCTCTCAGGCCTACTATGCCTCCTCCTGCTCCCACCCCTCCTCCACCTCCTCCTCCAATTACCATCCGTGGGCATGGCGCCATCAGTCGGTAGCTCTAGGCACAGCAGCAGTGCCATCGCTAAGCGACAGCAGGCGGTGCTCAAACTGCTGAGCCTAGGCGATAAAAGGCACACCGCCCAAGAGCTATTACAGGGCAACACGCCGCAGACTGATCCGTGGCTGGCACCGCTGAACCTGAAGCCAGGCATGGTTGTGTGTGACAACGGCCGTAACCTGGTGGCGGCTGAGACGATTGAGGGATATGAGAAAAACATCATACTTACGAAACAACATAAATTACAAAGGGATAAGAAGGATTATGAACGAGGAAGGGCCTATCATTGGACTCACAGGGGCAACAAGTATCTCGTACGCATGCTACAGGTGGGACACATCTGGCTGATACGCAATCCTCTGAAATTAGTGAATCTGAGAGTTCACAGGATGACACCCCCACATCAAACAACAATGCTAGAAAGAGAGGCCCCAGACATCGTGACTGGTCCCCCAGTTACAAACGTGAGAAGACACGACGAGGAAAGAAGGATTTCAAAGAGGGTGAGTCTGCCAGCCTACAAATTATTAACTTGTCTTCGTATAAACTTTCTGATACCAAGCTCACGGTCCTGCAAAAGGGCCTATCTTTCTCGTCTATGAACAAATTAAATAAGTTTGAGGTCACTAAGGATGTCTATTTGTTTTGCAGGTACCCCTTCCCAGCTTCCGATTGTTTCCCGCATTGAATATTTTCTATGAACATACCTTGCGTGATATCAAGGCATTACACATTGATAACCGCAAAGGAGAAAATCTTTCTCTAGCGGAACGTTCCGCCCTTTCGAACCTGGAAAAACAGAAGGAATTCTTGATCAAGGAGGCGGACATGGGGGGCAACATTGTGATTTGGCCGGTGGAGCTCTACCTTGAGGAGGCAAGGAGACAGCTGAACAACCCGAATTTCTACACCACCCTACCTTCGAACCCCACCCAGATTTTCAAAGACAAAATAGATCGCCTTCTGTCAGCAGCCCTTCGGGTGGGTATCATCAACAAGGGTGAGAAAAAATTCCTGACCACAGATAAACCCACGACCCCTACTTTCTATATGCTTCCCAAAGTACACAAGTCTTTGGAGAAGCCACCGGGGCGACCCATTGTCTCGGGGATTGGTGGTTTAAACGAGAAATTGTGCTCCTACCTGGATTTTTACTTGAAACCTTTGGTTTTCAGGTTGGGTTCCTACGTCCGAGACACGACACACCTAATCCAACAATTGGAAAATTTCAGGTCCTCCACCCCCATTCTGCTTGTCACATTGGATGTAGAAGCCCTATATACGATCATAGACCATAAGGTAGGTCTGGAGGCGGTCACCTTTTTTCTTAATAAACAATGGTCCTCGGACAGAAGACACAACTCTTTTCTGCTAGATCTCCTGCACTTGGTTCTACATCAGAACTACTTTGTATTTGATCGTACATATTTTAAACAAGTGTCAGGCACGGCTATGGGGGAAAAATGTGCCCCTTCATACGCCAACTTGTTTTTAGGATGGTGGGAGGAGAATGTCGTCTATTGACTGGACTCTTTCAAGACCAGGGTATCCGGCTGGTTCCGGTATATAGACGACATTCTCCTCCTTTGGACTGGTTCTGTGGAGGAATGCGGGGAATTCATCTCAGGCTTGAATGACAACCCTTGGAACATCAAGTTTACGTCTACAATGTCAACCAGAGCAGTGGATTTCTTAGATATCTCTATCACCTATAATCATCCAACTCTGACCACTACTCTGTTTCGCAAAGAAACATCAACTAATAACTTGTTGCATTTCTCTAGTTTTCATCCTCGTCATCTGAAAAACGGAATCCCCACCGGACAATTCCTGAGACTTAAACGGAACTGCAGTGACCACCTGGACTTTAGAAGGCATGCATGGGATCTGACCTCTCGCTTTAAGGATCGGGGATATCCTCGGAAAATAATCTCCGGAGCCTTCACCAAAGCTAAGCTTAGCGATCGGAAAGACCTTCTTCAAGTTAAACCGCGGATAACGGACCCCAGACCAAGGTTAGTCACCACCTTTAATAATCAGTGGAGTGATCTCTATGACATCCTAAACAAAAATTGGGGAATTCTCAGAAGTGATGCTAGATTGACCCCATTTCTCATGGAGAAACCAACACTTACGTGCCCAAAACCTAAAAGATGCCCTCACCAGCAGTCATTTTCAGTGCCCCTCAACCACTTTGGGAAGGGGAATTCGCCTGACAGGATCATTCCCGTGTGGTAGTTGTTCGGTATGTCCACATGTATTACAAACTTCTGAATTCCAAGATCCAACCCACCATGGGAACTTTAAAATCCGTGATTATATACATTGCAGAACCAAAGGAGTCATCTATGTATTGCTTTGCCCATGCCCGAAACTCTGTGTGTGTCAAACCACACAAGAGTTACGCAAACGATGCCAACAACATCTATCAACGATTAATACAGCAACATCGGATTTACAGAAAGGAAAGACCCTTACCTCGGTAGTGTCCCATTTTCTTCATTTTCACGCATATTAGGCCTGGAAAAGATCACACAAAATTTTCGGGGTGGAAGCCCAGTGCCACAACTTCTTCGTAGTGAATCAAGATGGATCTACACCTTGGACATGGTTGCCCCAAATGGCCTAAACGAGGAGCTACTCTTTACAGGTCACTATAAAAAATAATCTGTATTATACCTTTATTTATTATATGCCCTTCAGATTTGTATCCCTTTCTCTCTTTTTAGTTTGGTTCCACTTTTTGGTGGACCGCTAGACCCTTAGTCCTTTATTTCCGTGTCTTCTGGCTCACATTTATGTGCTAATCCCAATGGGTTCACACATTCGTATTTTTAATCACGTCATTATCTTTGTACCCTAAATTGATATTATAAGCACTTCACTATTTATCACAGATAGGTTCACTCTTTTGGACCCCTTATATTTAGTTTGCATTCCCGGGCCCCCTAATTTCTCACCATTACATTAAATTTTTTTAACTAGTTGTTTGTTTGAATTTTTTTTCACACACAGGTGCACTCCTTTTCTTCACCACAGACACGAAGAGACGAAAAATTTCTCATCTTGTGGCTATACATTCTTGCTGACCCTATTGAAGAGTAAACATCAACCTCGTTTCCAAGATATCTCTTTGTTATATGCGTGAGAGTCCCCGACTGTTCCCATTTGATTGATGGATGGATCTGATACTCATTCTTTAATGTTATTTCTATCCCTCATGGCCTTCGTTTTCAATTGATTTATATAAAGATTTCCATGTGGCCATTCCTGTTCCACAGCCTTCCTTGTTGTCGTATAACATTGAGTGACCCCTATACATTATTGTTATTTGCTTAGATACTATTACTTTACCTTTATATACCTACCCTGCTCAACATCTCCGCCCCCCTTTCTCTCCCGGGGTTGGTGATTGCGCCGTGCCACCCCCTGCTGCCTTCTTTAACTTTAATTTTCACCTTTCTATTCTTAATTCTCACTTACCTGTATGCAGCATTAATCACTTTTCACCGCTGCATTGTCGTTTATTGTATATATTTTTAAGATATTTAGGTACATGTGTACATTCTGTGTTTATAGTGCCACTTGCACTAGGTCTTTGTCCACTGCTCCACAAACTACCGGATGGTATATCCATCTTTGGGCTATTGCACATTAAGTGTCAGTACACACCTTTTCGGTCAGACCAGATATTTGACTCTGGTATAGCCGCAATATGCATTTTCTTCAGGGCGTTAGGCTGTTTCATATATGCCCTTAGGATGTGTCGCCCTATATGGACTTATACACTGTATCAATAAGTGACACAATTGTTACAACAAGCCGTTTTGAATATGGGTTTGAATTTAGTCCAGTTGTATCTTTTTCGTATCTGCATTATGCGTTATCTATGGCTTAATTATGTGCCGCTATACTTGCACTCTATATATGCCTCTATACTCTGCGCCGATATATACTTTGTTTGCCACTGCATCGGCACCTTTACATATATTACGCCTTATCTATGGTTTCTTTTTGCCCCGTTTTACTTGCATTCTATATATGCGGCCATACTTTGCGCCGATATATACTTTGTGTGCTGCCGTACCAAAACCTGGATGTATATATACCTCTGCGCCGACAGCCTTATTTATGGCTTCTTTTTGCGACGTTATACTTGCATTCTATATATGCCTCCATACTGTGCGCCGATATATACTTTGTGTGCCGCCGTACCAATACCTGGATGTATGTATACGTTTGCGCCGACAGCGACAATACACATTTAGTTTGCGGTAAGAACAACTACAATTAGATGTTTACATAGGCCAGGTGCTGTTTTTGCGGGTATGCAACTGTAGCTGATAGCTCGACTATTCAAGGAGATACACAATGATTTGAGCTGCATTTATTACTAGTATCTTGCACAACAACGTTGATATTCTTACTCTTTTTCTTTACCATGCAGCAAGCCAGGCATCTACATTATGTTGCTGGCCCGCCTCTGTTGCTTAGCAACACTTGTGTGAAACTTGTGTGAGCTGCTCCCATAGGTGACCCGGAAGTAGTTCACATCGTATTAAAATTATTCAAGGAGATACACAATGAATTGTGCTGCATTTATAACTATTATCTTGCACAACAACGTTGATATCCTTATTCTTTTTCTTATCATGCAGCAAGCCAGGCATCTACATTATGTTGCTGGCCCGCCTCCGTTGCTTAGCAACACTTGTATGAGCTGCTCCTAAATGTGACCCGGAAGTAGTTCACATTGTATTAAAACTTACTGATCACATTTCTGTTTTATGTTCTGTGAAATCTGTAGATACTCTAGAGCGCCATAGTGCACTCTCTATTTGACACTATTTGATATGATTTCACTATGCGGGAGGCGGCGCGGCACGGCAACCAAAACCCCTCCCCCCCCTTTCCCTGGGGGGGGGGGGGCTAGACCATTTAAATACCTGGGTTCATTTCCCTGTCCTTATCCCCTGAGGAAGCCCGCCAGACGGGCAATACGCGTGGGGCATCTGTGGGCTCTCCCCCTCATACATTATACTAGGTAATATGACGCATTTACTTTCTGTTTTATTCACTTGAACCTACTCCCTTATGTTCTCTTGACTGCTATTACTCTGCACACAGCACTTTATTTGTGCACTATCATCTTTGTGTTTTATATTACATTGTTGTAGTGAAACTGTCTGTGATTGAATCCACGATGCACTTTATTTGTATATAATCTTTTCTTAAGCATTATTTGGACCCCATTATTGGGATGATGAAATTGGGATTTCATGCTAGGCTGCCTATCCCGTGACCCTCGCGTTCAAAGAATTTATTCCAGCACCGATTACTGGGTATTCACTCTCCTAGACCCACGGTACAAGCAAAATCTTTCCACTCTCATCCCTGGTATGAGTATGAGAATGCATGAATACCAGCAGGCCCTGGTGCACAAACAGTATTTCCCTTCTGACAGCGCTAGCGGCAGAGGGCGTACTTCTGCGGGACAAGTAGCGAGGGAAAGTAGGTGAGCAGGCGGCTTGTCCAGCAATGGCAAGGGTACGCTTTTGCAACACCCTCGCCGATGCAAGGCAGAGCTGTGTTTGCGAATACGTCCCACCATGTAGCTTGCAGCCTGTGTAGGGTCTGACTAGCCCCACAGCATGTCACTACATAGTCCTTATAGGACACAGGGGAACACTGCAGTGGTAGAACCTGCCTGGTAAGGCAGGAGTTAAGTGTTTTGTGTGATGTCATATGTGTCAGCCAATCACATGTGTTACACTCTGTTTCTGTGAGCTGAGATGTAATTGGAGGAGTAGCCACCACCTGACCAGTGGGAGTAACAAAACCCCTGGTCAGGAAAGTTCTAGAGAGCAGTTAGCTGAGCAGTAGCTCAGAAGCAGACTGGAGTTAATCCAGTACAGACTCTGAGGAGTCTGTGCAGCCAGCATACCAGACGACAGCAGGTGAGCCCAGCTCCCTGCCTGAAGAATGGAGCTAATAGCTAGTTAGCGAAAGGAAAGGGGTAGCATCCTACCTTTAAGGGTGATACCTGAAGCAATCCAGGATAAAGCTGAAGCATCCTTCCAGGATACAGCTACCTCCCAGCCTGCCCTTTGCATCCAGGCTGAGGATCCATCCTGTGGCTCCCTCCAACTACATCTCCAGCACTCCACCATCCTGTTAAGGCACGTTGCTACGGTTCCTGTCGGTTCCAATAAAGAACTGTAAATTGTTTTTGTTCAACGTCTGCCTCCGTCTGGTCCCTGCTACTACGGCTGCCACCATCACAGGCACCCTGTCCACCACACAGAGACTCATACTCTAGACACGAAAGGGTTTCCCCAGGGAGAATTGCTATAGCAGCCTCTCCCTCATCATTTCTTGCCAGCACCACCCTGCTGGAGACCTGCCAGGCTGTAGGACAGCCCTCCGGTTCCCCATACCAAGCACCGTGACACTAGCGTGCCTAGGCCGCAACCGCCAGCCACTCAGGTACTGCGGGCCCCGGCTGACTCCAGGCCCCAAGAAAAGGCTAGGCCCCGGTGGGGGATGTTGCAAGTGGCGTCACAAACAGGATTTATACTTCTATGCCTTATTCTGGCACTATAGACTGTCATTTATTGCAAAGACTGTGCTGCCTAACCCTGCTACAATTCGGGTTTAGGCCCAAGTGATTGTGTGTTTCTACATTGAACTGTATTACTGCTGCCACGTGCTGTCGAGCACCGCTCCAGCACTCAAGAGGTTAAACCCTGCAAAGAACTTTGTCAGCTCTGCTACATCCGGCGCTGCCGCACCTAAAGATTTTACCTCAGAGGCTGTGGCGCAGCAAGTATTTCTAGCCCGCCAAAAATCTGCACTGGCGTGAAATCCAGATGACACACCAAGCTCCACCCACGCGCAAATGTTGCGAACCCGCCTCCTGTGGCGCAGGAAAAAATAGAGCCCGCCACAGCTCTTGGCGGGAAAGACTTGGACTCCTCCCTCTGGAACAAAGCGGACTTCCTGCCCCGACTCAACGAAACGCCAGAACTAGTGTGGATCTTGCGCAGTGAGGTCAACACCATGTGGGGTCCTCGGCCATTCCCCTCCGTGGAACAACCGGAGTTCCTAGAAGCTCTTGAGACCATGATTGTGGCCTCTGCCCAGCCGGTCCGGAGGCCCTTCGCTGGGCACCGGCTGCATCGTGGACTGACCCGAGCCTTCATCACGAGGACGTATCTCCAGTTGGTGACGGAGCGCCAAGCACCACCCGGGCGGTTCCTAGTGCCTCTCCCGGCTACCATGCTGGTACCGCGGGCCCACGTTGAGGCGCCACGTGGGGAGGCCCCGACTCCTGTCGAGCCAGCGCCTGGGCCTACTGCTGTTGTGCAACCTGCACCGAGGCCTACTGCTACTGCCGACCAGCCTGCCATATCTGCTGTTGTGGTTCCTGACCCTCCCGCTGCTCCCGCTCCAGTTCCGGCACCTGTCCGACCATTTGTGAGGCCAGAGCCTGCCCCGGAGAGACCAGCTGCAGCACCGGCACCTCTGCAGCCTCGAGGTCGGGGTGAGGCCCTCCGCTGTCTCGGAACAGCGACACCGAGAAAAGGAGGCCCAGCGCTACATGGCCGGCCGATCTAAAGAAGGCGCCTGGGTAAAGCAGAACCGCACCACCGGCGTGGTCCGCTACTTCGATCAGCAGCGGGGTTTTGGCTTCGCCACCCAGGACTACACTGGACGGGAGGTATTTATTCCCCGCCGGTCCGTCAAAAGGCCCGATTTGCCGGAGAAGCTCCATAACCTGAAGCCCGGGGAATACATTGAATTTTTTCCCTTCAGGACGGACCCCGAGGGCCATGGGCGGCTGGCGTGATCCGGATCCCGGACAATGATGAGGACCGCTACCCATCTTGTGATGAGCTCTACGAGTGGCCGGAGTCTCCGAACTCATCTTCATTCTCGATGTGAGTCCCCGGGCGGTGACCAATGTAAATGCCCCATCCACGGTCATCGTGAGTACAGGCCCCATTACCATCCACGGGCCGGGCATGATTCAGGGAGCCACCCACAACGTCTCCCCTGCAGGGAGCGCTGCCGGATCCCGCGGTTCCTCCGTGGGGGAGGATATCCTGGTTGGTGAGCCTTATCCGGAGGCTCAAACTAGACCTCCATCTCCACCTGCCGGCTACCAGTGGGGTGATGACCCGGCCCCAGAAGAATTGGAGCTGGAAGGAGCCGCGGCGCTTCCGCAGGTTCCCATTTATTTATTTCTGGACCCCTCCAGACGAGAGCGCGGGTGACAGCGCCCCTCCCCGTGAATGTCAGGAGGATGCTGCTGAGCCTGCAGTACCTGCAACTGCCACCGGGTGTCCCCAGCCGGCTCCTCCTTCTGCTGAGGATACACAGGATTCCCTGCTGATTCCGGATCCTGTCCCTGCTGAAACCAGCGATGCATCTGATTAACCCCTGATGGGCTGTAGTCCTCTTCAGGTACTGTGCCTTTTGTAAATATTATTACTGCTATCCCATTTGGGCTGAGCGCCCGCTAATCCTATAGAGCCAAAGACTTTCCTGGGACTCTCACCCTTGTTTATCTCAGTCAAGAGACTCTCCTTGAACTGCCCACTGTCATGTGCTATGATAGCACCCCTTCCTCTGCCACAGCAGAGATTCCTACAAAGGACCCTGTGCCTCTACACATAGAGGAGACTAGAGATGAGCGAGCACTAAAATGCTCGGGTACTCTTTATTCGAGATGAACTTTTCCCGATGCTCGAGTGCTCGTCTCGAATAACGAGCCCCATTGAAGTCAATGGGAGACTCAAGCATTTTTCAAGGGGACCAAGGCTCTGCACAGGGAAGCTTGGCCAAATACCTAGGAACCTCAGAAAAGGATGGAAACACCACGGAAATGGACAGGAAACAGCAGGGGCAGCATGCATGGTTGCCTCTGAGGCTGCTTAATCGTACCATTATGCCAAAATTATGGGCAACAGCATGGCCATGACAGAGTGACCGAATGAGGCTAGATAGCATCTAAAACATCCAATAATTGACCCTGACACTATAGGGGATAGCATGCAGAGGCAGCGGCAGCAGCGGCAGGCTAGAGAGTGTCATGGCGACATACCCAAAATGGACTCAGGCTTCAAACCAATGGGTGGCAGAGAGGAACCAAAGGAGGTGAGCAAGAAGCGCTGAAATGATTTCCTATGTGAACACAAGGTTGACGGTATATTTAGTCGATAACACAGCATGGTGGCGACATAGTGACCAAGTTCCATAACGTATCTGGTGAAACACCCGAAAAATGAGCCTGACACAGCTCTTTTGATAAAGGGACGACATGTGGAGGCAGCCATGGAGACGACTTCCATGATTATATCGGAGATCGAGGATATACCTGTGTCTACTGGGGTGACTGACCCCCCCCTGTGTCTGCCCCACCGATTTATGTTCAATGAAAGTAGGAAATCCGGTGGAGGACTGAATATGGGTTTGGGACTGAGGAACCCCAACCCCGGGTTCTATAAAATTGGGGTGGAAAAGGAAAATAAATATATGAATGCCAAGGAGAAGGGCAGAATTAAGTTTACACGTCAAGTACTTTTAGAGATTAAGAAATCTATACCTAGGAGGAATATGATTTGTAAAGATATACCAAAAGAAATTAGGAGACCGTTTCGGGGAACAAGGGCAGGTTTTAAGTGTAAACAGAAGAAGAGGGGGATGAGACCGTTTGTGCCTTCGGTGTTAATTGGAAATGTAAGGTCATTAAGTAACAAAATGGACGAACTACATTCTATGGTTATGAATAATAATGAAATGTTGAAGTGCTGTATTATGTGTTTCACTGAGTCGTGGCTGCATGATATGATCCCGGATAGCCTGATTAGCGTACCAGGTTTCTCCCTGGTCAGGGGAGATAGGGATTGTAGAAGTAGTGGGAAGAAAAAAGGAGGAGGTATTATCATTTATGTAAATCAGGGATGGTGTTTAGCCGAACATATTACAGTGAGAACTAAACATTGCTGTGGCGACGTGGAGATCTTAGCATTGGTGATGAGGCCCTTCTATCTTCCGAGGGAGTTCTCGGCTGTAATCTTGGTTGGTATATATATTCCACCGTCGGCTAATTATGATACGGCACTTGCGGTAACTCAGGATGCGGTTGGTGAACTGCAAGGCAGATATGGTGATGCTTTACTAATCATAACTGGGGATTTCAACCATGTCAGGAAAGCGGGTATATGGTCAAATTTAACACAGTATGTGACTAGGCCAACTAGAGGAGAACATATACTTGATCTATTCTATTCTAACACTAATGATGCTTACAAACCTGTGACACTGCCGCCTTTGGGAAATTCTGACCATAATTTGATCTTTCTTAAACCACGATATCGCCCGGTCCTAAAAAGACTCCCTCCCAAGGAAATAGGGGTACGTAAATGGTCAGGGGCGGTGGAAGAGGAATTGCAATGCTGCTTTGCAACCACGGACTGGGAGTTGTTATGTGGTGAAGCTCAGGGCGACGTAAACCTGGGTGTTAATTTGGTCACTGACTATATCAGATTCTGCGTAGACAGTATAGTGCCAGAAAAAAGGGTCAAAATATTTGCTAATAATAAACCTTGGATGACTGGAGAACTTAAGAAATTGTTGGGGTTGAAGAGGCGAGCTTTTTTGTCTGGGGATGAGGTCTCCTATAGAAGCCTATTAAAGGATGTGAAAAATAAAATCCGGGAGTGCAAAGCTGCATATAAAAAGAGATTAGAAAATAAGCTGTCTGAGCAAAAAACAAAGGAGGTCTGGAAGGGTCTAAAATTAATTACTGGTATACCAACGCGAACTGAAGGGGCAGAAGGGGACAGAGAGAAGGCCAACGAATTGAATAACTTCTTCAATCGGTTTGATGCTATGAGTAATTCCATAGTGTCGGGAAGTAATGTAAGGGATGGTGTAAATCTAGATGTGGTGGGGGAACATTATGTGGGAGGAAAACAGGAGATGATGCCGCCGATTAAAGTTGAGGAAGTGGTACTAGAATTAGGACGAATAAAATCTAGTAAAGCTAGAGGCCCAGACATGTTGGATAATAGGGTCCTGAAATCGTGCTGTAGGGAGTTGGGGGAGGTTTTTACACATTTATTTAATATGAGCCTACAATGTGGAATAGTGCCAACTTTATGGAAAACTTCAGTTATAGTTCCTGTGAATAAAGTCCCTCGACCGAAAACATTAAATGATTACAGACCAATAGCGCTGACCCCGGTAGTCATGAAAATCTTAGAAAGACTGGTTATGCGGCATTTATCCAGTGTAGTGAAGGATTTTGTAGACCCACTACAATTTGCATATCGGTGTGGGTTGGGAGTAGATGATGCATTAATTAATCTGTTACATAGAGTATGTGCTCATCTAGAATCCCCCAAAACAGAGGTACGTTTGACTTTTTTTGACTTCAGCAGTGCATTTAACACGATTATTCCAGCATTGCTAGAATCTAAGCTTCAGGTTATGCAGATTGAACCGATCATGATTAAATGGTTGATGGCTTATCTGCGCTGCAGACCACAGAGGGTTAGGTTGGGTGACATATGGTCTGATGAGGTGGTGTGTAGTACGGGGGCCCCCCAGGGTACTGTCTTAGCTCCCTTCTTGTTTATTTTGTACACCTCTGATTTTAGGAAAAATGATCCGGCCTGTTTTCTTCAGAAATACTCGGATGATTCGGTAATGGTGGGCTGTATCACAGAGGGGGAAGACAGTGACTACCGAGAATCAGTGAATACATTTACAGAATGGTGTAGCTCAAATGGTCTCGTGTTAAACGTGAATAAGACGAAAGAATTGGTTATAGATTTTTCGAGGAAAAGGGGTGTTATGCCGAAACCGCTCACTATAGCAGGGACAGAAGTGGAGCAGGTTGGGAGCTATAAATACTTGGGCGTAATCATTGATAATAAATTAAGCTGGCATGAGCATATTGACAAGGTCTCTAGACGCGCTAATAGTAATCTATTCTTTTTACGCAGACTAAGGGCATTTGACATCCCAAGGACTATGATGGTCGGTTTTTATAATACGGTTATGGTCAGTGCGTTTGCATTTGCCCTAGTGGCTTGGGGCAACTGTATTTCTAGTAGGGATTGTCAAAAGATGGATAAAATAATTAAGAAAGCCTCCTCGATAGTAGGTCTGCAATTTGACAGATGGGAGGAGCTTGTACAGTGCGGGATATTAAGGAAATTGGAAAAAATTAGAAATAATAGTGCCCATCCAATGTATGGCGTGCTGCAAGCACAGCTTAGTGGTTTCAGCTCCCGTTTTATTCTCTTGCGTTGCAGGTCGGAGAGATTTAAAAAGACGTTTATACCAGCCGCTCTCGAGCTATCAAATAACTCAATAAGGGGTAAAATAGGAATGTTTTAAAAGTGCGCCTACTGGAAATAGGTATTATTTTGCTATTTTTATAATCTATTTACGTAACTATGTATTGCATAGTCGGTGGAATCTATTTATATCTATGTGTATTAGTGTTTTTATTCTGTTTTATGATATATGTGTTCCTATGTGACCATGTTTTTATGTGAGTATATATATGTGATGTCTTGTCAATTTTATGTACTGCGGAGGTGACACTTTAAGTTCCCGTTTGGGATAATAAAGTATTATTATTATTATTATTATTATTAAGAGCAACAGTATGGGGCATTCATATTGTGCTGCTATGATTGCAACTTCAGGTCTCCAGCATGGCGGCGACAGATGGGCCGAGTTACACTATGTATCTGGTGAAACACTTGAAAATTCTGCCTGACACAGCTCGTTTGATAAGGGGATGATGTGCTGCATATCCTCTCGTGCTCCAGCGTCTGGGGTATAGAGAGTTGAAAGTTGCTCATGGAGACATTGGTGGATGCTGTGGAGGATCGTGGAGGCAAAATGGACAGGAAACAGCAGGGGCAGCATGCATGGATGCCTCTGAGGCTGCCTAATCTTGGGATGGAGCTGGCGGTCCACTGCCAGGCGAGCTTTTGCCTGTCCAAGCCCCTGTCTCTCGGCTCCTCCCCACCCAACATGGGCCTGGGGGCCAGAAGCGTTTATTTTGAAAAAATTATAATTTTCAAAGCAGGCCGGGTCGTTTGAATATTTCACCTAGGAATAATGGAATAGCATAGTGGTTCTATTTATAATAGGTTTTTCGGAAATGGTTCCATGATTAAGAGCGACAGTATGGGGCATCCATATTGCGCTGCTATGATTGCAACTTCAGGTCTCCAGCATGTCGGCGACCGATGCGCCGAGTTCCATTATGTATCTGGTGAAATACCTGAAAATTCTGCCTGACACAGCTCATTTGATAAGGGGATGATGTATGGAGGCAGTGAACTAGTAGTAGATTAAAGGTGAAGCAGTTAAAACTATGTTAGTTGGATCTTGGGATGGAGCTGGCGCTCCGCTGCCAGGCGAGCTTTCGCCTATTCAAGCCCCTGTCTCTCGGCTACTCCCCAAACAGCACTTCTAAGAACCTTTTGTATAAGATCAAGTGTAGTAGTGTTCTTATAAGTTTGGGATATGGCGGGTGAGGGGAATGTAAACAGAAGCGCAAGAAGCGCTGAAATAATATCGGTAAATGATAAAAGTTTGCCAGTATATTTTGTGGATTACACAGCAGGGTGGCAACAAAGTTAACAAGTTTGATGTGGAAGCCATGAAAACAACCCAAAATTCTGCCTGACACAGTTCGTTTGATAAGGAGACCATGTATGGAGGCAGCTATATGGACCACTTTTGGAGGCAGCTACGGCGATGACGTGTGGAGGTAGCAATGGAGACAACGTGTGGAGGCAGCTAAAAAGACGACGTGTGGAGGCTGCTATGGAGACAATTTAATTTGGATAGTGCCTGTATGTGGCAGTCCAAAAAAGTTTTCAAACCAGAGGAGCAGGTAGGTGGCCCTCCAGAAAAATTAAATACATAGAATACTATAGCTAGAGCCAGTTGGCCCTGGCAAAAAATAGCCAGTTTCCTCTGCTTTAGTGTACAAAGAGGAGCAGAAGGAGGACAATGAGGAGGAGGAGTGCATACATTATTCAGGTTGAGCTTCTTTCACCTGGTGGAGAATGAAAATCCGGAGAAATCCAGGCTTTATTCATCTTGATAAGCGTCAGCCTGTCAGCGCTGTCAGTCGACAGGCATGTACGCTTATCGGTGATGCCATCAGCTGCACTGAAAACCCGCTCGGACAAGACGCTAGCGGCAGGGCAGGCAAGAACCTCCAAGGCGTACAGCGCCAGTTCGTGCCACATGTCCAGCTTTGAAACCCAGTAGTTGTAGGGAGCTGTGTGATCATTTAGGACAATGGTATGGTAAGCTACGTACTCCCTCACCATCTTTCTGTAAAGATCAGCCCTACTCTGCCGAGACTGGGGACAGGTGACAGTGTCTTGCTGGGGTGACATAAAACTGGCAAAGGCCTTGTAAAGCATACCCCTGCCAGTGCTGGACAAGCTGCCTTCTCGCCTACTCTCCCTCGATACTTGTCCCGCACAAGTACACCCTCTGCTGCTAGCGCTGTCAGAAGGGAAATACTGTTTCAGCTTGTGCACCAGGGCCTGCTGGTATTCATGCATTCTCACACTCCTTTCCTCTCCAGGGATGAGAGTGGAAAGATTTTGCTTGTACCGTGGGTCCAGGAGAGTGAATACCCAGTAATCGGTGCTGGAATAAATTCTTTGAACACGAGGATCACGGGATAGGCAGCCTAGCCTGAAATCTGCCATGTGTGCCAGAGTCACAACGCGCAAGAATTCACTCCCCTCACTGGCCTGTCTCTCCATTTCCTCCTCCTCCAACTCCTCTTCTTCTGCCCATACACGCTGAACAGTGAAGGACTGAGCAATGCTCCCCTCTTCTGTCTCGCCAACATTCTCCTCCTCCTCATCCTCCTCCACCTCCTCCGATATGCGCTGAGAAACAGAACTGAGGGTGCTTTGGCTATCAACAAGGGAATCTTCTTCCCCCGTCTCTTGTGACGAGCGCAAAGCTTCTGACTTCATGCTGACCAGAGAGTTTTTCAACAGGCCAAGCAGCGGGATGGTGAGGCTGATGATGGCGGCATCGCCACTGACCATCTGTGTTGACTCCTCAAAGTTACTCAGCACCTGACAGATATCAGACATCCACGTCCACTCCTCATTGTAGACTTGAGGAAGCTGACTGACCTGACTACCAGTTCTGGTGGAAGTTGACATCTGGCAGTCTACAATCGCTCTACGCTGCTGGTAAACTCTGGATAACATGGTTAATGTTGAATTCCACCTCGTGGGCAAGTCGCACAACAGTCGGTGTGCGGGCAGTTGGAGGTGGCGCTGCGCTGCCCTGAGAGTGGCAGCATCTGTGCTGGACTTCCTGAAATGTGCACAGAATGCAGCGCACCTTTGTGAGCAAATCAGACAGATTGGGGTATGTCTTGAGGAAATGCTAAACTATGAGATTTAACACATGGGCCAGGCATGGCACATGTGTCAGTCTGCCGAGTTGCACAGCCGCCACCAGATTACGGCTGTTGGCACACACAACCATGCCTGGCTTCAGGTTCAGCGGTGCCAGCCACAGATCAGTCTGCGCCGTGATGCCCTGTAATAGCTCTTGGGCGGTGTGCCTTTTATCGCCTAGGCTCAGCAGTTTGAGTACCGCCTGCTGTCGCTTAGCGATGGCACTGCTGCTGTGCCTAGAGCTACCGACTAATGGTGCCGTGCCCACGGATGGTAATTCGGAGGAGGAGGTGGAGGAGGGGTGGGAGCAGGAGGAGGCATAGTAGGCCTTTGAGACCTGGACCGAGGTAGGCCCCGCAATCCTCAGCGTCGGCAGTATATGACCAGCCCCAGGGTCAGACTCGGTCCCAGCCTCCACCAAGTTAACCCAATATGCCAGCGATATAAAGTGGCACTACCCGGCAGCACTCGTGCACATGTCCATGGTCAGGTGGACCTTGTCAGAAACGGCGTTGGTCAGGGCACGGATGATGTTCTCTGACACGTGCTTGTGCAGGTCTGGGACGGCACATCGGGAAAAGTAGTGGCGCTGGAGACCGAATACCGAGGGGCGGCCGCCGCCATGAGGTTTCGAAAGGCCTCGGTCTCTACCAGCCTATAGGGCAGCATCTCCAGGCTACGCAGTTTGGAGATGTGGACGTTGAGGGCTTGGGCGTGTGGGTGGGTTGCACTATACTTCCTTTTGCGCTCTAGCGTCTAGGGTATGGAGATCTGAACGCTGATGGATGCTGTGGAGGATCGTGGAGGCGAAGATGGGGTTTTCGCACGGGAGGTGTTTCGGCCAGGGTCCTGGGCAGGGGGATGACTAGCAGATGACACAGGGGAAGGAGCAGTGGTGTGCCCGGCCGGAGGTGAACGGGCTTGGTGCCATTGAGTGGGGTGTTTAGCATTCATATGCCTGCGCATACTGGTGGTAGATAAGCTAGTAGTGGTGGAACCCCTGCTGATCCTGGTTTGGCACAGGTTGCACACCACAGTCCGTCGGTCATCCGGTGTTTCTTTAAAGAACCTCCAGACTTCTGAAAATCTAGCCCTCGCCACGGGAGCTTGACTACTGGAAACATTTGGCGCTGATGCACCAGCTCTGGCCCTGACTCTCCGTCTGGCCCCACCACTGCCTCTTCCAACCTATTCTCGTCGAGGACTCGCCTCCGTCTCAGAAGCACTGTGTTCACCCGGCCTATCAACCCAGCTTGGGTCTGTCACCTCATCATCCTCCGATCCACAGTCTTTTCCCCCTTTGGACTTCCTGCCCTGACAACAACTTCACCACTGTCTGACAACCGTGTCTTCTCATCGTCCGACACCTCTTTACACACTTATTCCACTTCGTCAATAATGTCATCATCACCCACGAACTGCGACCGGTGGAAAACCTGGGCATCGGAAAATAGCTCAGCAGCAACCGGACAAGTGGTTTGCGACTGTGGGAAGGGTCCAGAAAACAGTTCCTCAGAATATGCCGGTTCAAATGCCAAATTTTGCTGGGAGGGGGCAGACTGGGGGGAGGAGGCTGAGGTGGAGGAGCTGGAGGAGTGCTGATTTCGGTGACTTGGGTGGACTGCGTGGAAGACTGACTGGTGGACAAATGGTTAGATGCATTGTCCGCAATCCACGACATCACCTCTTCGCACTGTTCTGGCCTCAACAGTGCTCTACCACGAGTCCCAGTAACTTGAGACATGATGAACCTAGGGAGTGTAGCTCTGTGGCGTTCCCCTGCTCCCTCATCAGTAGGTGGTGTCTCACCCCACCCAGGACCACGGCCTCTGACCCCTGCAGTAGTTGGACGCCCACGTCCACGCCCCCCTCGTCCTCTACCCCTAGCCCTCACAATATGGTACTAGCTGCACTACTAATGCCAGCAAGCCCAGCCACAAGCAAACAAAAAAAAGGAAAATATAACGCTATTGTAGGCCTAAGTAAACTACTGGGGTTCTCCTATGGCTATTTTCTATCCTACACTGAAAGCACACTGCTATGCCAGATTACTTTGAGTTATAAAAAGAAATAAACGTAAAGAAAAATAAATCAGCAGACTGTGCCTAATTCAAATCAAACCCCTAATAAATTGTCTCACTTCGGTGTTTGAGGTGGATATGTGTATTACTAAGAGCTAAACACAACGGTCGCAAGTCTCCCAGCTAATTCCTCACAATATGGTACTAGCTGCACTACTAGTGGCAGCAAGCCCAGCCACAAGCAAACAAAAAAAAAGTAAAATATAACGCTATTGTAGGCCTAAGTAAGCCGTTGGGGTTCTCCTATGGCTATTTTCTAGCCTACACTGAAAACACACTGCTTTGCCAGATTACTTTGAGTTCTAAAAAGAAATAAACGTAAAAAAAAATAAATCAGAAGACAGTGCCTAATTCAAATCAAACACCTAATAAATTGTCCCACTTCGGTGTTTAAGGTGGATATGTGTGTCACTAAGAGCTAAACACAACTGTCGCAAGTCTCCCTGCAAATTCCTCACAATATGGTACTAGCTGCACTACTGATGGCAGCAAGCACAGCCACAGGCAAACCAAAAAAATGTAAAATAAAACGTTATTGTAGCCCTAAGAAGGGCTGTTGGGTTCTTGTAGAATCACTCCTGCCTAACACTATTCTAATAGAACACCCTAACGCTTTCCCTGACCAGCTGCAGCTCTCTCCCTAGCGGCATCCAGACAGAGAATGATCCGAGCAGCACGGGCAGGGGCTAGTCTATTCCAGGGTCACCTGATCAGGCCAGCCAACCACTGCTATCGACGTGTAAGGGTACCACGTCATGCTGGGTGGAGTGCAGAGTCTCCTGGCTTGTGATTGGCTCTGTTTCTGGCCGCCAAAAATCACAACGACGGGAAATGCCATTTTCTTGAGCGGGCAAAGTATTCGTCCAAGCAACGAGCAGTTTCGAGTACGCTAATGCTCGAACGAGCATCAAGCTTGGACGAGTATGTTTGTTCATCTCTAGAGGAGACCCTTTGCTTCTTTTATTGCACTTTTCCCCACATCAAGGGCTGTACCCAGAAGATGGACTTGTGATTAAAGACCTTCTGTGAGACTTTTGCCAGATACTACGAGGAAAAGTTGCTACTTTGTTAACTTATTTTTACATTGCACTTAATGCCTTCCTTTTTAGGTACGGACATTCTTCATGCACTACTATGCCTTTTCCTTTTCAGGTAAAGAGACATTTTATCCTGCTACCCTGAGTAGCCTTCCTATGCAACGTTTGTAACGTTCAAGATATGTACCCATTGAGCTCCGAAGCCAATGTGAGTTTACAAAATGTTTGCACACTGTCAATTTATGCCAGTAGTTTGCACTAACCTTTTATAGGCTTTTCAGATTGTAGTGTGGCTGTGTCGGACCGTCTCTATGTAAAACCCTGACCGCAATCTTATGCCTCAAACCGAAGTTTTGTAAGTGGGGGTAGTCCGTAAACTGCGGGTCCTTAGGGGACCGGGGGTCTTACAGAGTTAGCACCTGGATGCCACTCATACAAGGGTAAGAATGTCAGTCGGCAGGTACTTATACATTTGTATAATGTCTCATTGTGTCACATATGCCAATGTAATGCATATACACACTATATATTTGTCACTAGGGAAGAAGTGTTTATATAACATATATACAGACCCTGGTGCAAGGAGTGGATTACAGTACATGACACCACACCTTTCCTACTGTACAGTTTGGTTTAATGGCGTTAGCGACCAACTGTCACACATGTCCTTGTCTTAGTCCGACACCAACCCAGGTGCCTGTCTCCAGGACCGTGGGCAGTTTGTCCCTACAGATCATGTAGCCTGAGCTGAGCCGAGAGCGGCTCTTTCAATTGCCCCGGGGGTATGCAACACCCTCGCTGATGCAAGGCAGAGCTGTGTTTGCGAATACGTCCCACCATGTAGCTTGCAGCCTGTGTAGGGTCTGACTAGCCCCACAGCATGTCACTACATTGTCCTTATGGGACACAGGGGAACACTGCAGTGGTAGAAGCTGCCTGGTAAGGCAGGAGTTAAGTGTTCTGTGTGATGTCATATGTGTCAGCCAATCACATGTGTTACACTCTGTTTCTGTGAGCTGAGATGTAATTGGAGGACCTGACCAAGAGCAAGGGAGCCTAGCTCCCTGCCTGAAGAGTGGAGCTAATAGTGAGTTAGTGAGTGAGGAAAGGGGTATCATCCTACCTTCAAGGGTGATACCTTAAGCAATCCAGGATAAAGCTGAAGCATCCTACTAGGACACAGCTATCTCCCAGCCTGCCCTTTGCATCCAGGCTGATGCTCCATCCTGTGGCTCCCTCCAACTACATCTCCAGCATTCCACCATCCTGTTAAGGCACGTTGCTACTGTTCCTGTCGGTTCCAATAAAGAACTGTAAGTTATTTTTGTTCAGCTTCTGCCTCCGTCTGGTCCCTGCTACTGCGGCTGTCACCATCGCGGGCGCCCTGTCCATCACGCAGGGAATCGTACTCTAGACACCAGGGGGTTGCCCCAGGGAGAACCGCTGTAGCGGCCTCTCCCTCATCGTTTCTTGCCGGCACTGCCCTGCTGGGGACCTGCCAGGCTGTGGGACAGCCCTCCGGTTCCCCATACCAAGCACCGTGACACTAGCGTGCTTAGGCCGCAACCGCCAGCCACTCAGGTACTGCGGGCCCAGGCTGACTCCAGGCCCCAAGAAAAGGCTAGGCCCCGGTGGGGGATGTTGCACTTTACAAGGCCTTTGCCAGTTTTATGTCACCCCAGCAAGACACTGTCACCTGTCCCCAGTCTCGGCAGAGTAGGGCTGATCTTTACAGAAAGATTGTGAGGGAGTACGTAGCTGACCATACCATCGTCCTAAATGATCACACAGCTCCCTACAACTACTGGATTTCAAAGCTGGACATGTGGCACGAACTGGCGCTGTACGCCTTGGAGGTTCTTGCCTGCCCTGCCGCTAGCGTTTTGTCCAAGCGGGTTTTCAGTGCAGCTGATGGCATCATTACCGATAAGCGTACACGCCTGTCGACTGACAGGCTGACGCTTATCAAGATGAATAAAGCCTAGATTTCTCAGGATTTCCATTCTCCACCAGGTGAAGGAAGCTCAACCTGAATAATTTATGCCCTCCTCCTCCTCATTTTCCTCCTTCTCCTCCTACACTAAAGCAGAGGAAACTGGCTATTTTTTGCCAGGGCCAACTGGCTCTAGCTATAGTACTCTATGTATTTAAATTTTCTGGAGGGCCACCTACCCGGTCCTCTGTTTTTTTTTTAAATTTATTTTTATTAATGAATGAATGAATCAGGTTACATACATATACTATTCATAAGATATAGAATATGACAGTATTCCAGTGTACAAGTACCCTGATATGCAAAAATGTTTGACATTATCGTTCAATTCAAACAATTAAAAAAACAAACTAACACTAACTAGACATAACACGCTTGCTACTTCTAGTACTTAGTATTTGGGTTATTTGGTTTTTAATGTGTGATTAGGTCAGGTTAAGAGAGAGAGGGTTTAAGAGCCAGGCTACGCACCTCAGGTCAGTGAAAGATATATCGGAGATCCAGGCTTCTAGTTATGTAATTTGGGCTCATGCCAAATTTCTGATGGCATCGAGAGGTCTCGCGAATCAAGAGCTGTGTCAGTTGAATCACACCATCTATCCCATATTTTATTAAATTTTGCAGGACATTTCCTGTGTTTGAAAACTACCTTTTCATATCGAATGATGGTATTAATTAAGTTTTTCCACATATTTGTGGTGGGGGGCCTAGAGTCCATCCACCTTAGAACAATGGATTTCCTGGCTAAAAATAGGGTCTCTCGAAGTAGAATTCTCTCATAATGGGTCCACAGCTCCTCATCCAACAACCCAAACAGACACACCTCTGGGGAATGAGGTATGGGTCTCTCTAATACCAAGGATAATAAGGTAGTTACCTCCTCCCAAAATTTCTGAATGGTGGGGCATTCCCACATCATGTGATGAAATGCCGCCGGCGTCTGTCTACATCTGTGACACTCTGGAGCAGACATACGCCCCATTTTGAAGAGTCTCAGGGGGGTCAAATAACTTTGATGAATGATGTGAATTGTATCATCTTATTATTTAACGCCGGCGACACATGTAAGTGTGACTGACAGACTTCTTCCAATTGTTCTGTATCCAAACTAGGCATTAAAGTATGCCATCTCTCAATAGCCTGCAGTGGCGTAGAGGTAGCCTTTGCATTGATCAGATGTGAGTAAATAAGGGAAACAAGCCCATCTGGGCCCTGAGACCGGATTACCCCTATCAATGGATATCTAGAGATGCGTAGGTCTGCACTGGGAAACTGCGCCGACAAGGCATGCCTGAGTTGTAGGTACCTATAAAACTGCCTGTGTGGCAAATCACAGCGCTCCCGTAGGCCGTCAAAGGTAACTAGTGTGTCATTGACATACAGATCTGCTATTGTATGTATCCCCAACCCTGACCAAAAGTGACTCTCCTGTAGTTCTACTAGATGCGGGAGGGAGGAGTTGCCCCATAATGGTGTTTGGGCTATGGTACCTTCTACCAGGTCAATGTTCTTGGCCGCTCTTCACACTTTCCGTGCCGTATGGTGTATTGGCATTAGCCTCCCATCAAAGGTACTAGTGCTCTCCAGCACCCCCCATAAGGAACGCTGATTCAGGTGAGTTGCTAGGTGTAGCTCTGGAGGGTTTAGGCTTTCATGTCCTAGCCATGGGCCCAATAATTTGATTTGGCCAGCTAAATAATATAGAAATATATTCGGCATTGCCATGCCTGCTAATTCCTTGGGGCGTTGTAGCTTACCTAACTGCAACTTAGCTCTGGAGGAACCCCATGTGAAATTTATTAATAGGGAATCTAGGGCTTTAAAAAAGGAATGCGGAACGGGAGTATACATGTGCTGCAGAACATATAGGCATTTTGGCAACACCACCATCTTCACCAGATTAATCCTGCCCGGTACTGATAATGGAAGGCTAGACCAAGTCTTGAATTTGTCTTTAAATAAGTTTAAGAGAGGGTTAACATTTAACTCTAGTGATCTAGCAGAGTCTCTAGTTATGACAATTCCCAAGTATTTAAATTTGTCAGACACCTCCAAATTACAAACATATTGTGGGGTGTTAATTCTCTTTGGTGATATAAACATTACATTGGACTTGGACCAGTTGATGAGGAGTCCAGAAACTGCTCCAAAGTCATCTATCAATTGAATAGCTCTTGGAAGGGATGTGTCTGGGTCAGACATTAATAGAAGAAGATCGTCGGCATATAAAGCCAATCTCTCCTCTCTCTCTGCCAGTACCATACCCTTGTATGTGGGATCATTACGAATGCGTATGGCCAGGGGCTCTATGGCCAAGGCAAAAAGAAGAGGCGACAGGGGACATCCCTGTCGAGTTCCCCTTCCAAGTTCAAAGCTGGGGGATGACTGTCCATTAAGCGATATGGAAGCACTGGGGGACTCATACAACAGCGAGACCCATTTGATAAAAGTCGGTCCAATACCAAAACTTTCAAGCGTTGTTAGTAGAAAAAGTCAAGAGACGCCAAGGCCCAGTCTTTCTTCCCGGCTACTCCAATCTGTGTCAGTATCTGAGCCCGCCTTAGGTTGTCAGATGTGCTTTGTCCTGGCATAAAGCCAGCATGATCAGTATGTATAAGACTTGTAATAACCCGGTTTAATCTAGCAGCTAGTACTTTGGTGAGGAGTTTATAGTCAGAATTTAGGATAGATATGGGTCTGTTGGATACTTATGTGGCTTAAGGATTAGGACAATATTGGCATTGTAGAAGGAGGACGGGAGTCTACCCCTATCTAGAGAGCGCTGTAATACCTCTAGTAAGGCAGGAAGCAGCTGCTCTTGATACTGTACCAGGACCTCCACTGGAAGGCCATCCGGACCAGCTGCTTTCCCCATAGCCATATTCGCTAGGGCCTCTTGCAATTCCGTCAGTGTGATCGGGGCATCTAGTCCCTGTCTTTGCCCATCTGTTAGTTGTGGGAATGTCAGGTCTTTCAAATAGTCCCTAAGTTCTGTTTGGGTCTTATTACACCGTGAGCTGTACAGGTCTCTGTAAAAGTCAGTGAATGTTGTTAATATAGCAGGATTGTCTGTGTGTATTGTACCGTCTGTGCTCTTGACCCTTAAAATCGTCGGGGAGGCATTATTCTGGTGTATAAGGTGAGCCAACAAGCTGCTGGACTGGTTGCCATGTTCAAAGTATCTCTGCTGTGTGAAGAACGTGCGTCTCTTCTGTTTCTCATACAAGCAGTGCATCCCGCATTCAACCATTCATTCCTGTGGGCATCAGAGGGGTTCGCAATGAACGTTGCCTCTAGGTTCATGCAATTATTGGCCAATTCCTTCTCCTCCAATGTTGTGGAACGTTTGACCTTTTTAATGGCGTATTGTAGGCTATCTCTGAGGCATCCCTTAAGCGCCTCCCAATATGATGAGGGACTAAGTGATGGGTCATTGGTCTCAATAAACTCTGCTAAGCGGCTCAGGGTTTGGTCTCCCTCTGTGATCAGTGAAAGCCAAAAAGGGTGTACTTTCCTTATATTGTTGATCGGGGATTGGGGGATGCATTGTAGTGTTGCCAAAATTAGGGAGTGATCAGAAATGCCTCTAGGAAGGTGGACTATCGAGGTAACCCAAGTGTGAGCTAAGTTGTTACCAATTATATAGTCGATCCGCGAGAGGGAGTTTCTACCCGGGGTATAACAGGTAAATTCTTTAGTGTTGGGATGGCGATTTCGCCATAGATCATGCCATCCCATTTCAAGGAGGAAGCGTTGGAACGGGGTGACATTCGGGTCTGGGGGTTGCGTACCAGAGGGCCAGAGCTTATCCTGTCTAGGATCCAATAAGATATTGAGGTCTCCCATAGCAAAATGATGCAGCAAAATGAGCCGCCTCGCACAGGCGGGTTATATATAGCTATTATCACCACGGGCACACAGTTAACCCAAGTATGGATAAAAAGGAATCTACCTTCTATATCTGTTTTTAATGTCCCCAATTCCCACCGAACCGCCCGGTGGACGAGGACAGACACCCCTCTAGAGTGTGATGTGTGTGTCGAATGAGCAGCCCATTGTATCCAGGGGTTCTGCAGCCAGTGTGTGGTTTGGGGGTGAGATGGGTTTCTTGAAGGCATATTATTTTAGGGGAATGGCTCCTAACATATGCAAATATCATATTACGTCTCCTAGTCTCTCCCATCCCTCTCACATTCCACGACATTATTTCTAACGCCATTGGACAATAACGTATAATACAGTAGCAAGCAACTTACATAAAACAAAGTAAGTAACCATGAGTAACACCTGTAAAGGTGGCATTTTAGTACCCTTTATGGGTTAACCAACTATAACGTACGTGGCAAGTAAGCAAGGGGGTAGTCTGTACTAGATAAAACAGTATCAGACTAGTGCTCTAGCATTTGGGTTCATTATTGTTATTACATTAACTATGGCAGCAGCCATGATATAGCAGGTAACAATAAATAGATTTATATATGGAGCTAGACATCATGGATTTGTAATAAGGTTCAGCTTGTCATATTACCAGAGTCCCACGTAGCAGTCCCTGGTGTGAGAGGGGTGACCTCCCCATACCGTACTCAGGATTCTGTGTGAGACTGTCCAGGGCCTCAGCGGTGTGGTGACCTCCGCAGTGTATTAACCCACGCATCGGCCTCCTCAGCAGATGTAAAGAAATGAGAGTTGTTCTCATGTACCACTCTCAGCCTGGCTGGGAAGATCATACTATATTGGATGTTCAAATCTCGGAGGCGCTTTTTAACACTCAGGAACGATGCCCTGGATTTCTGCAGGGCTGCCGAGAAATCGGGGAAGATGGAAATGGCAGAGTTCTGGTACTGGAAAGGGCCCTTGCGTCTGGCAGCTTGCAACATGGCGTCTCGGTATTTGCTGCTGATGAATCGTGCAAGCATCGGCCTTGGTCTGGATCCCGGAGGAGGGGGCCAAGCCGGGACTCTGTGGGTACGCTCAATGGCATACAATGCCGATACAGAGGCCTCAGGTAGAACTTCTTTGAGCCAGGATTCCATGAAGGCCACCGGGTCTATGCCCTCAGCACGTTCCGGCAGGCCCAAGATTCTCAAATTATTGCGCCTCAGCCGGTTTTCGGTATCCTCCGCTCTCTGCATCCACTGGTTAGCCAGCTGTTCAAGTGCTCGTATGCGCCCAGGTACCGGAGCTGAAGTGTCCTCTATCTGGGAGATTCGGGTCTCCGTTTCTGTGACTCGCTCCCTTAACTTCTGCATGTCGTTTCTGATAAGGCCCACATCGATTTTAACCTCCTCAATTCTGGTTGTTAGGGCAGAAGTGGACTCATGTATGGCTGTGAGGAGCTGTGCAGTGACCTCTCTCAGTGTGGGTTCTCTGTCGATGTTCTCCATGTTGGCGGCCTGTTCCTCTCGTGGTGGAGTAGAGGTGCGCCTTTTGGCGGGAACAGGGCCGCGTTGTGGATCCGTGCGGGCAAACGCTTTCAGGCGCTCCGCTGCCGCTGGCGGTATTAGATTTTCCATTCCGCCCGAAGCCCCTCTTACCGGGGCCCCCTTGGATCTTGCTCCAGGCATGGCTGCAGGTAGTTTCGGCAGGATAAATGGAAAAACCCCAGGTAGCTGACGGAGCTCAGTTACATGCGTCCGCTCATGACGGCTGCAGGCCCCCCCCGCGGTCCTCTGTTTTAAACAATTTTTGGTGGTGCCACATACAGGCACTCAATCTATTTAACTTTTCTGGAGGACCACCTACCTGCTCCTCTGGTTTTAAGACTTTTTTGGACTGACACATACAGGCACTATACAAATTAAATTGTCTCCATAGCAGCCTCCACATGTCGTCTTTTTAGCTGCCTCCACACGTTGTCTTTATTGCTACCTCCGCACGTCATCGCCATAGCTGCCTCCAAAAGTCGTCCATATAGCTGCCTCCATACATGGTCCCCTTATCAAGTGAGCTGTGTCAGGCAGAGTTTTGGGTTGTTTTCATGGCTTCCACATCAAACTTGTTAACTTTGTCGCCACCCTGCTGTGATATCCACAAGATATACTGGCAAACTTTTATCATTTACCGATATTATTTAAGCGCTTCTTGCGCATCTGTTTACATTCCCCTCACCCGCCATAACCCAAACTTATAAGAACACTACTACACTTGATCTTATACAAAAGGTTCTTAGAAGTGCTGTTTGGGGAGTAGCCGAGAAACAGGGGCTTGGACAGGCGAAAGCTCCATCCCAAGATCCAACTAACATAGTTTTAACTGCAGCACCTTTAATCTACTACTACTTCACTGACTCTATATATCGTCCCCTTATCAAACGAGCTGTGTCAGGCAGAGTTTTCAGGCGTTTCACCAGATACATAGTGGAACTCGGCCCATCTGTCGCCGCAATGCTGGAGACCTGAAGTTGCAATCATAGCAGCGCAATATGGATGCCCCATACTGTCGCTCTTAATCATTGAACCATTTGCGTAAAAACAATTAAAAATAGAACCACTATGCTATTCCATTATTCCTAGGTGAAATATTCAAACGACCCGGCCTGCTTTGAAAATTATAATTTTTTCAAAGTAAACGCTTCTGGCCCCCAGGCCCATTTTGGGTGGGGAGGAGCCGAGAGACAGGAGCTTGGACAGGCGAAAGCTCGCCAGGCAGCGGACCTCCAGCTCCATCCCAAGATTAAGCAGCCTCAGAGGCATCCATGCATGCTGCCCCTACTGTTTCCTGTCCATTTTGCCTCCACGATCCTCCACAGCGTCCACCAATGTCTCCATGCGCAACTTTCAACTCTCTATACCCCAGACGCTGGAGTACAAGAGGATATGCAGCACATCATCCCCTTATCAAACGAGCTGTGTCACGCAGAATTTTCAGGTGTTTCACCAGATACATAGTTGAACTCGGCCCATCTGTCGCCGCCATGCTGAAGACCTGAAGTTGCAATCATAGCAGTGCAATATGGATGCCCCATACTGTCGCTCTTAATCATGGAAGTCGTCTCCATGGCTGCTTCCACATGTCGTCCCCTTATCAAAAGAGCTGTGTCAGGCTAATTTTTCGGGTGTTTCACCAGATACGTTATGGAACTTGTCGCCACCATGCTGTGTTATGGACTAATTATACCGTCAACCTTTTGTTGATATAGGAAATCATTTCAGCGCTTCTTGCTCACCTCCTTTGGTTCCTCTCTGCTACCCATTGGTTTGAAGCCTGAGTCCATTTAGGGTATGTCGCCATGACACTCTCTAGCCTGCCGCTGCTGCCGCTGCCTCTGCATGCCGTCCCCTATAGTGTCAGGGTCAATTATTGCATGTTTTAGATGCTATCTACCCTCATTCGGTCACTCTGTCATGGCCATGCTGTTGCCCATAATTTTGGCATAATGGTACGATTAAGCAGCCTCAGAGGCATCCATGCATGCTGCCCCTGCTGTTTCTTGTCCATTTCCGTGGTGTTTCCATCCTTTTCTGAGGTTCCCAGGTGTTTGGCCAAGCTTCCCTGTGCAGAGCCTTGGTCCCCTTGAAAAATGCATCGGGAAAAGTTTGTCTCGAATAACGAGCACCCGAGCGTTTTAGTGATCGCTCATCTCTATTCTCTTCCCTTATTTTAACTTTACTTGACTCTTCTATCAGTACCATTGTTGCGGGGTGAATGGTGAACTGTTTGTCTGTCTGTGTGTTTGTACCTTTTCTTCTTTTTTCTCCTCCTGCTGGCCAGCAAACCTTTGTCTCTGTCCACTATTGTTTCAACAGACAAACCAGTTCCGCAGTCACCACTCAGAATTACCTGATCTTACCTGTTTGCAAAACTTGAGCAGAGGGTGAGCTGGGGTTATATAGCCTGTACCTGATTACTGCCATGTGATGCAGTGCTGAAGCCATGCGGTTTATGTTTGTATTTCTTACTTTGGTTACTTTGTATATATTGTAAACTCACCTTTATTTTTATATTGTGTATTATACTGTATTGTGGTGTTATATATATTAAAGGACACCTGTCATCAGGTCTGTGTCACTAGTCCTGTCTCCATTACCTGTTGGAGTAGCTCACAAGGATCCCATCCCAGCCTTTATCTAGTCATTTCATACATTAATCATTATAAAGTCATCTATTCTTTATTATGTAAATGAGGCTGGTCACATGGTCAGAGGCAGTGATGTCACTCCTGTTACCCTTCCCCTCTCCTTCCCCTGCTCATGTCTGTGTATAATTTATAGTAAAGCATTGCTAGTGTGTGCGCTGCATCTGCTGACATGCCGCATCCTCCTATACACAGAGACACAGACACCAGCTACACAAGTACCTGACATGTTCTGCTATAACATGGCTACCTGGAGCTGTTGCATCTCTCCTACACACACAGGCTGCAGGGAGTATGGCCACCAGCAAGCACATGGAGCAGCCATCACATCATTATACAGCCTCACATTATTACACAGGATGTTAGTCATGCACTGGGGGTGTGGCTGTGCCTCCCACTCAAGAATAAGCTGGACAGCTTGAATATGCTAATGACTCATTGGACATCTCACAGGTCATTTGCATACAGCTTTAGGACCTCATTGCTTAGGTTTACAGGCATGTATAGGGACAATGAAGGGATAGAGGCAATGCTTTCTAATGGCAGTTTATGAAAATATATTTAGTTTAGGGGGTTATTTTGCATGACAGGTTTTCTTTAAGTAAGAAATATATCTTTGCGTGATGTTTGTTGTTAAAGGTGCAACCCAGGGGTGTATCCCTTTAAGACTCAAGGGAAATAGTTGGGTATTTAATGACAACTGTGTGTATATGGATTGTCTGAGGGTCAGAGTGTCTGATCTGACCACAGGGGAGCTTTTTGTTCCAAGGTAGCTGCAACCTGACCTCTGAATTATCTGCATTTTTGTTCTGTTCATTTTATTTTTGTGAAAATAAATGCAAGCCTTTTCTTTGGACCTGCAGCCTGAGTAAAGATTTATTTTTCTAACGGCCAGAAGACCCCACATCTCAACACCCATATTCTACCCTATGCCTTGTGCTTCTTCCACAACATTTCATTGTTCACCATATCTCTATTTCTGTAGCTCCTAGTACCTCAAACATTGAAAGATGAGATTTTTATCTTAAATATGATTGTAAATGCATTTTTTTAAGTACATAGTTCTTTGGTAAACTGGTGAAAGAGGGAATTCTAGAAAGGATATTATATACGCTACTTAAAGGTGCTGTTGGTGGTGTAAAAGCTGGTGACAGTGTACCATTAAAGTGGTATTCTCATCTGGACATTCACTTTGCAAACTAAGCTATACGTTTCTAAATATGTTTTGTGGTTCATGGTATAGAAAAAAAATGTGTTTAAAAAACATATAGTTGTAACATTTTTATTTCATGGTATTTTAAATCACAAGATTAAGTCACCAGTTTAATAGGAATGGTGAACACGTCTGAAGGAACCAAATCTTGGGTTAGAAGCTCCCCAGTCGCTGTATCTCCTGTACTCTCCAGGTCTCAGGTAATACTGATGTCCCCTGTAGTTGGGCTCCTCATAGAACATCCAATATCCCTCATGCACATGGACAGAATGTATTTCATGGAAGCGGAATCTCTCATAGACATGAGGACAGTCATCAGTGAACTCCATCTTTTGTCCTCTGAAGTCTTCTCTCTCATAGATACTGATTCTGAATGAACCTCCATGCTGTTAAAAGAAAACACTATGACATTAATTCCAATTATTTTTTTAACAGTATATTCTAAAGCACATTTACCATTAGGCAAAATCTTACTTATGAGCTCTTTAGTTCTCATTTGCAAATATGATTTAACATAGTGGCTTAGCTGCAAGTTTGTTGCAACTAGTTCTTACGTTTTTCCTACAGATATTGTGTGGAGTGGTCTTGCACCTAAATTTACATGTTATTGATAAGAGAAATCTAAGCCATTTTGTCATAAGTCTCTGCCATCCAGTGGAGTAAATCTGTTTAGTTATAGCTGAAATATGATCTATATTATTAGATTGTGGTTCTGCATTCCAGATACAGTATTCCATATATAATTTTATTAGTTTGGCCATATCTTAAATTGACACAGTGGGGGGAATTTATTACCAATGGTCACCCTATATACCGAGAGTATTAGATCTTGTGCAACTGCTTGTAATCTACCCAGGTCCAGCCTGGTGCAGAATACTGCTATAAGTTGTTCCAGCCTGGGGTAACCCTGCCCCAGCCTCCACCACTGCCCACCCATCCATCCCCTCCATGACCTACCTTGAGGTTAGCCGGGGGGTAGGGGGACATACAAGTAATAATAATGTACAGCAATGAGCCTGAAGGTATGTTTTTAAATGATGTAGTTGTGCATATTCAAGGCAGCATAAGTGCTGTAGGAATCTTTAGGAAATATATTAGATATATATATATATAAAGATGTGTTATCACATTTCCCCTGACAATTTTATACAACATATTATTTTTTTTTTAACTTTTATATATTCTTTTGATGAAAGTAGTTGTAAACATATAGATGAAACAAATAGCCTAAAGTGTGAATATATTTATACAGTAAGATTCCAAACCTCATTTTATACACAATGTAATATGAAAAGCAAGGGAAAGATTATCATTGATGTTTTCAGATTTTTTGTGATCAATGCAACACACGTGTTATCAAGACTCCAGCTAATTGTAGAACCAAATCTTTCTCTCTTTGTTTTTGGAGATTTATAGAAATATATTGTAAACAAGTATGTTGTATATTACCTGAGGGCTCAAGCGACAAGACCTAATGGAGTCATTGTAGCCCATCCATTGCTGGAAATCAGGATACTCTCCTCTGTGTAGGAAGTACTGGTGTCCTCTGTAGTTGGAGTTTTCATACAGGATCCAGTTACCACTTTCTACACGGATAGATTTACAACGTCTAAAAAAGGAGGATAAATCTGGACACTCGGAGTGACACTCATATGAGCGTCCCTGGAAATTTCTTTCTTCGTAGAAGATGATCTGTTTAATGTAAAGAAATGAAATGAATGTTCCATAATGTATAAAAAGCTACTTGATAAGTAATAAAGTAGACTAATAAACATTAGGAATTTGAGATTTATTTATAGCTACGAATATAGTACTCTATCTATCTATCTATCTAATCAAAGCTACTAAAGCTAGATTAACTAAATTACCGTAAAACTTTTGTTAATATTTACATTATTTACATTAAAAATTCCATATACAGGCGGTCCCCTACTTAAGAACACTCGACTTACATACGACCCCTAGTTACAAACGGACCCCTGGATGTTGGTAATTTTCTATACTTTAGTCCCAGGCTACAATAATCAGCTGTAACAGTTATCACAGGCGTCTGTAATGAAGATTTATTGTTATTCCTGGTTCTAATGACAATCCAACATTTTTAAAATCCAATTGTCACAGACACCAACAAAGTTCTGGCTGGGATTACAATGATAAAATATACAGTTCCAACTTACATACAAATTCAACTTAAGAACAAACCTACAGACCCTATCTTGTATGTAACCCGGGGACTGCCTGTATACCTTAGTAGCAGAGGAGGCCAGAACAGAATGCAGGAAGTGGAGGTGGGTGGGTCCATGGTCAATGGCCCTGCTACCCTGTTTGCCTAAAATTAGACATTCCCTGAAAATAAGACCTAGTACAATCTTGTTCAGGCTTAGAAATATAAGGCCTCCCCTCAAAGTAAGTCCTAGCGGCAGTCATTGCTACAGCTCCCCCCATGTTATACATAAGTATTAGTAGATCTTTTTGATGCTGCAGAAGGTTGTGACATGGGGAAGAATTCATGGAATTAAATGTCGTACTGCAAATGTGATCCCAGCAGCTACCAGGAAAAGAAGGGTCATTTATGGAGAGTGCTTTTACTAAACATGAGAGACAGGGGCCAATGATTCTAATAGAAATGGAGTCACAAGAAATACAGCATGAAATTCAGAGTTTGGAGATTCATAAGGATGTTAGAGAAGTTGATTTTTTTTTCAACGATAAATGTAAATTCTTGTTCATGGAAAAATAAGACACCCCTGAAAATAAGACCTAGAGCCTCTTTGGGAGCAAAATTTATATAGACACTGTCTTATTTTCAGGGAAACAGGGTATAAGGAGCCAGGGGTGTACCAAGCCTGTCTGCTGCCTGAGGCGAGCCATAGAGAGACGCCCCCCCCCCCCCCTCATATATGTAATATTTCAGGGAGTGTCAGGACCAGATCCATCATATTGGTTTGGTGTGAAAATAAAGCAATGCAAAAATGCATACAGAGTACCGCCCTGTAGTATTTAATGCATACAGCATGCCGCCATGTAGTATAAAATGCATACAGCATACCACCATGTAGTATAAAATGCATACAGCATACCACCATGTAGTATAAAATGCATACAGCATACCGCCATGTAGTATAAAATGCATACAGAATATTGCCATGTGGTATAAAATACATACAGCGTCCCCCCATGTAGTATAAAATGCATACAGCATTCCCCCCCATGTAGTATAAAATACATACATCATATTGCTATGTAGTGTAAAATGCATACAGCGTATACGGCATGTAGTAAAAAAATACATACAGAATATTGCCATGTAGTGTAAAATACATACAGTGTACCACCATGTAGTATAAAATGTATACAGCATATCGCCATGTGGTATAAAATGTATACAGCATATCGCCATGTGGTATAAAATGCATACAGAATATCGCCATGTAGTATATAATGCATACAGCATATCGCCATGTAGTATAAAATGAATACAGAATATTGCCATGTAGTATATAATGCATACAGCATATCGCCATGTGGTATATAATGCATACAGAATATCGCCATGTACTATATAATGCATACAGCATATCGCCATGTAGTATAAAATGAATACAGAATATCGCCATGTGGTATAAAATGCATACAGCATATCGCCATGTAGTATAACATGCATACAGAATATCGCCATGTACTATATAATGCATACAGCATACCGCCATGTAGTATTAAATGCATAGAGCATACCACCATGTAGTATAAAATGCATACAGAATATTGCCATGTGGTATAAAATACATACAGCGTCCCCCCATGTAGTGTAAAATGCATACAGCATTCCCCCCCATGTAGTATAAAATACATACATCATATTGCTATGTAGTGTAAAATGCATACAGCGTATACGGCATGTAGTAAAAAAATACATACAGAATATTGCCATGTAGTGTAAAATACATACAGTGTACCACCATGTAGTATAAAATGTATACAGCATATCGCCATGTGGTATAAAATGTATACAGCATATCGCCATGTGGTATAAAATGCATACAGAATATCGCCATGTAGTATATAATGCATACAGCATATCGCCATGTAGTATAAAATGAATACAGAATATCGCCATGTAGTATATAATGCATACAGCATATCGCCATGTGGTATATAATGCATACAGAATATCGCCATGTACTATATAATGCATACAGCATATCGCCATGTAGTATAAAATGAATACAGAATATCGCCATGTGGTATAAAATGCATACAGCATATCGCCATGTAGTATAACATGCATACAGCATATCGCCATGTAGTATATAATGCATACAGAATATCGCCATGTAGTATATAATGCATACAGAATATCGCCATGTACTATATAATGTATACAGCATATCGCCATGTAGTATAACATGCATACAGAATATTGCCATGTACTATATAATGCATACAGCATATCGCCACATAGTATAAAATGCATGTAGTGTATCGCCATGTAGAATAAACCGCATACAACGTGCCACCATGTAGTATAAAATGCATATGGAATACATATATACACATATAAACACCTACATATACACATACACATCACATACATATACACATACAAATCACATACATATACACATTACATACACAAATCACATACATGTACACATTACATACACAAATCACATACATGTACACATATACACACATACATGTACACAAACATATACATATATACATTACATACACACATGATATACATATACACACATACATAGATACATCACATACATATACACATATATATACATTACATACACACATCACATACATATAAACAGATAAACTTACTTTATTTTCTTTTATTTTCCAGGAAGGTTCTCCAGGAGCGGGGGAGGGGGGGGGGCTTGGGCGTACAAGGGGGGGGGGGACCGAGCGGTGGAGGGGGGGAAGCGGAGCGGAGGAGGCCGGGAGCGGAGCAGAGTGGAGGAGAGGGGGAGGACTGAGCGGAGGAGGAGGGGGAGGACTGAGCGGAGGAGGGGGGGGAGGACGGAGCGGAGCATAGCGGAGGAAGCGGAGATGAAAGGGACAGAAGGAGCGGAGCAGAGTGGAGGAGAAGGGGGGGCTGAGCGGAGGAGGGGGGGAGCGGAGGAGGCCGGGAGCGGAGCAGAGTGGAGGAGAGGGGGAGGACTGAGCGGAGGAGGGGGGAGGACAGAGCGGAGCGTAGCGGAGGAAGCGGAGATGAAAGGGACAGAAGGAGCAGAGCAGAGTGGAGGAGAAGGGGGGGGCGAACGGAGGAGGCCGGGAGCGGAGCAGAGTGGAGGAGAAGGGGGGGCCGAGCGGAGGAGGCCGGGAGCGGAGCAGAGTGGAGGAGAGGGGGAGGACTGAGCGGAGGAGGGGGGGGGGGGAGGACGGAGCGGAGCATAGCGGAGGAAGCGGAGATGAAAGGGACAGAAGGAGCAGAGCAGAGTGGAGGAGAAGGGGGGGCCGAGCGGAGGAGGGGGGGAGCGGAGCGGAGGAGGGGGGGAGCGGAGCGGAGGAGGCCGGGAGCGGAGCAGAGTGGAGGAGAAGGGGGAGCCGAGCAGAGGAGGGGGAGAGCGGATATGAACGGGACAGAGGGAGCGGAGCAGAGTGGAGGAGAGGGGGGGCGGAGCAGAGGAGGGGGAGAGCGGATATGAACGAGACAGAGGGAGCGGAGCAGAGTGGAGGAGAGGGGGGGCGGAGCAGAGGAGGGGGAGAGCGGATATGAACGGGACAGAGGGAGCGGAACGGAGCAGAGTGGAGGAGAGGGGGGGGAGCGGAGCAGAGGAGGGGGAAAGCAGAGAGGGGGGGTGTCAGCCTGGGATGGTGGTCAGGTGGACGGCAGGACAGGCCGGCGGGCGGCAGCAAGGTCCGGTTGGCGGCAGCACGGGTGGGGGTTCCAGCGGCAGCATAGGACGGCCGGGTGCACAATGCCGCCCCTCGTCCAGCAGGTGGCGCGCCGCCTGAGGCGAGATTCTCAACTCGCCTCAAGGCAGGTGCGCCCCTGTAAGGAGCTCCTTTCCAACCAGAATGTGTTCTTTGGCTGCTCTCACCATTAACCTCTGCGCTAGGTAAGAATAGTTTAGTGATTTGTACTGAGCTCTCTGTATCTAACTGCACCAACTGTGCAATAGACAGTGAGGTATAGTTATCGGTATAGAGACTGTGGTGCCAGAAGGTTTTGCTTACACTCTGTAGGAATTGCCGCACAGAAAACTACTGGCAAACACTATAGACACAATCCCATCACAAGCTTTGAATAAACTATATTAGGGTATCAGCAAAATCTTACATATATATCCCCTACAAAAGGATAAAACCACAATTTTATAGGGTCAAATATGAACAGAGCAATATCTCTAGGAGGATTCTCCATGATTTGTAAGTTCCATCAAAACTGTGAAACCCTTTCAGATTTTATTCAGAATAAACATAATATAATCAATGTACAATTAAATGATAACAGATTATTTTTTTTACCTTTCCCATTGTGGTCTTTAGGTTCTGGTCCTCAATGTTATAGAGAGGAAGGAAAAGGACCTTTATATACCCCCAGTATTGTAAATGCTGACTGCTCTCCACTATTCAGAGAACATTTACCTTTCTAAACTTCAGCTGGCCTTTTTGTTACAGCTTCTGGATTGCAGTAGTATACAAAAGTTTTCCTTAGCACACCATAAACATTATTGAACAAAACCATTTGTTTGGTCTTTTGGTATGTGAATAGACTACATTTTGTATATGGCACTTCTACTATAGTGCCTTCATTACACTCAATGGGAACAATTGCAGAAACACACAGAATAATGGGGCTCATTTACTTACCCGGTCCATTCGTGTTCCAGCGGTGGCTTCTCTGACAAGCGTTCGGGTCTTCCGGCGATTCATGAAGGTCCTGCGCCCGATGTACACCAGGTGGCGCTCCTGCAGCAAAGTCCGCCGAGGTGCCCCGGAGTTCATCGTCTTCATCGTGGTGCATGTGAGTATGGCCCGTGCAACCAATTTTTTTTTTTTTAAATGCGGCGGTTTTTCCGAATCCGTCGGGTTACCGTTCGGCCACGCCCCCCGATTTCCGTTGCGCCACAAACTTATCGCGTGCCCCAAAATCCTGGGGCAATTCAGGGAAAATTGGCGCAAATTGGAAATATTCGAGGTAACACGTCGGGAAAATGCATAAATACATTCTGTAGCACAACTTTAGTTAATGTTTTATCTCGTGTGAGGGCTTATATTTCAGATCTGTTTTAACCTCCTAATACGCTGTGCTGGAAATACAACAGATTAAATCTATAAAACAACAATTTTCATAAAAGGTGATTTATTATTCACAAAAATAAAAAGTTATAACATAATTTAAAAATAAATAAAAATAAACAGAATACACAATAATAAAGCTAGATTTTTTGTGGGGCGGTTCAAGAGTACCCTTCTGTACTAATAAGGGCTCCAAATTGATTGACTTGATTAATACATGTGTAAAAATATTAGATTTCAGCCAATAAAATAATCACAAATGCAAACCTGTTCATGAACAAAAGCATCTCTTTAATTTTATTTGGTTTATATACTCCATTATGATGTACTGTAATCACATGATATTAATTGATTAGAATATCACTACATCGTCAACTGATGTTATAATAGTACAGACCCTGTAGTTTCCAAAATGATGTTACAAGTCTACATTAGCATATTGACTTAGGGGAGTTATAGTTAAAGGGGTATTCCCATCTGGGCATTTACATTTAATGTAATTAATTTGCCATATGTAAACATTTCTTCAATTGGATGTTATTAAATCCAATGTTGTCCCTTAGAAACGAGCTGGCTTCCTCAGATTCGACCACCCCACACTCTGGCAGCTATGGCCAGACATGCGCTATTGAGCCCTGTCTGACCACCTGGCTTCAGCGTTCATTACCACAGGACGGCTGTAGGACATGCAGTAACTCCTAGACATTTCAAACACCCTTTGTGTCTTTGTGCAATCACTCCAGCAGAGGTGGCTGTATCCGAGGAGTCAGTCTTGTTTCTAAGGGACAATATGACTACATTTATGAGAAATTATCTTCACACAGGAACATTTTTTTTAATAACATTTAATTGAAGAAATGTATATACACTCACTGGCCACTTTATGGTACACCATGCTAGTAACGGGTTGGACCCCCTTTTGCCTTCAGAACTGCCTCAATTCTTTCGTGGCATAGATTCAACAAGGTGCTGCAAGCATTCCTCAGAGATTTTGGTCCATATTGACATGATGACATCACACAGTTGCCGCAGATTTGTCGGCTGCACATCCATGATGCGAATCTCCCGTTCCACCACATCCCAAATATGCTCTATTGGATTGAGATCTGGTGACTGTGGAGGCCATTTGAGTACAGTGAACTCATTGTCATGTTCAAGAAACCAGTCTGAGATGATTCCAGCTTTATGACATGGCGCATTATCCTGCTGAAAGTAGCCATCAGATGTTGGGTACACTGTGGTCATAAAGGGATGGACATGGTCAGCAACAATACTCAGGTAGGCTGTGGCGTTGCAACGATGCTCAATTGGTACCAAGGGGCCCAAAGAGTGCCAAGAAAATATTCCCCACACCATGACACCACCACCACCAGCCTGAACTGTTGATACAAGGCAGGATGTTGTTGACGCCAAATTCTGACCCTACCATCCGAATGTGGCAGCAGAAATCGGGACTCATCAGACCAGGGTGATGAGCTTGTGCAAATTGTAGCCTCAGTTTCCTGTTCTTAGCTGAAAGGAGTGGCACCCGGTATGGTCTTCTGCTGCTGTAGCCCATCTGCCTCAAAGTTCTATGTACTGTGCGTTCATAGATGCTCTTCTGCCTACCTTGGTTGTAACGGGTGGTGATTTGAGTCACTGTTGCCTTTCTATCAGCTCGAACCAGTCTGCCCATTCTCCTCTGACCTCTGGCATCAACAAGGCATTTCCGCCCACAGAACTGCCGCTCACTGGATGTTTTCTCTTTTTCGGACCATTCTCTGTAAACCCTAGAGATAGTTGTACGTGAAAATCCCAGTAGATCAGCAGTTTCTGAAATACTCAGACCAGCCCTTCTGGCACCAACAACCATGCCACGTTCAAAGGCACTCAAATCACCTTTCTTCCCCATACTGATGCTCGGTTTGAACTGCAGGAGATTGTCTTGACCATGTCTACATGCCTAAATGCACTGAGTTGCCGCCATGTGATTGGCTGATTAGAAATTAAGTGTTAACGAGCAGTTGGACAGGTGTACCTAATAAAGTGAGTGTATATTGCTGGTTAATGAAACAGAATGTGAATGCCGAGACGAGAATACCCATTTAAGAGTCAAAATGTTATTAAACTAGTTTGGGGTTTAACCCCTAGGGGACACAGCCTATTTTGGCCTTAAGGACGCGGCCCCATTCTTCAAATCTGACCTGTGTCACTATAAGTGGTTATAGCTTTGGAACGCTATGAGATATCCAGGGGATTTTTAGATTGTTTTCTCGTGACACATTGTACTTCAAATTAGTTTAAAAATTTGGATGATATCTTTTGTGTTTAGTTAAGAAAAAAAACAAAATTTGGAAAAAATTTGGAAAAATTCTTTATTTTCAACGTTCTAAATTCTCTACTTTTGATGCAGATAGTCATAGCTCCCAAATAAATTCATAACTTACATTTCCCAAATGTCTGCTTTATGGTGGCATGGTTTTTTAAGATTCCACATATTTTACTAGAATGTTATGAGGCTCAGAATTTAGGTATCATTTTTCACATTTTTTGTAAAATCACCAAAACCCGCATTTAGATGGACCTGCTCAACTTCTAATTGACACTGAGAGGCCTAAATAATAGTGAGACTCGTAAATTACCCCATTGTGGAAACTACACCCCTCAACGTATGAAAAACCACTTTTAAGAAGTTTGTTAACGCTTTACGTGTTTTATAGGGGTTAAAACAAAATGGAGGTGCAGTCTGCAAATTGTAATATTTTTTCACAATACACCCATTTTGGGTGGAAAATTAAACATTTACAATGGATTAAATGAATAAAGGCTCCACAAAGTTTGTTACCCAATTTCTCCCAAGTACACGGATACTCTATATGTGGTGGTAACCTGCTGTATGGGCGCACGGCCGGGCATAGAAGGGGAGGAGGCGCCATCCAGAGCAGATTTTCTATGTCACATTGTACAGGCTATAATTTTTTTCTTTTTTTTTAATGTGGACCTATAGGGGCTTATTTCTTTTGCCACATGAGATGCACTTTTCTGGTACGTAATTTGGGGGAATCTATAGGCTAATTGGTGAGATTTTTTTTATAACTCTTTGTTGGTGGAGGAAATGAAAATCATCACTTTTCAGGAAGATTTTTATGGGGTTTTTTTTTTGCCCGTTTACCATACCATAAAAATTGTATATTATTTTTATTCTATGGGTCGCCACGATTACAAAAAGACCTCATTTATATAGATTTTTTATTTTTTTCCCATTTCTACTGCATAAAAAGTAATTTGGCAAAAATGTTGTTAATTTTAGCATCACCGTCTTTCATATGCATAACTTTTTTATTTTTTGCCTCACAAATCTGTTTAAGGGCTTATTTTTTGCGAGAAGGATTGTTCTTTTTAGTGGTCTTATTTTAGAGTGCATAACATTTTTTAAATCCCTTTTTAGAGCATTTTTATAGGGTATTAATTGAAAATGATCTTTTTTCTGGAGCTTTTTTTTGTTTTGTTTTTTACGGGGTTCACTTTGCGGATCTAATAACGATTCTGTTTTATTATGCAGATTGTTACAGACGCAGGGATACCAAATATGTGGGGGTTTTGTGTATTTTATTCAATTGTACTGAATAAAAACCAATTTGGAGAAAATCTTGTTCATTTTAGCATCACCATCTTTTCATATGCATAACTTTTTTACTTTTCGGCTGACAAATCTGGTTAGGGGCTTATTTTTTGCGAGAAGAGTTGTTCTTTTTAGTGGGCTTATTTTGGAGTGCATAACATTTTTTAAATTACTTTTTAGAGCATTTTTTGATAGGGTATAATTAAAAATTATCTTTTTTTGGAAAGTTTTTGCGTTTTTTTTTCTACGGCGTGTACCGTGCCGGTCCAGTAACGATTCTGTTTTATTATACAGATTGTTACGGACGCGGCAATACCAAATATGCGGGGTTTTTTGTGTTTGTGTTTTTTATACTTTATTAAGTGTTTTTATGGGAAAGTGACATTTTAGGGGCTTATATTTTTATGTATTTATTTTTTATTTATTATAATGTGTAGTGTTAAGTGTTTTTGCATATTTTTACTTATACATACTTGAACTTAAACTGTGCTGTGGGTACAGCACAGGACTACTACTTCTATTCTCTATGTATGGGCACCGTACAGTACTACTATTCCTATCCTCTATGTATGGACACAGCACAGTACTACTACTCCTACCCTGTATATATGGACACAGCACAGTACTACTACTCCTACCTGTATACATGGACACAGCACACTACTACTACTCCTACCCTGTATACATGGACACAGCACACTACTACTACTCCTACCCTGTATACATGGACAAAGCACACTACTACTCCTATCCTGTATATATGGGCACAGCACAGTAATACTACTACTATCCTGTATATATGGACACAGCACACTACTACTACTCCTACCCTGTATTTATGGACATAGCACAGTACTACTACTCCTATCCTGTATATATGAGCACAGCACAGTACTACTACTCCTATCCTGTATATATGGACACAGCACACTACTACTACTCCTACCCTGTATTTATGGACATAGCACACTACTACTACTCCTATCCTGTATATATGAGCACAGCACAGTACTACTACTCCTATCCTGTATAGAGGGCCGGATTAAAGGTGGTGGGGGCCCCTGGGCGCAAAATCTGGTGGAGGCCCCACTGAGTGCAGCGTGCATACACGTCCTCCTGCTCACTATCCACTATCCCCACAGTAACACAGCTACATACAGCCGCCTCGTCCCCAGTAACACAGCTACATACAGCCGCCTCATCCCCAGTAACACAGCTACATACAGCCACCTCATCCCCAGTAACACAGCTACATACAGCCGCCTCACCCCAGTAACACAGCTACATACAGCCGCCTCACCCCAGTAACACAGCTACATACAGCCGTCTCACCCCCAGTAACACAGCTACATACAGCCGCCTGGCCCCCAGTAACACAGCTACATACAGCCGCCTCACCCCAGTAACACAGCTACATACAGCCGCCTCACCCCAGTAACACAGCTACATACAGCCGACTCACCCCCAGTAACACAGCTACATACAGCCACCTCACCCCAGTAACACAGCTACATACAGCCGCCTCGCCCCCAGTAACACAGCTACATACAGCCGCCTCATCCCCAGTAACATTGCTACATACAGCCGCCTCGCCCCCAGTAAAACATCTCCATACAGCCGCCTCACCCCCAGTAACACAGCTACATACAGCCGCCTCACCCCCAGTAACACAGCTACATACAGCCGCCTCATCCCCAGTAACACAGCTACATACAGCCGCCTCACCCCCAGTAACACAGCTACATACAGCCGTCTCATCCCCAGTAACACAGCTACATACAGCCGCCTCACCCCCAGTAACACAGCTACATACAGCCGCCTCACCTCCAGTAACACAGCTACATACAGCCGCCTCATCCCCAGTAACACAGCTACATACAGCCGCCTCACCCCCAGTAACACAGCTACATACAGCCGCCTCACCCCCAGTAACACAGCTACATACAGCCGCCTCACCCCCAGTAACACAGCTACATACAGCCACCTCACCCCCAGTAACACAGCTACATACAGCCGCCCCATCCCCAGTAACACCACTACATACAGCCGCCTCACCTCCAGTAACACAGCTACATACAGCCGCCTCGCTCCCAGTAACACAGCTACATACAGCCGCTTCATCCCCAGTAACACAGCTACATACAGCCGCCTCTCTCCTAGTAACACTGCTACATACAGCCGCCTCGCTCCCAGTAACACAGCTACATACAGCCGCCTGGCCCCCAGTAACACAGCTACATACAGCCGCCTCATCCCCAGTAACACAGCTACATACAGCCGCCTCACCCCCCAGTAACACAGCTACATACAGCCGCCTCACCTCCAGTAACACAACTACACACAGCCGCCTCACCCCCAGTAACACAGCTACACACAGCCACCTCACCTCCAGTAACACAGCTACACACAGCCGCCTCATCCCCAGTAACACAGCTACATACAGCCACCTCACCTCCAGTAACACAGCTACATACAGCCGCCTCATCCCCAGTAAAACAGCTACATACAGCCGTCTCATCCCCAGTAACACAGCTACATACAGCCGCCTCACCCCCAGTAACACAGCTACATACAGCCGTCTCATCCCCAGTAACACAGCTACATACAGCCGCCTCATCCCCAGTAAAACAGCTACATACAGCCGTCTCATCCCCAGTAACACAGCTACATACAGCCGCCTCACCCCCAGTAACACAGCTACATACAGCCGCCTCACCTCCAGTAACACAGCTACATACAGCCGCCTCATCCCCAGTAACACCACTACATACAGCCGCCTCACCCCCAGTAACACAGCTACATACAGCCGCCTCGCTCCCAGTAACACAGCTACATACAGCCGCTTCATCCCCAGTAACACAGCTACATACAGCCGCCTCGCTCCCAGTAACACTGCTACATACAGCCGCCTCGCTCCCAGTAACACAGCTACATACAGCCGCCTTGCCCCCAGTAACACTGCTACATACAGCCGCCTCATCCCCAGTAACACAGCTACATACAGCCGCCTCACCCCCCAGTAACACAGCTACATACAGCCTCCTCACCTCCAGTAACACAGCTACATACAGCCGCCTCACCCCCAGTAACACAGCTACATACAGCCGCCTCACCTCCAGTAACACAGCTACATACAGCCGCCTCATCCCCAGTAACACAGCTACATACAGCCGCCTCACACCCAGTAACACAGCTACATACAGCCGCCTCACCCCCAGTAACACAGCTACATACAGCCGCCTCACCCCCAGTAACACAGCTACATACAGCCGCCTCACCCCCAGTAACACAGCTACATACAGCCGCCCCATCCCCAGTAACACCACTACATACAGCCGCCTCACCTCCAGTAACACAGCTACATACAGCCGCCTCGCTCCCAGTAACACAGCTACATACAGCCGCTTCATCCCCAGTAACACAGCTACATACAGCCGCCTCTCTCCTAGTAACACTGCTACATACAGCCGCCTCGCTCCCAGTAACACAGCTACATACAGCCGCCTGGCCCCCAGTAACACAGCTACATACAGCCGCCTCATCCCCAGTAACACAGCTACATACAGCCGCCTCACCCCCCAGTAACACAGCTACATACAGCCGCCTCACCTCCAGTAACACAACTACACACAGCCGCCTCACCCCCAGTAACACAGCTACACACAGCCACCTCACCTCCAGTAACACAACTACACACAGCCGCCTCACCCCCAGTAACACAGCTACACACAGCCACCTCACCTCCAGTAACACAGCTACACACAGCCGCCTCACCCCCAGTAACACAGCTACATACAGCCACCTCACCTCCAGTAACACAGCTACATACAGCCGCCTCATCCCCAGTAAAACAGCTACATACAGCCGTCTCATCCCCAATAACACAGCTACATACAGCCGCCTCACCCCCAGTAACACAGCTACATACAGCCGTCTCATCCCCAGTAACACAGCTACATACAGCCGCCTCACCCCCAGTAACACAGCTACATACAGCCGTCTCATCCCCAGTAACACAGCTACATACAGCCGCCTCATCCCCAGTAAAACAGCTACATACAGCCGTCTCATCCCCAGTAACACAGCTACATACAGCCGCCTCACCCCCAGTAACACAGCTACATACAGCCGCCTCACCTCCAGTAACACAGCTACATACAGCCGCCTCATCCCCAGTAACACCACTACATACAGCTGCCTCACCCCCAGTAACACAGCTACATACAGCCGCCTCGCTCCCAGTAACACAGCTACATACAGCCGCTTCATCCCCAGTAACACAGCTACATACAGCCGCCTCGCTCCCAGTAACACTGCTACATACAGCCGCCTCGCTCCCAGTAACACAGCTACATACAGCCGCCTTGCCCCCAGTAACACTGCTACATACAGCCGCCTCATCCCCAGTAACACAGCTACATACAGCCGCCTCACCCCCTAGTAACACAGCTACATACAGCCTCCTCACCTCCAGTAACACAGCTACACACAGCCGCCTCACCCCCAGTAACACAGCTACATACAGCCGCCTCACCTCCAGTAACACAGCTACACACAGCCGCCTCATCCCCAGTAACACAGCTACACACAGCCGCCTCACCCCCAGTAATACAGCTACATACAGCCACCTCACCTCCAGTAACACAGCTACACACAGCCGCCTCACCCCCAGTAACACAGCTACATACAGCCACCTCACCTCCAGTAACACAGCTACATACAGCTGCCTCACCCCCAGTAAAACAGCTACATACAGCCGCCTCACCTCCAGTAACACAGCTACACACAGCCGCCTCACCCCCAGTAACACATCTATAGACAGCCGCCTCACCCCCAGTAACACATAGTTGTATCTACCTTCATGCCTACCAGATATGCAGTCCCATTTAACATACACCTCAGCCCGTACCAGACATGCAGCCCGCAGTTTATACAATTACACACATTTATACACTGATATATTCACACCTTTATATACACACATAAATTTCTACACTCATATGCTTGCACCCATATACATACAAGTATACACACACATTTATGTACCCATATACATTTATACACTAATACAGAGTATACACAAACACATACAGTATATATACATCACACATACGGCATACACACACACATATATATATATATATATATACATACATACAGTATACACTGACCATATATACATATACATGCAGTATAAAAACACCATATACACACATGCTGCATATACATACAGCAAATACAGACACATTCAGTAGATACAGCATTTTCACACACATATGGGAAATACACACACACACATTCAGTATACAGAACATATACATACATACCACACACACAGCATATAAACATACATCATATATATATATATATATATATATATATATATATATATATGCATACTGTATTTTCCGGGCCATTAGGCGCACCGGAATATAAGGCGCATCAGACCGATGCGCCTTATATATGTAATAATTCCATATATAAGGCGCATCGGACTATAAGGCGCAGGGTCCGGGGGTGTGGCGGAGGTCCGGGGGCGGAGCGGAGACCCGACGGGACGAGACGTGACGCCGAGACAAGACGCGGAAGGTGAGCGGGGAAGGTGAGCGGGAGGTGGAGAATGGCATACTTACATAGATCCCCGCTACCGGAGACAGCAGATCTCCAGCGGGAACTGCAGACCGACGCGGCAGAAGTTGTTCGTGCCGCGTGGTCTGCAGTTCCCGCTGGAGATCTGCTGTCTCCGGTAGAGGGGACCTATGTAAGTAGGACCTATAGGGCGCACCGGACTATAAGGCGCACTTTGGATTTCCAAGGAAATCCAAGGCTTTTATGTGCGCCTTATAGTCCGGAAAATACGGTATATTTAAATGTGCACATATATATGCTTATACAAATATATTCATGTATAAATACAGTATATTCATCTATACACAGTATATACACATATAGATAGTAGATGCATATATACACAATATATACACATATACACAGTATATACAAATATACACTATATATAAACAGTAGAATCATATATACACAGTATATACATATATACACTTTATATACACAGTAGATACATATATACACTTTATATACACAGTAGATGCATATATACACATATACACAGTATATACATATATACACAGTATATACATATATACACAGATACACAGTATATACATATATACACAGATGCACAGTATATACACATGTACACAGTAGATGCATATATACACAGTAGATGCATATATAAACATATACACAGTATATACATATATACACAGATACACAGTATATACATATAAACACTTTAGATACACAGTAGATGCATATATACACATATACACAGTATATACATATATACACAGATACACAGTATATACATATAAACACTTTAGATACACAGTAGATGCATATATACACATATACACAGTATATACATATATACACAGATACACAGTATATACATCATATATACACACAGATAAATAAATATGTAATGTATACTTACCCTTTTAGGTTGTTCGGCTGTCCCATCAGGAGGGTGTTCGGGCGGGGGGAGTTGACGATGGCTGCTTGTTCCAGCTGGCATCGGGGGCCGCTGGGGACTGGAGGACGGCTGAATGTTCCCGGAGGGGGGGGGGGGGGGGGGGCGGTTGGGTGCGGTGAGCGGAGGACGGCTGAATGTTCCCGGGGGGGTGGGGGGCGCGGTGAGCGGAGGACGGCTGTATGTTCCGGCGGTGGGGGGGGGGGCGCGATGAGCGGAGGACGGCAGAATGTTCCGGGGGGGGGGGGTGATTTGGCGATGAGCGGAGGACGGCTGAATGTTCCGGCGGGGGGGGGGGGCGGTTGAGCGGAGGACAGCAGAATGTTCCGGCGGGGGGGGGGGGGCAGCGGGGAGCGGAGGACGGCTGAATGTTCCGGCGGGGGTGGGGGGCGCGGGGAGCGGAGGACGGCTGAATGTTCAGATGTTCAGGCGGGGAGGAGTGGGAGATGCGGAGGATGACTGCCTGTTCGGGCAGGAGGAGGGTGGCAGCGGGGGGATGCAGGGTAAGGCTGCGGGATGGGCGGGCAGGGGGCGGATGGCTCGGCCATGGAGCTGAAGGGCGGGGAGGCGGTAACTTGTGCCGGGGGGCGGACAGGTGGGCGGGCAAGACATGCAAGGGGATATCCGTGGAGGTGGTGACGTGTGCCGAGGGCAGGCGACTAAGGGGGCCGGCGGCTGAGGAGTCAGGGACCGGGGAACGCGATCCGGTGGAGGCCCCCTGGGGGGGCAAAATGGTGGGGGCCCCGGGGCTCGAGCCCCGGGAGCCCCGCCTATAATCCGGCCCTGCCTGTATATATGGACACAGCACACTACTACTACTCCTACCCTGTATTTATGGACATAGCACACTACTACTACTCCTATCCTCTATATATGGACACAGCACAGTACTACTACTCCCATCCTGTATATATGGGCACAGAACACTACTACTACTCCTACCCTGTATTTATGGACACAGCACAGTACTACTACTCATATCCTGTATATCCTATCCTGAATATATGGGCACAGTACTACTACTCCTATCCTGAAGTGTGGGCACAGTACTACAACTCCTATCCTGTATATATCCCCTCCCCTCCCCCCTTATTACATATAGTCCTCTAGTGCTCATTAATTATATATATTTCTGCAATCACTCCCATTATTATATATAATATTCTAGGGGCCCCTTTAATATATGTATATTTTCCTGCAATTGGTGAAAATAACAAAACTCACTTACCTTTAGCAGCGCTCCCACATCTTCCGCTTCTCTTTTTCCAGCTACAGCATGACTGACAGGAACAAGACGCGCGGCAGCGTGAGTATATTATCACGCTGACGCACATCAGGGGTCACAGTGCGACGCATGCCGGCAAAAATAACGCCCCCGTTGCACGCACAAGGCGCGTCAAAGCGCTGCAAATTACATTAAAGACAGTACTCGAGTGGTCGCATACGGCCGCATCAAGTACCGATGCTGTCACGCACTGACAGGGGCCTCAGGTGGGGATGGAAGCCCCTGCCGTAGTGGACGTACCGGGCCCACTGTGGGCCAATCCGACACAGCAGGCAGGTGCCTCAGATGGGTATGGGGGCCCCTGCCATAGTGGCAGTAACGGAGGATCCACCGGCCCTCCGGTGGGCCAGTCCGACCCTGCCTAGAACCTCACTTCTTTTTTCCTATGAAAGTCTCCTCTTTTATATGAATCTAAGTTAGAAACACTGGGGCAGATTTATCACGTTTCGGAAAGTCAGAATATTTCTAGTTGCCCATGGCAACCAATCACAGCTCAGCTTTCATTTTACCAGTGCTCATGAATATTTTAAAGGGGAGCTGTCATTGGTTACCATGGGCAACTAGAAATATTCTGACTTTCAGACACTTGGTACATCTGCCCCACTGTGTTTCCAAGTGTCGGGAAAACAGAGATATTAACTGTTAATATGCCATCTGGAGTGATTTTTATATATAAAAATCGCACCTGATATTCTCACTTTAAACCTGAATATCTCTGGATCCATGGCACTTTGAAAAGCAATTTTAGATTCAATTGAAAGACCCATAGCCCCATAGCACCAGCCCTTGTTATTCTCTGTCTGTGGAATGCGGATCTGGATGCATTGATTTTTGAGTGTTCACTGGTCATTTGTCTGTGTGAACATGTACATAGATTGCTGGCTTATTTTGAGTTCTTTGCAGCACACCCTTATCCTTCAGCAGTATTCTGTGGTCCAGTATCAGTTAATGTTGTGATTGACAGACTTCTGCTCCAAATGTCCTTTATTGACGGCTCTGGTCTCCTAAAAGTGTTGTGTTCTCATTCAGGCCAGTGCTGGTTCGCTTGACCTTCTTTCTAACCTGTTAGAGTTAGTCAGTTTGCTGCTCTTTCACTACTTCTTGGTGCACGCCAGGTAATATCATGTCCTCCTCTTGGTCACACTAGCTTCCACTCATTTTGCACTATTTGTATGTGTTTATCCATGTTTATCATTTGGCGTCTGTGACCTCTGTTATTATTACAGTATACCTGCTAGTTATATAAGGGCTCTACCTCATTATTACTTTACACCCATTGTCGTTCATTACTGTTCATTACATGTTTGGGTCCCTTATAGTGTACATTTTACATTTGTTCATGTATTTTAGGACATTTTACCTGGCGTGCTTTTTTGTATCTTTTCTGAGATGCTTCTCAGTCTATTTTATGCATTCCCATTGTTGTTTACTAAATAAAGATTTTCCCTTTTATGTTGTTGCATTGAAGCCTTGTCCTTTCCTCTTGTTTTTATTTATTTGGTATTTTGTGAAGAATATGCAGGGAGACTTGTGAACGTTATATTTAGCTCTTAGTGACACATATCCATCTCAAACACCTAAGTGGGACAATTTATTAGGGGTTTGATTGAATTAGGCACAGTCTGCTTTTTCTTTTTTTTTTACTTTTCTTTTTTTTTTAAAACTTAAAGTCATCAGGCACAGCACAAAATCCAGTTGTGTGCTGTCAGTGTAGGCTAGAAACTAGCCGTAGCAATAGGATAGCTATGTTAAAAAAAAAAAAAAAAACACAAAAAAATTTTACAGTTTACACTTTAATTTTGAAAATGTTGAACCCGAGGGCTAGGGGTAGAGGACGTGGGCCTGGAGATGCTGCCCTATAGGCTGGTAGAGACCGAGGCCTTTTGCAACCTCATGGCGGCGGCCGACCCTCGGTATTCGGTCCCCAGCCGCCACTACTTTACCCGATGTGCCGTCCCAGCCCTGCACCAGCACGTGTCAGACAACATCATCCGTGCCCTGACCAACACGTTTCTGACAAGGTCCACCTGACCACGGACAGGGCCACTATATATCGCTGATGGCACATTGGGTTAACATGGTGGAGGCTGGGACCGAGTCTGACCCTGGGGCTGGTCATATACTGCCGACGCCGAGGATTGCGGGGTCTACCTCGGTCCAGGTCTCTCAGGCCTACTATGCCTCCTCCTCCTCCCACCCCTCCACCACCTCCTCCTCCGAATTACCATTCGTGGGCATGGCGCCATCAGTCGGTAGCTCTAGGCACAGCAGCAGTGCCGTCGCTAAGTGACAGCAGGCGGTGCTCAAACTGCTAAGCCTAGGCGATAAAAGGCACACCACCGAAGAGCTATTGCAGGGCATCACGGTGCAGACTGATCTGTGGCTGGCACCGCTGAACCTGAAGCCAGGCATGGTTGTGTGTGACAACGGCCGTAACCTGGTGGTGGCTCTGCAACTCGGCAGACTGACACATGTGCCATGCCTGGCCCATGTGTTAAATCTCATAGTTCAGCGGTTCCTCAAGACATACCCCAATCTGTCTAATTTGCTCATCAAGTTGCTCCACATCTGTGCGCATTTCAGGAAGTCTAGCACAGATGCTGCCACTCTCAGGGCAGCGCAGCACCGCCTCCAACTGCCCGTTCACTGAATGTTGTGCGACGTGCCTACGAGGTGGAATTCAACACTAACCATGTTATCCAGAGTTTACCAGCAGCGCAGAGCGATTGTTGACTGCCAGATGTCAACTTCCACCAGAACTGGTAGTCAGGTCAGTCAGCTTCCTCAAGTCTACAAGGAGGAGTGGACGTGGATGTCTGATATCTGTCAGGTGCTAAGTAACTTTGAGGAGTCAACACAGATGGTCAGTGGCGATGCCGCCATCATCAGCCTCACCTTCCCGCTGCTTGGCCTGTTGAAAAACTGTCTGGTCAGAAGCTTTGCGCTTGTCACAAGAGACGGGGGAAGAAGATTCCCTTGTTGATAGCCAAAGCACCCTCAGGTCTGTTTCTCAGCGCATATCGGAGGAGGTGGAGGAGGAGAATGTTGGAGAGACAGAAGAGGGGAGCATTGCTCAGCCCTTCACTGTTCAGCGTGTATGGGCAGAAGAAAAGGAGTTGGAGGAGGAGGAAATGGACAGTCAGGCCAGTGAGGGGAGTGAATTCTTGCGCGTTGGGACTCTGGCGCATATGACAGATTTCATGCTAGGCTGCCTATCCCGTGACCCTCTTGTTCAAAGAATTTATTCCAGCACCGATTACTGGGTATTCACTCTCCTGTACCCATGGTACAAGCAAAATCTTTCCACTCTCATCCCTGGAGAGGAAAGGAGTGTGAGAATGCATGAATACCAGCAGGCCCTTGTGCACAAGCTGAAACAGTATTTCCCTTCTGACAGCACTAGCGGCAGAGGGCGTACTTCTGCGGGACAAGCAGCGAGGAAGAGTAGGTGAGCAGGAAGCTTGTCCAACACTGGCAGGGGTACGCTTTACAAGGCCTTTGCCAGTTTTATGTCACCCCAGCAAGACACTGTCACCTGTCCCCAGTCTCGGCAGAGTAGCACTGATCTTTACAGAAAGATGGTGAGGGAGTACGTAGCTGACCATACCATCGTCCTAAATGATCACACAGCTCCCTACAACTACTGGGTTTCAAAGCTGGACATGTGGCACGAACTGGCGCTGTACGCCTTGGAGGTTCTTGCCTGGCCTGCCGCTAGCGTGTTGTCTGAGCGGTTATTCAGTGCAGCTGGTGGCATCATCACCGATAAGCATACACGCCTGTCGACTGACAGCGCTGGCAGGCTGACGCTTAACAAGATGAATAAAGCCTGGATTTCTCAGGATTTCCATTCTCCACCAGGTGAAAGAAGCTCAACCTGAATAATGTATGCACTCCTCCTCCTCATTTTCCTCCTTCTCCTCCTCTTTGTACACTAAAGCAGAGGAAACTGGCTATTTTTTGCCAGGGCCAACTGGCTCTAAGTATAGTACTCTATGTATTTAATTTTTCTGGAGGGCCACCTACCTTGTCCTCTGTTTTAAACAATTTTGGGAGTGCCACATACAGGTACTCTACGTATTTAATTTTTCTGGAGGACCACCCACCCGGTCCTCTGGTTTGAAAACTTTTTTGGACTACCACATACAGGCACTCAATCTATTTAATTTTTCTGGAGAACCACCTACCTGCTCCTCTGATTTGAAAACTTTTTTGGACTGCCACATACAGGCACTATCCAAATAACATCATCTCCATAGCTGCCTCCCAAAGTCGTCCATATAGTTGCCTCAATACATCGTCCCTTTAGCAAACGAGCTGTGTCAGGCAGAATTTTGGGTTGTTTTCATGGCTTCCACATCAAACTTGTTAACTTTGTTGCCACCCTGCTATGTTATCCGCAAAATATACTGGCAAACTTTTATCATTTACCAATATTATTTCAGTGCTTCTTGCGCTTCTGTTTACATTCCCCTCACCCGCCATAACCAAAACTTATAAGAACTGTACTACACTTGATCTTATCCAAAAGGTTCTTAGAAGTGCTGTTTGTAGCCCCCGCCTGCTTTAAAAATGATACTTTTTTCAATGGAAACGCTTCTGGCTCCCAGGCCCATTTTGGGTGGGGAGGAGCCAAGAGACAGGGGCTTGGGCAGGCGAAAGCTCGCCTGGCAGCGGACCGCCAGCTCCATCCCAAGATTAGTCCGCCTCAGAGGCATCCATGCATATTGCCCCTGCTGTTTCCTGTCCATTTTGCCACCAATGTCTCCATGCGCAACTTTCAACTCTCTATACCCCAGACGCTTGAGCGCGAGAGGATATACAGCACATCATCCCCTTAGCAAACGAGCTGTGTCAGGCAGAATTTTCAGGTGTTTTACCAGATACATAATGGAACTCGGCTCATTTGTCGCCGCCATGCTGGAGACCTGAAGTTTCAATCATAGCAGTGCAATATGGATGCCCCATACTGTCACTCTTAATCATGGAAGTCGTCTCCATGGCTGCCTCCACATGTTGTCCCCTTATCAAACAAGCTGTGTCAGGCTCATTTTTCGGGTGTGCTGTGTTATCGACTAAATATACCGTCAACCTTGTGTTCACATAGGAAATCATATCAGCGCTTCTTGCTCACCTCCTTTGGTTCCTCTCTGCCACCCATTGGCTTGAAGCCTGAGTCCATTTGGGGTATGTTGCCATGCCATTCTCTAGCCTGCCGCTGCTGCCGCTGCCTCTGTATGCCGTCCCCTATAGTAGTGATGGTGAACCTTTTAGAGGCTGAGTGCCCAAACTACAACCAAAATCCACTTATTTACTGTGAAGTGCCAACATGGCATTTTACGCAGTATCTTATTGCTACCTGTTCTTCCACATCTTTCAATCGTATCGGCCCCCTGAAGCCACCAATATAGTTGAAAGAAGGAGGGCAAATTCAGACTATATTTGCTTCTCTCCAGGGTCTCTCTCTGTACAGGAAGAATGGTGGGTCTAGCAGGAGGACCTCCACCAAAGACATTGCAGTTCAGTCCCCACCTTCCAATTTTACCTGCAGTTCCAAACAGCCAATGAAGTGTTGCTTTAAAGTAGCGCTGAGAGCAGCATTTCTTAAGTTGCCTGTGACAGTAGGAAGATTTGGTGGATTTGGTCTTGTTTGATGAACTCTGTCCTGAGTGCCCACAGAAATGGCTCTGAGTGCCACCTCTGGCACCCGTGCCATAGGTTCGCCACCACTGCCCTATAGTGTCAGGGTCAATTATTGCATGTTTTAGATGCTATCTAGCCTCATTCAGTCACTCTGTCATCGCCATGCTGTTGCCCATAATTTTGGCATAATGGTGCGATTAAGCAACCTCAGAGGGATCCATGCATGCTGCCCCTGCTGTTTTCTGTCCATTTCCGTGGTGTTTCCATCATTTTCTGAGGTTTCAAGGTGTTTGGCCAAGCTTCCCTGTGCAGACCCTTGGTCCCCTTTAAAAATGCACGAGTCTCCCATTGACTTCAATGGGGTTCGTTATTCGAGACGAGCACTCGAGCATCTGGAAAAGTTCATCTCGAATATCGAGCACCCAAGCATTTTAGTGCTCGCTCATCTCTAGTCATTATTGCATCTACCATATATAATCGAGTATAAGCCGACCCGAGTATAAGCCGAGGCCCCTAATTTTACCACAAAATACTGGGAAAACCTATTGACTCGAGTATAAGCCGAGGGTGGGAAATGCACTGGTCACAGCCTCCCCAGTATATAGCCAGCCAGACCCTGCCCCAGTGTATATAGCCTGCCAGACCCTGCCCCAGTGTATATAGCCTGCCAGACCCTGCCCCAGTGTATATAGCCTGCCAGACCCTGCCCCAGTGTATATAGCCTGCCAGACCCTGCCCCAGTGTATATAGCCTGCCGCCGCTGCCGGACTGATTGCACAGAAGATATACAGGGGTCGCCGGAAAGGTGAGTTTAGATATATTTATTTTTTTGACTCGAGTATAAGCCGAGTTTGGGTTTTTCAGCACTTTTTTTGTGCTGAAAAACTAGGCTTATACTCGAGTATATAAGGTAACTTTTATTTCCTCAAGAAACCTAATTCTTTTCCTAAAGACTTGCGACTGTGACAAGAGATTTCTCTTGTCAACCTTCCTTATTTTCCATTTAACAGACGGATCCCATGTGTCTCTCAGTATTTACAAAACCTATAGTACCACCGTACCACCACCTCTCTGTATACTTCTCCTCCTTTATTTTTTTTTTCTCATTTAAGGCTTTATTGAGTGAATTGAAATACATACAAAGTAATGTGGATATATGCATTAATTGCATTTAGGGCATGCATGGTTAACAGGCCAACATTCAATTTAAACATGTAAAGAGGAAACATTCGTAAAGAGAACGGTAAGAACTGACAGAAGCCATTGCGGTATCTTTGTTACAAGGGGTTAATCGTTCCGGTGTAGTTCAAGCAAGCAATGTTGCCGATATACATAGCAGGTATGGATATAGAAGAGAGGGGTAAAAGGGGGGGTAATGAAAGATTAGGTAGGAGTGAGGAGAGGATAGGGAGAGGACGGGGGGGGGGGGGGGTTAAATGGAGCATCTGATGGTACCAAAGAGGTGGGCGGGGTGTTTTCCCGGCTGCACCACCCCCACAGAAACCCTAATCTTGTAATGTGCGGTAGGACTGGGAGCTCAGGAATTGCTGCCAATGAAACCATGTTTTAGAGAATCGCGCACGGTCCTTTGGGGACTGAGCAATAAGTTCCTCCATTCTGTGCGTCAGGGCTACTTCCCCGAACCATTCATTCACTGTGGGAGGGGAGTCAGATTTCCATTTCCTTGGAATAATTGTCTTGGCTGTCTGCAAGAGGTGTTTGGACAGTGATTTCTTATTTGTTGAGACGGGTATGTCTTCTCCCTTATTTTAACTTTACAGGCGGTCCCCAACTTAAGAACACCTGACTTACATACGACCCCTAGTTACAAACGGACCTCTGGATGTTGGCAATTTACTGTACTTTAGCCTTAGGCTATAAAACAGCTGTAAGAGTTATCACTGGTGTCTACAATAACCCTTTATTGTTAATCCTGGTTCTAAAGACATTCCAACATTTTTAAAATCCAATTGTCACAGAGACCAATAAAAATTTGGCTGGGGGTTACAATGATAAAGTATACAGTTCCGACATACATTCAAATTCAACTTAAGAACAAGCCTACAGACCCTATCTTGTATGTAACCCGGGGACTGCCTGTACTTGACTCTTCTATCAGTCCCATATTGTGCCCTATGCCTTGCGCTTCTTCCACAACATTTCATTGTGTTCCAGTGCTTATATTCCTAACTATGTTGTTCTCCTTATCTCTGGTTCTGTAGCTCCCAGTACCACAAACATTGAAAGATGAGATTGTTATCTTAAATATGATTGTAAATTCATTTTGTTAAGTACATATTTTTTTGGTAAACTGGTGAAAGAGGGAATTCTGGAAAGGATATTTTATATGCTAGCTACTTAAAGGTGCTGTTGGTGGAGTAAAAGCTGGTGACAGTGTACCATTAAAGTGGTATTCTCATGTGGACATTCACTTTGCAAACTTAGCTATAAGTTTCTAAATATGTTTTGTGGTTCATGGTATAGTAAAAAAAATGTGTTTAAAAAACATATCGTTGTAACATTTTTATTTCAAGGTATTTTAAATGACAAGATTAAGTCACCAGTTTAATAGAAATGGTGAACACGTCTGAAGGAACCAAATCTTGGGTTAGAAGCTCCCCAGTCGCTGTATCTCCTGTACTCTCCAGGTCTCAGGTAATACTGACGTCCCCTGTAGTTGGGCTCCTCATAGAACATCCAATATCCCTCATGTACATGGACAGAATGTATTTCATGGAAGCGGAATCTCTCATAGACATGAGGACAATCTTCATTGAACTCCATCTTTTGTCCTCTGAAGTCTTCTCTCTCATAGATACTGATTCTGAATGAACCTCCATGCTGTTAAAAGAAAACACTATGACTAGAGATGAGACAGTATACTCCTCCGAGTATACCGCTCGGTCGAGTATTAGCATAGTCGGGCCGGCTCGTTGTTTACAGATGTTTTCCTTGTAAGAACACAATGAAATAACACTATTATTCAGTTTTCAGGTGTTCGCGCGTGTCTTCCGCTAAGTTAGGAGATGTTCGGAACATCTGGAATGTGAAGAATATTGTTCTTTCAATGTGTTCTGCACTTAAATGGTCCTGTGTTCACTGTTTTCACTGTTATTATTCTATTCTTCACTTTGCAGATGTGCGCGCACATCTCCGTACTTATCGGAAGACACGCGCGAACACCTGCAATGTGAAGAATAGAATGAAAACAGTGAAAACAGTGAACACAGGACCATTTAAGTGCAGAACACATTGAAAGAAGACTATTCTTCACATTCCAGATGTTCGTGCACTTCTCCTAACTTAGCAGAAGACACGCGCGAACACCTGCAATGTGAAGAATAGTGTTATTTCAATGTGTTCTTACAAGGAAAACATCTGTAAACATCTGTAATGTGTTATTCTGCACTGTTCTTTTAATGTTTTCTTTCAGTGAAAAAATGCACGGGTCTCCCATTGACTTTAATGGGGTTCGTTATTCGATATGAGCATTCGAGCATCGGGAAAAGTTCGTATCGAATAACGAGCACCCGAGCATTTTAGTGCTCGCTCATCTATAACTACAACATTAATTTTAATTATTTTTTTTAACAGTATATTCTAAAGCACATTTACCATTAGGCAAAATCTTACTTATGAGCTCTTTATTTCTCATTTGCAAATCTGATATACCATAGTGGTTTAGCTTCAAGTTTGTTGCAACTAGTTCTTACGTTTTACCTACAGATATTGTGTGGAGTGGTCTTGCACCTAAATTTACGTCTTATATGTCTGTGTAGTACATAAGGATTTTATTGATAAGATAATTCTAAGCCATTTTTTTTCCATAAGTCAAGTGTAGTAAATCTGTTTATATATGATCTGATTGTGGTTCTGCATTCCAGATACAGTATGCCATATACAATTTTATTAATTTGGCCATATGTTAAATTGACACAGTGGGGGGAATTTATTACCAATGGTCACCAAATATACCAAAAGGTTTTGATCTTGTGCAACTTCTTGTAATCTACCCAAGTCCAGCCTGGTGCGGAATACTATATATAATTCTTTTTTGGGGGGGTAAAGAAGCGTTACCACATTTCCCCTGACAATTTTATACAACATATTTTTTTTTTTACTTTTATATATTCTTTTGATGAAAGTGGTTGTAAACAAATAGATGAAACATATAGACTAAAGTCTGAATATATTTATACAGTAAGATTCCAAACCTCATTTTATACACAATGTAATTTGAAAAGCAAGGGAAAGATTATCATTCATGTTTTCAGATTTTTTGTGATCAATGCAACACACGTGTTATCAAGACTCCAGCTAATTGTAGAACCAAATCTTTCTCTCTTTGTTTTTGGAGATTTATAGAAATATATTGTAAACAAGTATATTGTATATTACCTGAGGGCTCAAGCGACAAGACCTAATGGAGTCATTGTAGCCCATCCATTGCTGGAAATCAGGATACTCTCCCCTGTGTAGGAAGTACTGGTGTCCTCTGTAGTTGGAGTTTTCATACAGGATCCAGTTTCCACTTTCTACACGAATTGAGTTGCAGCGTCTAAAAAAGGAGGATAAATCTGGACACTCAGAGTGACACTCATATGAGCGTCCCTGAAAATGTTTGTCTTCATAGAAGATGATCTGTTAAATGTAAAGAATGAAATAAATGTTTCATAATGTATAAAAGGCTATTACATAAGTAAGTAATAAAGTAATAAAGACTAATAAAGACTAATAAGCAATTTGAGACATATTTATAGCTACGAATATAGTAGTAATTTATCTATCTGTATATATCTATATATCTGTCTATCTAAACAATGCTACTAAAGCTACATTAACTAAATTACCGTAAAATGTTGTTAATATTTACATTATTTACATAAAAAATTCCATATATGGTAGCAGAGGAGGCCAAGACAGAATGCAGAAAGTGGAGGTGGGTGGGTCCATTGTCAACGGTTCTGCTATAAGGAGCTCCTTTCCGAGCACAATCTGTTCATTGGCTGCTCTCACCATTAACCTCTGCGCTAGGTAAGAATAGTTTAGTGATTTGTACTGAGCTCTCTGCATCTAACTGCACCAACTGTGCAATAGACAGTGAGGTATAGTTATCAGTATAGAGACTGTGGTGCCAGAAGGTTTTGTTTACACTCCTTAGGAAGTGCCGCACAGAAAACTACTGACAAACCCTATAGACACAATCCCATTTGCAAGCTTTGAATAAACTATATTAGGGTATTAGCAAAATTTTACATATATCCCCTACAGAAGGATAAAACCACAATTTTATAGGGTCAAACATGAACAGAGCAATATCCCTAGGAGGATTCTCCAAGATTTGTTCCATCAAAACTGTGAAACCCTTTCAGAATTTATTCAGAATAAACATAATATAATCAATGTACAATTATATGAAAACAGATAATTTTTTACCTTTCCCATTGTGGTCTTTAGGTCGTGGTGCTCAATGTAACACAGAGGAAGGAAAAGGACCTTTTATATACCCCCAGTACTGTACCTGCTGACTGCTCTCCACTATTCAGAGCACATTTACCTTTCTAAACTTCAGCTGGCCTTTTTGTTACAGCTTCTGGATTGCAGTAGTATACAAAAGTTTTCCTTAGCACACCATAAACATTATTGAACAAAACCATTTGTTTGGTCTTTTGGTATGTGAATAGACTACATTTTGTATATGGCACTTGTACTATAGTGCTTTCATTACACTCAATGGGGAACAATTGCAGAAACACACAGAATAATGGGTCTCATTTACTAAGGGTCCGAAACGCTCTTTTTTGTCGGGTTTTTGGCGCATGCGATTGGATTGTGGCCATCGGCACCCGCATGAACGCGACGGAAATCGAGGTGCGTGGCCGTCGCAAAACCCAATGGATTCGGAAAAAACGCTGTATTTTTTTTTAAAAAATTGTCGCTTGACACGCACTTATTGGCACCCAGGATAGGATAGTGAACTGCGGCGAACCTCGGCGGACCTCGGCACAGCAGCGACACCTGGTGGACATCGGGCACACTACCTTAGTGAATCACCGGAAGACCCGAATCCTAGACGGAGAACGCGCCGCTCGATCGCGACAGGACCGGATAAGTAAATGTGCCCCATTATGTCTACTTTTAGCTACAGTGAAGTATAGGTAGTATGTGTAGAGATACATATTGTAGCACAACTTTAGTTAATGTTTTATCTAGTGTGAGGGCTTATATTTCAGATCTGTTTTAACCTCCTAATATGCTGTGCTTGAAACAGATCTGATTAAAAACATGTATAAAACAACAATTTTCATGAAAGGTTATTTAATTTTCCCCCAAAAAAAGTTATAAAATAATTTAAAAATTAAAGTGAATAAACATAATACACAATAATAAAGTTAGATCATGATTTTTTGTGGGACGGTTCAAGAGTACCCTTCTGTACTGAATTGATTGACTTGATTATGTAATGTGTAAAAATATTAGATTTCAGTCAATAAAATAATCACAAATGCAAAAGTGTTCATGAACAAAAGCATCTCTTTAATTTAATTTGGGTTCATATATTCCATAATGATGTAATATAATCACATGATATTAATTGATTAGCATATCACTACATCGTCAACTGATGTTATAATAGTACAGACCCTGTAGTTTGCAAAATGATGTTACAAGTCTACATTAGCATATTGACTTTATTGATATTTATAGTTAAATATAGCATATGCGGCCCTGAGTGTATGTATGTGAGTAGGTTTATGTATGTCCGCTAAAGGAATCTGCACCGTCCCATGTATAATCACCCAATTTTGCACAACCACTCTCTGTGGCTCAGGGAACCTCATAGACTAGGTTTTGAGCCAAAATGTTCACCCTGCACTTTCCAAAATAAACTTATTAACCAATATGCCGGAGCCATTGTCTGCTGCTGCTGTGGCAGTCAGTTTCTGAGCCGTGATGTGTTGCTATTCTGCCACAGGTCATCAATATGAGCTCTGAGTTTTGATTGGTTACTATAGGCAATGAGTATAAGACAGCTTAAGTGTGAGGTGATATGGATAAAGATACAGAGATAGAGGGAGATTTACCAGAAATGTTAAGAGGTAAAACTGTTCCAGTTGCCCATAAAAAACCAATCAGATTTGGAGCTGTAACTTTATAAACAGCTATGCAAAAATGAGCTCTGATTGGTTACATCAGTTGTGCTCTCAGAAACGTATGATAAATCTTCCTATAGACAAAGTGACAGTCAGAGACTGAAAGAGACTGCCAGAAATATAGAAAGACAGAGACAGTCGGTGTGACAGTTTCTAAAAGAGATGATCAGTAACATGGACTGAAAGAGATGGTCACAGACAGTCACTGAAAGAGACATTCTGAGACAGTCACTGAAGGAAACGGTCAGAGACAGAGAAGGTCAGAGACAGAGACGGTCAGATAGAGTCACTGAAAGAGATAATTGCTTGAGACTGGGATTTTTATATACACCTCGTCAGAAGATATCCAATCGGTGTGTAATAGAGGAGAGAAGAAAAAGAGAAAGCGCAACCTCGTGAAGACAGTAATGCACAAGGGGAAGGATGGATGGGTAAATTGGTCACTCACCTATTTACATAGGCATAATGCATATGTAAAGTGTAATACCAGCAGCCGGTGGTCTCCTGTAGATCAGCAGCACTCGGACCAGGCTCCGAGGCTGAAGAGGATCATTGAAGAAAAACCCAAATGGAGGCAGGAGTGTTGGCGCTTAGAAAATCCTCGATAGGTAAGTCTAAATGGCTCAAAAAGAGTACTTTTTTATTTTACAAAATAAAAGATATTTCTTTTAAAAGATTGTTAAAACAATAAAATAAAAATGCTACGCGTTTCTGCTCCGAACCGGAGCCTTCGTCAGGGAGACACAGAGAGAGTTAAAGAGAGACACAATTAGAGAGAGATTGATTCTATTTTGTTATAGCTATAAGCAGTTATTTCCTTTTTGAGGCAGCATCAGGATCTACAGCTAGTACACACATAAAATATGCAAAAAAAATGTTAGAAATCAACAAAATCACATATCCACATCTATGATGCTGGACCTGCATCTTTTTCACATATTCTTAGGGCAGAAATGTGTTTTTGTGATTTGTAGCCCTAAAAAATTAACAAAAGTTGAAGATGTCAAGGGTACAGAATGATATATAATCTGGTGGTAAATTATAAATCTAGTGTTTTCCATTTTGTCGCTGTATGGATTCTAGTTGCCAATGTTATTCACTGAATCAAGCGATGAGTTTTACAAACTCAGAAGCAGCTGTTGGGTAGTTGGGGAAACATATTAGCCAGATGGGTGGGAACGCAATCATCTCTATGTGATAACTAGAGATGAGCGAACATACTCGTCCGAGCTTGATGCTCGATCGAGCATTAGTGTACTCGTAACTGCTCGTTGCTCGGACGAGTATTTCGCCCGCTCGAGAAAATGGCAGCTCCCGCCGTTTTGCTTTTTGGCGGCCAGAAACAGAGCCAATCACAAGCCAGGAGACTCTGCACTCCACCCAGCATGACGTGGTACCCTTACACGTAGATAGCAGTGGTTGGCTGGCCAGATCAGGTGACCCTGGGATAGACTAGCCGCTGCCCGCGCTGCTCGGATCATTCTCTGTCTGGATGCCGCTAGGGAGAGAGCTGCTGCTGGTCAGGGAAAGCGTTAGGGTGTTCTATTAGCTTACTGTTAGGCAGGAGTGATTCTAAAAGAACCCAACAGCCCTTCTTAGGGCTACAATAACGTTATAATTTTTTTTTTTTTTATTTGCAGCTAGTACCATATTGTGAGGAATTAGCAGGGAGACTTGCTACCATTGTGTTTAGCTCTTAGTGACACACATATCCACCTCAAACACCAAAGTGGGAAAATTTATTAGGGGTTTGAGTAGAATTAGGCACAGTCTGCCAGTTTCTTTTTATTTTACGTTTATTGTTTTAATAACTCAGTGTCATCTCATCTTGCATAGTAGTGTGCTGTAATACTTGGCTAGAAAATAGCCATAGGAGAATACAAACGGCTTAATTACGCCTACAGTAGCGTTATATATATTTGATTTCTGGTTGATCTGCTGGTGGCTGTAGTTGTTGCAGTGCATCTACTAGTAAATTGTGAGCAATTTGGAGTCAGACTTGCGACCACTGTGTTTTAGTGACGCACATATCCATCGCAAAGACCGAAGTGGGAAAATTTATTAGGGCCCGGGGTTGGATTTCAATTAGGCACAGTCTGCCATTTCCTTTTTTATTTTACGTTTATTTTTTTCATAACTCAGCGTCATCTCATCTGGCATAGTAGTGTGCTGTAATACTTGGCTAGAAAATAGCCATAGGAGAATACAAACGGCTTAATTACGACTACAGTAGCGTTATATATATTTGATTTCTGGTTGATCTGCTGGTGGCTGTAGTTGTTGCAGTGCATCTACTAGTAAATTGTGAGCAATTTGGAGTCAGACTTGCGACCACTGTGTTTTAGTGACGCACATATCCATCGCAAAGACCGAAGTGGGAAAATTTATTAGGGCCCGGGGTTGTATTTCAATTAGGCACAGTCTGCCATTTCCTTTTTTATTTTACGTTTATTTTTTTCATAACTCAGCGTCATCTCATCTTGCATAGTAGTGTGCTGTAATACTTGGCTAGAAAATAGCCATAGGAGAATACAAACGGCTTAATTACGCCTACAGTAGCGTTATATATATTTGATTTCTGGTTGATCTGCTGGTGGCTGTAGTTGTTGCAGTGCATCTACTAGTAAATTGTGAGCAATTTGGAGTCAGACTTGCGACCACTGTGTTTTAGTGACGCACATATCCATCGCAAAGACCGAAGTGGGAAAATTTATTAGGGCCCGGGGTTGTATTTCAATTAGGCACAGTCTGCCATTTCCTTTTTTATTTTACGTTTATTTTTTTCATAACTCAGCGTCATCTCATCTGGCATAGTAGTGTGCTGTAATACTTGGCTAGAAAATAGCCATAGGAGAATACAAACGGCTTAATTACGCCTACAGTAGCGTTATATATATTTGATTTCTGGTTGATCTGCTGGTGGCTGTAGTTGTTGCAGTGCATCTACTAGTAAATTGTGAGCAATTTGGAGTCAGACTTGCGACCACTGTGTTTTAGTGACGCACATATCCATCGCAAAGACCGAAGTGGGAAAATTTATTAGGGCCCGGGGTTGTATTTCAATTAGGCACAGTCTGCCATTTCCTTTTTTATTTTACGTTTATTTTTTTCATAACTCAGCGTCATCTCATCTGGCATAGTAGTGTGCTGTAATACTTGGCTAGAAAATAGCCATAGGAGAATACAAACGGCTTAATTACGCCTACAGTAGCGTTATATATATTTGATTTCTGGTTGATCTGCTGGTGGCTGTAGTTGTTGCAGTGCATCTACTAGTAAATTGTGAGCAATTTGGAGTCAGACTTGCGACCACTGTGTTTTAGTGACGCACATATCCATCGCAAAGACCGAAGTGGGAAAATTTATTAGGGCCCGGGGTTGTATTTCAATTAGGCACAGTCTGCCATTTCCTTTTTTATTTTACGTTTATTTTTTTCATAACTCAGCGTCATTTCATCTTGCATAGTAGTGTGCTGTAATACTTGGCTAGAAAATAGCCATAGGAGAATACAAACGGCTTAATTACGCCTACAGTAGCGTTATATATATTTGATTTCTGGTTGATCTGCTGGTGGCTGTAGTTGTTGCAGTGCATCTACTAGTAAATTGTGAGCAATTTGGAGTCAGACTTGCGACCACTGTGTTTTAGTGACGCACATATCCATCGCAAAGACCGAAGTGGGAAAATTTATTAGGGCCCGGGGTTGTATTTCAATTAGGCACAGTCTGCCATTTCCTTTTTTATTTTACGTTTATTTTTTTCATAACTCAGCGTCATCTCATCTGGCATAGTAGTGTGCTGTAATACTTGGCTAGAAAATAGCCATAGGAGAATACAAACGGCTTAATTACGCCTACAGTAGCGTTATATATATTTGATTTCTGGTTGATCTGCTGGTGGCTGTAGTTGTTGCAGTGCATCTACTAGTAAATTGTGAGCAATTTGGAGTCAGACTTGCGACCACTGTGTTTTAGTGACGCACATATCCATCGCAAAGACCGAAGTGGGAAAATTTATTAGGGCCCGGGGTTGGATTTCAATTAGGCACAGTCTGCCATTTCCTTTTTTATTTTACGTTTATTTTTTTCATAACTCAGCGTCATCTCATCTGGCATAGTAGTGTGCTGTAATACTTGGCTAGAAAATAGCCATAGGAGAATACAAACGGCTTAATTACGCCTACAGTAGCGTTATATATATTTGATTTCTGGTTGATCTGCTGGTGGCTGTAGTTGTTGCAGTGCATCTACTAGCAAATTGTGAGCAATTTGGAGTCAGACTTGCGACCACTGTGTTTTAGTGACGCACATATCCATCGCAAAGACCGAAGTGGGAAAATTTATTAGGGCCCGGGGTTGTATTTCAATTAGGCACAGTCTGCCATTTCCTTTTTTATTTTACGTTTATTTTTTTCATAACTCAGCGTCATTTCATCTTGCATAGTAGTGTGCTGTAATACTTGGCTAGAAAATAGCCATAGGAGAATACAAACGGCTTAATTACGCCTACAGTAGCGTTATATATATTTGATTTCTGGTTGATCTGCTGGTGGCTGTAGTTGTTGCAGTGCATCTACTAGTAAATTGTGAGCAATTTGGAGTCAGACTTGCGACCACTGTGTTTTAGTGACACACATATCCATCGCAAAGACCGAAGTGGGAAAATTTATTAGGGCCCGGGGTTGGATTTCAATTAGGCACAGTCTGCCATTTCCTTTTTTATTTTACGTTTATTTTTTTCATAACTCAGCGTCATCTCATCTGGCATAGTAGTGTGCTGTAATACTTGGCTAGAAAATAGCCATAGGAGAATACAAACGGCTTAATTACGCCTACAGTAGCGTTATATATATTTGATTTCTGGTTGATCTGCTGGTGGCTGTAGTTGTTGCAGTGCATCTACTAGTAAATTGTGAGCAATTTGGAGTCAGACTTGCGACCACTGTGTTTTAGTGACGCACATATCCATCGCAAAGACCGAAGTGGGAAAATTTATTAGGGCCCGGGGTTGGATTTCAATTAGGCACAGTCTGCCATTTCCTTTTTTATTTTACGTTTATTTTTTTCATAACTCAGCGTCATCTCATCTGGCATAGTAGTGTGCTGTAATACTTGGCTAGAAAATAGCCATAGGAGAATACAAACGGCTTAATTACGCCTACAGTAGCGTTATATATATTTGATTTCTGGTTGATCTGCTGGTGGCTGTAGTTGTTGCAGTGCATCTACTAGCAAATTGTGAGCAATTTGGAGTCAGACTTGCGACCACTGTGTTTTGCGCTTAGTGACGCACATATCCATCGCAAAGACCGAAGTGGGAAAATTTATTAGGGGCCGGGGTTGTATTTCAATTAGGCACAGTCTGCCATTTCCTTTTTTATTTTACGTTTATTTTTTTCATAACTCAGCGTCATCTCATCTGGCATAGTAGTGTGCTGTAATACTTGGCTAGAAAATAGCCATAGGAGAATACAAACGGCTTAATTACGCCTACAGTAGCGTTATATATATTTGATTTCTGGTTGATCTGCTGGTGGCTGTAGTTGTTGCAGTGCATCTACTAGCAAATTGTGAGCAATTTGGAGTCAGACTTGCGACCACTGTGTTTTGCGCTTAGTGACGCACATATCCATCGCAAAGACCGAAGTGGGAAAATTTATTAGGGCCCGGGGTTGTATTTCAATTAGGCACAGTCTGCCATTTCCTTTTTTATTTTACGTTTATTTTTTTCATAACTCAGCGTCATCTCATCTGGCATAGCAGTGTGCTTTCATACTTGGCTATAAAATAGCCATAGCAATAGGATAGCATCGTTTGGTTTTAAAAACTAAAAAACACAAAAAAAAAAAAAAAAAGTTAAAAAAAAAATTCAAGTTATAACTCTCATTTTCAAAATGTTTAACCCGAGGGCTAAGGGTAGAGGACGAGGGCGGGGACGTGGGCGTCCAACTACTGCAGGGGTCAGAGGCCGTGGTCCTGGGCGGGGTGAGACACCACCTGCTTATGAGGGAGCAGGGGAACGCCGCAGAGCTACACTCCCTAGGTTCATGTCTGAAGTTACTGGGAATCGTGGTAGAGCACTGTTGAGGCCAGAACAGTGCGAACAGGTGATGTCGTGGATTGCCGACAATGCTTCGAGCAATTTGTCCACCAGTCAGTCTTCCACGCAGTCCACCCATGTCACCGAAATCGGCACTCCTCCAGCTCCTGCACCTCAGCCTCCTCCCCCCCAGTCTGCCCCCTCCCAGCAAAATTTGCCATTTGAACCGGCATACTCTGAGGAACTGTTTTCTGGACCATTCCCACAGTCACAAACCACTTGTCCGGTTGCTGATGAGCAATTTTTCGATGCCCAGGTTTTCCACCAGTCGCAGTCTGTGGGTGATGATGACCTTGTTGACGTACTGGAAGAAGTGTGTAAAGAGGTGTCCGACGATGAGGAGACACGGTTGTCAGACAGTGGGGAAGTTGTTGTCAGGGCAGGAAGTCCGAGGGGGGAGCAGACTGAGGGATCGGAGGATGATGAGGTGACAGACCCAAGCTGGGTTGAGAGGCCGGGTGAACACAGTGCTTCTGAGACGGAGGAGAGTCCTCGACCAGAACAGGTTGGAAGAGGCAGTGGTGGGGCCAGATGGAGAGGCAGGGCCAGAGCTGGTGCATCAGCGCCAAATGTGTCAACTAGTGAAGCTCCCGTGGCAAGGGCTCCTGCGGCGAGGGCTAGATTTTCAGAAGTCTGGAGGTTCTTTAAGGAAACACCGGATGACCGACGGACTGTGGTGTGCCACATTTGCCAAACCAGGATCAGCAGGGGTTCCACCACTACTAGCTTAACTACCACCAGTATGCGCAGGCATATGAATGCTAAACACCCCACTCAGTGGCAACAAGCGCGTTCACCTCCGGCCGTGCACACCACTGCTCCTTCCCCTGTGTCAGCTGATAGTCAGCCCCCTGCCCAGGACCCTGCCACAAAAACCCCATCGTCGCCTCCACGATCCTCCACAGCATCCACCAGCGTTCAGCTCTCCATACCAAAGACGCTGGAGCGGAAACGCAAATATAGTGCAACCCACCCGCACGCCCAAGCCCTTAATGTGCACATCTCCAGATTGCTAAGCCTGGAGATGCTGCCCTATAGGCTAGTAGAGACCGAGGCCTTTCGCAGCCTCATGGCGGCGGCCGCCCCTCGGTATTCGGTCCCCAGCCGCCACTACTTTTCCCGATGTGCCGTCCCAGCCCTGCACCAGCACGTGTCAGACAACATAATCCGTGCCCTGACCAATGCCGTTTCTGACAAGGTCCACCTGACCACGGACACGTGGACGAGTGCTGCCGGGCAGGGCCACTATATATCTCTGACGGCACATTGGGTTAACTTGGTGGAGGCTGGGACCGAGTGTGACCCTGCGGCTGGTCATATACTGCCGACGCCGAGGATTGCGGGGCCTACCTTGGTCCAGGTGTTTGAGGCCTACTATGCCTCCTCCTCCTCCCACCCCTCCTCCACCTCCTCCTCCGAACGACCATCCGTGGGCATGGCGCCATCAGTCGGTAGCTCTAGGCACAGCAGCAGTGCCGTCGCTAAGCGACAGCAGGCGGTGCTCAAACTGCTGAGCCTAGGCGATAAAAGGCACACCGCCCAAGAACTATTACAGGGCATCACGGCGCAGACTGATCTGTGGCTGGCACCGCTGAACCTGAAGCCAGCCATGGTTATGGTTGTGTGTGACAACGGCCGTAACCTGGTGGCGGCTCTGCAACTCGGCAGACTGACACATGTGCCATGCCTGGCCCATGTGTTAAATCTGATAGTTCAGCGTTTCCTCAAGACATACCCCAATCTGTCTGATTTGCTCACGAAGGTGCGCCGCATCTGTGCGCATTTCAGGAAGTCCAGCACAGATGCTGCCACTCTCAGGGCAGCGCAGCCCCGCCTCCAACTGCCCGCTCACCGACTGTTGTGCGACGTGCCCACGAGGTGGAATTCAACACTGACCATGTTATCCAGAGTTTACCAGCAGCGCCGAGCGATTGTAGACTGCCAGATGTCAACTTCCACCAGAACTGGTAGTCAGGTCAGTCAGCTTCCTCAAGTCTACAATGAGGAGTGGACGTGGATGTCTGATATCTGTCAGGTGCTGAGTAACTTTGAGGAGTCAACACAGATGGTCAGTGGCGATGCCACCATCATCAGCCTCACCATCCCGCTGCTTGGCCTGTTGAAAAACTCTCTGGTCAGCATGAAGTCGGAAGCTTTGCGCTCCTCACAAGAGACGGGGGAAGAAGATTCCCTTGTTGATAGCCAAAGCACCCTTAGGTCTGTTTCTCAGCGCATATCGGAGGAGGTGGAGGTGGAGGAGGATGAGGAGGAAGAGGAGGAGAATGTTGGCGAGACACAAGAGGGGACCATTGTTGAGTCCTTCACTGTTGAGCGTGTATGGGCAGAAGAAGAGGAATTGGAGGAGTTGGAGGAGGAGGAAATGGACAGTCAGGCCAGTGAGGGGAGCGAATTCTTACGCGTTGGTACTCTGGCGCATATTGCAGATTTCATGCTAGGCTGCCTATCCCGTGACCCTCGCGTTCAAAGAATTTATTCCAGCATCGATTACTGGGTGTTCACTCTCCTGGACCCACGGTACAAGCAAAATCTTTCCACTCTCATCCCTGGAGAGGAAAGGAGTGTGAGAATGCATGAATACCAGCAGGCCCTGGTGCACAAGCTGAAACAGTATTTCCCTTCTGACAGCGCTAGCGGCAGAGTGCGTAGTTCTGCGGGACAAGTAGCGAGGGAGAGTAGGCGAGCAGGCAGCTTGTCCAGCACTGGCAAGGGTACGCTTTACAAGGCTTTTGCCAGCTTTATGTCACCCCAGCAAGACACTGTCACCTGTCCCCAGTCTCGGCAGAGTAGGGCTGATCTTTACAGAAAGATGGTGAGGGGGTACGTAGCTGACCATACCATCGTCCTAAATGATCACACAGCTCCCTACAACTACTGGGTTTCAAAGCTGGACATGTGGCACGAACTGGCGCTGTACGCCTTGGAGGTTCTTGCCTGCCCTGCCGCTAGCGTCTTGTCCGAGCGGGTTTTCAGTGCAGCTGGTGGCATCATCACCGATAAGCGTACACGCCTGTCGACTGACAGCGCTGACAGGCTGACGCTTATCAAGATGAATAAAGCATGGATTTCTCCTAATTTCCAATCTCCAGCAGGTGAAGGAAGCTCAACCTGAATAATTTATCCACTCCTCCTCCTCCTCATCCTCATTTTCCTCCTTCTCCTGCTCTTTGTACAGTAAAGCAGAGGAAACTGGCTATTTTTTGACAGGGCCCACTGGCTCTACCTATAGTACTTTATGCATTTAATTTTTCTGGAGGGCCACCGACCCGGTCCTCTGTTTTAAACATTTTTTGGGAGTGCCACATACAGGCACTCAATCTATTCAATTTTTCTGGAGCTCCACCTACCTGCTCCTCTGGTTTGAAAAATTTTTTGGACTGCCACATACAGGCACTCAATCTATTCAATTTTTCTGGAGCTCCACCTACCTGCTCCTCTGGTTTGAAAAATTTTTTGGACTGCCACATACAGGCACTCAATCTATTCCATTTTTCTGGAGGGCCACCTACCTGCTCCTCTGGTTTGAAAACTTTTTTGGACTGCCACATACAGGCACTCAATCTATTCAATTTTTCTGGAGGGCCACCTACCTGCTCCTCTGGTTTGAAAACTTTTTTGGACTGCCACATACAGGCACTCAATCTATTCCATTTTTCTGGAGGGCCACCTACCTGCTCCTCTGGTTTAAAAACTTTTTTGGACTGCCACATACAGGCACTCAATCTATTCCATTTTTCTGGAGGGCCACCTACCTGCTCCTCTGGTTTAAAAACTTTTTTGGACTGCCACATACAGGCACTCAATCTATTCCATTTTTCTGGAGGGCCACCTACCTGCTCCTCTGGTTTGAAAAATTTTTTGGACTGCCACATACAGGCACTATCCAAATTGAATTGTCTCCATAGCAGCCTCCACACGTTGTCTCCATTGCTACCTCCAAAAGTCGTCCATATAGCTGCCTCCATACATCGTCCCTTTATCAAACGAGGTTTGTCAGGCCGAAATTTGGGTTGTTTTCATGGTTTCCACATCAAACTTGTTAACTTTGTCGCCACCCTGCTGTGTAATCCACAAAATATACTGGCAAACTTTTACCATTTACGGATATTATTTCAGCGCTTCTTGCGCATCTGTTTACATTCCCCTCACCCGCCATATCCTAAACTTATAAGAACGCTACTACACTTGATCTTATACAAAAGGTTCTTAGAAGTGCTGTTTGGGGAGTAGCCTAGAGACAGGGGCTTGGATTGGCGAAAGCTCGCCTGGCAGCGGAGCGGCAGCTCCATGCCAAGAACCAACTAACATAGTTTTAACTGCAGCACCTTTAATCTACTACTAGTTCACTGCCTCCATACATGCCCGCCTTATCAAACGTGCTGTGTCAGGCAGAATTTTGGGTTGTTTTCATGGCTTCCACATCAAACTTGTTAACTTTGTCGCCACCCTGCTGTGTAATCCACAAAATATACTGGCAAACTTTTACCATTTACGGATATTATTTCAGCGCTTCTTGCGCATCTGTTTACATCCCCCTCACCCGCCATATCCCAAACTTATAAGAACGCTACTACACTTAACTTGGTGCAGGCTGGGACCGAGTCTGACCCTGGGGCTGGTCATATACTGCCGACGCAGAGGATTGCGGGGCCTACCTCGGTCCAGGTCTCAAAGGCCTACTATACCTCCAAATCCTCCCAACCCTCCTCCACCTCCTCCTCCTCCGAATTACCATCCGTGGGCATGGCGCCATCAGTCGGTAGCTCTAGGCACAGCAGCAGTGCCGTCGCTAAGCGACAGCAGGCGGTGCTCAAACTGCTGAGCCTAGGTGATAAAAGGCACACCGCCCAAGAGCTATTGCAGGGCATTCCACATCAAACTTGTTAACTTTGTCGCCACCCTGCTGTGTAAGCCACAAAATATACTGGAAAACTTTTTTCATTTACGGATATTATTTCAGCGCTTCTTGCGCAGATGTTTACATTCCCCTCACCCGCCATATCCCAAACTTATAAGAACGCTACTACACTTGATCTTATCCGAAAGGTTCTTAGAAGTGCTGTTTGGGGAGTAGCCTAGAGACAGGGGCTTGGATTGGCGAAAGCTCGCCTGGCAGCGGAGCGCCAGCTCCATGCCAAGAAACAACTAACATAGTTTTAACTGCAGCACCTTTAATCTACTACTAGTTCACTGCCTCCATACATCGTCCCCTTATCAAACGAGCTGTGTCAGGCAGAATTTTGGATTGTTTTCATGGCTTCCATGTTAACTTTGTCGCCACCCTGCTGTGTAATCCACAAAATATACTGGCAAACTTTTATCATGTACCGATATTATTTGAGCGCTTCTTGCTCACCTCCTTTGGTTCCTCTCTGCTACCCATTGGTTTGAAGCCTGAGTCCATTTAGGGTATGTCGCCATGCCACTCTCTAGCCTTCCGCTGCTGCCGCTGCCTCTGCATGCCGTCCCCTATAGTGTCAGGGTCAATTATTGGATGTTTTAGATGCTATCTAGCTTCATTCTGTCACTCTGTCATGGCCATGCTGTTGCCCATAATTTTGGCATAATGGTGCATTTAAGCAGCCTCAGAGGCATCCATGCATGCTGCCCCTGCTGTTTCCTGTCCATTTCCGTGGTGTTTCCATCCTTTTCTGAGGTTCCCAGGTGTTTGGCCAAGCTTCCCTGTGCAGAGCCTTGGTCCCCTTGAAAAATGCTCGAGTCTCCCATTGACTTCAATGGGGCTCGTTACTCGAAACGAGCACTCGAGCATCGGGAAAAGTTCGTCTCGAATAACGAGTACCCGAGCATTTTAGTGCTCGCTCATCTCTAGTAATAACCTAACTTGACTTGAAGTATGGGGGGGATTAAAGAGTATAAGAGGGAAATTGTCCCTCAACCAAATGGGTTATTCAAACAAATGCTTTCAAATGCCTTTCGGGAGTCTGTGGTAGTTGAGGTATAGATCATATAAAATGCATTAGTTTATTGAGACGAAAGTTTTCCAAGGGGGGGGGGACTTCAAATTTAGTAATGATTTCATTGTTAGTTGGGAAATGCCTTTTGCATCCCACCATGAAACATCTATTAGGTTAAACAGTAACAAACATGAAAACACTGTGGTCTAGGTAAAAAACATGTAATTTTATTATATAATCATGATAAATACCCGAGTGTAAACAAATGAAAGCTATAGTTCCCGTACAAACAGTAAAGTGCTAAGTAAACACGGACCAGATTCTGCCCTAATGAAGTGATAGTTATAACTGATACCCCCAATACACATAAGGTACCTAGACTATGAGATCATACATACCCCACATGTGTATATTCACCAAAATATGCAGCCAAGGGAACATTAAATCCACAGGGGACACCAAACTTTTTTTTGCAGTAAATTGCATTGAGCTTCACACAGATCTATTATTGTGCGCTCCCTTATAAAATGGTAACCCAAATAAATAACTATATATTCATAAACCAAGCTAAGGAGATAACAAAATTCACTTTTAGATGCGCACCATTGTTTTGGTCGCCCAATAACAGAACCCTCCGCAATTCATAAGAATTTAAGTAAGGTATAAATAATGGAGGATGGTGTGAGATATTCCAGAACATGTGTGTGTTTTTGGTGTTACATATAAATTTATGGACACGTTCTGGGTTGTGGTTTCAATATGTAGCCACATTAGGCAAAGAGGATCGAATGTTCATCATATCAGTCAATTTTCGCAAAAAAAAACATGAAATAAAAGGCAATAAGAGAGAAAATGTGCTCTTAGATAGTACTGGATAGGAGAGGGTTAAAAACATAAATATTAGTTGATATTATTCCTTATCAGAATGCAGCAACATATAAAGTGAATATTTCCATTATCTGTGAGGTGCAATAGCTCCTGTGTGCAGCAAATTCTCCCTGTAGTCTGCCGGCTAAAAATCTGGAGGGGGGCACACTTCAGAGGGCTATATATCTGGCTCTGTAACACCTAGAACCTCACTTCTTTTTTCCTATGAAAGAAGAGAGTCTCCTCTTTTATATAAATCTAAGTTAGAAACACTGGGGCAGATTTACTTACCCGATCCATTCACGATCCAGCGGCACGTTCTGTATGGAGGATTTGGGTAAATGACCCCCACTGTGTTTATAAGTGAAAAAAGTCACTGAGGAGCTAAGTTTGGTATTTCCCAAAGATACAATTATAAGGAAGGGAATCACAGGTATCGTTGGGGAAAAATTAAGAAAATGTAACTTTTAAAGGATACATATGTAAAAAAATAAAAAAACTCTCCAATGTGTGCATCAGTGTGTACAAGAATGGTAATCATTGTAATCATGTTCACAAATATCATGGCGGCAACCTGGATGCTCTGAAATTTCAGGGCATCGAGAAAATTCGACCGTCTACCAGAAGAGGGGACTGGAACAACAACATTTTAAGGAAGGAAGTCCAATGGATCTTCCGGATGAAGTGTGTGAAACCGGAGGGTCTAAATGATAACATCTCTTTTGCACCATTCATATAAACCAGTCCTCCCTACTGTTATCTCTTGAGGATATTTCAAGGGGTTTTTATCCCATGAAGTGTATCATGGCACGTTCTATTACTGTTTGGTATTTATGCAATTGACTTCTAGATGTACATACCTTATATCCATTTCGGCCCAAGTTTCGTTATTACTGAGCCGATTTGATTTATCGGTATTACTACCCTATCTAACCTATGGATATTTTTATAATGATATTGGGGGCCGTACTGCTCTGGTTATGGCTATCGGAGTATTGGTTCCTATATGTCATTACTAGAGATGAGCGAGCACTAAAATGCTCGGGTACTCGTTATTCGAGACAAACTTTTCCCGATGCTCGAGTGCTCGTCTCGAATAACGAGCCCCATTGAAGTCAATGGGAGACTCGAGCATTTTTCAAGGGGACCAAGGCTCTGCACAGGGAAGCTTGGCCAAACACCTGGGAACCTCAGAAAAGGATGGAAACACCACGGAAATGGACAGGAAACAGCAGGGGCAGCATGCATGGATGCCTCTGAGGCTGCTTAATCGCACCATTATGCCAAAACTATGGGCAACAGCATGGCCATGACAGAGTGACAGAATGAAGCTAGATAGCATCTAAAACATCCAATAATTGACCCTGACACTATAGGGGACGGCATGCAGAGGCAGCGGCAGCAGCAGCAGGCTAGAGAGTGGCATGGCGACATACCCTAAATGGACTCAGGCTTCAAACCAATGGGTGGCAGAGAGGAACCAAAGGAGGTGAGCAAGAAGCGCTCAAATAATATCGGTACATGATAAAAGTTTGCCAGTATATTTTGTGGATTACACAGCAGGGTGGCGACAAAGTTAACATGGAAGCCATGAAAACAACCCAAAATTCTGCCTGACACAGCTCGTTTGATAAGGGGACCATGTATGGAGGCAGTGAACTAGTAGTAGATTAAAGGTGCTGCAGTTAAAACTATGTTAGTTGGATCTTGGCATGGAGCTGGCGCTCCGCTGCCAGGCGAGCTTTCGCCAATCCAAGCCCGTGTCTCTAGGCTACTCCCCAAACAGCACTTCTAAGAACCTTTTGTATAAGATCAAGTGTAGTAGCGTTCTTATAAGTTTAGGATATGGCGGGTGAAAACCTATGATGTACCACAAAATAGAGGTGAAACCAAATATAAAATATATATCTGCGTTAATGCAGTGAAGTAACCTCTAAGGGTATTGCACCACCAAAGCCTAGGGCTATAATTAGATATATATGAACCTATTTTGTCTACCTAAATGAGTAGACGGACCCAGGACATAAAACATAATGCAATTATAATTCAGCAATACTTTGTTGAGTTAGACATACAAAAACCATAAAAAAGTTTTATCAATAAAACATGTGCAGCCACAGATGGTTGTAGGCAGATAAAGGAGTAACACCGTTGGACCCAAAGGGAGAGAGTTACTGCATAGCAAATTTTATAGGGATAAGGTGTATCAGGTACTTGTGTACCGTTCAGGTATTTCAATGTTATTGTAACAATATATTGCACTTGCCCCAATAAAGTTTTAAGGTGAACAGGGTCTCTTACCCATGATCAAGCAGCGGATTCCCAGGTCCAGGGTGACTCCCGCCCCTACGCACGTTTCGGCTCGAATGAGCCTTCGTCTGGTGGTGGCGTCATCCATGTCTAGGTAACCCTATAAACACATAATGGGCCAATTAACGTACATCGCTATGACACGTGATATCACCACGTGATGATTACGTAGGGGATCGTGGACATGCGCACTGGATATATACTCCAGGTTCGGGCACATACCCACCGTCCGTCTCCTGACTATTAGTGGTTGAGAGCATGCGTAATAGGAGGCAAAAAAGTTAAAGAAAAAGTAGTCTCCTTACGCAGGCGCAGTACAACTGCTATGTGAATTGCTCAGTCCACGTTATACATTAGGGACAGGCTAATTTGGGAGATGCCTGGTAATAGCGATATGGATCATAGCGATGTCGTGAGCTTGAAGAAACAGAGGTAAGCTACCGGACAGAATTTAGAGCATTATATACATACATAGTCTATTCTTATCAGATCAAATATAAATTGAAAGAAAGAAACATTATTTAATAAGTAAATTGGCAATATCACAGCAGATATGACCTGATACAGCATAAATATTAAGAGATACATTATAGTACAAAACTTAAAAAATGTTTATACGATTTTTTATATATAAATAGTCGTAGTGCTATATAATATAGAAGTGTGTCTAACGTCTGTCAGACACACTGTCTATATTAAAAAGAAGACAAAAATTGGATGTATGATAAGTGATACAGTATCCGTGTACAAAATATTATAATAGTGCGAAATAGTACAAGTTGCAGATTTTGATAACCACTAGTAAATTTACAATAGTGCAGGTAAGTGAGGAAAGGGGGGGGGGGAATGCATATTGTGAGGTGGAAAGGTGAAGACTCGTGAGGACGGTGAGTGAGAATATCTATAAAAAACCAACAAGAGGAAGACAATTTCATTTAAAATGGTTAGTATGCTGTTATTATATGACATGCCTAGATGGTTGCATTATGTACATTAATACCCATAGATGTTGGTTGGTCAACATAACACTCTATGCAAAAGCTTGTTCGAGTGTATGTTCAGTATGAGCAGGACCAAAGAATCATGAGAGCAGTCCTAAAGATGTATTACAAAGGACATATCAAGTGTAAGAATACATACAAGTAGTAGACTACATCGTTAAAGACATAAAAAAATCAAAAATAAACATTATGAATGTCGTAAAGTTATGGAATGAATATGCAGATCAGATGGCCCCCTCGATGCTATCAAGTTTATCCAAAAAAAGTGCTTGTTCCTTCATATAGATGTAGAAGTGGCCGGTCATAAGACCATTCAGGGTACCTAAGACTCAAAGACATAAAAACAAGTTAGATTAAAAATTATTAAAAACGTGTTGTTAACCTATATGATGACGCAGGTGGGTGGATGTGACATTTTGACTCAGAGAGAGAATCTTCCCCACATATGGCATGTCGAACAGGGTGGAACAGAAATCACAGGAAAGGCGCATAGCTAAGTGATTCGTTAAGGCCATTTGGATGGATAGTATTAAGCATCCAAATCCATCGTGATTCCCGCTGTGCTAGCCTCTTCTGTATGGGTCCACCTCTAATACCTAGGGAGATCCTGTCGATACCACGAACCTTGAAGACGCTGGGGTTCGAGTTGTGTCTTTCTCTAAAGTGTTGTGCAATTGGTTTGCCCTCTGTATTAAAGTCGGTATCTCTGGATGCGTTGATGTCACGCATGTGCTCCCTTATGCGTATTTTCATTGCCCTAACTGTCATGCCAATGTAGATTTTCTTACAAGGGCATGTCGCATAGCAAATTACTGCTTGGGTGTTACATGTAATGCTTTGAGTGATTTTAAACGTTTTTGTACCATCAGAATTGCAAAAACTATCGCATGCCTCTACATTCGGGCAGGCTACGCACTTGCCACATGGCTTACATCCCCAGCGTGGTAGACTGGCACCGAAAATTGTTTTAGGATTGTCGGGAGTGTGGTGACTCTTTACCAAAAGGTCTCTCAAGTTTCTGGCTCTACGTGCAGTTGTGGTGGGGTAGGGGGCAACATATTTCCCTATAATAGGGTCAGAGTGTAGTATCGGCCAGTATCTCCTAAGGACATTGCGCATTTCATTCCACTGTGAGTGGTAGTTTGTAATGTATCTCACCTGGGCAGAGGCTTTTTCTTTAGTTTGCGGCTTCAGTAATTGCTGTCGAGGTGTGCATTTAGCCCGCCAATAGGCTCTCTTGATGGCCCTGTTGCTATAACCTCTTTGTCGAAAACGGGCGGAGAGATCCAATGCCTGAGATTCGAATGCTTGGTCAGTAGAGCAAATTCTTTTGATACGGAGGAATTGGCCGATAGGTATCGCATCAATTGTCTGTGGGGGATGTGAAGAGGTGGCATGAAGCAAAGCATTGACTGCGGTTTCCTTTCTATACACATTGGTCTGTAGATAACCATTTGAATCCTTGTATAAAGATACATCCAGGAAGGAGACCATCTGTTTGTCAGCGGTGTAGGTGAGTTTAATATTGAGATGATTACAATTTAATCTCTCAATAAATTGTTGTAGTTCACAGTGATCACCCTTCCAGACAAACAGGATGTCGTCTATGTACCGGGTCCAAAATATGACCCGGTCCATAGCGACATCCTGATCGTCTCCCAGCAGGTCCCTCTCCCACAGCCCCAGGAACAGATTTGCATATGAGGGCGCACAAGACGCCCCCATTGCTGTACCCTGGAGCTGCAGGTAGAAGGACCCGCCGAAGACGAAATAGTTGTGGAATAATACAAACTCCAGCAGTTGTAGTAGTAGAGAGGTAAATGCATGGTCAAGATTCTCCATGGAGAGAAATAATTTTACTGCTCTCAATCCATCCTGGTGTCGGATGCTGGTATACAGTGAATCAACGTCACATGTTACCAGGAGCATATCATCCGTGATATGTAAACCATCGATTTTGCGTAATACATCGGTTGTATCCCGTGTATACGAGGGTAAAGTTTCGACTATTTTCTTAAGGTAATGGTCAATGAATCTACTCACATTTTCGGTGAGGCTGCCACATCCCGAAATAATCGGACGTCCCGGTGGAACTGTAGAGTGTTTATGGATTTTTGGCAACAAGTATAGTGTAGGCGTGACCGGATCCATCACCTTCAGACAATCAAACAAATCTTTGTTAATAATCCCCTCCCTTACTGCTCGTAAAAGAATAGAATTTAACTCATTGGAAAACTTCAATAAGGGGTTAAATGTGAGACGTTTATAGCATTGACTCTGGTTCAGTTGTCTATTTGCTTCAGCCTCGTACATTGTACGTGGCCAAATCACAACATTCCCCCCCTTATCTGATTGTTTAATAACAATTGATTTATCCTGTTTAAGGGAGTTGATGCTCTGTCTCTCTTTATTAGATAAGTTATCATACCTGACCTGTTGTTGCATCTGTGAGAACTCTTGGGCCACCACCTTAACAAATTGGTCCACTGCCGGGCAGACCGAAAGGTTGAGGAAATTTTGCGATCTTTTCTTTATACATTGGGGAATTTGATTGTCCGCAGCATGTTCCTCTTGGAGTTCTTCCAGAATCCTCACTGCCTCAACTTTTGCAGTGGTATCGAATATTTGTTCTGGTTCGATGGTGTGGAACCATTTTTTAAAAACCAGGGACCTGCCGAACACATGGAGATCCTTTACTGCTGTAAAGACATCAAATTTGGTACATGGAGAGAATGTTAAACCTTTCTCCAACACATTGGGTTGGGGGTGAGGGGAATGTAAACAGAAGCGCAAGAAGCGCTGAAATAATATTGGTAAATGATAAAAGTTTGCCAGTATATTTTGTGGATAACACAGCTGGGTGGCGACAAAGTTAACAACTTTGATGTGGAATCCATGAAAACAACCCAAATTTCTGCCTGACACACCTTGTTTGATAAAGGGACGATGTATGGAGGCAGCTATATGGACGACTTTTGGAGGTAGCAATGGAGACAACATGTGGAGGCTGCTATGGAGACAATTTAATTTGGATAGTGCCTGTATGTGGCAGTCCAAAAAAGTTTTCAAACCAGAGGAGCAGGTAGGTGGCCCTTCAGAAAAATGGAATAGATTGAGTGCCTGTATGTGGCAGTCCAAAAAAGTTTTCAAACCAGAGGAGCAGGTAGGTGGCCCTCCAGAAAAATGAAATAGATTGAGTGCCTGTATGTGGCAGTCCAAAAAAGTTTTCAAACCAGAGGAGCAGGTAGGTGGCCCTCCAGAAAAATGAAATAGATTGAGTGCCTGTATGTGGCAGTCCAAAAAAGTTTTCAAACCAGAGGAGCAGGTAGGTGGCCCTCCAGAAAAATGAAATAGATTGAGTGCCTGTATGTGGCAGTCCAAAAAAGTTTTCAAACCAGAGGAGCAGGTAGGTGGCCCTCCAGAAAAATTGAATAGATTGAGTGCCTGTATGTGGCACTCCCAAAAATTGTTTAAAACAGAGGTCCGGGTCGGTGGCCCTCTAGAAAAATTAAATGCATAAAGTACTATAGCTAGAGCCAGTGGGCCCTGTCAAAAAATAGCCAGTTTCCTCTGCTTTACTGTACAAAGAGGAGGAGAAGGAGGAAAATGAGGAGGAGGAGGAGTGGATAAATTATTCAGGTTGAGCTTCCTTCACCTGGTGGAGATTGGAAATTATGAGAAATCCAGGCTTTATTCATCTTAATAAGCGTCAGCCTGTCAGCGCTGTCAGTCGACAGGCGTGTACGCTTATCGGTGATGATTCCACCAGCTGCACTGAAAACCCGCTCGGACAAGACGCTAGCGGCAGGGCAGGCAAGAACCTCCAAGGCGTACAGCGCCAGTTCGTGCCACATGTCCAGCTTTGAAACCCAGTAGTTGTAGGGAGCTGTGTGATCATTTAGGACGATGGTATGGTCAGCTACGTACTCCCTCACCATCTTTCTGTAAAGATCAGCACTACTCTGACGAGACTGGGGACAGGTGACAGTGTCTTGCTGGGGTGACATAAAGCTGGCAAAAGCCTTGTAAAGCGTACCCTTGCCAGTGCTGGACAAGCTGCCTGCTCGCCTACTCTCCCTCGCTACTTGTCCCGCAGAACTACGCACTCTGCCGCTAGCGCTGTCAGAAGGGAAATACTGTTTCAGCTTGTGCACCAGGGCCTGCTGGTATTCATGCATTCTCACACTCCTTTCCACTCCAGGGATGAGAGTGGAAAGATTTTGCTTGTACCGTGGGTCCAGGAGAGTGAACACCCAGTAATCGGTGCTGGAATAAATTCTTTGAACGCGAGGGTCACGGGATAGGCAGCCTAGCATGAAATCTGCCATATGCGCCAGAGTACCAACGCGTATGAATTCACTCCCCTCACTGGCCTGACTGTCCATTTCCTCCTCCTCCAACTCCTCCAACTCCTCTTCTTTTGCCCATACACGCTGAACAGTGAAGGACTCAACAATGGTCCCCTCTTGTGTCTCGCCAACATTCTCCTCCTCATCCTCCTCCACCTCCACCTCCTCCGATATGCGCTGAGAAACAGAACTGAGGGTGCTTTGGCTATCAACAAGGGAATCTTCTTCCCCCGTTTCTTGTGACGAGCGCAAAGCTTCCGACTTCATGCTGATCAGAGAGTTTTTCAACAGGCCAAGCAGCGGGATGGTGAGGCTGATGATGGCGGCATCGCCACTGACCATCTGTGTTGACTCCTCAAAGTTACTCAGCACCTGACAGATATCAGACATCCACGTCCACTCCTCATTGTAGACTTGAGGAAGCTGACTGACCTGACTAACAGTTCTGGTGGAAGTTGACATCTGGCAGTCTACAATCGCTCTGCGCTGCTGGTAAACTCTGGATAACATGGTCAGTGTTGAATTCCACCTCGTGGGCACGTCGCACAACAGTCGGTGAGCGGGCAGTTGGAGGCGGCGCTGCGCTGCCCTGAGAGTGGCAGCATCCGTGCTGGACTTCCTGAAATGCGCACAGATGCGGCGCACCTTCGTGAGCATATCAGACAGATTGGGGTATGTCTTGAGGAAACGCTGAACTATCAGATTTAACACATGGGCCAGGCATGGCACATGTGTCAGTCTGCCGAGTTGCAGAGCCGCCACCAGGTTACGGCCGTTGTCACACACAACCATGCCTGGCTTCAGGTTCAGCGGTGCCAGCCACAGATCAGTCTGCGCCGTGATGCCCTGTAATAGTTCTTGGGCGGTGTGCCTTTTATCGCCTAGGCTCAGCAGTTTGAGCACTGCCTGCTGTCGCTTAGCGACGGCACTGCTGCTGTGCCTAGAGCTACCGACTGATGGCGCCATGGTAGTTCGGAGGAGGAGGTGGAGGAGGGGTGGGAGGTGGAGGAGGCATAGTAGGCCTGAAACACCTGGACCGAGGTAGGCCCCGCAATCCTCGGCGTCGGCAGTATATGACCAGCCGCAGGGTCAGACTCGGTCCCAGCCTCCACCAAGTTAACCCAATGTGCCGTCAGGGATATATAGTGGCCCTGCCCGGCAGCACTCGTCCACGTGTCCGTGGTCAGGTGGACCTTGTCAGAAACGGCGTTGGTCAGGGCACGGATGATGTTGTCTGACATGTGCTGGTGCAGGGCTGGGACGGCACATCGGGAAAAGTAGTGGCGGCTGGGGACCGAATACCGAGGGGCGGCCGCCGCCATGAGGTTGCGAAAGGCCTCGGTCTCTACTAGCCTATAGGGCAGCATCTCCAGGCTAAGCAGTCTGGAGATGTGGACATTAAGGGCTTGGGCGTGCGGGTGGGTTGCACTATATTTGCGTTTCCGCTCCAGCGTCTGGGATATGGAGAGCTGAACGCTGGTGGATGCTGTGGAGGATCGTGGAGGCGACGATGGGGTTTTTGTGGCAGGGTCCTGGGCAGGGGGCTGACTATCAGCTGACACAGGGGAAGGAGCAGTGGTGTGCACGGCCGGAGGTGAACGGGCTTGTTGCCACTGAGTGGGGTGTTTAGCATTCATATGCCTGCGCATACTGGTTGTAGTTAAGCTATTAGTGGTGGAACCCCTGCTGATCCTGGTTTGGCAAATGTTGCACACCACAGTTCGTCGGTCATCCGGTGTTTCCTTAAAGAACCTCCAGACTTTTGAAAATCTAGCCCTCGCCGCAGGAGCCCTCGCCACGGGAGCTTCACTAGTTGACACATTTGGCGCTGATGCACCAGCTCTGGCCCTGCCTCTCCGTCTGGCCCCACCACTGCCTCTTCCAACCTGTTCTGGTCGAGGACTCTCCTCCGTCTCAGAAGCACTGTGTTCACCCAGCCTATCAACCCAGCTTGGGTCTGTCACCTCATCATCCTCCGATCCCTCAGTCTGCTCCCCCTTCGGACTTCCTGCCCTGACAACAACTTCCCCACTGTCTGACAACCGTGTCTCCTCATCGTCGGACACCTCTTTACACACTTCTTCCACTACGTCAAGAAGGTCATCATCACCCACAGACTGCGACTGGTGGAAAACCTGGGCATCGGAAAATTGCTCATCAGCAACCGGACAAGTGGTTTGTGACTGTGGGAAGGGTCCAGAAAACAGTTCCTTAGAGTATGCCGGTTCAAATGCCAAATTTTCCTGGGAGGGGGCAGACTGGGGGGGAGGAGGCTGAGGTGCAGGAGCTGGAGGAGTGCCGATTTCGGTGACATGGGTGGACTGCGTGGAAGACTGACTGGTGGAGAAATTGCTCGAAGCATTGTCGGCAATCCACGACATCACCTGTTCGCACTGTTCTGGCCTCAACAGTGCTCTACCACGAGTCCCAGTAACTTCAGACATGAACCTAGGGAGTGTAGCTCTGCGGCGTTCCCCTGCTCCCTCATAAGCAGGTGGTGTCTCACCCCGCCCAGGACCACGGCCTCTAACCCCTGCAGTAGTTGGACGCCCACATCCCCGCCCTCGTCCTCTACCCCTAGACCTCGGGTTAAACATTTTGAAAATGAGAGTTATAACTTTAATTTTTTTTTAACTTTTTTTTGTGTTTTTTGTTTTTTTTTGTGTTTTTTAGTTTTTATAACCAAACGATGCTATCCTATTGCTATGGCTATTTTCTAGCCAAGTATGAAAGCACACTGCTATGCCAGATGAGATGACGCTGAGTTATTAAAAAAATAAACGTAAAATAAAAAAGGAAATGGCAGACTGTGCCTAATTGAAATCCAAGCCCTAATAAATTTTCCCACTTCGGTCTTTGCGATGGATATGTGCGTCACTAAGCGCAAAACAGAGTGGTCGCAAGTCTCACTACAAATTGCTCACAATTTGCTAGTAGATGCACTGCAGCAAGGACAGCCACCAGCAGATCAACCAGAAATCAAATATATATAACGCTAATGTAGGCTTAAGTAAGCCGCTTGGATTCTCCGATGGCTATTTTCTAGCCAAGTATGAAAGCACACTGCTATGCCAGATGAGATGACGCTGAGTTATTAAAAAAATAAACGTAAAATAAAAAAGGAAATGGCAGACTGTGCCTAATTGAAATCCAACCCCTAATAAATTTTCCCACTTCGGTCTTTGCGATGGATATGTGCGTCACTAAGCGCAAAACACAGTGGTCGCAAGTCTCACTACAAATTGCTCACAATTTGCTAGTAGATGCACTGCAGCAAGTACAGCCACCAGCAGATCAACCAGAAATCAAATATATATAACGCTACTGTAGGCGTAAGTAAGCCGTTTGGATTCTCCTATGGCTATTTTCTAGCCAAGTATGAAAGCACACTGCTATGCCAGATGAGATGACGCTGAGTTATTAAAAAAATAAACGTAAAATAAAAAAGGAAATGGCAGACTGTGCCTAATTGAAATCCAACCCCTAATAAATTTTCCCACTTCGGTCTTTGCGATGGATATGTGCGTCACTAAGCGCAAAACACAGTGGTCGCAAGTCTCACTACAAATTGCTCACAATTTGCTAGTAGATGCACTGCAGCAAGTACAGCCACCAGCAGATCAACCAGAAATCAAATATATATAACGCTACTGTAGGCGTAAGTAAGCCGTTTGGATTCTCCTATGGCTATTTTCTAGCCAAGTATGAAAGCACACTGCTATGCCAGATGAGATGACGCTGAGTTATTAAAAAAATAAACGTCAAATAAAAAGTAAATGGCAGACTGTGCCTAATTGAAATCAAACCCCTAATAAATTTTCCCACTTTGGTGTTTGAGGTGGATATGTGTGTCACTAAGAGCTAAACACAACGGTAGCAAGTCCCCCTGCAAATTCCTCACAATATGGTACTAGCTGCAAATAAAAAAAAAAAAAGTATAACGTTATTGTAGCCCTAAGAAGGGCTGTTGGGTTCTTGTAGAATCACTCCTGCCTAACAGTAAGCTAATAGAACACCCTAACGCTTTCCCTGACCAGCAGCAGCTCTCTCCCTAGCGGCATCCAGACACAGAATGATCCGAGCAGCGCGGGCAGCGGCTAGTCTATCCCAGGGTCACCTGATCTGGCCAGCCAACCACTGCTATCGACGTGTAAGGGTACCACGTCATGCTGGGTGGAGTGCAGAGTCTCCTGGCTTGTGATTGGCTCTGTTTCTGGCCGCCAAAAAGCAAAACGGCGGGAGCTGCCATTTTCTCGAGCGGGCGAAGTATTCGTCCGAGCAACGAGCAGTTTCGAGTACGCTAATGCTCGAACGAGCATCAAGCTCGGACGAGTATGTTCGCTCATTTCTAGTCATTACTTCTACCCTGCTATGTTTCTCCTGGTCCCGATCCAGAGATATTACACTTACCAGGATATTGACACCCAGTCACGCCCCCAACAACAATGGGACTCTGTTCCTGAACGTGCTTGGAATCTGGGCGGTTTGTTATGGTTACCACCCACTGCTGCGGCGCCCTATCACGACCGTACAGGCGGCCTTACAGCGTTACACATTGGAATGGGCGTGGTCTGGTTAGTCTGCTACCACCTTCCGGTTTGTGCCAACCTATCACTATGAAATGGGTGGGTTCAATACATCACACGTAACACCCATTCCCTCGATTGGACGAGACTAATTTCTTCCTCCAATGACGTGACGCGTCCGGCCCACAAGGCGGAGCCTTCTGGGCTTATACTCCAGCTGATCTGCCGCGCTGGCAGCTACCACTATCATACGCTGGCGCCCACCATCAGGACGCCAGCGTTCCCTTTCTTATTTTCTGTGTCCTGAATGAATTTAGAATACAAATTTTTCATTCTACGTAATCTCATCCTCTATGGTTCTCCTGATGAGCCCCACCATCAGGGGCGAAACGCGTAGAGGTGGAGAGATGAGAAGTTAGGACAATAGTTATTGTAGCATTTCCTTTTCCTCTAGAGCAGGAAATAATCTCCGAAGTTGCCTTATCATATACAGATGAGATTACGGGGCAACGGGAGCATCTCTATACGCTGTAGATCTACCTGCCTACTGGCCACTGAGCTAACCTGCACCTGCTAACATTACATATAGGGTGCGCTCTCTGAGCTGGAACAGTCCTTTCTATCTATCATTTGTGACAGTGTGGCACGTTTTTACCATTCCTGTACACACTGATGCACACATTGGAGAGTTTTTTGTTTTTTTTAACGTATATCCATTAAAAGTTACATTTTATTAATTTTTCCCCAACGATACCTGTGATTCCCCTGTGTTTATAAGTGTCAGGAAAATGGAGTTATTAACCGTTCATATGTTGTTGGGAGTGATTTTTATATATAAAAATCGCACCTGATATTCTCACTTTTAAGGAAACCTACCACTTCCAATAGAGTATCTAAGCAGCAAATGCCTTGCCGGTGCTTATCTTTGTTATGTTCTTAACCCGTTCACGACCCGTGACGTAATAGCACATCACGGGTCGGCCGCAGTTTCATGGAGAGGGCTCAAGCGCTGAGCCCTCTCTATAGCCGGTAAGCATTTCCCGCTGCTGGCGGCTTCCAAAGGATAGCGGCGCATGGGCGCCGCCATCTTTTCGAGGATCGCCGCTCCCCATGACGTCATCGGGGAGCGGCGATCCATCGCCATGGTAGCCTCGGGTCTTCGGGTTAACCCATGCATTACAATGTGCTATCAGCACATTGTAATGTATGAGTAGTAAAATACACATATGCTGCCATACTGTAGTATGGCAGTATATGATAGGATCGTACAGACAACCTAGGGTTAAAGTACCCTAGGAAGTCTGAAAAATAGGAAAAATAAAAAAAGTAAAAAAAAAAAAAATTATAATAAAAAACCCTAAAAACTAAAAACACCCCCCTTTCCCTAGAACTGATATAAATATAAATAAACAGTAAAAATCATAAACACATTAGGTATCGCAGCGTCTGAAAATGCCGGATCTATCAAAATATGATAACGTTTTTTCACTGTGTTAAATCCCGTATAGGAAAATTGTGCCCAAAGTCGAAAATGGCACTTTTTTGTCATTTAAAAAAATGGTATCCCCGTAATCGCACCGACCCAAAGAATAAAGTAGACATGTCATTTGGGGCGCACAGTGAAATCTGTAAGATCCAAGCACACAAGAAAACGGCACAAATGCGGTTTTTTTTACCAATTTCACTGCATTTGGAATTTTTTTCCTGCTTCCCAGTACACGGCATGGAATAATAAATACCATCTCTATGAAGTGTAATTTGTTACACAGAAAACAAGTTGTCACACAGCTCTGGACATGGAAAAATAAAAAAGTTATGGATTTTTGATCATGGGGAGTGAAAAATGAAAATGAAAAAACAAAAAAGGGCAAGGTCCTGAAAGGGTTAAACAGTTTTAAAGCATTTAAACACTTTATTAATGTTTATATACAAAGTAACTTCACCGCGCACCATGCGCACGGCCACTTCCTATTCTGGCACGTGCACGCACGGTCGCGCTTGGTGCGCCGAGCACGTACCACCGTGCGGTGAATTTACTTTGTAGATAAAGATTACTAAAGCGTTTAAACATTTTAAAAATGTTTAAGAACATAATGAAGATAAACGCCGGCACCAGCTCACCCTGAGCTGGTGCACGACATTTGTTGTTTAGAAGCCCTATTGGAAGTGGTAGTTTTCCTTTAAACCTGAATATCTCTGGATCCATGGCACCAAGAAACACAATTTTAGATTCAATTGAAAGCCCCATAGCCCCATAGCACCGGCCCCAGTTATTCTGTTTGTGGAATGCGGATCTGGATGCATTGATTTGTGAGTGTTCACTGGCAATTTGCCGGTGTGAACATGTACTCAGATTGCTGACTTATTTTGAGTTCTTTTTTTTTTTTTTTTTTTTTGACAGTATATAATTTTTTTTATTTAAATCTTTTTATTGTTTTATAGTAATATTCACAATTACAGAATATAAAACATATAGACAAGCTTATTTATCCTGCATCATTAGGTCAAATGCATCAAATTGGTACAAGTATGTCTATGAGCTTATAAAGGTGAAGCTTGCCAAAGCGCAATGTAAATTTAACCGTGATAACATAGTTAACAGTAAAACAAAAACTGCGTACACATTAAAAGAAATGTAAATGTAACATTTATGATTCTGAGTTCTGTTCGCTTATCCATTATATTTATTGCTGGATATAGGGTTTATATTTATTCTTGGCATTAATGCTATCATTTAACCTATCTGTCTGTTTGGCTTTAGCAACTACTCAAGTTCTGTTTTGTCTCCTTGTGTCTAAGTGATGTCGAGGATGAGTGTTCCTTCTTGCATTTAGTGTGAGGGAATACATATTGTAGGTTCCCTGTTGGCGGGTTGGAGTTTCTGAAGTTCCTCCATGGGAGCCAGAATTTTTCCCACTTATCATGAGATCTCAGTTCCCAACTGGCTAGTTCCTCTAGTCTATGAATGCTATCTAGGCATTCAAGCCATTCTCCAATGGAAGGAGGGTCTGTTTGTAACCATTTGGGTGGTTTAGATAATTTAGCCGCTTGAACTAGGTGAGTTGCAAGATCTCTTACATTCGGATTCCAAGAGTTATTGGGGAGCCATAATAGCACAGATTCTGGAGTAAGTTTAATCTGTTTCCCTATTATTGTTGAAATGGTTTGTCCTACCTCTTGCCAGAATCGGTGTAATTTGGGACATCTCCAGAAGATGTGGGCAAGTGTTCCTCCTGTGTTGCCGCACCTTCAACAATTATCTGTTTTTTGTAAACGTTTTTGTACTAAAACTGAAGGCGTGTTGTACCATCGTGTCATAAGTTTGTAAGAGTTCTCTTGAATTTTGATGCATCGTGAGAACCCATGAGATCTGTTATGGATCATTTTTATTTGTGCCATGCTAAAGCTGGTACTAAGGTCTTTCTCCCATACCCTAATGTAAGCCGGTGTAGCTATGTGCCCTTGGCTAAGGATATAATTGTAAAAGCAGGAAACTAATCCCCTTGGTAGTGTTTTTTGTGTTAACCATTTTTCTAACCATGTGGGATCATGTAGGGGCGGGTACTTTTTTATAAGGTCCCTTTGGTTCTTTTTCAGTTCCTCTTCTTGTAGGAAATTAAGTGTGGGTGTATGTCTCATAATTTCCTCTTTAATGTTCTGGAATTTTTTCTTGTGGAATTGTCTTATTGGAAGGTGTTCTAGTATTTGCCATATGCTTGACTCCTGTTCTCTTTTGTGCGGCCTTGATAGTAGTGGGAGGAGACTAGTTGGCATAAGAGGAGAAGGTTGACCTAGGATGCGGACATCCTTTATTATGTTTTTAAGTGTTTGAATGGTTCCCCTGGTGATAGGGTTGTCGCACTCCCCCGGTATGTTTATGTTCCATAGTTGCGCTTTCTGGCTTAAGCTCGTTAGATCCCTTTCTAGGCATATATGTGGGTCAGTTATGTGATTGTTTTGAAGCAGCACCCAGTTTTTTAAATGGATTGCCCTATAGTATGTATAAGCATCCGGCAACCCAAATCCGCCTAGTTGTTTTTTAAGTTTTAGCCTCTCGTATGGAACTCTTGCTTTTTTCCCTTTCCATAAAAAGAATGAGAACAGTGATCTAAGTTTTAAGAAAAAGGATCTCGGGACTCTTATTGGTAAGATTTGTAATAAATAAATCACTTTGGGCATTATAAAGGTCTTTAAGAGGTTTTTCCTCCCCATCCAAGAGACATAAGGTAATGCTAGAGATTTTAATGAAGTGGTAATTTGGGATAAGAGGGGAATGTAATTTTCCTTGTACAGCCAGGAATTTTTCTTGGTTAAGAAAATTCCCAGGTATTTCTGCTTAGTTGGTTGCCAGGTAAATGGAAATTTCCTTTTCAGTTCTGCAGTCGTGTTTTATGAGCAGGAAATATTTAGAGCCTCTGACTTGGAGAGGTTAACTTTAAAGTTAGACAGCTGTCCAAATTTATCGAACAACTCTATTATGTGGGGGAAAGCTGTTTTGGGATCTGTTAGGATCAATAATAGATCATCTGCAAATGCCGCATTAAGATGTGTCTGCTTATGTATTTTCAAACCTCTTATATGAGAATGTTGTCTTAGAGCTTGGAGCAGAGTCTCCATCACCATAATGAATAGGGTAGGGGAAAGGGGGCATCCCTGTCTCGTCCCATTTGTAATTTTAAAGGGCTTGGAAAGTGTGCCATTGACTTTTATGGTTGCGCTTGGGTTTGTATAAAGGGTCATTATAGCTGATATGAACTGTGCTGGTATGCCAAAGGAAGCAAGTGTGGCCCTTAGATATGTCCAGTCAACCCGGTCAAACGCCTTTTCTGCGTCAGTGCCCAGCAGTACTAAAGGTAAATTCTTGGTTTGAGCATAGTGGATGGCGTGTATAATTTTGGTGGAATTGTTGTTGCCCTCCCTACCTGGTATGAATCCCGCCTGTTCAGGGTTTATTAAAGTAGGTAAGTATGGGTTAATTCGCCTGGCAAGAATTTTGGCCCATATTTTAATATCAACGTTTAATAACGAAATGGGTCTGTAGCTCCCACATAGTTCTGGGTTCTTCCCAGGTTTGGGCAAGACTGTAACCGTAGCTATCAGTGCTTGTGGTGGCAGTGAATCATCCGTCAGTAATGAGTTACACCAGGCTGTTAAGTGCGGTAGTAGCTCTTGAGAGAACTTTTTATAATAACCCACAGGCAACCCATCAGGACCTGGGCTTTTACCTAAAGGGAGAGATTTTAGAATTTCTGCTACTTCTTCTGTTTTTACGGGGGAAAGAGTTTTGTCTGGGCTTGATAGTCTAGAGTGGGTAATGCTAGTGTGCTTAGAAATTCTTCAGTGCTTTTCTTGATGTCTACTGTGGTGTCTTTATTTTTGTCCGTAATGTTATATAAATCTTGGTAGAAGACACGAAAGGCTTCTGCTATTTTAGCTGTTTTGGTAGCTTTGTCTCCCTTGGATGTGGTTATGGAATTGACAAAAGAGTCTTCTCTTTCTTTTTTCACTAGGTATGACATTTGTTTATTGCCTTTGTCTCCGTGCGCATAGTGTTTAAACTTGGCATTTTGGAATAGTTTGGCTGCTTTGACATTAAGATGGTCTAGGAGTTCTTTTCCTTAGGTTAGTTAGTTGATTAATATAGGCTAGGCATTTTGAGCGTTTATTTAGTAATTCCAGAGCTGATATTCTGTGTAGTAAGTCATTAAGCTTAGCCGTCTCTTGTTTTTTAATACGTGCACCTAATTCTCTTAATTCACCTCCTATCACCCCTTTATGTGTTTCCCATGTAATGGTATATGAAGTGTCTGAAGGTTTGTTTTCAGTAAAAAACGTATTAATTCTTTTTGAGAACCTGGCCACTGTTTCAGGGGAGTCTAAGAGAGTTTCGTTAAGTCGCCAGTTTGTTTTTTTTCCCCGGTAGGTCGTGTATATGTAGATTCACCGATACTGGGGCATGGCCCGAAAGTGTAAGAGTGCCTATATCTGCAGACTTAATACTATCCATGTGGGAGGAAGAACAAAATATATAGTCTAGTCGTTGATAATTTCTATGTACTGCAGAATAGTGTGAATAGTCTCTGGTATTTGGATGTAATAGACTCCAGGCATCTACAACTTCTAGGCCTTTTAATGATTTGAGAGCGGATTTAAGTGTCCTCTGCGACTGTGAGGATGTTCCTGTAGAGCAATCTAAGTGAGGTTGCAGTGCCAGGTTGATGTCCCCTCCTATGATTTTTACTCCTTCCGCTAGGTCATTGACTTTTTCCAGTATTTCTCGCAGCCAAGTCGCTTGCCCCTTATTGTGGGGGTAAATAGAGACTAGAGTGATAGTGACTGAGGCAATCTTTCCTTTTACTAAGATACACCTACCTTCTGGGTCTGCCCAGGTAAGCAGGTGAGTGAAGGGGATTGATTTTGATATTAGTATACTAACGCTCCTTGCTGCTTTATCATATGTGTTGTGGAAGCATTGGTTAAATTTATGTTTTGGGAAGTTTGGTACTGAACCATATTTAAAATGGGTTTCTTGGAGAAAACAAATGTCGAATTTCGCAATAGTGTAAGTATTTGAGAACTTTTCTGGGTGTGTTAATGCCTCTTACATTTATAGTCGTTACTTTGACAGACGTCATCGGACTGGTGGGGCGAGAAACACTGGAATATGTCTGGTCAGATGGTCAGCGAACAGTATGTGCACTAGAATTGGAAACAAAAACAAGCAAAAACAAGTAATGAAACTTATTATAAGATCGAAATTGACATTCAACATAACGAAGAGTTTGTTTGTACATCCAGAATATGTACCTTTGTTGTGTTGCATGTGTACTTCCACTAAATTAAACAGGTGGAAGTGTCGTGGCTTGGGTCTAGTTAGGTTGTTGTAGTGAGGAAGTGGGGGGAAAAGGGTATTTACTGGGCTAGACTCCAAGATTTCCAGTGGGGACTTCTCTAAGCCTGATCGGAAAAGCCACCTTGTCTTCACAATGTGTTTAAGATGCGCCTACATAGGCTTTCATAATGGAGGCTCATGTTACCCTGGGGGAGTGTGATTTAGGAACTTAATTAAGTTCTTCTTAACATACGTTTTTTTTTGTTTGTTTTTTTCCTTTATATATAGAATGAGCAAAATGATGTATGTCAGGTTTGAGATCCACCATATATGGTCCGTTTTTTAATAGGGGCACTATCTTCTATCTACTCTAGTGATAAAAGACTTTCCGCTCAAACGTGAAATCAGGTAGTGGCATGTGGGAGATTGAGGTAGTTTCTGCTATATGTAAGTAAGAATATATGTCTCAGTACTAGTATACTAAGAAATTTTGTGTTATTTTGGTTGCTGTTGATAACTTAGATCTAGATTAACAGTCTAGTCTGTGCATTATACAATATGTGGAGGAGGGAAACATTAATTCTTGAGTGACATGTATAAAGAGATTATGGATAGTTAAGAAATAATCGTTTTCCAAACCAGTTGGTAGATTGAAGCACTATACAGTTCAATGTGGCTATGTTCTTCTTTTCTCATTTGCCCGTTCTGGCTCTTGGCGACTTGTTCTTCATTACCACGACCACTTCTCAATGACTGGTAAAGGAGGAAGATCCACGTGTTGCTCTGTAACCGGGAGCCAAGATGAGATATCAATGGGTTGTATATCAAGAATGTCCCATGCTCTCTGGAGATCTGCTGGGGTTTTTATGGTGCATCTCTTTCCTTGATATGCAAAGCCTAGGCCAAAGGGGAACAACCATTTGAATAGAATTTTCTGGCTTTTCAAATAATCTGTCAGCGGCCGCAGTAGTCTACTTTTGTAAAGAGTAGAAGGGGCCAGATCTTGAAACAAGGCAATTTTGGAGTCTTCCAGCTCAATTTCTTTTGCCTCTCTTGCTGCTTTTAGAATATCTGCAGTATCTCTATAACTCAAAAGGCCACATATTACGTCTCTGGGAGGCTCATCAGATTTCGGAGCCTGTCTGAGGGATCTGTGTATTCTTTCTATAGTAATCTTCTGAGCTCTGTCTTCTGATAGCAGGTTAGTGAAGATTTTAATGGCTGCTTCCAGTAGCTGGTCGTGTGTTACTGACTCTGGCATCCCTTTGATACGGACATTTCTCCTCCTGCTCCTATTCTCTTGGTCCTCTATTTGTAGTATCGCCATATTTAGGCCGTCTGCTTGCGTAGACATACTGTGTGCTAACGCAGCATTAAAATCTACAATGGCGGCTTGGTTATTTTTTAGTGTTTCTACCTGCCTTCCGACTGTTCTCACCTCTTCCCTGATTGCTGCGAGCTCCTGTAGGACTGGGGCTAGTGCCTGCTTCAGGACTCTCTGTAGCACTGACTTGGATAGCGGTGTTGCGTCAGTTTGGTCCGCCGCGGTCTCTACCTCTGCTGAGGAATCGGCGTCTGAGTCGTCCTGGCAGTCAGACTCGATGGGGATGTCCGGCACCATCTTGCGCGGGTGGGCTGGTGGCGTGGTGAGCTTTTTTCTTAGATATTTCTCTAAGTCCCCTGGATTTCTCTTACTTCTAGGGGTGTCCAGTCGATCGGGGCCCTTTTCTTTGCTAGGTTTCCCCATTTTAAGGTCTCTAGAGTCGCTATATATCTGTGAAGCAAGATAGCTTAGCAGGAGCTCTCGTTTAAGCTTCCAGCTCGCAGCGCCGTCAGGCTCCGCCCCCTATTTTGAGTTCTTTGCAGCACACCCTTATACTTCAGCAGTATACTGTGGTCCTGTATCAGTTAATGTTGTGATTGACAGACTTCTGCTCCAAATGTCCTTGAGAGACGGTTCTGGTCTCCTAAAAGTTTTGTGTTCTCATTCAGGCCAGTGCCGGTTTTAGGTGTGCTTGACCTGCTTTCTACCCTGTTAGAGTTACTCAGTTTGCTGCTCTTTCAATACTTCTGTACTTCTGGTTTTCTTGTTTTTGTCTATGTTTTAAAACTATCCCTTTTGAATCTTAGCTTTTGTGGCACATATGCCATTTATACTGTCGCTTTTGTGTTATTTGTTTGTTTGTCATGTTTCATGTTTCCTCTTTGGTGTAGGGTGGGACTGTCATCCCCTATCACCTATGATACAAGAGGCAAGCAGACAGGGCCGTTGGAGGCTGGAGTTTAGGGCAAACTGTGCTGTGTGTCCTTCCTGAGTCCAAAGCCCTTATTAACTCTAACCAAAAAGCAGTGTCACAAGGCCAATTTAACCCTTTTATTCACTAATAAAATGTAACCTTTATTTCGAATTACCATTAAAAAGAGAATGTATCACAGAGAACACTTGTGTATATCATTCAATAGAAAAGTTTACAATTGTCAGAAAGTTAGAGTTAGCTGCTGAGATTATATATTGTGCTAATTGTTGGCAATTTTACTTGTCATGGATATATTGTATCTGTTATCCCTAGTTTCTTAGATGGAGGGTAAAGATGGGGTGTCAGGATAAGATGGAGAAATGGGATGTGGTATTCTGGGAGTCTAGTATAGTTTCAATAGGATATTCACTTATACGGGCCCAATCTGTAAGTTTCTGGATCCTACTGGCCAGGCACCATTGCATATTAGTCCTATTGATAGGCTAACCGTAACCCTCATTCCTCATACATCCAATTCCTTGCAAAGTGATAGTACGCTAGCTAGCTTGTTATTTCGTTCACTTGCTACTAACTGGCTCCCCTACTTCATTCACACATCCAGCACACTTCATTCACCAACATTTAATTTAGCTACCTTGCTCCTAATAGTTCAGCAGCTTTCCCTCACTACCTGTATTACTATCACTTTGCAAGGAATCAGATGTATGAGGAATGAGGATTAAGGGAGTGTAGGGGCTAACAAGCCCATTACTCAATGGATATAAATACAGCCTATCCATAGAACTGATATGCAATGGTGCCTGGCCAGTATGATCCAGAAACTAAGATATCCTTATAGATTGAGCCCATATTAGTGAATATCCTATTGAAACTAAACTAGACACCCCATCCCATTTCTCCATCTTATCCTGGCACCCCATCTTTACCCTCCATCTAAGAAGCTATTAGAAGGAAGGGATAACAGATACAATGGGGCATATTTACTTACCCGGTCCATTTGCGATTCAGCAGCGCGTTCTCTGCAGTGGATTCAGGTCCGGCCGGGATTCACTAAGGCAGTTCCTCCGACGTCCACCAGGTGGCACTGCTGCGCTGGAGTTCCCCGGAATGCACTGATCTTCACCAAGCCGGACCGAGTGAAGGTAAGCGCGAGTCCCGCAACACTTTTTTTTTAAATGTGGTGGTTTTTCCAAATCCGTCCGGTTTTTCGTTCGGCCACGCCCCCCAATTTCCATCGCGTGTATGCCAGCACCGATGCGCCACAATCCGATCGTGTGCGCCAAAATCACGGGGCATTTCATGGAAAATCATCGCAAATTGGAAATATTTGGGTAACACGTCGGGAAAACGCGAATCAGGCCCTTAGTAAATGACCCCCAATATATCCATGACAAGTAAAATCGCCAACAACTAGCACAATATACACTCACCGGCCACTTTATTAGGTACACCTGTCCAACTGCTTGTTAACACTTAATTTCTAATCAGCCAATCACATGGCGGCAACTCCGTGCATTTAGGCATGTAGACATGGTCAAGACAATCTCCTGCAGTTCAAACCGAGCATCAGTATGGGGAAGAAAGGTGATTTGAGTGCCTTTGAATGTGGCATGGTTGTTGGTGCCAGAAGGGCTGGTCTGAGTATTTCAGAAACTGCTGATCTACTGGGATTTTCACGCACAACCATCTCTAGGGTTTACAGAAAATGGTCCTAAAAAGAAAAAACATCCAGTCAGCGGCAGTTCTTTGGGCGGAAATGCCTTGTTGATGCCAGAGGTCAGAGGAGAATGGGCAGACTGGTTCGAGCTGATAGAAAGGCAACAGTGACTCAAATCGTCACCCGTTACAACCAAGGTAGGCAGAAGAGCATCTCTAAATGCACAGTACGTTGAACTTTGAGGCAGATGGGCTAGAGCAGCAGAAGACCACACCGGGTGCCACTCCTTTCAGCTAAGAACAGGAAACTCAATTTTCACAAGCTCATCGAAATTGGACAGTAGAAGATTGGAAAAACGTTACCTGGTCTGATGAGTCTCGATTTCTGCTGCAACATTCGGATGGTAGGGTCAGAATTTGGCGTCAACAACATGAAAGCATGGATCCATCCTGCCTTGTATCAACGGTTCAGGCCGGTGGTGGTGGTGTCATGGTGTGGGGAATATTTTCTTGGCACTCTTTGGGCCCCTTGGTACCAATTGAGCATCGTTGCAACACCACAGCCTACCTGAGTATTGTTGCTGACCATGTCCATCCCTTTATGACCACAATGTACCCAACATCTGATGGCTACTTTCAGCAGGATAATGCGCCATGTCATAAAGATGGAATCATCTCAGACTGGTTTCTTGAACATGACAATGAGTTCACTGTACTCAAATGGCCTCCACAGTCACCAGATCTCAATCCAATAGAGCGTCTTTGGGATGTGGTGGAACGGGAGATTCGCATCATGGATGTGCAGCCGACAATTCTGCGGCAACTGTGTGATGCCATCATGTCAATATGGACCAAAATCTCTGAGGAATGCTTCCAGCACCTTGTTGAATCTATGCCACGAAGAATTGAGGCAGTTCTGAAGACAAAAGGGGGTCCAACCCGGTGTACCTAATAAAGTGGCCGGTGAGTGTATATTCTCAGCAGCTAACTCTAACTTCCTGACTATTTTAAACTTTTCTATTAAGTCATATACTTAATAGAAATATGTTCTCTTTTTAATGGTAATTTGAAATAAAGGTTACATTTTATTAGTGAATAAAATGGTTAAATTGGCCTTGTGGCACTGCTTTTTGGTTAGAGTTAATGGAATTAACCCAGCTAAAAGAGGTCCATTTAAACAAAAATCTTTTGGATGTCAAAGCCCTTATTACACACCTATTTACCTATAAAATGCAAGCAAGCAGAGAAGAGTCACTTATTTCCTGTGATGAGGCGTTTCTAGAGTGTGAACGTCAATTCAAAAGCCCCTACTTTGGGCTCTGTAGCACCAAGAATCATGGCTCTAGAGGGCAAACTATGAGAGGAAATTTTCTTCCTTCAAAGCTTGACAGTCTTGTTGGTGGAAGATCACTATAAACTTGGAGGGATTCTCCAACTGTATTTAAATATAACATCGCTCTCAAGTCTCCTATTGCATTAGGTTGTTATTGCATCTAACTTTTATTTACTCTGAGGTCTGTGCCCACAGGAATTCCTACCAGAATCTGGGTAACCACCGCACAACTGTTATCATGCCATTAACTACTCCTTTACCTCCAAGAACCCCTTCTCACACAGTCAAAAAAATAATCAGGAAATAGTGTCTCAAACCTCACAGCAGTGTTACCCTATTCAGACAAAGATTTCCACAAGAAATCTAACCCTTTTCCTAAAGACATGCGACTTTGAGGAGAGATTTCTCTCCAGAATAAATAGAGTAAAAAGGTCAGATAAACCTTCCTTATTTTCCATTTAACAGACGGATCCCATGTGTCTCTCTGTATTTACAAAACCTATAGTACCACCGTCTCTTGTACATGACCCTCTCTGTATACTTCTCCTCCCTTATTTTTTTTTCTCATTTAAGGCTTTATTGAGTGAATTGAAATACATACATAGTAATGTGGATATATGCATTAATTGCATTTAGGGCATGCATGGTTAACAGGCTAAAATTCAATTTAAACATGTAAAGAGGAAACATTTATAAAGAGAATGGTAAGAACTGACCGCAGCCAATGCGGTATCTTTGTTACAAGGGGTTAATTGTTCCGGTGTAGTTCAAGCCAGCAATGTTGCCGATATACATAGCAGGTATGGATACAGGAGATGGGAGATAGAGGGGGGTAGCGAAAGATTAGGTATATGGGGGTGAGGAGAGGATAGGGAGAGGCAGGGGGGGAGGTCGATGGAGCATCTGATGGTACCAAAGAGGTGGGCGGGGTGTTTTCCAGGCTGCACCACCCCCACAGAAACCCTAACCTTGTAAAGGACTGGGAGCTCAGGAATTGCTGCCAATGAAACCATGTTTTAGAGAATCTTGCATGGTCCTTTGGGACTGAGCGATAAGTTCCTCCATTCTGTGCGTCAGGGCTACTTCCCCAAACCATTCACTCACTTTGGGAGGGGAGTCAGATTTCCATTTCTTTGGAATAATTGTCTTGGCTGTCTGCAAGAGGTGTTTGGACAGTGATTTCTTACTGTATATGTTAAGACGGGTATGTCTCCTCCATTATTTTAACTTTACTTGACTCTTCTATCAGTCCTATACTGTGCCCTATGCCTTGCGCTTCTTCCACAACATTTCATTGTGTTCCAGTGCTTATATTCCTAACTATGTTGTTCTCCTTATCTCTGGTTCTGTAGCTCCCAGTACCACAAACATTGAAAGATGAGATTGTTATCTTAAATATGATTGTAAATTCATTTTGTTAAGTACATAGTTTTTTGGTAAACTGGTGAAAGAGCGAATTTTGGAAAGGATATTTCATAGGCTACTTAACCGGTTCGCGACCGCAGCCGTGTATTCACGGCGGCGGTCGCGTTCCGATGCATGGAGAGGGCTCGCGGGCCGAGCCCTCTCCATAGCCGGTAAGTCTCTGCTGCATATTGCAGCAAAGGCTTACCGGTAACACCCGCGATCGGTGCCGGCACCGATCGCGGGTGTTTTCTTGCAGAACGCTGCCGGCAAAGCTGCCGGCGGCTTCAAACAGATGGCGGCGCATGGGCGCCGCCATCTTTCCGAGGATCGCCGCTCCCCGTGACGTCATCGGGGAGCGGCGATCCGTTGCCATGGTAGCTTCGGGTCTCAGGAAGACCCGAAGCTACTTCGGGTTAACCCATTCATTACAATGTGCTATCAGCACATTGTAATGTATGAGGAGTAAAATCCCCATATACTGCCATACTGTAGTATGGCAGTATATGGTAGGATCGATCAGACAACCTAGGGTTAAAGTACCCTAGGGAGTCTGAAAAATAGCAAAAATAAAAGTTAAAAAAAAAAAGTTAGAAAAAAAAAATTATAATAAAAAAACCTAAAAATTCAAATCACCCCCCTTTCCCTGATATAAATATAAATAAACAGCAAAAATCATAAACAATTTAGGTATTGCCGCGTCCGAAAATGCCTGATCTATCAAAATATAATAACGGTTTTTCACTGCGTTTAACCCCTTAACGGAAAATCGCGTCCAAAGTCAAAACTGGCACTTTTTTGCCATTTAAAAAAAAATTTAAAATTCTATAAAAAGTGATCAAAAGGTCGTACAGTCCTAAATAATATCATTGAAAACATCATCAAAAGTTGCAAAAGACGACACCACCCTCAACTCCATACACCAAAGTATGAAAAAGTTATAAGCACAAGAAAACGGCAAAATAAAAAAAAAATTTTTGTTCATGAGGTTTTAATTTTTGTAAATGTATGAAAACATTATAAAACCTATACAAATTTGGTATCCCTGTAATCGTACTGACCCAAAGAATAAATTAGATGCGTCATTGTGGAGTGAAGTAAAAGCCGTAATATCCAAGCCCACAAGAATACGACACAAATGTGTTTTTTCCCCATTTTCACTGCATTTGGAATTTTTTTCCCGCTTCCCAGTACATGGCATGGAATATTTAATACCATCACTATGAAGTGCAATTTGTTACGCAAAAAATGAGCCATCACATAGCTTTTTACGTGTAAAAATAAAAAAGTTATAGATTTTTGAAGGTGGGGAGTGAAAAATGGAGATGAAAAAACGGGAAACCTTAACCGGTTAAAGGTGCTGCTGGTGGTGTAAAAGCTGGTGACAGTGTACCATTAAAGTGGTATTCTCATCTGGACATTCACTTTGCAAACTTAGCTATAAGTTTCTGAATATGTTTTGTGGTTCATGGTATAGTAAAAAAATGTGTTTAAAAAACATATAGTTGTAACATTTTTATTTCATGGTAACTTAAATGACAAGATTAAGTCACCAGTTTAATAGAAATGGTTAACACGTCTGAAGGAACCAAATCTTGGGTTAGAAGCTCCCCAGTCGCTGTATCTCCTGTACTCTCCAGGTCTCAGGTAATACTGACGTCCCCTGTAGTTGGGCTCCTCATAGAACATCCAATATCCCTCATGTACATGGACAGAATGTATTTCATGGAAGCGGAATCTCTCATAGACATGAGGACAGTCATCAGTGAACTCCATCTTTTGTCCTCTGAAGTCTTCTCTCTCATAGATACTGATTCTGAATGAACCTCCATGCTGTTAAAAGAAAACACTATGACATTAATTCCTATTATTTTTTTAACAGTATATTTTAAGCACATTTTCCATTAGGTAAAATCTTACTTATGAGCTCTTTAGTTCTCATTTGCAAATCTGATTTACCATAGTGGCTTAGCTGCAAGTTTGTTGCAACTAGTTCTTACGTTTTTCTTACAGATATTGTGTGGAGTGGTCTTGCACCTAAATTTACTTGTTATATGTCCGTGTAGTACATAAGGATTTTATTGATAAGAGAATTCTAAGCCATTATTTTTCCATAAGTCTCTGCCATCAAGTGGAGTAAATCTGTTTAGGTATAGCCGAAATATGATCTGTATGATCAGATTGTGGTTCTGCATTCTGGATACAGTATGCCATATACAATTTTATTAATTTGGCCATATCTTTAATTGACACAGTGGGGGGAATAAGGACTGGCTTCCTTATTTCTAAATAAAATGACACATTTTATTGCAGAGCCTTGGTCCCTTTGAAAAATGCTCGAGTCTCCCATTGACTTCAATGGGGTTCGTTATTCGAAACGAGCACACGAGCATCGGAAAAAGTTTGACTCGAGTAACGAGCACTCAAGCATTTTAATGCTCGCTCATCTCTAGTTATCACATTTCCCCTGACAACATATATTTTTTTTACTTTTATATATTCTTTTGATGAAAGTAGTTGTAAACATATAGATGAAACATATAGCCTAAAGTCTGAATATATTTATACAGTAAGATTCCAAACCTCATTTTATACACAATGTAATATGAAAAGCAAGGGAAAGATTATTATTGATGTTTTCAGATTTTTTGTGATCAAAGCAGACTCCCGCTAATTGCAAAACTAAATCTCTCTCTCTTTGTTTTTGGAGATTTATAGAAATATATTGTAAACAAGTATGTTGTATATTACCTGAGGGCTCAAGCGACAAGACCTAATGGAGTCATTGTAGCCCATCCATTGCTGGAAGTCAGGATACTCTCCCCTGTGTAGGAAGTACTGGTGTCCTCTGTAGTTGGAGTTTTCATACAGGATCCAGTTTCCACTTTCTACACGAATAGAATTACAACGTCTAAAAAAGGAGGATAAATCTGGACATTCAGAGTGACACTCATATGAGCGCCCCTGGAAATGTTTGTCTTCATAGAAGATGATCTGTTAAATGTAAAGAATGAAATGAATGTTTCATAATGTATAAAAGGCTACTAGATAAGTAATAAAGTAGACTAATAAACATTAGGAATTTGAGACATATTTATAGCTACGAATATAGTAGTAATTTATCTATCAATATATGTATCTATCCAATCAAATCTACTAAAGCTAGATTAACTAAATTACCGTAAAGTTTTGTTAATATTTACATTATTTACATAAAAAATTCCATATATGGTAGCAGAGGAGGCCAAGACAGAATGCAGGAACTGGAGGTGGGTGGGGCCATTGTCAACTATAAGGAGCTCATTTCCGAGCAGAATCTGTTCATTGGCTGCTCTCACCATTAACCTCTGCGCTAGGTAAGAATAGGTTAGTGATTTGTACTGAGCTCTCTGCATCTAACTGCACCAACTGTGCAAACAGACAGTAAGGCATAGTTATCAGTATAGAGACTTTGGTGCCAGAAGGGTTTTTTTACACTCCTTAGGAAGTGCCGCACAGAAAACTACTGGCAAACACTATAGACACAATCCCAATTGCAAGCTTTGAATAAACTATATTAGGGTATCAGCAAAATGTTACATATATCCCCTACAATTTTATAGGGTTAAACATGAACAGAGCAATATCTCTAGGAGAATTCTCCATGATTTGTAAGTTTCATCAAAACTGTGAAACCCTTTCAGAATTTATTCAGAATTTATAGAATAAACATAATATAATCAATGTACAATTATATGATAACAGCTTATTTTTTACCTTTCCCATTGTGGTCTTTAGGTTGTGGTGCTCAATGTAACACAGAGGAAGGAAAAGGACCTTTTATATACCCCCAGTACTGTACCTGCTGACTGCTCTCCACTATTCAGAGCACATTTACCTTTCTAAACTTCAGCTGGCCTTTTTGTTACAGCTTCTGGATTGCAGTAGTATACAAAAGTTTTCCTTAGCACACCATAAACATTATTGAACAAAACCATTTGTTTGGTCTTTTGGTATGTGAATAGACTACATTTTGTATATGGCACTTGTACTATAGTGCTTTCATTACACTCAATGGGGAACAATTGCAGAAACACACAGAATAATATGTTTGCTTTTAGCTACAGTGAAGTATAGGTAGTATGTGTAGAGATACATAGTGTAGTAAGTATAGGTAAACAATTTACATATTGTAGCACAACTTTAGTTAATGCTTTATCTCGTGTGAGGGCTTATATTTCAGATCTGTTATAACCTCCTACTATGCTGTGCTGGAAATAGAACAGATTAAATTTGTCTATATTAATTACAATTTTCATAAATGGTGATTAATTATTCACAAAAATAAAAAAAATATAGAATAATTAAAAAGTAAAATGAATAAACATAATACACAATAATAAAGATAGAATATGATACTTTGTGGGGCAGTTCAAGAGTACCCTTCTGTACTAATAAGGGCTTTGAATTGATTGACTTGATTATTACATGTGTAAAAACATTAGATTTCAGCCAAGAAAATAATCACAAATGCAAAAGTGTTTTCAACATCCCCCACCGGGGCCTAGCCTTTTCTCGGGGCCTGGAGTCAGCCGGGGCCCGCAGTACCTGAGTGGCTGGCGGTTGCGGCCTAGGCACGCTAGTGTCACGGTGCTTGGTATGGGGAACCGGAGGGCTGTCCTACAGCCTGGCAGGTCTCCAGCAGGGTGGTGTTGGCAAGAAATGATGAGGGAGAGGCTGCTATAGCGGTTCTCCCTGGGGCAACCCTTTGGTGTATAGAGTATGGGTCTCTGTGTGATGGACAGGGTGCCTGTGATGATGGTAGTTGTAGTAGCAGGGACCAGACGGAGGCAGAGGTTGAACAAAAACAACTTACAGTTCTTTATTGGAACCGACAGGAACCGCAGCAACGTGCCTTTAACAGAGTAGTGGATTGCTGAGATGTACTTGGAGGGAGCCACAGGAGGTAGATCGCCAGCCTGGATGCAGAGGGCAGGCTGGGAGGTAGCTGTGTCCTAATAGGAAGCTTCAGCTTGTCCTGGAGTGCTTCAGGTATTACCCTTGAAGGTAGGATGATACCCCTTTCCTCTCTCTGTCTAACTCACTGCTTGGTCTCACTGAACTGACTGAACTGACTGTTGGAAATCTCCAACCGTCACTTTTTCTCAGCTCTTGGTCATGTGGTGGTTACTCCTCCAATTACATCCCAGCTTATAATACATTAGGATAACACATGTGATTGGATGACACATCTTACATCACATCAAAGAATTAACTCCTGCCTTGCCAGGCAGGATCTACCACTGCAGAGTTCATCTGTGTTATCTAGTGTTATGTAGTGACATGCTGTGAGGCTAATCAGACCCTACACAGGCTGCAAGCTACATGGTGGGACGTATTTGCAAACACAGCTCTGCCTTGCATCGGCGAGGGTGTTGCATACCCCCGGGGCAATTGAAAGAGCCGCCCCCGGCTCGACTACAGACTGATTGGGGCACAGAGGTAGATAAGGGCACTTCTGTGAAGTGCAGGCTACATGATCTGTAGGGACAAACCGCCCATGGTCCTGGAGACAGGCACCTGGGTTGGTGTCGGACTAAGACAAGGACATGTGTGACAGTTGGTTGCTGACGCCATTAAACCAAACTGTACAGTAGGAAAGGTGTGGTGTCATGTCCTGTAATCCACTCCTTGCACCGGGGCCTGTATATTTGTTATATAAATACTTCTTCCCTGGCGACAAATATATAGTGTATATATGCATTACATTGGCATATGTGACACAATAAAACATTGTACAATGTACAAGTACCTGCCGACTGACATTCTTACCCTTGTGTGAGTGGCATCCAGGTGCTATATCTTTAACACCCCCGGTCCCCTAAGGACCCGCAGTTTACGGACTACCCCCACTTGCAAAGCTTTTGTTTAAGGCATAAGATACCGGTCAAGGTTTACAGATTAGACGGTTCGACACAGCCACACTACAATCTGAAAAGCCTATAAAAGGTTAGTGCAAACTACTGACATATATTGACAGTGTGCAAACATGTTGTAAACTCACATTGGCTTAGGAGCCCAATGGGTACACATCTTATAACATTACAAACGTTACAGATAGTTAGGCTACTCAGGGTAGCAGCATAGAATGTCTCTTTACCTGAAAAGGAAAGGCATAAAAGTGCATGTAGAATGTCCATACCTAAAAGGAAGGCATTAAGTGCAATATAAAAATAAATAAAGTAGCAACTTTTCCTTGAGGTTGGCAAAAGTCTCTCAGAAGGTCTTTAATAGCAAAGTCCATCTTCTGGGTACAGCCCTTGAAGTGGGAAAAGTGCAATAAAGATGCAAAGGGTCTCCTCTATGTGTAGAGGGACAGAGTCCTTTGTAGGGGTGCTATCATAGCACATGACAGTGGGCAGTTCAAGGTATGTCTCTTGACTGAAATAAATAAATAGGGGTGAGAGTCCCAGGAAAGTCTCTGGCTCTTGTGGAATAGCGGGCGCTCAGCCCAAATGGCATAGCAGTAATAATATTTACAATATGTACAATAAGCACAGTACCTGGTAAGGCTTTCAGCCCATCAGGGGTTACTCAGTATCTTCTTCGGTGGTAAGTACTTTGGTGTCAGAAAAGCGTACCTGCCTCCTCCTTCTGTGTGACACCAGTTGGTACTCCTGCAGACCTCCGAAGTTCCGGCTGGGAGAAGATAACAACCTCCTCATCATCCTCCTCTGAGTCAGGCGCTGGAGTCGGAGTCTCAGCTGTCTCTGATGCTTCAGGGGTTGCAGACACTGGAGCCGGATCATCCTCCACAGGCAGCAGTATTGGAGACTGCGGTGGGGATGATGGTCTCTCTGGGGTACCTCTTACTGGAGTGGAAACAACAAAACAGAGTTGAGGCACAGTCACAAGTTCCAAGAAACTGGGGGTAGGCGAACACAAGGAGGTCTGTAAGTTGGGGGTCGAGGTGAGAGGTGTGGACATAGGGGCAAAAGGACGAAGACATCTCTTCAGCCGGTTCCTATGTACCCGGAGTAGTGGATGGTCTCCTCTTGAAATCTCGTAGACTTCAGGGGAGAGACTGTCCCTAACTAGGTATGGCTCACGCTCCCAACGCCCATCTAGCTTACTGGTGGGATGGTTGTTGCGCAGCCACACTCGATCTCCTGGGGCAAGAGGCTCAGCACAGGCATTACGATCGAAGTCCCTTTTTTGTTTCTCTCGGGCCTCTTCCAACCGCATATCCACAAATTCTCTGGCATCCACCAGGCGCCTCTGGTGTTCGTGAACCCAGTCAGTCTGGGGGAGTAAAGACTGGGAATCAGGGGACTCCATGTCATATCAGCAGGGAGATGGCCGTGTCTCCCGAACATCAGATAATACGGGGTGTATCCTGTGGAGCAATGAGTGGTATTGTTGTACAGGTACACTAATTCGGGCAACAGTTTTGGCCAGTCAGCCCTTTTTGCAGGGGTCAGAGTCCTCAGCATGTTGATTAGAGTCTGATTCATCTTTTCACAAAGCCCGTTGCCTTGGGGATGATAGGCTGTGGTCCTCAGATTTTTGCAGCCATATAGAGTGCACAGTTCCTGGAAGACTTGGGACTCAAATGCTGTTCCTTGGTCCGTAAGGATCTGGTCCGGACAGCCATAGTGGAGGATGAAGCTCTTCCACAGGGCCGCTGCGGTGGTCCTTGCAGATAGATCTCTGACAGGTACTGCAACCACAAATTTGGTATAGTGGTCGATGATCGTGAGAGCATAACTGTGACCGGATCTGCTGGGCTCCAACTTCACATGATCCAATGCCAGGATCTCTAAGGGCCGTTGGCTCACAATGGGATGTAGAGGGGCCCTTTGATTGTGTCGCTCTCCTCGAGCGATGGCGCAGGCTGGGCATTCCCGACACCAGGCTTCGATGTCGGGCTTCATGTTGACCCAGTAGAAGCGCCTTCGGAGGGTGGCTTCAGTCTTCTGAGCGCCAAAGTGTCCGGACTGGTCATGGTACATATCCAGTACTATCTTGGCGTCCCTCCTGGGAATCACAATCTGGTACAGCCGGTCATAAGTGATAGGGTCCAGAGTTCTTCTCTTTAACAGACCCTGATGCATGTACAGAGTCTTTCTCTGGCGCCACAATTGAGACAGTTCTCCATCAGCTCTTCTGCGGCGGATTCTTTCAGGCACTCGCCCACTAGAGAGATAGTCCATTACTTCTCCTATGGCGCGGCTATCAGCCTGAAGACTTATCCAGAGGTCCTTTTCCGCAGGGGGCTCTGACTCTTCTTGAGGAGTAGCTGGCGCTGCCTCTGACGGTAAGGAGTAAACTCTCTGGGCATCTTGACGCACAAACCGGGCATAGAACGCTGGCATCTCGACATCTTCCCACTGAGCATCCGTGGAGGGTCCCTCCCACTGGTCAGGGAGACGGGACAGAGCATCGGCGTTGTCATTGGTCTTACCAGCCCGTTACTTGATGGTAAAGTTGAAGTTGGCAAGTCTGGAGGCCCACCGTTGTTCCAGTGCTCCAAGACGAGTGGTGTTCAGATGCGCCAAGGGATTATTGTCTGTGAAGACAGTGAAGAAGGATGCAGCCAGGTAGTCCTTGAACTTTTCGGTCACAGCCCAGACTAACGCCAGAAACTCCAACTTGAAGGAACTGTAGTTCTGGTCGTTTTGCTCCGGTTCTCGGAGGGAACGGCTGGCATAGGCTATGACCCTTTCAGTTCCGTTTTGGAGCTGGGATAGTACAGCCCCTAGGCCTTGCTTGCTGGCATCAGTGTATAGGGTGAAAGGCAGACTGTAGTCTGGATATCCCAACACCGGAGGCTTAGTCAACCGTTACTTGAGCATCTGGAAGGCAGCTTCTCGTTCGGCTGTCCACTCAATGGATACTCTGGAACGTTGGCTCTCTTTTGGCAGGCCCCTTAGAAGTTCTTGCAGGGGAGCCGCCAGCTGGGCAAACTTCGGGATGAAACGCCTGTAATAACTGGCAAATCCGAGGAAGCTTTTGATGTCCCGTATGGTTGATGGGGTAAGCCAGTCGTGGACAGCTGCAATCTTCTCTGGATCTGGCTCAATTCCATGAGCGCTCACCACATGTCCCAGGTACTTGACGCTAGGTTGTAGCAGGTGGCACTTGGATGGCTTGACCTTCAACCCATGTTGGGTCAGGATTTGGAAGACTTCAGCCAGATGGTGGAGGTGGTCTTCATAAGTCTTGGAGTAGATGATGATGTCGTCCAAATATAGCAGGACGGTCTCGAAGTTGCGATGACCCAAACATCTCTCCATCAGCCGTTGAAATGTGCCTGGGGCGTTGAATAGCCCGAACGGCATGTTGTTGAACTCGAACAGGCCCATTGGGGTGGTGAAAGCTGTCTTCTCTCTGTCTTCCGGCGCCATGGCCACTTGCCAGTAGCCACTGGTCAGGTCCATGGTAGAGAAGTAGGCAGCTGACCCTAGGGCTGCGAGGGATTCCTCGATTCGAGGCAGAGGATAGGCATCCTTGTGGGTGATATTGTTGATCTTCCTATAGTCAACACAGAATCGAAGGGTTCCATCCTTCTTTTTCACAAGGACCAGCGGGGCAGCCCATGGGCTGTGACTCTCCCGGATAACATTGGCTGTCTTCATCTCTTGTACCAGCTTTTTCACCTCTTGGTAGCGGGCTGGAGGTATGGGCCGGTATCGTTCCTTGATAGGAGGATGAGAGCCAGTAGGAATGGTATGTTGGATCAGGGTAGTCTGCCCAAAATCCAGTGGGTGTTCGCTGAAGGCCTGGTGGTGCTTCATAACGACATCCAGGACACCTTGTACTTGGTCTGCAGGAGTAAAATCGTCGTCTCCAATATTGAGCTCAAGCCACCAGGATTGCTCGGCAGGCTCACCTTCAGCACTTTGCTTCAGTTTCAACTGTTGGGAGGCAGACAGAGAGGTTTCCACCAAGTCTTCAGGATGCACGCTGAAGAGAGTGGCTACGGCTTGGTACTTTCTCAGATCCACTGGGGAGTCTCCCACATTTAGTAGTCGAATGGTTACTTGTCCTCGGGATACAGTGACTAGGCTCCTGGCGGCTAGAATGGGCAGGTCTTCATCAGCTGGTAGAGGTTCTACTATCGCCTGGTAGTCTTGACCTTGGACGCCCATGCAGGCTCGACACCATACTAACGTCTCAGTCCCAGGTTGAAGGCGGACAGGTTGGGGATCCTTGATCCGGGCTCTGCAGATTTCACCATTAGGGCCAGCAAACTTCTGTTGCGCCGCTAGAACCTGCATAGTCTCCTGAATTACCTTCCGGGAACCGTTGGGCACTGTTGGCAGGGAGTCGTGGAGAGCCTTCAGCACTTCAGGGTAGCAGTTGCGGAGGACATTGGTACCCAGTACCAGGGAGAAGTTACCGTTTTCGGGCACTCGTGTCACCACTACGCCCTGTCTGGTTAACTCAGTGTCTCCAATGGTTAGCGTGTAGAGATGAGCGAACATGCTCGTCCGAGCTTGATGCTCGGTCGAGCATTAGGGTACTCGAGACGGCTCGTTGCTCGGACGAGTATTTCCCCTGCTCGAGATCGAGCATTTAATTAAAAAAACACAGTGAAGAACAATGAAGAATAGAATAAAAACAGTGAACACAGTGAACACAGTGAACACAGGATCATTTAAGATAAAAACACAGTGCAGAACACAGTGCAGAATAGATTACAGATGTTCGGCACATCTGCTTACTTGTCGGGAGATACGCGCGGAACGGCGCGAACAAAATAGCATGTGAAGAACAATATATATGTGTGTAAAGAACACATTGCAGATGTTTCCATACATCTGCAATGTCTTCTTCACACATATATATTGTTCTTCACATGCTATTTTGTACGCGCCGTTCCGCGCGTATCTCCCGACAAGTAAGCAGATGTGCCGAACATCTGTAATCTATTCTGCACTGTGTTCTGCACTGTGTTTTTATCTTAAATGATCCTGTGTTCACTGTGTTCACTGTGTTCACTGTTTTTATTCTATTCTTCACTGTTCTTTACATCTGCTAACTTGTCGGGAGATAATATACGCGCGGAACAGTGAAGAATAGATCGCAGATGTTTGCAAATTATCAGAAGACATTCTTTTTCAATTAAATAACACATTTTATTCCCGAACCATGGTCCCTTTGAAAAATGCTCGGGTCTCCCATTGACTTCAATGGGGCTCGTTACTCGAAACGAGCACTCGAGCATCTGGAAATGTTCGGCTCGAGTAACGAGCACCCGAGCATTTTAGTGCTCGCTCATCTCTATTAGCGTGGGCTCCCAGTAGTCACGGATGGGTACGGGTTTTCTGTTCGTAGCAATAATGTTCAAGTAAGCCTTGGGAGGCTGGACTAAGGATGCTCCTCCTCGGCATTTCTCGAAGGCAGCACTCCGGAGGGTGGTCACTTGAGAGCCGGTATCAATTAAGGCTGGTAGGGTAACTCCGTTGATGGTTACATGAACCATGGGGTGAGTCCCCACGAACCTGGGCATCCAGTTGGCATCTCGGGGACTTACAGGTCCTTCCCTTGGAGGTCGTCCCTTAGCTCCAAGGGTTTGTCGTTTAACTGACGACATCCATCCTCTTCATGCCCATATTTATGGCAGTAGCTGCACCGCCGGCGGGGTTCCTTCTGACTCCAGGTGCTTAACGACTTCGCTTCTCTTGGGCACTGTTTGGCCGGGGAGTCACGAGGTGTAGTTGACCGTACAGAGTTCTCTGAAGCTTTCTTCCTCATAGCGGAGACAGTCACTCCTCTATTTCCACGGATTCAGGCTCTTTCTGCGGTCCAGTAGGCGGTCGGTCCCCTAATATGTCAATGGCAATTTCCTTAAACTCAAGAAAGGAGGCCTGGGCATGTTGAGAAGAGATGATCTTTAGTTGACACCTTTGATTTCTATCAACAAGTCCATTAATGAATTGTTCCCTCAGGGTTTGATCAGAAGTTTTAGCGTCTTTGGGATCAAGACGGGTTATGGCCTTCCATGTCTCCTGTAGGGAGAGGCCAAAGTCTCGGAGGGACTATTGGGGCTTCTGTCTTTTCCCGAAGAATTGCTGCTTCAACTCTGAGGCAGTACACTTGTCAAAGGTGTTGCGCAGCCTATCAAGAATTTGGACCACATTCTGACACTGTTCTTGGGGCCAAGACTTGACTTCCCGGAGAGCGGGTCGTTTCAACTGCCCGGTTAGGATGCCCACTTTCTGTTCCTCTGTGAACGGGTACAGGGTGAAGGTGGCTAACAACTTGTCCCTGAATTCAGGGAGAGTGTGTGATTCTCCCTCGTAGTGGGGTAACCAGGGGGCCCCTGGATAGTATGGCATAGTCAGAGGCATCATGGTGGGGGTCCCAGGGACCCTGACTGTAGCAGGGGTGAAAGGACTCTTTGGAGGGCTTAACATGCTCCGGTACCCTGAGGAGGGACCAGGGGACGGGAACTGCTCCAGTCCCGTATCTTCGTCCTGGGCGGACATGACTGGCCTAGCTGAGGGAAGTCTGTAGGGTTACACAATGTCCGTTGCTATGGGCGATGGCTAGAATGGGACGTGGGCACTTTAAGACACAGTCACTATTCCCTGGGAGGTGAGCCAATAACCTAGCATCGGAAACAATCTCTACCCCCCTTTAACTTCCCCAGCGGTACTCACTCAGGATCAGCCGCGGTGACAGGACAGCTCCGGTGCATGAAGGACTCCGTTCCCGATGTCCGGCAGGCAGCAGGGGCTCGGTGATGCTCAGCGGTGTTCTCCTCCAGTCGCAGGACACGTGCGCCGGAACTCCGGATGAGGCGCACGCTGCTGGCAGGCTTCAGGCGCGACCTGCGCCGAAATCCAAGATGGCCGATTAACCCTCTTCGTTGCCGGCCGCACACGCTCCAGCTCCTCCTCCACGGTGCTTCGCGCCACTCGCGCAGGGGGCGGAGCCTAGTGACGACTCTGGAGTTCCCGCCAGTGAGGATTTGGTGGGCTGGAAATACTTGCTGCGCCACAGCCTTGTGAGGTAAATGCTTCAACCGCTCTGCACCAACTGTAGTTGAGCTAACAGAGTCCGTTGGCAGGGATTAACCCCCTGATTGCTGGAGCGATGCTTAACAGCGCTTGGCAGCAGTAATAAAGTCAATGTGAAATATAGCACAAAATCACTTGGGCCTATACCCGAATGGCAGCAGGGTTAGGCAGCACAGTAGTTTTTCAATAAAGGATAGTCTCTAGTGCCAGAATAAGGCACAGAAGTAATGATCCTGTGTTCGTGACGCCACTTGCAACACCCCCCACCGGGGCCTAGCCTTTTCACGGGGCCTGGAGTCAGCCGGGGCCTGCAGTACCTGAGTGGCTGGCGGTTGCGGCCTAGGCACGCTAGTGTCACGGTGCTTGGTATGGGGAACCGGAGGGCTGTCCTACAGCCTGGCAGGTCTCCAGCAGGGTGGTGTTGGCAAGAAATGATGAGGGAGAGGCTGCTATAGCGGTTCTCCCTGGGGCAACCCTTTGGTGTATAGAGTATGGGTCTCTGTGTGATGGACAGGGTGCCTGTGATGATGGTAGTTGTAGTAGCAGGGACCAGACGGAGGCAGAGGTTGAACAAAAACAACTTACAGTTCTTTATTGGAACCGACAGGAACCGCAGCAACGTGCCTTTAACAGAGTAGTGGATTGCTGAGATGTACTTGGAGGGAGCCACAGGAGGTAGATCGCCAGCCTGGATGCAGAGGGCAGGCTGGGAGGTAGCTGTGTCCTAATAGGAAGCTTCAGCCTGTCCTGGAGTGCTTCAGGTATCACCCTTGAAGGTAGAATGATACCCCTTTCCTCTCTCTGTCTAACTCACTGCTTGGTCTCACTGAACTGACTGAACTGACTGTTGGAAATCTCCAACCGTCACTTTTTCTCAGCTCTTGGTCATGTGGTGGTTACTGCTCCAATTACATCCCAGCTTACAATACATTAGGATAACACATGTGATTGGATGACACATCTTACACCACATCAAAGAATTAACTCCTGCCTTGCCAGGCAGGATCTACCACTGCAGAGTTCATCTGTGTTATCTAGTGTTATGTAGTGACATGCTGTGAGGCTAATCAGACCCTACACAGGCTGCAAGCTACATGGTGGGACGTATTTGCAAACACAGCTCTGCCTTGCATCGGCGAGGGTGTTGCATGTTCATTAACAAAAGCATCTCTTTAATTTAATTTGTGTTCATATATTTCATAATGATGTAATGTAATCACATGATATTAATTGATTAGCATATCATTACATCATCAACTGATGTTACAATAGTACAGACCCTGTAGTTTCTAAAATGATGTTACAAGTCTACATTAGCATATAGACTTAAGGAAATTTATAGTTAAAGGGGTATTCCCATCTGGGCATTTACATTTAATTTAATTCATTTGCCATATGTAAACATTTCTTCAATTGTATGTTATTAAAAAAAAAATTCCTGTGTGAAGTTAATCTCTCATAAATGTAATTTTAGAAAGGAAAGCAGATGTCCAAAAGAGGTAAGATAAACACAATCGCTTTATTAATTCATCAAGTGAGAAGATAAAAACATTTTTAAAAGGACGTTCGAGTGCTATATAAATCCTAGTGTCCCCAGTACAGTAGTATAAGTTCACAATCATGGTTGGGCAAGCTTATATATGTATAAAGAATAATCACAATATTTCAATGGTAACCTTCACAAGTGTGGTACAAAAGAACATTATTAAAGATAGGATATAGTAACAGCCATGCGTTACCTAAGTAGACACTGTTGCAGCAACTATGGGTTTTTCCTCTGCATCCACGTCATTCAAAGATTTAAATACCTGCACGGATGCAAAGGCATATCCAGTGAACAGTACCTTAAGTTAGATGAAAATAAGGTGAATAAAATAGGGTCATCACGTTCTCAGAATGTTCCTCTGTGCGGTGTGTTAGTCGGTCCCGTTGCTCCACTTGCGGCGTGCAGCGGGCGGCTGTGCAGGTCTCTTTTCCTTCCGACTCGGAAACTGAGTCACAGCTCTTTTCGTTCCGCCTTGGTCCGCAGTGGTACGTGTGAAAAGAAATACGGGACAATAGTGCAGCACAGCTTCTATTTGAAAGAGGTATTCTTTAATATTATACTCACAAAGATTTGTAGTTAAAAAGGCCTTAAGTAAAAAAAAACTCTCATGCACGTTTGGCGTTGTTTACCCGAATCGAATTTCGCCAATAGCGGCTTCTTCTGGGGCTGGCCGCCGTGCATGCATTATGGCTTTTAATAGCTCCATGTACAACGTGCTCATTTTAAAGAAAGAGCTTACCAATGTGTGTGAACTCTATATACAAATAAAAACATAACTACAGGATATCTCATTAAAGTGTCATTGCAAAGTGCAATAGCATATACAGAGCTATGTACTTACAAAATCTAATAGTAAACATATGACTTTTTGTTAAAAAAACATACAAAAACAGTGCAAATGTGGTAAGCGATTAGAGAAAGCATTTGATTTCAAATTCTGCATTTAAGCCGTAAGGGAGCAGTGTTTTTAGCTGAAAAATCCAAAAGGATTCTCGCTGATTAATTTTTTTCTCTATGTCTTCTCCTCTCCAATGGGGGGAAATGTGTTCTACAGCTAAAAAGGAAATGCCTTTGGGGTTTTTGTCATGACATTTCGCAAATGTGCGGATAGAGAATGATTGATTTTACCCTATCCACGTTTTTAATTTTCTCATCGTTCTTCCGATATATTTTAAGCCACACAGGCAAATAATCATGTAGATGACTCTAGTTGAGTCGCAAGTGGTGAGTTGTTTTATGTCAAACACTTTTTTATTATCAGAAGATGAAAAGTTGTGTGTGCCCCCTGTGTCTATTTTACCTATACTTTTACATGCTTTACATCTTGAGCAGTTATAGAAACCAGTGTGTGATTTCTCTGATATGTGTGAATTCTTGCTGAGACTACTGTGAACAATGTGATCTCTTAGATTTTGTGATCTACAGTGAATTATTTTTGGTTCATCCAACATATGTAATATGATCGGATCGTGTTGTAAGATATGCCAGTGTGTTTTAATGATCCTTCTAATTTTATGTGAAGTGTGATTAGTGATGAAAGGAATGGTCAATTTATCTTTTGCCTTCTCATTTATCTTACTGTGACTATTATTCACTTCTACTCGTGGTGTGATATTTTCTAGTTCTATTTCTCTATGTGCTTTGTCAATATCCTCACTGCTATAATTGCGTTCTAAGAATCTATCCCTCAAGAGTGTTGCTTGAACCTCATAATATTTTTCCTTATTGCAGTTCCTTTTTATTCTTTTAAACTGCATTTTTGGGATGTTTTTTAGCCAGGGGGTGAAGTGACAACTTGACAGCTTGATAAATCTGCCCCATTATGCGTCCAAGAGACACATTTAAATGCAGAAGACCAAGGTAGATTATCACATAGAAATTATCTGCACGTATATATGGCACCAGCTACAGGGAAAAAAGGGGGGTTTGTATAGCAATAAAAAATTGTGTCGCATTTTAACTCCACCACTCAGTAATAGATTGTCAAGGGAGATATGTTATATTAGTTTGTTCTATGATTAACATTATTTATGCTTTGGCTTCGGTTTATGCCCCTGACACCAGACGGGAAATTTAATAAGAAGCTCTTTGCCGTGATAAATTCATGAAAACAAGCTGCAGTCCTACTTACCGGAGACTGTAACTCCACCATGTGGCCATCTATAGACACGACTGGCTCTAATAAAAAAGATGAACCTTCAGAACTCTATAGTCTTTCACAAAGAGAGGATTTATAAAATATATGGAGATTACAGCACCCTACAAAAAGGGACTATTCCTTTTATTCTCATCCCCATAGAGTTTATTCTAGGATTGATTTATTCTTGGCGAACCATATGTTATACAACAGGGTCAAAGACACAAAAATGTATGTATTTACCTGGTCTGACCATGACCCTATTCATTTGACTTTAGCTGAAGCATAAACCAAGAACCTCTTTATGGCACCTAAAACCATACTATCTCCATCTTGCTAAATACCAAACTCAAACAGAATGCTTTGTTAGAGTATTTTTCAACAAATAACTCCTCCAAGACCTCTTTAGCGACCAAATGGTTTGCTCATAAGAGTTTTATGCAAGTACATTGAGATTGCAATGAGATTGCATATCTCATCAGCATTGGTCCTACCAGATGCACTGAACAAAAATAGCCATTATTCTTATAGGACAAAAATTAGTAAGGATTTACAAGACCAGCTACACCAGCTAAATCTTGATACATATGACCAAGCCCTATGTAAATTAAAATCTAAATATCACTCCCTATGTAATAAAGCCAGTACAATATTAGCTGTCCAGCTAAAAAAGAGGAATACACAAAGTGGAATATCCTACCTGTTAAATAGAAATAATGAAAACATTTTTGAGCCACAAGAAATAGTGGAGGAACTGGCAAACTACTACAAACCATTGTATAACTTATGTGATGACCCCAACACCCCACAACCGTCTATAGAGGGTGTTACTCAGTTCTTGAAGTCTGTAAAGGTTCCAAGCCTTACCCCTGCACAAGCAGAGGACTTATCTAAACTCATCACTGCAAAAGATATTTCAGAAGCCATGCTATCTCTAAAACACCATAAAGCCCATGGACCTGATGATTACTATAAAAAGTATGCCAACATTCATTAACCACATTTGTTAGGTGTATTTAATCACTTCCAGTCCTCAGGTCAGATCCCAAAGGAGATGATGAGAGCAACAATAATAACCCTACCAAAAGCAGGGAAGTCTTCAACTCTCCAGGGAAATTTTCGGCCAAAACAGATTTAAAATTATATGCTAAGATAATAGCAAGTAGGTTAGCTAATATTCTGCCCACTCTTATACACCACAATCAGGTGGGCTTTGTCCAGGGAAGAGTAACATCGGATGGCACGAGAAGGTTTATAGACCTCATTGAGTGGGTAGAAAGATCTCATACGCAGCTATTCGGATTTCCAGAAGCCTCAATGACAAGTATCATGGCCTTGTACTCTGCCCCGTCAGCATACGTCATGACATCAGGGTATTTCTCCAAACCATTTAATATAACCAATGGTACAAGGCAGGGTTGCCCCCTGTCCCCCCTCATATGCACAATGATTATGGAGCCATTGGCAGTGGCAATCCGAGCTTCTAAAGCAATATCGGGTATCACTGTGGGAAGGGTAGATCAAAAGATTGGACTATTTGCGGATGATGTAATAATTGCCCTTACCAAACCTGCAAAATCACTTGCCGCAGTAGCTATAGTCGTTAAAGAATTTATCAAGATATCGTACTATACGTTAAATGCTGGAAAATCTCAAATACTAGATTTGAACCAAACCAACTTTATCATATTTGCAAGAAGCGTACCCTTTTATGTGAGCGAAAGGACATATTCCATATTTAGGCATAAAATTAACCTTTTTATACTTTCAATACCAAAGGAATGTCTGTCCCCTAACAACGCCTATGAATTATCCTTTTTGGATTTAAACAACTTGAAAAAAGGTATTTCTATAGCATACAGAGCCATAGAGGAAGGAATACAAAAAGACTCTATAACCTGTTTGTCCCACTGGGAAAAAGATCTAGGTATAGCCATAGATGTGAACAAATGGGAAAATTCATTTCGGGCTATAAGAGGTATATCAAGATGCGCCTTCCACCTTGAAACAAGGCAGAAAATTCTATATCGTTGGTATTATACCTCAAGCAAATTAACCTTAATTTATTCCGCAGCATCAGATAGGTGTTGGTGGTGTAAAACACAAAAAGGCACAATTCTACATATATTTTGGAAATGTCCAATGTAAACGTATGCTCCAATATGTTCCATTGCATTTGTGATTTCTAAGTTTACTGTATTCTGTTTGATTTAAAGTTCAAGATAACAGACATAGCTTTGATGTTAAGTTACTATTACAGTTAAGTGTCAGGCTTGCGGGTTGTGGATCCTCTGGACCACTGCAGACGATGACTCAAGCCACTACCTGGGACCGGAGTCTAAGTGGTACCCGGTTTCCACCAGAGAACGCTGCAAAGCGGGTTAGACAAGCTGCAGCGTGGTACTACCAGGTCGTTCCTCAGGCATGACTTGTCTGCAGTGGCGGCCAAGGTTGAGGTAAAGGAACAGCAATCAATCTCGAGGTCAAAGTCCAGGCACAGGGTCAGGGCAGGCGGCAGAGATGCAACGTCAGAGTCCAATCCGGGGTCAGCAACAGGAATTCCAAGCAGAGGGGTACAGGAACACAACACACAGGACAGCAGCACAGAGGAACACTGGTACACGGGAACACGGAGGAGGTCAGGTAACACAGGAACACGGAGGGACCCAGGAACGCATGCGACACAGGGACGCAGGAGACACTGGAATGCAGGCAAATCGCAATAGAGTTTTCTCTTAGGCTGTGAGGCACAAAGATCCGGCAGGGTGAGATGGGAGAGGCAGGTATAAATAGTCTCATGGAAAATGGCCAGTGCCAATTAATGGCGCGCTGGCCCTTTAAATTTTCGAAGGCTGCCGTGCGCCCTAAGACACGGGGACGCACAGACACAGAGCGAGGCCTGTACTCGGGAGCAGGGACAGGTATGAGGTGCTGGCGCTGTACCTGTGGGGAGTGAGAGGCACGGGTAAGCCTGTGACCATCGATATGGGTCGCGGGACCACCCATGACAGTACCCCCCTCCCCTTTGGCCTCCCCCTCTTTTTGGGCTGGAGAAGATCACCGTCCAGGATATTGTCCTCCGGCTCCCATGACCTCTCTTCTGGCCCGAACCCCTTCCAGTCGACTAAGAAGAACCGTTTCCCCCTTACCGTCTTCCTATCAGGGATGTCCTTTACCTCATAGGTGTCGGTGGAGTCAGCCACAAATGTGGGAGGAGGTACTTTCCGGGAGAAGCAGTTTAGGATGACAGGCTTGAGCTTTGCTTACACCTAGGGACGCTTCTCCCAAGGACCCTAGGTGCTGGCGTTTCCCGGACACTGGGGACGGATAGGACAGGACCCGATGACTAGCACAATAAAGGCAGAGGTTGCCCTGGTGTCTTCTGATGCATTCCTGGGAAGAGAGTCCACCTCCACCTGTCCACCTCCATAGTCTCCTCTGCAGAAGATACAACCAGAGGCTGGAGTGGTCTTTGGAAGGCCGGGGCCAGGCGAGGCAGGCGTCGAGGACAAACTTGAGGTTGCTCGAGGCGTGACTCCTCAGCACGCTCCCTAAATCGTACGTCTATCCGGGTGGCCAAGGTGATGAGACCACTCAGAGTAGCCGGCAGATCACGAGCGGCCAGAGCGTCCTTCACATGAGAGGCAAGACCCTTTTTGAAAGCTGCGGACAGGGTAGCGTCGTTCCAGGAAAGCTCCGAAGCCAAAGTGCGGAACTGGACCGCAAACTCTCCCACGGAGGAATTCCCCTGTAAATTCAGCAAGGCAGACTCAGCTGAGGAGGGCCGAGCCGGTTCTTCGAACACAGACCGGAATTCAGACAAAAAGGCCACAAGAAATGCCATAACTGGGTCGTTTCTGTCCCAAAGGGGAGTAGCCCAGGCCAGCGCTTTTCCGGAGATGAACTGGGACGGCATAAGTTATATGTGCAGGGAGCACTGAATAATAAAGCTCCTGCACATCTTGGAGTCGCCATCGTACTTGCTGGACATGGACAGCCCTCGTCTAGGTTCAGCAGCGGGAAGACAAGCCGGAGCAATAGAAGCTGCAGGGATAGCCTCAGGAATCTGTTAGTGTTGCTGGTTAGCTAGTAGTTGCTGCAGCATGGCGGTGCCTTGTTCCAACTGATCACGTTGTGCAGCAATCTGTCGAAACTTACTGGGAGGCAGAATCTCAGTGAGAACTATGTCCGGATCTTACTGTCAGGCTTGCGGGTTGTGGATCCTCTGGACTACTGCAGACGATGACTCAAACCACTACCTGGGACCGGTTTCTAAGTGGTACCCGGTTTCCACCAGAGCCCGCTGCAAAGCGGGTTAGACAAGCTGCAGCGTGGTACTACCAGGTCGTTCCTCAGGCGTGACTTGTCTGCAGTGGCGGCCAAGGTTGAGGTACAGGAACAGCAGTCAATCTCGAGGTCACAGTCCAGGCACAGGGTTAGGGCAGGCAGCAGAGATGCAACGTCAGAGTCCAATCTGGGATCAGCAACAGGAGGTCCAAGCAGAGGGGTACGGAAACACAGCAAACAGGACAGTAGCACGGAGGAACACTGGTATACTGGAACACGGAGGAGATCAGGTAACACAGGAACACGGAGGGACTCAGGAATGCAGGGGACACAGGGACGCAAGAGACAATGGAACTCAGGAAACACTGGAACGCAGGAGACACTGGAACACAGGAGACACTGGAATGCAGGGAAATCGCAATAGAGCTTTATCTTAGGCTGTGAGGCACAAAGATCCGGCAGGGTGAGATGGGAGAGGCAGGTATAAATAGCCTCATGGAAAATGGCCAGTGCCAATTAACCCCTTCCCAACATTTGACGTAATAGTACTGCATGGCGGGAGGTGCGTTCCCGCAAAATGCAGTATTATTACGTCAAGCTTCTGGCGCCGGCTCCTGAATGGAGCCAGCGCCAGAAGCTGCGGGTGTCGGCTATATATTATTATATGTTCTAAAATTATATGTTAAAAATTATAATTGTATTATTATTATATGTTCTAAAAAGTGATCCGAAAAGGTTATAAGCACCAAAATGATACCACTGAAAAGAACAACTTGTCACACAAAAAAATAAGCTCACAACCAGCTCCATCAACCAAAAAATACTATAGTTATGCCGCTATAAAAATGGCAATACTAAAACAAATGCAATTCTTTCTATAAAATTCTTTCTTCAATAAAATTGGACAAATATAAATAAAACTATATAAATGAAGTATCACTGTAATTGTAGCGATCCGTAGAATAAAGATAATATATTATTGTTATGCTGCAGTGAACACCCCCCCAAAAAAAATGCTAAAAATTCAAAACAAGAATTGATGATTTTATTTATTTATACGAAAAAAGTTTATAAAATTTCTTTTAATAAAAACCCACTAAAATAAAGTTTTTTTTACAGTGCATCTCGTCTCGTAAAAAATAAGCCCTTATTTGTCTAAATTGCTTAAAAAAATAAATAAAGATTGTATAGCCTATTCCCAAAGCGCGTTGTTATAGAACGGTGCAGCTGGTAGTGATTTGCCCACAAGGTTCAGACACCGTGATCAGGGCAAGATGGCAGCTGTTCCTGACGGCCATCCATCCTGCCCCATGGAACAGAAGGGTTAAGTTCATGATCCCATGCTAATGGCTCATTAATGCAGATCAGCCATTAGCAGCGAATTTACTTATGACGTCAGTAATACCGGTCACCATGTATGTAGACATGGTGATCGGGGCAGGGTGGCGGCTGTTCCTGACAGCCACCAATTGTGCTTTGCGGTCCAGAGGGGTTATGTTGCCCCCTCTGTCCATGTTTGCCGCTATTGGCTGGTCGATTTGGTCCAGCCAAAAGCAGCAATATTCGTCACAATGGGCATCACTACGTTTAATAAGAGCAACACTTGGCGATAATTTCCCTACGAAAAAGAAAGATATGGTACAAAAGCGCCGGCCGTGCACATTGTACAGATTATGCTGTACAACTCCTACGAGCTGTTCCAGTGTGCAGGTCCTGCCGTATCATTTCTCCGTTTTCAAGAGGAAGATATTAGGAAACTAATATTGGGACAAGGACGGGGCCCCAGTACTTCTCGTTTAGATGTTCCTGTGTTTTGCCAAAACAGCATTTTACCGGTGAATTCTGCTTCTTCTAATGGTAGGACTCAATAAAGAGTCTGTTCCAAAAGAGGAGTTAGGATGGACACTATATACTACTAAGAGACCTGCGACAACTCCAGAGTGACAAAAGTTTAGTTGGTCCCTTGGTATATTCTACCTCCTTATACGCAACACATTCGCAATTCACGCCCAACCCGTTGTGAATTCATTTCGGTAAAATGAATAATTGTAACAACTGTTAGGTCACGTTGCTCCCTGTACCCCTCGATTATTTCATAAGGGGCGCCACATAACGGGCACTGAACTTTCCAGAAATAATTGCAATTTCCATCTTGGACTCCATTGCACATCATATTTGGAAACCACCTATATGTTCAAAATGCTCATTTCACCACGTGTATTACACTACACCACATATTACACCTTGCTGTATTCATTCAACAATTGTACATTGTGTACATTCTACAATTACGGTCGCTTTTCGGGTTTTCCTCTGTTTTAGTACCACTACGGCTCTCCAAATGTATCCTGACACATGTGAAGGATTTCTGTCAAATTTGGCCTCTAAAAGACAAACACCCCTCTTTTCCTCTACTGTGTGCATTTTATATGCACATGTGGGGTACTTCTACACTCGGGAGAAACAGTGACCTTTTTAATGTTTGGGGCCTAATTGGATCATTTACCTGTAGGGGCAAATACATATATTACACATTGCAAAATTCTCTAAGGGGTGTGTGTTTAAAAATTAGGGTCACTTTTCGGATTCTTATCTGTTTTATACCACTAGGGTTCTCCAAATGCATATCAAACATTTCTGTCAAATTTGGCTTCTAAAAGGCAAACATCCCCCTTTCCTTTTACTGTGCGCGCATACAAAATTTTATATACACATGTGGGGTACTTCTACACTCGAGAGAAATAGGATTACACATTTTGTGGGGTTAGTAAATTTTTTTATCCCTTGTGGCTATAAAAAATTAGGGGTAAAATAACCTTTATAAGAAAATTTTCACCTTTTTCCTATTTAAGTCCTAATTAAATCAAAAACTTTTACGGACAAATACACATATTACACCTTGCTAAATTCTCTAAGGGGTGTGCTTTCCAAAATGGTGATACTTGTTGGGGTTCCCCTCTGTTTTGGTACCACTACGGGTCTCTAAATGCATCCTGACACATGTCAATTTTGGCTTCTAAAAGGCCAACGCCCCTCTTTCCCTTCTGAGCTTCACTGCGTACCCATACCACATTTTATTTGCATGTGTGGGGCAATTTTATACTCAGGAAAAATGCTAGTACACATTTTTTGGGGTTGTTTAATCTTTAATGTCTTATGGGATACAAAAATTAGCCGTAAAAGTGACTTTTTTGGGTAAATGTTCATCTTTTTCCTTTTAGGGACCTAATTGAAGCAAACACCTGTAGGGGAAAATACACATATTACACCTTGCTAAATTCTCCAAAGGGTGCACTTTCCAAAATGGTTTTCCTCTGTTTTGGTACCACTAGGGCTCTCCAAATGCATCCTGACACATGTAAAGGATGATTGTCAAATCTGGCTTCTAAAAGGCCAAAGCCCCTCTTTCCCTTCTGAGCTCTACTGTGTACTCATACAACACTTTATATGCAAAAGTGGTGCAGTTCTGTGCTTACGAGCAATAGTTTTACACATTTATGGGGGTTGTTTCATCTTTTATCCCTTGTGGCTTACAAAAGTTTGGGGTAAAAGTGCCTTTTTTTAGAACATTTTCATCTTTTTTCCCTTTTGGGGCCTAATTGAATCAAACATCTGTTGGGGCAAATACACAAATTACACCTTTCTAAACTCTCCAAGGGGTGTACTTTCCAAAATGGTGTCTCATGTTGGGGCTTTCCTCTGTTTTGCTACCATTATGGCTCTCCAAATGCATCCTGACACATGAAAACTTTTTCAGCCATATTTGCCCTCCAAAAATGAAACAACGCTCTTGCCATTCCAAGTGCCCCCCTGTGCCCGTACAGCAGGGTACAGTGGCAAAATGGGTAATGGCATGCTCAGGAGGAATTGCCCTAAACATTGTAAAATGCATTTTCCTTTTTAACCCATTGTGAAGGTGCAAATTTTAGTGTTCAATGAATCTATAGTAAGATAAAATTACATTATTGTAATTTCACTTTCATTTATCTTTCACCTCAAGAAACTCTCATAGGGTTAACAAAATTGCCAAAGGTTGTTTTGAATATTTTGGGGGGTGTAATTTCTAAAATTGTGTCATTTGTGGGGGTTTCTGTCATGTAGGCCTTATAAAGTCACTTCTAACTAAATTGACCCTCCAAAAGTAGGTTTTGATGATTTTTGTGAAAATCTGAAAAATTGCACCTAAAGTTATAAGCCTCCTAACATCCTAAAAAAAGGAAAAGATGTTTGAAAAATGATGCCAAGTTAAAGCAGACATATGGAAAATGTTAGTTATTAAGTTTATTTTAGTGATATGACCAACTTTCCAAAAAGTAGAAAACTCGGAATTTGGAAAAATTTTTCAAAATTTTTGCCAAATTTCCATTTATTTCATAAATAAATACTAAACATATTGATTACATTTCTCAACCATCATGAAATACGTGTCACGAAAAAACAATCTCAAAATCAACTGGATATGTTAAAGCGTTCCAAAGTTCCACTTAAATAGACACATGTTAGATTTTTAAAAAATGGACCGTGTCAGGAAGGTGAAAAGTGGCCCTTTAAATTTTCTAAGGCTGCCCCACTCGCACCCTAAGACATGGAGACGCACACACATGGAGGCCGGGACTCGGGAGCGGGGACAGGTATGAGGCGCTGGCGCTACGCCTGCGAGGAGCGAGAGGCACGGGTGAGCCCGCGACCCGCGATATGGGTTGCATATGGGTTGCGATATGGGTTGCAGGACCACCCGTGACATTGAGTATAACGTACTTATATGTAAAATAAGAACTGTAAGTGATTATTCTGTGTATTAATGTGTATTGTATAAAACTTGCATGCCTAACTAGCTCAAATAAAAAAATACAAAAAAAACCAAACAGACGGCTATTTGCAATCCCGTCATTTCACACTGAATGTGCTGTCTCTAGTGTCCAGCTGCTTGTGTCTAGCTGCTTGTACTAGTTTGGGGTTCTGTGTTCCCCAAATTTCAATTCTTTTTTGTTGCTAAAGTAGATCCGTGTCACTGCCACGGCTGCTGTGTGGGGATGGGGGGTAGGAGCAGTAGCAGCTCCATCAGCAGCAGCTTAAGTATGGAGTCCTTTTGAGCAGCTTCCTTCACCCGCCCTTTGAGGAAGGTAGCTGCCACCAGCAGCAGCAGCAGGACATGGAGCAGACCCTGGAGGATCTCCTGAACTACTGGGCAGCCAAACTTGATGTGTGGCCCCAACTTGCGGAGTTTGCAGTAGAGAAGCTGTCCTGCCCAGCCAGTATTGTGGCATCAGAGGGGGTGTTCAGTGCGGCGGAGGCCATTGTTACCCCAAGGAGAACCCGCTTGTCCACCTGTCAAGACTTTTGTCTTACACTGGTGACATTATGGTTTTGGGGGGCATTAGGAGCACTGTATGCTGGGGGTGCACTGTGGGGGCACTCTGAGTTCTTGTTGTTGTTCATGCCATGCCACGTTTTGTATATTTAACACTAGGTTCAGCATTGTCGTTGTAATCATAACACTGTATAAATGTAACTACTAAACCGCTTGAGCAGATACATTTATACAGTAATGCAATGAGTCGGCCCCTTTTTTTTATTTTACCACTTGGGTGCAATGAAACAATTAGTACAAAATTTAAAGGGGTCAGAATACTTTCCGAAACCACTGTATAGTTATACAAAAAAAATAAAAAAAAACAAAATACAGATCAAAATACAGGTGTAGACAATAGTGAACAAATAAGATATATTTAACCCCTTAAGGATGCAGCCATTTAACTGAGCTTAAGGCTCAGCCCCATTTTTTGGATTCTGACTTGTGTCGCTTTATATGGTTATAACTTTTGAACACTGTTACTGTCATGAAAGTGTTTTTTCCCCACATGTTGTGCTTCATTTTAGTGGTAAATGTTGGATGATAAGTTTTGCGTTTATTTACAAAAAAAAAAAAGAAAAAAATTATGAATTTTTTGAAAAATTTGCCATTTTCGAAATGCGAAATCACCCCGTTTTCCGGCAGATAGATTTACCACCTAAATAAATTGCTGAATAACATTCCCCATATGTCTTCTTTATATTTTAATCATTTTTGAAATGTCTGAATAATTTATTTTGATCACGCGGCTTACAAATAGAATATCAATTTTCTGTATTTTTAGAATTGACCATTTTGGGGATAAATACCATTTTGAATGAAATTTTCTATATTTAACAAAAAATAAACCTATATAACCATCTCCTTTTCAAATCTGCACCCCACAAACTATCAGAAACAGCTTTTAGGAAGATTGTTAAATCAAAATGGAAAATGGAAATTTAGAATGGTCAAATTGTGCCGGTTATACGTTCATTTAGCCCTAAAATTTACACATTTCCAAAAGATTAAAAGAGAAAGCCCACCATACAATTTGTTCTGCAATTTCTCCCGAGTACAGAGACCCGCCACATGTGGCCATTACCTGTTTTTTGGGCGCACAGCGAGGAACAGAAGGGAAGGAGTGCCCTGCAGCTGCCAGGATTTTAGTTTTCTCGTTGCCTCCTTTTGTGAGCTATAAAATTTCCACTTTTTCATACATAGCATTTTTTTGCGGGACGAGATGCTTTTTCCAGTGTTACCATTTTGGGGTTGGTATGACCTATTGTTGAAAATTTAGGAACTTGTTTTTGAGGGCAGGAGTAGAAAAGCTCAATTCTGTCCTGGATTTTTGACTTTTTTTTTGTGTTCACCGTTTGGCCTAATAGTCATGTTATCTTTATTCTGTGGGTTGATACGATTTTGGGGATACCTGACTTGAATATATTTTCTTACGTTTTAGTAAATTTGTGATATAAAACCCTAATGTGGGGATAAATCTATCATTTTGGAATTGCCGTCTTCCAAGTGGCATAACATTTTTACTTTTTTGGCTACGGAGCTGGTTGATAGCTTGTACTTTGTACCAGTATCATTCTGGAATACATATGTTTTTTTTTATCACTTTTTATTGCATTTTTTGTAAGATTGAATAAGTAAAAATTATAATAATTTTAACAGTTCTTTTTTACGGCGTTCATCATACGGGTTCAATAATGATTACATTTTATTATACAAGTTGTTACAGATGATACTATATATGTGGGGTTTGTGTTATGATTTAGACTTTTTTGGGTTATACACTCACCGGCCACTTTATTAGGTACACCATGCTAGTAACGGGTTGGACCCCCTTTTGCCTTCAGAACTGCCTCAATTCTTCGTGGCATAGATTCAACAAGGTGCTGGAAGCATTCCTCAGAGATTTTGGTCCATATTGACATGATGGCATGACACAGTTGCCGCAGATTTGTCGGCTGCACATCCATCATACGAATCTTCCGTTCCACCACATCCCAAAGATGCTCTATTGGATCCATGCTTTTATGTTGTTGATGCCAAATTCTGACCTTACCATCCGAATGTTGCAGCAGAAATCGAGACTCATCATACCAGGCAACATTTTTCCAATCTTTTACTGTCCAATTTCAATGAGCTTGTGCAAATTGTAGCCTCAGTTTCCTGTTCTTAGCTGAAAGGAGTGGTACCCGGTGTGGTCTTCTGCTGCTGTAGCCCATCTGCCTCAAAGTTCAACGTACTGTGCGTTCAGAGATGCTCTTCTGCCTACCTTGGTTGTACCGGGTGGCAATTTGAGTCACTGTTGCCTTTCTATCAGCTCGAACCAGTCTGCCCATTCTCCTCTGACCTCTGGCATCAACAAGGCATTTCCGCCCACAGAACTGCCGCTCACTGGATGTTTTTTCTTTTTCGGACCATTTTCTGTAAACCCTAGAGATGGTTGTGCGTGAAAATCCCAGTAGATCAGCAGTTTCTGAAATACTCAGACCAGCCCTTCTGGAACCAACAACCATGCCACGTTCAAAGGCACTCAAATCACCTTTCTTCCCCATACTGATGCTCGGTTTGAACTGCAGGAGATTGTATTGACCATGTCTACATGCCTAAATGCACTGAGTTGCCGCCATGTGATTGGCTAATTAGAAATTAAGTGTTAACGAGCAGTTGGACAGGTGTACCTAATAAAGTGGCCGGTGATTGTATGTCTCTTTATATGTTATGGGGCTTATGGGCATTTTTATTGATGTATTACTTCATTTTTTATTGAATAACATTTTATTTTTACTTTTTCACTGTTTCCACCATGGAACATGAACAAGCAATCATCTGATTGCTTGTTCATTATAATACTCTGCAATACTAATGTATTGCAGGGTGTATTGCAGGAGCCCCCTAGCAACAATTTTATGCGATGAACATAGCGTCGCCATCGGCATCTGATTTGTCTGGTTCAGCTTAAAGTGTTCCTGTATATCCATATCTATCTTTGTATCTTTTCAGGGTCCAATAATTTAGTCTCCAGTTAGCATTAGAGAATGGGGCCATGTGTCTAGTTAGGGTCAATGTATTTGGAGCATGGTCAGAACATACAGAATTTCTGTATTTAAAATTCTATTCAGTTGCTCTTTTTTAACTGTAAAAAAATCTATCCTGGAGTATGATTGATGTATAATTCAGTATTGTAAACTAAGCAGAGGTGTTCCGGCCACTCGTCCCTTTTCCCCTTACAACTCCCCCCCCCATGGCTTACCCTTTACTCTTCCAGCTACCTACATAATGCTGTCTTTTTGACCTCTTCACTGGTTGACTCCTTTTGATTGATGCCCGGGTTTGACTATTTGTTCACCTTGTCATTTGGGAGTCTGCCAAAACTTCTATCACTTGGTAGATATATGCGCCAGAAATTTTTGTACATTGTTGCTAACATTGATCTCTATTTGATTGTTAGTGCATGGGGGGATTTCTCCTATTTGATGTTGATTGGTGGCCGTGTGTGGATCGGTTGGACTGGCTGCAATCCACATGTCTTTTGTTGATGTGTATTTTGTACACTTTTTAAATGTTTTTATGAAATGCGATGCATGGCATCATTTGTGTGTGTTTTCTATATACTGAAATAAAATTTATACACTACTTAGCCTTTACACACCAACTTGTTCTTTGCTTTGACCAAGTACAACCCAATTTGCAGCGGCCTCTGGTGAAAACCGGGTACCACTTAGATTCCTGTCCCAGGTGTCGGCTTATGTCATCGTTCCTTTGGAGCCTAACAATTATATAAGAGTAAAGCCTCTCATGCAAAGCTCCTATTAAAGTTTTATGTTTTGAACTTTTGACTTTCTTTCATCCGATTCTTATAAGTTTATATATAGTTTGCTATGCAAAAATAGGAAACACCGGCAGCTTGTGTCATCTTGAAATACATTTTTCACCTAATTTTCCACTGAAATTTGGGAGTGCTGCCTGTTTTTCCTAATTGTATAAGTAGTGGTTTATGCCTGAAAATCCACAAACCTGCATCCAGCCTCATTGGTTACACAGTGCTGCCTTGGAATTTTGCACTTTAGTTTGCTATGTAGTCACCAGAGAATGATAAGTTATAGTAATATGAGGGATAAGTCATGAGGGACATGATCATGTACGCAGCAAATAATTTTTTTTTAAATAATAAAATATTTTAGAAGAAAGTACAAGTGGCAAAGTGGCAATACATTTGTTTGATTAACAATTTTATTGAATAGCATTTCAACTATCCATACATTTACATTTCTATTACTCTAATTAAAATGATAAACACGTTTAAAAGAACCAATTCTTGAGTTAGAAGCTCCCCAGTCAGAGTATCTTCTGTATTCTCCAGGTCTCAGGTAATACTGACGTCCTCTATAATTTGGTTCTTCATAGAACATCCAGTATCCGTCATTTACTTGACAAGAATGGACATCGTGGTAATGGAATCTTTCATGGACATTGGGACAATCTTCATGGAATTCCATCATCTGTCCTCTAAAATCTTCTTTCTCATAGATCCTGATTCTGAATGATCCTTGATGCTGATAAAGTGAATATAGAGTTTATATATATATATATATATATATATATATATATATACATATACACACACAAATAAACAAAGAAAAATGTGCAGGAACTCATTATATGCCACTAAAGTGGTATAGACAGACTTTAAAGAGCTTGGAGAAAATGATAGATAAAGACAAAAATTTAAAACATTCTGGGGTCGATGTATTTTAGTTCGTACTCTAATACTTCTGCATACCACATCTTTCTAAACTTCTGTATGAAAATATAAAGAATATTTTCTAGACACCATGTTCTCCACATGCTCAACCACATCGATGCTGCCGATGCTTGGGCTGTGTAGCTCCGGAAATTGCAGGCAGTGCAGTTCTGATCCACTTATCACTAGTCATCAGTCTTACAGGCCCATTTAAAAAAGACTGATCTCCCTTGGAGTGAATTACAGAATTAATGAAAGTGTAGTGTGTTATGTCTCAAGTTTATGTCCCAATAAAGTAAACTAAATTATTTAAATATGTATTATTAATGTTATTGAAGAGGTTGCATATTCATAGTTAACGCTACACTCTAATGAACTAAAGAATAAATCATGAAAACAAAACGGTAGTAAAAAGCTAGCTAGTTCAACATTTGCAAATAAGTAAGAACCATAGAATCTGAGAGGAAGGTGTTACATCAATCATATTTGATGCAAAAAAAAAGCCAATATACTGACCTGAGGGCTTATACGGCAAGACCTAATGGAGTCATTATAACCCATCCATTGCTGAAAGTCAGGATACTCTCCTCTGTTAAGGAAGTACTGGTGTCCTCTAAAGTTGGGATGCTCATATAGGATCCAGTTTCCACTTTCTACACGGATAGAGTTACAACGTCTAAAGTTTGAGGACAAATCTGGGCATTCAGAGTGACACTCATAAGAGCGACCCTGGAAGTTCCTGTCCTCGTAAAATATAATCTGCAAGATTAAATTGAGAATATTAGAAATATTGTGAATTAATCTAAAAGACCAGAATATACTTACATATTGAAACACAATATATAAACCAAATATCCCAACTAATTTAATACATTTACAATATACAGAAATTACTATAGCAAAAACTTGCAATATCACCTCCCTGCGCAGTAACATGCTCTACATTATGTCTATTCATAAATGGCACAGTGATGGCCCTGTCAAAGTAAAAGTAACTTACAACTGACATACTTTTGGTAGTGGAGATTACTGAATATGTCAATTTACACTGTAGATCAAATTCAAATTCACACTTGCAATGAGATTATAGGGGGAAATATTTTGTCTTGAAAGTAAACTCTATGACATTTTTGGACATGCATTAAATCTTATAAGCGGCTATGTCTAATAGGATTACCATCAGCATCAGGCAAATAGCCATACTGTAAAACATTGCAATGCAGCAGCACTGTTCAATGAAAGCAATCATTACCTTAAATGATTTAGTCTCCTAAAAAAATTATATATTATTATGTATGAAAAACATACATAATTGTAATCAATTGCACACAAAAACAAAAATACTTCAATGGTCCTTGCACATAAAAGTCAACTTTCTGTTATATTTACCTAATTTATTATTTATAATGCATTAAAAACATAGACTGTTATTCATTGTGTATGGGGAGGTATCCAACAGGAGCATTTTAAATACATGTAAACCAATTGATACCCTGAACACAATGAAAATAGCCTAAAGGATAACATGTTGAAATACTGTGTGATTTTCTACACTGTGAAACATATCATTTGTCACATTTAAGAAACATTTCTAGCATCGTTAAAAAATACCATGAAATGTACTTATGTTTTAGACAGAACGTTTAACACTAAATATCTTCTTACCTTTCCCATTTTGCTTTATAATTTAGGTTTGCTGGCCTGGCTCAGTCATCCCTGTTGAATGGAAGGGGGATTTATATACCCGTACTATTGTATGGAGGACCTGCTGACTTGCCAACTCAATAGAATAACTAGTTGTGTTTCCTTTACGTTTTGTTCGTTGAGGCTATTGTAAACTATGCTTTCTATTATATTTTAGAAAGTTCTTTCACACTAGCATATATGGATAAAAACAAAGTCAAATAAGAAAGCTACACTGTGTGCACAATTGTGCTATTCCAGCACAGCGCAATTGTATACAGTATGTAGAATTATTTATGTCATTAGCTTTATCATTATGATAAAGGATTTGGGTTTATAAATGAATTTAGAAGTTTAGTTTTTTTTAAACCTAGCCAAATGCCTTAAAAGGTCAAACCAACCTGAAAATCTTTCTCTCTGTTCTCTAAATATTTTACCATCATAGTCAAATTGTCAAAAGGAAGAGATGGAATAAAGGGAAAGGTCCATCTTTTGTCTTAAAAAAAGTATGATAAACTTTCACAAACAATTAACCCCTTATCAGTGGCGCTTGTTTCAGCTTGACCAATGACCAATCTCGATTTTTTGATTCTGACTTGCTTTAGTATATCTAGGTGATTTCAAGATTACTTTCTCAGACACATCGTACTTCATGCTAATTGTAAGATGTAAGTGATAATTTTTGCATTTCATTATGAAAAAAAAGAAAATTTGGCAACATTTCTGAAAAATTCTTCATTTTCAAAGTTTTAAATGTTCTGCTTTCCTGGTAGATAATTGAAATACCCAAAGAGATTGATAACTAACATTTCCGGAATGTCTGCTTTATGTTGGAATGATATTTTTCCAACATGATATTTTTCCTCTCATTTTTCTAGGATGTTGTGAGACGCAGAACTTTAGGTGCGATTTTTCAGACACAGACGGCCAGACATAGAATTAAATCAGTGCCATTCAAAAACTTTTCAGGGCCATAACTTCTGTATTTTTCTGTTGACAGGTCTGCTTGAGGGCTTATTTTTTTGCGAAAAAGAGTTGTCCTTTTCAGTCATATCATATTAGGGCAGGTAACTTTTTTGATAACTTTTTAGAACAATTTTTGTGAGGGTATTTGATGAAAAAAATGCATATTACGGGAATTTTTTTCGTGTTTTATTTTACGTCGTTCACTGAGCTGGTTCAATATTGATTTAGATTTATTGCACAGATTAATACGGAAACGGTGATATGAAATTTGTAGTTTTTGTGTCTTTGTGTTTTATACACTTTATTTGGATTTTATTTGTGATTGGGCTGTTTAGGGAACTTTTATTTATTTATTTATTTCATTATTATTACAAAATGTTTTGCCCTATTTTTCATTTTTAAACTTTACCAGACTTGGGTTTGAACAAGCATTGATCCGTCGCAAGTTCAATACACATGTAAATAGTAATAATGTAAATAATTACAGCCGGGTCCTTCCAGCAGGCCGAACCTGGGGTGAAGAGGATTCTGCAGCCTCGGGGGACATGCCGGACCTGCGGGGCTTCAGCAGGAAGGATCGGATCCCCAGGTAAGCTCATTGGGGGGTCCGATCCACGGGGGGGGACACTTAATCGTTCAATCATGCTGAAGTAGATAAACACCAAGGATATGAGTATTTTCAATCCCGTGTGTTTGTGCCGGGTCTGTGATGTGATGATACAGCCCAACACCGGCAGCACCCGATGTCCCACAATCTTCTTCTGACGCGCAGGGCTTCAAAAAAAGTGATTTGTTAAGCGCTACGGAATTTAATGGTGCTATATAAGTAAAGATTATTATTATTATTAGGTACCCTTAATGGCCGACGTAATAACTTGATACTGCGGTCATTAAGGGGTTAAAGTACATGGCCAGTCCCACACTTTTCTGGGGCTTTTACAAATGTGGGTTTTAATTTGAAGAATGTATATCTAGAGGCTTCTGGACATATATCTCACATCCTTTAACCCCTTAACACCTGCATGGTACAGCACCCTTTTTGAAATCTGACACTTGTCACTATAAATGGTTATAACTTTGGAATGCTTTGATGTATTCAGGTGATTTTGAGATTGTTTTCTCATGACACAAAACTTTGGGTTATATATTTTGTGCTTATTTGTGAAAAAAATTATATTTGGCAAAAATTTATAAACATTTTTTATTTTCGAAATGCATAGTCATAACACCGAAATAACTTGATAACGAACATTTACTGAATGTCTGCTTTATGTTAAAATGGTTTTTGAATCTCCTCTCATTTTAGGATGGTAGGAGGGCTTAGAACGTTGGTCGACAGCTTTCTATACAGATATTTAAGAAGTGCCTGCACCACATCTGTGTCATATGCAAACCTTCTGTGGCGCAGCTGCACTAGGCATCATGTGACACAAATTAGGGGGCGTTTCGGTGATGTGTGGCAGATTTAACACGGAAAGTCAGACAGAAATGTGTTGCTCGTCCCATGCTAAAAAAAAGTTGTGCACTATGTTGGAGCAGTCCAGGGGGCGCCTGATTCATGAAGAAAGTACCCTGCACATTACACAGGCAAACTGCAATTAGTGCAGTTTGCACTTTTGTTAGTAAATGTGCCCCTTTAGGTGCGATTTTGCATATTTTTGATAAAAACGCATCATACTTTTGTGGAACCTGCTCAGCTTTTTAGACTTTGAGTGGACTTAATAATAATAATATACCATAAATTACCTCATTGGAGAAACTACACCTCTCATCATATTTAAAACAACTTTTATGAAGTTTGTTAACCCTTTATGTGTTTCACGGGTAAAAACAAAATGTAGGTGCAGTTTTGAAATTGTACATTTTTTAACTAAGCATATTTTTCAAAAAATTTACATATTCACAATGGAAAAACTGCTCTACAATGTTTGATACCCAATTTCTCCTGAGTATGCCAGTACACACCATGGCATGGAATGGAAGCTGCACCTTTCAGAGCACATTTGCATTGTAAATGTTTTAAGACTATGCAATCTTTATTTTTTGACAATTTGGACATAGGAAGGCTTATTTTTTGTAAGATGAGATACACTTCATTTTAGGTCATATTTTGCTTAGTGATGAGATTAACTCTTTAATGTGTGTAGGAAAAAATCATAATTTTTTCAGATTTTTATCATTCGTTATTATTATTATTATTGTTTTTCTAAGATTACGGTGAAACCTCATTTATATAGTTTTCTTTATATGTATCCAATTTTATTGAAGACAAACTAAACTAGAGAAGATCTCATATCCTTTAGCATTGCCATCTTTTCAGAGGCATAACTTCTGTATTTTTATTTGATGTTTGAAAGCTTATTTTTTTGTGTGATGAGTTGTCCCTTCTTAGAACATTTTTTAGGAAGGGATTTGATGAAAAATTATTGTTTTTGCTAAGTTTTTAAATTTTCACTGAGCGGGTGCAATAATGCTTCAGGTTTCTTGCACAGATTGTTATGGACACAGAAATACCACAAATATGCAGGGGGGTTGTGTATTTCGTATTTTTTTTATATATGTATATTGAATGTTGGGGTATAAGGGATTATCACCTTCTTTGTTTATTTTTTATTTTAAAAAAAAACTATTATCTACTGTTTTATTCACTGAGTTTGGCCTGAACAGGCAAACTTCTGATCTCCTGATTTGTATTGCAGTCTGTTATGTAACTCAGTGGGGCACATTTACTTACAAGCCCACTGGAGTTCACTGAAAGTGCACTGTCTGTCTATTGTATAATGCAGCGATTCACTAATATTGTGCGGCTGAAATCATGAATGTGGTGTGCCATGCTTGTAAGTGGTCCAAACCCACGAGTTCTGGCAATAGCAAGACTTAATATTACAGCATGGGTTGGGAACCCATGCAGTACTATTACATCATATGTCAGAAAGGAGTTAAAGGAAATCAAAATCAAAATATATTAACCAGGGACACTTACAAAGATTCAGGCACTTTGACTGAGGTAATGTTCTTTTAAAATTATGTTACTGACCTGGAGGATTATAAGAGCCTTTCTGTGCTAAAGCTGTTAAACTCACCCTTCCCATGCTACTTTGGCAATTCCCCCTCCAACTTTTTGGAGTAGTGAGCACACAGTGGGAGGGGGATGCGTTCCTTCAGAGTGCAACAGCCTTTACATCTTCAGGCTCAGTAGTGTAACATGATAAGTTGATTCTAGAAGTTAAAGTGTAACCGTCATTCTAAGCAAAAAAAAAACAAAAATACATAATTCTGCTCCAGGTGTCCTTGGGAATTATTCCTTAAAGTATTTTGCCTCTCGGTCCTCATTTAGCACCTCTTTTGGCCCATATCATCTATCTAGCATACATATCTAACTATCTGTCTCATATCTATCTAATATCATATATATCTGTGTATCTATTATCTACTCATATACTGTATATATATAATCTATCTAATATCCTATCTAGCTCCTATCTATCTATGTATATCCTATCTATATAATATCTATCTATTTATCCCAAATCTATCTTTCTCCCATCTATCTATCTATCTTGGAGAGTGTCTCCTGCCACTTCCTGCTGTGGAGTGTGAGGTGATGGGGGAAGAGGGGGCTGCAGTTTCTGTCTGTGTGGATTATTTTTTATATACAAGTATAGTGAAAGCGGAGGGAGAGATGAGAGTGTAGGTGTTTGGTTATTACATTAGTGAGGGCTCCTGGCAGCACATGACTTCTGGAGCAGAGAGCCATGAGGTAATCAGCTGTGAGGAGAGGGGCGTGTCTCTAGCTCTGTAGTCTGAAGACGGAATGTACTTAGCAACAGCCATATGAGAAATTACTAACATCTAGGGGAAGTCTGCAGAATACAAGAGAAAGGAGCAAGATTTGGGTAATTGCAAAAATACTTAAAATTACCTGCCCTACAACATATCAAATGTTTTTTGAAATGACGGTTACACTCTAAGAGACAAGGATAACAAATATTAAAAAATTACCACAGTTATGTTGCCTGGATCTATGAGTAAGTGTCACTGAATTATTATGCTAGATTCCCTTTATTGTTTTGAGCAGTGTGCAGCATCAGATTTATCACAATGTCTGATGCTGAATTATAAAAAAAATTGTTATTTTTTGAGACTGTCCAGTCTAAACATTATGTCTAGAGATGAGCGAGCACTAAAATGCTCGGGTACTCGTTATTCGAGACGAACTTTTCCCGATGCTCGAGTGCTCGTTTCGAGTAACGAGCCCCATTGAAGTCAATGGGAGACTCGAGCATTTTTCAAGGGGACCAAGGCTCTGCACAGGGAAGCTTGGCCAAACACCTGGGAACCTCAGAAAAGGATGGAAACACCACGGAAATGGACAGGAAACAGCAGGGGCAGCATGCATGGATGCCTCTGAGGCTGCTTAATCGCACCATTATGCCAAAATTATGGGCAACAGCATGGCCATGACAGAGTGACAGAATGAAGCTAGATAGCATGTAAAACATCCAATAATTGACCCTGACACTATAGGGGGCGGCATGCAGAGGCAGCGGCAGCAGCGGCAGGCTAGAGAGTGGCATGGCGACATACCCTAAATGGACTCAGGCTTCAAACCATTGGGTGGCAGAGAGGAACCAAAGGAGGTGAGCAAGAAGCGCTCAAATAATATCGGTACATGATAAAAGTTTGCCAGTATATTTTGTGGATTACACAGCAGGGTGGCGACAAAGTTAACATGGAAGCCATGAAAACAACCCAAAATTCTGCCTGACACAGCTCGTTTGATAAGGGGACGATGTATGGAGGCAGTGAACTAGTAGTAGATTAAAGGTGCTGCAGTTAAAACTATGTTAGTTGGATCTTGGGATGGAGCTGGCGCTCCGCTGCCAGGCGAGCTTTCGCCAATCCAAGCCCCTGTCTCTCGGCTACTCCCCAAACAGCACTTCTAAGAACCTTTTGTATAAGATCAAGCGTAGTAGCGTTCTTAAAAGTTTGGGTTATGGCGGGTGAGGGGAATGTAAACAGATGCGCAAGAAGCGCTGAAATAATATCGGTAAATGATAAAAGCTTGCCAGTATATTTTGTGGATTACACAGCAGGGTGGCGACAAAGTTAACAAGTTTGATGTGGAAGCCATGAAAACAACCCAAAATTCTGCCTGACACAGCTCGTTTGCTTAGGGGACGATGTATGGAGGCAGCTATATGGACGACTTTTGGAGGCAGCTATGGCGATGACGTGTGGAGGTAGCAATGGAGACAACGTGTGGAGGCCGCTAAAAAGACGACGTGTGGAGGCTGCTATGGAGACAATTTAATTTGGATATTGCCTGTATGTGGCTGAAACTAAGCTATTTAGACAAGGAGATACACTTTCTGGATACCACCATACAGATTAAAGACAGCCACTTAACCACAACAATATTCCATAAACCAACAGAGAGAACCGCCTACCTGAGAAATAACAGCTTCCACCCCAAACATACCAGACAATCTATCATATACAGCCAGGCCATACGCTACAACCGTATCTGTTCAAACAAGAAAGACCTGGAAAAACACCTCCTGGAGCTCAGGTCTGAATTTCTCCAGTTGGGCTACAGACCAAAAGTGACTGATAACAAAATAGGTAAAGCAGCAGCCATCAACAGAGATGATTTACTCAAATATAAGGAGACCCAACAGGAGGCCGGAGTACCCATAGTAGTCACTTACAGCCCACAACTGGAGATCCTACGTCCCATTGCCAAGGAACTCCAACCGATTCTGCATAACGACACAAGACTAAAAGAAATATTTCCAGTCCCTCCTCTCCTGTCCTTCCGGCAACCACCAAACCTCAAACAACTGGTTGTCCGGAGTGCCCTGAGACCTCCATCAGAAAATGGTACCTCACCCTGCCTGCAAAGCAGGTGTAAAATGTGCCAGCATATTCGCACAGGTGACCAGGTACCTGTACCTCAATCACAGCAGGTACATCAAGGGAACCTTTTCCTGCAGGTCCTCTAATGTGGTCTACCTTATTATGTGTCAGCAGTGTCCAACCACAGGCCTTTATGTTGGAGAAACAGGTCAGAGACTCCATCAACGTATGAACTCACACAGATATGATATTAAAAATGAAAGGAGAGATCTCCCAATGGCTGCACATTTCTCCAGAGAGGACCACACTATGGAAGATTTGCAGATTACTATTTTAATGGGACATTTTAAGACACAGAGGGAAAGGAAAGAATGGGAGTATAAATTAATGAGGAGATTCAACACCTTGCAAAGTGGTCTTAACATTGGAGGCCACAAGCAGATAAGAGCCAGGGCTCATGTGTCTCGCCTCATAGGTTTTTAATGTTTTTATTGCCATCCTGTTGTAAATAAGATGTCCATGTTCTTATCAATCTGTTGTTTTAGAGGGTTTTTTTAATATCATTTGATGATCACTGTTTAGTGTGTATAAAATGCTGTGAATTTTCTGTTTCATGCATAACATCATGTCTGATGAAGAGAACTAGTATTCTCGAAAGCTCGCCATCAAAAATACTCAGTTAGCCTCAAAAAGGTATTGCCTGATTTATTCACTCTTCTAATATTATTTGATGTCACATACTCCAGGATAAAGTCTTTTACTAACCCTTCCAATATTTTTAAGCTTATAGGCCTGTAATTGCCTGGCAAAGTTCTAGAGCACTTTTTATATATTAGCACCACATCTGCCTTGCGCCAGTCACTTGGCACCACACTAGACATTACGGAATCCCTGAAGATTTTAGACAGCGGTACAGCAATAACAGAATTGAGTTCTTTAAGAACTCTGGGGTGTAACCCATCTGATTCAGGAGCCTTGTACACATTGTAAAGGAAATGTTTTCAATTTTTGTGCTGTCTTCCATTGTAATTCTCTCAATGATGTAAATGAGCTGACAGCAGCAAAAAAAAAAAAAAAACATAGAAAATTAAAAATTGTCAAGTATTAGTGTTTGTCTTTAAGACCAGAGTAAAAAAGGTAAGATTTAGTACTTGTCTTAAAAAAAAATAGAAAGAGAATGATATTTATGTTTGGTGCACTACACAGTTGAATCCATAACTAAAATGTGTTTCCAGCAACTTGGGGTTCTTGAGTTTCCTCTTCGGTCTGAGCCCAAGTATTGGATTAATCTTTCTTGACAGAAATTATTAACCCACATTACCTCCCTCATGTAATCCCCTTGTTAACTTCAGTTTAAACCATAGTTTGACCCATTCCAACTGGTATCTGATGCTGTTGTTGTAAGCCATACCTATGTTACCAAAGATTTTTAGTGTTTATGTGTTTAATTTAATAAATGCTGCATATTCAGAAAGAGCCTCTGAAATGAATAATTTGAACAAAGCTTTCCTTCTGACCAACCCCATGCTACCAGCACTGGAGCCACAGCTATGTGCAGTATCTCACAAAGATAAGCTTATATGTAGTTGTGACTTATTACAACTTAATCATGTGAGCAAAATCAAAATTCTTTATGGGCTCCTGAATACAAGTTATGAAGTGATTTGAAGACACATTAGCCATTTTTGTGTTAATAATAATAATAATAATAATAATCTTTATTTATATAGCGCCATCAAATTCAATTTAATAGTTACATGCCAGCTTGTTTGGTGCTTCCAGCATGCCATAATCCAGCTTAATTTTTTAATTCCCAAACCTGTTAAACCATGTTCTGCCCACATGGAAAGTATGAAGATAATCCAAAGGAAAATCGCTGTCATTTGAAGCTTTACTGCTTCAGTAAGATGGTCCTGATGAAGATGAAGTCAGTAATAATAGTTTCACAGCAGTTGCTCCTAATATGCAGGGTGAATGCAGTTTACCTGAGTAAGGAGCTGCAGTAACACAGCTTTGCCACCAAACTATGAACAGGATTCTGTTTTGCACTCAATTCTAAATAGCTATAAAACTTTTTAAAATTTATATAAAATAATAGATACGAGAACTAAATAACAGGTAACCATTGGCTTCAGAGATCTTCAAGAATATTAATTTTTATTGTATGATTGAATACATTGAACTCCTTTTGAAGTAAACTCATTTTTCTCAATGATGAAATGCTGAGATTTTAATTGCTAAAAATGACTAAAATGATGAACACGTCTGAAGGAACCAATTCTTGGGTTGGAAGCTCCCCAGTCGCTGTATCTCCTGTACTCTCCAGGTCTCAGGTAATACTGACGTCCCCTGTAGTTGGGTTCCTCATAAAACATCCAGTATCCATCTTGTACTTGACAGGAATGAATGTCGTTGTAGCGGAATCTCTCATAAACATGAGGACAATCTTCATTGAACTCCATCATCTGACCACGGAAATCTTCCTTTTCATAAATCCTGACTCTGAATGAACCTTGATGCTGTTGTCAGGAAAAACGATGAAACATTTTTATGACATGAAATAGTCTTTGAATGAACAAACATAATATTTTCTATCTATTTTCTATAAATTTCAATAAATATCAAGGGTATCTATTTAATGGATGTGGAACAGTAGATTGTCAATAAAAATTGTTAACAGGAAGAAAGAATTACTATATCTAGAAAGATTGAACTAAATAACCCTTATTTTACAAACAATCCTTTTGAAAGCAACTGACCTGAGGGCTTAAGCGACAAGACCGTATAGAGTCATTATAACCCATCCATTGCTGGAAGTCTGGATACTCTCCTCTGTGAAGGAAGTACTGGTGTCCTCTGTAGTTGGGGTGTTCATACAAGATCCAGTTACCACTTTCTACACGGATAGAGTTACAACGTCTGAAGTATGAGGACAATTCTGAACATTCAGAGTGACACTCATAAGAGCGACCCTGAAAGTTCCTGTCTTCATAGAAAATAATCTACATACAGGAAATGAAATTAATAAAAAATAAAATTGTTATAGAAAAAAGGTTTGAAATTGGTTAATAACATGATGTACTACTTCATCACATTTTTAGATTTAGCCTCTCAGCATGACTCATCTGATTCTAGAAACAATATTTCATTCACTACTTAATACTTTAGGATGCTGCTGGCTTAGGGAGGTAATGACTGGTGAGTAATTACTACAAAATATTCCATTTCTCATATCAAAGTCACCATATATAATCTAAGACAGATACAAAAACATTTTGTGACATAAATTAGGTAAATGCACTTGGTACAAAAGGATACTTTTATTTTCTTACCTTTCCCATTTTGCCTTTTGGACTAGTGTTATCCAATAGATACCAGGAGTGCAGAGACCCTTTTATACTTCCATCCTCTATTGCGTTTAGATACTGCTGACATTTTGCCAACTAATCAGAATGAAAAGCTTTGTTCTCTGAAGACTTTTCAGTATCTGCTGTGGCTATTGTTGCAGTATGTTTAGCTTGCACAAATTTGTAGAAGCTTCTCAAAGAATATTACACATAAATCTTTTATTTAAAATATGTTGTATATATATATATATATATATATATATATATATATATATTTACCTCCAGTCAAGAATGGCATAGCCAGACAATTTTTTTTTAATTCTCTTTATTTTATCTGCTTTTATAAAGCAGAAAACAACAAAGTAGAACAATACAAAAATAACGTTCCAGGCTGTTTGGCTAATGAATGTTAAACAAGGTGTAACCTAACTACAAAGAAGCTGTGCTACTGGCAATTAACAGATAAATCCCCAGAAGCAGAGCTCCATCACCTTGTTCACTCGCTGCCTTTTTAACACTTAACATGTTTCTGCCAATCTTGGTGTAATTTGGTAAGGGATAGTTATCCAGCATGGTGACCGGCTGTGAGCTTGTGCATCTCAAGCCCTCAAATGACCGTCATGTAGTGTTTTTTTAACAGTTTGAGCAGACAAATGGATATAAGTGGCCTGCTAGAGGCCATTCTAAAGGGCTATGGCCTGCTCAAAAATGGAGGACGTAGTGCTTTTGCTGCTGGGTTGTTTCCATCTACGGCCTTCTCCACATCTCATTTATGTTCTCCATACTCTGGACCAACACAGCTAACCTTTTTGCCACAGCTCACATTGATGTGCCATCTTGGATGAGTTGCATTACATTAACAATAGAGATGAGCGAGCATCAAAATGCTCGGGTGCTCGTTATTCGAGACGAACTTTTCCCGATGCTCGAGTGCTCGTCTCGAATAACGAGCCCCATTGAAGTGAATGGGAGACTCGAGCATTTTTCAAGGGGACCAAGGCTCTGCACAGGGAAGCTTGTCCAAACACCTGGGAACCTCGGAAAAGGATGGAAACACCACGGAAATGGACAGGAAACTGCAGGGGCAGCATGCATGGATGCCTCTGAGGCTGCTTAATCGTACCATTATGCCAAAATTATGGGCAACAGCATGGCCATGACAGAGTGACCGAATGAGGCTAGATAGCATCTAAAACATGCAATAATTGACCCTGTCACTATAGGGGACGGCATGCAGAGGCAGCGGCAGCAGCGGCAGGCTAGAGAGTGTCATGGCGACTTACCCTAAATCAGTGATGGCGAACCTTTTAGAGATCGAGTGCCCAAACTACAACCAAGTCCGACTTATTTATCACAATGTGCCAACGCAGAAATTTAATTTGTGATTTATACTCCCTTCTCTGTCACAGCTTACATTGATATCAGCACCCTGAGGACACCAATGAAGCAGAAAATAGAAGACATTTGGATGATCGTTATAGCTTCCCTCCAGGGTCCCATAAACAGGAAGAATTGTCAGGGCCGGAGCAGGAGCTACAATGATAATCCAGATCTGTCCACATCTTCCCATTCCTCCAGTAGTCCCAGGTAGAGCTGTCACTAAAATAGCTCTGTACACAGCAAGTCCTGGGCTGTCTGGGACTGTAGGAAGATACCTGGAGTCCTCACTGGTGATCGCCTGGGTGCCCACAGAAAGGGCTCCGAGTGCCACCTCTGGCACCCGTGCCATAGGTTCGCCACCACTGCACTAGACTCTATACTATAAGTGACTGTGGTATTTTTGGGGGCTCAAGGTGGAGATGGGCGGCATAGATCATATATCTTCTTGACCTTTGCTGTCCGATGGAGAAGAATTTTGTCGCATGCTGCCGTATATTATCTTGCAACATGAAATTAAATTAGTATGTATAGACCAGTGATGGTGAACCTTTTAGAGACAGAGTGTCCAAACTACAGCCAAAACCCACCTATAAGTGCTGACATGCCAATTTAAACAATTATTTATTGATTCCTGCTGTATCACAGGTTTCAATTTTATTGGTATCCTGAGGACACCAATACAATAGAAAGAAGATGGAGAAATTTGGATTGTAGCTTACCTTCAGGGTCCCCTGAAGAGGAAGAATCAGGAGACCCAGAGCAGGAATTCTAATGACAATCCATCTCTATCCACACCTTCTTGCTCCTCCTGTAGTCCTGGCAGCCAAGGATGTTGCTTTAAAATACTGCTGAGCATGGCACATCCTGAGCTGTCATGGACCGCAGGAGGGAACCTTGAGTCCTGTCTGTCAAACTCTATGCTGGGGTGAAGGCCTGGGTGCCCACAGAAAAGGCTCTGAGTGCCACCTCTGGCACCAGTGCCATAGGTTCGCCACCACTGCCCTAAATGGACTCAGGCTTAACCAAAGGAGGTGAGCAAGAAGCGCTGAAATGATTTCCTATGTGAACAAAAGGTTGACGGTATATTTAGTCGATAACACAGCATGGTGGCGACATAGTGACCAAGTTCCATAACGTATCTGGTGAAACACCCGAAAAATGAGCCTGACACAGCTCGTTTGATAAGGGGATGACATGTGGAGGCAGCCATGGAGACGACTTCCATGATTAAAAGCGACAGTATAGGGCATCCATATTGCGCTGCTATGATTGCAACTTCAGGTCTCCAGCATGGCGGCAACAGATGGGCCGAGTTCCACTATGTATCTGGTGAAACACCTGAAAATTCTTCCTGAAACAGCTCGTTTGATAAGGGGAGGATGTATGGAGGCAGTAAAGTAGTAGTAGATTAAAGGTGCTGCAGTTAAAACCATGTTAGTTGGATCTTGGAATGGAGCTGGCGCTCCGCTGCCAGGCAAGCTTTCGCCTATCCAAGCCCTTGTCTCTCGGCTACTCCCCAAACAGCACTTCTAAGAACCTTTTGTATAAGATCAAGTGTAGTAGTGTTCTTATAAGTTTGGGATATGGCGGGTGAGGGGAATGTAAACAGATGCGCATGAAGCGCTGAAATAATATCGGTAAATGATAAAAGTTTGCCAGTATATTTTGTGGATAACACAGCAGGGTGGCGACAAAGTTAACAAGTTTGATGTGGAAGCCATGAAAACAACCCAAAATTCTGCCTGACACAGCTCGTTTGATAAGGGGACCATGTATGCCTACAGTTCATGCCAGTCGCTGCACTGGCTGCCAGTCTCCTTTCGAATACAGTTTAAAATAATAACCCTCATCCATAAAGCTCTGTATAATGCTGCACCCCCCTACCTCTCCTCTCTTATCTCAGTCTATCGCCCAACCTGTGCTCTTAGATCCGCCAGTGATCTTAGATTAACCTCTACCCTAGTGCGGACCTCCCACTCGCGTCTCCAAGACTTCTCTAGAGCTGCACCAATTCTATGGAATGCTCTGCCCCGGACTATCAGACTAATACCTAACCTCCAAAGTTTCAAACGTGCTCTTAAAACCCATTTCTTTAGGCAAGCCTATAACACTCATTAACTGCATGAAGTTTTAACTCTTCTTCTAACCCGTCCTGTGTCGTCCTCCCATCTGTTATCCAGCAACCAACAGGCACCAGACTTCTCTGCAGTCCCATTCACCCTGGACCTGGTATATAAGATGACGGCTGAGTGGTTCAAGCGACAGCAATTCCATTTATTATATTTTGTTCTATTCCCTAAGAAGAATGGCTTGACCATTAAATATTTTTACCTTTTACCTCGTGTTACCCCATCATCTTCATAAACCATAAGCTCTGGCGAGCAGGGACGTCACTCCTGTTGTTCCATACAAATGTTGTGCTCTGTTACATTACATTTGTATTTGTTTCCTATGATTTGTAAAGCACTACGGAATATGAAGGCACTATATAAATAAAGATTATTATTATTATTATTATGGAGGCAGTGAACTAGTAGTAGATTAAAGGTGCTGCAGTTAAAACTATGTTAGTTGGATCTTGGGATAGAGCTGGCGCTCCGCTTCCAGGCGAGCTTTCGCCAATCCAAGCCCCTGTCTCTAGGCTACTCCCCAAACAGCACTTCTAAGAACCTTTTGTATAAGATCAACTGTGGTAGCGTTCTTATAAGTTTGGGATATGGCGGGTGAGGGGAATGTAAACAGATGCGCAAGAAGCGCTGAAATAATATCGTTAAATGATAAAAGTTTGCCAGTATATTTTGTGGATTACACAGCAGGGTGGCGACAAAGTTAACAAGTTTGATGTGGAATGCCCTGTAATAGCTCTTGGGCGGTGTGCCTTTTATCGCCTAGGCTCAGCAGTTTGAGCACCGCCTGCTGTCGCTTAGCGATGGCACTGCTGCTGTGCATAGAGCTACCGACTGATGGCGCCATGGCCACGGATGGTAATTCGGAAGAGGAGGAGGTGGAGGAGGGGTGGGAGGAGGAGGAGGTATAGTAGGCCTTTGAGACCTGGACCGAGGTAGGCCCCGCAATCCTCTGCGTCGGCAGTATATGACCAGCCCCAGGGTCAGACTCGGTCCCAGCCTGCACCAAGTTAAGTGTAGTAGCGTTCTTATAAGTTTGGGATATGGCGGGTGAGGGGAATGTAAACAGATGCGCAAGAAGCGCTGAAATAATATCCCTAAATGGTAAAAGTTTGGCAGTATATTTTGTGGATAACACAGCAGGGTGGCGACAAAGTTAACAACTTTGATGTGGAATCCATGAAAACAACCCAAATTTCTGCCTGACACACCTCGTTTGATAAGGGGACGATGTATGGAGGCAGCTATATGGACGACTTTTGGAGGTAGCAATGGAGACAACGTGTGGAGGCTGCTATGGAGACAATTTAATTTGGATAGTGCCTGCATGTGGCAGTCCAAAAAAGTTTTCAAACCAGAGTAGCAGGTAGGTGGCCCTCCAGAAAAATGAAATAGAGTGAGTGCCTGTATGTGGCAGTCCAAAAAAGTTTTCAAACCAGAGGAGCAGGTAGGTGGCCCACCAGAAAAATGAAATAGATTGAGTGCCTGTATGTGGCAGTCCAAAAAAGTTTTCAAACCAGAGGAGCAGGTAGGTGGCCCTCCAGAAAAACTGAATAGATTGAGTGCCTGTATGTGGCAGTCCAAAAAAGTTTTCAAACCAGAGGAGCAGGTAGGTGGCCCTCCAGAAAAATGAAATAGATTGAGTGCCTGTATGTGGCAGTCCAAAAAAGTTTTCAAACCAGAGGAGCAGGTAGGTGGCTCTCCAGAAAAATGAAATAGATTGAGTGCCTGTATGTGGCAGTCCAAAAAAGTTTTCAAACCAGAGGAGCAGGTAGGTGGCCCTCCAGAAAAATTGAATAGATTGAGTGCCTGTATGTGGCAGTCCAAAAAAGTTTTCAAACCAGAGGAGCAGGTAGGTGGCCCTCCAGAAAAATGAAATAGATTGAGTGCCTGTATGTGGCAGTCCAAAAAAGTTTTCAAACCAGAGGAGCAGGTAGGTGGCCCTCCAGAAAAATGAAATAGATTGAGTGCCTGTATGTGGCAGTCCAAAAAAGTTTTCAAACCAGAGGAGCAGGTAGGTGGCCCTCCAGAAAAATTGAATAGATTGAGTGCCTGTATGTGGCACTCCCAAAAATTGTTTAAAACAGAGGACCGGGTAGGTGGCCCTCCAGAAAAATTAAATGCATAAAGTACTATAGCTAGAGCCAGTGGGCCCTGTCAAAAAATAGCCAGTTTCCTCTGCTTTAGTGTACAAAGAGGAGGAGAAGGAGGAAAATGAGGAGGAGGATAAATTATTCAGGTTGAGCTTCCTTCACCTGGTGGAGATTGGAAATTATGAGAAATCCAGGCTTTATTAATCTTAATAAGCGTCAGCCTGTCAGCGCTGTCAGTCGACAGGCGTGTACGCTTATCGGTGATGATGCCACCAGCTGCACTGAAAACCCGCTCGGACAAGACGCTAGCAGCAGGGCAGGCAAGAACCTCCAAGGCGTACAGCGCCAGTTCGTGCCACATGTCCAGCTTTGAAACCCAGTAGTTGTAGGGAGCTGTGTGATCATTTAGGACAATGGTATGGTCAGCTACGTACTCCCTCACCATCTTTCTGTAAAGATCAGCCCTACTCTGCCGAGACTGGGGACAGGTGACAGTGTCTTGCTGGGGTGACATAAAGCTGGCAAAAGCCTTGTAAAGCGTACCCTTGCCAGTGCTGGACAAGCTGCCTGCTCACCTACTCTCCCTCGCTACATGTCCCGCAGAACTACGCACTCTGCCGCTAGCGCTGTCAGAAGGGAAATAGTGTTTCAGCTTGTGCACCAGGGCCTGCTGGTATTCATGCATTCTCACACTCCTTTCCTCTCCAGGGATGAGAGTGGAAATATTTTGCTTGTACCGTGGGTCCAGGAGAGTGAATACCCAGTAATCGGTGCTGGAATAAATTCTTTGAACGCGAGGGTCACGGGATAGGCAGCCTAGCATGAAATCTGCCATATGCGACAGAGTACCAACGCGTAAGAATTCACTCCCCTCACTGGCCTGACTGTCCATTTCCTCCTCCTCCAACTCCTTCAACTCCTCTTCTTCTGCCCATACACGCTGAACAGTGAAGGACTGAACAATGGTCCCCTCTTGTGTCTCGCCAACATTCTCCTCCTCTTCCTCCTCATCCTCCTCCACCTCCACCTCCTCCGATATATGCGCTGAGAAACAGACCTAAGGGTGCTTTGGCTATCAACAAGGGAATCTTCTTCCCCCGTCTCTTGTGACGAGCGCAAAGCTTCCGACTTCATGCTGATCAGAGAGTTTTTCAACAGGCCAAGCAGCGGGATGGTGAGGCTGATGATGGCGGCATCGCCACTGACCATCTGTGTTGACTCCTCAAAGTTACTCAGCACCTGACAGATATCAGACATCCACGTCCACTCCTCATTGTAGACTTGAGGAAGCTGACTGACCTGACTACCAGTTCTGGTGGAAGTTGACATCTGGCAGTCTACAATCGCTCTGCGCTGCTTGTAAACTCTGGATAACATGGTTAATGTTGAAATCCACCTCGTGGGCACGTCGCACAACAGTCGGTGAGCGGGCAGTTGGAGGCGGCGCTGAAGAGTGGCAGCATCTGTGCTGGACTTCCTGAAATGCGCACAGATGCGGCGCACCTTCGTGAGCAAATCAGACAGATTGGGGTATGTCTTGAGGAAACGCTGAACTATCAGATTTAACACATGGGCCAGGCATGGCACATGTGTCAGTATGCCGAGTTGCAGAGCCGCCACCAGGTTACGGCCGTTGTCACACACAACCATGCCCGGCTTCAGGTTCAGCGGTGCCAGCCACAGATCAGTCTGCGCCGTGATGCCCTGTAATAGTTCTTGGGCGGTGTGCCTTTTATCGCCTAGGCTCAGCAGTTTGAGCACTGCCTGCTGTTGCTTAGCGACGGCACTGCTGCTGTGCCTAGAGCTAGCGACTGATGGCGCCATGCCCACGGATGGTAGTTCGGAGGAGGAGGTGGAGGAGGGGTGGGAGGAGGAGGAGGCATAGTATGCCTGAAAGACCTGGACCGAGGTAGGCCCCGCAATCCTCGGCGTCGGCAGTATATGACCAGCCGCAGGGTCAGACTCGGTCCCAGCCTCCACCAAGTTAACCCAATGTGCCGTCAGCGATATATAGTGGCCCTGCCCGGCAGCACTCGTCCACGTGTCCGTGGTCAGGTGGACCTTGTCAGAAATGGCTTTGGTCAGGGCACGGATGATGTTGTCTGACACGTGCTGGTGCAGAGCTGGGACGGCACATCGGGAAAAGTAGTGGCGGCTGGGGACCGAATACCGAGGGGCGGCCGCCGCCATGAGGTTGCGAAAGGCCTCGGTCTCTACTAGCCTATAGGGCAGCATCTCCAGGCTAAGCAATCTGGAGATGTGGACATTAAGGGCTTGGGCGTGCGGGTGGGTTGCACTATATTTCCGTTTCCGCTCCAGCGTCTGGGGTATGGAGAGCTGAACGCTGGTGGATGCTGTGGAGGATCGTGGAGGCGACGATGGGGTTTTTGTGCCAGGGTCCTGGGCAGGGGGCTGACTAGCAGCTGACACAGGGGAAGGAGCAGTGGTGTGCACGGCCGGAGGTGAACGGGCTTGGTGCCACTGAGTGGGGTGTTTAGCATTCATATGCCTGCGCATACTGGTGGTAGTTAAGCTAGTAGTGGTGGAACCCCTGCTGATCCTGGTTTGGCAAAGGTTGCACACCACAGTCCGTCGGTCATCCGGTGTTTCTTTAAAGAACCTCCAGACTTCTGAAAATCTAGCCCTCGCCACGGGAGCTGGACTACGGGCAACATTTGGCGCTGATGCACCTGCTCTGGCCCTGCCTCTCCGTCTGGCCCCACCACTGCCTCTTCCAACCTGTTCTGTCGAGGACTCTCCTCCGTCTCAGAAGCACTGTGTTCACCCGGCCTCTCAACCCAGCTTGGGTCTGTCACCTCATCATCCTCCGATCCCTCAGTCTGCTCCCCCCTCAGACTGAGGATAGCCAAAGGATTCTCCTTTGGCTATTTTCTAGCCAAGTATGAAAGCACACTGATGAGATGACGCTGAGTTATGAAAAAATAAACGTAAAATAAAAAGAAACTGGCAGACTGTGCCTAATTGAAATCCAACCCCTAATAAATTTTCCCACTTCGGTCTTTGCGATGGATATGTGCGTCACTAAGCACTAAACACAAAGGTCGCAAGTCTCACTACAAATTCCTCACAATTTGGTAGTAGATGCACTGCAGCAAGGACAGCCACCAGCAGATCAACCAGAAATAAAATATATATAACGCTATTGTAGGCGTAAGTAAGCCGTTTGGATTCTCCTTTGGCTATTTTCGGGCCAAGTATGAAAGCACACTGATGAGATGACGCTGAGTTATAAAAAAAGAAACGTAAAATAAAAAGAAACTGGCAGACTGTGCCTAATTGAAATCCAACCCCTAATAAATTTTCCCACTTCGGTCTTTGCGATGGATATGTGCGTCACTAAGCGCTAAACACAAAGGTCGCAAGTCTCACTACAAATTCCTCACAATTTGGTAGTAGATGCACTGCAGCAAGGACAGCCACCAGCAGATCAACCAGAAATAAAATATATATAACGCTATTGTAGGCGTAAGTAAGCCGTTTGGATTCTCCTTTGGCTATTTTCTAGCCAAGTATGAAAGCACACTGCTATGCCAGATGAGATGACGCTGAGTTATGAAAAAATAAACGTAAAATAAAAAGTAAATGGCAGACTGTGCCTAATTGAAATCAAACCCCTAATAAATTTTCCCACTTTGGTGTTTGAGGTGGATATGTGTGTCACTAAGAGCTAAACACAACAGTAGCAAGTCCCCCTGCAAATTCCTCACAATATGGTACTAGCTGCAAATAAAAAAAAAAAAAGTATAACGTTATTGTAGCCCTAAGAAGGGCTGTTGGGTTCTTGTAGACTCACTCCTGCCTAACAGTAAGCTAATAGAACACCCTAACGCTATCCCTGCAGCAGCAGCAGCTCTCTCCCTAGCGGCATCCAGACACAGAATGATCCGAGCAGCGCAGGCAGGGGCTAGTCTATTCCAGGGTCACCTGATCTGGCCAGCCAACCACTGCTATCGACGTGTAAGGGTACCACGTCATGCTGGGTGGAGTGCAGAGTCTCCTGGCTTGTGATTGGCTCTGTTTCTGGCCGCCAAAAAGCAAAACGGCGGGAGCTGCCATTTTCTCGAGCGGGCGAAGTATTCGTCCGAGCAACGAGCAGTTTCGAGTACGCTAATGCTCGAACGAACATCAAGCTCGGACGAGTATGTTCGCTCATCTCTACCCATGATTCATTCCAGATGCGAGATGCAACCTTCTGCTCCTCTAAAAGGGAATGTGTTACCAATTTTTGACTCATTAAAACCAAATCACCTAATGTGTAGATTTCTACTAAATCATTTCTATTTTTTGATTGCAGCAGAACCATCAAGTTTTGTTGGTTCAGTGAAATCTATGAAAAGTTTTATAAGCATGCTCTGTGCAGGTAAAGTTGTAGATAAAGTGTGACATCACATGGGAGGCATGGCTAGTGGTGCATGGAGCAGGACACGTGAGCTGAGAGCTCCCAGCCGCAACACTAAAACACTGGCTCAAAGCAATTCCCAAGACTGCAAACCGGCTAACAAACAAAGGATAATGTGTCCGCCATCAAGATCGGCTAAGCGGAAAGCAAAAAAAAAAGCCCAGCAATGCTATCATCCTTTACTCCGGCGGTCCACCTATCATGGAGGAAACCCGAGGGTCCCTGCTACAAAGTCGTGCCTCATCGCAGATAGCAGTGAATGTTATATACGCCCCTTCACTCACCCTCGGCCAGTGTGACATCCACGTTCTCAGCAGCCACAGCACAGGCACCCAGTCTGTCGGGAGGCACAGAGAACAGCAGCAGTAGGGCAGCTAAGAGGTGAAAGCATGTAGTGAGCAACCTCCAGATTATATTTCACAGTCAGCTTTATTAGACGGCAATGCTCACAGCAACCTAAACAATCCCATCTCTGAAAATTTGATTAGAGCTCTTATCACAGACCTAAAAACCACAATCCATTATGAGTTTCAAGTTGTATTTTCCAACTTAAGGCAAGAGATTATAGGTCGGAGCAATAGAACAAGCCACTTTAAAAATAAAACGGCAGAGATCACAGCCACGCACAATTAAATAGTAATTGCAAACTCAGAAAAAGATTAAATAAAAGCACTTAAAAACAACGTTGCCAATATCGAAGACCGTTCCAGGAGGAAAAATGTGAGTCTCAGAGGCATCTCAGAAAACGTTAAATCTAAAGATGGGCGAATTTCGACCCGAATCGAATCGTGATTAATCACTTAATGCAGAGACTGTAAGGTGTTGTAGAACATTGTGCCATGCTTAAATATGCGTAGGGAGTGTGGTTTGGTCTTCAAACAATGCTGTGTTTTAGTTTGACATGCACATGACAGCAGGCGCTCTTAGAATCGCTTCACTCTTCAATTCCATGTGCACTTACATAGGCCAATTTAACCAAATAACTGAAGCGGGAACGCAGCCTGACAAGGTAACGTCTGTGCCAACTCAAAAGGACAGAGCTGAGGGCCAAGATCCCACTATAAAGTCAAAGAGTGCACTCTTTTTACACTGACATCAGATAATTACATAGATTATGACACAACCTGTTCTGTTAAACCCTGATACATCTAGAAACCCCCCAAAAGAGTGCAGAGGGTGTTGGCTGTAATTCTGCATAGAAGTCACTGATCATTTTCCCCTTCATTTCGTCCGTCAGTGTCCGCTTTCAATCGGTCAATAATCCATCATCAATATTGCTAAAGCCAAAAACAAACAGAGATGACCAGTAAATGGGATACTTGCATGTCCTCTGTGTTCTGTATCCACTCCTGCTTTTGGCAATCAATCCTGAGGCTTTTCATTCCTTCTGACAGATGAAATGAAGGTGGAAACTAAACATAGTGGAAACGTCAAAGAGCGATGGAGGGTGAAAACAGCATTATAAAAAAATCACAGGGTGTTCCAGGGAGACAACGGCCTTTTGGCAGCAGCATGAGTAGGCAGCAGCGTGGCAAAATGACAAATTATGGAGGTGGCGGAAACATGGTAGGCCACAGAGTGGCACAATGACAGAGCGTGGAGGCGGCGGCAGAAGCAGCAGCAAGAGGCCTCAAAGTGGCACAATGATAAAAGTGTGGAGGTGGGGGCAGCAGAAGCAGCAGCAGGAGCCCACAGGTGGCAGCAACATGGTGGCAGCAGCATGAAAAGCCAAAGAGTGGCCCAGTGGTAGAATGTGGCGGTAGCGGCAGCAGGAGCCCAAAGGTGGCAGCAACAAGGAAAGCCACAGAGTGGCACAATGAGGTCGAGGTGGTGGCAGCAGCAGCAGCCCACAAAGCCCACAGCAGAGGAGGCCACATTGTGGCACAATGACGAAGTTTGAAATTAATTAGAAATTGAAATTTTACATTTAAATCTGAATTTGAAGATTAGAGACGCCACATCCATAATACATTACAGTTTTCCTGAAAATATCAGGCCTTTGCCAGAAAAGAACTGCAAAGGTGGCACCAGCAGCAGCACCAGCATGAGGTCAGAGATGTGAAGGTGGTGGCAACATGGTAGGCCACAGAGAGGCGCAATGATATAGTGTGGAGGTGGCGTCCTCAGCAGCAGGAACTCGAGCCCACAGAGTGGCACAATGATATAGTGTGGACAAGTCCAGTCCCTGGTAAAGATGGTAGGAGGCAGATGGAGCAACTGGCAGCAGAAGTATGGCATCTGGCGGGTGGCAGCATCAGAATAGTAGCTGAGGCAGGTAGTTAGAACCCAGACTCATTTCTCAACGTTTGGGGGAGGCGTCATAGATGATCTAATCTGATGCATAAGGCATTGGAGTGTTAAAATACTGGCTGATCCAAGCCTGATTCATCTTGACAAAGGTCAGTCTCTTCACATTACGGGTGGACAAGCGGGTTCTCCTTGAAGTAACGATGGTCCCCGCCACACTGAGCACCCGCAGTGATGCCACACTATTGCCCGGGCAGGGCAACATCTCTACTACAAACTCCACAAATCATGGCCACACATCAAGTTTGGCTGTCCAGTAGTCCATGGGATCCTCTACCTGAGGTGCTAAAGTGCTGTCTAAGTAGGCCACCACCTGCTGGTGCAGGATCTACTTCATGTCCCGCTGCTGCTGCTGGTGGCGGCTACCGCCATCACTAGGTGGGTAAAGAAAGTTGCTCAATAAGGAATCCAGACTTAAGCTGCTCCTACCCCCCTAGCTCCCCACAGCAGCTGTGGCAGTAGTACGTGAGCGATGAGTGCCAGGAATCCCCCGGTCAGACCTGACAATGGCGCACATAGGCAGCGACCAACTGTGTGCCAGTTGTGTGCCAGTTGTTCCTCCTTCTAAGCAGCTGGAAAATGTCACCCATTTTTGACCAGTAGCGAGGGTCCAAAAGGGTGGAGAGCCAAAAGTCATCCCTATGCCGCATGTTGATATTCGGCTGTCATTAGCTAGGCAAAGCAGCATGCTGCGGGCCATTTGCGCAAGTGACTCTGAGGGACTCCTGGCTTCCATTTCCAGTGTATACTGCTACGGTGCTTCTGGGTCATCTGCCTTGTCTTCTAACTCCTCCAGATGCTCGTCCTCTCTTGTCACCTGAGTGGAAAAACCACCGATTTCACCAGACTCTGCTCCAATGTCCTCCTCCTCCTCCTCCAGTTCAGCCCCCACCGGACCCATGTGGCCATTAGATGTAGTCTGCACTTCTCCAGTACCCTGACGATTTTGCAGCATGAGCTCCAGGACATGAAGCAGTGGAATGGCGTTATTCATTCCGCAGTCCTGGTGACTGACAAATAACATGGCCTCTTCAAAGAGCTGACATCAAAGTTACACTGGGGAGTACTTCGTTCCGCTTGCATCACCAAAAAATCATTAATGGTTTTTCTCTGTTCATACAGGCAGTCTAACATATCGAGGCTGGAATTCCAACAGGTGGAAACATCGCATATCAGACTATGTTGAGGTAAGCCGTTCTGACGCTGCAACTAGAGGAGGGTGTGCTTGAATTTGTAAGAATGACATGCATAGTTTCCTGGCCATTTTTAGATTGTCTTGCAGATGGGTGGAAGACTTGAGGAATCTGTTGACAACCAGATTAAACACGTGCACCATGCAGGGTGCATGGGCTATCCCTCCTCGGTGCAGCGTGGAGACCATGTTCCTCCCATTGTCTGTCACCATGGTTCTGATTTTTAGTTGTTGCGGAGAAAGCCACACATTGGGGCAGGTTCACTTACCCGGTCCTGTCCCGCAGTGCAATGTCCGACGAGGATTTGGGTCTACTGCGATTCCCTAAGATTGTGTCCCGGAGTTACTGCAGGTGTGGGCTGCTGCGCCGAGGTCCGCCAGACTTCACCTTCTTCTTCCTGGTGCATGTGAGTATTTGACCTTGTGACACAATTCGTTTTTTAAATTCTGTGTTTTTTCCGAATCTGTCGCGTTGTCCGAAGGCCCCCCATTTCTGTTGCGTGCATGCCGACGAGGATGCGCCACATTCCAATCCCGTGCACCAAAAACCCAGGCCAATTTGGCGCAAAATGAAAATATTCAGGAAACCCGACAAAAGTGCGGTGTTCAGACCCTTAGTAAATGAGTAAATGACCCCATTGATTTCTTGTTGCATGGCGGGGAACAGTTCCTCTACTGTGTGACTTCGTTCGCCCAGGCAAACCAGGTGTAGAACTGAGTGACACCACTGTGGCTTGCACATGTGGTTTGATGGAGCAGCACTTGTGGAAGCTGAGATGGTGGTGTAGAAGGAGGAGGCAGACACTGGCGTAGTAGCAGCTGTTTGACAATGTGGAGGAGAAAGCGGTTTGGCGTGTGGTGTGGCTGGGCTGGAAGCACATTCACCCAGTGGGCTGTAAAGAACATGTACTGGCCCTGACTGTAGTTACAGCTCCACACGTCCGCGCTGCCTTGCACCTTGGAAGAAACTGATAAACTCAAGGACTGGCCCACCTTCTGTTGTACATAATGGTAAAGGGCTGGCACTGCCTTTTAGGAAAAAAAATTGCGACTTGGAACTCTCCTCCTCGGTTCGGTACAAACCATTAGTTATCTAAAGGTTGCAGAGTCCACGACTTGGAAAGGGAGTACCAACAACTTGGACAAGAGCACGGTCAGCTTCTGCACCTTAGGATGGCTGGACGCATACAGTTGTCTCTTTGTAATTGCCTCGCTCAACGACATCTGTTCCATGCTTCTCCCAGGCCATTGGATAGCCTGTTTTTGCAGGGCCATGGTGCCAACGTTAGCTCCCTAGCCACGCTTCACTTTCTGCCCGCAGATTCTACATATACACACGCTCGGCTCCTCTGGTGTCTTAACAAAAATCTGCCACACTGCCGAGGTGGTGATTTTACTACCAACACTGTGCACTGACTGACTACTAATGCCGCTGCCTCAGTGAGCCCCTGTACCACTACTTACTTGGACCTCAGAAGCGGGGTTTGTACCCCATGGCTGTTTGGCTCCTGTGCTCACACTGCTGCCACTCTGCTGACTCACGGCCACAGTAGCGACTTGCTGCCTGCTCCGCTGCCTAACACGCAAGCTAACAATTTGTGTTTCCCTGTCACTGCTACTCTCCTTAACGGTGTCAGTATGCACAGCCTGCCCAATGCACGAAGCAGAGGATGTCTGCCCTATCTCTTCACTGCCAAGCAGCTGCCGACTTTCCTCAAACACTTTGTCCTCGCTGAATAGTGGAGCTGAGCCCAGACCACCTAGTAGCTATCTGGCTGAGGGAAATGAACAGGACAGAGGCTGGTTGAGGACAGGTGAGGGCCGCTGACCTGCTCCTGGGCCATGCCAACTAATTGTTGTATCTGACGAATCCACAGACTCTTAGCTGGGGTTGTCAGATGTTATATTTGAGGAATTGGGTGACCTAGTCAGCCAATCAACAAACTTCTGGTTGTTGATCAACACACTGCCGCTAGATGACAATGACAGTTCTGGCCTCACAGAGTCACTCCTGGTGCGACGTCCCCTTAGTGTGCTGCGACCTCTGCCAGCTCCTTCTGCCACCTTTCTGTTAGACATAGTGGTTAATCAACTATGTGGATTTGACACTTATTTGTTGCTCTCAAATTTAGCAACAAAAAAGTATTGGAATTTGCATTATACAGATACCCCACAATGGACACGGTGGGATTGGAGCAGAAATCACTACAGAAAGTATATGATTTCTTCCTATTCACTTCAGCAACTAAAAAGAACTGCTATTTGTGGTATACAGATCCCGCATAACGGACATCCTTGGAGCAAAAATCACAACAGCACAGTACAGTAAAAGCAGCTTGACGCTACAGGCAGCACATGCAGTGTGAAGTGCAGAGATAAGAAAATGTCTGCTTCTTTTATAGTCTGTGTGACATCACATAAGCCTGCCAGTTGCTGATAGGCTTACAGGTCTGCAAATGTGATCGAGGGTGTTCCTTTCTCCTTCCCAGAATTCTCTGCCCCATGTAACACGTTGTACTTATGCCCATTTTGGTAATAACTTTGTTCCCACGAATCCTAATCGAAGTTAGAATCATTAGAATCGATTCGCCCATCTCTAGTTAAAACTAAAGAATTACATGATATCTTAGCAGACTTTTTTGTCTGCTTGCTACCTCAAGCCTCAGCACTGGGCTGACTTTTCATTGGGGTACAACCAGTTTTCCGCAGATAACTTGCACCTAAACGGAAGGGGGGCCTCTGTGCTGGGGGAGAATATCCTTGCAGGGGTGGGGGAGTATTTAAACTAGAATCGGGGAGGAGGAAAAGGGGGTAGACACTAAAGGGGTAGACAGGTCAGAGAGGGGGCAGGTTATGTTGGTGAGTGGTGAGGTGGGCCGTGTATGGGGGACTAAGGTAGTGGATAACGAGATCCACAAGTTGCAAAACAGTAGTGACGATATATGTGCCGGTAAAATTACTTTAGATCAGATAAATAACTGTGGAAAATTAAAGTGTATGTTCACAAATGCCATAAGTATCACAAGGAAAATGGGTGAGCTTGAGGCTCAGGTATTAGAGGTACAGTAAGATGTTGTTGGTATAGTGGAGACATGGCTCGAGGCATCACACTCTTTTGGAAAGTCAGGGCAAATAGGAGAGGAGGTGGTGTATGTCTGTATGTCAGAAGAGCAAATACTTGAACAAAATAACCAAATAAGCAGAAGTTTATATGACAAAGTCAAACTTTTATTAATCACAATAAAAATTAATACAAATAAAGACAGTGATGAGTAGACCAAAGGAACAAATAAAAGTGGCTGTACACAAGTAATGATAGCCAAGAGAGGACTAAGGGGTAGGTTATACAATTCATGATAGGAGAAAATATGGCACAGAGGGGAGATAAGGGTAAGGAGACCAAACTCACACAGCCAAGTCAAGAGCCTAAGTCGGATTGTTAGTATACCATACCACAGAATAGGTGCACACGCCACAGACCCCAACACGTGTTTCGCCATTAGGCTTTATCAAGGGGACTGCTATATGTTGGGGGTGTCAGGTATTTAAGATGCCATGGACCAATTGCAAAGTGCACTGGATAATGACCACCTGGATAAATGCCGTGAAGAAGTGCGCAAACCGACCATACAGGTATGTATCTGCTGGCATGTAAGACACCGGCCGCGGTCCGGCGATCTAGTGCGCATGCGCCAGAATAGCAAGATATTGCAGGAACATCCGCGTATCAACCAGCAGCAACACCCGGCATGAAAAAATGGTTTATGCATACGCGCAAAGAACTAATATGCGGAGTGAAACGGCATAACAGGTGGTAAGTATTGTAAAAGGCATAAAAAGATACATATATCAGATCACATATATTGCACATGAGCCCTGTATATAATACATTGAAGGTGAATAGTGCAGACAAAAATATTTACAAGAGGTGAAGATAAAACCTGGTGTGTATATTGTAAAGAGGCCACAGATACACTCACCGGCCACTTTATTAGGTACACCTGTCCAACTGCTCATTAACACTTAATTTCTTTTTTTTTTATATATATAATTGTATTTTTATTGAAAGTTTTACAAACAATGTGACAACAAATGTCAGCTTAGAAACATGCAGTAAAAATTTTTTCCAATATAAACATATAAAAAACAGGACTTATCGGATCTGAAAGCAATATTTACATCAATCTGTTTCTTTCGGCTAGGATCTATCCACATATCAAGCATAATAATTATACAGCAATTCTCAGGTGTGTAACCATACGATATAAGATCTGGACAGTGCTGAGGCCTATATATAAACAATCGTGTACTGCATAAGGCTTTCGAAGTTGTTGGCCTCACTGCCAAGGCCTGCAATCAGGCGCAACCACTGAGGTGTTAACACCTTCCTAGCAAAGATCCTAATAAACAATAAAGAAAAACAACCAGTAGTAGAGACATAAGGATAACATTCATACTCACAATGACGACAAACAACATACAAACAAAAAACCCGAACAATTGGGTGTCCACTTCACTCTTCATCACGCCTCAACTCCTCTGCCCAAAAGCGGTCCCACTGGTCCCATACCTTATCAAAAGCTAAAATGCGGTTATTCAGGGAGGCAGTTAGAGATTCCATTGTGCGAATACCCCTTACTCTGGAGAGAAGGTCAAAGCGGCAAGGGGGAGCTTGCCTCGGGGAGGCAAGGGGGAGGTTGGCGGAGGGCTGGAGATTGAACTTATCTCGCAAGGTCTCAAAAGGTAAAATCTTCCTATCTCGGTAGTCCACGATGTCTGCAAACCTAAATAATCCCTTCTCATGCCAGGGCTTGAAGTCCTGTGTAGCCCCTGCACACTGCAAGGAAGGAGTATGTAAAAAGGACTGCATTGGAGAACACTGTGACACCAAGGGAAATCTATTCATACAAGCTCTCCAGATTTTAATTGTGAAGGTGATGGGACCTAGTAGGGAGCTAGACGTCAGGGGCGGATTCTTGAACCAAAGGTAGGAGTTGGGGTGGAATGGGGCTAACCACAATTTTTCAATCTCCATCCGCTTGGAGAATGCCCACAAAGTGGACCAGGCCGGAAAGCGTCTCAGGTGGGTCGCCCAATAATACTTAGTTATGTCTGGTACTGACAAGCCTCCCCTAGATTTATGGGAAAGCAAAACTGACTTGGAAATCCTATGCCTCTTTTTGGCCATATGAAATGTAAAATCAGCGCCTGCAGAGATCGCAGGGCGCTCAGAGGAAACGTTTTGAAAACATAAAGCAACTTGGGCAAGATGGTCATTTTGACCGCTGCTATCCTGCCAAAAAGAGACAGGGGGATGGAGTTCCACTTATCGAGCACTTATCTTATTTCCCAGAAAAGACCAGGAAAATTCTATGCATAAAGGGAGCCATAAGAAGGAGTCAGTAGTATCCCAAGATATTTGATAGCGTCCGTCTTCCAATTGTAATTGAAGGTCAATTTAAGGTTGTCTACTAGGGCTTGCGGGTCACGGTGAGCAGAATATCATCCGCATACAGCGCCAATTTGAATTCCTTATCTCGAAGTGCGATGCCATGAATATTGGGGTCTTGCCTGATAATGGAGGCTAAGGGTTCTATGCATAGTATGAACAGAAGAGGGGATAGCGGGCAACCCTGTAACATTTCATATCTGCAGAGGTGGGGAAGATGCGTGCGGAAGCTTAATTTGAGATGTGGGATTTAAGTATAGCCCTTTCAGAGCCTGAAGGAAGGGCCCCTTTATACCGATTTGTTATAGGACCTGAAACATAAAGGGTCAACTAAGGCGGTCAAACGCCTTTTCGGCATCTAAGCTTAAGACCAGTGCTTGATCTCCCCGTTTGTTGACCAGGTCAATAAGATCAATCGTTCTCCTAGTGTTGTAGCCCCCCTGCCAACCAGGGACAAACCCAACCTGGTCTTTATGGATCAGTTGGGGAATCCACTGAATCAGACGATTGGCCAATAATTTTGTGAATATTTTTAAATCCGTATTCAAGAGTGCTATTGGTCTATAATTTACACAATCAGTTGCATCTTTCCCAGGTTTAGGAATGAGAGTAATGTATGAGTGAGTGGCAGGAGTTCGCCTTTAAGGAAGGCATTGAACAGCTTCGTCATTCGGGGCAACAACACATCAGAGAAGACTTGATAATACAAGTATGTGAGTCCATCAGGGCCCGGGGACTTCCCATTAGGCATTTCCTTTATTATCTCTCCTATCTCATCTGGTGTTAGTTCTGAGTTGAGGGCCTCAGCAGCCTCCCGGGGTAACCCTGGAAGGGAGCATGATTCTAGAAAATCAACCAGAGCTGTTTTCCTGAGGTTCTCATCTCGGGGTAGGGTGTCTGGTAGGGAATATAATTTAGTGTAAAAATCATGAAAGCGGGATGCTATTGCCCTTGGGTCATGGAGTAAGCCCCTTGCAGAGTCCTGTATGACATGGGGGACCTGATGATCTCTCTTTTCCCTCAGTTGCTTTGCTAACAGGGAGTGCAGTTTATTGGCTTGCTCATAGTATCTCTGTCTTGTAAACACAAGTAGCTTCTCAACCGCTTGAGTTTGAATTTCCCTAAGCTTCTCCCTCGTCTCCGTCAGCAGGCGTAAGCGACTCCTAGTGTTTGCCTATCTCCTTTCGCAATTCCCTTTCCAAATGCAATCTATTCTTTTTGAGTCTGGTCCCTTGCTCCATACAGTGTTCCCTTAAAACTGCTTTGTGAGCCTCCCAGATCATAGGGATGGAGGGTATGGATTCCTAATTAAATTGAAAATACTCTTTCAGGGCTGCAGTAAGCCCCTCCTTAATTAAGGGATTTTTAAGAAGGGACTCATTCAGGCGCCAATGACAGGCCCTAACTGAAGAGAAGTCCTCCCTTAGTGTCAAATGGACTGGCGCATGATCTGACCACAAAATATCCCCCACCTCTGCAGATTGCATCAACCGTAATATTTGTATGTCTCCAAACCAGTAGTCAATACGGGTGTGTGTGCCATGTGGGGCAGAATAGAAGGTGAAGGAGCGGTCGCCAGGGTTGCCCACCCTCCACAAGTCATACAAGGCAAATCGTCGAATAACTCTACGAAAGGCCATCAAGATAGTGTTCTGGGATCTTGTTGGGTTAATTGCTAAGCGGTCCATGGTTTCCGAAAAAATTACATTAAAGTCACCCCCTAACAGTAATGGCGCTGGCGGGAGTTTAGTCAATTTGTTCAGGACTTTGGTGACAACCTGAGACTTATTAGGGGCGTACAATTTTCATAAGAGAATTGGTGACCCAAACATTTTACCCTGAATGATAATGTATCGTTCATTGGGATCTGAGGTCACCGATTCCCGGGACAATGGGACAAGAAGTAGAGAGTAAAATCGCTACTCCCGTTTTTTTATTATCTGTGGAGGCCATATAGGAGACAGGGTATAGGTGCCTCGCAAAATTAAGGTTCCCTGTGGATTCAAAGTGTGTTTCCTGCAAGAAAACTACATCAGCCCTAGTCCTTTTCAACTCGTTAAGCACAAGGCGATGCTTACGGGCTGAGTTGAGCCCCTTCACATTCAATGTCAGGAACTGGACCATGATAGACTTAGCAGATAGTGTGTGGAACGGATAGTACACACCTATGTGAGCTTTACCTAAGTTCAGCTTCTGACTGGGAAGGTCTGTTCACTGCTTTCACAACGCCTCTTCCAAGTGCGGAGAAAGAAACTCTTTGCACGCGGCACCCTAAATCAATGGGGAGACAAAAAGATACAAACAGAGACACAACAGACACCCGACAAGACAGGCACTCGACTAGGAACGACAGGGAAGGGGAAACAAATAAAATAGGACAAACAAGGAAGGGAGAAGGAAAATAGAATAACAATTCTATAACTAGAGAGAGGAGAACCCTCCCGTCTCCAGTGCAGGTCTATTCAGCCCGTCTACCCCTGAACTCGGGGAGTGCAGTCGGCTGACCCAGAACCTTCCTCCACCTAAAAGCTGGGGGGGTAAGGTCTGAGAAGGACCCACTTACGGAGGGCAGTGTGGTAGTGGAGTCCTCTAATGGACTATAAACACTTTAAGGCACAAGTCCAAATAACTTGAAAAAAAGGTAAACAAATTACAGTAAGACGTCACATCGGGAGAAGCACCCCAGTGCCTTAGTGCACGTAAGTAGTTAACAAACTAAGAGAGAGAATACCCTGGAAGTACAACCAAGCAACCCCCCCCCCCCAGATCAACATGACAAAAGAAATTAACTTTAAAGGATATGTAGCAGGGCAGTCAGTCGCCCTCAATCACGCGAGTCTCTAGATGAGGCCCTATTTCACGGTCTTCATCGCTTCTGCTGTAGTTGGCTTCCATCTTGCTGCTGAAACATCGGTGGAGGAAGGAGGTCCCAGTTATCCATCTTTGGAGTCGGGATGCCCCAGGCATTGCAGAATTCCTGCAAATCCGCACTTGCAGATAATGTGGTCGTGACTCCATCTTTGGTAGCTGATAGGGCAAAAGGAAAGTTCCATCGGTAGGAGATATCGTGCTCACGTAACACATTCAGCAACGGTTGCATAATCCTCCTCTTCTGAAGGGTAATTCCTGATAAGTCCCGATAGAGCTGCACCTCCTCGCCATTAAAAGCAAAATCTCTCTTTCTTCTTGCCAGGGACATGATGCGTTCTTTTAGCTAAAAATCAAGCAGATGATATCTCTCGGATTCGCCCCCATCGATTTAGGCCTCAATGCTCGGTGTGCTCTATCAAGCTTAATTTGTGTCTCCGGTTCCCCCAACAGCGTAGAAAATAAAGCTTGAAGGGTAGAACGGACATCTTGTTTACCCTCTACTTCAGGGATGCCCCTCACCCGAATATTGTTGCGCCTGCCCCTGTTATCCAGGTCTTCCAGATGTCTGGCTATATCCTGTGGCATAGAGGACTGGGTGCGCAAAGCCTGTTGCGTATGTGAAACTTGACGTTTTGTATCCGCTTGCTCAGCTTCCAGATTGTCAATTTTCTGTGTCATAGACTGGATATCATGTCGCATCTCCAAGAATTCGGTTTTAAAGGTTTCCTTGACAGCAATCAAAAACTTAAAGTCCTTTTTAGTAGGTAGATTCTGCAAATGGGTATGCCAATTCAAATCAGGGACCGGTAGTCTCCTATCCGTAGCGGAGGCGGTATATTGTTGTCCGGGTGAGGACTTCCATTCTGGGGAGGGTGCCGCATAACGTGCAAGAGCAGGAGTAGCACTGATGTCATCTCCAATTGACTGTGACAGCGGGACATATGGGATTCCGGGTGTAAACACCCCTGGCTGTGAGATAGTAGGGGATCTGAGAGGTGGTGCCTGTGCCCGAGGGTCCCCCTGCCCTGTTTCCATCATCAGCGGGTGGAGGGTGGGCGATTTGGGAAGCCTTCCCACCTTCATCCTGCTGCTGGGGATATCCCTGTTGTGACTCCTGAGCCGAGGTGTCTTTAGACGGGCGCTTCTTCGCCAGAGGGGAGGCCTGCTGCCCGTGTGGCGCTTGGGCGCCAAGATGGCGACCGGAAGCTGCCTGGTGCAGGGAAGCCGCCGCACAGCGCCGTGCCTGCGGGGGTGACGCAGTGGTGTCCGGAGAGCTGCGCTTACCCGCCGGAGCCGTGGGCGACATCGTGGTCCTCGGGGAAGCTGGTGGAGCCGTTTTCGCCGGCATCCTGCAGCTGTGCGCGGACCCCGCCGGTGATTCAGTGGCGGGAGCGGAGCAGAGGTACCGGGTAAGTGCCGTATCTCCTCCCGGTGTGGCAGGTCGTGGTCCGGGGGTCTTCACTCCCCTTCCAGGGGCCTTTTTAACTTTGGGGGCCAGGGTAGCTCCTCTCTATTCAGGTTAATCTGGCACCAGGGTGACGGAGCTCACTCAGTGTGCGGCCATCGTCTTCGAGGTCCAGCCACGCCCCCCTTTAACACTTAATTTCTAATCAGCCAATCACATGGCGGCAACTCAGTGCATTTAGGCATGTAGACATGGTCAAGACAATCTCCTGCAGTTCAAACCGAGCATCAGTATGGGGAAGAAAGGTGATTTGAGTGCCTTTGAACGTGGCATGGTTGTTGGTGCCAGAAGGGCTGGTCTGAGGATTTCAGAAACTGCTGATCTACTGGGATTTTCACACAAAACCATCTCTAGGGTTTACAGAGAATGGTCCGAAAAAGAGTTCTGTGGGCGGAAATGCCTTGTTGATGCCAGAGGTCAGAGGAGAATGGGCAGACTGGTTCGAGCTGATAGAAAGGCAACAGTGACTCACATCACCATCCTGTCAGGTTCGCTAGGGAGATTGCTGGGACTTCTAGTTCTTCTGGTGGTGCCAGCAGCGTTCTCCGTACCCCGGCGCGTATCCGCGCAAACTCCACCTCTCGTCCTGGGCAGCGGCTGCTAAGATCTCGCGCTGTCTAGGAGGGGCTGGGACTTTGAACCTCTGCTGGGTGCCTGGTTATTCTGCACCGTGAGGGGTTAATTCCCAGGTACTGTCCAGCTCCTATCAGATTCTGGAGGTGGAGTTCTGGCTGCATAAATTGCAGCTTCACTAGTTCCCAGTGCCAGTGTTTGAAAATCCCTTTCTCCCTGGTTGCTGCTCGTTTGTATTGCTCAGTATCTGTATCTATATTGTTGTTTACTCGGCTAGTTTTTGGACTTTGACTCTTGCTTACTGATTCTGCCTTTGACGTTCCCTCTAGTTGTGACTCCGGCTTGTTTACTATTCTTTCATGTTCTATGTTTGTCAGTCTGTTTGTGTTTGCCCTTATCCACACTTACTCAGTATATTCCGAGTCTTCAAGTAGTCGCCCCACGGTTTAGCGTGGGGGGGCTATAGGAAGGGACAGAGGTTGGGGTAAGCTCAGGGCTCACCTTCCCCTGTCTTGTGTGTACCCTATCCTAACAGAAACACTGGCCTAACATAGGTCTGCATCCTGTATCCGACCTGCTACATTCTCTCCTTCCATGGAGCCTTTGTCAGCTGTGGTCGCTCAGGTCCAGACCCTAACTCAGTTTGTTCAGGATCTAGCTTCCCGTCTCCAAATTCAGGAATCTATGCAGGTTCCACGGCAGACATCACCGCAGGATCCACTGCCACCCATACCTGAACCTAAGGTTCCTCTCCCTGACGTGTTTTTTGGTGACCGTAAGCATTTTTTTTCATTTCGGGAGGGCTGTAAACTTTACTTTTCTTTACGCCCTCGTTCATCGGGCACAGAGATTCAAAGGGTGGGCGTGGTAATTTCCCTGTTGCGTGGGGATCCGCAAAATTGGGCTTTTTCTCTCCCACCTGACTCTCCATCCCGTTCTTCTCTTGACGCTTTTTTTTCTGCTTTAGGCCAGATTTATGACGAACCTGACCGTCGAGCACTTGCAGTTTCCCACCTTAGATCTCTGTGTCAGGGAAAACGGACAGCAGAAGAGTATTGTGCCCAGTTCAGACAGTATGTGACTGACTCGCAATGGAATGACTGCGCCCTAAAAGACCAATTTATGTCCGGACTGTCAGACCGAGTACAGGACTTAGTCTTAGCTTATGCCGAGCCTCAGACATTAGATGATGCTATGACTCTGGTCATCCGAGTTGATCGTCGCCTAAGATCCAGGCGATCACCTCGGGTGTCCTCGGACTGTCAGCCAGCGGCCAGTCCGTCTCCGGGTAGTCCAGAATTGGAATCCATGGAGCTGGATAGCATCTCTCCTGCACAGCGGAAGCAACGTCGAGTGAGACGCCATCTTTGTTTCTACTGTGGAAGTCCTGATCATCAGATCAACACCTGTTCCAAGAGGCAGCAGCAGGAAAACTTCCGCTCCTAAGCAGTAGTCGGGGGGACTGCTTAGGAGCTCAGGTACTCCCTATTGTGGCTAGAATGTATTTACCTTGTACGGTTAAGTTTCAGTCTGTTTCCTGCACTGGTCGCGCCTTTTTGGATTCAGGTGCTGCGACTAATTTAATCGATTATAATTTTGTCTCTCAGTTTGGCATGTCATTGATTCCATTGTCCACTCCTATCCAGATGTCGGGTGCGGATTTGACCCCTCTACAGGCAGGGTTGATCAAATTCCGAACCCCGCAGATGAAGCTTATGGTGGGAGCTATGCATGAAGAATGGTGTTCTTTTCTAGTTATGGAAAACCTGTCTGAAAATGTCATTCTTGGTCTACCCTGGCTCCGGATCCATAATCCGGTAATTAATTGGGAAACTCTGGAGCTGGTTCATTGGGGTCCTCTCTGTAAGGAACACCTGACCAGAGTTTCACTATGTACAGTAGTGACGGAAGATCAGAGTCTTCCAGGTTTTCTCTCTGACTACTCAGATGTGTTTTCTAAACCCTTGTCCCAAGTCCTTCCTCCTCACAGGGAGTTTGATTGTAAAATTGACCTTCTTTCCGATGCTAGATTGCCTAAGGGTCGTATATATAACTTGTCGGTGCCAGAACGGGAGGCACTAAAGAGCTATATTGAGGAGAGTTTGGCAATCGGACATATTCGTCCCTCTGAGTCGCCCACTGGGGCCGGGTTCTTTTTTGTTGAGAAAAAAGATGGTGGTTTACGGCCGTGTATTGATTATCGAGAATTAAATAAGATAACGGTAAAAAACTCTGGTCCCCTCCCCTTGATCCCGGATCTCTTAAATCAGGTTTCTGGGGCCCAAGTTTTCTCTAAATTAGATCTCAGAGGGGCTTATAACCTGATTCGGGTCCGAGAAGGGGATGAGTGGAAAACCGCATTTAATACACCTTTGGGGCACTTTGAATACCTGGTTATGCCTTTTGGTTTGAGTAATGCCCCAGCGGTTTTTCAAGGTTTTATGAACTCCATCTTTCATGATTACATCGGTGTGTTTATGGTGGTGTATCTAGACGATATTTTGATTTTTTCTCCTGATATGGTTTCTCACCAGCAACATCTCCGCCAAGTACTTACCAGGTTGCGCAAAAACCACCTCTTCGCTAAGCTGGAAAAGTGTGTTTTTTGCGTCCAGAAGGTTTCCTTCTTAGGTTATGTTGTGACTCCCTCTGATGTACAGATGGATCCGAGTAAGGTTCAGGCGCTCACGGACTGGGTTCGGCCTACAAATCTTAAGGCCCTTCAACGATTTTTAGGTTTCGCTAACTATTATCGGAACTTTATAAAGAACTTTTCTGTGATCGCCAAACCCCTCACGGATCTAACCCGTAAGGGTGCTGATCCAAACAACTGGTCCCCTGCCGCTTGCTCAGCGTTTGAAACTTTAAAAGCGGCATTCTCGTCAGCCCCAGTTTTGGTTCAACCTGACCTCTCTCTACCGTTTGTTGTGGAAGTTGATGCCTCCGAGGTAGGAGTAGGTGCAGTGTTGTCTCAGGGGTCCTCCACTCTCACCAGACTGAGGCCCTGTGCATATTTCTCTAGAAAGTTTTCCTCTTGTGAGAGGAATTATGATATTGGTAATCGAGAGCTCCTTGCCATTAAGTGGGCATTTGAAGTCTGGCGACACTTTTTGGAGGGAGCTCTTCATCCGATAACTGTGCTCACAGATCATAAGAACTTAGTATATTTGGATACTGCTAAGCGTTTGAACTCACGTCAGGCTAGGTGGGCCTTGTTTTTCTCTCGCTTTAATTTTGTGGTCACCTACCGACCTGGGTCAAAAAATGTGAAGGCTGATGCCTTGTCCCGTAGCTTTGGGACTCCTGAGCTTCCAGCGACTACGGACTGTAATATTTTGTCTCCAGGTGTTGTGTTGGCAGCTGTCTCCTCCCACCTCTCCTCTCAAATTTTAGCAGGACAAAAATCTGCACCCAAAGACCTTCCGGAAGGCAAATTGTTTGTTCCTATTTCTTGTCGTTTGAGAGTGTTGGAGGAGACGCATTGCTCAGTATTGGCAGGTCATCCGGGTAAGCGGAGTACCTTGGATCTCGTAAAGAGAAGTTACTGGTGGCCTCACATGACTAAAGATGTGCACACATTTGTCCAAGCCTGTCAGGTCTGTGCGCGAGGAAAGACTCCCAGGAGACGTCCTGAGGGGCCTCTTCTTCCGCTTCCAGTTCCCACCAGGCCATGGTCTAAAGTGTCAATGGATTTTGTCACTGATCTGCCAGCATCTCAAGGCTATACAGTGATTTGGGTGGTAGTGGACCGTTTCTCCAAGATGGGACACTTTGTTCCATTAAAAAAGTTACCCTCAGCTGAAGAATTGGCTGATTTGTTTATACAGAATATTGTACGCCTCCATGGTATACCAGATGATATTGTGTCTGATAGGGGCGTACAATTTGTTTCCAAATTTTGGCGAGCATTCTGTTCTAGACTGGAAGTTAATCTGTCGTTCTCCTCTGCGTTTCATCCTGAGTCTAATGGTCAGTCCGAGAGAATGAATCAGGAGATGATTCAATATCTGCGACTCTTTGTCTCGGACAGTCAGGACCAGTGGGTGAAATTCCTTCCGTTGGCAGAATTTGCTATTAATAACCACTGTAGTTCGTCCATTGGAAGGGTTTTGGTCCTGAGGATAGGTCTTGGGTTCCGGCTAGAGATGTTCATGCTCCACGGTTGCTCAGGTTGTTTCATCAGGCCAACCCTCAGAAGCCATCTTTAAGATCTAGGGGTCCGAAGGCCCCCCGTCAGAGGGGGGGTACTGTCAGGTTCGCTAGGGAGATTGCTGGGACTTCTGGTTCTTCTGGTGGTGCCAGCAGCGTTCTCCGTACCCCGTATCCGCGCAAACTCCACCTCTCGTCCTGGGCAGCGGCTGCTAAGATCTCGCGCTGTCTAGGAGGGGCTGGGACTTTGAACCTCTGCTGGGTGCCTGGTTATTCTGCACCGTGAGGGGTTAATTCCCAGGTACTGTCCAGCTCCTATCAGATTCTGGAGGTGGAGTTCTGGCTGCATAAATTGCAGCTTCACTAGTTCCCAGTGCCAGTGTTTGAAAATCCCTTTCTCCCTGGTTGCTGCTCGTTTGTATTGCTCAGTATCTGTATCTATATTGTTGTTTACTCGGCTAGTTTTTGGACTTTGACTCTTGCTTACTGATTCTGCCTTTGACGTTCCCTCTAGTTGTGACTCCGGCTTGTTTACTATTCTTTCATGTTCTATGTTTGTCAGTCTGTTTGTGTTTGCCCTTATCCACACTTACTCAGTATATTCCGAGTCTTCAAGTAGTCGCCCCACGGTTTAGCGTGGGGGGGCTATAGGAAGGGACAGAGGTTGGGGTAAGCTCAGGGCTCACCTTCCCCTGTCTTGTGTGTACCCTATCCTAACACATCCATTATAACCAAGGTAGGCAAAAGAGCATCTCTGAACGCACAGTACGTCGAACTTTGAGGCAGATGGGCTACAGCAGCAAAAGACCACACCGGGTGCCACTCCTTTCAGCTAAGAACAGGAAACTGAGGCTACAATTTGCACAAGCTCATCGACAATTGGACAGTAGAAGATTGGAAAAAACATTGCCTGGTCTGATGAGTCTCGATTTATGCTGCGACATTCGGATGGTAGGGTCAGAATTTGGCATCAACAACATAAAAGCATGGATCCATCCTGCCTTGTATCAACGGTTCAGGCTGGTGGTGGTGGTGTCATGGTGTGGGGTATATTTTCTTGGCACTCTTTGGGCCCCTTGGTACCAATTGAGCATCGTTGCAACGCCACAGCCTACCTGAGTATTGTTGCTGACCATGTCCATCCCTTCATGACCACAATGTACCCAACATCTGATGGCTACTTTTAGCAGGATAATGCGCCATGTCAGAATCATCTCAGACTGGTTTCTTGAACATGACAATGAGTTCACTGTACTCAAATGGCCTCCACAGTCACCAGATCTCAATCCAATAGAGCATCTTTGGGATGTGGTGGAACGGGAGATTCGCATCATGGATGTGCAGCCGACAAATCTGCGGCAACTGTGTGATGTCGTTATGTCAATATGAACCAAAATCTCTGAGGAATGCTTCCAGCACCTTGTTGAATCTATGCCACGAAGAATTGAAGCAGTTCTGAAGGCAAAAGGGGGTCCAACCCGTTACTAGCATGGTGTACCTAATAAAGTGGCCGGTGCGTGTATATTGCATATAAGGCAGACATAACATGAAGAATAAATAATATAATCATAACATGAAGATTTACATATGTGAGACAAAGTGTAATACGTATATCAAATCGTATATATTGCACATGAGCCCTGTATATAATACATTGAAGGTAAATGGTACAGGCAAAAATATTTACAAAAGGTGAAGATAAAACCTGGTGTGTATATTGTAAAGAGGCCACAGATATATTGTGTATAAGGCAGACATAACATGAAAAATAAAAGTTATATAGTCAAAACATGAAAAATTACATATGTGAAGCAAAGTGTATCTAGCATAGAAGACAATAGCATAATAGTACATGATCCAACCATAAAAATATATAAGTACATAAAGGTGAGTAAAGTGCAAAAAATAAAAGTGCAGAACCCGTGCAAAAGTGAACACTCATGCATAAAAAATGAGGTAAGTGGGCTCGGAAGAGACCAGAAAATATATATATATGGGCTATAGCAAATGGCTAAGAAGTAGAGGCAGCCTGATCCGAAGACATCTATGGAGAGATGTATGTCAGAAGAGACTTAAAAGCAATTGTGAATGAGACAGTGGTCTCAGAAAACTGTGAGGAGGCTGAAAGTTTGTGGGTTGAAATTCAAAGCCAGAAGAGATTTGAGAAAATTATCTTTGGTGTAATTTATAGACCCCCTAACATCCCTGAGGAAATAGAGGGTCACCTATATAAACAGATAGAGAGGGCTGCACAGGAGGGGAATATACTGATAATAGGAGACTCAAACTTTCCAAATATAAATTGGGGTCAGGGCTCTTCTCTGTCTGTGAAGGGGAGACATTTTATCAACTTTTATCAATACTAATGTTAAATGGGAGAAATTCAAATCTATCCTGGGTCATTATACTTCTAAATTGATTCCAATAGGTAACAAGTATAGACGGGCGAGATTACAACCCGCGTGGCATACAGCCACAGTTAAAAGAGCAATTAATGAGAAAAAGAGGGCATTCAAAAAATATAAATCTTACTGGTCACCTGAGGCTTTCAATACTTACAAAAAAACTTACCAAAATCTGTAAAAAGGAAATCAAATCAGCCAATATACAAAAATGAAAGACAGGTGGCCAAAGATAGCAAAACATATCCCAATAAATTTTCAAGTATATCAATGCAAAAAAAAACGGGTCAGAACAGGTTTATTCTGAAAATGGGGCATCAGTGACTGGAGACCAAGAGAAGGCGGAGATTCTTAAAAGCTTTTTTTTTAGCTCCGTTTATATGATAGAAGAAAGAACTTCTGACATGGGTGGTGCCAGTGCAGTTCATTCATCCTGTATTATACTAGGCTGGCTGATTGTAGACATGATCCAATCTAAGCTCAATAAAATCAATATGTACAAAGCTCCTGGGCCAGATGGGTTAAGCCCCAGAGTTTTTAAAGAACTCAGTTCTGTTATTGCTGTACCTCTGTCTAAAATATTCAGGGATTCTGTAATATCTGGTGTGGTGCCAAGTGACTGGCGCAAGGCAAATGTGATGCCAATATATAAAAAGGGCTCTAGAACTTTGCCAGGCAATTACAGGCCTGTAATCTTAACTTCCATTGTGGGGAAAATATTGGAAGGGTTAGTAAAAGACTATTTAAAGGAGTATGTGACATCAAATAGTATAATAAATGACAGCCAGCATGGGTTTACTAAGAATAGAAGTTGTGGATATTGTGTTCTTGGACTTTGCAAAGGCATGTCCCTCATAGACACCTGATGGGTAAAATAAGGTCTATTGGTTTAGCAAAAATCATTTGCAATTGGATTAAGAACTGGCTGAAGGATCGTATCCAGAGAGTTGTGGTCAATGATTCCTACTCGGAATGGTCACCAGTTATGAGTGGCTTACCCCAGGGTTATGTGCTTGGCCCAATACTGTTTAATATATTTATTAATGATATAGAGGTAGGAATTCATAGCACTGTGTCTATTATTGCAGATTATGTGGAGTACAATATGGTCTATGGAGGATGTTCATAGGCTGCAGGGTGACTTGGACAAACTGAGTGTTTGGTCGTCCACTTGGCAAATGAGGTTCAATGTGGATAAATGTAAGGTTATGCACCTGGGGGCTAATAATCCAAAAGCAAATTATATACTTGGGGGAGTTAATCTGGGAGAGTCCCTTTTTGAGAAGGACGGGGGTACTAGTAGATCATAAATTGAATAACAGCATGCAATGTCAATCAGCTGCCTCTAAAGCCAGTAGGATCTTGTCATGTATCAAAAGTGGTATGGACTCTCATGATAGGGATGTAATATTACGACTGTAAAAGCCATTGGTTCGGCCTCACCTGGAATATGCTGTCCAGTTCTGGGGACCGGCCCATAAAAAGGATGCCCTGGAGCTTGTTAGGGCCACAAAAATAAGGGGTATGGAGGGTCTTAGTTTTGAGGAAAGATTAAAACAACTAGATTTATTTAGTCTGGAAAAGAGAGGACTACAAGGGGACATGATTAATCTATATAAATATATGAATGGTCAATGCAAAAAATATGGTGGTAAATTGTTTCAGATTAAATCAAATCAAAAGATGAGGGGGCACTGTCTCCGTTTGGAGAAATCAAGCTTTAATCACCAGAGGCGACAGGGCTTTTTTACTATGAGAACTGTCAATCTGTGGAATAGCCTGCTTCAGGCGTAGGTCACAGCAGGGACAGCAGAGAGCATCAAGAAGGGTCTAGATTAGAGATGAGCGAGCACTAAAATGCTCGGGTGCTCGTTATTCGAGGCAAACTTTTCCCGATGCATTTTTCAAGGGGACCAAGGGTCTGCACAGGGAAGCTTGGCCAAACACCTGGAAACCTCAGAAAATGATGTAAACACCATGGAAATGGACAGGGAATAGCAGGGGCAGCATGCATGGATGCCTCTGAGGCTGCTTAATCGCACCATTATGCCAAAATTATGGGCAACAGCATGACCATGACAGAGTGACCGAATGAGGCTAGATAGCATCTAAAACATCCAATAATTGACCCTGACACTATAGGGGACAGCATGCAGAGGCAGCGGCAGCAGCGGCAGGCTAGAGAGTCTCATGGCAACATACCCTAAATGGACTCAGGCTTCAAACCAATGGGTGGCAGAGAGGAACCAAAGGAGGTGAGCAAGAAGCGCTGAAATGATTTCCTATGTCAACAAAAGGTTGACGGTATATTTAGTCGATAACACAGCATGGTGGCGACATAGTGACCAAGTTCCATAACGTATCTGGTGAAACACCCGAAAAATGAGCCTGACACAGCTCGTTTGATAAGGGGACGACATGTGGAGGCAGCCATGGAAACGACTTCCATGATTAAGAGTGACAGTATGAGGCATCCATATTGCTTCTATGATTGAAACTTCAGGTCTCCAGCATGGCGGCGACAGATGGGCCGAGTTCCATTATGTATCTGGTGAAACACCTGAAAATTCTGCCTGACACAGCTCGTTTGATAAGGGGATGATGTGCTGTATATCCTCTCGTGCTCCAGCGTCTGGGGTATAGAGAGTTGAAAGTTGCGCATGGAGACATTGGTGGACGCTGTGGAGGATTGTGGAGCTAAAATGGACAGGAAACAGCAGGGGCAGTATGCATGGATGCCTCTGAGGCTGCCTAATCTTGGGATGGAGCTGGCAGTCCGCTGCCAGGCAAGCTTTCGCCAGTCCAAGCCCCTGTCTCTCGGCTCCTCCCCACCCAAAATGGGCCTGGGGGCCAGAAGCGTTTACTTTGAAAAAATTATAATTTTAAAAGCAGGCACGGTCGTTTGAATATTTCACCTAGGAATAATGGAATAGCATAGCGGTTCTATTTTTAATTGTTTTTTCGTAAATGGTTCCATGATTAAGAGCGACAGTATGGGGCATCCATATTGCGCTGCTATGATTGCAACTTTAGGTCTCCAGCATGGCGGCGACAGATGTGCCGAGTTCCACTATATATCTGGTGAAACACCTGAAAATTCTGCCTGACACAGCTGGTTTGATAAGGGGACGATGTATGGAGGCAGTAAGGAAGTAGTAGTAGATTAAAGGTGCTGCAACTAACTATGTTAGTTGGATCTTGGGATGGAGCTGGCGGTCTGCTGCCAGGCGAGCTTTCGCCTGTCCAAGCCCCTGTCTCTCGGCTCCTCCCCAAACAGCACTTCTAAGAACCTTTTGTATAAGATCAAGTGTAGTAGTGTTCTTATAAGTTTGGGTTATGGCGGGTGAGGCGCTGAAATAATATTGGTAAATGATAAAACTTTGCCAGTATATTTTGTGGTTAACACAGCAGGGTGGCGACAAAGTTAACAAGTTTGATGTGGAAGCCATGAAAACAACCTAAAAATTCTGCCTGACACAGCTCGTTTGATAAGGGGACGATGTATGGAGGCGGCTATATGGACGACTTTTGGAGGCAGCTATGGAGACAACGTGTGGAGGCAGCTAAAAAGACGACGTGTGGAGGCTGCTATAGAGACAATTTAATTTGGATATTGCCTGTATGTGGCAGTCCAAAAAAGTTTTCAAACCAGAGGAGCAGGTAGCTGGCCCTCCAGAAAAATTGAATAGATTGAGTGCCTGTATGTGGCACTCCCAAAATTTGTTTAAAACAGAGGACCGGGTAGGTGGCCCTCCAGAAAAATTAAATACATAGAGTACTATAGCCAGAGCCAGTTGGCCCTGGCAAAAAATAGCCAGTTTCCTCTGCTTTAGTGTACAAAGAGGAGGAGAAGGAGGAAAATGAGGAGGAGGAGTGCATACATTATTCAGGTTGAGCTTCCTTCACCTGGTGGAGAATGGAAATCCTGAGAAATCCAGGCTTTATTCATCTTGATAAGCCACCAGGTTACGGCCGTTGTCACACACAACCATGCCTGGCTTCAGGTTCAGCGGTGCCAGCCACAGATCAGTCTGCACCCTGATGCCCTGTAATAGCTCTTGGGCGGTGTGTCTTTTATCGCCTAGGCTCAGCAGTTTGAGCACCGCCTGCTGTCGCTTAGCGACGGCACTGCTACTGTGCCTTGAGCTACCGACTGATGGCGCCATGCCCATGGATGGTAATTCGGAGGAGGTGGAGGAGGCATAGTAAGCCTGAGAGACCTGGACCGAGGTAGGCCCTGCAATCCTCGGCGTCGGCAGTATATGACCAGCCCCAGCGTCAGACTCGGTCCCAGCCTCCACCAAGTTAACCCAATGTGCCGTCAGAGATATATAGTAGCCCTACCTGGCAGCACTCGTCCACGTGTCCGTGGTCAGGTGGGCCTTGTCAGAAACGGCGTTGGCAGGGCATGGATGATGTTGTCTGACACATGCTGGTGAAGGGCTGGGACGGCACATTGGGAAAAGTAGTGTCAGCTGGGAACCGAATACCGAGGGGTGGCCGCCGCCATGAGGCTGCGAAAGGCCTCGGTCTCTACTAGCCTATAGGGCAGCATCTCCCGGCTAAGTAACCTGGAGATGTGGACGTTGAGGGCTTGGGCGTGTGGGTGGGTTGCACTATACTTCCTTTTGCGCTCCAGCGTCTGGGGTATGGAGAGCTGAACGCTGCACATGGAGACATTGGTGGATGCTGTGGAGGATCGTGGAGGCGAAGATGTGGTTTTCGCACGGGAGGTTTTTGGGCCGGGGTCCTGGGCAGGGGGCTGACTAGCAGAGGCAGCAGATGACACAGGGAAAGGAGCAGTGGTTTGCCCGGCCAGAGGTAAATGGGCTTGGTGCCATTGAGTGGGGTGTTTAGCATTCATATGCCTGCGCATACTGGTGGTAGTTAAGCTAGTAGTGGTGGAACCATTGCTGATCTTGGTGTGGCACAGGTTGCACACCACAGTCCGTCGGTCAACCGGTGTTTCTTTAAAGAACTTCCAGACTTCCAAAAATCTATCCCTCGCCACAGGAGCTTCACTACGTGAAACATTTGGCGCTGATACACCAGCTCTGGCCCTGCCTCTCCGTCTGGCCCCACCACTGCCATCTTCCAACCTGTTCTCGTCGAGGACTCACCTCGTCTCAGAAGCACTGTGTTCACCCGGCCTATCAACCCAGCTTGGGTCTGTCACCTCATCATCCTCCGATCCCTCAGTCTGCTCCCCCCTCAGACTTCCTGCCCTGACAACAACTTCACCACTGTCTGACAACCGTGTCTCCTCATCGTCTGACACCTCTTTACACACTTCTTCCACTACGTCAACAATGTCATCAGCAGCAACCAGACAAGTATTTTGTGACTCTGGGAAGGGTCCAGAAAACAGTTCCTTAGAGTATGCCGGTTCAAATGCCAAATTTTCCTTGGAGGGGGCAGACTGGAGGGAAGGAGGCTGAGGTGGAGGAGCTGGAGGAGTGCTGATTTCGGTGACATAAGTGGACTGCATAGAAGACTGACTGGTGGACAAATAGCTAGAAGCATTGTCCGCAATCCACGACATCACCTGTTCGCATTGTTCTGGCCTCAACAGTGCTCTACCATGGGTCCCAGTAACTTGAGACATGAACCTAGGGAGTTCCCCTGCTCCCTCATCAGCAGGTGGTGTCTCACCCCGCCCAGGACCACGGCCTCTGACTCCTGCAGTAGTTGGACGCCCACGTCCACGCCCTCGTCCTCTACCCCTAGCCCTCGGGTTCAACATTTTCAAAATTAAAGTGTAAACTGTAAGTTTTGGGGGATTTTTTTCTTTTTTTTTTGTGTTTTTTTGTGTTTTTTTTTTTTACAAAACGATGCTATCCTATTGCTATGGCTAGTTTCTAACCTACACTGACAGCACACAACTGGATTTTGTGCTGTGCCTGATGACTATGAGTTATAAAATAAAAGTAAAAAAAAAAATCGTCAGACTGTGCCTATTTCAATCAAACCCCTAATAAATTTTCCCACTTAGGTGTTTGAGATGTGTGTGTCACTAAGAGCTAAATGTAACGTTCCCAAGTCTCTCTGCAAATTCCTCACAATATGGTACTAGCTGCACTACTAGTGCCAGCAAGGCCAGCCACAAGCAAATCAACAAAATATATATAACGCTATTGTAGGCCTAAGAAAGTCGGTTGGGTTCTTGTATGCCTAGTTTCTTTTTTTTTTATAATTGTATTTTTATTGAAGTTTTTCCAAACAATGTAACAACAAACATCGGCATAAGAATAGGCAATAAAATTTTTCCAATATAAACAATGTAAACATACAGATACATGTCTTATCAGTTCCGGAAACAATGCCCACATCCATCCCTTATTCTGGCTAGGAGGTACCCCTCCAGTCAATACAATGGATATACATCAATCTTCATGTGCAAAACCACACAATATGGGATATGGGCAACTATTGAGACCTAAATGTGAACAGGCATGTATCCCATAGGACTAGCGGAGCAGTTGATCTCATTACCCATGCCTGTATTTAGGCACGCCGCTTTAGGTGCTAGTACCTTCAAAGTAAAGACCCAGATAAATTAATAAAAAAGAAAAAAGACCAGTAATAGAAACACAAGGATAACATTCGTACTTACAATGACGACCAACAACATTCGGGGGGAAACAATAAAGTGGGTATCCACGTCACTCCTCTCCTCGCCCTAACTCCTCTGCCCAGAAGCGATCCCATTGATCCCAAACTTTATCAAATGCCAAGGCGCGGTCGTTCAGGGAGGCGGTCAGGGATTCCATAGTGCGCAATCCTTGTATTCTAGAGAGAAGGTCTAAACGGGAGGGGGGAGCCTGCCTTTTCCAGAATTGCGAAATCAAACACCTCGCTGCAGTGAGTATGTGCAGACACATCTTAGTAGTTGCCTTGGCCAAAGGCTGGGGAGAGACGTTCAGTAGGTAAAAGAGGGGGGAGAGTGGGACGTCCACCGCTGTGACTGTTTGGATAAGGGTCCTCACCTCTTGCCAAAAGGGCTGAATAAATGGGCAGCACCAGAAGATATGCTGGAGGGTCCCACCCATGAGGCCACAACGCCAACAAGTATCCGGTGTATCCGGGAATAGTTTGTGTAGCAAGGAGGGTGTATGGTACCACTGCAACATCAATTTGTACTGGTTTTCTCTATATGTAGCGCATCGAGAAGTCTCTGTGGCCCTCCGCCAAATCAGCTGCCATGTCTCTTGTGTTATTGTCTCTCCCACTATGCTCTCCCACTTGGCCATATATGGGTGCGTGACCGGTTCTTCCGGATCTGGGTGTAATAACACCATGTAGATATCTGATATAAGACCAGCAGTGTGAGTGGCTTTTTTGCAAATGTGTTCAAATACCGTGGGTATCGACACCGTCTCAGTGCTCTCCAGGGATTGCAACAGGTGTCTAATTCACATGTAGTAGAGGTTGGCGGAGGGCGGAAGATGGAACTTATCCTGCAGGGTGTCAAAAGGTAAAATCTTCCTATCTCGATAGTCTACAACGTCCGCAAACCTAAATAGTCCCTTATCATGCCAGGGCTTGGAGTCCTGTCCAGCTCCCACATACTGCAAGGAAGTAGTGTGTAAAAAGGACTGCATTGGTGAACACTGTGACACCAAAGGAAATGTGCTTGTGCAAGCTCTCTAGATTTTAATCGTAAAGGCAATGGGACCTAGTAGGGAGCTAGACGCCGGAGGAGACTTTTTGGACCAGAGGTAGGAGTTGGGGTGAAATGGGGCTAACCACAATTTCTCAATCTCCATCCACTTGGAGAATGCCCACAGGGTAGACCAGGCCGGAATGTGTCTCAGGTGGGTCGCCCAGTAATACTTAGTTACATCTGGTACCGCCAAGCCTCCCCTAGATTTATGGGATAGCAGGACTGACTTGGAAATCCTGTGTCTTTTCCTAGCCCATATGAAATGTAGGATCAGTGCCTGCAGAGACCGTAAAGCGCTCAGCGGGACCGAGACTGGTAATGTTTCAAAAACATAGAGCATTTTGACCGCTACTATCCTGCCAAACAGGGACAAGGGGAGGGTGTTCCATTTGTCTAGCAAGGCCCTTATCTCCCGAAAGAGGCCCGGGAAATTCTATCCGTAGAGGGAGTTGTAAGAGGGGGTTAGCATTATCCCAAGATATTTGATAGCGTCCTTTTTCCAATTATATTTGAAGTTGGATTTAAGGTTGTCTAATGAGGCTTGCGGTAGATTAAGCGGCAAAGCCTCCGTCTTGGAGGTGTTGACTTTGTAGCCAGATAGGAGTTCATATTGCACTAATCGCGCTTGCAGATTTGGCAAAGAAATAAGGGGCTGGGTTATGGTGAGCAGAATATCATCCGCAAACAGCGCCAATTTGAATTCCTTATCCCTAAGTGCGATGCCATGGATATTGGGATCTTGCCGAATGATGGAGGCCAAGGGTTCTATGCAGAGTATGAACAGAAGGGGGGACAGTGGCCAACCCTGCCTCGTACCGTTCCATATCTGCAGAGGCGGGGAAGAAGCGTGTGGGAGCTTGATATGAGCTGTGGGGTTGGAGTACAGCCCTTTCAAAGCCTGAAGGAAAGTTCCCTTTAAACCAATTTGTTCTAATACCTGGAACATAAAAGGCCAACTAAGGCGGTCAAACGCTTTTTCAGCTTTTTCTAAGCTTAGAACCAGTGCTTGGTCGCCCCGTTTGTTAACCAGGTCAATAAGGTCAATCGTTCTCCTAGTATTGTCGCCCCCCTGCCGACAAGGTACAAACCCAACCTGGTCCTTATGGATTAGTTGAGGAATCCATTGAATCAGTCGATTAGCCAATAGTTTCGTAAATATTTTCAAATCCGTATTTAAAAGTGCTATTGGTCTATAATTGGCACAATCAGTAGCATCTTTCCCCGGCTTGGGGATAAGAGTGATGTAGGAGTGAGTGAGGGTCTCAGGTAGAGGTTCTCCCTTAAGGAAGGCATTGAACACCTTCGTCATTCGGGGCAACAACACTTCAGAGAAGACTTGACTTGAGTACAAATATTTAAAGGCATTAAGGAAGGCATTGAACACCTTCGTCATTCGGGGCAACAACACTTCAGAGAAGACTTGACTTGAGTACAAATACATAAAGGGTATTCCCAATAGGCATACCCTTTATGACCTCTGCAATCTCATTGGATGTTAGTTCTGAGTTGAGGACCTCCGTGGCCCCCTGGGGCAACCCTGGGAGCATGATTCTAAAAAATTAACCAGAGCTGTTTTCCTGGGGCCCTCTTCCCGGGGCAGGGTGTCTGGCAGAGAGTATAGTTTGGCGTAAAAGTCATGAAAGCGGGACGCTATTGCCCTTGGGTCATGGAGTAGACCCCCCTTAGAGTCCCGAATGACATGTGGAACTTGGTGATCCCTTTTTTCCCTCAATTGCTTCGCTAAAAGGGAGTGCGGCTTATTGGCCTGCTCATAGTATCTTTGTTTGGTAAACAATAGTAATTTTTCCACCGCTTGAGTTTGAATTTCCCGAAGCTGCTCCCTCGTCTCCGTCAGCTGTCATAAGCGACTCCTAGTGGGTTTAGCTAGTAGTGCTGCCTCTTGTTTACCTATTTCCTTACGCAACTCCCTTTCCAAGTGCAATCTATTCTGTTTGAGTCTAGCCCCTTGCTCAATACAGTGTCCCCGGAAAACTGCTTTGTGGGCTTTCCAGATCATAGGAACAGATGGTATGGAATCCTCATTAAATTGGAAATATTCCTTCAAGGCTGCGGTGAGCTCTTCTCTAATTAGGGGCTTTTTAAGAAGGGACTCATTCAGGTGCCATTGACAGGCCTTTACAGTGGAGAAGTCCTCCCCCAGACTGGCGCGTTATCCGACCACGAAATATCCCCCACCTCTGCAGATCTCAGCAGTCGTAAGACTTGTATGTCACCAAACCAGTAGTCAATACGGGTGTGCCTGCCATGTGGGGGAGAGTAAAAGGTAAAGGAGCGGTCACCCGGGTTGCCCACCCTCCACAAGTCATACAGGGCAAATCGTTGAATAACCCTTCGAAAGGCCATTGAAATAGTGTTCTGGGACCTCACTGGGGTTGATTGCTAGGCGGTCCATAGTTTCCGAAAAGATGACATTAAAGTCCCCTCCTAACAGTAATGGTGCTGATGGGAGCCTAGCCAGTTTATTCAAAATTTTGGTAACAAATCGAACCTGCGACTTATTTGGGGCGTACATAAGAGAATTGGTGACCCAAACATTTTACCCTGGATGATAATGTATCGACCACTGGGGTCTGAGGTCACCAATTCCGGGACAATAGGGCAGGAGGTTGAGAATAAGATCGCTACTCCCGCTTTCTTATTGTCTGTGGAGGTCATATAGGAGACAGGGTACAGATGCCTTGCAAAGTTAAAATTCCCTGTGGAGTCATAGTGACTCCCCAGCAGGAAAACCACATCAGCTCTACTCCTTTTCAGCTCATTGAGCGTGAGACAACGCTTTCGTGCTGAGTTGAGCCCCTTTACATTTAGTGTCAGGAGTTGAACCATGATGCACTAACCAGCGGATGTGTGAGGGTGTAGCGCGTATTACGCACCTGCGTGGGCTTCGCCTAGGAACGACCTCTGACGGGGAGAGGCTGTTTGCCTACTTCACAACGCTGCAGCTATGTGAGGAGAGGGACCCTCTGTTATATGTTTCGCCCTAAATCTGCGGGGGATACAAGAAGATGCGACAAAGACCCAACAGACACAAGACAGGACAAACACTAAATCAGAAATGACGGGGAAAGGAGAACAAATAAAATAGAAATAACCTATACAATTAAGGGGGGGAGGAGGAAAAAAATAATAACAATTCTGTGACCAGAGAGAGGAGAACCTTCCTATCTCTAGTGCGGGTCTGTTCAGCCGGTCTACCCCTGAACTCGGGGCGTACAGTCAGCTGACTCAGAGCCTCCCACCACCCCAAAAACTGGAGGGTGAGGTCTGAGCGGGTAGTATGGCAATGGAGTCCTCTATAGGACTATGAGCGCTTTCTAAAATACAAGTCTAAACAACTTGGGAAAGATAAACAAAAATTCACATTAGAACGTCACACTGGGAGAAGCACCCCAGTGCATTAGTGCATGTAAGTAGCTAACAATATAGGAGGGGATGCACCCTGGAAGCACAACCCAATAAACCCCTGGCCCAACATAGAGAAAGAATATAACTGTATCCAGATAGGCAGATGCCTATTTCGCGGCCTCCGCCTCTTTTGCTGCAATTGGCCACCATCTTGCAGCTGGAGCATCGGTGGAGGAAGGAAGTCCCAGTTATCCATCTTCGGCGTCGGGATGCCCCATGTGTTGCAGAATTCTTGTAAGTCTGCACTTGCAGATAGTGTTGTGGTAACTCCATCCTTAGTAGCTGACAATGCGAAAGGGAAGTTCCAGCGGTAGGAAATGTCGTGTTCACGTAGTGTATTCAGCAGCGGTCGCATGATCCTCCTCTTCTGGAGGGTAATTCTGGATAGATCCTGGTAGAGCTGCACCTCCTCGCCATTAAAAGTAAAGTCCCTCTTTCTCCTCACCGAGGACATGATTCGTTCTTTTAGCTCAAAATCATGGACACAGCAGATGATGTCTCTCGGGTTCGCCCCCGCCGATTTAGGCCTCAGTGCTCTATGAGCTCTATCGAGTTTAACCTGCATCTCCGGTTCTTCCAGCAATGCAGCAAATATCGCTTGGAGGGTAGAGCGGACATCTTCTTTTCCTTCTACCTCAGGGATGACCCTCACTTGAATGTTGTTACGTCTGCCCGTATTATCTAGGTCTTCTAGATGTCTAGCCATGTCCTCTAGCATGGAGGACTGTGTGTGCAAAACATGCTGCGTATGCGAGACTTGACGTCTGCTATCTTCCTGCTCAGCTTCTAGATTGTCAATTTTCTGTGTCATAGACTGGATATCTCGTCGCATCTCCGAGATTTCGGTTTTAAAGGTTTCTTTGACATCAGCAATTAAGAACTTAAAGTCCTCTTTAGTAGGTAGATTCTGCAAATGGGTATGCCAATACAAATCAGGGGCTGGTGGTCTCCTATCTGCAGTGGAGGCCGTGCATTGTTGCTCGGGTGAGGACTCCCATTCTGGGGAGGGTGCCGCATAGCGTGTGAGAGCGGGGGTAGCGCTAATATCATCGTCAGATAACTGTGTCAGCGGGACATACCGCACTCCGGGTATAAACACCCCTGGCTGTGATGGGTTAGGGGACTTGAGTTGCATTACCGGTGCCTGAGGATCTCCCTGTCTTGGGTCCATGGGGGGCATGTCATTGCCAATGGGTGGAGAGTGGGTGATTTTGGGAGCCTGCTCACCTCCTTCTTGCTGCTGAGGGGATCCCTGAAGCGGCTTCTGCACAGGGGTGTCCTTCGGTGGGCGCTTCTGCGCTGAGGAGGAGGTCTGCTGCAGATGTGCTGGCTGGGCGCCAAGATGGCGTCCGGAAGCTGCTTGCTGTGAGGAGGCCACTGCGTGGCGCCGTGCCTGCGGAGATGGCGCGGTGAGACCCGGCAGGCCGCGCTTACCTGCCGCCGCTGTGCTACCTGTGCTGCCGTTTTCGCCGGCATCCTGCAGCTGCGTTCCAGCCCCGGAGGTGCTTCTGGAGCGGGTGCGGAGCGGAGATATCTGTTGAGCGATGTGTCGCCTCTCGGAGCTGCTGCCTGCGATCCGGGGGTCTTCGCTCCCCTTCTAGGGGTCTTTTTTGCTTTAGGGGCCAGGGTAGCTCCCCTCTTACAAGGCTGAACAAGCACTGGGGTGACGAAGCTCTCCCAGTGTGCGGCCTTTATCCACGAGGTCCAGCCACGCCCCCCCCCCCGTATGCCTATTTTCTAACCTACAGACAGCACACAACAACTGGATTTTAAGTCACTTTAAGTTTTGAAAAAAAAAAATTGTCAGACTGTGCCTAATTCAATCAAACCCCTAATAAATTGTCCCACTTAGGTGTTTGAGATGTGTGTGTCACTAAGAGCTGAATATAACTAAGAGCCAAAAATAAATAATGTTCCCACGTCTCTCTGCAAATTCCTCACAAAATGGTACTAGCTGCCCTACTAGTGCCAGCAAGGCCAGCCACAAGCAAATCAACAAAATATATATATAACGCTATTGTTGGCCTAAGAAAGTCGGTTGGGTTCTTGTATGCCTAGTTTCTAACCTACACTGATAGCACACAAGAACTGGATTTTAAGTCACTTTAAGTTTTGAAAAAAAAAAAATCGTCAGACTGTGCCTAATTCAATCAAACCCCTAATTAACTGTCCTACTTAGGTGTTTGAGATGGATAAGCTAATATAACACCCTAACGCTATGCCTGCAGCAGCAGCAGCTCTCTCCCTAACGGCATCCAGACAGAGAATGATCCAAGCAGCGCGGGCAGTGGCTAGTCTATTCCAGGGTCACCTGATCAGGCCAGCCAACCACTGCTATCGACGTGTAAGGGTACCACGTCATGCTGGGAGGAGTGCAGAGTCTCCTGGCTTGTGATTGGCTCTGTTTCTGGCCGCCAAAAATCAAAACGGCGGGAGATGACATTTCCTCGAGCTGGCGAAGTATTCATCCGAGCAACGAGCAGTTACGAGTGCGCTAATGCTTGAACGAGCATCAAGCTCGGACGAGTGTGTTCGCTCATCTCTAGTCTAGATGCCTTTTTACACCTAAATAACATTGATGGTTATGTTATATAGAATTGTTTCCCCTGAATCCCTTCTTCATGCAATCCCTTCACTTACTTGGTTGAATTTGATGGACAAGTGTCTTTTTTCAACCATATAAACTATCATACTATGATACTATGGAATGACCTTACTATTGAAAGAGTACATTGTTTACCCAAGTTCAAGTCTCTACCACAAGCAATGCCAAGAGATGTCATTGTGCGTATTTATTTCTTTCACATAAAAGAGAAAATTTCCATACACCTGCAGAAGCAGCAAACATGTGCCAAGAACGGGAACTCACAACTAAAGAAGGCGAAAGCAACATACAAAGCAGGAAAACTTCACCCCGCCATCTTAATGAAAAGTGGATAACAGTCACACACCACAAAAAAAGACAGTTCGATCTCGGTGGTAAGACTTTCACAATAATATTTCCTTTTAATCATAGAAAGCATTATCGTTTACTGTTTTATTAATCGTTTTAACTTAAGAAGATATCTTATTCAATGGGAATAATACCCTTGAACCAATTCATCAATAGGCCAAGGTCATGTAAAATCCTATCTCAATGAAAATATTTGTAACTTCCCTGAGATCCCCCCTATAGCTAGAAATTGGAGAAACGATTCTAATGAAGTGGACTTTGTTTAGAATTTCAGGAAAACTTCGGATCTTCATGAATCCAAAGTTTACGGTGATTTGTGAAAACAATTTTTTTTTAAACAAAGTCTAGGGTGTCCTTTTTGTGGGATCTGTACACCCCAAATTTCAATTCTTTTTTGTGGCTAAAGTAGATATAGATAAATCTGTGTCAAATACACATAGTTGATGGAGTGAATTTTGCTCAAAGTCCAGGGTATCAGTTTTTATGGTTCTGTATTCCCCAAATTTCAATTCTTTTTGTTGCTAAAGTAGATATTAAGAAATCCTTGTCAAATCAACATAGTTGATTAACCAATATGTCAGACAGAGAGGTGGCAGGTGGAGCAGGCACGGGTCGGAGCACAGAAAGGGGACATCGCGCCAGGGGTGACTCTGTGAGGCCAGAACTGCCAGTGTCATCTAGCGGCAGTGTGTTGATGAACAACCCAAGGGTTCTCGATTGGTTGACTAGGTCATCCACTTCCTCTTAAATGACAACTGACAACCCCAGCCAAGAGTCCGTGGGTTCGTCAGATACAACTCTTCGTTGACATGGCCCAGGAGCAGGTCAGTGGCCCTCACCTGTCCTCAACCAGTCTCTGTCCTGTTCATTTCCCTTAGCCAGAGATCTACTATGTGTTCTTGGCCAGTGTCATCTAGCGGCAGTGTGTTGATGAACAACCCAAGGGTTCTCGATTGGTTGACTAGGTCATCCACTTCCTCTTAAATGACAACTGACAACCCCAGCCAAGAGTCCGTGGGTTCGTCAGATACAACCCTTCGTTGACATGGCCCAGGAGAAGGTCAGTGGCCCTCACCTGTCCTCAACCAGTCTCTGTCCTGTTCATTTCCCTTAGCCAGAGATCTACTATGTGTTATTGGCTCAGCGCCAATACACAGCAAGGAAGAAGTGTTTGAGGACAGTCAGCCTCTGCTTGGCAGTGAAGAGGTGGGGCAGGAATCCGCTGCTTCGTACAGTAGGCAGGAAAGTAGAGATGTGGTGAGTGGCACAGGAGGTTATGTTGCACTTGCAATGAGTCAGACTGAGCATACTGAGACCGTTGAGGAGAATAAACGTGACAGGAAAACACAAATCGATGATGATGTAGCCAGTTTACACTTACAATTTTGAAAATGTTTAACCCGAGGGCTAGGGGTAGAGGACGTGGGCGTGGGCGTGGGCGTCCACCTACTGAAGGGGTCAGAGGCCGTGGTCCTGGGCGGGGTGAGACACCAGCTGCTGATGAGGGAGCAGGGGAACGCTGCAGAGCTACACTCCCTAGGTTCATGTCTCAAGTCACCTGGGACTTGTGGTAGAGCACTGGTGATGTCGTGGATTGCGGACAATGCTTCTAGCCATTTGTCCACCAGTCAGTCTTCCACGCAGTCCACCCATGTCACTGAAATCAGCACTCCTCCAGCTCCTCCACCTCAGCCTCCTTCCCCACAGTCTGCCCTCTCTCAGCAAAATTTGACATTTGAAGCGGCATACTCTGAGGAACTGTTTTCTCGACCCTTTCCAGAGTCACAAACCACTTGTCCGGTTGCTGTTGAGCTCTTTTCCGATGCCCAGGCTTTCCACCGGTCGCAGTCTGTGGGTGATGATGACATTGTTGACGTAGTGGAAGAAGTGTGTAAAGAGGTGTCGGACGATGAGGAGACATGGTTGTCAGACAGTGGTGAAGTTGTTGTCAGGGCAGGAAGTCCGAGGGGGGAGCAGACTGAGGGATCGGAGGATGATGAGGTGACAGACCCAAGCTGGGTTGATAGGCCAGGTGAACACAGTGCTTCTGAGACGGAGGCGAGTCCTCGACGAGAACAGGTTGGAAGAGGCAGTGGTGGGGCCAGACGGAGAAGCAGGGCCAGAGCTGGTGCATCAGCACCAAATGTTTCACGTAGTGGAGCTCCCGTGGCGAGGACTAGATTTTCGGATTTCTGGAGGTTCTTTAAAGACACAACGGATGACCGACGGACTGTGGTGTGCAACCTGTGCCATGCCAGGATCAGCAGGGGTTCCACCACTACCAGCTTAACCACCACCAGTATGCGCAGGCATATGAATGCTAAACACCCTATGGAACCTAGGCCGTTCACCTCCGGCCGGGCACACCACTGCTCCTTCCCCTGTGTCACCTGCTGCCTCTGCTAGTCAGGCCCCTGCCCAGGACCCCGGCCCAAACACCTCCCGTGCGAAAACCACACCTTCGCCTCCACGATCCTCCACAGCATCCACCAATGTCTTCATACGCAGCGTTCAGCTCTCCATACCCCAGACGCTGGAGCGCAAGAGGAAGTAGAGTGCAACCCTCCCACACTCCCAAGCTCTCAACGTCCACATCGCCAAACTGCTTAGCCTGGAGATGCTGCCCTATAGGCTGGTAGAGACCGAGTCCTTTCGCAACCTAAAGGCGGCGGCCGCCCCTCGGTATTTGGTCCCCAGCCGCCACTACTTTTCCCAATGTGCCATCCCAGCCCTGCACCAGCACGTGTCAGACAACATCATCCGTGCCCTGACCAACGACGTTTCTGACAAGGTCCACCTGACCATGGACACATGGACGAGTGCTGCCGGGCAGGGCCACTATATAATCGCTGACGGCACATTGGGTTAACTTGGTGGAGGCAGGGACCGAGTCTGACCCTGGGGCTGGTCATATACTGCTGACGCCGAGGATTGCAGGGCCTACCTCGGTCCAGGTCTCTCAGGCCTACTATGCCTCCATCCTCCTCCCACCCCTCCTCCTCCTCCGAATTACCATCCGTGGGCATGGCACCATCAGTCGGTAGCTCTAGGCACAGCAGCAGTGCCGTCGCTAAGCGACAGCATGCGGTGCTCAAAGTGCTGAGCCTAGGCGATAAAAGGCACACCGCCCAAGAGCTATTACAGGGCATCACAGCGCAGACTGATCTGTGGCTGGCACTGCTGAACCTGAAGCCAGGCATGGTTGTGTGTGACAACGGCCGTAACCTGGTGGCAGCACTGCAACTCGGGAGACTGACACATGTGCCATGCCTGGCCCATGTGTTAAATCTCATAGTTCAGCGTTTCCTCAAGACATGCCCTAATCTGTCTGATTTGCTCACGAAGGTGCGCCGCATCTGTGCGCATTTCAGGAAGTCCAGCACAGATGCTGCCACTCTCAGGGCAGCGCAGCGCCGCCTCCAACTGCCCGCTCACCGACTGTTGTGCTATGTGCCCATGAGGTAGAATTCAACATTAACCATGTTATCCAGAGTTTAGCGGCAGCGCAGAGCAATTGTAGACTGCCAGATGTCAACTTCCACCAGAACTGGTAGTCAGGTCAGTCAGCTTCCTCAAGTCTACAATGAGGAGTGGATGTGGATGTCTGATATCTGTCAGGTGCTGAGTAACTTTGAGGAGTCAACACAGATGGTCAGTGGCGATGCCGCCATCATCAGCCTCACCATCCTGCAACTAAAAATGAGAAAGACTACATATGGGTCAAGAACCCAAGTACCCCGATATTCTATCACTTACCGAAGGTGCACAAAGACCCTATCAACCCACCTGGAAGACCTATCATTTCGGGGATATCATCGATCTCCTGTAATCTATCACAATATGTAGATATTAATCTTCAAAGATACGTAACACAACTTGACTCTTATCTAAGAGACTCCACCAGCGTCATTTTAGCACTGAATGACATCGTTTGGAGACCCACTTACCAATGGGTCACCCTCGATGTCTCAGCATTATATTCAAACATCCCCCACAATAAGGGCCTAGAAACAGTCGATCTAGTCCTCAGCCGTGACCCCACCATGCCACTCAAGCAGAAACAATTCATTCTCGATGCCATCAATTTCATACTAACTCATACCGTGTTCTCCTTCCAAAACAACATTTACAAACAGATCCGTGGGACAGCCATGGGCACTAGGTTTGCCCCCAGTTTTGCAAATTTGTACATGGGGGAATTTGAGAAGGATTTCATACAAAATAACCCCCTATGGAGTAAACATATCATCCTCTACAGAAGATACATCGATGACTTGCTCCTCATTTGGGACGGTCCGGATGAGAGTATCCAAAACTTTGTTAATACGATCAACATCAACAATTGGGGCCTGGTCTTCACCCCCAACTCCTCAAGCCATGAAATTGAGTTCCTCGACCTCCTTCTACAGGCAATCAAGGGAAAGATTATAACTAAGACATACTTCAAGAAAGTTGACACCAACAGTTTCTTGCATTATAAGAGTAATCACCACACGAAATGGAAAAGAAATATCCCATATAGCCAGTTCCGTCGAATACGTAAAAACTGTACAGAGACAAAAACATTTATGGAACAAAGTGGAATCCTTTCCAAAAGATTCCAGGAAAAAGGTTTTCCCAGAGAAGTTGTGAGCTCTGCACTCGAGCGTTCCAAGAAATTGACACAGTCCGAATGCCTCCTCCCATCCAAAGTCACCAAATTGCCATCAGACCCCAATAAAAATAGCTTCAAGACTAACTTTATCACAACCTTTAACAGTAAGCACAAAAAGAGACCCAGCATCATCTACAGGCGAGCCCAAACACTGAAAAACCACCTGGCCCCCACCAAACTACGCAACCAAGCTATACCGAATCCAAGGAGTTCAATTCTCCCGGAACTAACCGGCAGCTTTAAATGTGGTCAAGCTGGCTGCAAATGTTGCCTCAATATCACCAACAAAACCAAATCATTCAAGAGCAACACCACAAATGAGGTCTTCATGATTAGGAGCTTTTTGAACTGCTCCTCTACGTACGTCATCTATTTACTAGAATGTACTTGCGGCCTGCAATATGTGGGCCGTACCATCCAACAGCTCAAATCCTGTATGAATAGTCACAGAAGTAACACCAGTAACGGCTATATCAAACACAGCTTCTCAAGACACGGGCTCACACATCATCAGAAGGACTTCAATTCCTTCTCCATTACACCCATCGAGCATATACCCGAAAGTAACGACCGATTTAAGAAACTGTGCCAAAGAGAAGCATTTTGGATTTTCAAGATCAACTGCCTCACCCCCTATGGCAGTGGTGGCGAACCTATGGCACGGGTGCCAGAGGTGGCACTCAGAGCCCTCTCAGTGGGCACTCAGGCTGTTGCCCCATGTACACCAGACAGGATCCTCCTGCAGTCTCAGGACTTGCCATGTTTAGCATTATTTTAATGTGGAGCATCCTGGTAAGCCTGAGGCTGCAGGAAGAGAGAGGAGGTGTGGTCAGGTTATCATTGGAGCCCCTCCTGTGCGACCCCTGAATCTTCCTGTTTAGGAGGCTGTTAAGGGAAGTTCAAGTGACAACCCAAATTTCCTCTCCTTTTGACAAAGATATTGGTGCCCTCAGACCCATTGAAAGCTGATGGTACAGCACAGAGCAAGAAAATTGCAATAAGTTACTGCTTGAATTGCTGTTTTGGCACTTTGCCAAAAATATGCAGGCTTGGGGTTGCAGTTTGGGCACTCGACCTCTAAAAGGTTTGCCATCACTGCCCTATGGTCTCAATGAATCTTTAGAGAACCATTTTTAACTATTTTTAACTATTTTCAAAAGCCACCCACTCTTTAAACTCCCCCTCTATTATCGCCCCTTATTATTATTAATAAGCCATCAAATTAATTCTAACCAATGAAGTTATTACTCATTTATAAATTTTCCCCCCTACACCACCAACCATTAAATACCATTATATTATGTATTTATTTATTCATATTAACTCCTTTTACTGCAAACTATATTCATTACTGCACACATCTTAATCACTGGTACCTGCTATCCTCAATTAAAACATTTCACACACTTATCTAGAGCTCTGTCAAGCATCCAACCTCCGCAAACTCCTCTCTGAATCTATTCACCTAGTCGGCATACTTTAGGTGCACGATCCACACAATATGTCGCCCCTATACCTAGCGGCCATTTTTCAGGTTTCCCTTCCCAATGCGCATGCGCCAACTTCCACTTGTGGCGCGACTCCCACCTCCCGAATACCATATTAACCCTGGCGTTCTCGCGCCTCCCGCTAGCGAGTGGGACAAGCTCCATACCCCTCACGCTGCAAGTAGGACAAGGATCCTTTTTTCACACAAATACCATACCGTGTTACCTTACTGTAATCTGAAAACCACATCAATTTACCGTTTTATCTATTTATCTATTTATATATTCATTTACTTTTATCTTAACTGATCTAATCAGCGTAATTTATATATGGTTCATCTATTTATTTATTTATTTATTTATCTATATATGTTTCACCTATTAATTTATTCTTGCATTTATCTATCCATTTATCAATTTATCCATTTAGATCACGATCAGGTTCTATGTTTAGATGTATTTTTTAATAATGTTTGAAATAATGATTGCAAAAATCCCTTTACTTTTTTAGTTATGCAATATTTTATTTTATGCACAACCGGCATTAATTTACATATGTGCTGTTACATATTTTCTAAAACCCACATTTTAATTACCATTGCCATCTTTTACTCTTATTGTTATCAAGCACCTTTACTCTCCATTTTTTCATTCTTCAAAAAGTGTATAGCTCCATTTATTTATCCATTTATTTATTTTTGTGTATTTTGTAAATGTACTTTGTTTTTAGTCTCACACCACTTGTGTTGTGACCCGAGATTTTTCAAATAAATGCTTCTTTAACCATGATGCACCATACCTGAGTTTGTGAGTGCGCCACAACAGACAACTCTCTACCTACCTCCACACATCCTGCTGCTTGGCCTGTTGAAAAACTCTCTGGTCAGCATGAAGTTGGAAGCTTTGCACTCGTCACAAGAGACGGGGGAAGAAGATTCCCTTGTTGATAGCCAAAGTACCCTCAGGTCTGTTTCTCAGCGCATATCGGAGGAGGTGGAGGAGGAAGAGGAGGAGAATGTTGGCGAGACAGAAGAGGGGACCATTGTTGAGTCCTTCACTGTTCAGTGTGTATGGGCAGAAGAAGAGGAGTTGGCGGAGTTGGAGGAGGAGGAAATGGAGAGTCAGGGCAGTGAGGGGAGTGAATTCTTGCGCGTTGTTACTCTGGCGCATATGGAAGATTTCATGCTAGGCTGCCTATCCCGTGACCCTCGCGTTCAAAGAATTTATTCCTGGACCCAAGGTACAAGCAAAATCTTTCCACTCTCATCCCTGGAGAGGAAAGGAGTGTGAGAATGCATGAATTCCAGAAGGCCCTGGTGCACAAGCTGAAACAGTATTTCGCTTCTGACAGCGCTAGCGGCAGAGGGCATACTTCTGCGGGACAAGTAGCGAGGGAGAGTAGGCGAGCAGGCAGCTTGTCCAGCACTGGCAGGGGTACGCTTTACAAGGCCTTTGCCAGTTTTATGTCACCCCAGCAAGACACTGTCACTGTCACGTAGCTGACCATACCATCGTCCTAAATGATCACACAGCTCCCTACAACTACTGGGTTTCAAAGCTGGACATGTGGCACGAACTGGCGCTGTACGCCTTGGAGGTTCTTGCCTGCCCTGCCGCTAGCGTGTTGTCTGAGCGGGTTTTCAGTGCAGCTGGTGGCATCATCACCGATAAGCGTACACGCCTGTCGACTGACAGCGCTGACAGGCTGACGCTTATCAAGATGAATAAAGCCTGGATTTCTCCGGATTTCCATTCTCCACCAGGTGAAGGAAGCTCAACCTAAATAATTTATGCACTCCTCCTCCTCATTGTCCTCCTTCTCCTCCTCTTTGTACACTAAAGCAGAGGAAACTGGCTATTTTTTGCCATGGCCAACTGGCTCTAGCTATAGTACTCTATGTATTTAATTTTTCTGGAGGGCCACCTACCGGCTCCTCTGGTTTGAAAACTTTTTTGGACTGCCACATACAGGCAATATCCAAATTAAATTGTCTCCACAGCAGCCTCCACACGTCGTCTTTTTAGTGGCCTCCACACGTTGTCTCCATTGCTACCTCCACACGTCATCGGCATAGCTGCCTCCAAAAGTCGTCCATATAGCTGCCTCCATACATCGTCCCCTAAGCAAACGAGCTGTGTCAGGCAGAATTTTGGGTTGTTTTCATGGCTTCCACATCAAACTTGTTAACTTTGTCGCCACCCTGCTGTGTTATCCACAAAATATACTGGCAAACTTTTATCATTTACCAATATTATTTCAGCGCTTCTTGCGCATCTGTTTACATTCCCCTCACCCGCCATAACCCAAACTTATAAGAACACTACTACACTTGATCTTATACAAAAGGTTCTTAGAAGTGCTGTTTGGGGAGGAGCCGAGAGACAGGGGCTTGGACAGGCGAAAGCTCGCCTGGCAGCAGACCGCCAGCTCCATCCCAAGATCCAACTAACATAGTATTAACTGCAGCACCTTTAATCTACTACTACTACCTTACTACCTCCATACATCGTCCTCTTATCAAACGAGCTGTGTCAGGCAGAATTTTGGGTTGTTTTCATGGCTTCCACATCAAACTTGTTAACTTTGTCGCCACCCTGCTGTGTTGTCCACAAAATATACTGGAAAACTTTTATCATTTACCAATATTATTTCAGCGCTTCTTGCACATCTGTTTACATTCCCCTCACCCGCCATAACCCAAACTTATAAGAACACTACTACACTTGATCTTATACAAAAGGTTCTTAGAAGTGCTGTTTCGGGAGGAGCCGAGAGACAGGGGCTTGGACAGGCGAAAGCTCGCCTGGCAGCGGAGCGCCAGCTCCATCCCAAGATCCAACTAACATAGTTTTAACTGCAGCACCTTTAATCTACTATTCGTTCACTACCTCCATACATCGTCCCCTTATCAAACCAGCTGTGTCAGGCAGAATTTTCGGGTGTTTCACCAGATACATAATGGAACTTGGCGCATCTGTCGCCGCCATGCTGGAGACCTGAAGTTGCAATCATAGCAGCGCAATATGGATGCCCCATACTGTCACTCTTAATCATGGAAGTCGTCTCCATGACTGCCTCCACATGTCGTCCCCTTATCAAACAAGCTGTGTCAGGCTCATTTTTCGGGTGTTTCACCAGATACGTTATGGAACTTGGTCACTATGTCGCCACCATGCTGTGTTATCGACTAAATATACCATCAACCTTTTGTTCACATAGGAAATCATTTCAGCGTTTCTTGCTCACCTCCTTTGGTTCCTCTCTGCCACCCATTGGTTTGAAACCTGAATCCATTTAGGGTATGTTGCCATGATACACTCTAGCCTGCCGCTGCTGCCGCTGCCTCTGCCTGCCATCTTCTATAGTGTCAGGGTCAATTATTGGATGTTTTAGATGCTATCTAGCCTCATTCTGTCACTCTGTCATGGCCATTCTGTTGCCCATAATTTTGGCATAATGGTGCGATTATGCAGCCTCAGAGGCATCCATGCATGCTGCCCCTGCTGTTTCCTGTCCATTTCCGTGGTGTTTCCATCATTTTAAGAGGTTTCCAAATGTTTGGCCAAGCTTCCCTGTGCAGAGCCTTGGTCCCCTTGAAAAATGCTCGAGTCTCCCTTTACTTCAATGGGGTTCATTATTCGAGTGGAGCACTCGAGCATCGGGAAAAGTTTGTTTCGAATAACGAGCACCCGAGCATTTTAGTGCTCGCTCATCTCTAATTACCCAGGTTCCCCCCAACCTGTAGTTTTGATACCCTATCAGGTCTGTTGGTAAGGATAAGGTCCAGCAGTGCCTCCCCTCTTGTTGGTTCCAGGACTAGTTGAAACAAGTAATTGTCTTTTGTTGCTGACAAGAACCTGCTGCCTTTGAATGATCTGCAGGTTTCTGTCCAGCAGTCAATATCTGGGTAATTTTAGTCCCCCATGATAAGTACTTCACCATGCTTTGAAGCTGCATCCATTTCACTTATCAACATTTCCTCTGCTGCCTCCATTATATTTGGAGCCTTATAACAAACCCCTAGTAATATTTTATTATTCTTTTTCCCTCCCCTTTTCTCCACCCATAGGGGCTCCAGAAATGCTGCAGGAGCCCACAGAAGGCGACGGTCCGTTTCACGCAAAACAGACCGTCGCCTTCTGTGGGCTCCTGCAGCATTTGTGCTTCCCTCCCGCAACAATGTTATTTTAAACTACGTTGGAATAAAGCCTTGGATTTTTTGACTGGGTGAGTGCCAGCTTTTTCTTCTTCTTATGAACATGAATTAAGAATGGAAGCAGAATGTCCTCTAAGAGCAACTTCTCCCAACCGCCCAATAGCAGTTTGGTGATCAACAATGCCTTTTCCAGCATGATGGAGCACCTTGCCATAAAGGAAAGGTGATAACTAAATGGCTCAGGGAACAAAACATAGAGGTTTTGGGTCCATGGCCTGGAAACTCCCCAGATCTTAATCCCATTGAGGACTTGTGGTCAATCATCAAGAGACGGGTGGACAAACAAAAACCAACAAATTGTGACAAAATGCAAGCATTGATAGTGCAAGAATGGACTGCTTCCAGTCAGTATTTGGTCCAGAAGTTGATTGAGAGCATGCCAGGGAGAATTGCAGAGGTACTGAAGAAGAGGGATCAACACTGAAAATATTGACTTGCTGCATTAACTCATTCTAACTTCATTAAAAGCTCTTGTTACTCATAATATGAGTGCACTTGTAATCATTTGGGGTCAAGTTGCAGGCACGGTGTCCCCCTTATGTATTTCTTCAATAGCTTTATAAACCAATGTTACCCCATTAGTTAATTTGTTTTTATCAAAGAAGGATAGCTCAAATATTGTCTTCGGACTCCAGCATTCCTTTGGGATCTTAGTTAAAAAGTGTCTCATTTGTAAATACTTGTAGAAATCTTTCGTTGTTTACTCAAACTGTTGACATATATCCTTAAATGACCATAGATGAGTTTTTTCCAAAATTTTACCAACAGTTATAATTCCTTGTCTTTCCCAATTACTGATGTCTAAATAGGGACAAAGTACCGGAGCATCCTACAAGGCATATCTACAATACGTAAGTTTATCAAAGGGAAGTTCCTACAGTACTTATTCCAAACTTTTAGACTTGCTTTAGAAGTGCACAACAGGGGTCCCTTCCCTAGTTGTTTTAAAATTGAAGCCCATAACATAGCTTCCAATGGGGATTGAGCAAATGCGTTGTTTTCAATCTGAATCTAAAATAGCCGCGCTGTAATAGCTTATCAAATGTGGTAATCCTAAACCTCCCTTTACACAGGGAAGGTACAGGGTCCTAGTATTTGTACAAGGTTTTTTTATCGAGCCACACATATTAATTTACTCTCTTCTGTAATTTCCCAATATAATTCTTATCGATCACAATTGGGATGTCGCTGAATACATATAGTATTTTTGGAAGTACCATCATTTTAAATAAGGCTACTCTTCCCACCCATGATATAGTATATGCTGCATAATTTAATTCAGCATCTACTTGTTTGAAAAGCGGTGCGTAGTTCTCCTGGAATAATTTGGAAACAGAGAAGGTATGGAACTTGACCTTCTGCCCAAAAAAATGGGTATGCTGCTTGGAAAAATTCCCTTTTATATGATGGTATGCCCATACGTAGTCTAAGGGATTTACCTGCATTTAACTTGTAGTAGGATACCTTGTTAAATTGGTTTAGTATTAGGTTTATTACTGCCAATGATTTAATTGGTTTTGTAATTGCGATTATAACATCATCGGCAAATAGCCTGATCTTATGTATAATTTTCCCTATTATTATTCCTGATATCGCTTTGGAGGATCTAATAGCTTGAGCCAAAGGCTCCATTACTAATGTAAAAATAAGTGGGGACAATGGACACCCCTGTTAGGCTCCATTAGTCTTAGAAACGTATCCCCCAGACAACACCGAGGCAGGTGGAGATGTATATAATGACATAAAGCATGTAAGTGCCTCCTCCCTAAAACCAAACTTATGTAAAACTCTTCTTAGAAATCGTCAATGAACCCTGTCAAATGCCTTCTCCGCGTCCAATGAGAGAAGCAGAGAAGGCGTTTGACGCCGTCCAACATAATCTTTATTGTTTATGTATCTTCTAGTGCCATCTGAACGCAATCTAAACGCCAAGTTGAAGGGCGAGGTTTATTATATTGCTCGGCTATATGTACGTGTAATGGAGCATGGTCTGACCAGCTGAAAACATCAATTTTGGAAGACTTAATCCTGCTATATAAGTCATAATCTGCCAGGAACATATCGATCCTCATGTATACTCTTTGTGGGTGTGAAAAAAAAAGAGTAGTCTCTCTCTGTGGGATGCTGTAATCTCCACATGTCCAAATAAGATTCTTTATGTGCCATACTGTACAATACTGATGCATTGTCTCCTACATTCTTCCTAGATGTGTCCATAGCTGGCCACATGGACATATTAAAGTCTCCAGTGATCAAAATGGAACCTTGTTTCATTGTATTTAATAATGCAAATATCTTTCTAAAAAATAGTGCTTGTCTATGATTGGGGGTGTATAATGATACTACTGTACATACTATATTATTGATAGAACATAATCAAATGACAAAGCAATCCTGATGGTCCAATTCAGCCTTAAGGAGTCAGAAGGCTACCGAATTCTTAACAGCGAATAGGTGCAGCGGAGCCAAGAGCAGAGGGCGCACAACAAGACCGGGAATTGGTTCCGAAAAAGTTTTTCTTTTTATTTAAATCATCAAAGGTACACAGAGGAAACACAACGCGTTTCGGGGAACTGTGGTCCCCTTTTTCAAGTGGATGAATGATCTGTAAGTTGGTGAAGTACAAAAAAGAATATAAACGCAAAAAAAAAAAAAGAGAATTGGTATATAGGGGAAAAGTACATAAATAGTGGTGGAGGGATAAGTAGAAAAAGGGGGGGGGGTATACAAGATAAAAATGGGAAGAGATATCATATAAAAAATATGTTAAATACAACAAAAGTGTCACGTTTCAACGAGTGGAGTTGTGATAAATGGAAATTTTGCATACGTTAAAATAATTATTAAAATATGTATATATTTAGGAATAGTTGGTACAAACAATATGCTGGTAATAGTTGATAAAACAATTAGTAAAATATAGGACAGTGTAGTTCCATCATAAAAAATAGTAGAGGATATGGATTTACAGGTAAGTTAAAAATTTCAAAGTTTGAGTATACATAAAAATCAGAGTTTACGATAAAATTCTGAAAGGGATACAGATTGTCCCCTCAATTGTAAAAATATATGGCTAAATTAATAATAAATAGTTAGATAAATAAGTACATAAATAATTAAATAATTAAATAGATGCCCAATGTATGGCTAAATTAATAAATTAATAAATAGTTAGACAAATAGATATATAAATATACAGATGCTTAATACATCTATTTCTATATCGAAGAGTTTCCCCCATCAAAGGGCGATGATCGGACTTACCAAGCACTGGAGTGATACATGGATGCTCCAGTGTGTGTGCGCGCGCGCCAGAACAGAGGCTGGTTATAAAGACCGCGACACCTCTATCGGAGGCGGGTAAGCGCGTGTTGTGCGCATGCGCACTAGCAAAGAGGGGACCAAAATCATGGCGTCCCGCGATGTGGCGTCATGTACTGTGCATAATGCACAGTACTGATTGCTGATGTGTTAGTGTGTTAGGACTCCGGTAACTGTTGTGGAACAAGTTCCTGTTGTGGAATGCGGTATGGGATTGTGAGTACTTGATGTGTGAATGAAGTTTGGATGAAGAAGAATAATTATAAGGAATAAGTAGGGAAATTGGTTGCCTGTTTTGTAGTGAGGGAAATTGGACATGGGGAGTGAATGAGAGCAAGATATGAGTTGATGTAATGGATTAAAAAACTATTAAATGAATGTATAATGATATTGATTAGTCTCGAATTCTTAACAGCTATACACAATCCTCCTTTCTTATTAATAGCTGGAGCAAAAATATATGAGGGTACTGCTTATGACAGAGGCTAAAGGTATCCTCTTGGTTCAAGTGCGTTTCTTGAACGCTTAATATATCCATCTTGGCTGCGTGTGACTCTTTCTATAATTGAGATTGCTTAAATGTACTATTTAGCCCTTTGGCATTAATAGACATAACATGCATCCCCATTATGTTTGTTATCCTTTATGCTGTGTATTAAGATTAGCTCCCAGATATTGTCATAAGTGCTAATGGGTAGCCTGAGTTCGTTATATCCCTCAGTATCTGCTGTCCTATTCAGTGAACTAAAACCAGGGGGACATCACAGCAGGGGTGACTCTGCGAGGCCAGAACTGCTATTGTCATCTAGCGGCAGTGTGTTGATCAACAAACCAAAGGTTGTTGAGTGGTTGGCTAGGTCACCCAATTCCTCAAATATAATATCTGACAACCACAGCCAAGAGTCCGTGGGTACGTTAGTTGGCATGGCCCAGGAGCAGGTCAGCGGACCTCACCTGTCCTCAACCAGCCTCTGTCCTGTTCATTTCCCTCATCCAGAGAGTTATTAGGTGGTCTGGGCTCAGCGCCACTATTCAGCAAGGACAAAGTTTTTGAGGACAGTCAGCAGCTGCTTGGCAGTGAAGAGATGGGGCAGACATCCTCTGCTTCGTGCAGTAGGCAGGCTGTGCATACTGACACCATTGAGGAGAGGAGCAGTGACAGGGAAACGCAAATTGTTGATGATGTAGCCGATTTCACTAGGGAGCCAGGTGTAGCATGGGATTCATCATCGTCGGGCGAAGAGAGTGTCATCTTGCCCGTTAGGCAAGCAAGAGCAGGCAGCAAGTCACTGCTGTGGACATGAGTCAGCAGGGTGGCAGCAGTCTAAGCTCGGGAGCCAAACGGCCATGTGGTACAAACCCTGCTTCAGAGATCCAAGTAAGCAGTGGTACAGGTGGATCAGCGAGGCAGCAGCGTTAGTAGTCGCTCAGTGCAGAGTGCTGGCAGTAAAATCACCACCTCGGCGGTGTGGCAGTTTTTTGTTAAGACATCAGAGGTAGAATCTGTGGTCAGAAAGTGAAGCATTGCCAGGGACCTAATGTTCATAGTATCATAGTATATAAGGCTGGAAGGAGACGCAAGTCCATCAAGTCCAACCTTCAAGAATTAAATAAATGTTTTATCCCCATAACCCGTGATATTTTTTCTCTCCAGAAAGTCATCCAGGCCTCTCTTGAACATGTACATAGAGTCGGCCATAACAACCTCCTGCGGCAGAGAGTTCCATAGTCTCACTGCTCTTACAGTAAAGAACCTTTGTCTATGGTGATGGTAGAATCGCCTCTCCTCTAGGCGTAGAGGATGCCCCCTTGTCCTGGTCACAGGCCTAGGTATAAAAAGATCTTTGGAGAGATCCTTGTTTGCACCACCTCCCTGCGTCAACACATGCAGCGTCACCATCCGATGGCCCGGGAGAACAGTGAAACAGATGTGGAGGACAGTCAAGGCTACAGCTATCTCCCGGTCCAGATATTCCTGCTCCTGGCTACGCATGGCGCCAGCAGTCGTGGAAAGAGGCAATTACAAGGAGACAACTCTATGCGAACAGCCATCCTAAGGTGCAGAAGCTGACCCCGGTCTTGTACCAAGTTGCTGGTACTGCAGTCCCTCCCTTTCCAAGTCGTGGACTCTGCACCCTTCAGAGAACTAATGGCTTGTGCCAAACTGAGTTGGAAAGTTCCAAGCTGCAATTTTTTTTCAAAAAGGCACTGCCAGCCCTTCACCATTATGTACAACAGAAGGTGGGCCAGTCCTTGAGCCTATCAGTTTCTTCCAAGGTGCATGGCAGCACAGACATGTGGAATGGTAACTACGGTCAGGGCCAGTACATGTCCTTTACAGCCCAGTGGGTAAATGTGCTTCCCGCCCAGCCACACCAACAACTTCCACAAGAGATGGCACCACGTTTCTCCTCCACGTTGTCAAACTGCTGCTACAGCGCCAGTGTCTGTCTCCTCCTTCTCCACTACCACCTCAGCCCCCACAAGTGCTGCTCCATCATACCACATGTGCAGGGCACAGCAGTGTCACCCAGTTCTACACCTGGTTTGCCTGGGCGACCAGGGAATTCCTAGCAGTCAAAGCTCACATACTACTGCCACAGATGCTGTGGAAAGCTGGGGGGTAGGAGCATTAGCAGCTCCATCATCAGCAGCTTAAGTCTGGATTCCTTATTGACCAACTTTCTTTACCCGCCTAGTGAGGATGGTATCATCCACCATCAAAGCAGCAGGTTATGGAGCAGACCATGCACCAGCAGGTGGTGGCCTACTTAGACAGCACTTTACCACCTCAGGTAGAGGATCCCATGGACTACTGGGCAGCCAAACTTGATGCGTTGCCGCAACTTGCAGAGTTTGCAGTAGAGAAGCTGTCCTGCCCGGCCAGTAGTGTGGCATCATAGAGGGTGTTCATAGCGGCGGGGGAGAACCTGCATGTCCACCCATAATGTGGAGAGACTGACCTTTGTCAAGATGAATCATGCTTGGATCGGCCAGGATTTCAACACACCAATGCCTAATGCATCAGATTAGATCAGCCATGACGCCTCCCCCAAACTTTGAGAAATGAGTCTGGGTTCTAACTACCTGCCCCAGCCAACATTCTGATGCAGCCACCCTGCCTGATGCCACACATCTGCTGCCAGTTGCTCCATCTGCCTTCTACCATCCTTACCAGTGACTGGAATTGTCCGCCACCTCCACACAATATCATTGTACCACTCTGTGGGCTCCTGCTGCTGCTGCTACTTACGTCACCTCCACACTATATCATTGTGCCACTCTGTGGGCTCCTGCTGCTGCTGATGCCACCTCCACACTATATCATTGTGCCACTCTGTGGCCTCCTGCTGCTGCTGCTGCCGCCGCCTCCAGGTTCTGTCATTGGGCCCCTCTGAGGCTTTCCATGTTGCTGGCACCATGTTGCTGCCACCTGTGGGCTCCTGCTGCGGCTGTCACCTCCACATTCTATCATTGTATTAACAAGGGCAAGGGGACGGCACATCAATAAATAAACCCATGAGCCAAAGTGCATCAACATGCATATCAATATACAAAGGAGAGAAAGCGATGCAAATATATGGCAAAAAAGTAGTAAACTTTATTAAACATCATCCAATTAATCATAACAAAATATAAAGAGACAAATAAAAACAGGTTTTCCTGATTACACATATTTATTGTTGGTTTCATATCGGGGGTTTATCTTTAGGGAGGTTTTGTGGATTGCTGTGGGTTACCCCGGGGTTTGTGATTTCAATCCCTCACCCTTAAAAAGGGGGGTGTTTGTGCCCTGTGTAGCACATATTTTATTTGTTTTTATTCGTCTGTGTCTCTTTATATTTTGTTATGATGTATTGGATGATGTTTAAAAAAGTTTACTACTTTTTTGCCATATATGTGCATCGCTTTCTCTCCTTTGTATACATATTCTATCATTGGCCACAATGTGGCTCTCCTGGTTGCTGCCACAATGTGGCTGCCACCTGTGGGCTCCTGTTGATGCCGCCACCTCCACACTCAATGTATCAATGTGCCACTCTGTGGCCTACCATGTTGCCGCCACCTCCACACCTCTGACCTCATGCTGCTGCTGGTGCCACCTTTGCAGTTCTTTTTTGGCAAAGACCTGATATTTTCAGGAAAACTGTAATGAATTATGGATGTGGCGTGTCTAATTTTCACATTTAAATGGAAAATTTCAACTTCGAATTCATTTCAAACTTTGTCATTGTGCCTCCTCTGCTGTGGGCTATGTGGGCTCCTGCTGCTGCCGCTGCCATTTCCACATTCTATCATTGGGCCACTCTGTGGCTTTCCATGTTGCTGCCACCATGTTGCTTCCACCTGTGGGCTCCTGCTTCTGCTGCCGCCACCTCCACACTCTTATAATTGTGCCACTTTGTGGCCTCTTGCTGCTGCTTCTGCCAACACCTCAACACTCTTATCATTGTGCAACTTTGTGGCCTCCTGCTTCTGCTGCCGCCACCTCCACGCTCTGTCATTGTGCCACTCTGTGGCCTACCATTTTCCGCCACCTCCATAATTTGTCATTGTGCCACTCTGCCGCCACCTCCCCACTCTATCATTGTTTCACTCTGTGGCCTACCATGTTGCCGCCACCTCCACACCTCTGACCTTATGCTGCTACTGCTTCTGGTGCCACCTTTGCAGTTCTTTTTTGGCAAAGACCTAATATTTTCAGGAAAACTGGTACTGTATTTTGGATGTGGCGTCTCTTTTTTTTTTTTTTTTTTTTTTTTTAATTTTTTTTTTTATTTGCTTTTAGACAGGTCAAAAGGTTACATGACATTTTTTGCGGTATCCAAAACCACTTCGAAACATTTCATATTAATAACCGTCATCCTATAACAAAGCATGTCCTTATTACAATCAGGATACATCCCCCCCCAAAAACAACCACCCCCCCACCCTGTGCCGATGCTGGAGACGCTGGATGGTTCCAATAAATATACCGTAGAGAACAGCGGAAACCTCTTATAGTCTCCACTGATTCCAAATATCTTTCAGTTTGGTGCCCTTCCTATACCGTTTCTCGTATGCGCATTCGTATGTTTTTATACGCTTAACTAAGTTGATCCATTCATTGACAGTTGGGGTCTTCTCGTCTATCCAGTGTTTAACTAACACTAATCTTGCAAGAAAGATGGTCTTCAAGGCCAAGTCACTTTTTTTTCTATCCTCTAGGGCAGTGATGGCTAACCTATGGCACTGGTGCCAGAGGTGGCACTCAGAGCCCTTTCTGTGGGCACTCAGGCCATCACCAGAGATGACTCCAGGTATCTTCCTGCAGTCCCAGACAGCCCAGGACTTGTTGTGGACAGAGGTAATTTAAAGTGACAGCTCTACCTGGGACTATTTTCTGCTTTATTGGTGTCCTCGGGTGCTGGTATCAATGAAAACTGTGACGGAGAAGGGAGTATAAACCACAAATTAAATTTCTGTGTTGGCACTTTGCGATAAATTAGTGGGTCTTTGTTGTAGTTTTGGCACTCTGTCTCTAAAAGGTTCGCCATCGCTGCTCTAGGGAGATCGGGAGTAGGCCCAAGACCCCGAAGGTGGCGACACGCGGGAGCACAGTTTGTAACTGATCCTCTATACTCGTAAATATCCCCTCCCAATACCGATTGAGCTTCGGGCAGTCCCATAGAACATGTAGGATATCGGCTTGGGAACGATTACACCTCCTACAATTAGAGTTTTCCATTAAACCAATTTTAAACATTAAGTCTGGTGTGTAATAAATTCGATATAATATATGTAATTGTGTACACCTGTGATTTAAATTAATCGTTGATCTAATCACATTCTTATAAATTTCTCGCCATTGTGACGCCGTGATAGGACCGACCTGGTTTGACCATTTCAGTTGAGTAACATGGCTACCCTTCTGGTCTATTCTAATCCTAAGTCGGCCATAAATACATGATAACTTAAGTCGTGATACCTCTAAATCTAATAATTCCATAAATTTACTCTCTAAGTGTCTTGTGAATCTATCATGATATACTTCTTTCCTATATGCGTGCGCAATTTGACAGTACCTAAAAAAGTCCCTTTCCTCCAAAGTGTCCCTATCGCACCAATCCTGAAAAGAGGGCAATGTCCCATCTTCTTCCAACTGCTCCAGTGACTTAATCCCCTTTCTTTCCCAAAACCCCACGTCATCCATTTTAGCCAGCTCAGGAAAATTAAGGTTACCCCACAACGGGGTGAACCTAAAACCTCCCTCAATACCAAATAAACTTCTCAGATCTCTCCAAGTGTATTCCAATAACCGTGCCAAGGGGAATCTTTTAGCGTTAAGACGTTTCAGTTGACCTGACTCCAATAGAGCCAGAATTGAATCAAAACTTCGCTCCAACTGCAAAGTAATCGCATAAAATATGTTTGACTGTCTATTTTCCAAAATGAATTGTGTCTGTGCCGCCAAAAAATAATGAGAGAAGGATGGTAACGACAGACCTCCCCTTTCCTTGTTAAGCATTAAAGTTTCTTGTTTAATGCGCACCCTTTTTCTCCCCCAAAGTAGTTTATTTATAATCGCACGGATAAGCCCGAACCATTTCTTCCCTATCCAGCAAGGCGAGTTAGATAATACATATAGTATTTGAGGGAGCAATACACTCTTTATAAGTATAACTCTCTCTGCTCGGTTTAATGGCAACGTGTTCCATGTGTTCACCTTATTTTTTATTTTTGTTAGTAAAGGAGCCAGATTCAGCGTAATATACTCATCTACTTTGGCCGTGATCTTTAGCCCAAGATAATCACATACGGAGGAGACCTTCAGTTCCAATTGCAAATAACTGGAGTGGGGTACATCATCTAAAGGGACCAAAATCGACTTATGGGAGTTGATCTGGAAACCCGAGAATCTACCAAATTCCTGAATAACCTTCAGGGCTTTTGGTACCGAAATTTCTGAGTCTTTAAGAAATAGAAGGACATCGTCCGCATATAACATTATCTTATCTTCGGGCCCAGCTAATCCTCCCCCCTCTATCTCCCTGTCTGCTCTAAGTCTTATTGCCAAAGGTTCTATATAAAGCGCAAATAGCAACGGGGACAGGGGGCATCCTTGCCTAGTACCCCTAGATAGTGAAAAAAAAGGGGAGAAGTCATTATTAACCCTGATACAAACCCTTGGAGACTTATAAAAGAGCCTGACCCAATCCACAAAAGGAGAGCCCAGCCCAAATCTATGCAGGACCTCCCAAAGGAAGTCCCACTCCACCCTATCAAAGGCCTTAGAAGCATCCAGTGACAGGATGGAGCGCGACCCCCCCCGGCCCATCTGCAAACCTGCATAGAGCCGTCTTATATTAGTCTTGCTCTGACGACCGGTCAAAAAACCACATTGGTCTTCATGTATAAGTGTGGGAGCAAACTCTTTTAGTCTATTTGACAGTAGTTTGGCTATCAGCTTGGCATCTGCATTAATAAGCGAGATCGGTCTATAGGATTCCGCTTCCAGTGGGTCTTTATTTTTTTTATAAATCAGGACTATACTTGCCTCATACCACGAATCAGGCAACCTACCCTCCTCTTGTGCCGCTTCCCATATCTCCATCATAAGAGGTAGAAGAATAGAGCCAAATCTACTATAGACTTCTATAGGAAGCCCGTCCAATCCCGGGGCGGAGTTACGTCTGGAGGATGCCAAGGACTCCTCGAGCTCTGAAATCGTTATAGGAGATGATAGCGCATCTATCCCTTCCCCCAATAGGGATGGAAATTGTACATTATCTAAAAAATGTCTTATGTCCCCTATTGTCGCCTCTAGATCTGAGGCGTAAATTCCTTGAAAAAATTTTAGAAAAGTATCTCTAATCTCCTCAGCATTAGTAGTTATGTCCCCGAAATTATTTTTAATGGCTGTAATTCTATTTTCCTCCTGTTGTTTTTTAACTTTCTGCAAAAGTCCCTTGGAGGGAACCCCACTCTCGCAATGTGCCCTCTGGTCTAAGAAGAATAATTTCTGCATCGCCTTGTCTGCCATATGATTATTATATTCCTCTTGTGCCTTAATAAAGCTATCACGCCGCTCGCTCGAACCACCCTCTAGCAAGGCCTTCTCTTTATCTTTTACCTCCTTTTTTAATAGTCTCTCCTTTCTGGCCCATTGCTTGCGCAGGTATATGATTTCTGAGTTTAGTATCCCTCTAAGGAAGGATTTCAAGGCATCCCACATCAACCCGAGGGAGGCCCCAGTTCTATTCCTCACAATAAAGCTACATATCATTTCCTTAATTTTGTCCTCGTCTGTCAGTAGCACTAGCCAATGCGCATTAAGCTTCCAAAATTTACAGCCAGGTTTCGGTGATCCAGACATCTCCAGAACAAGTGGGGAATGATCGGAGATGGAACGATTATCATACCGAATTTTCCCCACCCGGTCGAGGGCAAGATCGTTAACCAACGCTAAATCTATCCTGGAGAAAGTATTATGGGAGCGATTGTAGCATGAAAAAATCGGTTGCTCCCCTTTTAGGGATCTCCATACGTCTCTCCAACCCACTTCCTGACAAAACCTAGCAAATGGGGTGTCTCCCGTCTCTATACTTGCCGGGTTTTTTTTCCCTAAACGATCAAGCTTTTCCGACATTACGGCATTAAAGTCACCAAGGACCAGAGCTGGGCATTCTCCCACCTTCTCCATAAAACGCAATAGGCTTATCAATACATCATATCTGAAGGGGGGGGGGTATGTATACTCCTGCCACAACGCATTTAGTGCCATCTAGAATACCTAATAAAAATACATATCTTCCATCGGGGTCAGTCCTTGCTTCCAATAGTTGGAAATCTACTGATCTATGCACCAGGATAGAAACTCCTCTAGAAAATGTTGAAAAGACTGAATTGTACGTCTGACTAGCCCACCTCCTTTCCACCAGATTTAAAGATTCCTTATCGAGGTGTGTCTCCAGTAAGATAACAATCGCTGGTAATTGTTTAACAATGTAATCAAAAATAATGCAACGTTTCAAGCGATCTTTTAGTCCTCTTATATTCCATACTATAAATCTAGTACCCATTTATATCTACCAGCTAAACCAGAGAAGTAAAGAAAGGGCAACCCTACGACCAAACAACATCCCCAGCATCGGTTCATCCCTCCCCCCCCCAACTCCCTCCACCTGTTCTACCATAGTACAACTCTACCTACTTCAGCCACTTTCCCACCCCCCTCACCCCCGTCTCCCCCAATTGCTGGCCTGAGACAACTCATAATGACCTGGATTTCTAATTTTATAGTCCCTTAAGGTCTAACCAATCTGAGACTTGTTCTGGCGTACTGAAGAACTGGGACTGACCTTTGAAGATAATTTTCAATTTGGCCGGGAACATTAAAGAATAAATAATTCCCTTGTCTCTCAACCTTTTTTTAACCTCCAGAAAACTCTTCCTCTTCTGGAGGGTATCCTTAGAGAAGTCCGGGTATATTGCAACCTTAGACCCTTGGATTGATAGATTTTTTAGATCACGTGCTCGTTTCAATATCATATCCCGATCTCTCGAGAGTAATACTTTGCAGATAAGAGTACGAGGGGTATTCCCGGGGATATAAGGTCCTGCCGGGATTCTGTGTGCCCGGTCAAGGTCAAAAGACTGGGAAAGATGTTCCTTCCCTATTTCCTTCAAAAACCATTCTTTAATGAAGCTTACGGGGTTCTCCCCTTCAGCTTTTTCTGGGACCCCTATTAATCTTAAGTTAGCTCTTCTTGAGCGGTCCTCCATATCCGCTATTTTTCCTTTGAGGGCCTTATTCTCTGTCTCAAGACGAGAAGTGATTTTTTTAAGGGTGCCCACCTCTTTCTCAATATTAGTGATTTTGTCTTCTGCAGTTTTTTGTTTATCTCTTACCCTGTTCAGTTCTTCTCTCAAGAGCGAGACGTCTCCTCTCAGGGCCCCCACCTGATCTGTGAGACCCAGTATTGCTGCATTACATGTTTTTATGGATTCTAAGATCTCTTTTAACATTATGTTTTCTCCCCCCATATTTGGTTCGTCCTCATCCTGATCCTCCCCCTCAACAGACGTAGCTGCTCTTGAGCCTTGTGATTTATTTTTGGGGTCTTGAGTTTCATTTTCAAGATTTTTCTGTAAGGTCGAGCCTGTACGTGTTTTAACTGGGGGGGACTTCCATAGTTTATCTAACTTTGTGGAGTTGTCTCCTTTAACCCCTCCTTTCTCTTTCTCCCTGGGGGAACCTGCCCCAAGGGATTTCCTTGAGATATTTTTTGGAGGCATCTCTGATAGGGCAAGGATAGTCCCCTAAACCAGAACGTGTTATCTCTGGGATGAGAGAAAAAAAAAGACAGAACGAGAGACCAAGGGCCCGACTACCACAGCCCAAAAGTGCAGCAACATATACTTCACAACTAACAATAGATCAATATAACATTAGTATGGTAGCCGAGATGCAAACCCCTGACAAATGGCAAGTAGTATAAGAGAAGAACAATCTACACAGCGTGATTTGCAAGACGGATAAGCCAATTCTAAATAACAAGCATAATCATAAACAGGGACCGTTCGCCCCAATCATTAAAAAGTTCTGTGAGCAGAGTTAGTATGGCACAGTATATCAAAATACCACGTTATAGTTATTAGGTTATCTTCAACATTCTTGACATGTCACAGGTATTAGCAAAGTTAGATGCGAGGTTATCTTATATCAAGCAAATAACAGGCAGGTTGCAGGCACATATGCAGAGTTAGTATAGCACAGAATCACGAAATGTCACGTTGCTGTTATAAGCTTATCTTCAGACTTCTTAACAGGTCACAAATATATAGCTTGCAGCTTGGCAATGTTAGAAAAGTTAGATGCACGGATGTAAATAGCTATTATATATCAGGCAAAAAGCAGGCAGATAGCAGGCAAAATAGCAGGCAGATGTCATGCGGATATTAAATTAGTTAGAAAGAAATCGAAGTTAGTACCATATATAGCCCGTTGGAAGAAGAAAAAAAAAAATTAAGGCCAGATACATCTCACCCATCCAGACGATCTGCAGCGCATGACCAAAATCACAAGACGTAGGGCATCTCGCCTGTCTCACGGGGTGTTTCTAAATGCAGATGTCTCAAGCATGCCAATAGGGACCAAAATCGAGAGAAATCTTGCCAACTCTGTCTCCAGTCACGCCGACACTCTGGAAAGCCCTTCAGCCACTCCGCCTCAGCAGGGGGATCGAAACGCCTTCCTCCGGGTCAGCGTGGGTCCGGCTCCGGTCTTCATCTGCTCCCCGCTCGTCCTCTCAATCCCTCCAGCTCAGCGCTCCGTATCCTGCAGGCGCCCAGTCGCCTCGGCGGCCGTGCGCCACAAATGCGCCAGAAATGCGCCACAAACCGCCGTTCTCCTCCTTCCTCCACATAGGGGATCAGCATGTATCGGTGTGTCTGGCAGTGTCACACGGAGCAGGCCGTGGGGGGGTCCAGCTCCCGCTTCTCCTCACGGAACGGATCCAAGGGCCAGGTCAGCGTGGGGTGCGGGAGGTGTGGAGGGCGGCCGTGCCGCGTGACGTGCTACGTGCTACGTCATGCCGTTACGCTGCCTCGCCCCCTGTGGCGTCTCTAATCTTCAAATTTCAATGGAAAATTTCAACTTTTAATCAATTTCAAACTTCGTCATTGTGCCACAATGTGGCCTCCTCTGCTGTGGGCTCCTGCTGCTGCCACCACCTCAATACTCTGTAATTGGGCCACTCTGGCTTTCCCTGCTGCTGCCACCATGTTGCTACCACCTGTGGGCTCCTGCTGCTGCCACCTCCACGCTCTTTCATTGTGCCAGTCTGTGGCCTGCCATGTTTCTGCCACTTCCATAAATTGTCAATGCGCCACTCATGCTGCTGCCAACTGACTGCTGTCTCCCTGGAACACCCTGTGATTTCCATAATGCTGTTTTCACCCTCCATCGCTCTATGGCGTTGCCACAATGTTTAGTTTCCACCTTCATTTCATCTGTCAGACGGAATGAAAAGCCTCAGGATTGATAGCCAAAAGCAGAAGTGGATACAGAACACAGAGGACATGCAGATATATTAACTTGATATTCTGTCAATCCACTCCTGTTTGTTTTTTGCTTAAGCAATACTGACGATGGATTCTGAACACGAAGCGAGCGGAACTTGTGAACGCGACTCCCTACTGCTATATTATAAGTCAAATTGATTTTTCCGTCTGAATAGCCTCGTTGTTGTAACCTTCCCTAAAAGCAGATGCTCCTCTCTTGAAATTTTCAAAACTTGAGTGTAACAAGCAGCGGGTGGTGAAACCACAGTACTATCTAATTGGTTTGGCTTTGTGCCACACAGTAAGGGCAATATCTCTAGACCTCTCTGGTATTCACCCTTTTACCCCATTATAGGGATCTGGACTTTCCTGTGAAGAGATCACAAGGTTGCTACCTCTAGTGGTGGTCCAAGTACAGATAGCAGCTGACCCACAGAGACACAGAGACACCGGTACTTGGTACCAAGACGTCAGGCAGAGAGAGTGGTCCAAGTCGCTCCAGAGTCGAGGCAGGAAGCATACAAGCAGAGACAAAAACAGACAGTGGGTTGTGGCAGGCAGCACAGGTTCAGAATACAAGTCAGGGTCAAATACCAGGTAATACTAAGCAAAAACAGTCGGAGGATGAACTGCGATCACTAGAGATGGGCAAATCGATTCTAACCATTCCAACTTCGGTTAGAATTTCAGGAAAAATTTGATTTGTCGCGAAGCCAAAGTTTATGGTGATTCGTGGGAATGAAGTTTCTTTTCCTCCTTTATTACCAAAATGGGCGTGAGTACAATGTGTTACATGGGTCATTGTTGAGGGGTGAATAGTGAACTGTTTGTCTGTACCTTTTTTTCTCCTGCTGGCCAGCAAACTTTTGTCTCTGTCCACTATTGATTCAACAGACATACCAGTTCAGCAGTCACCACTCAGCATTACCTGATCTTACATGTGTGTGCAAAACCTGAGCAGAGGGTGAGCTGGGGTTTTATAGCTGCATCTGATTACTGCCAGGTGATGCATAACTGAAGCCATGAGATATGTGTTTGTATTTATTACTTTGGTCACTTTGTGTATATATATAATTTAAGTAAGAGATGTATCTTTGTGTGGTGTTTGTTGTTAAGGTTGCAACCCAGGGGTGTATCCCTTTAAGACTCAAGGGAAATAGTTGGGTATTTAATGACACCTGGGTGTACATGGATAGTCTCTAGGTCAGAGTGTCTGATTTGACCACAGGGGAGCTGCTTGTTACAAGGTAGCTGCAACCTGACCCCTGAATTATCTGCATTTTTGTTCTTGCTATGTTCTGTTAATTTTATTTTTGTGCAAATAAATGCAAGCCATATCTTTGGACCTGAAGCCTGAGTAAAGATTTCTTTACCAGTAAAGGTCCTTTGCAGCCCACACTAACAACTTCCACAAGAGACGGCACTTTCTCCTCCACGTTGTAAAACTGCTGCTACTGTGCCAGTGTCCACCTCCTCCGTCTCCACCGCCACTTCAGCCTTCACAAGTGCTGCTCCATCATACCACATGGGAAGGGCACAGCGGTGTCACGCAGTTCTACACCTCTTTTGCCTGGGCGAACAAAGTCACACAGGGGAGGAACTGTTCCGCGTCATGCGAGAAGAAATCAATGTGTGGCTTTCTCTGCAACAACTAAAAATCAGAACCATGGTGATAGACAATGGGAGGAAGATGGTGTCTGCACTGCACCGAGGAGGGATGGCCCATGCACCCAGCATGGTGCACGTGTTTAATCTATTTGTCAACCGTTTCCTCAGGTTTTACACCCATCTGCAAGACATTCTAAAAATGGCCAGGAAACTGTGCATGCACTTCCGAGATTCTTACAAAGCTAAGCACACCCTCTTTGAGTTGCAGAAGGCCTACCCCAACATAGTCTGATATGCGAAGTTTCCACCCGTTGCCTCCATATGTTAGACCGCCTGTATGAACAGAGGAAAGCCATTAATGATTTTTTGATGATGCAAGCGGACCGGAGTACTACCCTGTGTAATTATGATGCCAGCCACTGGCAGCTCATGCGTGACACCTGCCGTTTGCACAGGCAATTTGAAGAGGCTGCGTTATTTGTCAGTCGCCAAGACTGCGGGATGAATAACGTCATTCCACTGCTTCATGCACTGGAACTCATGCTGCAAAATCTGTCTGGTCAGGGCAATGGAGAAGTGGAGACTACATCTCATGACCACATGAGTCCGGTGGGGGCTGAACTGGAGGAGGAGGAGCACAATCAGAGCCTTGTGAAATCAGAGTTTTTTTTAACTCAGGTCACAAAAGAGGAGGAGCAGGAGAATCCAGAGGAGGTAGAAGATGAGGCAGATGACCCAGAAGCACCGTGGCAGTATACAGTGGAGATGGAGGCCAGGAGTCCCTCAGAGTCACTTGCACAGATTGCCAGCAGCATGCTGCTTTGCCTAATTATTGACAGCTGAATGGTCAACATCCGGCATAGGGATAACTTTTGGCTCTCCACCCTCTTGGATCCTTGCTACCGGACAAAAATTGGTGACTTTATTCCAGTTGCTGAGAGGGAGGAACAACTGGCATACTATAGAGGAATACTGTACACACTGCTTACCGCTGCCTATGTGCGCCATTGTCCATCCTCTGTCAGATCTAACAGGGGGATTCCTGGCACTCATCCTTCACCCTCCAAGTGAGGAGGTTAGCCGCTACCAGCAGCAGCAGAAGGACATGGAGCAGACACTGCACCAGCAGGTGGTGACATACCCAGACAGCACTTTAGCACCTCAGGTAGAGGATCCAATGGACTACTGGGCAGCCAAACTTGATGCGTGGCCGCAACTTGTGTAGTTTTCGGTAGAGAAGCAGTCCTGCCCGGCCATTAGTGTGGCATCAGAGTGGGTGTGCATTGTGGTGGGGGCCATCGTTACCCCAAGGAGAACCCGCTTTTCCACCCATAATGTGGAGAGACTGACCTTTGTCAAGATGAATCATGCTTGGATCGGCCAGGATTTCAACTCAGTGATGCCTTATGCATCAGATTAGATCAGCCATGACGCCACCTCTAAATGTTGAGAAATGAGTCTGGGTTCTAACTACCTGCCTCAGCCACTATTCTGATGCTGCCACCCCGCCTGATGCCACACATCTGCTGCCAGTTGCCACATCTGCCTCCTACCATCTTTACCAGGAACTGGAATCGTCCGCCCCCTCCACACAATATCATTGTGCCACTCTGTGGGTTCCAGCTCCTGTAGCTGCTGATGCCACCTCCACATTAAATCACTGTGCCATTCTATGGTCTCCTGCTCCTGCTGACGCCACCTCTGCACTTAATCATTGTGCCACTCTGTGGGCTCCTCCTGCTGCTGATGACAACTCCACAATTTATCATTGTGCCACTCTGAGGGCTCCTGCTCCTGGTGACGCCACCTCCACACTACATCATTGTGCCACTGTGTGGGCTCTTGCTGACGCCAACTCCACACTAAATCATTGTGCCACTGTGTGGGCTCCTGCTACTGCTAACGCCACCTCCACACTATATCATTGTGCCACTATGTGGGCTCCTGCTACTGCTAACGCCACCTCCACACTATATAATTGTGCCACTCTGTGGGCTCCTGCTGCTTCTGATGTCACCTCCGCACTAAATCATTGTGCCACTCTGTGGGCTCCTGCTACTGCTGACGCCACCTCCACACTGTATCATTGTGCCACTCTATAGGCTCCTGCTGTTGCTGCTAATGTCACCTCCACACTCTATCATTGGACCACTCAGTGGGCTCCTGATGCTGCTGATGCCACCACCACACTATATCATTTTGCCACTCTGTGGGCCCCTGCTGCTTCTGATGTCACCTCCACACTATATCATTGTGCCACTCTGCAGGCTCCTGCTACTGCTGCTGACGCCATCTCCGCACTATTTCATTGTGCCACTCTGTGGGCTTCTGCTGCTGCTGATGCCACCTCCACACTACATCATTGTGCCACTCTGTGGGCTCCTGCTGCCACGTCCACACTATATCATTGCCCCACTCTGTGGGCTCATGCTGCTTCTGCTGCTGACGCCACCTCCACACTAAATCATTGTGCCACTCTGCAGGCTCCTGCTACTGCTGCTGACGCCATCCCCACACTATATCATTGTTCCACTCTGTTGGTTCCTGCTGCTACTGATGCCACCTCCACACTATATCATTGTGCCACTCTGTGGGCTCCTGCCGCCACCTACACACTATATCATTGTGCCAATCTGTGGGCTCCTGCTGCCACCTCCACACTATATCATTGCCCCACTCTGTGGGCTCCTGCTGCTTCTGCTGCTGACGCTACCTCCACACAATATCATTGTGCCACTCTGTGGGATCCTGCTGCTGCTGACACCGCCTTCACACCATATCATTGTGCCACTCTGTGGGCTCCTGCATCTGCTGATGCCAAGTCTACACTATATCATTGTGCCACTCTTTGGGCTCCTTTTGATGCCACCTTCACAATATATCATTGTGCCACTCTGTGGCCTACCATGTTGCCGCCACCTCAACACCTCGGACCCCATGCTGCTGCTGCTGCAGCTGGTGCCTCCTTTGCAGTTCTTTTTTGACAAAGACCTGAAATTTCAGGAAAACTGTAATGTATTATGGATGAGGAATAACTAATCTTCAAATTTAAATGGAAAATGTCTAATTAATTTCAAACTTCTTCATTGTGCCACAATGTGGTATCCTCTGCTGTGGGCTATGTGGGCTCCTGCTGCTGCTGACACCACCTCCATACTCTATCATTGTGCCATTCTGTGGCCTACCATGTTGCCACCACCTCAACACCTCAGACCTCATGCTTTTGCTGCTGCTGCAGCTGGTGCCAACTTTGCAGTTCTTTTTTGGCAAAGACCCAATATTTTCAGGAAAACTGTAATGTATTATGGATCTAATCTTCAAATTCAAATGGAAAATTTCAACTTCTAATTCATTTCAAACTTCGTCATTGTGCCACAACGTGGTCTCTGCTGTGGCCTATGTGGGCTTCCGCTGCTGCTGCCGCCAGCTCCGCTCTCCATCATTGGGCCCTTCTGTGACTTTCCATGTTGCTGCCACCATGTTGCTGCCACCTGTGAGCTCCTGCTGCTGCTTATGCTGCAGCAACTTCCACACTTTTATCATTGGGCCACTTTGTGGCCTCCTGCTGCTGCTGCTTCCGCCACCTCCACGCTCTGTCCTTGTGCTACTCTGCCTACCATGTTTCCGCCACCTCCATAATTTGTCATTGTGCCACTTTGCGGCCTACTCATGCTGCTGCCAGCTGACTGCTGTCTCCAAGGTACACCTTGTGATTTTCATAATGCTGTTTTCACTCTCCATCGCTCTATGATGTTGCCACTATGTTTAGTTTCCACCTTCATTTCATTTGTCAGAAGGGATGAAAAGTCTCAGGATTAATAGCCAAAAGCAGGAGTGGATACAAAACACAGAGGATATGCAAATATCCCATTTACTGGTATCTCTGCTTTGGATCCACTCCTGTTTGTTTTTTGCTTTAGCAATACTGATGATGGACTATTGACCGATTGAAAGAGGACACTGATGGACGAAGTGAAGGGAAAAATGATCAGTGACATCAATGCAGAATTACTCCCGACACCCTCTCCACTCTTTTGGGTGGGTTTCTACATGTATAAGGGTTAAAGGGAACAGGTTCTGTTATAAGCTATGGAATCATCTGCTGTCAGTGTAAAAATAGTGCACTATTTGATGTTATAGTGGGATCTTGGCCCTTAATTCAGTCCATTTGAGCTGGTACAGACGTTACCTTGTCAGGCTGCATTCCCGCTTCGCTTATTTGGTGAAGTTGGCCTCTGTAAGTGCACATGGAATTGAAAAGTAAAGCGATTCTAAGAGTGGCGGCTGTCATGTGTGTGTCATACTAAAACACTTAAACTACCAACGCCACCTACGGTAGCGCAGAAAAATGCCCATATCCGGACAGAAAAATATAAAACATCACTTTTAATGATAATGAAGATAAAAAGTGGTAGTGTAATAACTGTTGACTACTTCACTTGAGAGACTTCACATTAAAAATACAGGTGCCTATGGCTCTTAGGTGATCTATAGAAGGCTATAGCGATCAAATGTAGGAAGGGAAATGCGCCTGTAGTCAGGAGAGTATATACTCTCCACAATGTGTATCAGATACTGAGGGCGGCTAAAGTGGCTAAGGAGACTAATACAGTACGTTCCTTGTGTAAAGGGTTATTATATTTAAACCCAGTACAGCAGGTTCAGTAGTGGGGGGATCAATTAAGATCCCTTTACATACTGAACATAGCTACGTCCCTCAAGTATAGTATTTCTGTGCTCGCCCACTTCAATGTGCCAAGCACCTCTTATTTCGGCTGATCCTGACGGAAGTCCAGACATAGACTCTAGCTGGACCCTATCAGTATAACCTATCCTACATATTCACTGAATAGAGCAAGAGTATATAGAAAAGAGCCTAGGTATTCCTGCTAATTAAAACAACAAATAATTAGCCCCCCATACTAAAACACAGCATTGTTTGAAGACCAAAAAACACTCCCTATGCATATTTAAGCATGGCTCTCTGCAGCCAGGAAATACCTGTATTTGAAGGTGATTTGTCATGAATCGATTCGGGTCAAATCCAATTTTTCCTGAAAAATTCGGCGAATCAGGACAAATCGAATTATAAAAAATTCGCCCATCTCTAGTGATCACACACAGGAAGGAAAATCAAAACAAACACCATACAGCAGGACTAGCAAGCTAGGAACCTTTGCTTTGGCGTGGGAAGCAGGGCATGCTGGGCAATAAGGTTGGAGGTACACCCAGATTGGCTGAGACACACTGCTGGGTAAAGCTCTGATACTTTAAGAAGGGGAAGCGTGGCCCGCGCCCTACGGTAGCTGAAGCATGTCCAGACACGGTGGCTAAAATTAAGCCTACAAATGAGAACACTATCAGCTGTGGAACCCGTTGCTGGCATTACATGGCATTACCTCCTTAGCTTTAAAAATTCCCCCTTGGGGATAGCCCTTATTGTTCTCTACAAATGAGCACTCTCAGCATGTAGCAGGCTGTTTCTTTCCAATACATATCCGTTTCTACACAACCTCATTTATTCAATTCAATTTTAATGTCCAGAAAGAAACACTGTTTTGCTATAAATGTAAACTTAATGTATATCTCATTGTTATTAATATGTGGGGACCCTTTAATTATGTTTCCACGTTATAATAGATTCTGTGTAATGTCTTAGTTTTTCATTTAACACCTGCTCCTCCTCCCACTACCCAAGGAACAGATTGGCGAACTTGGGTGCCCATGCGCCAACCATTGTCGTTCCTTGGGTCTGGAGAAAGAAGAAGGCATCAAATATGAAGTAATTGTGCTTTAATACAAAGCTTAAAGTAACTCTACCACCAGGATCAAGGATTGTAAACCAAGTATTCTGTTATGCTGGTGTGTGTCCCCTCTGAAAGGAGCTGCTCTTCTTTTAGTTTCTTATGCCCGTTTTTTTTTTTTACAAAAAGAGGGTTTTAAAATTATGCAAATGAGCCCGGTGGGGTTCAGGCTCCATGGACGTTAGTGGAGCCCGGAGCCCCATAGGCTCATATGCATAGTTGTTAAAGCCTTTTTATTGAAAAGCAAAGGCATAAGAAACTTATTGAAGAGTGGATCCTGCTAGAAGGGGCACACACCAGTATGTCAGTGTGCTAGGTTTACAATCCTCGATCCTGATGGTAGATGTCCTTAAATGCTTTTCAGAATAAAACTTTGGAGCATTTGAATTTTGTCATTGTAACATTTATCTTATATTCCATTTGAGGCTACGTATTTGACATACCGTATATACTCGAGTATAAGCCGACCCGAGTATAAGCCGAGACCCCTAATTTTACCATCAAAAACTGGGAAAACCTATTGACTCGAGTATAAGCCGAGGGTGAGAAATGCATTGGTCACAGCCCCCCCCCCCCAGTATATAGCCAGCCTGCCCCCAGTAGTATACAGCTTGCCCCCAGTAGTATACAACTTGCCCCCAGTAGTATACAGCCTGCCCCCAGTAGTATACAGCCTGCCCCCAGTAGTATACAGCCTGCCCCCAGTAGTATACAGCCTGCCCCCAGTAGTTTACAGCTTTCCCCCAGTAGTATACAGCCTGCCCCCAGTAGTATACAGCTTGCCCCAGTAGTATACAACCTGCTCCCAGTAGTATACAGCCTGCCCCCAGTTATATACAACCTGCCCCCAGTTATATACAGCCTGCCCCCAGTTATATACCGCCTGCCCCCAGTTATATACCGCCTGCCCCCAGTAATATACAGCCTGCCCCCAGTAATATACAGCCTGCCCCCAGTAATATACAGCCTGCCCCCAGTAGTATACAGCTTGCCCCCAGTAGTATACAGCTTGCCCCCAGTAGTATACAGCTTGCCCCCAGTAGTATACAGCTTGCCCCCAGTAGTATACAGCGAGCCAAGCATTAAAAAAAAAAAATAAACTTATATACTCACCCTCCGGTGGCCCTGATGCATAATACTGCTCCCCCGATGTCCGCGCGGGTCCTCTTCAGGCTTCCGCACCCGTCTTCTTTCTTCTGCAGGGCGCCGCCATGGTTTTCCGCCCAGTATGAGGCGCCGCTGCTGACGTCATACTAGGCGCCGCCTGGGAGAAAAACAATGGCAGCGCCCAGCAGAAGAAAGAAGACGGGCGCGGAAGCCTGAAGAGGACCCGCGCGGACATCGGGGGAGCAGCGCTGAACGTCGGGGCCACCGGAGGGTAAGTATATATTTTTTAAGTATGCATGTTATGTATTGACTCGTGTATAAGCCGAGGGGACGTTTTTCAGCACATTTTTTGTGCTGAAAAACTCGGCTTATAAACGAATATATACGGTAATAAGAATACATTACTTATACTTTTCAATGTTATATTAAAAGTTAAAACGTTTAGAGGTGTAACATATCCATGTGTCAATTACAAGGTGGGGTTAAAAGGAAACTGTACCTGTCCACCCCCACCCCCAGAGGAAGCCGTAGGTACTCAGCGAAATGTGTGTTGGGAGTACTAAGTGTCCAAGTCAATGCAGGGATAGTCTTAGGGACAGCTTAGTTAGTAATGACACTTACCCCAGAGGACGTACTACTCCCTCTACTTTCCCTACTCAGTGTTGCTCACATACAGACCACTAAACCTCTCTGGTTTCCGCAGCCAGGTGTCTGCATTGAGTGAGTGGCACCAGTGCGGCTGACAGCGGTGCTATTGTAATGGTTTATAGAGAAGTATAAACAATTCTATTTAGCCTGTGAAAATGAACTAACTACTGCAAAGAAAACACCGATAAAATTAACAATTGTCAACAGTTATTGTTCACCACAGTGAAAAATGTAAGATTTAGTACTTGTCATTAATTAAAAGGAAAGAGAATGAGTATTATGTTTCAGGAGCTACACAGTTGAAACCAAAACTAAAAATGTGTTTGCAGAAACTTGGGGTTCTTGAATTTCCTCTTCAGTTTGCAACCTATATACAGAATTGAACAGGAAAAAACAAACAGCGGTTGCTTTTGTTTCTCCTTGGATATCCTGGAGCAGCCCGACCATCTTTCACCTCCACATTGTGGAAAACCTGGCTGATTGAGAGACTTCTATCACATGGTGAGCTGGTTCAAGCAGTTTATTTTTCCTTTATTCTCATTCTGGATTACACCTTTATGATGGAACTTCCTCACTCATTTAACCCCTTTGCTAACATTAGTTTAAACCATAGCTTGATTTATACCAACTGGTATCTCATGAAGGATCTGAAACATATATCCATCTTTTCAAGAATTATTTATTTGTTGTTCTAAGCTATGCCTGTGTTCACAAAGGTATTTAGTGTTTATGTTTATAATTTAATTAATGCTACATATTCAGAAAGTGCCTCTGAAGTGAATTATTTCTACAAAGCTTTCCTTCTGACCGACCGCAGCATTCATGCTACGGAAGCCACAGCTATGGGGGAATCCACTGTGAAGTATCCAGATTCCCAAAACTGTTAAACCAAGTCCTGCCTACATGACAAATATGAAAATAATCCAAAGGAAAATCGCTGGGGGCCCCCTCATTTGAAGCCCCTTCAGCCCTTCAGTGTGATCATACTAATAGAGCTGAAGTCAGAAATAAACGTTTCACTACACTTGCTCCTGATGTGCAGGGTGAATGCAGTTTACCTGGGTAGGGAGCTGCAGGAACACAGCTTTGCCCCCAAAACAAAAAAAGACATTTTATTTGGATAAAACTCTAAATGCCTACAAAAATTATACAACTTATATACATAAAATAATAGATAACAAGACAATATGACAGGTAAGCATTGGCTTCAGAGATCTCCAAGAATATTTATTTTTATTGTATGATTGAATACAGTTAGCTATTTCCTTGAATACACTGAACCATTTTTAAAGTAAACTTATTTTTCTCAATGAAGAAATGCTGGGATTTTAATGACTACTAAAAATGATGAACACGTCTGAAGGAACCAATTCTTGAGTTAGAAGCTCCCCAGTCGCTGTATCTCCTGTATTCTCCAGGTCTCAGGTAATACTGACGTCCCCTGTAGTTGGGCTCCTCATAGAACATCCAGTATCCATCTTGTACTTGACAGGAATGAATGTCGTTGTAGCGGAATCTTTCATAAACATGAGGACAATCTTCATTGAATTCCATCATCTGACCACGGAAATCTTCTTTTTCATAAATCCTGACTCTGAAAGAACCTTGATGCTGTTGTCAGGAAAAATGATAGAATTATTTGGAATGAAGAAAAATAGTTATTTATCTACCAAAGTTATCTATTTAGTGGCTGTAGAACATTAAGGTTGTCAATGGAAATTGTAAATAGAAAGAGTGTACTATTATACCTCAAATAAGAGTATATTAGTTTAAAAAATCTTTTAGGGAAAAACTTACCTGAGGGCTTAAGCGACAAGACCGAATAGAGTCATTATAACCCATCCATTGCTGGAAGTCACTATACTCTCCCCTGTGAAGGAAGTACTGGTGTCCTCTGTAGTTGGGGTGTTCATACAAGATCCAGTTTCCACTTTCTACACGGATAGAGTTACAACGTCTGAAGTATGAGGACAATTCTGGACATTCAGAGTGACACTCATAAGAGCGACCCTGAAAGTTCCTGTCTTCATAGAAAATAATCTACATGCAGGAAATGAAATTAATGAAAAATAAAATTGTTATACTACAAGGCCTTGAAATTAGTAAATAACATAAAGTGTTGTCCTACAATATCAAATTGTTACATTTAGCCTCTTAGCATGGCTCATCTCAGGCTCTCTTCTGTCCTTTTCAGTTCATTTGCATATGACTTTACAGACAACTTATTATGCAAATGGAACACAATTCTAGAAAAGATATTTCATTCACTGTTTTATACTTTAGGGTGCACCTAGTTTAAGGGGTAATGACTGGTGAGTAACAACTAACAAAAAATTCCAATTCTCATATCAAAGTCTCAATATATAATCTAATACAGATAACAAAAACATTTTATAGCATACATTAGGAAAATGCATTTGGTACTAAAGGATACTTTTATTTTCTTACCTTTCCCATTTTGCCTTTTGGACTAGTGTTATCCAATATCAGTCTTAACCACCAAATACCAGGAGTGCAGAGACCCTTTTATACTTCCATCCTCTATTGCGTTTAGATACTGCTGACATTTTGCCAACTAATCAGAATGAAAAGCTTTGTTTACTGAAGACTTTTCAGTATCTGCTGTGGCTATTGTTGCAGTATTTTTTGCTTGCACAAATTTGTAGAAGCTTCTCCTAGTATAGTACAAATAACTCTTATATTTAAAATATGTTTTATATAGTGTATATGTACATATACCTCCAGTCAAGTGTGACTTTTTATCATTCAGTTTATTAACCCCTTAACGACTTGGCCATTTTGCACCTTCCTGACACGGCCCTTTTTTTGCAATCTGACATGTGTCAATTTATATGGTAATAACTTTGGAAAATTTTAATATATCTGGGTGATTTTGAGATAGTTTTTTCGTGACACATTGTACTTCATGTAAGTGGATAAATGAAGGCAATATGTTTAGTATTTATTTATGAAAAAAATGTAAATTTGGTCAAAATTTAAAAAAAATGATGTTTTCCAAATTCAAAAATTTACACTTTTTGGAAAGTTAGTCATATCACCAAAATAACTTGATAACTAACATTTTCCATATATCTGCTATAACTTGGCATCATTTTTCAAACATTATTTCCTTTTTTTTGGATGTGAGGAGGCTTATAACGTTAGGTGCTATTTTTCAGATTTTCACAAAAATCGTCAAAACCTATTTTTGCAGTGACCAAGTTAGTTAGAAGTCACTTTTTAAGGACTTTATGATAGTAATCCCCCAACAAGTGATACCATTTTAGAAACTGCACCCCTCAAAATATTCAAAACAACCTTTGGAAATTTAGTTAACCCTTTGAGCATTTCACGAGCGTGAAAAATAAATGAACGTGAAATTATGGAAATCTAATTTTTCAATATATTCATTGAACACTAAATTTTGCGCCTTCACAAGGGGTTAAAAAGGAAAATGCATCTCAAAATGTTTGGTGCAATTCCTCCTGAGTATTCCAATACCCGCTGTGTCAATATCCACTGCTGTATGGGCACAGGGTGGCACTTGGTAGGGAAACAGACAAATTTTGTTGAAATACTTTCCATGTGTCAGGATAAAATTGGAGAGCCCTAATGGTACAAAACAGGGGGGAACCCCAACAATTGACACCATTTTGGAAAGTACACCCTTGGAGAATTTAGCAAGGTGTAATATGTGTATGTACCCCTAAAGGTGTATGATCCAATCAGACCACAAAAAGGAAAAAGGTGAAAATTTTCCCCAAAAAGTCACTTTTACCCCAAATTATTCTAAGCCAAAAGTGTCAAAAGATGAAACAATCCCAGAAAATGTGTACAACTATTTCTCCTGGATGTAGAATTGCCCCACATGTGCAGATAAAATGTTGTTTGGGTACACAGTAGGGCTCAGAAGGGAAAGAGGGATGTGTGTCTTTTAGAAGCCAAATTTGACAGAAATCTTATACATGGGTTAGGGTTAGAGATGAGCGAACATACTCGTCCGAGCTTGATGCTCGTTCGAGCATTAGCGTACTCGAAACTGCTCATTGCTCGGACGAGTATTTCGCCAGCTCGAGAAAATGGCATCTCCCGCCGTTTTGCTTTTTGGCGGCCTGAAACAGAGCCAATCACAAGCCAGGAGACTCTGCACTCCACCCACCATGACGTGGTACCCTTACACGTCGATAGCAGTGGTTGGCTGGCCAGATCAGGTGACCCTGGAATAGACTAGCCCCTGCCCGCGCTGCTCGCGTCATTCTCTGTCTGGATGCCGCTAGGGAGAGAACGGCTGCTGTTCAGGGAAAGCGTTAGGCTGTTCTATTAGAATAGTGTTAGGCAGGAGTGATTCTACAAGAACCCAACAGTCCTTCTTAGGGCTACAATAACGTTTTATTTTCCTTTTTTTTGGTTTCCTTGTGGCTGGGCTTGCTGCTATTAGTAGTGCAGCTAGTACCATATTGTGAGTAATTTGCAGGGAGACTTGTGTTTAGCTCTTAGTGACACACATATCCAACTCAAACACTGAAGTGGGACAATTTATTAGGGGTTTGATTTGAATTAGGCAGAGTCTGCTGATTTATTTTTTTTTACGTTTATTTCTTTTTAGAACTCACAGTAATATGCCAAAGCAGTGTGCTTTGAGTGTGGGCTAGAAAATAGCCATAGGAGAACCCCAACTGCTTATTTAGGCCTACAATAGCGTTATATTTTCCTTTTTTATTGGTTTGCTTGTGGCTGGGCTTGCTGGCATTAGTAGTGCAGCTAGTACCATATTGTGAGTAATTTGCAGGGAGACTTGTGTTTAGCTCTTAGTGACACACATATCCACCTCAAACACCGAAGTGGGACAATTTATTAGGGGTTTGATTTGAATTAGGCACAGTCTGCTGATTTATTTATTTTTACGTTCATTTCTCTTATAACTAAAAGTCATCTGGCACTGCACAAAATCCAGTTGTGTGCTGTCAGTGTAGGTTAGAAACTAGCCATAGCAATAGGATAGCATCGTTTTGTTTAAAAAAAAAACACAAAAAAAAAATGTGAAATTTACAATTTAATTTTGAAAATGTTTAACCCGAGGGCTAGGGGTAGAGGACGAGGGCGTGGACGTGGGTGTCCAACTACTGCAGGGGTCAGAGGCCGTGGTCCTGGGCGGGGTGAGACACCACCTGCTGATGAGTGAGCAGGGGAACGCCGCAGAGCTACAATCCCTAGGTTCATCATGTCTCAAGTTACTGGGACTCGTGGTAGAGCGCTGTTGAGGCCAGAACAGTGCGAAGAGGTGATGTTGTGGATTGCGGACAATGCTTCTAGCCATTTGTCCACCAGTCAGTCTTCCACGCAGTCCACCCATGTCACCGAAATCAGCACTCCTCCAGCTCCTCCACCTCAGCCTCCTTCCCCCCAGTCTGCCCCCTCCCAGCAAAATTTGGCATTTGAACCGGCATACTCTGAGGAACTGTTTTCTGGAACCTTCCCACAGTCACAAACCACGGGTCCGGTTGCTGCTGAGCAATTTTCCGATGCCCAGGTTTTCCACCGGTCGCAGTCTGTGGGTGATGATGACATTATTGACGTAGTGGAAGAAGTGTGTAAAGAGGTGTCGGACGATGAGGAGACACGGTTGTCAGACAGTCGTGAAGTTGTTGTCAGGGCAGGAAGTCCGATAGGGGAGCAGACTGAGGGATCGGAGGATGATGAGGTGACAGACCCAAGCTGGGTTGATAGGCCGGGTGAACACAGTGCTTCTGAGATGGAGGCCAGTCCTATAGCAGAACAGGTTGGAAGAGGCAGTGGTGGGGCCAGACGGAGAGGCAGGGCCAGAGCTGGTGCATCAGCGCCAAATATTGCCCGTAGTCAAGCTCCCGTGGCGAGGGATAGATTTTCAGAAGTCTGGAGGTTCTTTAAAGAAACAATGGATGACCGACGGACTGTGGTGTGCAACCTTTGCCAAACCAGGATCAGCAGGGGTTCCACCACTACTAGCTTAACAACCACCAGTATGCGCAGGCAAATGAATGCTAAACACCCCACTCAATGGCACCAAGCCCGTTCACCTCCGGCCGGGCACACCACTGCTCCTTCCCCTGTGTCATCTGCTAGTCAGCCCCCTGCCCAGGACCACGGCCCAAACACCTCTCATGCGAAAACCCCATCTTCGCCTCCACGATCCTCCACAGCATCCACCAGCGTTCAGCTCTCCATACCCCAGACGCTGGAGCGCAAAAGGAAGTATAGCGCAACCCACCCACACACCCAAGCCCTCAACGTCCACATCTCCAAGTTGCTTAGCCTGGAGATGCTGCCCTATAGGCTGGTAGAGACTGAGGCCTTTTGAAACCTCATGGCGGCGGCCGCCCCTCGGTATTCGGTCCCCAGCCGCCACTACTTTTCCCGATGTGCCGTCCCAGCCCTGCACAAGCACGTGTCAGAGAACATCATCCGTGCCCTGACCAACGCCGTTTCTGACTAGGTCCAGCTGACCACGGACACGTTGACGAGTGCTGCCGGGCAGGGCCACTATATATCGCTGACGGCACATTGGGTTAACTTGGTGGAGGCTGGGACCAAGTCTGAACTTATAAGGACGCTACTACACTTGATCTTATACAAAAGGTTCTTAGAAGTGCTGTTTGGGGAGTAGCCTAGAGACAGGGGCTTGGATTGGCGAAAGCTCGCCTGGCAGCGGAGCGCCAGCTCCATCTCAAGATCCAACTAACATAGTTTTAACTGCAGTACCTTTAATCTACTACTAGTTCACTGCCTCCATACATGGTCCCCTTATCAAACGAGCTGTGTCAGGCAGAATTTTGGGTTGTTTTCATGGCTTTCACATCAAACTTGTTAACTTTGTCGCCACCCTGCTGTGTAATCCACAAAATATACTGGCAAGCTTTTATCATTTACCGATATTATTTCAGCGCTTCTTGCGCATCTGTTTACATTCCCCTCACCCGCCATAACCCAAACTTTTAAGAACGCTACTACGCTTGATCTTATACAAAAGGTTCTTAGAAGTGCTGTTTGGGGAGTAGCCGAGAGACAGGGGCTTGGATTGGCGAAAGCTCGCCTGGCAGCGGAGCGCCAGCTCCATCCCAAGATCCAACTAACATAGTTTTAACTGCAGCACCTTTAATCTACTACTAGTTCACTGCCTCCATACATCGTCCCCTTATCAAACGAGCTGTGTCAGGCAGAATTTTCAGGTGTTTCACCAGATACATAGTGGAACTCGGCCCATCTGTCGCCGCCATGCTGGAGACCTGAAGTTGCAATCATAGCAGCGCAATATGGATGCCCCATACTGTCGCTCTTAATCATGGAACCATTTCCGTAAAAACAATTAAAAATAGAACCACTATGCTATTCCATTATTCCTAGGTGAAATATTCAAACGACCCGGCCTGCTTTGAAAATTATAATTTTTTCAAAGTAAACGCTTCTGGCCCCCAGGCCCATTTTGGGTGGGGAGGAGCCGAGAGACAGGGGCTTGGACAGGCGAAAGCTCGCCTGGCAGTGGACCGCCAGCTCCATCCCAAGATTAGGCATCCTCAGAGGCATCCATGCATGCTGCCCCTGCTGTTTCCTGTCCATTTTGCCTCCACGATCCTCCACAGCGTCCACCAATGTCTCATTTCAACTCTCTATACCCCAGACGCTGGAGCACGAGAGGATATGCAGCACATCATCCCCTTATCAAACGAGCTGTGTCAGGCAGAATTTTCAGGTGTTTCACCAGATACATAGTGGAACTCGGTCTATCTGTCGCCGCCATGCTGGAGACCTGAAGTTGCAATCATTGCAGCGCAATATGAATGCCCCATACTGTCGCTCTTTATCATGGAAGTCGTCTCCATGGCTGCCTCCACATGTCATCCCCTTATCAAAAGTGCTGTGTCCGGCTCATTTTTTGGGTGTTTCACCAGATACGTTATGGAACTTGGTCACTATGTCGCCACCATGCTGTGTTATCGACTAAATATACCGTCAACCTTTTGTTTACATAGGAAATCATTTCACCTCCTTTGGTGAAACCTGAGTCCATTTAGGGTATGTCGCCATGACACTCTCTAGCCTGCCACTGCTGCCGCTGCCTCTGCATGCCGTCCCCTATAGTATCAGGATCAATTATTGCATGTTTTAGATGCTATCTAGCCTCATTCGGTCACTCTGTCATGGCCATGCTGTTGCCCATAATTTTAGCATAATGGTGCGATTAAGCAGCCTCAGAGGCATCCATGCATGCTGCCCCTGCTGTTTCCTGTCCATTTCCGTGGTGTTTGCATCCTTTTCTGAGGTTCCCAGGTGTTTGGCCAAGCTTCCCTGTGCAGAGCCTTGGTCCCCTTGAAAAATGCTCGAGTCTCCCATTGACTTCAATGGGGCTCGTTATTCGAGACGAGCACCCGAGCATCGGGAAAAGTTTGTCTCGAATAACGAGTACCCGAGCATTTTAGTGCTCGCTCATCTCTAGTTAGGGTGCATTTGGAGAGCCCTAGTGGTATAAAACAGAAGGGAACCCCAACAAGTGACACCATTTTGGAAAGTATACCCCTTGGAGAATTTAGCAAGGTGTAATATGTGTATGTACCCCTAAAGGTGTATGATCCAATCAGACCACAAAAAGGAAAAAGGTGAAAATTTTCCCCACAAAGTCACTTTTACCCCAAATTATTCTAAGCCAAAAGTGTCAAAAGATGAAACAATCGCACAAAATGTGTACAACTATTTCTCCTGGATGTCGAATCGCCCCACATGTGCAGATAAAATGTATGGGTACGATGTAAAGGGAATGTGGGATGTGTGTCTTTTAGAACCCAGAAATCTTATACATGGGTCAGAGTGCATTTGGAGAGCCCTAGTGTTACCAAAACAGAAGAGAACCCCAACAAATGACCCCAATTTTGGAATGTACACCCTTGGAGAATTTTTCAAGGTGTAATATGTGTATGTACCCCTAAAGGTGTATGATCCAATTAGATCCCAAAAGGAAAAAGGTGAAAATTTTCCCAAAAAAGTCACTTTTACCCCAAATTATTCTAAGCCACAAGTGTCAAAAGATGAAACAACCCCACAAAATGTGTAACCATATTTCTCCTGGATATAGAATCGCCACACATGTGCAGATAAAAGGTATGGGTATGATGTAGAGGGAATGGGGGATGTGTGTCTTTTAGAACCCAGAAATCTTATACATGGGTCAGGGTGCATTTGGAGTGCCCTAGTGTTACCAAAACAGAAGAGAACCCCAACAAGTGACCCCAATTTTGGAAAATTTTTCAAGGTGTAATATGTGTATGTACCCCTAAAGGTGTATGATCCAATTAGACCCCAAAAGGAAAAAGGTGAAAATTTTCCCCAAAAAAGTCATATTTACCCCAAATTATTTTAAGCTACAAGGGATAAAAGATGAAACAATACCCCAACATTTGTAAGACTATTTCTCACAAATGTAGAATTGCCCCACATGTGCATATCAAATGTGATTTGGGTGCACAGTCGAGGAAAAGAGTGATGTTTGTCTTTTAGAACGCACAAATCCTTTACATGTGTCAGGATGCATTTGGAGAGCCCTAGTGGTACAAAACAGAGTAAAACCTAAAAAGTGACCCCTTGAAGAATTGAGCAAGGTGTAATATGTGGTGTAGTGTAATACAAGTGGTGTAGTGAGCATTTTGAATATACAGGTGGTTTTCCCAATATAATGTGCTATGGATGCCCAAGAATTTTTATTAAAATTTTATTACTCAGGAGTTGTATGGTATATCCTGAAACACTCCTTCATGCAGAGGCCAGGTTTCTCAGGCTTTCCTAACCCCTCTTTTGGAACAGACTCTGCATCTTTTCTGAGTCCTTCCTTTAGAAGCAGTCTGGGGCACTTCACCAGGAAAATGTTGCCCTGGCACAACACGGGGGACATCTAATCCAGAGGTACTGGGGACCTGTCCTTCCTGTCCAAATATTAATGCCTTAATCACCACCTCTTGAAAATGGAGGAATGATACAGCATGGCCTGCACATTGGAACAGCACGTAAGAGTTGTACAGTGCCATCTGTACAATGTACACAGCCAGCTTTTTGTACCATATCTTCGTTTTCCGTAGAGCAATGTACTGCTTCAGCACTTGATCTGACAGATCAACCCCACCCATGTATTTATTGTAAGCCAGGATGCAGTCTGGTTTAGGGGTAGTGGTACCTCGTACAGGGGTGAGGGTGCTGGAGTTCCTATGAATGGTGGTCAGAAAAAGGACATCCCTTTTGTCCTTATACTTTACCAACATGATGTTCTGATTGCAGAGTGCCTTTATGTCCCCCTTTCTAAGTGGCTGCCTAACAAGGGATCCCGGGAGGCCTCTCTGGTTTTTGCGTACAGTGCCGCACGGTACAGTACCTCTGGAGTTTAGGGATTGGAAAAGTGGAATGCTGGTATAAAAGTTATCCACATAGAGGTGGTAACCTTTATCCAGAAGTGGGTGCACCAAATCCCACACAAGCTTCCCTGTAACTCCTAGGACAGGGGGGCATTCTGGAGGGCTATTTCGGGTGTCTTTTCCCTCATAAATCCTAAACCTATGGGTGTACCCTGTGGTACTCTCACACAACTTGTACATTTTAATTCCGTACCTGGCCCTCTTGCTGGGCAGGTACTGGCGGAATTTTAACCTGCCTTTGAAATGTACCAGTGACTCGTCTACACAGATGTTTTGTAAAGCGGTGTATGCCTCGGCAAACTTTGTGCCAAAATGGTCGAGGATTGGACGAATTTTGGGTCACTTTGAGGTGGACATTGTGCATTATCGTTGTAATGCAAAAATTTAAGAATTGCCTCAAAGCGTGGCCGTGTCATTATGGTGTGGTAAATTGGAGTACTGTAGAAAACATCAGTACTCCAATACTGCCTAACCTCTGTTTTTTTAACAATGCCATGTGGAGCACAAGACCCCAAAACTTCATCATGTCTACTGCATCTACAGGGGTTCACCTAGAAAATGATGAAGTGGGGTTTTGTGCAAAAAATTTTGGGCATATAAATTTGTCTGTGACACCATGAGATTTAGGAGGTCCTCAGAGAAAAAGAATTTGAAAAAATCAATTTCAGTGAGGCCATCAGTGTCAAAATGAATTCCTGAGCTGCCCACGAACTCAGGAATTTGGGGCACATAATTTTCAGGGGGTGGGTTCCATGATGAATCACTTGCGGGCTGGGGAACATGCTCGGCGGTGGTCCTGGGGCACCTTCTTGAGGGCCCCTCATCACCAGAGGAAGAGGAAGGGCAGTAGGAGGAGGAGGATGAAAAATAAAGAATCAGTCTCGGCAAGGAAGGCATAAGCCTCCATTGCTGAAAAAGATCTTTGGGATGTATTGGACATTTTTATTGGGGTGGGGGCGTGTATAAATGTTGTGCTTTTAACACGTGTAAACTTTATTCAAGGGGGTGTGTATGTTGTGCTTCAACACGTGTGGGGCGATGAAAGAATAGACCATAACCATAACTAGAACTTTTACTACAGGAAAAAAAAATTACAACAAAAAAAGCGACAAAAAAAGGAGCAATTGCTGAACAGTAATAAGCTACTGATCAGCGCTCGGTTGTCGCAGCGGAATTCACAAGATGGATTGTGTGCGCAAAAATTATTAAAAAAAACACCTCTTTTTTACAACCAAAAAAAGCGACAAAAAAAGGAGCAAGTGCTGAACAGTAAGATGCTACTAATCAGCGCTCGGTTGTCGCAGTGCACTCACAAGATGGATTGTGTGCGCAAAAATTATTAAAAAAAAAAAAACACCTTTTTACAACCAAAAAAAGCGACAAAAAAAGGAGCAAGTGCTGAACAGTAAGATGCTACTGATCAGCGCTCAGTTGTCGCAGCGCACTCACGAGATGGATTGTGTGCGCAAAAACTATTAAAAATCCCTCTCTTTTTACAACCAAAAAAAGCGACAAAAAAGGAGCAAGTGCTGAACAGTAAGATGCTACTGATCAGCGCTCGGTTGTCGCAGCGCACTCACAAGATGGATTGTGTGTGCAAAAACTATTAAAAAAAACCAAGCACAAGTGCCAACCAGTGATGTGTGTCACCGATCTGCATTTGGCGGTCACAGGACACACAAAACTGAGCAAAAAACAAAAAAAATAACCCTCCTGTATAAAAAAAAAGCTGAAGCTAAAGCTGATCAGTGATGCAAGTCACTGATCAGTGCCCAGCTTACAGGATGCAACCACGAAGGTGGTGCAGGGGAAAATACGAGAAAAAAAAAAAAACTGCGACCACACAGGGAAGGGGTGGAAGGGATCAGGAACAGGGATTGATATAGGGAAATTAGGGATCACACAAAAAAAAAATAAGATCACACAGAAGTGAGATCTTACTGTAGCAGTCACAGCAGCAATTGAGGATCACACTGGTGGTGCCCAGAAAGGTGCCAGCCAGCAATTCTAGAGGGTCCAGCAACACAGGGGGGTAATATACACTGTTCTGCACGCTGTCTCACACTAGAATGAGACGTGCAGAACAGTGATCACTAATTTGAACTTCCCACTTGAAATCCGATCTGTACAGATCGGCCAATCGGATGTCTATGGGAGGTGGCATGATGCCACCAGACATGCTCCCTAATGATGATGATTGGTGCTGTCCTGGACAGCACCAATCATCATCCTGTGTTAGCCTGCATGACCCCCTGGTGACGTATACTACTGCTCTTGGTTGGTCACATCGACCAGCCAATAGCAGCGATCGTGGACGAGGGGGGGGCGAAACCCCTCTGTACCACGAGGCAAGATGTTGGCTGTCAGGGACAGCCGCTATCTTGTTCCGATCGCCGTGTCTCTAGACACGGCGATCGGTAATAGCCGTGACATACACCATTCCAGCGCTATCGGCTGCGATCTTGCCGCGATCACCGTGTCTGCAGAAGTCACTTCCCGCGTTGGGTTAAATAGCATAATATACAAAGATATTGTCATAAGTAAGTACAGAGAAACCCTTTTTCGCTCGCAGGTCAGGAAATTTTTTCGATTTATTTGATTTGCTTTTCTGAAGCGAAAAATGCAAAGTAGAACAATAGAACAATAAAGTCCTAGGCTGAGCTAACTATTAAACAAGACAAAGAACTACAAAGAAGCTGAAGAGGTAAATCTATTGGCAAGCGACAAATTATTTCCCAGAAGCAGTGATTCATCACCACCATTCTCTTTCCTTTTTTATCATTCAGTTTATTAATCAAGATTTGTAAAGATCAAGATGGAAACAATTTGACAATCGCAGGCACAGGGAAACAGTTGAAACAAAGTATGATAATGTACAAAGCGAAGCTTATAGTTGTTTGATCATTTTTAAAGTGACGTACCACTTGGATAGAAACAATTTGAGTGTATCAAAATTCATAAAAAATATCATATAAAAAATAAAAAATATCAAAAAATATCAAGGTATGAGAGTGATTTTTGGAAATTTGCAGATTCGAGCAGAGGGGGGTTGGGAGCTTGTGGTCTTTTCTAGGCCCAGCAAGGTCACCAGAGACCCAGTGATCAAAATACAGAGTGCGAGACACGCATGTCCAAAATTCAAAGCTTAAGAAGTGACATAAACCACTGAACAATGTTTGGAGAATATAAGTGAAAATGGAGAACTTCTGGTTCCAGCACGGTGATGTGAGGACGTATCCTCAAGAGCTCTCACTCACCGGCCAAGAAACCCGCAGCCGGGCATGCAACCAGCCAGGCAATTAGTGTTTCGAGGTGCCACACGCAGAGCCTCTAGACATCAGGACCACAACCAATTCAGTGTGCAAAGCTACCATATAACCTGCGTGCACCAGGCATGCAAGGATCTTGGAAGAAGCCGGCAGTGAGGCACAGGCGAAATGGGGCACCAGCACGAGCAAGGCAGGAGTCATGGGGAAACAAAGAGCCACAAAGTGGAAGAGGCGAGAGCATTAAGATCCCGGGAGCCCAACTCACTGCAGCCGCCTAATCCATGCACTGAAACCACATGGGGTAAGAGACACCAACACTTCATAATAATAATAAGATGAAATAAATAAAAATGTAAATAAAATCATATAAAACCGACAAACAAACAGAAAAAAATAAATAAATATTACCTAAAACGTGGTCTATCCTCCATAATTTCCAGATATCCCTTGAGGGAAATTTCCTCCTTTTGTTCTGCTGTGATCAAAAGATCTAGTCTCATTTCCCACTCCTCAACATTTGGTGGCTGAGCATATTTCCAGTTATACATTATAATTTTCCTAGCTATCAGCAAGCCTTTTATCACATACAATATAGGTGACTGCGGGCCCACTACTACAACTTGAGTACCCAGGACATATATTTTTTGGGATCTTTAGGTATCTGACTAGAAAATATTATTTGTAGTCTTTCGACTACGTCCCTCTAATATCTATGCAGTTTGGGGCACCTCCACATTACGTGAACCAATCTGCATCAAACAGATCACATTTCGGGCATTTCTCATTCTTATCTATCCTAAAACGAGTCAATAATTTAGGAGTGTAATATACTGCATGAGTAAAAAAAAAAATTGGGATATGTTATAGGACATGTTTTTAGTCACTTTTGAATTCATATTGAGAGAGTCCATTCATTCATTCATTGATAAATCCATGAATTGCTCTTTCCATTTGTTACAATTCTGAATGGCTAGACATTCACTTTTCGATGTTTTCAATTGCTGATAAACGTTTCCCATAAAACCTCTCTTGTTGACATCTTGGAATATCATCCTAAACATGTTTCTCCTTCTTAATATCTTCCTCCCCAAGGACCACATTGAAGGCATACCTGAATTACACATAGTAAAACCAATCCTTAGCACTCAGACCGTATTCTAAACACAATTCTTCAAATTATTCGAACCCCCTTTATCTAAAACCTGGTGAATATGTAATATCCCTTTATCTGTCCATACATGTGAATTCTTTAAGGGACTTAGATAGTCCATCTATTAAACCCCATAGAGCAGTGGTGGCGAACCTATGGCACAGGTGCCAGAGGTGGCACTCAGAGCCCTTTCTGTGGGCACCCAGGCCTTCACCCCAACACAGAGTTTGCCAGATAGTAATCAAAGCTTCCTCCTGTGGTCCAGTACAGCCCAGGATGTGCCATGCTCAGGAACATTTCAAAGCGAGAGCCTTGGCTCCCAGGACTACAGGAGGAGCCAGAAGGTATGGATAGATATGGATTGTCATTGGAGCTCCTGCACTGGATCCCCTAATTTTTCCTCTTCAGGGGACCCTGGAGGGAAGGTTCAATCCAAATTTCTCCATCATCTTACTATTGTATTGGTGAACTCAGGACCTCAATACGACTAAAACCTGCGAATGAGCAGGGATCAATAAGTTACTGCTTAAATTGTCATGTTGGCACTTTGTGACATATAAGTGGGTTTTGGTTGTAGCTTGGGCACTCTGTCTCCAAAAGGTTCGCCATCACTGCCATAGAGGTATCTCATAAAAAAAAAAAAAACCCTTGCAACCCACAATTAATTTCAACTGCTCCCATACCCATTGCACCATTGTGAAAATGGGAAACTTGTTCTTAAACTCAATTTGCAAGAACACATTGGATTCTAAAATTCCACAAATACTATATCCCTTTAGAAATCCATATTGGTTCCAATAATATAGTGCACCAACCCTAAATTACATTCTACAATATTCTGTATTTGTGCTGACAAAAAGTACCTACGAAAATGCGGGAGTGACAAACCCCCTTCATTCACTGGGTAATAAAATGTATCTAAGCTAATACATGCCCTCTTACCACACCAAATAACGTCTCTTATTTGTGCCTCCAGTGTTTTAGATATCCTCAGAGGAATTATTATTGGACAGTTCTGTAAAACGAAAAGGACTTTAGGCAATATAACCATTTTTAAAAGGACCAGTCTGGAGGCCATTGGGATATGCATTCTGGCCCAAACAGCAAATTTTTGTCTAACTTTTTGGAGCAGTGGATTGACATTCAAAGTAGTATAGTCATCCAATTCATTCCTATTAATCACAATGCCCAGATATTTAATATTTTGTAGGAAGATTTGGGATCTAAACACAATATGAAAACCCTATTAAGGGCTAAACACATGCAAAACAGCCTGTATAATGAAAAAGAAGCATGTGTCAAGTAGCCAAAAGACAAAATTTTATTTAAGTTACCAACATGAACATAGAACAAACATCCATAGAGCAAAGATAAAAACATTTAAAAAGGGTGCAAGACAGTGCACCCATAAGTGAGAGATTACCTGGAGCCTGACACCTGATATTGTCAGGTCATCCAGACCTGAGCCACCAACAGTTAAATCTCACAAACACACTGGATGGAATATATAAATGTGTGGCGGCTGGGTATGTGTGTGCATCAACTGCAGTGGAATGTCCACTAGCAGTGGGCTCAGCATAGAGTGGTGAGGATCTGTGCATGGCTGGTGCAGAGTATCCTACTATATCGTGGAGTGAAAAGAGTTGCCCACAAGACACATACCGCCCAAGATAAGCCAATGCCTATATGTTACCAGAGAGTGTGGGATAGGGGTGAGGGCTCAGGAGAGGTCACCCCACGCGATCCCGTATCCGGGCAACACCGACGCCGCTGCCAATTCTGTGTAAAGCAAAGAGAAGATGAAAGGTATGTGCCAAATGGAACAGTTTGCTAATAAAGTGCTAGTGCAATATTGTGTTGTAAGATACCAACAATCTGGTGATCTACAGCTGTGCATGATATTATGTTGTGTAGAAGCATACTAAATACAATCAGATAATACCAGATGATATCAGATAATATGTCAGACAATATACAAATAATATCAGATAACATCAGACAATACTATATACAGGTGCCCTGTACACAACATTATCAGATATCACTATATACAAAATGTGTACAAAAATATCATGTTGTGTAAAAGACCTTACAATTCATATACTTGAACCTAATGAAAAAACTATAAAAAATATATACAGCATAATGAATCTACCAAATCAAGTCCGAAGAGGCACACTAACATCCACTCATACTAGCTATATGCATGGGCCCATGCACACTCAACCAACACACATACAGAAGCATAAATAGGTATATATACAAACAATATTTCATATCCAAATTTCCACAAGGAAAATGTACATAATGGGTACTGGAAAATTAACAAATAGGAGAGAAAAGCAGATGTGTATATATGAAAGGTTCTTTATTAAACACAACAAGGGCATGGATAAAAACATTTAAAAACCCAAGAAAAGAGGGTGTGCAGTCACAGAAACTCCCCAAGAAGTGGTGGTATGGTAATAACAGAGATAGTAGGCAAATGAGATGGGTAAGCAGATAAATATACAATATCAGTGCAATACAAGCTATAAATAATAACAAACCACAATCTCATACATATAATGACGCTACATTACCGTTGGTAAAAACCAGGGGAGGATAGAAGACCCCACGCGTATCGCCCGTCTAGCGGGCTTCGTCAGGGGATAGTGGTGTAGTGGTTTGTGTACCCTTAAATAGCCCCAAAGGAAGTCCTGATGCGACTCAGGTTTCGACCGGAAGTACGTCAGTATGCACATGACTCATGCGGTCCATTCGGCAGGCGGGGCATGCGTGTCAACCACAGCACACCCCGTCCAGTACGGGCCAATACGAAGAAAGAGGAAGTGCCAAGAATCCATGGCAACGTGAGTAACACTACAGAGAGATAGAGGCAGTGTCTAAAAACGGCGCAGAATACGAGCAGGTACAACAATAACTAACGGCGCATGAAACGATAAAAGGAGTAGTTAATGACCAGATCAATTAAAATTAATCATTGCATGAGCTTAGATCAAGCCAGTATAGGAAAAAGCGCACAGGACGATACCTCACCAAAGGTACCATCTGTGTAAACGGCGCAAAATACGAGTAAGTACAGCAATAACTAACGGCGCATGAAACGATAAAAGGAGTAGTTAGTGACCAGATCGATTAAAATTAATCATTGCATGAGCTTAGATCAAGCCAATACAGGAAAAAGCGCTCAGGAAGATATCTCACCAAAGGTACCATCTATGTCTTTGAGTTACATTATAAAAAGTAATGAAGCTCATATAGAACAAAGAAAAAGAAAAGGAAATTATCGTTATACAGAAAGCGACGCAATTATAGTGATAAAGTGCTGGAAAATATCTAGTGCTATAGAATTTGTGCAAAATACTGCAAATACAAATGTAATATCTAGTGCTCTAGAATTTGTGCAAAATACTGCAAATACAAATGTATTAATTATTTGCATACCTGGGTAAAGCAAACCATATAAAGTGCCAATGTAGGGTAAAAATAATACATAGATCCAAGTGATAAAAAATATACAGTATGGAAACACGAACATCGGCGCAAATAAAATACTGATAGTATCAAGGTGGTGGATTAAAAGAATGCCAGGTAAGTATCACATACCATGAACGTCGCAAATTGTCCCTGCAAAAAAAAGAATAAAGGAAATAGCGAAATGAAATCACCTGTTGATGAAACCTATCGACCACTGAAGTAGCCAGGAGAAGAAGTGCATCACATAAGAAAGAATTGAAATGAGACATAATGATATATAAAAAATAGTAGTGGGGGCGTGGCCTGGACGTGCACCGAGACGGACGCGTGAGAGAGGAGCTCCGTCTCTAGACCTGAGAGCGACGATAATAAGCAGTGGTGAGACACTACAAAAAGTTATAACTTACCCGGGCCGCTCCTACAACAATGTTGACCCGCAAAAGGACCGCCGGGAACGGTCCAAAGAGGCTTACGGACTTCTTTGCCTCCAGACCGCATGGACCGAGAGGTTCCCAAGATGGCGCCGACGAGCCCGCCTCACCTTCTTCACGGGTTGCAACGCAGCCCTCCCCGTCCTCATCTAGCTCCAGTCGGGACCCGCAGGAGAGGGGAAACGGTAAGCGGGGAACCCCTACAAAGCACAAAGAAAGAGAGGACAGGCAAAACTGGGAGAATGAGGAGACTGGAGAAAACAAAATGGCGGGGGAAAGTGATAGCAATCTATCATCCCCGAGTAAAAGCCCTGAAAAACAGAGACCCAGATTGTCAAGACATGATATAAACAATGAGCTTCACGAGGAGCTGTCTGAAGAAGTGGACAGTGACCCACTAACAGATGCTCCATCGTCAGACAAGGTAGCTTCTGAAGCATTTATTAAAAATATGATGCTGGCACTGAAAGGGTCTCTAAAAAAGGACTTTAACCACCTCTCATCTAGTCTGCTTGCATCTACAGAGGAGCTGGGGGGAAGAGTGGACCACATAGAAAATAAAATGGCAGAGCTAACAGAATCGCATAACGAACTAATTGATGCACATTACGGGCTGGAGGAAGAAATGGATAAAATAAAAATAAAGATTGCAGATATGGAAGATAGGGGCAGGAGGAATAACCTGAAATTCAGAGGGATTCCAGAATCTGTCGCAACGGGAGATCTGAAGAAGTACTTGACACAACTTATGACATCCATTCTTCCGGAGATACCAGAGTCAGAATGCTTGATTGACAGAGCTCACAGACTGCCAAAACCAAAAGTAGTACCTGAGAACTTACCTAGAGATGTAATTGCGAGATTACACTATTTCCATGTAAAAGAAATGCTGATGTTTGCCTCTAGAAAAGCATAGTCTCTCCCGGCACCATACAGCGACATAAACATTTTTTCTGATTTATCTCAAGCTACGTTGCAGGCGAGAAAGAAGTTTGCAGAAACCACTACTGCGCTCAGATCCCAAAATATCCCTTACAAATGGGGTTTTCCCCTTAAGCTTCTGATTCGCAAAGATGGTAACACACATGCATTAATGAAACCAGAGGATGGTCCCCACCTGCTGGCATCTTGGGGAATTGCGACGGAAAAATCTATGCAAGACACTGCCGGCACAAGAAGGAAGAAAGTCCCTAGAGATTGGGAAGTGGCTTGATGGGATGTTAACTGTCTCACCACACTTTGATTTGGACTTTTTAATTCCAGGTCGAAAGGCCTCCAGGTGAACTGAAAGTACCCTAAAATTTTATGCGGGTCAGTGAGAAACCCGCTATGAACATTGTCTGGATTCTAAGTTGGGCTGTTTTCACAGCTTTGTTGGGGCGATGGCAGCAGGATCTATGTGTCCCCTCTATCGCCAGGTTAATTCAAGGTTATGTTTTATGGTTTGATTCTATGAGAAGGTACTATGCTCAATATGGTATAATTGTAAATAAGGTATGGTTTGTTTCTATATCCAGAATTGAGTCTAAAAGAGAACCCCAAGTAGCAAGTAAGATTCCTCAAAATGTCAATTAAATTGGTTAGTATCAATGCAAATGGGTTGAATTCACCATATAAAAGGTCTGCAGTATGGAAGGAAGCAGTGGCTTCTAGAGCAGACGTAGTATGTGTTCAAGAGACACATTTTGCAAGGGGGAAGGAGCCACTGTTCACTCACAAAAAATTTCCTGTAATAATGCATGCAAATGCGGTAAGAAAGGTCGCAGGAGTGAGTATCGCAATAAGAGATACGGTGGACTTTGAGTTATTAGAATGTCTGTCTGATGGTGGGGGTAGATTCATTGCTCTGGTTTGTTCAATTAACTCAAGAATATTCACAATTGTTAATATTTATTCTCCAAATTCAGCACAGGTCCGTTTTTTAAATAAAGTGATGAAAAAAGTAAGGAAAATCCAAAAAGGAAACCTCGTGATCTGTGGAGACTTTAATCTGGTCCCGGACTACAGGATGGACTCCACGAACCAGAACAGGGTATCTCCCCCACAATTATGTAAGTGGTTACAAAAAGAAGGTTTATTTGATTGTTTCAGGTGTCTAAATTCGGATTCCAAAGAATACACTTTTTTCTCTAATAGACACAGATCCTTTTCTAGATTGGACCTGTTTCTGGTAGACAGAGACACTTTATCCTGGGTATCAAACTCAAAAATTGGAGTGGCAACTTGGTCAGACCATGCGCCAGTAGAGCTAGATATTACATTATCCCCTAAAATATTACCAACAAGAAATTGGAGGAACTCTACCTTTCTTTTCACAATTCCTTCTTATAGAAATAGAATTAAAAAGGCAATGAAGGAATATTTCAATTTAAACAACAGAGACCAAATTAGTGCAATGGACCTTTGGGCAGCACATAAAATAGCAATCAGAGGCACGCTGATGCAGATGAGTGCTCAACATAGAAAGGCTAGAGAAAAACAAATAAATGACAGTATTAGGGTCATAAGAAGCTTAGAACATCAGCTGCAGGCAGGTCATAACCCTGATCTATATGACAAACTAATGCAAGCTAGGCAAGAACTTAGGGCGGCCTTGATTGATCAATATGATAAACAAGTCAAAAATAGGAAAGCAACGTACTATACCTCTTATAACAAACCTAGCAAATTAATGGCAGCTAAGGTAAAACAAAAAAGGGTCAAAACAAGCATTCCTTTTCTATACAAATCTAACGGACGTGCGGATAAAGAATCCCACCCGATCAAAATAGCCAACCTTTTTAAAAAATTCTACGAAGAATTATATAACTTGAAAGATAATGACACCACAGTACAACCCAGTCAGGAGGCAATTGATAAGTTCTTGGCTAAAATAAAACTCCCATGCCTGTCGGAAGGTCAATTAGAAGAGTTAAACCTTCCGTTCTCACTAGCTGAGGTGGAAGCAACTATTAGAGGGGCTAAGAATGGTAAAGCTCCGGGGCCCGACGGGTTTGGGAACGAATACTACCAACAATTCCATGAAGACCTAAGCCCTTATATGGTTGATGCTTTTAATCAAGCCATGAAAACAGGAATATTACGTCCCGATATGCTTCAGGCGACCATAGTCACCCTACCCAAGCCTGGCAAAGAACCCACAGTCCCTCAAAACTTCCGTCCAATATCCCTGCTCAATTGTGACACGAAGTTATACGCAAAGGCACTGGCGAATCGCATCTTAAAAGTCCTACCAGGATTAATACATAATGATCAAGTGGGGTTCACTAAGGGTAGGCAAGCCCCAGATGGGACAAGGAGAATTATTGACTTAACATCAGTGATGGGAACAAATAGAGCGCCTTCTCTGCTCCTCGCTTTGGATGCAGAGAAGGCGTTCGACAGAATTCATTGGGGATTTGCGTTCTCCACACTAGGCAAATTTGGGTTCCGGGGAAATATCCTCGACGCTATAAGAGCTTTGTACTCATCTCCTTCAGCGAGGGTGTTAGCAAACGGACATATGTCAGACCCACTGAAAATCTCTAATGGGACACGCCAGGGATGTCCTTTATCCCCTTTGATATTTGTGATGGTCATGGAACCCTTAGCAGAGATGGTGAGGATAGCTGAATCAGTGAAGGGAGTTAAAATAGGCCACAACCAGCACAAAATAGGACTCTTTGCTGACGATGTAGTTCTTACACTGTCAAACCCTGTGCATTCTTTAAGAAATGTTTTAGTGGTGCTGAAAGAATTCGGGGATGTCTCTTATTACAAAGTTAACACCAGTAAATCTATCCTGCTGGGAATCCATGTTCCTAACCGAGTAAGAGAAGAGATAACAAAGGAGTTCCCATTCCAATGGGAGAAAAAGGCTATTTCCTATTTAGGGATAAAAATTTGTCATCCTTTAGCAAAAATGGTAAAAACAAATTTCATTCCGTTATTGGAACAAATAAGGGCTGAACTCGCAAATATGGATAAAGTAGAGTCTTCTTGGTTGGGAAGGATAATTTTATATAAAATGATGATCCTCCCAAAAATTTTATATCTCCTACGTACACTGACAATTCCCATCCCAGATATTATTTTTCGAAAACTCCAATCACAAATGCTCACATACATCTGGCAGGGACGAAAACCGAGGGTAGCGGCAAAAACTTTATACGCCCCAAGAAACAAAGGAGGGATGGGAGTCCCAAATCTAAAACTCTACCATAACGCTATAATTATCCAACAATTAAGCTATTGGTGCGGTAGGCAAGAAGTATCTAGCTGGCCGACAGTGTAATCCCACATAATGGGAGTAGAAAATCCCTCACACCTGTTAATGGCTCACCTAATAAACTTAGGAAACCTCCCAATATACAAAGAAGCTCCCACTATCCAGGCGTCTATAGGGGCTTGGCAAAATTTATGCAAAGCACTACATCATAATTCTCCTCAGTCAAAACGACCCATTCAAATACACACATTAGGCCTTTTGAACCCCCAAATAAGAATTCAACACTGGCAAGACAAAGGAATCAGGAATCTTGATGAATTATTTGACGGTACCATCCCAGTTAGCTTCCAATCTTTGGTAGAGAAATTCCAGATTGGACATAAAGAATTTCTTACTTACTTGCAAATAAGACCTCTTTTGCATAAATTAGGAGGTCCCAAGTGGACCTCATCCAACCTATTACTAAATTTTTTGGAGGGTAAAAGAGGTAGGCAATTGAAGTCAGTAAAAACAATATATGAGACTTTGAGAAACCCATCTGACTCAGAGTTGTCTGTAGCTCAGGCAAAATGGCATAAAGATTTTGGTTTTGTGTTTCACCCAACAGAGTGGGAACAGGCTTGTTACTGGGTATCTAAGGCTTCAGGGAGCGCTAACGTTTTGGAAGTACACTTGAAGGTCCTTACAAGATGGTACCTAACTCCAACCAGACTGGCAAAGATTTACCCAGGTACATCGCATCATTGCTGGCGAGGATGCAGCAGGGAAGGTGCCTTAAGTCACATATTTTGGAGCTGCCCAGTTCTAACAAATTTTTGGAGTGAAGTCTTTAAGCTATGCTCCACAGTAGCAAATACGAACATCAGACCTAAGGCGTCTTTAGCGCTGTTTGGACTAGGTATAACAAAAATCCCGGTTTTCGCAAGGAAGATAGTGCTCCACATACTACTATCAGCTAAACTGTTAATAGCTAGAAAATGGAAAAATAAAGGGGCACCAGGAATGTGGGAGCTTACTGACCTCCTATCAGAACATTGCTTCTATGATAGAGTAATTGCCTATAGAAACAATAAGGAAAGACTTTATAAAAGGATGTGGGACCCATGGGTGAACAGAGTTCCTGCCGCGTCCCCAGACATTCCGGGTTTAACTGCATAATGGAAAAATATTAATAAGGAAATCGTAAAAAAGTAAGAAACGGCTGGAGATAGGTACATAGCTCAAAACAATCCATCTATTTAGGTTCTCTAAAAGACTTAAGGATTTCAAGACAATCTTTAACATACCTTCGAAATATGATCGTGCACCATAAAGGATGGTGTCCAAATTTCATACCCTCATACATATCAAAACAACACCTTCTCAGTTCAGAGTTTATGGTTATAGTTTTGTTTTGTTTATTATTGACGAAGCAGGGCCTAGATACTAGGTCTTACACCCTGAGAAATGAATCTGTCTTGGCAGGTCTATGTAAAAGATGCAGCAAAACCTGTCACAGTGCAGGCATACAACTTATGGCAACATTTATATAGGAAAAGCTTCAGAATTGTAATGTCCATTTATTATACTGTTTGAAAAAATTGGAAAAGTTTTTTGACTTGTCAATGTATATAATGAAAATGTCAATAAAAATTTATATTTGAAAAAAAAAAAAAAAATAGTAGTACATGTGCATACGGGCGGCGGGAGGGACCGAGTCGCATCAGGGCTCCAAGGGGACAATAAACACGTAAATAAAAGTCTGGACCATAATATAATAAATAATTATATAATTAATAGAAGTCACGATCACATGGGGTGTATGTAGAAGCTCCAGAATCAGAGGTACGAGTGGATAAGCGGATGGTAACAAGGCAGATAGATGTGAACAAGTGTCCATATAGAGTAAGATATGCACACAAAAGCAAGAAAACGGCAAAACAAGTGGGGATCTACAGTTATGCTAATATCCGTCAGAGGTAGAAATCCAGCAAAAGGGATGGTCCAGAAATGGTGGATCGGAATGGTATCCAGACGTAAGCGTGTCAATCACAGATGGGCTCATGTTTTTATATGCTGTTCGAGGTCCTCAATCCCCCCAGGGTGATCAGGCTAAGAGTCATCCCCGCACGTGGATATCGGAAGTATCTATGACTTAATGAGAATAAGGTTAGTAAACTCAAACAAACAAAGAAAACCACTTAAAACCAAGAAGAAAAGAGTGTCATGAGGTTAAAAGGTGAGAATGAGTAGGGGGCCCAATCAAAAAACCAGTATGGGGTCCAAGGTGAAAAAATGCAAAAAATGAGTGAAGAGCTAGGGAGTAGTACGGTGAATAGGAGTGTGCCCATGGTACAAGTGTGAGCATGAAAAGGAGAAATGTACATATGTGGGAAAAACCCAAAGAAATGTGTAGGGACACTAAAAAAGGGACGGGGAAGGACAGAAGGGGGGGAGAGGGAAAGTGCACATGAAACCAAATAAATGTTGGATAGGGAAGACACACATGTGAGACAATGGAATGGATTATTGTTTTTTATTTTTTATAATGGCCAGTAAAAAGCAATTCCTCATTTAAACCAAAAGGAGCAATGGTGTTAAGGGTATAAATCCATTTAGATTCACTGCGTAATAACTGGTTAGTGATGTTTCCTCCCCTGATGTTTTGGGTAATTTTTTCCAAGCCAGTAATCCGTAAATCCCGGGCACGGCCCCCGTGAAATTGCAAGAAATACAAAGCCACCGAGGTAAGGGTTTTACCTCTTTGTTGATCCAATGCAGCCATATTGATTGTCGAGATGTGTTGCTGACATCTTCTTCGTAGTTCCTGTGTCGTTTGTCCGACATACAGCTTGGGACAGGAACAAGACAATACATAAATAACACCCTTTGTCTTGCAATGTATGAAGTCATGAATTTTGTACTTACCTAAATTAATAGGATCCGTAAATTCGGTGGTACATACTACATGTGGGCAGATCGAGCAGTCCCTGCAAGGAAAAGAGCCCTGCACCCGTATTCCACGTCCAAGAGAAGTAGTTGGACGCTGAAAGTGGCTTCTGGTAAGTTCATCCTTTAAATTTTTAGCTCGTCTAGCTGTTATTTGTGGTTTGTCTGTGAGGAACGGCAAAAGTCTGTCATCACTTTTGAGAATATTCCAATTTCTGTCCAAAATCCTATGTATGTCCGACCATTGGTTGTTATATGTAGTAATTAGTCTGGGTTTTGGAAAATTGTCACTATGACCGTATCTGTTGCATATATGTGACCAAAGTCAGGCTTGAATTCACCAGGTGATGGAGTGGAGGACAGGGATCAGATGATTTGATGTATGACATTGGGATCCAAGAAAAAGACAAAGGAGGGGATCCTCTATCGAATCTGGAGGCAATTGAGAGACAAACAAGCGTTATACAGAAACAGTACTCAAGACAGATGGGTCCAACCATGATCTCAAAAGATGACCAACATGAGTTCTAGTGCGCGCTGGAGGGCAAAGAAATGAAGCTATGTATCAATATGGATACTACGCTTCCATGGGCAAAAAAGAAACAAGAAAGGAAAGACGATGGGAAGCAAAAGAGAAGAAAAGACAAAAAAAGGACAAAAAAAGAAGAAGAGCAAAAGAAGAAAGAAAAAACCAGAGAAACGCAAGAGAAGAAAAGAAGCAGATCCGAAAAGAGGAGAGAGGAAGAAGAAGTGATGCATGAACACCTGGAGATTGTGTAATGAATGTGATGTGTGTGTCATGAGTGAAAAGAATGAGGGAAAATGGGCATGTGAATAAGAAGGTGACCCGAATGGTCAGAGAAGTACAGGGTGCTGTGCAAAAGAGTAAAAGTGAAGAAAAGGGGATGAATGAGCCCTGGTGGCTAGGGCAGTGGTGAGTGAAAACTAAAATAGTGACTGTGTGGTGCCGAGAAGTGGTCACAGTGGCATAAGGTGACCCAATGTGTGCCAACTGGTGTGGGAAATGTCTGGAAGGGCGTGAATGGTGGGAGAAAGAGCCAAGGGGAGGAAAAAAAGACAAGAAGGAGGATGAGTGGAAGGAGAGGGGGAGAGGGGGAGAAAGAGAAAACACAAAAGCTGGAACAAGCAAAAAGTGAGTGGAAAAGGGAAGGAAAGGGAAGGAAGGGGAAAAGGGAAGGAAAGGGAAGGAAAGGGAAGGAAGGGGAAAAGGGGGTAAGAGGGGCAGGGGGAAAGGAGAGATGCCCTAGGAGCAGAGAAAACCAATGGGGAGAGGGGATAGGAGAATACCTACTTTTTGTAGAAGCCGGAAAAAAACATTTCTTCATTCATCCCCCGAGGAGCCAATGCTGCCAGTTCGAAGATCCATTTGGCTTCTAAACGAAGTAGGGAAGGTGTCAGATCCCCTCCCCGTATGTTGGGTTGTAGCTTGTCAAGACCTATAATTTTCAATCCAGAAGGGTCCCCCCGGTGCGCATTGAGAAAGTGTTTTGCAACGGTGGAAAGTTGTTTTCCATTATTGAAGTCCCGTTCTGCATTATGTATAGTAGAGATATGTTTCTGCACTCTTTTCCGCAGTTCTTGACCTGTTTGTCCCACATAGATTTTTGGGCAAGAACAGACCAAACCATAAATGACACAATGTGTCCGGCAATTTACATAGGACCGAAGTTTAATTGTCTTAGAGTCAGCCGGGTTCTGGAAATTGTCTCCTCTCAGGATCAGAGGACAAACCGTGCAATCCCTGCATGGATATGTTCCAAGTAGACGTTGGCCATGTCCTATTGCCCTGGTTGGGCGTTGGAAGTGACTAATGGTTAGACTATCACGTAGGTTTTTGGCCCATCTAGCAATCATCCTTGGTGCAGGGGGAATATGTGTGTCCAACCTGGGATCACTTTGTAGTATACCCCAATTTTTATGTAACAATTTGTAGACATCCGACCATTGATTATGGTACGTCGTTATCAAACAAGGTTTTCCGTCTGATACCTTCGTTTTGGGTATAAATGTGTCTTGTCTTGGAGTTTGTTTGGCCCATAAATACGCCTTAGAGATTACCTTTCTTGGGTAGGCCCGATTTTTGAACCTTTGTGTTAGATCTCTTGCTTGTTCCATAAATTCGCTTTGTGCACTGCAATTCCTCCTGACACGTAGGAACTGCCCTGTTGGAATGCCATCCTTCAAGTGGCGGGGGTGGAAGCTCTGATAATGTAATAAGCTGTTTGTCACAGTTTCTTTCCAATATAGCGTGGTTTCAATAGTTTTCTGTTTGATTGAGATTTGTAGGTCCAGGAAGTTCACTTCTGTTTGGGAAAATACCGGTGTCAGCCGTATTTGCCAGTCATTGGTGTTGAGTGCCCCCACAAAGGCATGGCAGGTCTCGGGCGGTCCCCTCCAGAGGACAAGCACGTCGTCGATATAGCAGAACCAACCGACGACATGCCTCTGGAAGTCACTGGATGGGTACACCCTGGTCTCCTCCCACCAACCTAAAAATAGGTTGGCGTAGGAAGGAGCACAGCGTGCACCCATCGCAGTGCCCGAGACCTGCCTGTAGTGGGTTCTATCAAAAACAAAGCGGTTATGTCTGAGCACAAATCCCAAGAGCTCCAAAAGGAACCCCTGGTGGCGGTCATCCCTGTCCTGATCCTGTTGCATAAAATAAGAGACTGCGTTGACACCCACCTCGTGTAGAATATTAGTATAAATGGACTTGACGTCCATAGAGATGATCCAGATCTCCTCTTCAATGGGTGAAAGGTCCAGTTTGTTCAATTGGTCAATAAGATGTGAGGAGTCCCTGATATATGAGGTCAATCTGGTAACACGGTCCTGTAAAAAGAAGTCCAAATAAATGCAAGACCTTTCACATAGACTGCCAATTCCCGCCACAATTGGTCTCCCAGGTGGATTTATCACTGCTTTATGTACCTTCGGTAACATGTAGAAGGTGGGCGTCACTGGAGTTTTTACCGTAAGAAAATCCTTCTCCCGTCGTGTGATGATACCCAACCTCCAAGCGGAATCTATCAGGCGATCAAGTTTGCCCTTGAAGACACTGGTAGGATCTGAGGGTAAAGCTGAATAGTATTGTCGATTTCGTAGCTGTCTGTTGGCTTCTGAGATGTACTGTTCTGTCGGCCATAAGACAACGTTTCCGCCATTATCGGCTTCTTTTATCACAAACTCGGCGTTCTTACGTAAGTTCTGGATTGTTTGACGCTCATCCCTGGTAAGGTTTTCACATTTCCAAGGGTTCTCCCTAAGATCCCGTATGTACCGAACCCTGCACTCAAAAAATATCTGAATAGCTGGAAATAAACGCAAATTAGGAGTCGCTTGTGAGGGTGATCGTAATGTGAACTGTGACCTACCCATTGTGGGCCCTTGAGTTTCTTCATTTTCTCTTAGGAGCTCCAGGAGATCTGAGAAAGTCCTGCGGTCCAAATCCGACAAGTGATCTAAAAGAGAAGGTTGATGGTAAAGAAGTTTAAAAGTCATCTGTCTACAATATAGGTACACATCCTTTATTAGGATAAATTTATCGATTTTTTGCATTGGGGAAAAACTCAGACCTTTGCTCAGGACCCGCTGTTCAGTATCGGAGAGTTTATAGGTGGAGAGATTCACAATTTGTAGGTCATGCTAAGGCCCGGCGCCAGCACCCGGCCAACCCGGGCAAGTGCCGGGGCCCCGGGGTACTGGAGGGGCCCAATCGGGCCCCCGGATCAATTGTACCAGTGTCGCTATAAGACACTGGTACAATTGATCACCATCCGGAACGATCGCTTTTCTGCCTCTATGCTGCGCTGGTCGGGAGCGCAGCATAGAGGCAGAATCTAAAACTTGAGGAAGAATCTAAAACTCACCTGTCCCGGTTCCCACGATGCGGCGCTCCGCAGGGTATGCGACGGCTTTGAAGCCGGCGCACATGATGACGTCATCGGATCACGTGTGCCGGCTTCAGAGCCGGCGCGTACGGGAGGCCCAGGCAGAGACAGCTGCAGGCGCTGCTCCGTGGGAACCAGGAAAGGTGAATTTTTTCTTTTTTCTTTTCCGGAGGGGAGTGAGGGTGTCCACGGGGGGCGGGGGGGTCAGTGTGTATACAGGGGGAGAGGGGGGGGGGTGTTAGTGTGTCAGTAGGGGGGGTCATTGTGTCCACCGGGGGAGGGGGGGGGTGTTCAATGTGTCTGGAGGGGGTCATTGTGTCAGCAGGGGGGGTTCAGTGTGTCCGCAGGGGAGGGGGGGGGGTTCAGTGTGTCCGCAGGGGGGGTCATTGTGTCCACAGGGGGAGGGGGGGGTGTTCAATGTGTCTGGAGGGGGTCATTGTGTCAGCAGGGGGGTTTCAGTGTGTCCGGGCTCAGTGTGTCCGCAGGGGAGGGGGGGGGGTTCAGTGTGCCCGCAGGGGAGGGGGGGGGGTTCAGTGTGCTGCCGGGGGGGTGGGGGCGGGGATCAGTGTGTCCCCAGGGTCAGTGTGTCCGCAGGGGGAGGGGGCGCAGTGTGCCAATGGAGGGCGGTCCACGGAGGGGCCCACTAAGGCTCTGTCGCCCAGGGGCCCACTAAAACCTGGAGCCGGCCCTGGTCATGCTTACCCTCAGTCCTCAGTTGTTGTGCTGGGACTTCTGAGGAGCCCTCTTGTAGCTCGGTGACCACCAATTTCGTAGGCCTCTATTTCTTATGTTGGATGTGTTTGTGTCTGAGTTCCCCGGATCGCCTTCGGGTTCGCTCGTGTCCGAAGATAAAAAATCATCGCTGGAAGAAATCTCCTTGTTGTCTTTCTGTCTAGGCATGAGTTTCGGAAATCGTCTCATGTTACCTGAATGTGTCCCACACTCTCTGGTAACATATAGGCATTGGCTTATCTTGGGCGGTATGTGTCTTGTGGGCAACTCTTTTCACTCCACGATATAGTAGGATACTCTGCACCAGCCGTGCACAGATCCTCACCACTCTATGCTGAGCCCACTGCTAGTGGACATTCCACTGCAGTTGATGCACACATTTATATATTCCATCCAGTGTGTTTGTGAGATTTAACTGTGGGTGGCTCAGGTCTGGATGACCTGACAATATCAGGTGTCAGGCTCCAGGTGATCTCTCACTTATGGGTGCACTGTCTCGCACCCTTTTTAAATGTTTTTATCTTTGCTCTATGGATGTTTGTTCTATGTTCATGTTGGTAACTTAAATAAAATTTTGTCTTTTGGCTACTTGACACATGCTTCTTTTTCATTATACAGATATTTAATATTATCTACCACCAAGAGTTGTCTAAAGACTTCAGTACTACTCACTGCGGTGTCCAAAAAGAGACATAATGGCTTTTGCCAATTCATTTTAATACCTGATAGATAACCATTGGATTCAATCAAGTTAATAACTGTAGTTATCACATCATCAGATTGATCCAAGTAACAAGTCTTCAGCATACAACAACAATCGATCTTCCACTGGACCACGTATAAACCCCCTTAGCTGCTCACATGTTCTTATACTGCAAGCCAGAGGCTCTAAAACTACCGCAAAGAGCAATGGTGACAGAGGGCATCCTTGACGGGTTCCCCTTTGCAGCTGCCATGCAGCAGAGGCCCTGCCATTCATGCTTACTCTTGCCATTGGGCCACTATAAAGCAGCCTTATCCAGCCAATGAATTGTTGCCTGGATCCAGTCCTTTCCAACACTAACCAAATGTAGTCCCACTTGATGTGGTCAAAAGCATTGACCGCATGGAGTGAGACCACCATTCTATTACCCCGAGCCTCACATTGAGTTTGAATGTTCCACCATGTACGCATGATATTGTTCCTAACGGTATTGTTCCCTGGCATGAATCCCAACTGATCATTATGAACAATTATAACATTAAGAAAAACAAAAACCGACAGTATATGCCCTGTGGGCACCAATTACATCATACCTAAGTACAAGTCACATCATTCTTAAATACAAATGAACAGAAAGTGTTAGAGTATCATAGCATTTACCGACAACAACACTTCTTGCTTGTTTTTGCTTGTCATTGTTCTCTAAAGGTTTTATAATTATTGTTTTGTAAAGAAATAGCTTTCTCATAGGAGCATGTAGTGTCCAACTGTGATATGACCTCTTTAATGGTTGGTCTTTGGATATCCTTCCAATACCTTGTTATTGCTAGTTTCGTGGACATTAGGATATGCGCTATTATGGTGCGTAATTTGAATGGAGTTTCTTTCAGGTTCATTAGTAAGAGTGCAGTAGCTGGGGAAAATGGGATGTTGGTGAAGCCCAAGCTATTAATCAAGTTATATGCTTCTTCCCATAAAGGTTTAACTTTAGGGCAAGACCATAAAATGTGCGTCAAGGAACCTTTTTGGCCGCATAATCTCCAGCAACCTGGAGGTGAAGAGCTAAATATTTTGTGGAGGCAAACAGGGGTAAAGTATCAACGCATATATGTCTTAATGATTGCTTCAAGGTGGGAGACACTGTGGAAGGTAGAATGTGCTAGAGATAAAACATTCATCCATTGGTTATTATTATAGGTGAGTTCTAAATCTTTTTCCCAAGCAGTCATATAGGGTAGCTTAGACATTATACCATTATTGTTTAAATACAGATAAAAGAATGATATCCCTTTTTAGCGAGGTGGGGCGTCTTGTAGAAAGAAGACGCCCCAGAAAGAACCTTTTTGTTTATTAATAGGTTGTCCGGGTTAAGATTTAGCATAAATTTATGTATTTTAAGATAGTTGAATATTTCCCCAGGAGAGAGGTTGTAATTGTTCTTTAGGCTAGCAAAGGGGGCCATTTTTTGATTGCTTAATACATCTGCTAGTTTTAAAATGTTTTTTGAGCGCCAAAAGTAAAGGTTTATATTTTGAATATTAGATTGAAATAATGAAATAGGTATGGTATCAGGTGAAAGTTGGATTAGATCTTGATTTTTGATAGAATTGACTTCTTTCCATGCTTGGAATTTTTGGTGATGCTGGATGATATTCCATAGTGGGTTTATGAGTCAGTTTTGTAGGGGGGAGTTATTATCATAGTGTTTTGGGATGGAAATTTCAGGATTGGTTAATGATAATATTATGTCATCAGCTAAGAGAGATATTTTATGTTCTTGTCTTCCTACTTTTACGCCCGTAATTAGCGTATTCCTTCTTATAGACTCTGCTAGTGGTTCTAAGGAAAGGATGAAAATAATAGGGGAGAGGGGACAACCTTGTCTTGTGCCATTCAACAGGGTGAACTTTTGGGAAAGCCTACCATTGACAAATACCCGCGCCGAGGGGTTAGAGTAGAGTGCTTTGATTGCGGTCAATATAGGGCAGTGAGACCGAACTTACTTAGAGTGGCAAATAGGTATTCCCAGTTCACCCTGTCGAATGCTTTTTTGGCATCAATTGTTAGGAATGAGGATGGGGTCTTTTAGTTTCCTAGTATTATCAGAGGCCTGTCTACCTGGGGTAAATCCTGTTTGGGTAATAAGTGTAGGAATTATGTTTTTTAGCCTGTTTGCTAAAACTCGGGCATGTATCTTAATGTCTTTGTTTAATAAAGATATAGGACGGAAATTAGCTGGGTTGTCGGTGGTTTTATTTGGCTTTGGAAGGGTTATTATAATGGATAATATGCACCAGGGAGGCCATCTGGGCCAGGAGCTTTATTAGTGGGCAACAATTTTATGGTCTTCACCACTTTGTCACTTAAAATAGGAGAATTAAGTTTTAAAAGCTGTTCAGGGGATAATTTGGGGAGGGAAAGGGAGGGTTCATTATTTTATTACCTGTCTGAGGGTGTTTTATATATGGAATGATGTCTTTCAAACTCCTTTTTTTTAATTTATTGGCCAGAAGGGCTTTTTGGTCCTGAGAATAATATTTTATTTTGAGTCTATGGAGCGTGCAAGCATGGTTATGAAGTATGAGATTTCTCAGGTGAAGTAAGAGATTTCTTTGTTTAGTGCTTTAAGGGTGTTTTGCGATATCGCCCTTTTATTGATCATTTCCAGCTATTGGATTTTCCCTAAAGACAGACTGATTTCTGCATCACTTGTTTTCTTTATTTTGTGTTCTATTTTTCTAAGGTCGTCTTGGATGTACCCTTTGTGCATCATCCGAATGGAGAAGATGTCTGCATCGCCATTGTCATTGAATAACGAAAACTCTCTAAGTGCGAGTTCTATTTTAGCTGAGTTGTGGGGGTGTGCAATAGCTGACATGTCTGCTTTCCAGATGTAATCGTTGCGGTGTGAATGTTGTTCTGAAATTGTAATTTTAATAGGGGCGTGGTCAGACCATTTAATTAGACCAATAGAAGAGGATTTAACTTGGTCTATGAAAATTTTATTTATTACAAACATATCGATACGGGAATACGTTTTATGCCTAGGGGAGGAGTACGTAAAATCCTTTTCGGAGGTATGCTGAATTCTCCATATATTGTGGAGGTCATACTCCCAGAGTAAATTACTTAGGGAATGGGGTCTGTATATTTTGGTTGATGGTGTGTCATCTGAAGGATGTAAGGTGGTATTAAAATCCCTGCATAAGATAACCTTTTTAATTTTAATGACATTTGACTGCTATTAGGGGTATACAGGTTGACAATGGTATAAGTTATGTTGTTGATGTCGCATACTATTATTATGTATCGGCTATCTGGGTCGATTTCTTGGTGGGAAACAGTAACAGATAATGATGATTTGAGGCCAATGAGGACCCCTCTTTTTTTTTTTAGAGAAAGTGGACATAAAAACATGTGGAAAAAGCGGGTTAGATATTTTGGGTGGGTTTAGAGAGTTTGCATGTGTTTCCTGGATACACAAAATGTCGCAATTTACTTCTCTAGCCTCTTTCCAGAGTAGAGACCTTTTATATGGGGTATTTAACGACTTTACATTAAGCAACAAAATTGTCAGACCCATTGGTGTTTAACTTTTGGACGCCGTACACAATACTGTTACATGGTTATCATTATGGGATACATTGGTGTATATTTTAGTTGAGCTATTGCACATTAGACCTATGAAAGTAATCATCCTTAACAACAATAACAAAAACTTAACGACAGTTAACATATTTTTTGGTACCAAAAAAAACGAGTACTTCTTTGGGGAAGACAATTCCGGTGGAAGCATGATAGGAGGCCGGCAGTCTCCGTGACATTAAAAATTTCAACAGGGCTGCTGGGAAGTATAGCGGTCATTTGGTTTTCCACTCTGGGTCTAGGCGATTTTGACACGACGGCTTGGGGTTCTGTTGAGCGCCATTCTGGTTAGACCCCTTGTTTCCATCAATTCCAAGCCTTCTTCAACTCTTTTGACAGCCACAATAGCGTTATTCCATTTCACCAGGATTTTTGTGGAGAAGCCCCATCCGTCTGGAGTTTCTTTTTCCCTGAGGAGTGACGTGATAGAGTATATCTTCTTCCTGGCTTGCAACATTGCTGCAAATAGATCCATGAAAATATATAGAATCGTAGGGAGCTGGGAGAGCTTGTAGTTTTCTGGACATGATAGAATGTGTATCTTGCCAGGACATCGCTAGGCAGGGAAGCTGCTGGGTTTGGGCACTCTGTGTGCTCTATCTATGCAGAGATCGTATTCCACCAGATTAGGAAGAAGGGTTTTTGTCAGTTGTTGAATATATGCTTTCAAATGAGCGTTAGGTACGGTTTCTAGGATACCTCTGAATTTAATATTATTGCGTCAGTCCCTGTCTTCAGAGTCTATGATTTTAGCTTGAATTGCAGCCACTGAGTCTTCTAGTGAGTTATGAGAATCCACTAATTCATTGGGTGCCTGCAGAAATGAAGCTAGTTTATCTTCAGATTGAGATACCCTATCTCCCAGCTCTTGAATAGATGTTTGAATTGGTTTCACTAGTGATGTGATATCTCTTTGTAGTGAGTTACAAAGTGCTTCCAACATTTTTTTGAGAGTGTGTTCAGAAACTAATGTTTCTGTTGCTTGGAATGCAGTGAAGCCATCAATTTCTTGGTTATTTGTATCAAAGCCTTCAGATATTAAAGGGGTATTCTCGTCTGGGCATTCACATTCAGTTTAACTAATCTTCCATTTATAAACATTTCTTCAATTGGATGTTATTAAAAAAATGTTGTGTGAAGATAATTTCTCATAAATGTAGCCATGTTGTCCCTTAGAAATGAGATAGCTTCCTCGGTAACGACCACATCACACTCTGGCAGCGGTGGCCAGACATGTACAATTGAGTCCTGTCTGACCTCCTGGATTCAGTGATCATTTCCACAGGACGGCTGTGGGACATACAGTAAATCCCGGAAATTTCATATACAAAAACCTTTTGTTTCTTTGTCCAATTAATCCAGCAGAGGTGGCCGTAACCAAGGAAGCCATCTCGTTTCTAAGGGACAAAATGGCTACATTTATGAGAAATTATCTTCACACAGGAACATTTTTTTTAATAACATCTAATTGAAGAAATGTTTATATATGACAGATTTATCAAACTGAATGTGAATGCCCAGACGAGAATACCCCTTTAAGGCAGTAGACATCTCACTTTGTGAGGGATTGTGGTGTTTATCTGGACTAGATGCAGATCTGGTTTCATCAGTTAAGTTCTGCAAGAAGGGAGAGCATGAGGGACCCGTGCTGCCACTCCTCTGCAGAGACAGTGGCAGCATGCTGCTGTCGTCCTCTATGTAAGCTGGGGAGACCTGAAGGGGTGATTGTGAGGCTGGTGATTCCCTTCCCCATCCCCCTGGGGGATTATAGATGTTAGGGGGGGATCTTTGCCCCATTTCTGCTTTGGAGATTGAGCCAGGGCTGCTGGTTTGTGCGGGCCAGTGCCATTTTGGTCTCGGCACGCAGCTCCGCTGAAGAAGTGGGCTATTGGCTTACCTGCTGATTCCTTCGCTCCCCTTTTCCTTCGACACAGGGTGTCGGACCGGAGGGTTTGCTGGTCATCTCGCCCTCTGAAAGCTGGGGTAAGTCGCTGGGAGAAGGAGACTGGACCGGAGCTTACTCCTCACGCAGCCATTCAAGTCAGCGGCCAAGCTGTGCCCCAACCAAATAACTTTTTGCAGTCTAGTTTCTAAGATTTTAGCTAAACGTTTATAGTCGGTATTCAGAAGGGAGATCGGCTGGTATGACTCCACCTCCTGGTGGGATTTACCTTCCATCAACAGCAATATAATTATAGCTTCTTTCATTGATTCTGTTAACATCCCTTTTGCATATGAATAATTGCATGCCTTTAAAAGTTCTGGCAATAAAATCTCAGAGAAGAATGATATAACCTCTGGTGGAATACCATCTGTTCCCACCACTTTTCCCCTTGAGAGGCTTTTTAAGCATCTCTTAGCTCTTCTAAATTTAGGAGTTGGTCCAAATTGTCTGCCTCCTCTATAGAGATATTGGGAATGTTAGTAGCAGAAAGAACGGTCTTTATATCACTTATATCTGCCTTCAACTCAGAGGTATATAACATCTCAAAATATACCCTAAACTCTTCTCTTATTTCTTCTTGTGAGGACACTCACCTCTTCTAGCCCTTATTGCCCCAATAATATTCCTTTCTATCCTTTAATTACCTTGGCAATATGATTTGTTGAGACATACCGACCTATCACTGATTTATGCCTACACATCTTTGAATACAATGCTGAATTCTCTAAACAATGCCTCCTGAAACATTCCTGAGCTTCCAACCACAATCGTTTTTGCTCTTCTGAATTATAAAATACAAACTTCCCTTCCAATTTCATTACTTTACTTTTTAGGTTTTGCATATCAATTCTTTTTCTTTTTTTAATATACACCACTTGGTCAAAAATCAAGCCCCTCAGGTATGCCTTCAATGTGTTCCATAGGATTCTTATGTCCAAAATTCCATCATTCTCTTTCAAAAAGCATTGTATGTCCTCTACCCAGTTGCGACTCTGCTTAATCAAATCAAACCAAAATGGCTTAACTTTATAAAAGGTGATCCCAGTATCACAGCTCCTCAAGACAAACCAAAATGGTGAGTGATCGGATAGGCCTCTTGGGCTTAATGCAATTATATCTAGCATAAGACACCCCTCATTATTTGCCAGTACTATATCTATTCTGGAAAGTGAGTCATGGGACTTAGAGTAACATGTAAATTGTTGCTTGCAGGCATTGTTGCTTGCTCCAGGCATCTCTCCTTCCAACCTCATCAATTAATCTACCAAACAAAGTATTACTCTGGCGGCACTTGTCTGAAGATAAAGAAAATCTACCATAACTGTCAAAATTTTCATTAACACCCCGATTAAAGTCATATTGGCAAACCATTATATTTAAACAAAATTTTCCCCAGATTTAACAAGATATGTAGGTGAGATGCTGGAGGTAAAAAAAATCCCAAAAAGCACAACCTCTATAACATTTACATAACAAGGGAAGTATGCAAATACATTTTCCAAGGTGTTAAATGGAAAACAATGCCTGCTTTTGCTACCTTGAAAGGCAGCCCCCTTAACACCAAGTATGACCTACAAGAAGTCTAAAAACATGATGTGGGATTGCCATGAAACATGATTGCCATGTACATGACAATGTAGGATAACATATCTTCCCAATAAATCTACTTTGGGTTTACTTTCTTGAAAATTCACATTTTTACTAATCAAGATACTAACTACTTCGGCATATACTGATAATGTTGAGTGATAGTAATGTCCCAACCAGGTTTTTAAACTTTAAAGGATAATATCAGGCTGATATGAATTACACAGATCAAACATCGCCTTCCTCTTCAATCTATCATTAAGACCTTACACATTCCATGAAAAGATCTTAACCATTTATGACAAGAAAACGATTAAGAAAGAATGAATAAACATAATTTTTTTAAAAAAACCTCCCCAACCAATGCCTCTTGCCCTCCCCCCATCCCACCACTAACTATCTGGGGGAAAAGAAAGCCCAGACTCAAAATTTAGCAATCATATTGGGTTAGACATTTCTACCTGAAGCTGCATCCTCTATCCAGTTGTTGGCCTCACTTGAGTTCTCAATAAAATAAGACTTCCCGTCATGAAGTATTTTCAACTTAGCAGGATACATTAATGAATACACAATTCCTTTTGTCCTCAATCTCTTTTTCAAATCAATATAACTGGCTCCCTTTCTCTGTATTTCTGACGGGTAGTCAGGAAAAATCATGACTGGAGAGTTATTGTATTTTAATTGCTCTTTTAATCTCACACTTCTCAAGATATTATCCCGATCTCTTGGAGATAGGAGTTGCACCAGCATATTCCTTGAGAACTGCCCGGTGGGTGAACTTTCAACGGTACTCTATGTGCCCAGTCCACTATTAACATCTGAGTACAAATCTCCTCAGAGAAATTTTCTTTGAGCCAATCTGACATACATTTGGTAGGATCAGTACCCTGTATTCCCTCTGGGAATCCCACAAGCCTCAAATTGTTCTGACTTGATTTGTTTTCAAGACCCACTAACTTCTGCTCCTGAGCTTTTCCAACTCTCTCCAATTTCTCAATTCTTTTTTGACATTCAATTAATAAACCTTTAGTCCTCCCTACCCTGGTCTCCACCTCATCCAATCGTTCCCAAACCTTATTCATATCTTCCCCGATTATACCAACATCATATTTAATACTTCCCAACTCTTTGAGAACTTTTCCAAGTGCAGTAAAGCATTGCCTTATTTGTTTTGAGATATACTTGAGAGAGAGGGAAGGAGGTTCATCTTCCACCTCTGACACACCACCTGCTCCTGCCTCCTGCCTCATATCTGTGTCAGCGACTATGACAACTGGAGGGGGGGGGCAATCAACCCATTAGACTTTTCCTCCTGTCTTTTGTTTTTCCCATGATCTACACTCACCGCCCACTTTATTAGGTACACCATGCTAGTAACAGGTTGGACCCCTTTTGCCTTCAGAACTGCCTCGATTCTTCGTGGCATATATTCAACACGGTGCTGGAAGCATTCCTCAGAGATTTTGGTCCATATTGACATGATGGCATCACACAGTTGCCGCAGATTTGTCGCCTGCACATCCATGATGCGATTCTCCCGTTCCACCACATCCCAAAGATGCTCTATTGGATTGAGATCTGGTGACTGTGGAGGTCATTTGAGTACAGTGAACTCATTGTCATGTTCAAGAAACCAGTCTGAGATGATTCCAGCTTTATGACATGGCAAATTATCCTGCTGAAAGTAGCCATCAGATGTTGGGTACATTGTGGTCATAAAGGGATGGATATGGTCAGCAATAATACTCAGGTAGGCTGTGGCATTGCAACAATGCTCAATTGGTACGAAGGGGCCCAAAGAGTGCCAAGAAAATATTCCCCACACCATGACACCACCACCACTAGCCTGAACCGTTGATACAAGGCAGGATGGATCCATGCTTTCATGTTGTTGACGCCAAATTCTGACCCTACCATCCGAATGTCGCAGCAGAAAACGAGACTCATCAGACCAGGCAACGTTTTCCCAATCTTCTACTGTCCAATTTCGATGAGCTTGTGCAAATTTTAGCCTCAGTTTCCTGTTCTTAGCTGAAAGGAGTGGCACCCGGTGTGGTCTTCTGCTGCTGTAGCCCATCTGCCTCAAAGTTTGACGTACTGTGCGTTCAGAGATGCTCTTCTGCCTATTTTGGTTGTAACGGGTGGCGATTTGAGTCACTGTTGCCTTTCTATCAGCTCGAACCAGTCTGCCCATTCTCCTCTGACCTCTGGCATCAACAAGGCATTTCCGCCCACAGAACTGCCGCTCACTGGATGTTTTTTCTTTTTCAGACCATTCTCTGTAAAGCCTAGAGATGGTTGTGCGTGAAAATCCCAGTAGATCAGCAGTTTCTGAAATACTCAGACCAGCCCTTCTGGCACCAACAACCATACCACGTTCAAAGGCACTCAAATCACTTTTCTTCCTCATACTGATGCTCGGTTTGAACTGCAGGAGATTGTCTTGACCATGTCTACATGCCTAAATGCACTGAGTTGCAGCCATGTGATTGGCTGATTAGAAATTAAGTGTTAACGAGCACTTGGACAGGTGTATCTAATAAAGTGGCCGGTGAGTGTATATACTCCCTAAAATCCACACAGATACACAAATGAAATCAAGCAAGTAATAAAATCCAAATTGTAACCACTAGCAGAAAAACTATTGAGCACTACATAGAGAAGCCTATATATTGCCTTTAAAGATTTTAACTCTGATAAGGGATGTTAAAATAGAATATACGATTATCAGTTAACTTTTCTCAACATATAGATGAGAAAGACAGATTAAACTTTCATGACCGTTAGCATACAGTTCTACAACAGGTGTCCTATATCATGCAGGATGTTACGTAAAACAATATTTACCACACACTTGTTAGTTTGTTAATACAACACAATCCAATAGTGGTTCTTATCAGATTTCAAATCTTTTAAACAAGCACAGTCCACAAAGACAGGGATTGAATTAGAAAAAAGTTTTAGAATAATTGCTCCAGTTGCACAGTTGCTCCAGATGTCTATAAAAACCACTCTTTTGTTGGTTAGTACGATTGCACAGTCAATTGTCCCACATAAACTTGAGTTGTTTTGAAATACAGGAGAGTGTTAATTGGTTAGTACTTTAGTACAGCACAGTCAGACAGAAGTTAAAGACAAATGGAAAAAATTCAAAAATAGACTTCTTAGCAAGCAAACATTTGGGCAAGGAGAGTCCACAGGGGAAAAAAAAAGCATTAGTGGAATATACAAGATAGATAGCAAAAAGGAAAATCCAAATATCTATAGAGAGTAGAGCAGCTTATATTGCTTTACACTACTGCAAGAATAACCCTGTGTTCCATCTATGTAGCAAACAAGAAAAACAATGAAAACTTTGGCACTGGACTTTTGTTGTTGTAACATTTAACTTATGTCTACCTACTTGACATAATAACAATATATTGTAGCACTTTTCACTGGTATATTAAAAGTTAAAATGTTTAAAGGTTTGACATATCCATGTGTCAATCACAAGGAGGGGTTAAAAGGAAAATGTGCCTGGCCACCCACAGAAGAAGCCGAGGGTACACGGCGAAACGTGTGTTGGGAGTACTTAGTGCCTGAGTCAATACAGGAATAGTCTCTCTTAGGGACAGCTTAGCTAGTAATGAGGATGTACTACTCCCTATACTTTCCCTACTCAGTGTTGCTCACATACAGACCACTAAACCTCTCTGGGTTCCGCAGCCAGGTGTCTGCATTGCATGAATCTCTTTGCCACTCTATGTGATGTGAACAAATTCATTAGTCTGCTCACCGTGAAGAAACACTTTTTTTCTACGGACATTAATGTCACGAATTCTCGATCAACAAACCACAAGCACTTAACGAATTGGGAGCTAACACCTTCCTCCTCACCAGTTCTTTCCAGGACCAAGTGTCCTTGCTTAACCTTATGAGTTTGCAGGAACAAAATGTCATCCAAACTAGTCCTTCTAACCTTATTACTAACACATCCAATATGATAACAGTTACTATGGCTATCACTGAACTAAATAAAAATCCTTATATTATTATACGACCTTCAGATAAAGGGGGCAACGTCACAGTTTTAGACAAAGCTCTCTACCGACAAGAAGCATATCGTATGCTGCAGGATACCAATACCTACCTTCAACTTCCGGATGATCCCACACCAAGCTTCAAAGCAGAAATGGAAAAATTGGTTGCAGACGGCCTCCGATCAGGCTTCTTTGACAAAAGGACCTCCGAATACCTAATTCCTGACTTTTCCATCTGTTCTAATTTTTATATGTTGCCTAAAACACATAAAGGAGGTTTTCCACCGTCTTTCCTCCCTATTGTGTCCTCTACCAACTCCCTCATGGAGCGTTTAGGGACTTGGCTTGACAATCTTCTCCAACCTCTGGTTACCAGGTTACCTGGATATATAAGAGATACTAAAGCCATCCTTGCAGCGGTCAGCCAAATGTCCTGGTGTGAACAGGACTCTTGGGTGTCATGCGATGTCACTTCGCTATACACCAGTATACCCCACCGTTTGGCATGTGAAGCAGTCACTTATCACCTGTACAAATACTCTGTGTATAACAATGAACTTCAAAACTATATTTCTACTGTTTTACATTTTCTGCTACAAAACAATTTTTTTATGTTTGATGACCATTTTTTCTTACAAATTACTGGATGCCCTATAGGCGTGTGCTTCTCCCCATCACTGGCCAATATTTACATGGCCACATGGGAAGATCAGCACCTTTTTCACTTTGACAATCATTTCCTCTCTCAGATAAAATGGTACGGTAGGTACATCGACGACTGCCTCCTAGTGTGGACTGGCCACCGGGAGGCAGTCGCAGAGTTTGTATCTTATATCAATTTTAACACCCTTAACTTGTCTTTTACCTACGAATACGGTGGTTCGTCCATTCCATTCCTGGATGTTCACTTAAGGGATGACCCCGAATTGGGTATTGTTCACACCAGTCTGTACTGTAAACCCACTGCCGGTAATACAATCTTAAGAGCTGAAAGCTGTCACCCCAAACACACTATCCGTAATCTACCAACCGGGAATTATTTATACGCGCCAAACGTGCCTCATCCACTGAGGCACAATACGCAGCAGAAAGTATTACCATGACCACTCGCCTAAAACAAAGAGGTTACACCTCCACTTCATGTGAATGTGCTAAACGCATAGTCAACTCTAAACCCCGTTCACACTATCTAGCAAATAAACGCATTCATCCCTCTCAGGCACATAGTCATCAAACCAACCTTCAGCACTCAATTTTCTCAACAATACACCCAGGTCATTAACATTGTTAAAAAAACATCTGCCAATTTTAAAATGCGATAATACTTTAAAGAACATCCTTTCCCAGGGCATCATGTGTGTGTCCCGTCGGGCACCTACCTTGGCTACATCATTGTCACCAAATGTATTTGTACATGTCGATCACACACCTACTTGGCTCACTTTAAGGGCAGCTACTGTTGCGGTGGAAACAGGTGTAACATTTGCAAATATATGACTAAAACTAACTCTTTCTCCTCCACTGCCAATCACCGGACATAAAAAATTTCCAGATACATGAACTGTGTTACCACTCATGTTATATACTTGGCAGAATGTATTCTATCCCGCTTACAGTACGTGGGGTGCACCTTCAGGAAACTCAAGGACCGTATAACCGAACACATTACCGGTGCAAACCCCTGTACTGTAGCAAGTACACAAAATATAACTGGTCTTTCAAAGCATTTTCGAGATGAACATATGACTTCCCTTAAAATCATTGCCATTGACCACATACCATTCAACAAGAGAGGTGGTGACAGGGTTAAAATGCTTCATGTCAAGGAAGCTCAGTGAATCCTGTCACTCAACACACGCCATCCATTTGGTTTGAACTTCAGAAGTGATCTGAATTTCATATACTGAATACTGCAACACTTATTCATTTGATATTTTTACCTTTTTCCACTGTTATTTATACTAATACTAACCTTGTTTCTCCTACATATATTTTACTGTTGTGCATTGCTTATACCCTGCTGGTGCCTGTGTTGTTAATTATGTGCCTAATGCTCACAGCTGTGTACATAGGGTGGAACACTCTGACGTGTTTCCTTTTTCCCTATATATGTGTAGCCATTTCTCCATGGTGTAGCTATGAATAAGGACCCAGGTTTGTGAGGTCCGAAATGCGTCACCTTTTTCCTTTTTTTGCCATGTGATCGCATTTTTAACCATGTTCCAATAAATTTTTCCTTTTTTAACTTTTCTTTGCCTGTTGCCGATGGTTTTGCTGTTTTTCCCTCCACTATATTGTCTCACATATGGTCCCCCCTCCTGCTGCCCCCAGTTCTGGTCCCCCTCCTGCTGCCCCAAGTTCTGGTCTCCCCCCCCTGCTGCCCCCAGTTTTGCCCATCCCCTCCTGCCCCCAGTTCTGGTCTCCCCCCCTCCTGCTGCCCCCAGTTTTTCCCCCCCTTCTGCCCCCAGGTGTAGTGCTTCCCCTCCTGCCCCCAATTGTAATGCTTTCGCTCCTGCCCCCAGGTATAGTGCTTTCCCTCCTGCCCCAAGGTATAGTGCTTCCCCTCCTGCCCCCAGGTATAGTGCTACCCCCCCTGCCCCCAGGTGTAGTGCTTACCCCTCTGCCTCCAGGTGTAGTGCTTCCCCTCCTGCCTCCAGGCATAGTGCTTCCCCTCCTGCCCCCAGGTAAAGTGCTTCCCCTCCTGCCCCCAGGTATAGTGCTTCCTCTCCTGCCCCCAGGTATAGTGCTTCCCCTCCTGCCCCCAGGTATAGTGCTTCCCCTCCTGCCCCCAGGTATAGTGCTTCCCCTCCTGCCCCCAGGTATAGTGCTTCCCCTCCTGCCCCCAGTTGTAGTGCTTCCCCTCCTGCCCCCAGGTATAACGCTTCCCTCCTGCCCCCAGGTATAGTGCTTCCCCTCCTGTCCCCAATTTTGGTCCCCCTCCTGCTGCTTCCAGTTCTAGTTTCTACTCACTGTGAGCAGAGCAGTCCTGTTCCTCGGGAGTCTGTATAGAGGAGAAGCCAGAGGGTCATGTGATGATGACACCACTACAGGTCCTCAAGCAGTGAGTGCTTATTTCACACATTTTATTCAGTTTTTGCCACGAATCGCGGCAAAAACATGATAGAATCACAACCCCTGTGTTTCGGTTGTTCGACCCCCGCTGGGGTCATGACTAGAGATGAGCGAGCACTAAAATGCTCGAGTGCTCGTTATTCGAGACGAACTTTTCCAGATGCTCGAGTGCTCGTCTCGAATAACGAGCCCCATTGAAGTCAATGGGAGACTCGAGCATTTTTCAAAGGGACCATGGTTCGGGAATAAAATGTGTTAATTAATTGAAAAAGAATGTCTTCTGATAAGTTAGCAGATGTATGCAAACATCTGCAATCTATTCTTCACTGTTCCACGCGTATATTATCTCCCGACAAGTTAGCAGATGTGAAGAACAGTGAAGAATAGGATCATTTAAGTGAAAAACACAGTGAAGCATAGATTGCAGATGTTCGGCACATCTGCTTACTTGTCGGGAGATACGCTGTCTCCGTGCCCCGCTGTCTCCGTGCCCCGCTGTCTCCGTGCCCCGCTGTCTCCGTGCCCCGCTGTCTCCGTGCCCCGCTGTCTCCGTGCCCCGCTGTCTCCGTGCCCCGCTGTCTCCGTGCCCCGATGTCTCCGTGCCCCGATGTCTCCGTGCCCCGATGTCTCCGTGCCGCTCCGTGCCGCTCCCCGATGTCTCCGTGCAACGATGTCTCCGTGCGGCTCCCCGCCGCTCCCCGATGTCTCCGTGCCCCGCTGTCTCCGTGCCCCGCTGTCTCCGTGCCCCGCTGTCTCCGTGCCCCGCTTTCTCCGTGTCCCGCTGTCTCCGTGCCCCGCTGTCTCCGTGCCCCGATGTCTCCGTGCCCCGATGTCTCCGTGCCCCGATGTCTCCGTGCCCCGCTGTCTCCGTGCCCCGCTGTCTCCGTGCCCCGATGTCTCCGTGCCCCGATGTCTCCGTGCCCCGATGTCTCCGTGCCCCGATGTCTCCGTGCCGCTGCCTGATGTCTCCATGCTGCCGCTGCCCCATGTCTCCGTGCTGCCGCTGCCCCATGTCTTCGTGCTGCCGCTGCCCCATGTCTCCGTGCTGCTCCCCGGTGTCTCTGTGCTGCTCCCCGGTGTCTCTGTGCTGCTCCTCGTTGTCTCTGTCCTGCTCACCGTGTTCTGCAATGTGTTCCTCACACATATATATTGTTCTTCACATACTATTTTGTTCGCACCGTTCCGCGCGTATCTCCCGACAAGTAAGCAGATGTGCCGAACATCTGTAATCTATTCTTCACTGTGTTTTTCACTGTGTTTTTCACTTAAATGATCCTGTGGTCACTGTGTTCACTGTTTTTATTCTATTCTTCATTGTTCTTCACTGTGTTTTTTTAATTAAATGCTCGATCTCGAGCAGGAGAAATACTCGTCCGAGCAACGAGCCGTTTCGAGTACCTTAATACTCGAACGAGCATCAAGCTTGGACGAGTATACTCGCTCATCTCTAGTCATGACCCACAGGAAGAGAGCCACTGCTCTAGAAGGTTCTATCACTGGACATTAAGTATTAGCAGTGGTAGATACTGCCCGGACGGGCAAGGGTTAAGTATCTGAAAGTTATTATCCAATTGTATTCCAACATGTACACTGGAGTGTGATTGGGGTTTGAGCCACCACCTGACCAGGGGATAACACACAATCCCTGGACAGGGAGGGGCTAAGCCTCTTGGGATCAAACTGTCTGGCAGAGCACACTTTGCAGATGATTAGAGCCTACAGAGAGAGATAGTGTGTAGGACACCTTAGTGCTGCACATAGAACTTCCTCCCAAGACACAAGCTGAAGCTTTTTGATTGGACACAGCTAACTCCCAGCCTGCATCTACTACCAGGCTGGTGAACGAACTCCTGAGGATCACTCTCCATGACCACTCCAGAACCCAGAATCTGTTACAAGATCGTTTAGGCCTTTGCCTGCAGGTGTTCTAATAAAGAACCATGCTTTATTTTGCACTATGTTGCCTCCGTCTAATCCCTGGATATGGCTGTATCACCACCACGAGCTCCCCATCCATTACCCAGGGACATACACTCACCGGCCACTTTATTAGGTACACCTGTCCAACTGCTCGTTAACACTTAATTTCTAATCAGCCAATAACATGGTGCATTTAGGCATGTAGACATGGTCAAAACAATCTCCTGCAGTTCAAACCGAGTATCAGTATGGGGAAGAAAGGTGATTTGAGTGCCTTTGAACATGGCATGGTTGTTGGTGCCAGAAGGGCTGGTCTGAGTATTTCAGAAACTGCTGATCTACTGGGATTTTCAAGCACAACCATCTCTAGGGTTTACAGAGAATGGTCCGAAAAAGAAAAAATATGCAGTGAGCGGCAGGTCTGTGGGTGGAAATGCCTTGTTGATGCCAGAGGTCAGAGGAGAATGGGCAGACTGGTTCGAAGCTGATAGAAAGGCAACAGTTACTCAAATCGCCACGCATTACAACCAAGGTAGGCAGAAGAGCATCTCTGAATGCACAGTACGTCGAACTTTGAGGCAGATGGGCTAAAGCAGCCAAGAATTTGGCGTCAACAACATGAAAGCATGGATCCATCCTGCCTCGTATCAACGGTTCAGGCTGGTGGTGGTGGTGTGTGGGGAATATTTTCTTGGCACTCTTTGGGCCCCTTGGTACCAATTGAGCATCGTTGCAACGCCACAGCCTACCTGAGTATTGTTGCTGACCATGTCCATCCCTTTATGACCACAATGTACCCAACATCTGATGGCTACTTTCAGCAGGATAATGCGCCATGTCATAAAGCTGGAATCATCTCACACTGGTTTCTTGAACATGACGATGAGTTCACTGTACTCAAATGGCCTCCACAGTCACCAGATCTCAATCCAATAGAGCATCTTTTGGATGTGGTGGAACGGGAGATTCGCATCATGGATGTGCAGTCGACAAATCTGCGGCAACTGTGTGATGCCATCATGTCAATATGGACCAAAATCTCTGAGGAAGCACCTTGTTGAATCTATGCCACGAAGAATTGAGGCAGTTCTGAAGGCAAAAGGGGGTCCAACCCGTTACTAGCATGGTGTACCTTATAAAGTGGCCGTTGAGTGTATATTATGGGCACTAAGGGGTTGCCCCAGGGAGAACAAATGCATCAGCCTCTCCCTCCAAATTTTTTTGCACACACCACCTGCTGGAGACCTGCCAGTCTGTAGGACAGCCAACCGGGCCCCACACCAAGCACCATGACGACAGAATTTGCTGGGAGACCTGCGACCGTTGTGTTTAGCTCTTAGTGACACGCATATCCACCTCAAACACCGAAGTGGGACAATTTATGAGGGGTTTGATTAGAATTAGGCAGAGTCTGCTGATTTCTTTTTTTCTTTTAACTTTATTTCATTTTATAGCTCAAACTCATCTTGCAAAGCAGTGTGCTTTCAGTGTAGGCTACAAAATAGCCATAGGAGAACCCCAACGGCTTACTTAGGCCTACAATAGCGTTATATTTTCTTTATTTTTGTTTGCTTGTGGCTGGGCTTGCTGGCATTAGTAGTGCAGCTAGTACCATATTGTGAGGAATTTGCTGGGAGACCTGCGACCGTTGTGTTTAGCTCTGAGTGACATGCATATCCACCTCAAACACCGAAGTGGGACAATTTATTAGGGGTTTGATTAGAATAAGGCAGAGTCTGCTGATTTATTTTTTTTTTTACCTTTATTTCATTTTATAGCTCAAAGTCATCAGGCACAGCACAAAATCCAGTTGTGTGCTGTCAGTGTAGGTTAGAAACTAGCCATAGCAATAGGATAGCATCGCTTTGTTAAAAAAAATAAATAAAAAAAAATAAACACAAAAAAAAAAAAAAATTAAAAGTTTACACTTTAATTTGGAAAATGTTTAACCCGAGGGCTAGGGGTAGAGGACGAGGGCGTGGACGTGGGCGTCCAACTACTGCAGGGGTCAGAGGCCGTGGTCCTGGGCGGGGTGAGACACCACCTGCTGATGAGGGAGCAGGGGAACGCCGCAGAGCTACACTCCCTAGGTTCATCATGTCTCAAGTTACTGGGACTCGTGGTAGAGCACTGTTGAGGCCAGAAGAGTGTGAAGAGGTGATGTCGTGGATTGCGGACAATGCTGATAGCCATTTGTCCACCAGTCAGTCTTCCACGCAGTCCACCCATGTCACCGAAATCAGCACTCCTCCAGCTCCTCCACCTCAGCCTCCTTCCCCCCAGTCTGCCCCCTCCCAGCAAAATTTGGCATTTGAACCGGCATACTCTGAGGAACTGTTTTCTGGACCCTTCCCACAGTCACAAACCACTTGTCCGGTTGCTGCTGAGCAATTTTCCGATGCCCAGGTTTTCCACCAGTCGCAGTCTGGAAGAAGTGTGTATAGAGGTGTCGGACGATGAGGAGACACGGTTGTCAGACAGTGGTGAAGTTGTTGTCAGGGCAGGAAGTCCGAGGGGGGAGCAGACTGAGGGATCGGAGGATGATGAGGTGACAGACCCAAGCTGGGTTGATAGGCCGGGTGAACACAGTGCTTCTGAGACGGAGGCGAGTCCTATAGCAGAACAGGTTGGAAGAGGCAGTGGTGGGGCCAGACGGAGAGGCAGGGCCAGAGCTGGTGCATCAGCGCCAAATGTTGCCCGTAGTCAAGCTCCCGTGGCGAGGGCTAGATTTTCAGAAGTCTGGATGTTCTTTAAAGAAACACCGGATGACCAACGAACTGTGGTGTGCAACCTTTGCCAAACCAGGATCAGCAGGGGTTCCACCACTACTAGCTTAACTACCACCAGTATGCGGAGGCATATGAATGCTAAACACCCCACTCAATGGCACCAAGCCCGTTCACCTCCGGCCGGGCACACCACTGCTCCTTCCCCTGTGTCATCTGCTAGTCAGCCCCCTGCCCAGGACCACGGCCCAAACACCTCTCATGTGAAAACCCCATCTTCGCCTCCACGATCCTCCACAGCATCCACCAGCGTTCAGCTCTCCATAGCCCAGACGCTGGAGCGCAAAAGGAAGTATAGCGCAACCCACCCACATGCCCAAGCCCTCAACGTCCACATCTCCAAGTTGCTTAGCCTGGAGATGCTGCCCTATAGGCTGGTAGAGACCGAGGCCTTTCGAAACCTTATGGCGGCGGCCGCCCCTCGGTATTCGGTCCCCAGCCGCCACTACTTTTCCCGATGTGCCGTCCCAGCCCTGCACAAGCACGTGTCAGAGAACATCATCCGTGCCCTGACCAACGCCATTTCTGACAAGGTCCACCTGACCACGGACACGTGGACGAGTGCTGCCGGGCAGGGCCACTATATATCGCTGACGGCACATTGGGTTAACTTGGTGGAGGCAGGGACCGAGTCTGACCCTGGGGCTGCTCATATACTGCCGACGCCGAGGATTGCGGGGCCTACCTCGGTCCAGGTCTCAAAGGCCTACTATGCCTCCTCCTCCTCCCACCCCTCCTCCACCTCCTCCGAATTACCATCCGTGGGCATGGCGCCATCAGTCGGTAGCTCTAGGCACAACAGCAGTGCCATCGCTAAGCGACAGCAGGCGGTGCTCAAACTGCTGAGCCTAGGCGATAAAAGGCACACCGCCCAAGAGCTATTACAGGGCATCACGGCGCAGACTGATCTGTGGCTGGCAGCGCTGAACCTGAAGCCAGGCATGGTTGTGTGTGACAACGGCCGTAACCTGGTGGCGGCTCTGCAACTCGGCAGACTGACACATGTGCCATGCCTGGCCCATGTGTTAAATCTCATAGTTCAGCGTTTCCTCAAGACATACCCCAATCTGTCTGATTTGCTCACGAAGGTGCGCCGCATCTGTGCGCATTTCAGGAAGTCCAGCACAGATGCTGCCACTCTCAGGGCAGCGCAGCGCCGCCTCCAACTGCCCGCTCACCGACTGTTGTGCGACGTGCCCACGAGGTGGAATTCAACATTAACCATGTTATCCAGAGTTTACCAGCAGCGCAAAGCGATTGTAGACTGCCAGATGTCAACTTCCACCAGAACTGGTAGTCAGGTCAGTCAGCTTCCTCAAGTCTACAATGAGGAGTGGACGTGGATGTCTGATATCTGTCAGGTGCTGAGTAACTTTGAGGAGTCAACACAGATGGTCAGTGGCGATGCCGCCATCATCAGCCTCACCATCCCGCTGCTTGGCCTGTTGAAAAACTCTCTGGTCAGCATGAAGTCGGAAGCTTTGCGCTCGTCAGAAGAGACGGGGGAAGAAGATTCCCTTGTTGATAGCCAAAGCACCCTTAGGTCGGTTTCTCAGCGCATATCGGAGGAGGTGGAGGAGGATGAGGAGGAAGAGGAGGAGAATGTTGGCGAGACAGAAGAGGGGACCATTGTTCAGTCCTTCACTGTTCAGCGTGTATGGGCAGAAGAAGAGGTGTTGGGGGAGTTGAAGGAGGAAGAAATGGGCAGTCAGGTCCGTGAGGGGAGTGAATTCTTGCGCGTTGGGACTCTGGCGCATATGGCAGATTTCATGCTAGGCTGCCTATCCCGTGACCCTCGCGTTCAAAGAATTTATTCCAGCACCGATTACTGGGTATTCACTCTCCTGGACCCACGGTACAAGCAAAATTTTCCCACAAGCTGAAACAGTATTTCCCTTCTGACAGCGCTAGCGGCAGACGGCGTACTTCTGCGGGACAAGTAGCGAGGGAGAGTAGGCGAGCAGGCAGCTTTTCCAGCACTGGCAGGGGTACGCTTTACAAGGCCTTTGCCAGTTTTATGTCACCCCAGCAAGACACTGTGACCTGTCCCCAGTCTCGGCAGAGTAGGGCTGATCTTTACAGAAAGATGGTGAGGGAGTACGTAGCTGACCATACCATCATCCTAAATGATCACACAGCTCCCTACAACTACTGGGTTTCAAAGCTGGACATGTGGCACGAACTGGCGCTGTACGCCTTGGAGGTTCTTGCCTGCTTTGCCGCTAGCGTGTTGTCCGAGCGGGTTTTCAGTGCAGCTGGTGGCATCATCACCGATAAGCGTACACGCCTGTCGACTAACAGCGCTGACAGGCTGACGCTTATCAAGATGAATAAAGCCTGGATTTCTCCGGATTTTCATTCTCGACCAGGTGAAAGAAGCTCAACCTGAATAATGTATGCACTCCTCCTCCTCATTGTCCTCCTTCTCCTCCTCTTTGTACACTAAAGCATAGGAAACTGGCTATTTTTTGCAAGGGCAAACTGGCTCTAGCTATAGTACTCTATGTATTTAATTTTTCTGGAGGACCACCTACCTGGTCCTCTGGTTTGAAAACTTTTTTGGACTGCCACATACAGGCACTCAATTTATTTCATTTTTCTGGAGGACCACCTACCTGCTCCTCTGGTTTGAAAACTTTTTTGGACTGCCACATACAGGCACTATACAAATTAAATTGTCTCCATAGCAGCCTCCACATGTCGTCTTTTTAGCTGGCTCCACACGTTGTCTCCATTGCTACCTCCACACATCATCGCCATAGCTGCCTCCAAAAGTCGTCCATATAGCTGCCTCCATACATTGTCTCCTTATCAAACGAACTGTGTCAGGCAGAATTTTGGGTTGTTTTCATGGCTTCCACATCAAACTTGTTAACTTTGTCGCCACCCTGCTGTGTAATCCACAAAATATACCGGCAAACTTTTATCATTTACCAATATTATTTCAGCGCTTCTTGCGCATCAGTTTACATTCCCCTCACCCGCCATATCCTAAACTTATAAGAACGCTACTACACTTGATCTTATACAAAAGGTTCTTAGAAGTGCTGTTTGGGGAGTAGCCTAGAGACAGGGGCTTGGATTGGCGAAAGCTCGTCTGGCAGCGGAGCGCCAGCTCCATCTCAAGATCCAACTAACATAGTTTTAACTGCAGCACCTTTAATCTACTACTAGTTCACTGCCTCCATACATCGTCCCCTTATCAAACGAGCTGTGTCAGGCAGAATTTCCAGGTGTTTCACCAGATACATAGTGGAACTTGGCCCATCTGTCGCCGCCATGCTGGAGACCTGAAGTTGCAATCTTAGCAGCGCAATATGGATGCCCCATACTGTCGCCCTTAATCATGGAACCATTTCCGTAAAAACAATTAAAAATAGAACCACTATGCTATTCCATTATTTCTAGGTGAAATATTTTAACGACCCGGCCTGCTTTGAAAATTATAATTTTTTCAAAGTAAACGCTTCTGGCCCCCAGGCCCATTTTGGGTGGGGAGGAGCCGAGAGACAGGGGCTTGGACAGGCGAAAGCTCGCCTGGCAGTGGACCGCCAGCTCCATCCCAGGATTAGGCAGCCTCAGAGGCATCCATGCATGCTGCCCCTGCTGTTTCCTGTCCATTTTGCCTCCACGATCCTCCACAGCGTCCACCAATGTCTCATTTCAACTCTCTATACCCCAGACGCTGGAGCACGAGAGGATATGCAGCACATCATCCCCTTATCAAACGAGCTGTGTCAGGCAGAATTTTCAGGTGTTTCACCAGATACATAGTGGAACTCGGCCCATCTGTCGCCACCATGCTGGAGACCTGAAGTTGCAATCATAGCAGCGCAATATGAATGCCCCATACTGTCGCTCTTAATCATTGAAGTCGTCTCCATGGCTGCCTCCACATGTCGTCCCCTTATCAAAAGAGCTGTGTCAGGCTCATTTTTCGGGTGTTTCACCAGATACGTTATGGAACTTGGTCACTATGTCGTGTTATCGACTAAATATACCGTCAACCTTTTGTTCACATACGAAATCATTTCACCTCCTTTGCTGAAACCTGAGTCCATTTAGGGTATGTCGCCATGAGACTCTCTAGCCTGTCACTGCTGCCGCTGCCTCTGCATGCCGTCCCCTATAGTGTCAGGGTCAATTATTGCATGTTTTAGATGCTATCTAGCCTCATTCGGTCACTCTGTCATGGCCATGCTGTTGCCCATAATTTTGGCATAATGGTGCGATTAAGCAGCCCCATGCTGCCCCTGCTGTTTCCTGTCCATTTCCGTGGTGTTTCCATCCTTTTCTGAGGTTCCCAGGTGTTTGGCCAAGCTTCCCTGTGCAGAGCCTTGGTCCCCTTGAAAAATGCTCGAGTCTCCCATTGACTTCAATGGGGCTCGTTATTCGAGACGAGCACTCGAGCATCGGGAAAAGTTCGTCTCGAATAACGAGTACCCGAGCATTTTAGTGCTCGCTCATCTCTAGTAGCAGGGGATTCATTCATCGTCGGGCGAAGAGAGTGTCAGCTTGCGTGTCAGGCAGTGGAGCAGGCAGTAAGTCACTACTGGGGCGTTAATCAGCAGGGTGGCAGCAATGCGAGGACGGGAGCCAAACATCTGTGGGGTACAAATCCTGATTCACTGGTCCAAGTAGGCAGTGGCACAGGGGCTCAGCGAGGCAGTGGTGGTAGTAGTCGTTGTGCAGAGTGTTTGGGGTAAAATTAATACCTCGGTGGTCTGGCAGTTTATTGTAAAGACATCACAGGAGCCGAGCGTAGGTATATGTCGTATCTGCGGGCAGAAAGTGAAGTGTGACCAGGGAGCTAACGTTGGCACCACGCCCCTGCGCCAACACATGCAGCTTCACCATCCACTGGCCTGGTAGAAATGCCTAGTGGCACACATGCTGTTTCAGCAAGTTAAGGCTCCAGCACCTCTGCCGAATGAGCTGTTTGTCTTTGACATCATCTCCCGGTCCAGATGCTCTTGCTCCTCTCTACGCATGGCGCCAGCGATAACAAAGAGACAACTCTATGCGTCCAGCCATCATAAGGTGCAGAAGCTGGCTGTGCTCTTGTCCAAGTTGTTGATTCTGCATTCCCTCCCTTTCCAAGTCGTGTACTCTGCACCCTTCAGAGAACTAATGGCTTGTGCCAAACCGAGGTGGAGCGTTCCAAGGCAGAGACAACCCTTCTACAATATGTACAATAGAAGTCCTTGAGCTTATCAGTTTCAGGTGCACGGCAGCGCGGACGTGTGGAGCTGTAATTATGGTCAGGGCCAGTTCATGTCCTTTACAGCCCACTGGGTGAATGTGCTTGCCGCCACCAGCCACACCAACAACTTCCACAAGAGACGGCGCTTTCTCCTCCATGTTGTCAAACTGCTGCTCCTGTGCCAGTTTCCACCTTCCTCCTCCTTCTCCACCACCACCTCAGCCTCCATAAGTGCTGCTCCATCATACCACATGTGCAGGGCAAAGCAGTGTTACGCAGTTCTACACCTAGTTTGCCTGGGTTAACAAAATCACACAGGGGAGGAACTTCTCTGCGTCATGCAACAAGAAATCAATGTGTCGCTTTCTCCGCAACAACTAAAAATCAGAACCATGGTGACAGACAATCGAAGGAACATGTTGTCCGCGCTGCACCGAGTATGGATGGTATATGCGCCATGCATGGTGCACGTGTTCAATCTGGTTGTCAACAAGTTCATGAAGTCTTCCACCAATCTGCAAGACATTCTAAAAAATGGCCAGGACACTTTGCACGCACTTCAGCCATTCTTACAAAGCCAAGCACACCCTCCTCGAGTTGCAGCATCAGAACGGCCTACCCCAACATAGTTTGATAAGTGATGTTTCCAACCGTTGGAATTCCAGTCTCCATATGTTTGACCTTTTTTATGAACAGTAATATGGCCATTAATGATTTTTTGATGATGCAAGCAGACCAGAGTACTCCCCAGTGTAACTTTGATGTCAGCCACTGGCAGCTTATGCGATTTGCTCAGGCCCTTATGCGATTTGAAGAGGCCACGTTATTTGTGATTCGCCAGGACTGCCGGATAAATCACGTCATTCCACTGCTTCATGTCCTGGAACTCATGCTGCAAAATATGTCTGTTCAGGGCTCTGGAGAAGTGGAGACTGCATCTTACGGCCACAAGAGTCTGGTGGGGGCTGAACTGGAGGAAGAGGAGGAGGAAGACATTGGAGCACAAGCAGAGTCTGGTGCAATTTGTGGTTTTTCTACTGAGGTGACAGGAGAGGAGGAGCAGGAGCATCTGGAGGATGTAGAAGATGAGGCAGATGACCCAAAAGCACTGTGGCAGTATACAGTGGAGATGGAGGCCGGGAGTCCCCCAGAGTCACTTGTGCAGATGGCCTGCAGCATGCTGCTTTGCCTAACTAGTGACAGCCGAATAGTCAACATCCGGAATAGGGATGACTTTTGGCTCTCCACCCTCTTGGACCCTGGCTACCGGTAAAAAATGGGTGCCTTTTTTCCAGCTGCTGAGAGGGAGGAACAACTGGCATACTATAGAGAAATACTGTGCACACAGTTGGCCGCTGCCTATGTGCGCCATTGTCCATCCTGTGTCAGATCTGGCCGGGGGATTCCTGGCAGTCATCGCTCACGTACTACTACCACGGCTGCTGTGGGGAGCTGGGGGGTAGGAGCAGTAGCAGTTCCATCAGCAGCAGCTTAAGTCTAGATTCCTTATTGAGCAACTTCCTTCACCCGCCTATTGAGGAGGGTAACCGCAACCAGCAGCAGCAGGATATGGAGCAGACCGTGCACCAGCAGGTGGTGACCTACTTGGACAGCACTTTACCACCTCAGGTAGAGGATCCCATGGACTACTGGGCAGCCACACTTGATGTGTGGCTGCAACTTGCGGAGTTTGCAGTAGGGAAGCTCTCCTGTCCGGCCGGCAGTGTGGCATCAGAGAGGGTGTTCAGTGTGGTGGGGGCCATCGTTACCCCAAGGAGAACCCTCCTTTCCACCTGTAAAGTGGAGAGACTGACCTTTGTCAAGATGAATCAGGCTTGGATTGGCCTAATACCTAATGCATCAGATTAGATCAGCCATAACGCCTCCTCCAAACGTTGAGATATTAAACTGGGTTCCAACTACTTGCCTCAGCCACTATTCTGATGCTGCCACCGCCTGATGCCACACATATGCTGCCAGTTGCTCCATTTGCCTCCTACCATCTTTACCAGGGGCTGGAATTGTCTGCCACCTCCACACTTTATCATTGTGCCACTCTGTGGGCTCTTGCTGCTGCTGATACCACCTTCACACTATATCATTGTGCCACTCTGTGGGCTCCTGCTGCTGCTGATACCATCTTCACACTATATCATTGTGCCACTCTGTAAGCTCCTGCTGCTGATGCCACCTTCACACTATATCATTGTGCCACTCTGCAGGCTCCTGCTGCTGACACCACCTTCACACTATATCATTGTGGCCTACCATGTTGCCGCCACCTGCACACCTCTGGCCTCATGCTGCTTGTGCCACTGGTGCCACCTTTGCAGTTCTTTTTTGGCAAAGACCTGATACTTTCAGGAAAACTGTAATGTATTATGGATGTGGCATCTTGAATCTTTAAATGGAAAATTTCTTCTAATTTCAAACTTTGTCATTGTGCCACAATGTGGCCTCCTCTGCTGTTGGCTATGTGGGCTCCTGCTGCTGCCACCTGCACACTTTATCATTGTTACTGCCTGTTACTGCCACCATGTTGCTGCCACCTGTGGGCTCCTGCTGCTGCTGCCGCCACCTCCACAAACTCATCATTATGTCACTTTCTGTCCTCCTGCTGCAGCTTCTGCCGCCACCTCCACAATCTATCATTGGGCCACTCTGTGGCTTTCCATGTTGCTGACACTATTTTGCTGTGGGCTGATTCTGCTGCCGCCACCTCCATGGTCTTATTATTGTGTCACTTTGTGGCCTATTGACGTGTGGATATGGGATGGGATTTATTTTAAAACGACTTAGACAATAGAAAAATACGGTGTATGGAAAAAATACACAACCACATAACTTAATGGGTGAAATGGCCACAGCTTTATTTGAATCACAGGAATAAAACAATCAGAGGAGGAGTCAGGTGACATGCTAGGGGTGGGGTTCACCAATACCCCAATCTACAGCTGCCTGACATACAGAATCCGGCCAGACATCAACAAATGGGGGCGGCATGCTCTGGCTGCCGTTCTAGCAGAGCCAGTACACTTTAAGGGCACCAATGACCCTAGTGAAGATTGTCCATTGTGTGCTTCACCAATGTGCCCACCCCTGGTTACTTTTACTATTACCAGACCCTTGAGGCTGGCCACTTCCAAAGCTCAGGCTGTTGACCACCAGGAGGTTTTACATCCTCTATAAGTTAAATTAGTCCACCAATAACTTGCCTGCACCTTTCACCTGACTCTGCCACAAAGAGGCCATTTGACACTTTAAATGGACTCAACCGCCAAACCAAACAACAAAAATCCCATCAATGGGAATGCAATGGGTTAATGAATAAAGTGTTGAGAAAATTACCAACACAACCCACATGCACAAAGTGGCAAAAAAATTGTGAAACTCCAAACTTCTACAGATATACCAAACAGTGTCCAACAATATAGTGAAGCAGGATACTGTACAACTAAGATGAGGAATAACTGCCTGCGGAGCTCAATATATTCTGAAAAGTCTAGGTGCTAGACGCCAAAGGCGTAGATTTACCTCCCCACGGTGTGTGAATATCTCTTACTGTATCTCCAATAACTTTTTTTTTTTTTTTTTAATTGCTTCTGGATGCAGGCCTATATATTACATTGCAAAACAAGCATTGCCCTTATTCTAAAACACAAAATACTATACCTAGTATCTAGAGAACCATTAGTCTTACTACAATTATATATAATATATATATATATATATACACACTCACCAGCCACTTTATTAGGTACACCTGTCCGACTGCTCGTTAACACTTTTCTAATTAACTTTCTAATCAGCCAATCACATGGCAGCAACTCAGTGCATTTAGGCATGTAGACATGGTCAAGACAATCTCCTGCAGTTCAAACCGAGCATCAGTATGGGGAAGAAAGGTGATTTGAGTGCCTTTGAACGTGGAATGGTTGTTGTTGCCAGAAGGGCTGCTCTGAGTATTTCAGAAACTGCTGATCTACTGGGATTTTCACGCACAACCATCTCTAGGGTTTACAGAGAATGGTCCGAAAAAGAAAAAACATCCAGTGAGCGGCAGTTCTGTGGGCAGAAATGCCTTGTTGATGCCAGAGGTCAGAGGAGAATGGGCAGACTGGTTCGAGCTGATAGAAAGGCAACATTGACTCAAATCACCACCGGTTACAACCAAGGTAGGCAGAAGAGCATCTCTGAACGCACACTACGTCGAACTTTGAGGCAGATGGGCTACAGCAGCAGAAGACCACACCGGGTGCCACTCCTTTCAGCTAAGAACAGGAAACTGAGGCTACAATTTGCACAAGCTCATCGAAATTGGACAGCAGAAGATTGGAAAAACGTTGCCTGGTCTGATGAGTCTCGATTTCTGCTGCGACATTCGGATGGTAGGGTTAGAATTTGGCGTCAACAACATGAAAGCATGGATCCATCCTGCCTTGTATCAACGGTTCAGGCTGGTGGTGGCGGTGTCATGGTGTGGGGAATATTTTCTTGGCACTCTTTCACTGTACTCAAATGGCCTCCACAGTCACCAGATCTCAATCCAATAGAGCATCTTTGAGATGTGGTGGAACGGGAGATTCGCATCATGGATGTGCAGCCCACAATTCTCTGGCAACTGTGTGATGGCATCATGTCAATATGGACCAAAATCTCAGAGGAATGCTTCCAGCACCTTGTTGAATCTATGCCAGGAAGAATTGAGGCAGTTCTGAAAGCAAAAGGGGGTCCAACCCGTTACTAGCATGGTGTACCTAATAAAGTGGCCGGTGAGTGTATATATATATATATATATATATATATATATAAAGATACAAAGAGGTGAGGCAGCACTCGGGAAAAGTTATGAACTCGGGTGCAATTCCCAGGACCTGAACCAAGGTCCATCAAATCATAGAACAGCAAAAAAAGGCAGCACTCCGAAATTTGTGGAAATCAGAAAAACATACTCATTTATTCACACATGTGTCAAGGCTACGTTTCGGCTCCTTGCATCTGGAGCCTTTCTCAAGCAAAGGTGCATGTAACACAGTGAAAAATTTATACAAAATACACAGGAAGTGACATCATCTTACAGGTCATGTGATGACAGCAATACCAAGTTTAAATCACATATTTGAATACAAAAAGGACTTTACAATTACATATAAACATTAAGTTAGAGACCTAGTGCAGTCATGTGCATAATAAAAGGAAGATCTGGCGCCTACCTAAGGATCAGTAGCTGGCAGGATGTGGAATAGTGGCGTGCCCCCATGGAGCACCGCCTCTGACACAATCATGTGACTCATATAAACAGAGCTGGCAGTCACGTGACGCCATCTTGTGAAAGGGAGAACCATGCAGTGTATAATAAATACAAGATTATTGTCTCTAAAACGGGTGCCGGGTCTCAATGGGTCCACAGAGTGCCATGCACAGACATCAGTCACATTATCGTGACTGAGTTATCAGCACTGCCCGATCCATAGCAACCCTTTCAGGACCGGAGTCCAGCGGGTGCATAATGCAGGTCAGGTTATCACTCTAGAGACCAATGGTCATAATAGAGACCATTTGCAACCCAAAATAAGTGCAGTCTCCCTATAGATCAATAAAGGTTACTGAAGGAGGTGAATCATGATATGTAGTGTCTGATCCTTAGGATAATCAGCGGAGATCGCATCTGCAGAGTGAAGAAAACAGTGGGGTGCCTCTAGTGAAGTGTTTGCGAGATCTAAAAAAGAAGAAAAAGTGGTAAGTATACGGCTTGGTAGGAAATAATCATTATAAATATACAATATCATACACCAATGTTTCACTGATTCAGATAAGGTGACCAAGATTCCAACCTACATAGGTTTACGCCCATTATAGAGCAACTTCCGTGGTTCTAAATTCAATATTGAGACCCTTGGGTTTCAGAGTGTCCAATCTATGGATCCACTCCAATTCTTTCCTACGAAGTCTATATAGTCTATTTCCCCCTAATCTATGAGGTGGGACATGGTCAATAATTCTGACTCGTAGTTGAAATTCCGTATGTTTGGCCTCCACAAAATGTTTTGAGACTGGTAAGTCAACTCTCCTGTCCCTGATGGACTGCCTATGATTATTCAATCGCAACTTCAGTTCTGTGCTCGTTTCCCCAACATACCATAAGCCACAAGGGCATTCCAAAAGGTATATAACATAAGATGAGGAACAAGTGAGATAGTGTCTGATAAAGAACTCCTTGCCAGTATGTCGGTCGATGAAAGTATTCCCTTTAACAATGGTTTTGCAATTAACGCAATTCAAGCATGGAAAACATCCCTTCTTCCTAGTGGTTAAGAAGGATTGTACAATTTTTTTCTTTGGGGCAATGTCAGATCTTACTAACTCGTCCTGTAAGTTCCATACTCGTCTGTATGCGAATACAGGAGGTTGGTCAAAGATGGTAGGAGTACCTAAACCATCTCTCAAGATGGGCCAGTGTTTTCTAGAGGCATGAGATCCGAGAGGCATGAGATCCACAATGAGACCGAACTTGTTTTCCAATAACGACTTGTTCTGTACCCGTTTTTCACAACTTTCCAACCAATATGCAAGAGATGTTATTTTATTAAACATTGACTTTCTACATCGAGAAATATTGTCTGTTTCGGAACGTATAACCAGTATTGAGGAGAATTTGAAAACACTTTTGAGTGAAGAGGAACTAAATAAAAACAAGATCACACTTACTAATATGTTGTCCAAATTCCAAATTGAGCAGGAGGATACTAAAAGAAGAAAGTGGCACCGTGACCTAGAGGACTACCAGTCGGGTAGAGTATATAATTGGCAATTTGAGGATAAGAAACCTAATAGATACCAGACTAAGGGGAACATCAAAAAACGTAAGAGGCAAAACAGCAAACCTAAATCTCCCACTGATCACAATTCTTTTTTGGAGGAGGTCTCATTGACCCCGGACCCAGGAGAAAAGCAACTAGAAGAGGGGGCAAGCGCAACCAGAGGAGAAGAAAAGTCTCCACAGGCCAAACAACCACTGACCCTGACAAGAAGCCGCAACACGAAAAAGAGAACTTAGTTGTGAACATCTCTTCGACCCAACTGAATGAGGTACAACTTAGGACCTTAAATAAGGGCTTATCTTTTTGCCCTAAGAGACACATTGATTGGTTTCAGCTAGAGTTAGATCTACAGGCCTTCATCAGGTCTATTAAACTCAAGATGTTTTTCTCTGAACACACTCCCAATATGCAACCTAGATTATCTGAATTAACATTGAGAGATGTGGATCTCTCGACCAAGAGTAACTTTACTCCTAACATTTCAGCTCCAGCTATTGAAACCTTTCTCATTGCTGTTAAAAGAGATTTGGATGTACTCAAGTCAAAGGGTAGAACTGGGTTCAAACGCCCTAACATGAGTCATGACGAAAGAGAGTCATTGAGGACTCTTGCCCAGGATGACAACTTGGTTATCAAACCGGCCGATAAGGGCGGGGCGGTTGTCATCATGGACAAGGCTCACTATATAGCGGAGATCGAGAGACAACTAATGGATGTGAATGTATATCAACAAGTGTCCTCTGATCCCAGATTTGCTATAGAACGCAAATTGAAAATTTTGATTGATGAAGCAGTGTCGGGTGGGATTATAAATGCTGACATCAAAAAATTTTTACTCATTGAGTCACCTAGAACTCCTGTTCTATACACCTTACCCAAGATCCATAAATGCTTGGAGAACCCCCCCGGCCGACCCATCGTGTCGGGGTCGGGGTCCATCTTCAGCAATATTGCGATCTTCTTAGACAAGTTACTAAGGAAATTTGCCATTGAAGCAGAGTCGTATGTGAGAGATACCTCTGACTTTTTGTTAAAACTAGGTGATGTTAGCCTACCCACCGACACAAAAACAATACTTGTCTCCTTTGATGTAGTGAGCTTATGCACTTCAATAGACCACGCTAGGGATATTGCAGCAGTGAAACACTTCCTCATTGAGTCTTCTCAATATTCGGAGGAGTGCAACACATTCATTTTGGCGCTCTTGGAGGTTATACTGACCTGCAATTATTTTCTATTCAGAGATCAGTTCTTTATGCAGACCCAAGGAACTGCCATGGGGTCGAATGTGGCACCCACTTACGCAAATATGTACATGCGGTTTTTGGAGGAACATCATATTTATGGTTCGCATCACTTCAGACAGGTCTTATGATGACATTCGTCATCTGGTCTGGAGATGAGACACAATTACATACATTCTTTGACTATCTGAACTGTATTGATCCCACTGTAAAATTCACCTACATACACTCCAAGAAGGAGATTCAATTCTTGGATGTCAAAGTGTTACTTGAGAATAATATACTTGCCACAGATCTGTACACAAAAGAAACGGACAGGAACAATCTTTTATACTTTCATAGTTGCCATCCGAGACGGATGATTAAATCTTTGCCTTATAGTCAGTTGCTACGGGTGAAGAGGATTGTTGATGGGAACCCCCCATTACAAAATAGACTAGATGACATGGCAGATAAATTTCGCCAGAGAGGTTATCCTTCGCACATCTTAAACACCCATAAGAAGAAGGTGACAGATATTGATCGAAAAAAACTCTTAAGCAGTACACCCCACAGATCGGAGACTGACAGACTCACATTTGTCACTACCTACACCGAGACTAGCCCACTTATTTCTAACATTGTTAGAAAACACTGGCCCATCTTGAGAGATGGTTTAGGTACTCCTACCATCTTTGACCAACCTCCTGTATTCGCATACAGACGAGTGAGGAACTTACAGGACGAGTTAGTAAGATCTGACATTGGCCCAAAGAAAAAAATTGTACAATCCTTCTTAACCACTAGGAAGAAGGGATGTTTTCCATGCTTGAATTGCGTTAATTGCAAAACCATTGTTAAAGGGAATACTTTCATCGACCGACATACTGGCAAGGAGTTCTTTATCAGACACTATCTCACTTGTTCCTCATCTTATGTTATATACCTTTTGGAATGCCCTTGTGGCTTATGGTATGTTGGGGAAACGAGCACAGAACTGAAGTTGCGATTGAATAATCATAGGCAGTCCATCAGGGACAGGAGAGTTGACTTACCAGTCTCAAAACATTTTGTGGAGGCCAAACATACGGAATTTCAACTACGAGTCAGAATTATTGACCATGTCCCACCTCATAGATTAGGGGGAAATAGACTATATAGACTTCGTAGGAAAGAATTGGAGTGGATCCATAGATTGGACACTCTGAAACCCAAGGGTCTCAATATTGAATTTAGAACCACGGAAGTTGCTCTATAATGGGCGTAAACCTATGTAGGTTGGAATCTTGGTCACCTTATCTGAATCAGTGAAACATTGGTGTATGATATTGTATATTTATAATGATTATTTCCTACCAAGCCGTATACTTACCACTTTTTCTTCTTTTTTAGATCTCGCAAACACTTCACTAGAGGCACTCCACTGTTTTCTTCACTCTGCAGATGTGATCTCCGCTGATTATCCTAAGGATCAGACACTACATATCATGATTCACCTCCTTCAGTAACCTTTATTGATCTATAGGGAGACTGCACTTATTTTGGGTTGCAAATGGTCTCTATTATGACCATTGGTCTCTAGAGTGATAACCTGACCTGCATTATGCACCCGCTGGACTCCGGTCCTGAAAGGGTTGCTATGGATCGGGCAGTGCTGATAACTCAGTCACGATAATGTGACTGATGTCTGTGCATGGCACTCTGTGGACCCATTGAGACCCGGCACCCGTTTTAGAGACAATAATCTCGTATTTATTATACACTGCATGGTTCTCCCTTTCACAAGATGGCGTCACGTGACTGCCAGCTCTGTTTATATGAGTCACATGATTGTGTCAGAGGCGGTGCTCCATGGGGGCACGCCACTATTCCACATCCTGCCAGCTACTGATCCTTAGGTAGGCGCCAGATCTTCCTTTTATTATGCACATGACTGCACTAGGTCTCTAACTTAATGTTTATATGTAATTGTAAAGTCCTTTTTGTATTCAAATATGTGATTTAAACTTGGTATTGCTGTCATCACATGACCTGTAAGATGATGTCACTTCCTGTGTATTTTGTATAAATTTTTCACTGTGTTACATGCACCTTTGCTTGAGAAAGGCTCCAGATGCAAGGAGCCGAAACGTAGCCTTGACACATGTGTGAATAAATGAGTATGTTTTTCTGATTTCCACAAATCTCGGAGTGCTGCCTTTTTTTGCTGTTATATATATATATATATATATATATATATATATATATATATATATATGTACATATATATTGTAGGGGATCAACTCAAATGGCAACTTCAGTAACAGTCCAGGTAGCTGTTTTATTTCTTTCCAAAACAGTTTAAAGAAACAGAATAGCTTGCTTCAGCATATAACAGAAAATACAGTCCATATACACGGGCCGGACTCACAGTCCTTTGTAGGTTGTGTCTCCATCCAGCAGCATAACCAAACAATGTCACTATTGCTGATCCTTGGCTGTGTAACACCTCCAGCACTGCATGCAGTATAGCAGAGACTTCCAGACTGCAAACATACATCCCCCAGCTCACCTGAGCTTCCTGGCTTTATCTGTCAGCCAATCCTGGCCTGGATATGTGGGAGTAGTCACCCACCCTGCTCTTGACTACTCCAATGAAAGCCGGCCCGGATCAACTGCATTAAGCAGCTTTGCTACATTAACAATTGTCAGAAACCTAAGGTTAAAAATTAACCAGCTCACTTCACTGAGGCCAGGCACCTCAGTGACACATATCTGCCATCAATAATGGCCCCTTGTACCTTCTCACATACCCCCCTCCTCTGACAAAAGCCAGGGGTTTTGGCACCTTTAGCCACCAGACTATGCACCCTTAACAGGGCGTCTGCATTTCCCTGCATTTTTCCTGGCCTGTGCTCCACTGTGAAAGAAAAATCTTGTAGGGCCAGGAACCAGCGGGTGACCCGGGCATTTTTCCCCTTCTTCTCCCACATCCATCTTAGTGGGGCATGGTCTGACACTAGTTTGAACCTCCTTCCCAATAAATAGTACCTGAGGGAGTCTAGTGCCCACTTTATGGCCAGACATTCTTTCTCAATAATGGCATAATTTCTCTCCGCTGGGGACAGTTTCCTGCTAAGATAAATTACTGGGTGCTCTTCCTCATTGACTACTTGAGACATAACTGCACCCAGACCTACATCAGACGCATCTGTCTGGACCACAAACTCACGGGAGAAGTCAGGAGCTATCAACACTGGTTGACTACACAAGGCTTCCTTTAACTCTTTGAAAGCCCCCTCTGCTTCTGGAGACCACTGCACCATTGCCGACTTTGTACCCTTTGTGAGGTCAGTCAAAGGAACTGCTATCTCTGCAAACCTGGGGACAAATCGCCTGTAGTATCCCACAATTCCTAGAAATGCCCGGACCTGTTTCTTGTTAAGTGGGCGGGGCCAATTCTGAATAGCTTCCACTTTATTCAGTTGGGGTTTAATTTCCCCTCTTCCCACTATGTAACCCAGGTACCTGGTTTCGTCCATTCCTAGGGCACATTTATTTGGATTAATCGTAAATCCAGCCCTTCTTAGAGAATTCAGGACAGCCTGAAGCTTAATGAGGTGACTTTCCCAATCATGACTGAAAATGACAATATCATCCAAGTACTTCATACTTCCTGTGAGAACGTAGAACCTGGTCCATGGCTCTCTGGAAAGTGGCAGGGGCCCCCTGCAACCCAAATGGCATTCGAACGTACTGGAAACTCCCCTCAGGTGTGGAAAAAGCAGTTTTTTCCTTAGCCTCTTTAGACAATGGAATCTGCCAATATCCCTTAGTAAGGTCTAGGGTGCTGATGTACCTGGCTGTCCCTAATTGCTCTATTAGCTCATAAACCCTGTGCATGGGGTAAGCATCCACTGTGGATACCTCATTGAGTCTGCGGTAGTCGTTGCAGAATCTCCATTCACCATTTGGCTTTGGCACTAACACTATGGGGCTGGACCACCCACTTTTGGACTTCTCAATCACTCCCAGTTCTAACATCCTGTGGACTTCTTTGGAGATTACCTCCCTACGGGCCTCAGGGATCCTGTAAGGCTTCAAATTTACCCTGACATGCGGCTCTGTGAGGATTTCATGTTCTATCACATTAGTACAACCAGGGTTTTCTGTGAAGAGATCCTTATTCCTCTCCAGCATTTCCCTACAATGTTGTTTTTGGGAAGGGGATAAGGTCTCTGAAATTTTTACGGCTTCGATGGATGACTCCGATTGAGTCACTAGGCAAGAAGCCTCAGGGGGGTCTCTCTCTTTCCAGGGTTTGATCAGATTGACATGATAGATCTGAAAGGGCTTCCTCTTCCCTGGCTGATGGACCCTATAGTTGACCTCCCCAACCTTTTCCACTATCTCATAGGGCCCCTGCCATTTTGCTAGGAACTTGCTCTCCACAGTAGGGACTAACACCAGTATGCGATCTCCTGGATGGAACTGTCTCACACGAGCAGATCTATTATAGACCCTGGCCTGTGACTCTTGGGCCTGGAGAAGATGCTCCTTTACAATTGGCATCACCCTGGACATCCTTTCCTGCATCTGAGCTACATGCTCAACCACACTCTTATAAGGTGTAACCTCACTTTCCCAAGTTTCTTTTGCCACATCTACCCGGTGGAGGATTGGGGCACTTCTCTAATCGAAAACAAAAGATATGGTAAAAGACAGTCCCAGTCTCGCCCATCCTTCTCTACCACCTTTTTCAGCATGGCTTTCAGGGTCTTATTAAATCGCTCCACAAGACCATCTGTCTGGGGGTGGTACACTGATGTGCGCAACTGGGTGACTTTTAACACCTTACACAGTTCCCTCATCACCTTTGACATGAACGGGGTTCCCTGGTCCGTTAAGATCTCCTTGGGAATCCCTGCACAGGAAAAAACATAGAACAACTCCCTGGCAATATTTCGGGAGGAGGGGTTCCTTAGGGGAACAGCCTCGGGGTAACGTGTTGCATAATCCACAATGACTAGGATGTACTGATGCCCCCGAGCTGACTTCACTAAGGGTCCTACCAGGTCCATTGCTATTCTTTCAAATGGGACCTCAATAATTGGCAAAGGGACCAGAGGGCTGCGGAAATGTGCCACTGGGGATGTGATCTGGCAGATAGGGCAGGATTGACAGTAATCTCTGATTTCCCGGTAACAACCTGGCCAATAGAATCGTTGTATTACCCTCTCAAGTGTTTTGTCCACCCCTAAGTGACCTCCCAACACATGTGAATGGGCCATATCCATAACCATACGTCTATATGGCCCTGGGACTAGTAGCTGCTCCACTATCTCATCCCTTATTTTAGTCACCCGATATAAAAGGTCCTGATTCAGGGCAAAATGTGGGTACCGGTTCTCTGCCCCAGGTTCTTGAGCAGCCCCATTTAACACTGTAACATACTCTAGCGCCCCTTTTAAGGTCATGTCCCGGAGTTGGGCTGTGCCAAAATTTTCCCTGGATACATTTAAGTCAGGGACAGCTGCCTCCTCTGAAGTTGAATCTTCCTCATTCTCCCCTATTAGGACATTCAGAGGGAACCCTGGTGTTTCCTCAGGATTTCTATCAACAGAGTTGACTGGGTTCTCTGGGGAACTTTGCAAAGCTGCCTTGGCCCATAGGTCCCAGAACAGAGGGCAATCACGTCCAACAATTACCTCATACATCAGTTGTTTAACAACCCCCACATTGTGCAACACAGTACCCTGGTCTGTCCCAAGCATAACCTGAGCCACTGGGTAAACCTTGGTGTCCCCATGGATGCATGTGACACCCAGAGTTTTCCCAGGGGCCATAACGTGAGGGAGAGTGGCCGAGATGAGAGTCCAACAGTCCTGAAACAAGAGTCCCATTAACCATCAGGGTACACATCTGTGGTCCCTCCCCCTTGGCTGGTATGGCACTACATGCAGGCTGGGAAAAAAGGGAACTGCGGCGACCCACATAGCAATCCATGGGCTCTGTGGTGAGGGAACACTGGGCCGCCATATGACCCGGGGCATGACATCTCCAACAGATTACCTCCCGGGGTATCCCTTTGGTCACTGGTTTGTACCCCCCTTTGTCCTTGGTGCGACCATCATGAGAGGTTTTAGGCCCCAGTCTCTGACAGTTCCAATCTTTTTGGGGTTCCCAGTATACGGATTTCATATCCCCTGGCCCTCCCAGGAATTTCTCCATAGTGTGGAACCTCTCCACCAAACCCACTAGATCATCTGCATTCTGGGGGTCACCCTGTGCAACCCAGCACTGTATGGCACGGGGAAGCGAGTGCATAAATCGGTCTACAACCACTCGTTCGACAATCTGGGCTGGAGAGCAGGTGTCTGGTTGCAACCACTTCTGGACTAGATGCAAAAGGTCAAACAGCTGTGATCTTGGCGGCTTGTCCAGGCTATAGGCCCAGTGGTGCACCCTCTGTGCTCGGACTGCTAAGGTGGCACCAAGCCGTGCCAGTATTTCCGCTTTTAATTTGGGGTACTCCTTGGCATCCTGCAGGGCAGGTCATAATACGCCTTTTGGGGCTCGCCAGTTAAATATGGAGCCAGTACTTCAGCCCACTGACCTGGCGGCAGCTTCTCCCGGTCAGCCACTCGCTCAAATACTGTGAGGAACGCCTCAACGTCATCCTCCGGGGTCATCTTCTGCAATGCTTCCCATACAGTCTTTCTGACACGATGACCATCATCTTGGTTTGGCAGAGCTGGACTCTCCCGCATGCGGACGGCGTCTGTCAGTACTGCCATCTGCTGGACAAGGAGCTTGTTGGTTTCCTGTTGGGCTTGCAAAGCCTCAGCATGTGCTCTCTGTTGCTGCAAGTTTGACTGCACAAGGTGCTTGATCACCTCCTCCATGGCAGCTGCTGTGTACTGGCTCTGAGCTGAAGCCTTTGCTCTAAACAAACAATATATCCAGGGGATTATGCCCACATCCAAAGCACCAATTGTAGGGGATCAACTCAAATGGCAACTTCAGTAACAGTCCAGGTAGCTGTTTTATTTCTTTCCAAAACAGTTTAAAGAAACAGAATAGCTTGCTTCAGCATATAACAGAAAATACAGTCCATATACACGGGCCGGACTCACAGTCCTTTGTAGGTTGTGTCTCCATCCAGCAGCATAACCAAACAATGTCACTATTGCTGATCCTTGGCTGTGTAACACCTCCAGCTCTGCATGCAGTATAGCAGAGACTTCCAGACTGCAAACATACATCCCCCAGCTCACCTGAGCTTCCTGGCTTTATCTGTCAGCCAATCCTGGCCTGGATATGTGGGAGTAGTCACCCACCCTGCTCTTGACTACTCCAATGAAAGCCGGCCCGGATCAACTGCATTAAGCAGCTTTGCTACATTAACAATTGTCAGAAACCTAAGGTTCCTGACCAAAAATTAACCAGCTCACTTCACTGAGGCCAGGCACCTCGGTGACACATATCTGCCATCAATAATGGCCCCTTGTATTTTCTCACAATATATATATATATATATATATATATATATATATATATATATATATATTACCAATACTATTGACAGAACAGACATGAAGAGCATAGGTAAAGAAGAAGAAAGTTTACTTCTGTGCTCAGCTAATGCATAGGTAAGGGGGGGGGCAACCACACTATGTGCCATTGTGTATACACTGCCACGGCATAACCCCTGCCAAATGCTCAAAATGCTGTGTGAGTCTCCTCTAGTTATTTTTTAAAATATATATAGTACTACAAAAACATAGTGAGCTGAGCCGAGCTATACTCATCTCAAGCCGTATAGCAAACCAATTAAAAATTTATTTAGCATTTTTTATAATACAACTTTTCTTAAAAAACACGCTCAGCGTGTAGAGAAACCACACCTGCCATATCCACAAGCCGCACACCTCCTGGTGATATACAATGCATGCACAGCGTACAAAGCAACACTCTAGTGACGCACCAGCCGCTATCCTCCTAGCTAGTGGCGTAACTAGGTGTGGATAACTGAACCAGAACCATCTTCTCAGCGACCACCCCTTAGAGAAGTGTATATATGTCTCCACATATAATCCACTAGCCGCCAACCTCCAAGCTAGTGGTGTAACCAGGTGTGGAAAACTTGTCTCCCATAAACCATAATTACGCGATGTGGAGCCACATCCCAAGCTCCACATAGCCACCAACCTCCTAGCTAAGTGGGGAAAGAAGATGTGGCCCTAGACCAACCATTGGAGACAGTAAAATCAACCACACATAAGACATTATATATAAATGTACCAAGGACCTGGATATATAGGATCCATTTATCTTACAGAAGTAGGTGCAGCAGTAACACTGACCATGTGTCTGGCTAATTCTCCAGCCATTTCATGGGGATAAATGTAATATCATATTATAATGCTTCTTCACCATTATAGTCTGAGGCGGCATGTAACCCCCTCAGTATTGTACCATGCACCACTCACGTAATCTAGAGTATATATATATGAGTGCACATAAGGTATACATGGACAGTCCATAATATAGAATCCACAACTAAAGGCTACCTATATAAGATACAGCCTGGTCCATAACTACAATGAAGCAGTGAGATGGAAACCATGTATACTGCACCAGGCACATGAGCATCTGAATGCAGCATGTGGTGATTATAAAGCGATGACCTGGGATGGGCTACTGTAGAATCTGTATGTATATCAGTGACATGGTGCTTTTATTAAGATATAGCTAAACTCCCCATATCCAGCCACTACAATTAGTCTGTACAGACCAGGAATGTGGGGGACCCGTACCTATCATGGTCAGTAAATCTCAGTAAGGTGTAAGCCACCGAGACTATAGAGAACTGGGTGAGATTATAAGTGACTAGTAATAGCGCAGCCTCCATCTTTGATCCTGCACATGTGCTTTCTATGGCAGCTCTTCTCTCCCTAGTGTATACTACCTGTAACCTCCCAATAACAAGCTGAGTAATGGTGTACATCTGCCCTCAGTCTCTATCCAAAAGTATAGGGCTCCAGAAGAAGCTCCAGCATGGAGCTTATGATTGTTTTGCCATATCTGTGCCACGAGGATTGGTACTAAAATAGCCATGTGTACCTGTGGCATGAAGGTACAAATGTTAAACCATATACAAGAGGTCATTACCTTCATGTAAATTATTGATATATGCAGTAAGTGAGGTAAGTACACCCTCTTAACTCAGCCTCATGTAAATCAGTGATATGTACAATGTGTGGGGTAAGTACACCCTCATATAACTAAATAATATGTACAGTGTGTGAGGTTAGTACACCCTCATATAAATCAGTGATATGTACAGTGTGTGAGGTAAGTACACCCTCATATACATTAGTGTAATATGCAGTATGTAAAGCAATAAGATGACATATCAGCCATGTATGTAGTATGTGAGGTGACCAGGAGCAGATACATGGTTAGTTATCTCCCTATATACAGTGCTGTATACAATGAGGTCACCTGCTCCCATATACATAACTGTCTGTTTGTACTAATCATGGAGCAGCTCCAGCACATATGAGGAGCAGGAAAATAAGTACAAAGGGACTCCTATCCTGCCAGAGCTGCCATGTGTAAGACAGCTGGGAGCAGATACATGAGGAGACCTGAACTATCATGTACACATACTAGTAAATAAATAAAGCTCCCATGTAGCATAAAGCAGCCACATCTATAGTGTGAGGTACAATCTTACAGATATCACAGCCATCGCTGCAGGGTATAAGAAATATAGGAGCAGATACATGAGGACACATGGCTGAGGAAACATGGCAGCTTCTTACATCCCTTTAGCCATGTGCATATTACATCAGAAAATACTGCTCCCCTGTAACATTAACCAATCATATCTATAGTGTCTGAGGCTATGAGCACATAGATATCATAGCCATAGCTTCAGAGTATAATATAGCTGGGAGAATACTTCTGAGGACACATGGCAGAGGAAACATGGCAGCTTCTTACATCCATGTGCACATTACATCAGGTAATGCTGCTCCCCTGTAACATTAACCAGCCATATCTATAGTGTGTGGGGTTATAAGCCAAGTGTGAGATGGCTGGGAGCAGGTACATGAGGAGACATGGCAAAAATCCTCTCATATATGATGTGTAAGCTGAGTCTACCCTGGTATATGATGTGTGCGGTGTATGAGGTGACAGCAGAGTGATATAACATGGTAACTCCAGTGCTATACTTGCTGAGGCTATCAGACATGTTTCTTTCTGTTCTTCTAAGGAGAGAAAGAGAAAGAGAGATATAGGACAGGAAGTTACATCTACTCCTGAGCCCCTCCCTTCTTACATCATTACACTATACACCACCTACTCTGTTCTCTTACATTACTACACTATCCCACCTACTCTGTCCTCTCACATTACTACACTATCCCACCTACTCTGTTCTCTTACATTACTACACTATCCCACCTACTCTGTTCTTTTAACAAGGACCATCATCTTACATCAATACTATTACCTAAATTCAGTCGTTATAGCTCCTCCCTTACCACCGTCATGTTCCTACTTCGCCTATGGCTCCGGTGTTGTCATGCTGCTGCTTCTGCCCCCACCTCCACACTCTTATCATTGTGCCACTTTGTGGCCTCCTGCTGCTTCTTATGTCGCCACCTCCACACTCTTATCATTGTGCCTTTTTTTGGCCTCCTGCTGCTGCCACCACCTCCACGCTCTGTCATTTTGCCACTCTGTGGCCTACCATATTTCTGTCACCTCCATAATTTGTCATTGTGCCACTCATGCTGCTGCCAACTGACCGCTGTCTCCCAGGAACACCCTGTGATTTTCATAATGCTGTTTTCACCCACCATCGCTCTATGACGTTGCCACTATGTTTAGTTTCCACTTTCATATCATCTGTTAGAAGGAATGAATAGCCTCAGGATTGATAGCCAAAAGCAGGAGTGGATACAAAACATGCAAATAACCCATTTACTGGTCATCTCTGTTTTCTCTGATCCACTTCTGTTTGTTTTTTGCTTTAGCAATACTGATGATGGACTATTGACCGATTGAAAGAGGACACTGATGGACGAAGTGAAGGGAAAAATGATCAGTGACATCAATGCAGAATTACTCCCGACACCCTCTCCACTCTTTTGGGTGGGTTTCTACATGTATAAGGGTTAAAGGGAACAGGTTCTGTTATAAGCTATGGAATCATCTGCTGTCAGTGTAAAAAGAGTGCACTCTTTGATGTTATATTGGGATCTTGGCCCTCTGCTCAGTCCTTTCGAGCTGGCACAGACATTACCTTGTCAGGCTGTGTTCCCGCTTTGCTTATTTGGTGAAGTTGGCCTCTGTAAGTGCACATGGAATTGAAGAGTAAAGCTGCCGTGTGCATGTCATACTAAAACACAGCATTGTTTGAAGACCAAACCTAGCTCCCTATAAATATTTAAGCATGGCACAACGTTCTACAACACCCTACAGGCTCTCTGCAGCCTGGAAAAACCTGTTTTTTAACGTGATTGGTCATGATTCGATTCAAATCAAATTTTTTCGAAAACTTTGGCAAATCAGGAAGAACCGAATTTTAACAAATTTGCTCATCTCTACTAAATACCTATGAAACATATATAACTTTTATACTTAAAATAATGGATAAGACAATATAACAGTTAAGCATTGGCTTCAGAGATCTCCAAGAATATTTATTTTTATTGTATTTTTCAGTACAGTAAACTATTTCCTTGAATACACTGAACCATTTTTGAAGTAAGCTCAATTTTCTCAATGAATAAATGCTGGGATTTTAATAACTACTAAAAATGATGAACACGTCTGAAGGAACCGATTCTTGGGTTGGAAGCTCCCCAGTCACTGTATCTCCTGTACTCTCCAGGTCTCAGGTAATACTGACGTCCCCTGTAGTTGGGCTCCTCATAGAACATCCAGTATCCATCTTGTACTTGACAGGAATGAATGTCGTTGTAGCGGAATCTCTCATAAACATGAGGACAATCTTCATTGAATTCCATCATCTGACCACGGAAATCTTCCTTTTCATAAATCCTGACTCTGAATGAACCTTGATGCTGTTGTCAGGAAAAATGATGACATTTTAATGACATGAAATAGTCTTGGAATGAAGCAAAATAGTTATTTATCTATCAAAGGTATCTATTAAATGGCTGTAGAACATTAAGGTTGTCAATGGAAATTGTAAATCGAAAGAGTGTACTGTTATACCTTGAAAGATTGTCAAATAAGAGTATTTTAAATTAAAAATCTTTTAATAAACAATTCACCTGAGGGCTTAAGCGACAAGACTGTATGGAGTCATTATAACCCATCCATTGCTGGAAGTCAGGATACTCTCCTCTGTGAAGGAAGTACTGGTGTCCTCTGTAGTTGGGGTGTTCATACAAGATCCAGTTTCCACTTTCCACACGGATAGAGTTACAACGTCTGAAGTATGAGGACAATTCTGGACATTCAGAGTGACACTCATAAGAGCGACCCTGAAAGTTCCTGTCTTCATAGAAAATAATCTACATGCAGGAAATGAAATTAATGAAAAATAAAATTGTTATACTACAAGGCCTTGAAATTAGTAAATAACATAAAGTGCTGTCCTACAACATCAAATTGTTACATTTAGCCTCTTAGCATGACTCATCTCAGGCTCTCTTCTGGCCTTTTCAGTTCATTTGCATATGACTTTACAGACAACTTATTATGCAAATGGGACACAATTCTATAAAAGATATTTCATTCACTGTTTTATACTTTAGGGTGCTACTAGTTTAAGGGGTAATGACTGGTGAGTAACAACTAACAAAAAATTCCAATTCTCATATCAAAGTCTCAATATATAATCTAATACAGATAACAAAAACATTTTATAGCATACATTAGGAAAATGCATTTGGTACTAAAGGATACTTTTATTTTCTTACCTTTCCCATTTTGCCTTTTGGACTAGTGTTCTCCAATAAATTCCAGGAGTGCAGAGACCCTTTTATACTTCCATCCTCTATTGCGTTTAGATATTGCTGACATTTTGCCAACTAATCAGAATGAAAAGCTTTGTTCCCTTTAGACTTTTCAGTATTGCTGTGGCTATTGTTGCAGTATTTTTTGCTTGTACAAATTTGTAGAAGCTTCTCCTAGTATAGTACAAATAACTCTTATATTTAAAATATGTTTTATATAGTGTATATGTACATATACCTCCAGTCAAGTGTGACTTTTTATCATTCAGTTTATTAAATAGCATAATATACCAACATATTGTCATAAGTAAGTACAGAAACCCTTTTTCTCTCGCAGGTCAGGCAATTCTATTAACAAGGTAAATCTATTAACAAGCGACACATTATTTCCCAGAAGCGGGGATTCATCACCATTCTCTGCCTTTTTTTATCATTCAGTTTATTAATCAAGATTTGTAAAGATCAAGATAGAAACAATTTGACAATCACAGTTGCAGGGAAACAGTTGAAACATAGTATGATAATGTACAAAGCGAAGCTTATAGTTGTTTGATGTACCACTTGGCGCCCCTGCAACATGCAACCAAGCCGCCATTATCTCATAATTTCAATATCTCCGGACTCAACACAAGGCCCATGAAAACATAGTTTTACAACAACGGTTACATTTAAGCCCAGCTCCTCAGCGCATCAGTGGGGATTTTCATTAGTAAAACCAACATGGGGAAAAGACAGTCTAGGCTTCAAACCCGTGTAACAGTCTTACCACAGTAGAGAGAGATCTATAAGTGCATGAAACACTTCCTGCTCCATAGCGGCCACAAAACTAAGACTGAAAATATCAATGCCCCCACATGGGATTCTGCCTCACAACAGACCTCAGAACCTAGCAGCCTGTCCTCCCAACATGCCTGGCAGACTGAGACAGCAGAACCACATATTAGTTCCCCAGCACAACCAAACTTCAAGCACGAGCCCCAGTGCGGATACCTCACAGCTTGATTATCAAACAGTGGCGGCAGAAGTGTTAGCAAAACTCGCCCCAGTTATCCAGAGGGCCCTAGAATCCCCCAAACATATGGCCTCTGTCAAGATATAACCAAACAGGCAGTTCAGATAACTTACAGCTGAATTTTAGAAGACAACTGGAGGCAGTTACACTACAGGCCAAGAGGCTGTCAGAGAAGAAAGACAACATTGAAAATTGGCCTCCCGGGATCTGCACACCCAGGGGACCTGTGGGCATTCTGTGAACATGATCTCCCAAAGCTCTAGTTCTAAAAGGAAGATGCCGGGTAGAAAGAGCACATCGCAGGTGGACAAATCCAAAGGCTTCCAACCCACAAATATCCAATAAAGACCTGGATGGAGTCCGGCCACGATAAGTGATCATGGGCTATATGAACTTCAAAGACAAAACTGCCATTATCAGAGCTTTTTCGCCAAAAATCTAGTCATTTATTGTTTCAAGGATCTAAACTGTTACTGTTTGAAGACTACTCGGCAGACGTTACCAAGAAGTGAAAAGCCTTCTGTACCATATGAATAGCACTGGTGGAAAAAAAGAGTTCATTTCCAACCACCCTGAGGGTGTTCTACTTGGATGACTCCGTGGGCACCTACATAAATCCTAAAGAAGCTAAAGAGGCTCTACTGTGACATTGCATCCTTCATACTGCACCACAAGACCGAGAAGGCAGAAAATGCATGCTGGTGATATGATGAGAGTTGTTTCAGGTTCTGTGGGCATTACCTCAAGCTGATAAAAGGCTGGGAGTCTGGTGTCTCAAGGTGGTTCATTATTCCTGTATTGCTATTTTGGACTGGTACCTTTTGCTGGACTGGACTTTGGTTATGTTTACCCTATCAGTGCAGGAACCTTTTTGTATAAGTTTCCTGCCAGTGACCGTGGAACCCAGTAGCCTGCAATCCTGCCAGCGGTCCTGGAACCTGGTATCCTGCTATCCCGCCAGTGGTCCTGTAACACGACACACAGTTTCCTGCTGTCCTGCCCTAGAACCCAGCTTTCCTGCCAGCCTTTCCTGAGCACCAACTATCTTGCCTGCCCTGAAACCCAACTATCCTTCCAGCCTGCCTTGGGATTTTGCTTTCAGTTTTATTTGTCCCGTATTTTTATTTTAGATCACAACCTTGCAAACTCCCAAGATGCTGGTTCAGAAGCCTAGAGTCAAGAGCGTCCTCCCCTGATCCAGACACAAGTCTGCCAAGATCCTTCAGTGAAACTTGAGGAAGACTTTGCAAAATGGGCTAACAAAATGTAGCCCTGCACAACTTCCTTTTAACATTGCACCACAAACTGATCTGTTTACATCAATAATATACACAGCTCAGGCCTCTCAGTTATCCCAAAGGGGTCCCTTATCAACGCTGACTGTACTTAAACACATTATTCGAGATATCCTATCCTGTTATTGCGTTAAACCGATGCTCTTGCCCTGGGAAGACTCTGCCCAGGATAAGAAGGGACTCTGCACACACTGAAAAAAGTGAAGTCTGCAAGCCCAGAAGTTAACCAGTTGACAACTGGTTGCCCAGCTATTACAGGTTATTGTGTTTTGTTCTGTTTCATATTGTTTTCTACTTATAACAGGGTTCTGAAAACATCTGAGGATGTTAAACTAATATGTGAATGTGTACAGTGCACTGGGGAAGAACAGGCAACTATAAGAATAGACAACCAAACACCTGCCCAGCGGAAGAGAATATATAGCACAACAGAAAAACTTAAAATTTACCCAATGTCTGATCATTATAAGATGATAAGTGATATAAAGTAAAGATGAAAGTCATCAAGTGGAACTTGAAAGGCTAACGCACTCCATATCATTGTATCATAGTATATAAGGGCGGAAAAAGACCATCAGCTCCAACCTTTAAGAATTAAATAAATGTTTTATCCCCATAACTCATGATATTTTTTCTCTCCAGAAAGACATCCAGGCCTCTCTTGAACATGTACATATATTCCGCCATAACAACCTCCTGCTGCAGAGAGTTCCATAGTCTCACTGCTCTTATAGTAAAGAACCTTTGTCTATGTTCTCTCGGCGTAGTGGATGCCTCCTTGTCCTGGTCACAGGCCTAGGTATAAAAAGATCTTTGGAGAGATCCTTGTACTGTCCGTTTGTACATTGTAATGAGATCTCCCTTTAATCATCTTTTTTCGAAATTTAATAATCCCAAATTTTGTAATCTGTCATTGTATTCTAGTCCCCCCATTCCCCTAATAATCTTGGTTGCTCTTCTCTGTCCCAAACTGTACACAATATCCCATGTGTGCTCTGACTAGGGATTTGTTTAAAATTCCATCCACCAATACCCCCAAGTTCTTTTCAGCTCCAGTTTTACAAAGTAATTGACTGTTTATAACATAATTATACTTTATGTTTCCATGGCCCAAGTGCATAACTTTACATTTATCTACATTAAACCTCATCAACCATTTCTCTGCCCACTTCTCAAGCTTCCACAAATCCCTCTGTAATGCTAAACTATCGACCTCAGTATTTATTACTTTAAATAGCTTAGTATCATCTGCAAAAATTGAAACTTGACTGTGTAAACCCACTAAAAGTTCATTAATAAAAATATTAAAAAGAAGTGGCCCCAATACTGACCCCTGTGGCACTCCACTGGTAACGTCAACCCAATCTGAGAATGTGCCATTAATGATGACCCTCTGTTTCCTATCACTAAGCCAATTACTTACCCAAATACACAGATTTTCCCCTAATCCCAGCAGTCTCATTTTATATATCAACCTTTTATGTGGCACGGTGTCTCTTTTATTCACTTCAATTTTAATGTCCAGAAAGGAAACACTGTTTTGCTATAAATGTGAACTTAATGTTTATCTCATTGTTATTAATATGTGGGGATCCTTTTAATAATGTTTCCACATTTTAATAGATTCTGTGTAATGTGAGTTTTTCATTTAACACCTGCTCTTCCTCCCACCACCCAATGAACAGATTGTCGACTTGGGCGCCCCTTAGGCTCATTTGCATAGTTGTTAAAGCCTTTTTATTGAAAAGCAAAGGCATAAGAAGCTTATTAAAGAGGGGATCCTGCAAAAAGAAAAAAAATGCTTTTCAGAATAAAACTTTGCCGTATTAGACTTTTGTCATTGTAACATTTAACTTATATTCTATATGAGGCTACATATTTGACATAATAGCGAAACATTGTAGTACTTTTCACTGGTATGTTAAAAGTTAAAATGTTTAGATGTGTAACATATCCATGAGTCAATTACAAGGTGGGGTTAAAAAGAAACTGTGCCTGGCCATCGCCACCCCCAGAAGAAGACGAAGGTACTCAGCGAAATGTGTGTTGGGAGTACTAAGTGCCCCAGTCAATGCAGGGATAGTCTCTCTTAGGGACAGCTTAGCTAGTAATGACACTTAGCCTAGAGGACGTAATATTCCCTATACTTTCACTACTCAGTGTTGTTCACATACAGACCACTAAACCTCTCTGGTAGCGGAGCTATTGTAATGGTTACCACTGTGCTCAGAATAAAGTTTAAAGAGAGGCATAAACAATTCTATTTAGCCTATGAATATGAACTAACTACTGCAAAGAAAACACCTATAAAATTAACAATTGTCAATAGTTATTGTTCATCTTAATGACAGTGAAAAATGTAAGATTTAGTACTTGTCATTAATTAAAAGGAAGCTACACTCACCGGCCACTTTATTAGGTACACCATGCTAGTAACGGGTTGGACCCCCTTTTGCCTTCAGAACTGCCTCAATTCTTCGTGGCATAGATTCAACAAGGTGCTGGAAGCATTCCTCAGAGATTTTGGTCCATATTGACATGATGGCATCACACAGTTGCCGCAGATTTGTCGGCTGCACATCCATGATGTGAATCTCCTGTTCCACCACATCCCAAATATGCTCTATTGGATTGAGATCTGGTTACTGTGGAGGCCATTTGAGTACAGTGAACTCATTGTCATGTTCAAGAAACCAGTCTGAGATGATTCCAGCTTTATGACATGGCGCATTATCCTGCTGAAAGTAGCCATCAGATGTTGGGTACATTGTGGTCATGGGATGGACATGGTCAGCAACAATACTCAGGTAGGCTGTGGCGTTGCAACGATGCTCAATTGGTACCAAGGGGCCCAAAGAGTGCCAAGAAAATATTCCCCACACTATGACACCACCACCACCAGCCTGAACCGTTGATACAAGGCAGGATGGATCCATGCTTTCATGTCGCAGCAGAAATTGAGACTCATCAGACCAGGCAACGTTTTTTCCAATCTTCTACCGTCCAATTTCGATGAGCTTGTGCAAATTGTAGCCTCAGTTTCCTGTTCTTAGCTAAAAGGAGTGGCACCCGGTGTGGTCTTCTGCTGCTGTAGCCCATCTGCCTCAAAGTTCGACGTACTGTGCGTTCAGAGATGCTCTTCTGCCTACCTTGGTTGTAACGGGTGGCGATTTGAGTCAATGTTGCCTTTCTATCAGCTTGAACCAGTCTGCCCATTCTCCTCTGACCTCTGGCATCAACAAGGCATTTCTGCCCATAGAACTGCCGCTCACTGGATGTTTGTTCTTTTTTGGACCATTCTCTGTAAACCCTAGAGATGGTTGTGAGTGAAAATCCCAGTAGATCAGCAGTTTCTGAAATACTCAGACCAGCCCTTCTGGCACCAACAACCATGCCACGTTCAAAGGCACTCAAATCACCTTTCTTCCCCATACTGATGCTCAGTTTGAACTACCTAATAAAATGGCCGGTGAGTGTATTTTGTGTACTATTATGTTTCAGGAGCTACACAGTTGAAGCCAAAACTAGAAATGTGTTTGCAGAAACTTGGGGTTTCTTGAATTTCCTCTTCAGTTTGTACCCTATATACAGAATTATGTTTAAATTTGTTTTATTGGTTTTAACATAAGTTAACATTTAGGCCTGAAAGCCCATTGCAATGCTATACAGTCCACTGTGTTGTGAAGCACTAACTGAATAGTTACATTTTGATTCTATCCAACAAATGGTTGCAAATACATACATATAGTGCTTGCATGTCGTATAAGTTCTTAGGTAAAGAATGACAATTACAGAAAAGTTGAGCTGTAACAGAAACTGAAATTCCCACTTTCCATTGTGGGATTAACTTGAGTACTCCTGCTTTGCCGACTATGCCCTTACCTCGCAGTCATGTGTCTAGTTAGTCATAGCTACTGCCATGTGTCATCTCACCCACTTGCACTTCAAATTGTAGTAAAGGTTCCTATTTTGTCTTATTACCATCTGTATCTACTTATCCCTATTTTAAATCTATAATTCTTCCATGGTTTCCAGAGGGTCATAAATTGTTGAAGTAGCAGCAGGTCGTCTGCGAATGTGGCGTTTAACCGGTTCGCGACCACCCGCCGTGTATTCACGGCGGCGGTCGTGTTCCGATGCATGGAGAGAGCTCGCGGGCCGAGCCCTCTCCATAAGCGGTAAGTCTCTGCTGCATATTGCAGCAAAGGCTTACCGGTAACACCCGCGATCGGTGCCGGCACCGATCGCGGGTGTTTTCTTGCTGATCGCCGCCGGCCCACGCGCCGCCATCTTTCCGAGGATCGCCGCTCCCCGTGACGTCACGAAGCTACTTCGGGTTAACCCATTCATTACAATGTGCTATCAACACATTGTAATGTATGAGGAGTAAAATCCCCATATATTGCCATACTGTATTATGGCAGTATATGGTAGGATCAATCAGACAACCTAGGGTTAAAGTACCCTAGGGAGTCTGAAAAATAGTAAAAATAAAAATAAAAAAAAAGTTTAAAAAAAAAATATAATAAAAAAACCTAAAAATTCAAATCACCCCCCTTTCCCTAGAACTGATATAAATATAAATAAACAGTAAAAATCATAAACACATTAGGTATCGCCGCATCCGAAAATGCCTGATCTATCAAAATATAATAACGGTTTTTCACTGCGTTCAACCCCGTAACGGAAAATCGCGTCCAAAGTCAAAACTGGCACTTTTTTGCCATTTAAAAAAAATTAAAAATTCTATAAGAAGTGATCAAAAGGTCGTGCAGTCCTAAAAATAATATCATTGAAAACATCATCAAAAGTCGCAAAAGATGACACCACCCTCAATCCCATACAACGAAGTATGGAAAAGTTATAAGCACAAGAAGACGGCAAAATAAAAAAAAATATTTTGTTCATGAGGTTTTAATTTTTGTAAATTTATGAAAACATTATAAAACCTATACAAATTTGGTATCCCTGTAATCGTACCGACCCAAAGAATAAATTAGATGCGTCATTTGTGGCGTGAAGTGAAAGCCGTAATATCCAAGCCCACAAGAATACGACACAAATGCGTTTTTTCACCATTTTCACTGCATTTGGAATTTTTTTTCCGCTTCCCAGTACATGGCATGGAATATTCAATGCAATCACTATGAAGTGCAATTTGTTACACAAAAAATTAGCCGTCACACAGCTTTTTACGTGTAAAAATAAAAAAAGTTATAGATTTTTGAAGGTGGGGAGTGAAAAATGGAAATGAAAAAACGGGAAATGGCCCGGTCCTTAACCGGTTAAATGTACTTTGTCTCCCACTTTGAGTCCTGTTATATGCGGGTGTTGTCTCAGTGATTGTAGTAGTGTCTCCGTTACTATTATGAATAAAGTGGGTGACAATGGGCAGCCCTGTCTAGTTCCATTCCTTATGGGAAAGGGCCCAGAGAGAACTCCATTGATTTTAATACGTGCCGAGGGCGCTCGATATAGTGTCAAAATTGTATTTATATACTGTTGTGGCATTCTGAATTTAGCTAGGGCTGCTACCATGTATTCCCATGAGACCCTGTCAAATGCCTTCTCGGCATCCGTGCCGAGAAGGATTAGGGGTATCTTTTTTTGAGTTGCATAGTGGATGGCTCTAATGAACCTTGTTGATTTGTGGTTGCCTTCCCTGCCGGGGACGAATCCTGTTTCTTCCTCATTGATAAGCGATGGCAGATATTTTACACTTTTACACGTGCGCTTTTTAACTCCACTTTGTGAGTATATACAATAAAATATCCTTCTTGAACCTTGGGATTCTGCACTATTTGTTCGTTTATCTTCTGGCACAGGACTAAGGGTGCACCACGGACACGGGAGTGGTTCAGGGGTGCATTGGAATCCAGTGTTCGGGAGAATGAAGAAAAGGCGGGAGAAACCTAGGAGATCCTCAATTTCTAACTGAAGGGAAGGTGGTGAGATTAACTACTGAATGTGAATTGTGACTTAGAAGAGTTGAGCACTGGCCTTTTTATCAAAATGGCAGATATTTGCCTATTCTTTTTGCTAGGAGCTTTGTCCATATTTTGACATCTATATTTAACAATGAAATGGGTCTGTAGCTTCCACACTCTGTAGGATCTTTCCCTGGCTTAGGGAGGATGGTAATATTAGCTGCTAAAGCTTGAGATGGTAGTTCCCCCCCTAGAAGAAGGCCATTACACCAATCCACCATGTGTGACTATGTCTGCAAATTTTTTATAGTAACTTATGGGGAGACCATCCGGCCCCGGGCTTTTACCTTGTGGCATTGACATTATTATAACGTTAATCCCTTTGTCCGTGATCTGCTTTAGCAGATCTTCTTGTGCTGTGTGATTTAATGTGGGCAGATTCAGCCGCTCTAAGAATTTGGTGGTAATTGCGGCTTTGTTCAGGTTATTATTTTGCCCTTCACTATTTAAGTTATATAGATTATGGTAAAATTTTCTGAAGGCCTTGGCTATTTCATTTGTTTTAGTTGTTTTATTGTCTTGTACTGTTTTTATTTTTTCTATAAAAGTTGTTTTCCTGTCCTTTTTTATTAAATGAGACATTAATTTGTTCCCCCTGTCCCCATGTGCATAAAATTAGAATTTTGCATACTGGTGTTGCTTGGCCGATTTTACGTTTAACATGTTTAGTACTTCATTCCTCAATTCTTTCAATTTTAGGAAGTTGGCTTCTACTTGTGATCTTTTGGTGACTTTTTCTAGTTTTCTTATCTCATTTAATAGGTTATTTAGCTTTTTGTTGTGTTGTCTTTTACGCCATGCCCCAAAAGACATCAATTCCCCTCTTATAAAGGTTTTGTGTGCTTCCCATGAGATCTCTCGTGTGGTGTCTGGTGGTGTGTATCTATCGAAATATGCTTTCAACATTTCTTTAAATTTATATACCTGTGTGTCCTCATCTAATAGAAATTCAGCCGCCATGTGCAGAATTTCTTGGGGATTTCTTATAGACAGAAAATTGTTGAGACCTGTGCATGGTCCGATAATGTAGTTGGGCCTATACTTGTTGAGCTGATTATTTCTGGGCTAGTGATGGGTGAGAATACATAATCCAGCCTTTGAAAAGCTTGCGAAAAGTGTGAATAATCTTTAGTGTCTGGATTCAGGAGTCTCCAGCTATCTAATAACCTGGCATCATGTAATGCCTTAAGGGCTATTTTCAGGGTTTTTTGTGAGTGGGTTGATTTATTAGAAGAACAATCTAGTAGGTAGTTTATGTCCCCTCCTATTATCTTAAGACCTTCAGCCATTGTGTCTATCTTTTTGAGCATGTCTCTTAACCAGCTTGCTTGTCCAGTGTTAGGGTCATATAAAGATACTAGTGTTACTGCCGTCGGGCCTATTTTTCCCTTGACTAGTATCGCTCTACCTTCTAAGTCCATCCACGTAAAGCAATGTGTGAACAGGATGCTTTTAGATATCATGATGCACACCCCCCTAGTTGCCTTATTATGAGTACTATGGTAGCAGTGTGTGTATTTACTGCGGGCAACCCGATTTAAAGTATGTCTCTTGTAGGAAACAAATATCTGACTTATCTCTTTGTAGGAGGCCTAATATTTGGGACCTCTTCCTGGGTAGGTTCAATCCTCTGACGTTGTAGGTGGGGACTTTAACTGTAGTCATTGCTGAAGGTATAGGTACGCATGATGAGGTTAGGCATGTCGGCATTGCAGTTGGGGTACTCGGGCAACAGAAATAAAAAAAAAGTAACTGTGAAACAGCTTAAAAGCAACAACGTTTGTTGCAGATTTTGTCTGTTAGTGTCACCCTCTTCCAGGATGACGTGGGGTGTTTGAGCCTATATATTTGGTTTCTTAAAGCTTTGTTTGTATGTGCATCCAACACCACCTTTGTGGTGGTTGCAATCTCGTGTACCCCTGGGGAGTGTGTTCAGAGGGTTGATGTCGTCCATATGAGGTGTATTAGATTTTGTGAGGTAAGTAAAACAATGTGGGGGGGGGGGAGTTGTGTGTCCAGTTTTGTGTGCTGTTAATGTGTGTGGCCTGATCGTTATGTACTGGCCTTGATCCTTAATGTTATGTTTAGTTTCTTGAGACGAATATGAGGGTGTTATGTCGTGTCTCTTATGCTCTCTTTTGAGGGGAAATGTAGAGAGGAGCCTCGAAGGTAAGACATTAAGGAGTTAGAGAATGAGAGGGCTGAAGTGGGGCATTTGTGTATTGCCTATAGTGTAAGAGAAGTATTTAACTTATCTATATCTGTGTATGATGTTAGATATACTCATCATCATGCAGTACAGTAAAGTCCATCCCATGCATTATGTAGAAATGCTCCTCAGTGTGGTTCTATGTCCTGGGATTTCTTCGCTTTTTGCATTGGATTTACGAACTGTCTCCCATCCTCTGAGTTTAGGCAGCTGTGGGAAGTCCAGGTGGTATTCTGTGACTGGGAGCCATGATGGTATGTCTATTGGAGGAATATCCAAGAGTTCCCATGCTCTCTGTAGATCTTTAGGTTTTTTGATGGGGCATCTTCTACCATTTTTCTGGAATGTTAGCCCAAATGGAAACAGCCAACGGAACATGATCTTTGCATTCCTTAGTTGATCTGTAATTGGCTTCAGTATGCGCCTTTTATAAAGTGTAGAGGGAGCTAGGTCCTGAAAAAATGCAATCTTGCAGTTGTCAATCTCACAGTTACTTCCCTCTCTTGATGCCTTTAAAATGGCTGCAGTGTCTTTGTAACACAGGATTCCGCATATCACATCTCTGGGGGGCTCATCCTCTTTAGGAGGTGGTCTCAGGGAGTGATGGATTCTTTCTATGACCATGTTATCTGATATTTCTTTTGATGTTAGTTCAGCGTATATTTCTTTAGCTTTCTTATATCTTATACACATGTATATCATGTGTTATAGTCTCTGGTAGACCCTTTATTCTGATGTTCTTACGTCGACTTCTATTCTCTTGGTCTTCATTAATAGTGTCGGGTTGAGCCCCTCCGCCTGTGTAGTTAAGCAAAATGCTACTGCGGTGCTGTGCTCTGTGATGGCAGTCTGGTAGCGGTATCCGCTGCAGCGCTGGAGGTGTCTTGCTCCATCAAGCTGTCCATATCCGAGTGGTCTGGGACGTCTGATTCTTGCAGCACCATCTTGGAAGCCTGTACCGGTGGAGATAGCAGCTTTTCAAGGAGGTATTTATCGAGGTCCCCCTGTCCTTTCATCGTTTTTGGGCTTGCTGGTGTTTTTCGTACGCCTTGCTTCACTCCGATTTACCCATTTCGATGATTTTGGTCGCGGGATTGCTAAGGATCAGGTTTAGTACAGCGGGAGCTCAAGGATTAAGGGTCCGCCATGCAACTCAGTCAGGTTCCGCCCCCTATAAATGGAATTAACCAAGAAAAAACAGTGGCTGCTTTTGTTTCTCCTTGGATATCTTGGAGCAGCCCGACCATCTTTCACCTCCACATTGTGGAAAACCTGACTGATTGAGAGACTTGTATCACATGGTGAGCTGGTTCAAGCAGTTTCTTTTTCCCTTATTCTCATTCTGGATTACACCTTTATGATGGAACTTCCTCACTCATTTAACCCCTTTGCCAACATTAGTTTAAACTATAGCTTGACTTATACCAACTGGTATCTCATGAAAGATCTGAAACATATATCCACCTTTTTAAGAATTATTTATTTGTTGTTTTAAGCTATGCCGGTGTTCACAAAGGTATTTAATGTTTATGTTTATAATTTAATTAATGCTACATATTCAAAAAGTGCCTCTGAAGTGAATTATTTCTACAAAGCTTTCCTTCTGACCGACCGCAGCATTCATGCTACCAGCACGGAAGCCACAGCTATGGGGGAATCCACTGTGCAGTATCCAGAGTCCAAAAACTGTTAAACCAAGTCCTGCCTACATGCCAAATATGAAGATAACCCAAAGGAAAATCGCTGGGGGCCCCCTCATTTGAAGCCCCTTCAGCCCTTCAGTGTGATCATACTAATAGAGTTGAAGTCAGAAATAAACGTCTCACTACACTTGCTCCTGATGTGCAGGGTGAATGCAGTTTAACTAGGTAGGGAGCTGTAGTAACACAGCTTTGCCCCCAAACCAAGAAAAGACATTTGAATGGGAGTAAACTCTAAACACCTATAAAACCTATTTAACTTATTTACATAAGATAATAGATAAGAAGACAATATAACAGGTAAGCATTGGCTTATTTTTATTGTATGATGGAGTACAGTAAACTATTTGCTTGAATACACTGAAATCCTTTCGAAGTAAACTTACTTTTCTCAAAGAAGAAATACTGGGATTTTAATGACCACTAAAAATGATGAACACGTCTGAAGGAGCCAATTCTTGGGTTGGAAGCTCCCCAGTCGCTGTATCTCCTGTACTCTCCAGGTCTCAGGTAATACTGACGTCCCCTGTAGTTGGGTTCCTCATAGAACATCCAGTATCCATCTTGTACTTGACAGGAATGAATGTCGTTGTAGCGGAATCTCTCATAAACATGAGGACAATCTTCATTGAACTCCATCATCTGACCACGGAAGTCTTCCTTTTCATAAATCCTGACTCTGAATGAACCTTGATGCTGTTGTCAGGAAAAATGATAGAATTATATTAAATATTTTAATGACATGAAATAGTCTTGTAATGAAGCAAAATAGGTATATATTTAATGGCTGTAGAACATTAAGGTTGTCAATGGAAATTGTAAATCGAAAGAGTGTACTATTATACCTTGAAAGATTGTCAAATATGAGTATTATAGTTTAGAAAGTCTTTTAGGAAACAACTGACCTGAGGGCTTAAGCGACAAGACCGTATAGAGTCATTATAACCCATCCATTGCTGGAAGTCAGGATACTCTCCTCTGTGAAGGAAGTACTGGTGTCCTCTGTAGTTGGGGTGTTCATACAAGATCCAGTTACCACTTTCTACACGGATAGAGTTACAACGTCTGAAGTATGAGGACAATTCTGGACATTCAGAGTGGCACTCATAAGAGCGACCCTGAAAGTTCCTGTCTTCATAGAAAATAATCTACATACAGGAAATGAAATTAATGAAAAATAAAATTGTTATACTTAAAGTCCTTGAAATTAGTAAATAACAAAGTCCTGTACTACATCATCAATTGTTACATTTAGCCTCTTAGCATGACTCATCTCAGGCTCTCTTCTGGCCTTTTCAGTTCATTTGCATATGACTTTACAGACAACTTATTATGCAAATGGGACACAATTCTATAAAAGATATTTCATTCACTGTTTTATACTTTAGGGTGCTACTAGTTTAAGGGGTAATGACTGGTGAGTAACAACTAACAAAAAATTCCAATTCTCATATCAAAGTCTCAATATATAATCTAATACAGATAACAAAAACATTTTATAGCATACATTAGGAAAATGCATTTGGTACTAAAGGATACTTTTATTTTCTTACCTTTCCCATTTTGCCTTTTGGACTAGTGTTCTCCAATAAATTCCAGGAGTGCAGAGACCCTTTTATACTTCCATCCTCTATTGCGTTTAGATACTGCTGACATTTTGCCAACTAATCAGAATGAAAAACTTTGTTTACTGAAGACTTTTCAGTATTTGCTGTGGCTATTGTTGCAGTATTTTTGCTTGTACAAATTTGTAGAAGCTTCTCCAAGAATAGTACAAATAAATCTTTTATTTAAAATGTTTTATATAGTGTATATGTACATATACCTCCAGTCAAGTGTGACTTTTTATCATTCAGTTTATTAAATAACATAATATACAAACATAATGTCAGGCAGTCCCCGAGTTACGTACAAGATAGGTCCTGTAGGTTTGTTCTTAAGTTGAGTTTGTAAATAAGTTGGAACTGTATACTTATTGTAACCCCAGTCAAACTTTTTTTGGTCTCTGTGACAATTGGATTTTAAAAATGTTGGGTTGTTATAAGAACCAGGATAAACAATAAATCGTAATTGCAGACACATTTGATAATTGTTATAGCTGTTTATTGTAGCCTAGGACTACAGTACAGCAAATAGCCAAAATCCAGAGGTCCGTTTGTAACTAGGGGTCGTATGTAAGTCAGGTGTTCTTAAGTAGGGGACCGCCTGTACAGTGTATAAAATTCAGAGTGCTGGACACGCATGTCCAAAATACAAAGCTCAAGAAGTGACATAGATCATTGAACAAATTTGGGAGAATATAAGTGAAAATGGAGAACTTCTGGTTCCAGCATGGTGATGTGTGGAGGTACCCCCAAGTGCTCCCGCTCACCGGCCAAGAAACCTGCAGCCGGGCACGCAACCAGCCAGGCAATTAGTGCTTTGGGGTGCCGTTACACACACAGAGCCTCCAGACATCAGAATAACAACCCATTCAGTGTGCCAATATAGCCCATATAGCCCATGTGCACAAGGCATGCAAGGACATTTGAAGCAGCTGGCAGTTAGGCACAAGCCAAATGGGGCACCAGCACAAGTAAGGCAGGAGTCATGGGGAGACAAAGTAAAAGAGGCGAGGGCACTAAGATCCCGGGAGCCCAACTCACTGCAGCCGCCTAATCCGTGCACTGGGGGCACATGGGGCAAGAGACACCAACCTGCGGTGCATGGCCTCAGCAGCGCTATATGGTGAGTACCACATGGCGCCCTTGCAACATGCAACCAAGCCGCTATTATCTCTTAATTGCAATCTACGGACTCAACACAATGCCCCTGGAAACACAGTGTTAAAACAACGGTTAATTTTAAGCCCAGCTCCTCAGCACATCAGTGGGGACTTTCATTAGTAAAACCAACGTGGGGGAAAACACAGCCTAGGCTTCAAACTCATGTAACATTCTTACCACAGGAGAGAGAGATCAATAAGTGCATGGAACACTGCCTGCTCCGTAGCGGCCAGAAGACTAAGACTGGAAATAACAACACCCCCACATGGGATTCTGCCTCACAGCAGACCTCAGAAACTAGCAGCATGCCCTCCCAACATGCTTAGCAGACTGAGACAGCAGACTTCTGGCACAGCCAAACTTCAAGCACGAGCCCCAGTGTGGATACCTCACAGCTTGATTATCAAACAGTGGCGGCAGAAGTGTTAGCAAAACTAGCCAGCTATTCTAGGGCCCTAGAATCCCCCAAACAGATGGCTCTGCAATCCCTCTGTCGAGATATAACCAAACAGGCTGCTCAAATAACTGGCAGCTGAATTTTAGAAGACAACTGGAGGCGGTCACACTACAGGCCAAGAGGCTGTCAGAGAAGATAGACAACATTGAAAACTGGTCAAGAAGAAACAACCTATGAATTGTTGGCCTCCCGGAATCTGTACACCCAGGGGACCTGCGGGCATTCTGTGAACGTGATCTCCCAAAGCTCTAGTTCTAAAAGTAAGATGCCGGGTAGAAAGAGCACATCGCAGGTGGACACACCCAAATTGTTTCAGGGTTCTAAACTGTTACTGTTCAAAGAATACTTGGCAGAAGTGAAAAGCCTCCAGTACCATATGAACAGCCCTGGTGGAAAAAAGAGTTCATTTCCAACCACCCTGTGGTTGTTCTACTTGGATGGCTCCATGGGCACCTACATGAATCCTAAAGAAGCTAAAGAGGCTCTATTGTGACACTGCATCCTTCATACTGCACCACAATACCGAGAAGGCAGAAAATGCATGGCATCTGTCATAACCCTCTGGAGGCAGGATTGAGAACACCCAGCTTTTCATGTGGAAAGCTGGGGTGTTGGTGATTTGATGGGGGCTGTTTAAAGTTCAGTAGGTATTACCTCGGGCTGATAAAAGGCTGGGAGTCTGGTGTCTCAAGGCGGTTCATTATTCCTGTGTTGCTGTTTTGGACCTGTTGCTGGACTGGACTTTGGTTATGTTTACCCTGTCGGTGCTGGAACCTGTTTGTATAAATTTCCTGCCAGTGACCCTGGAACCCTGTCGTCTGCAATCCTGCCAGCGGACCTGGAAACTGGTATCTGCTCTCCCGCCAGTGGTCCTGGAACACGACACCCAGTTTCCTACCACCTTCCCTAGAACCCAGCTTTCCTGCCAGCCAGCCTTGAAACCCAGCTTTCCTTACAGCCTGCACTGGGACTTTGCTTTCAGTTTTATTTGTCTGGTGTTTTGATTTTGGTTTTGATGCTTTTGTTGTTTAGTTTTTTGTATTAACCATTTTTTTAAAAACTAAAAGCATTACAGAATGAACTGACATACTACTCTGGGGTCCAGAGCATGAGGGTCCAGTGGCCATTATAAAAGGTGGGTACTGTCATGACCCCCTGGTGGCTGGATTGAGAACTCTCTGATTTCCATAATCTTTGGAAAGATGGGTTGATGTTAAATTGATGAGGGCTTTTGCAGCTGCCCAGGCTAGGTATCGCCCAGGCTGATAAAAGGCTGGAAGTCTAGTGTCTCATGGTTTATCATTATTCCTGTATTGCTGTTTTGGACTGATACCTGTTGCTGGACTGGACTTTGGCTCTGTTTACGCTGACAGTACTGGAACCTGTTTGTCCTAGTTTCCTCCAGTGACCCTGGAACCCAACAGCCTGCAATCCTGCCAGCGATCCTGGAACCCGGCAGCCTGAAATTCATCCTGCAACTCAGCAGCCTGCAATCCTTCCAGCGGCCCTGGAACTTGGCATCCTGCTATACTGCCGGTGGCCCTGGAACCCTACACTTAGTTTCCTGCCAGCCTGCTCTGGAACTAAGCTATTCTGCCAGCCTGTCCTGAGCACCAACTATCCTGCCTGCCTGCCCTGAAACCCAGTTCTCCTGCCAGCCTGCCTTGGGATTTTGCTTTCAGTTTTATTTGTCCGGTATTCAGATTTTAGTTTTTTGCAATAAATGGGTGTTTTTTTAGACTAAAATCATTACAGCATCCCCGCAACCTCGCAGACTTCCAAGACACCAGTTCAGAAGCCTGGAATCCAGAGCGTCCTCCCCTCATCCAGACACAAGTCTGCCAAGATCCTTCAATGAACCTTGAGGAGACTTTGCAAAATGGTTTAAGAAAATGTAGCCCTGCACAACTTCCTTTAAACATTGCATCGCAAACTGATCTCTTTACATCAACAATATACACAGGCGAATTTGCAGAAAGAATGGGTCGAAGAAAATGACAACATCTGAAACGAAAAAAAAAATACTCAGACAGGCAACTAGCTTTTAAGCTCCTCTATCACCAACCTGATCTAGCAGATAACCTTCCAGAGGAGGACAGACAGACCTTTAGAGATCTACTGGATTTACTCAATGAAGCCTCTACAGAAACAGGTAGGAAAAAGTTTACCGCCCGCACTCCATCACAAAGCACACCAAGCTTCAGGCTGTTTCCGGCTTTACACATTTTTTACGAACGGATGGTTCAGGACATTAAAGCACTTAGGCCTGATTTGAACAGTAAGGAGAATCTTTCAAAAGTGGAACGTTCAGCGCTATTCAAGCTACGTAACCAGAAAGGCTTCGTAATCAAAGAAGCCGATAAAGGTGGCAACATTGTTTTATGGCCAATTGAGATGTACCTAGAGGAAGCCAGGCGTCAACTTGGCAACCCTAACTTCTATGCAATTTTGCCCTCCAACCCGACATCGATTTTTAAGGAGAAGACTGACCGTTTGTTATCAGCGGCACTCCGTGCAGGGATCCTGAATAAAGGGGAAGTCAAGTTTCTAACGACAGATAAACCGACTATTCCAACATTTTATCTGCTCCCAAAAGTCCACAAATCCTTGGAAAAAACCCCTGGGCGTACCATTGTCTGGGGTATAGGGGGGTTTAATGAAAATCTTTTTACCTACCTTGACTTTTATTTTCAACCTTTATTTTACAGGCTGAACTCCTATGTCCGGGACACCACACACCTGATCCAACAACTGAATCAATTCACAGCCACCTCTCCAATTCTGTTGGTTACACTGGATGTCGAGGCCCTCTATACGATCATTGACCATAAGGTAGGACTTGGAGCAATTACATACTTCTTGGATAAACAGTGTTCCACAGACAGACGACACGACTCCTTCCTCTTGGATCTTCTATTTTTGGTCTTGCACCAGAATTATTTCGTCTTCGACCGCACCTACTACAAGCAGGTCTCTGGGACAGCCATGTGCGCTGAATGCGCCCCGTCCTATGCTAGCCTGTTTTTAGGATTGTGGGAGGAGAATGTTGTCTATCGCCTGGAGGCCTTTAAGAACATGGTGGCTGGATGGTACCGCTATATAGATGACATTCTCCACCTTTGGACTTGCTCAAGGGAAGAGTGTGAAGATTTCATCCTCTATCTTAATACCAACCCCTGGCACATCAGACTGACCTCTCATATTTCAAAAACTGCAGTTGACTTTTTGGACATCACCATTTCTTATGTGCATCCTACTCTTTCCACTTCATTGTTTCGGAAATCAACTGCTACTAACAATCTCCTACATTTTTCCAGCTTTCACCCGCAACACTTAAAAAATGAAATACCGACGGGACAATTCCTGAGATTAAAACGCAACTGCAGCGCTGAGTCTGACTTTGCACATCATGCCAGGGACTTAACCTCCCGATTCAGAAACCAAGGATACCCGAAGAAAATTATTTCAGGAGCCTTCACACGTGTCAAAAACAGTGATCGCAGTGATTTACTCCAATCCAAAACTCGTCTGGCTGACTCCAAACCAAGGTTAGTCACTGTCTTCAATAACCAGTGGAGTGAACTGTATAACATCCTGAACCGTAACTGGGGTATTTTCCAAAGTGATGAAAGACTCATTCCCTTCCTTTCAGATAAGCCACAACTCACTGCACGGCGTGCAAGGAATTTGAAAGACTTCCTGACCATCAGCCACTTCCAACGTCCGCCTGTCCCCTTGGGCAGGGGAATCCGTCTGTCCGGTTCTTTCCCTTGTGGCAATTGCTCCATCTGCCCTTATATGATTTGGGCCACAGAATTCGAGGACCCAACTGCCCACGGGAGATTCAAAATCAGGGAGTACATTCATTGCAAGACAAAAGGAGTGATCTATGTCTTACTTTGCCCCTGTCCAAAGTTATATGTGGGTCAAACCACGCAAGAGCTACGTAGAAGATGCCAACAGCACCTCTCGACTATCAATACAGCGGCTGCCAATTTTCAAAAGGGTAAAACTTTGACATCAGTGGCTTCCCATTTCTTACGACATAACAAAGGCCGCACCCAGGATCTTCGCATCATTGGTTTGGAGAAGGCCCGGCAAAATTTTCGAGGCAGCAACATCACTCCCCAACTCCTGAGGAGCGAATCAAGGTGGATCTACACTCTGGATACAGTGGCCCCAAAAGGCCTCAACGAGGAATTGCTGTTCACAGGTCATTATAAAAAATAATAAAATACTTTCTATGGACACTTCTATATCTATGTGTACATTTGTGGGCATTCTCATGTCTTCATCTGCACTCATCTTAAGTCACAATGTGCACTACGTGTACACTTCTTACTTTCCACACTTTTCACACTTCTTCACTTTCATCAATTGTTGACCCCTCTGGCTTCACATTTCGCCATTTTAGCACATCCACTCTTCTGTGGATCTCTGCGCCTTCACTATTATAAGGTTACTCTAACCTTTCACTCACCTTCTTCAACATACCCAGTTCCTATGGTCTTTCTTCACTCCTGGACCCCTTAATTTTGGATTTCTGTTGGGCCCCCTATATATATTTATGCATGTTTTTCACATTAACTAATATTTGTCTAACCTTTTTTTTTCCCCGCTCAGGACCTAGGTGTTACGTCACATCTACTCACTAATTGACTGTTTTTTCTGAAGATGTTCTTCCTTCCAATTTTCCAAACCAACTCTGTGGACTCTCATATGACCTGGGCAGCATATCCATCTACCATCGTTGTACATCGTATATGTTTCCACCTTGTACTTATAGTTGGCATGTTTCAAATTTGCACCTCCCGTTCTCCTCTCCCCCCTCCCTTCCCCGGCTCGTTTTCTATGTAGTTCCATTCTATATACACCATTGTTCATACGACTGTATTTCCTGTGGTCTTATATTTCTTTCCCCAAACATCTGGCTCTGCCTCTGCCACTGGTTACAATATTTATATTCTTTACATTATGTACGCCTATATATACTATTCAGCTGTGATCCTCTAGGAATCCTTATATATTTTGTAGTACTTTATCACTATTGATTACTTTATAGGTTCATTGACTCAGCTCTGTCGGGGCACATTCGCTTATCACGTATATATATATATTTTTGTTATATATATTTTTTTCCCGTTTTTCTTTCTCTCTTCTTATCAGTTTTGATCTTATCTATCATTATTTGCTATATATTTTTTCAGCATGTGTACTGATGATCTGCATATCTTTTTTCGCCTTCTAATGTTTTGCTCTGTGGACCATTATAGGTTCACATTTCTTGCGCCGTTTTTTTTCTAATTAAGTTCACATCTCTTGCGCCGATATATCTCTAATTATAGGTTCACACCTATTGTATTGTTACACCCTTATTTACGTAGTTGCGCATTTCTCAGCCAGTACTTGTATAGTACATCTGTGATCAAACTTTTACACTAGGTTATTTCGTAACAGCATCCGGCATTCTTATACTGTGCTCTGATTAATCTTCTTTAGTGTCTAATCATGAATAATTTCTGGCACTCAGCACTTTTTTGATATTTGCAATATGACCTATACTGTACCCTATACGCCATATGTTTTTTTCTGCTTTTGACACCTCATGATCAGTATCTAAGTTCACACTTATTGCGCCAATATACTTATAATTATAGGTCTACATCCACTACGCCGTTATACCCAAAGGTTATTATTATATATTTCTGTCGGTCCGTATATCTCAGCAAGTACTTGTATAGTTTATTCTTTGATCATATTTTTTTGCACTGTGTCACTTTGTAACAGTTCTCGGCCTCCTTATATTGTGCCACGATTAATTTCCTTTAGCGCTTATTACTCAGCACCTTATTGACAATTGCAATATGATCTATACGGTACTTTTCACACCGTAGTTTTTCTTTTGACACCTCTTGATGAATATTTAGGCATTTGCCGACTTATTGGCCACACCAGCACTTTGTCTTAATTATTGGTAATTTACATTCACCTTAATTATAAGTGACACCACTTGTGTCCAATATTTAATATTTATTTCTTTTTGTATTCTGTATTCATGATCGATACTTATTTATGTATAATTATGTATAATTATATTTATGTATAATGTATAAATAGATGCACTTTATCTTTATTTGCACTTTAGCCTGTTATAATACTCACACTTATATACTTGATGTACTTTCTGATGTACTCGAATTCAATCTGTTTTTATATAAAGTGGATTTATTATCGGTTTATGCACGAGTCCTATCCTCCTAGTAGGAATCTCCTATTTATTACTGACTACTATGAATTTTTGTTTCACATTGCTATTGTAAAATAATTTCTATTTACATACACATATGCTGACGCATAAACCAGGGCGGCGATTCATTATTCTTTATGCATTTCATTTATTTTGTCTACTTCAATCTGGAAAATCGCATTCTATCACATGTGACACGCACATGTAACCATTTGGAACGCATGGTGCGTTCCATCCAGCACATGATGCGTTCCACTGACCTCACTTCCGGTTTCATACCTGGAAGTGGGCGTTTTCTTTCTATTCTGGCGTCCGTGCCCTGACAGAGCTGCCACATATTTAAGGAGGTGAGTTTTTCTCACCTGCCATCCCCTGAGGAAGCCCGCTTGACGGGCGTAACGCGTGGGGCACGCGTGACCCCCTGGTCTCTCCAGCCCGGCACCCTATCCATTGGTAATGTGATCTATACATTTTTTATTCAGTACTGTGTACCTGTGTTCTGGTGTTTCACTTAATCTCTATCACATATTGTATGTACTACATATTGGGGCTGGACACTAGGGGTCCACTGTTTTCCCTATCATGGGAATTTTAATTGTTTTTATCTCTATGTTTGACCTTCATTAAATAAACTTGTTACTTTTTGTCCATAACATCTGTCTTTTTGTCTATCCTAATTTTGAAACAATATACACAGCTCATGCCTCTCAGTTATGCCAAAGGGGTTTGTCAAAGATATATTCCTCTACAAGATGCCATTTTGGATCAAGCGGCCATTTTAGTCTTAACCATGGGTGCTTTTGATCTCTGTACAGTCATGTCAGGATTCAGGCTTAATTTTGTGTGAAACTGTTTAGAAATGACTGTATCTAGCTGCCTTATCTTCTCTAGCTTCTCTTTATGAAGTCTATGTTGTGACTTATACAGAGTTAACACAAGGGCAATTAGTATAAACATTCTGTCTCCCTGGAAACATTGCTCAGTGTGAGAAATAATATGTAAAGTTAATCTACATGTTTTGGAAAAGTGAATTTATGGGGGTATATTCATTAAGGCCAATAGCATTGCAGTGTACACACCGCTTTTGCTGATGCTTTTATGTTTTATAATATGTGGCTGCGCACTAATAAAGGGAGAGATTCTGCATTTTTTAAGAGACTGTTGTGTCTTATTTTGTGCTCCCGTCCTGGTACCGGTGAGCCATAAAAGGGTAAATATGAAAGTCACCTTACAACATGAACATGAACATTTGATCATTGAAGTGACCTCCGCAGGAGTCCAGGCGGCCAGTGACCAGAATTGACAAAGAGTGCTCGGGGTAAGTCTACTTTATTGTCTGCCTTGACTGTCACTTCTGTTTCACTGGCTGAATGGATTGGGTAAGGTCGTCTCCTTGTCTGATATTATGTACTTTGACTTTAGAACTAGCAGTGATTTGGTAAAGAGTCAGTAAGAGAGTTGACTTGGTTAAGAGTAAGTTAGAGAGTTGACTTGGTAAAGAGTCCTCTATGAAAGTCTGGTATCTAGTTTCTTTCACATGAGGTGTTGGATTCGCTGTGTCTGTGGGGACAAGTTTGGCGGTGTTGCAGTTGTAGACATTTATGATAGGTAGAGAACAGAGTAAATTGAAGTTGATTCAAGTGCATTGTGGACAAGGGATTGTTTCTCACATTAAAGGAAAGATGCACAGACAGAAGGTTTTCTGTGTCAGATGATCTGATGAATGTACAAGTGAGAAAACTTGATCAAATTTGCAAACAGACACAAACTGAACAGGACAGAGTGCCCACTGAAGAAAGAGACTTACAGAAAGCCAAGGGGAACAGAGACCAGGATCGTTAGTTTCACAGACCACTGCCACGGTGAGATTGAGAGAAGTTTTGGTCCCATGAGAGCCCAGCTCAAGGTGGCGAGTTTCAACCTGCGGGGAGGAGGTTGGGACTAGGGGGGGGGGTTTAGGTGGTAACGGATAAGGATGTCAGCAAGCACACCCTCCCCAAGACTGTTTTGTGCCTCCATTTTGCAGGTTTGCCATGATACATCTATTTACCTTATGTGTTTTCTGTTCCACAAGGGTTGCAAAGCTTCTAGAGACAAACTCCAGTACTACCAGGAGAAGGTGGTCTTCCAAGGCCACTTCTTCTCAGCTACAGGCAGATACCTGACAGAGGAAAGATAGCTGGCAGTCCAATATGCCCCTGTCCCGAGGCCCCAAGCCTCTTCACATGTTTCTAGGACTGGCCAGCTACTGCAGGACAGTGATACAGTCTGCTGCCTCCAGCCTGATGCTGCCCTTTCTGACTGCATTTCTTCTCCCCCTTTTGTCCTTAGTCAGGATGCAATTGAAGCATTCCAAAGCCTTAAGCTGGCAATTTCTGTCAGACTCGGCCCTAGGCACACCCCACTGGACCAAACCTTTTTGTTTTGTTTTGCACTGAGCATCTAGGCCACGCCACAGGTGTCCTAGCCCAGGAACATGGTGGCCTCCCCAGTGGCCCACTGTTATGCCCGGTTAGAGGAGCCCCTCATGTGTCAGTAGCTGCAGCCAGCAATCTGCTCATTAAGGCCAGTGAGTTGATCCTAGATTACTCAGTTACTGTGCAAACCCCACATGACTTGTACAGTGTCTTCGCCAAAGTACAGCCCAGATGTTGATTTTTTTTCTCGTAGATGGCTCCAGGTCTGCAGGAGAAGACAGACGGTTCTACACTGGATGCGCAGTGGTCAGTGGCACACATGAGTTAGTAAAAGCAGAACCACTCCCTCCCAGATCAGTGTAGGAGGTGGACTGACGGCACTCTGGGAAGTGCTACAGCTGGTAAAAGGGCAAAAATCTATACGCAAGGTATAGTTCTAGGGTCTAAACACGACTATGAACCCATATGGAAGCCTAGAGATTTTCTCACCTCTGCAGGGACCCCCTTTAAGTATGGCACGCTGGTGGAGCTCATGGATGCTCACTTACTTCCACAAGAGGTGGGGATAATAAAAGTAAAAGCACACACAATTGGGTAACTTCACAAGGCAACAATGCGGCTGACAGGGTGGTGAAGGCAGCTGCACAGATGGAAACCAGAGACTGTCCATTAGTCTCAACAGTGAGTTCTGAGCTACAAAAATTGATCCATAGGTGTTCGAGTTCCTGGTGGCCCGAGTGTCATCAGAAGAGAGGGAAGTGTGGAGGAAAGCTAGAGCCCAGATGCCGATAAGACCTCGATTCTGAGAGAGAGGGTATGCCTGCCCAAAGCCCTGCACCCGACAGTAAGTGTAGCAGCCCACAGACACACACACACATCCAAAATGGCCATGCTATTCCTCATAAACCGCCAGTGGTTTCCCCCAGTCATTACTACCCCTGTCATTAGACTAGTGAAAGCCTGTATAGTCTGTGCCCGCCACAACCCGGGTAAGGTAGAAAAGACCCACAGCTGGATCATAGGGTGACTCCCGGGGCACGTGCCCCGGGGCCCCCACCACTTCGCCTTTAAAAGGGCCCCCACCGTGCATCGGAAGGTTGCACGGAGGCCGGAAGAAGAGCAATCTGCGCGAAACGGCCGTTGCCTTTTTGTAGCATCACTCCTCACCCCCTCCCTTGCCTGTCCTATATTTTGTGAGTACCATTTTCTATACAATAAAGAAGAAAAATTTCTTGCAACTGTACGTTGGTGAGTGCCATCTTTTCTATATGACTTCTGCCCATTTTCTATGTTATGGCTCTTAAATCTGGCAAATGAAAATTCGCTAAAAATGCCTGGTTACTAGAGCCACAAACTGATCTATTTACGTCAACAATATACAAAGCTCAGGCCTCTCAGTTATCCCAAAGGGGTGCCACATCAAAGCTGACTGTACTTAAACACGTTATTAGAGACATGCTATCCTGTTATTGCATCAACCTGATGCTCTTGCCCTGGGAGACTGTCTCAGTCAAAGCCTAGGAGAAAAGTAGGGACTCTATACACACTGAAAAAAGTGAAGTCTGCAAGCCCAGAAGTTAACCAGTCGACAACTGGTTTCCCGGGTATTACAGGTTATTGTGTTTTTCTTCTGCTTGATATTGTTCTGTACTTATAACATGGTTCCAAAGACAGCTAAAGATGTTAAACCAATATGTGAATATGTGTGTGCAGTGCACTGGGGAAGAACAGGCTACTATGATAATAGACAACCAAACACCTGCCCAGCTGATGAGAATATATAGCACAGCAGAAAAACTTCAAATTTACCCAATGTCTGATCATTACAAGATATTGACATAAAGCAAGGATGAAAGTCATCAAGTGGAATGTGAAAGGTTTAAGCACTCCATATAAATGTTCCAAAATACTGTATCATCTATGCAGAATGTGTCCTGATATTGTATTACTGCAAGAGACTTACATGGAAGAGTTTGACTTCTTCAAGTTACAAAAGTCTTTTGCCTGGACAGGTGTTTGGCTTGTCTTCACAGAATGGTAAAGCAGGGGTGTTAACTCTACTTCCTAAAACGTTTGCAGGGAAAGTGATACAAACAAAACATGACAAAGAAGGCAGATGGACGTGGGTACAACTCAAGTTCCAGGGGGAAACCTGATCAATCAATAATGTGTATGGACCAATTGAAAGTAACAGAACCTTCTACCAACAGCTCACAACGTCTCTTCTTGGAGATAGAGAAAGGCTTAAACTAGTGAGATGGGACTTAAACACGGTGTTGTCTCCTGAGAAAGACCACAGGCAAGAGGCTTTACCAACCAGACAAATCGTCCAGTGGCAAAGATAATGCCGAAACTCCAGTCTCAGACAGGGCTTCAAGAAGAGTGGTACATTTTACACCCTGGTGAAAGGGAATTAGCAAACTAATCACATCCACATAATAGCTGGTCCTGTATTGACTACGTACTGCTGTCAGACAGAGCGTTCCAGTGGCTGATAAACTCGGAGAATTGTTGGTATCAGACCATATACAATAGGAGGTGTACAATACACAGCCCAAAGGAAACAACATCCTTTGGGGGTTTCCGTCTTTCCTAACAAAATGAAACATCTACACAGAGGTCTTAGAGGGGTGGTGGATAGAGCATGACTATGAGAACACTGAGGCAGATTTATCAAGCTGTCTAAAAGTGAGAATGTTCTTAGTTGCCCATGGCAACCAATTACAGCTCAGGAATAGGAGGGTTTCATGGATGAATGTGGAGCAGTTTATCATCATCACATAGGATCAGATCCTTTGAGAACAACATAATTGTAAAAGAATTCCCTAATCCTATTACAAATAGAATGGAATACTCACATAACATTCATAGAACAAGACACCATCCTCCCCAAGACATCTCACATTCCCAATAACACTTCCAATCCCCCACCTCTGGATAAACCATTAGGAACATCCAGGAGCAGCCCCATAGCAATGTTCCTTGCTAAACCCATTCCAAAAAAGAATAATTATGTTAATTCTAAGAATATATATCAATCAGAACTATAGGAGACAAGGATCAACCAAATCCCCAACACAAAAGACCAAGGTCATTCCACCTCTAGAATCTCCAAAGTTAACACCTAGGAGAAATAAGGGCAGGGGTAGTTGGCGCACACATGTGGTGGAGGAAAAATCACTGCATGGTATTATGTAGGTTTTTAATATTTGAAACTGTCTTTCGGGGTTGCCAAGTACCACTTTCTCAAGTGAAAGAGACTAGAACATATTAATATTAATCCAAAAACATATTAATATTAATCCAAATATTAATCCAAAACATCAATAAAGGAGTATTCTGATTAAAAATAGTCATTAGGATTGTTACAAGAATGATGAATTTTGACAGGAAAACATATATTTAATGTTTGAAATTGAACAGATCTGTGGTGGATTTCGTTTGATATCAAGGTTTTTGATTACTTGCAGTGGACAAAAAGCTGATCATGGTCACAGAGCTGCGTGTCCCTTTAGATCACACAGCTGGGATTACTGTCTGATAAGGAGCTATGCATTTTGGTGTCCATGGACAGATTAGTGTCCACTGGATGTAGAGGCAGAACCTTTATAGAGAATGACAGCAAGCAGAGGGATCTAAAGCAATTATGATTTTATCATGAAAGCATATTCTTACCTGGTCTATATTTTTAAATTAAAAAAAAAACATGAAGTACCATATATACTCGAGTATAAATGTGCTGAAAACCCAAACTCGGCTTATGCTAGAGTAAAAAAATATAGGTTTTACTAGGTTTTTGTGGTAAAATTAGGGGCCTCGATTTATACTTGGGTCGGCTTATATTCGAGTATATATGGTACTTGAAATGTGATTTCTACTTTAATGGGCAAAATCTAATTACATGATACATTGAAACTTGACGTAAGTGTTAACATAATAACCGATTTGAGTGTGAAATCCTCAACGTTGTTGTGTAGCATTAGAGAAGGCCACACACAGCAGCATCATCTGTAAGTCAAATACCATATACACTCGAGTATTTGCATAGTTTTGGGCTAAGACATTTTTTAGTGAAAGCAGAAACTCAACTTATACTCGAGTTCATTAAAAAACACTGTTGTAACCTTTTTGATGCACGCTGTAGGTACTCTTGTTGCTTCCAATGCTCCAGTGCCTCCTTGTGGACTTTGGGGCCTCTTCAGGTTCGTACACTCCTCTTCGGGTCCCCTTGCAATGACGCCGCCTCACAAACTTAAATTTAACGGGTTTCAGTTTAAACACATACCTGAGTTGTTTCTGCTGGCAATTCAATAGATCCTGATGATGTTCCTTGTGTGTTTTTGTTCCTTTTTTTAGGTTTTCTGCCAACATATTAAGTGTTTATTAATGTTTTTGTCATTCTAACTCTAAGTAGAATAAAGTGTAACCTCATTGTTTATTTAATAAAGCCATTATGTTAGTAAATTTTTTATTTACTTTGCAAAATCATCCCAGATTATTTCTCTATTACCGATGCTTTGTTAAACCATATTTTCAAAGTCTTGACGTCACATTTAATTTGTCTAACAATAATCACTGATCAGCATTTTTGCCTCGAAAGAGTAAGATAAGGGCAGCCTGATATTAAAGCCTTAAAGAGGCTTCAAGATCCTTTACACTGACAAGGATGTAGACAACATTATTCCTGGACAGTTTGATCTGCTCACAATACTAATGTACACATGATCCGGTTACAGATAGTGAGGAAGGTGAAAAGGTAATGAAGCCACAGAATTAAAACATAATGGAGAGAGACACATCCTACAATATGCAATCATGTGGAATCAAGTAACATAAGTGATAAGTCCCAGTATTTTTTTTTCTTGTTATTTCATACTACATAATATAATAATAATAATAATAATAATTGCTTATTTAGGTAGCGACTACAATTTATTGAGCGCTGTAAAAAGCATTGCAAATGTTTGCCTCTGCCCATGGGGCTCACAATCTTATCAAACTACCAGTATGTTTTGGAGTGTTGGAGGAAACCGGAGGATAAGCATGCAAACACAGAGACAACTTACACACTCTTTGCAATATATTAAACTCATTCATCAGGACCTTTTTGCCATGTACAGCAAAACTGGTTCATGGGGCCTCAAAAAAATATCAAAATACCATTAAAGTGAGGCTGTCACCATGTACCTCCTGAATCAATATAAGTAAAAGCACACCATTCTGTTGTAATGACGTTGCTTATAGAAGGAAAAACATGTAAGGTCTATTTTCTAAGTTGCAATGTGTTGTAATGTCCTTATGAAATCTGTCTTTCTTGCAAACGCCGTCCATAATGACAGCCTCAATATAAAAAAAATATGTAGTTAAACGGAACCTACCACCACAAATCTACCAATAAAGGTAGATTGGGTTGTAGGTGGATCAATAGGACGTGAGGATAGCCCTTTTAAGGGCTAATCCTCACGTCCCCACACATTTTTGGTAACTTTTATTATCAGTATATGAAAATTTTGTTATGCGCCTACTGGGGCGTGGAGTAGCCGGAGCTGAGGATACACGGCGCGGCTACTCCATGCCCCAGTAGCCTCTTTACTACTCCTACCCACAATCTTTGTTGCACAGAACAGCAGGCCTGCGTCTGTGCAGCTCCGGCTTTGGAGCAGTGACCACACATGTGCGGCCCTGCTGTTCTGCGCATGTAAAGGTTCGTCGGACGAGGGCGCACCGAAGATTGTGGGTAGGAGGAGTAAAGAGGCTACTGGGGTGTGGATTAGCCGCACCGTGTAGCCTCAGCTCCGGCTACTCTACGCCCCAGTAGCCGCATAACAAAATTTACATATACTGATAATAAAAGTTACCAAAAATGTGCAGGGACGTGAGGATTAGCCCTTAAAAGGTCTATCCTCACGTCCTATTGATCCACCTACAACCCAATCTACCTTTATTGGTAGATTCGTGGTGGTAGGTTCCCTTTAATGCATTATGGCCAAACATATGATAGCGTAGTGGTTACAAACTGTGATTCCTAAAGGATTACTGATGTTTGAACTTTACCTCTGGCTAGCTTTCTCCTGATGGATGCCAGTGTTTCTGGTTCACAGACTTTCAGGTCGCTATTAGAGATGAGCGAGCACTAAAATGCTCAAGTGCTCATTACTCAGGTCGAACTTTTCCCAATGCTCGAGTGCTCGTATCGTATTTTTCACTGAAAGAACACATTGAAAGAACACTAAAGTAGAACACATTGCAGATGTTTGCAGATGTTTCCACTGAAAGAACACATTGAAAGAACACAGTGAAGAATACATTGGAGATGTTCTGAACATCTGCTAACTTATCTGAAGACACGCGCGCCGAACGGTGTTCTTCACAATAGTATATGAAGAACAATGTGTGAAGAATACATTGCAGATGTTTCCATACATCTGCAATGTGTTCTTCACATACTATTGTGAAGAACACCGTTCGGCATGCGTGTCTTCCGATAAGTTAGCAGATGTTTGGAACATCTGCAATGTGTTCTTCACTGGGTTGGACTGTTGGTCCTGCTCCAGCCTGCTCCGCTCCAGCCTCCACTTCAGCCCCCGCTCCTCTACTCCATGCCCGCTCCGTGATGCCCGCTCCAGCCCCCGCTCCACTCCGTGATGCCCGCTCCAGCCCCCGCTCCGCTCCCTAATGCTCACTTCTGCCCCCCGTTCAGCTCCATAATGCCCGCTCCGTGATGCCCGCTTCAGCCCTCGCTCCACTCCTCCATGCCAGCTCCGTGATACCCACTCCAGCCCCTGCTCTGCTCCTCCATGCCCGCTCCAGCCCCCGCTCCGCTCCTCCATGCCTACTCCGTGATGCCCGCTCCACTCCTCCATGCCCGCTCCAGCCCCCGCTCTGCTCCACTTCAGCCTCTGCTCCTGCATGCCGGTGCTCATGTCTTCGTCTAAATTAGCAGATGTTCGGAACATCTGCAATGTGTTCTTCACTGTGTTCTTCACTTAAATGATCCTGTGTTAACTGTTTTAATTGTATTATTCACTGTTCTTCACTGTGTTTTCTTAATTAAATGCTCGATCTCGAGCAGGGGAAATACTCGTCCGAGCAACAAGCCGTTCCGAGTACTCTTATACTCGAACGAGCATCAAGCTCGGATGAGTATACTTGCTCATCTCTAGGTGCTATACCCTTTTTGCAATTGTTGTGGGGATAGATTTGTCCCAAATTTCTAATTTAAATGTTGGGATACTTTTTCCAAAATATGTTTTTTTTAATCCTCTTCTCTCCTTTATTTCCTTGTTCGTAAGTATGTTCATCCATCATTTTAATCATGTTCTTTATGATTTTGGGATGCATCGATTTAGCTTTTTTTTTTTAGTATATTCTGAAAAAAAACATTTTTGAATTGTAACTTTTAAAATTTTGCCACAAATGTAGTATAATCTTCGTTATGTAACATTGTATGTGACCTCAATGTTGTGCAGAAAATCAATTTGTTTTTGTAGTTTGACCTTACATTACTGTAATTTTATTTATTTAATTTTTTGGCCAAAATTGTTTGTGTGTCCGTTTCCTTGTGCAGCTATTGGGAGGGTCCGTCTTAACTTTTTTGGTCATTTCTCTTTAACCATAATCCCTTTAACTACAATATTCAGTTTCTTTCTCTATTAATTTATGAGCAACTAACATGTTTTGAATTATGTTTTTCCTTAGTGAGTTCTAAGGTCTCAAGGCCAATCGAATGTTGACCAAGTTGTGTTGTTGTGGGTTGTGGCTGTTGGGGTGGGCATAGACTATTTTACATATGCACTAAACAAACTCAACTAAATAAGGACTCAAGTCTCACCAGTCAGACATACTGAATAGCCCAGCTTATACTATATATGCTCCATACATTGGATGTGTCTGACAGTGGCCCTTATAAACCTATCCTGCATCTATACTCGATGTTGGCCACAGTACATCCTATAGAAGTAAACTCTTAAATATTTAGTCTGAGCTGTTGACCTTTAAAATGTTGTGTTAGACAGCAGACGCAATAGTAATGCATCGTGGGAGGTTCGTTCCCGCAAAATGCAGTACTATTACATCAAACTTCTGGCCCCGGCTCCTGAACGGACCCGGGGCCAGAAGCTGCGGGTGTCAGCTATATATTATAGCCGACACCTGCCTCTAACACCCGCGATCGGAGATTTCTACGATAGCGGGTTTTAACCCCTAACACGCCGCGGTCGCGCTGACCGCGGCGTGTTAGGGGCATTTAAAGTGAATAGGACCCCCCACGGCACTTACCGGGGGGTCCATTGCTCCGATCGCAGCCCAGGGACTGCCAGTGCCCGAGGCTGTGCGATCCTCCTCCGGGAGCCGGGTCCTGTCTTCTAACAGGGCCCGGCTGTAACACACTGAGAATGTGCAGCATGTAATACACCTCTATTACAATGTGTAAGGTGAAGAAGATCAGTGGATTGCTTGCTCAAGCTAACCTGTAAAAGTAAATAATACAATGTAAACTTCAAGGAGGGAGCCACAGCACCAAAGTTCAAGTTCCAAAAGATTTATTTACAGGTGCATCCAAACATGATGAGCGCGACGTTCAAGCAAGCTTGATAAAGATTCATTGCGAATCGAAACGTCGCGCTCTTATATATATATATATATATATATATATATATATATATATATATATATATATATATATATATAGGCAGACCAATCAAGCTAAACTCAGGGCAGGTTCTAATAAGGAGAAACAGGTAGCGGGCGTTACAGGTAGGTTCAACACAATAGTCCAGCAAACAACTATTCAACTGGCTGAGTGGCACAAGGATACACAGAACAAGGCATCAGGACAAAGGTTTGAGTCCTGACACACCTTGACTGTGGTAATCATCTTATATTTGATATCAATGGATTCTTTATTTTTAAAATGGGGGTTATCAGAGCCTCTACAGTGTATGTTCTGTAGCATCACGGGCTGTTTCACTAAGCAAGCTGTAACTCAGCACTTTCCTCCTCACACTTCTTGCTACCATATTGGCAGCAATGAGCAAATGGTGGGAGGGGACAATTGCTCTTTCAGAGTGTAACAGCCTTTGTTTTTCTCTCCCTGTTCCTTAGCATAATTTGATTTTAGAATAAAAGAGACCATATACAGCAAATATTAGAAGATTATCCCAGTCATGTTGCTTGGATCTATGAGTAAGTGCCCCTAAATATTATATTATGTCCTTATACATTCTGTAAGATTCTGAATTTGGCTTAAAAAAAATCCTATACGTGACCTGTAGCATCTGTGTCGGCATCATTCTTTGACCATGGTATTTTATCTTGGGAGGTGCTAATTGTATCCCTTGTAATACTGTGTGTGAACATGGGTTTAGCTGCTTTGCTGCCTGAATCACACCACAACTGTCTACTTCCTGAAGCATATATTTGGTCCAGCATTAGGTAACCCATGGTGATTGACAGCCTGCACAACATTCAACTGTTCCCTGTACTGTTTGTATCTCTGAGCTCTCGCCCAATCGCTCTTGAAGTTAGGGCTATGAGATCACATATCTGTCTCACTTTTCCTCCATTCCCTGACCACCCATACCGATTTCTTCATTGGTCACTTATGGGCCTAGGCTAGACTTTCTCCATCGGCCTAAACTAAGGTCTGCACGGGCCCCCTGTGCAGAAAAGAACAGTGCGGGATCCTGCTCTAACACGCCGGATCGGAACTCCGTTAACTCGTTAGATCCAGCGGTCAATGTAGTGACTGCAGGATCTACATACCTGGAGAGGGGGCTCCTCCCTCTCCTTCCAGCACCCTGCAATGTGATCGCGTTGTGTCCCGTCTTCATATACGGACAGTCGGGGACCTAACGAAGGTCCTCGGGTCTGCCATCGGCATGTGCCTGCCCCTGGCTGGACCGAGTAGCTGCCTGTCAGCCTATGCAAATGAATAGGCTGACACTTCTAATGCACTGCTATACATGGTTATTGCAGTGCCTTAACATGAACTTTTGATCACATGATCACTAGTTCATATGAAAGTATTGTAAAAACAAAAAAAATACAAAAAATAAAAAATAAATAAAAATTAAAAATGAATTCAATAAAATGTCCCAAAAACCCCTAATAGAAAAACATATTAGGCGTCACCACGTACCAAATTCACATTCTTCAAAAAATGTAGAAACGGTTATTCCCGACGGTGAACCCCGTAACAGGAAAATTCTGCTCAAATGTCCAAATTGACGCTTTTTTTCCCTTTCGAAAACACATAATAAATGTAAAAGTTATTGGAGTCAGAATATGGTAAAAGTAATACATATTTTTTGGGGGGAGAGGGGTACAAAAAGTTTACATTTTTGGTCAAATCTATTATAATTTTTGGTAAAATTTGGTCAAAATTCCCCCTATACCACATGATAAAAAGTTTACAAATTCTCTGGGATAAGGGTTTATGGTACCTGAGACGTGGCCTTTTGGTTTGGTTGGGAAACACAATGCAAAGGCTCCGCTTTTGACCACATATTTTGGTAACATTGTGTTTCCAACATGTTAACTGAACGCAAAGGAATAGCAATCTTACCTCAAAGTGCGATCACAGGTGGAGCCTTTGGATTGCGTTTCAAAATGCGAATGTGGCCTCAGGGACTCCGTAGACACGTCATGGCACCTGAAAACTATCCTGCCCTACAAAAGCTCAATGCCACTCCTTCCCTTCCGTGCTTTGCAATGTGCTCGGACAGTGGGTTACATCCACATGTCAGGTGTCCTCTTACTCGTAATAAACTGCCCAATATATTCCTAGATGCATTTTCTACTTTTATTCAGTTATTGTAGGTACATTTTGTAGGTAAATTAATGTACTAATGATAAATGTTCGTGAATTCCAAATCAAACCTCCATTTTGTTTGAATTTCTGTAAATACATAAAGAGTTAAAGCTTCCTACCTGCTGTTTTGAATAGTTTGAGGGGTGAAGTTAATAGAATGGGGTGATATGGGGGAGGAGGGGCTTGTATTACTTCCAAAACTCCTATAAAAATGAAATGGTCCCTGAAATAATTGATTCTAAAATTTTCTTACTAATTTGAGATAATGCTGTTCGATTTGTCATCTTTCTAGCATCATAATAAAACAAAAGGACACTTATAAAATGACATCAACACAAAACTGAGATATGGCAATTGTTAGTTATTAACTAATTTTGGTAGTAAGATTATCAGTTTGAAAACAGAACATTTGAAAATAGCAAATGTTTTCAAAATGTTTACCAAATTCAACTTTATTTCATAAATAAATTCAAAATATATCTACCAAAATTTCCCACTAACTTGAAGTGCAAAATGTCACTGAAAAACTCAATAACAATTGGGTAAGTTAAAGTGTTCAAAAGTTATAACCAGATAAACACATGCTGGTTTTTAAAATAGGCCTTGGTCATCAAGGTACAAATGAGCTTGGTCACTAAGGGGTTAAGGAAGTTTTCTGATCAGATCCATACCTTCCTGGTGATCTGTATTTTTTATTTCTGATTTCCTGGCTTGTTTTACAGACCTCTCTCCTATCTAGTGATTTGGTACTGTGCTGCTGTTGTGTTCCAGCTCCGTTAACTCCACTTGTATGTTTGTATTATTTTGTCCTTGTGTTCTTGATTTTGGAATTGATTTTTTGCACTTTGAAGTAGGAAGGGACTGTCACCTAGGGTTTGTGATGCAGGCAGATATGCAAGCTATATTGTCAGGGCTCATGTTTTCTGTGTTCCTGTCCCTGATCCCCGCATTACGTGACCTTTACAGAATCCTACCTGTCCTACCTGGTAACTCTATCTCTAGGGAATCACTGGATGATATCTGCTGAAATGTAGCTTATTTGATATTGCACACTAGTCCTGTAGGACATTATTTCTTAGAGAAACATGGATGTTGTCTATGATCTATGCAATGGAAAGGTTATTAATATAATTTAATTGAAAAATTCTTTTAAATAGAGTGTATTCAGGACTGGATAAATCCTCAGATACCTGATATGACCAAAACAGACAGGCTATGGTCCTGGTAACGCTGTCAAATGTATTACCTCTAGGCTCATACATGCTATTATGCCGAATGCAACATAATTCCTCTCAGGGTGTGGTTTCCATTTCTTTGGAGATAGATTTTCTTTCTATGTGGAACCCTTGGTTCAGTTTAGTTTCAATGGCACTCTAACAGATTTAAGTTTTGGTCTTCGAAATTCTTAAGTCCTGAACATATCTACACAAACTTCTAAGCAACCAAACACAGCCTCATATGGTTCATTCAGGATGCCAAACTTCTGCTTCCCTAAAAAGGAATGTGTTACCAATTTTAGACTCATTAAAATTAAATTGCAAAATGTATAGATTTTACGTTTTACATGCTTGCTCTGTGCAGCTAGGGGGTGTAGAAAAGGTGTGATATCTGTTGTCTTCCATTGTAATTCTTTCTATGAGGTATATGAGCTAATTGCTGCAATGAAAACCATTACAAAATTGGCAATTGCCAAGAGTTATTGTAAAGACCAACATGAAGAATGTACCTTATAGTACTTGTCATTGATTGACTGGAAAGAGAACAACTTTTTTGTGCAAACAGGTCTATTGACGGATGTCCCCACCTCCTTGTTAACTGAAGGAAGATGTCTTCGTTCAGACACCACTCTTTCAGATCGATTTTCTTCCGACTGAGGAAGTCTGCCGCCTGATTTTCTTCCCCCTTGAGGTGAATGGAGGAGAGGGATCGAAGATTGTCTTCCGCCCAGGCAAAGATCTTGCTTGAGAGTGCCAGGAGACCCGGATTTTTGGTTCCCCCTTGGTGAAGTATGCCACCGTAGTGATGTTGTCCAAGAAAATCCTGACGTGCTTTCCCCTCAGCATTTGTGTGCTGGATCTTAGGGTTTCCAGCACAGCTCTTAACTCTTAATAGGATGACCTGCGACAATCGCTCCCCACCCCGACTGACTTGCGTCCGTCTGTATAGCTGTAACTGGCCAAGGATGCCAGGGAACTCCTTTTTCCAGACTTGTCGGATCTGTCCACCAGTCCACAGACCGTGAAACTGGAAGGGGAATTTGCACCTGTTGGTTTAGGTGACGAGGATCTTTGTCCCAGGAGGACAGCACCCAGTTTTGTAATGTCCTTGTGTGGCTTTGACTCCATTGCATGCACTGGATGCTTGCAGTCATGAGTCCGAGGATCCTCATCGCTTCCTTTATGGAGCAGCACTTGGGGTTCCATCCCTTACGTGTTTCTCCAACTCCATTACCCAGTGGAACAGGGTGCGGACTACAGAGGTTGTAGCGATGTTGGACTTGAGATTCAGCATGGAACACTCCCAGCTCTTTTTCAGCAAGCTATCTGCCTTTCTATCCAGCGGGTCCTTCAACTGGGTAGTGTCCTCAAAAGGCAAGTCGGTCTTCTTGGTCATCTTGGAGACCTGAATGTCCATCTTAGGAGCTGAGTTCCATAGCCTGGCTCCCTCTTCATCAAATGAAAGGCGGTTCCTAAATTCCTTGGATAACGAAATTTTATTCTCCGGATCCCTCCATTCTTCCAGAATCAGATCTCTGAGTGTATTGTTGATTGGGAATACACGCCTTTTCTTGACCTTAAGCAGACCGAAGAGCTCATCCTGGATGGACTGCGTCTCTTCTACCTCCTCTATTTTCAGGGTATCCCTTACAGCCTTTAAGAGGGGCTCTAGGTCTTCAGAGGCCAGTAGATATCTTGACTCCATCCTATTTACGGAGGTGGAGGGGGACGTATCAAACTCCAAAGAATCCTTGAATCCATCCAGAATCCTTCAGAGTCTGAAGCGGGGTCAGAGGATGAGTCCACTATCCTTTGTCGCTTTTGAGGTGGCTCCTGGGGGGTAAAGGCAGCCAAGGATGATGAAACCGATGATCGGACTTCCTCCTGGATAAAACTGCGCATCTCATCCATGAATGAGGTCCTTTCCTCACACAACAAATTATCCAGGCATATTTTGCACACAGGTTTCTTATATGCACTCGGCAGTTTTTCAAAACACATGTTACATTTTTATGAGCCGTTTTCTTCCTTTCAAAGGAGGATTGCTCCTTAACACGGCCTTTTTCCTTTTCCTTGGGATCCTATCAAGGAAAGGAGAGCCCGGATAAGGAGGTGCTATGAATGGTACATGCGGGTGACCCACCACCCTATCCCTTTAACCCCTACTCACAGGAGGTGGGGATATGAGGTCCAATCCTGAGGCCTCCAAATTGCAGGGTTCCATCCTAGAGGAACTATAGTAACCAGCCAGCCTACAATGTAATAATAACAATTGAAGGCCTGGAGATCAGCACTGCAATAGTTAAAAGGTAGGATTTTACCTGGTACGGGTAAGCCAGGAGAGATCCACCGGGGTCTATAAAGTAAATGTGGCCCATGTCAGAATGCACAACATAGTATACAGGTGTGTATAGTTCAGAAAGATGGAAGGTAAAAGAACCGACCTGAATAAACACCAAAAAAACCTTAAGCTCACAGCAGCAGGTTAGAGGTACACTCCGGTATGAAGATTAGACCTCAGATCAACCCGATTACCACGCTAGAGCAATTTAAACTTACCGCCCCGCGATCCTGCTTCCGGGTCGCGCGGCTTTGACGCCACATCCGGTTTCGTCACTCCACCGGAAGTCGACGCCGGGGCTGGCCGGAAGTGCGTGGGAGCGCGGGGAGCGCGAGGAGCGCGCGTTCCGGGTGTCCTAGGCTCCAGGAGCTGCGGGCAGAGCCGGAGAAGGACGCAGATCCTGGTGGGCAGAGGAAGGGGCCGCAACCCGATCGAGGCCCAGAAACTGCGCTGGATTGGTCCCGCTCCTTGGTGTCCCCTCTCACTGTCCCAACTAATGGGAAGCGAGGAGAGAAAACTTCTCTCTACTCCCTGCCCTGTGTAGGGACAGGAAGCCACTGGAGTGTGGATGCGGGGAGGGGCATTTAACCTCTCTGCTTCCTGTCCCTACAGAGGTCAAGGGTCATCCTCCAGTTGGGGCCGTCATGGGGGACGCCATGGAAAACTTTGGTACCAAATAATTGAACAACATTGGTGGAATATGGTGAATTAACCCAATGTCTAAGCTCATGGGGAGCAATGAAGACTAGACTATTAAGTAAAACAAAATTTATTATTGAAATGTTGGTTCTGCTATACATAAACTTTATTGGGATTATACACTCACCGGCCACTTTATTAGGTACACCTTGCTAATAACGGTTGGACCCCCTTTTGCCTTCAGAACTGCCTCAATTCTTCATGGCATAGATTCAACAAGGTGCTGGAAGCATTCCTCAGAGATTTTGGTCCATATTGAAATGATGGCATCACACAGTTGCCACAGATTTGTCGGCTGCACATCCATGATGCGAATCTCCCGTTCCACCACATTCTTAAAGATGCTCTATTGAGATCTGGTGACTGTGGAGGCCATTTGAGTACAGTGAACTCATTGTCATGTTCAAGAAACCAGTCTGAGATGATTCCAGCTTTATGACATGGCGCATTATCCTGCTGAAAGTAGCCATCAGATGTTGGGTACATTGTGGTCATAAAGGGATGGACATGGTTAGCAACAATACTCAGGTAGGCTGTGGCGTTCCAACGATGCTCAATTGGTACCAAGGAGCCCAAAGAGTGCCAAGAAAATATTCCCCACACCATGACACCACCACCACCAGCCTGAACCGTTGATACAAGGCAGGATGGATCCATGCTTTCATGTTGTTGACGCCAAATTTTGACCCTACCATCCGAATGTCGCAGCACAAATCGGGACTCATCAGACCAGGCAGCATTTTTCCAATCTTCTACTGTCCAATTTCGATGAGCTTGTGCAAATTGTAGCCTCAGTTTCCTGTTCTTAGCTGAAAGGAGTGGCACCCGGTGTGGTCTTCTGCTGCTGTAGCCCATCTGCCTCAAAGTTCGACGTAGTGTGCGTTCAGAGATGCTCTTCTGCCTACCTTGGTTGTAACGGGTGGCGATTTGAGTCACTGTTGCCTTTCTATCAGCTCAAACCAGTTTGCCCATTCTCCTCTGACCTCTGGCATCAACAAGGCATTTCCGTCCACAGAACTGCCGCTCACTGGATGTTTTTCCTTTTTCGGACCATTTTCTGTAAACCCTAGAGATGGTTGTGCGTGAAAATCCCAGTAGATCTGCAGTTTCTAAAATACTCAGACCAGCCCTTCTGGCACCAACAACAATGCACTCAAATCACCTTTCTTCCCCATACTGATGCTCGGTTTGAACTGCAGGAGATTGTCTTGACCATGCCTACATGCCTTATTGCACGCCATGAGTTGCCGCCATGTGATTGGCTGATTAGATATTAAAGGGGTTGTCCGGGACCTAGGTTCCCCTCACTAAACTAAAGCTATGGGTATATTAACTAACTTTCTAATATACTTACCGTTCCCGAAGTGGCTGGTTCCCCTTGGTCCGGAGCCGGTCACGTGACATCGCGTCTTCTTCTTTCTTCACTTCCGCTGACGTCACGTCCACAGGTCCAGCTTCTGCACGTCGCCGCCCCCGGGACGGATAGGCAGAGTCTTCTCCTCCTCGTCACTGGACGGGCGGGGAAGTCAGCAGCTATCCGGCGCATGCGCAGTAGAGTAAGCGCTTCGATGCGGCCACTGCGCATGCCCGGGTTGTCTGCAATGCCGGGTTGCGCATGGCACGTCCGACGCTGCGTATTCTCGTCCAATCACAGCCCAGCTTGCTTGTTTAGGTGCGGAGTGGCTTGCTGGGCTTGAGAATTGGACGAGAATACTACAATAACAGCAAATTACCTTATTTTCTTAAGGTATGTATATATACTTTATATGCCTTATGTCATTTTGTCTTGGGCTGTGGGTGGCCCGTGTAATGGAGGTCATTGACACATATGAGGTCCATTTAATATTTTTATATGGACCTCATATGTGACAATCCTCTCCATTACATATGTGACCACGCACATCCCAAAACAAAATGTCATAACCCCATCACCCCTATGGCATGGTCCATATTGTATAGTCATAGTAGTGGTCACATCTGAGGCATAACATATATGACCACCCCCCTATAGGTACACAATGTATGGTGGAATTTATAAAGTGCTTGTATGCCAGTTTCTGGTATACAAGGACTGAAATGATTGTAATTACTTGCAGACTGCTCATCAGAGTAATGGAGCAGACGTCCGGGCATGACGGTTCTGCTCCATTCATCTCTATGAAGCTGACGAAGATTGCTGAGCGCAGCGCCCAGCAATCTCTGTCAGCTCCATAGAGATGAATGGAGCAAACCGGTCATGCACAGCTGTCTGTTCCATTACTCTAATGGCGTAACGAGCGGTCCGTCGGAGGTACATGGGACCTCATCGAGCCCCTCGTTTTTTAAATCTTTGGGGGTAACGGAAAATAGCACCCAAAGTCGGAAATTTTGGGCAATTTTGAAAAATTTTAAAAATTCAATAAAAAGTGATCAAAAGGTTGGACAGTCCTAATAATGGTAGCATTGAAAACGCCATCAAAAGTTGCACAAAATGACACCACCCACAGCTCCATACACACAATTATGAAAAATGTATTGACAGAAATTTTTTTGTACAGGTTTTGTAAATGTATGAAAACATTATAAAACACAGTTGCTGTCCCTGGGATCGTACTGACTAAAAGAATAAATTAGACATTTCATTTGGGACACACAGTGTAAGCCGTAAAATCCAATCCCACAAGAAAAGGACTCAAGTGTCTGTTTCACAATTTTCACGGCGTGTCCAATTTTTTTTCCCGCTTCACAGTGCACGGCATGGAATATTAAATACCATCACTATGAAGTGTAATTTGTTACGCAGATCACAGCCCTGTATGTGTAAAAATAAAATAATTATATATTTTTGAAGGTGTGGAGTGAAAAATTAAAATGAAAAAACAGGATGAGGGGATGACACAAGAGCTTACAGTCTATGAGGATGAGGGAGGACGAAGAGCTTACAATCTATGAGGATGAGGGAGGACGAAGAGCTTACAGTCTATGAGGATTAGGGGGACACAAGAGCTTACAGTCTATGAAGATGAGGGAGGACGAAGAGCTTACAGTCTATGAGGATGAGGGAGGACGAAGAGCTTACAGTCTATGAGGATGAGGGGATGACACAAGAGCTTACAGTCTATGAGGATGAGGGAGGACGAAGAGCTTACAATCTATGAGGATGAGGGAGGACGAAGAGCTTACAGTCTATGAGGATAAGAGGGACACAAGAGCTTACAGTCTATAAGGATGAGGGAGGACGAAGAGCTTACAGTCTATGAGGATGAGGGGTTTACACAAGAGCTTACAGTCTATGAGGATGAGGGAGGACAAAGAGCTTACAGTCTGAGGATGAGGGGTTTACACAAGAGCTTACAGTCTATGAGGATGAGGGGGTGATACAAGAGCTTACAGTCTATGAGGATGTGTGGCTGACACAAGAGCTCACAGTCTATGAGGATGAGGAGGACGAAGAGCTTACAGTCTATGCGGATGAGGAGGTGACACAAGAGCTTACAGTCTATGAGGATGAAGAGGTGACACAAGAGCTTACAGTCTATGAGGATGAGGGGGTGACACAAGAGCTTACAGTCTATGAGGATGAAGAAGTGACAATACAGATAACAGGCGTGTGATGATGTAGAAAATTTTTTTGCAGAAAAAGGTGATGATAAAAAATATAAATAAAAATAAATAATAGCATATTGAATTCTACAGAATTATCTTTTGCAATACACTGTATTAGGTTCTGTCCTGTCAAGACCGACACTTTTTACTTTTTGCAGACCTTTGTGCTGTTTGTGATCACCACGTTGCTGCATTTGGCGAATCAGACAGTTGTTTCCATCGTCTGATTCAGAAAATACGTCAAAGAACTTGAACACAGTTTTCAGGTAAATGGGAAAGGATAACAGCTATTGCCTGTGCTGCAATTTATTTTATTCCACCATAAAAAAAACATCAATAAATATTTCACCACAAAAAAACAAGCATTGAGTACTGCTTCTTTGCAATTTTTCCAGAAGATCATTTGTGCTTTGTTCAAGAGACCTGCTCCGTTTTTTCTATTATTTGATGTCTCTCTCTTTCTACAAATAGTGAAGAAAATCAGTTTTTGATCGAATACTTATAGTAATACAAATAAACATGTATTTCATGCAATAAAATGCTTATTATTTTACAATAATACAATGTGATTTCTGCATTTTTTTTAGATTCTGTCTCTCACACAGTTGAAGTACACCTAAAATAAAAACGATTGCTCGATTATTTGAAGGTGAGAAAACTTGACATATATTGCATGAATTCTCAAAATTATTAGGATTTAAGTTGGTTATAAATTGATAGGGTTCTAATTAGAGATGAGCGAGCACTAAAATGCTCGGGTACTCGTTATTCGAGACGAACTTTTCCCGATGCTCGAGTGCTCGTCTCGAATAATGAGCCCCATTGAAGTCAATGGGAGACTCGAGCATTTTTCAAGGGGACCAAGGCTCTGCACAGGGAAGCTTGGCCAAACACCTGGGAACCTCAGAAAATGATGGAAACACCATGGAAATGGACAGGAAACAGCAGGGGCAGCATGCATGGATGCCTCTGAGGCTGCTTAATCGCACCATTATGCAAAAAGTATGTGCAACAGCATGGCCATGACAGAGTGACCGAATGAGGCTAGATAGCATCTAAAACATGCAATAATTGACCCTGACACTATAGGGGACGGCATGCAGAGGCAACGGCAGCAGTGGCAGGCTAGAGAGTGTCATGGCGACATACCCTAAATGGACTCAGGTTTCACCAAAGGAGGTGAAATGATTTCCTATGTGAACAAAAGGTTGACGGTATATTTAGTCGATAACACAGCATGCTGGCGACATAGTGACCAAGTTCCATAACGTATCTGGTGAAAAACCCGAAAAATGAGCCTGACACAGCTCTTTTGATAAGGGGACGACAGCCATGGAGACGACTTCCATGATTAAGAGCGACAGTATGGGGCATTCATATTGCGCTGCTATGATTGCAACTTCAGGTCTCCAGCATGGCGGCGACAGATAGACTGAGTTCCACTATGTATCTGGTGAAACACCTGAAAATTCTGCCTCACACAGCTCGTTTGATAATTGGATGATGTGCTGCATATCCTCTCGTGCTCCAGCGTCTGGGGTATAGAGAGTTGAAATGAGACATTGGTGGACGCTGTGGAGGATCGTGGAGGCAAAATGGACAGGAAACAGCAGGGGCAGCATGCATGGATGCCTCTGAGGCTGCCTAATCTTGGGATGGAGCTGGCGGTCCACTGCCCGGCGAGCTTTCGCCTGTCCAAGCCCCTGTCTCTAGGCTCCTCCCACCCAAAATGGGCCTGGGGGCCAGAAGCGTTTACTTTGAAAAAATTATCATTTTCAAAGCAGGCTGGGTCGTTTGAATATTTCACCTAGGAATAATGGAATAGCATAGTGGTTCTATTTTTAATTGTTTTTACGGAAATGGTTCCATGATTAAGAGCGACAGTATGGGGCATCCATATTGCGCTGCTATGATTGCAACTTCAGGTCTCCAGCATGGCGGCGACAGGTGGGCCGAGTTCCACTATGTGTCTGGTGAAACACCTGAAAATTCTGCCTGACACAGCTCGTTTGATAAGGGGACGATGTATGGAGGCAGTGAACTAGTAGTAGATTAAAAGTGCTGCAGTTAAAACTATGTTAGTTGGATCTTGGGATGGAGCTGGCGCTCCACTGCCAGGCGATCTTTCTCCTATCCAAGCCCCTGTCTCTCGGCTACTCCCCAAACAGCACTTCTAAGAACCTTTTGTATAAGATCAAGTGTAGTAGCGCTCTTATAAGTTTGGGATATGGCGGGTGAGGGGAATGTAAACAGATGCGCAAGAAGCGCTGAAATAATATCGGTAAATAATAAAAGTTTGCCAGTATATTTTGTGGATTACACAGCAGGGTGGCAACAAAGTTAACAAGTTTGATGTGGAAGCCATGAAAACAACCCAAAATTCTGCCTGACACAGCTCGTTTGATAAGGGGACCATGTATGGATGCAGTGAACTAGTAGTAGATTAAAGGTGCTGCAGTTAAAACTATGTTACTTGGATCTTGAGATGGAGCTGGCGCTCCGCTGCCAGGCGAGCTTTCGCCAATCCAAGCCCCTGTCTATTGGCTACTCCCCAAACAGCACTTCTAAGAACCTTTTGTATAAGATCAAGTGTAGTAGCGTTCTTATAAGTTTGGGTTATGGCGGGTGAGGGGAATGTAAACAGATGCGCAAGAAGCGCTGAAATAATATCGGTAAATGATAAAAATTTGCCAGAATATTTTGTAGATTACACAAAAGGGTGGCGAAAAAGTTAACAAGTTTGATGTGGAACCCAAAATTCTGCCTGACACAGTTCGTTTGATAAGGAGACCATGTATGGAGGCAGCTATATGGACGACTTTTGGAGGCAGCTATGGCGATGACGTGTGGAGGTAGCAACGGAGACAACGTGTGGAGCCAGCTAAAAAGACGACATGTGGAGGCTGCTATGGAGACAATTTAATTTGGATAGTGCCTGTATGTGGCAGTCCAAAAAAGTTTTCAAACCAGAGGAGCAGGTAGGTGGTCCTCCAGAAAAATTAAATAGATTGAGTGCCTGTATGTGGCACTCCCAAAAATTTAATAAAACAGAGGACCGGGTAGGTGGCCCTCCAGAAAAATTAAATACATAGAGTACTATAGCTAGAGCCAGTTGGCCCTGGCAAAAAATAGCCAGTTTCCTCTGCTTTAGTGTACAAAGAGGAGGAGGAGGAGGACAATGAGGAGGAGGAGTGCATACATTATTCAGGTTGAGCTTCTTTCACCTGGTGGAGAATGAAAATCCGGAGAAATCCAGGCTTTATTCATCTTGATAAGCGTCAGCCTGTCAGCGCTGTCAGTCGACAGGCGTGTACGCTTATCGGTGATGATGCCACCAGCTGCACTGAAAACCCGCTCGGACAACACGCTAGCGGCAGGGCAGACAAGAACCTCCAAGGCGTACAGCGCCAGTTTGTGCCACATGTCCAGCTTTGAAACCCAGTAGTTGTAGGGAGCTGTGTGATCATTTAGGACGATGGTATGGTCAGCGACGTACTCCCTCACCATCTTTCTGTAAAGATCAGCCCTACTCTGCCGAGACTTGGGACAGGTGACAGTGTCTTGCTGGGGTGACATAAAACTGGCAAAGACCTTGTAAAGCGTACCCCTGCCAGTGCTGTAAAAGCTGCCTGCTCGCCTACTCTCCCTCGCTACTTGTCCCGCAGAAGTACGCCATCTGCCGCTAGCGCTGTCAGAAGGGAAATACTGTTTCAGCTTGTGCACCAGGGCCTGCTGGTATACATGCATTCTCACACTCCTTTCCTCTCCAGGGATGAGAGTGGAAAGATTTTGCTTGTACCGTGGGTCCAGGAGAGTGAATACCCAGTAATCGGTGCTGGAATAAATTCTTTAAACGCGAGGGTCACGGGATGGGCAGGCTAGCATGAAATCTGCCATATGCGCTAGAGTCCCAACGCGCAAGAATTTAATCCCCTCACTGGCCTGACTGCCCATTTCCTCCTCCTCCAACTCCTCTTCTTCTGCCCATACACGCTGAACAGTGAAGGACTGAACAATGGTCCCCTCTTCTGTCTCGCCAACATTCTCCTCCTCTTCCTCCTCATCCTCCTCCACCTCCTCCGATGTGCGCTGAGAAACCGACCCAAGGGTGCTTTGGCTATCAACAAGGGAATCTTCTTCCCCCGTCTCTTGTGACGAGCGCAAAGCTTCCGACTTCATGCTGACCAGAGAGTTTTTCAACTGGCCAAGCAGCGGGATGGTGAGGCTGATGATGGCGGCATCGCCACTGACCATCTGTGTTGACCCTCAAAGTTACTCAGCACCTGACAGATATCAGACACCCACGTCCACTCCTCATTGTAGACTTGAGGAAGCTGACTGACCTGACTACCAGTTCTGGTGGAAGTTGACATCTGGCAGTCTACAATCGCTCTGCGCTGCTGGTAAAATCTGGATAACATGGTTAATATTGAATTCCACCTCGTGGGCACGTCGCACAACAGTCGGTGAGCGGGCAGTTTGAGGCGGCGCTGCGCTGCCCTGAGAGTGGCAGAATCCGTGCTGGACTTCCTGAAATGCGCACAGATGCGGCGCACCTTCGTGAGCAAATACGACAGATTGGGGTATGTCTTGAGGAACCGCTGAACTATGAGATTTAACACATGGGCCAGGCATGGCACATGTGTCAGTCTGCCGAGTTGCAGAGCCGCCACCAGGTTACGGCCGTTGTCACACACAACCATGCCTGGCTTCAGGTTCAGCGGTGCCAGCCACAGATCAGTCTGTGCCGTGATGCCCTGTAATAGCTCTTGGGCGGTGTGCCTTTCATCGCCTAGGCTCAGCAGTTTGAGCACCGCCTGCTGTCGCTTAGTGACGGCACTGCTGCTGCGCCTAGAGCTACCGACTGATGGCGCCATGCCCATGGATGGTAATTCAGAAGAGGAGGTGGAGGAGGGGTGGGAGGAGGAGGAGGCATAGTAGGCCTTTGAGACCTGGACCGAGGTAGGCCCCGCAATCCTCGGCGTCGGCAGTATATGAGCAGCCCCAGGGTCAGACTCGGTCCCAGTCTCCACCAAGTTAACCCAATGTGCCGTCAGCGATATATAGTGGCCCTGCCCGAAAGCACTCGTCCACGTGCCCGTGGTCAGGTGGACCTTGTCAGAAACGGCGTTGGTCAGGGCACGGATGATGTTCTCTGACACGTGCTTGTGCAGGGCTGGGACGGCACATCGGGAAAAGTAGTGGCGGCTGGGGACCGAATACCGAGGGGTGGCCGCCGCCATGAGGTTTCGAAAGGCCTCGGTCTCTACCAGCCTATAGGGCAGCATCTCCAGGCTAAGCAACTTGGAGATGTGGACGTTGAGGGCTTGGGCGTGTGGGTGGGTTGCGCTATACTTCCTTTTGCGCTCCAGCGTCTGGGGTATGGAGAGCTGAACGCTGCTGGATGCTGTGGAGGATCGTGGAGGCGAAGATGGGGTTTTCGCACAGGAAGTGTTTGGGCCGTGGTCCTGGGCAGGGGGCTGACTAGCAGATGACACAGGGGAAGGAGCAGTGCTCCAGCGTCTGGGGTATGGAGAGCTGAACGCTGCTGGATGCTGTGGAGGATCGTGGAGGCGAAGATGGGGTTTTCGCACAGGAGGTGTTTGGGCCGTGGTCCTGGGCAGGGGGCTGACTAGCAGATGACACAGGGGAAGGAGCAGCCCGGCCGGAGGTGAACGGGCTTGGTGCCATTGAGTGGGGTGTTTAGCATTCATATGCCTGCGCATACTGGTGGTAGTTAAGCTAGTAGTGGTGGAACCCCTGCTGATCCTGGTTTGGCAAAGGTTGCACACCACAGTCCGTCGGTCATCCGGTGTTTCTTTAAAGAACCTCCAGACTTCTGGAGCTCTGGCCCTGCCTCTCCGTCTGGCCCCACCACTGCCTCTTCCAACCTGTTCTGCTATAGGACTCGCCTCCGTCTCAGAAGCACTGTGTTCACCCGGCCTATCAACCCAGCTTGGGTCTGTCACCTCATCATCCTCCGATCCCTCAGTCTGCTCCCCCCTCGGACTTCCTGCCCTGACAACAACTTCACCACTGTCTGACAACCGTGTCTCCTCATCGTCCGACACCTCTTTACACACTTCTTCCACTACGTCAATAATGTCATCATCACCCAAAGACTGCGACCGGTGGAAAACCTGGGCATCGGAAAATTGCTCAGCAGCAACCGGACAAGTTGTTTGTAACTGTGGGAAGGGTCCAGAAAACAGTTCTTCAGAGTATGCTGGTTCAAATGTCAAATTTTGCTGGGAGGGGGCAGACTGGGGGGAAGGAGGCTGAGGTGGAGGAGCTGGAGGAGTGCTGATTTCGGTGACATGGGTGGACTGCGTGGAAGACTGACTGGTGGACAAATGGCTAGAAGCATTGTCCGCAATCCACGACATAACCTCTTAGCACTGTTCTGGCCTCAACAGTGCTCTACCACGAGTCCCAGTAACTTGAGATATGATGAACCTAGGGAGTGTAGCTCTGCGGCGTTCCCCTGCTCCCTCATCAGCAGGTGGTGTCTCACCCCGCCCAGGACCACGGCCTCTGACCCCTGCAGTAGTTGGACGCCCACGTCCACGCCCTCGTTCTCTACCCCTAGCCCTCAGGTTAAACATTTTCAAAATTAAAGTGTAAACTTTTTTTTGCGTTTTTTGTGTTTTTTTTTAAACAAAACAATGCTATCCTATTGCTATGGCTAGTTTCTAACCTACACTGACAGCACACAACTGGATTTTGTGCTGTGCCAGATGACTTTGAGTTATAAGAGAAATAAACGTAAAAAATAAATAAATCAGCAGACTGTGCCTAATTCAAATCAAACCCCTAATAAATTGTCCCACTTCGGTGTTTGAGGTGGATATGTATGTCACTAAGAGCTAAACACAAGTCTCCCTGCAAATTCCTCACAATATGGTACTAGCTGCACTACTAATGCCAGCAAGCCCAGCCACAAGCAAACCAAAAAAAAGGGAAAATATAATGCTATTGTAGGCCTAAATACGCCGTTGGGGTTCTCCTATGGCTATTTTCTAGCCCACACTCAAAGCACACTGCATTGGCAGATTACTGTGAGTTCTAAAAAGAAATAAACTTAAAAAAAAAAAAAATCAGCAGACTCGGCGTAGTTCAAATCAAACCCCTAATAAATTGTCCCACTTCGGTGTTTGAGGTACATATGTGTGTCACTAAGAGCTAAACACAACGGTCGCAAGTCTCCCTGCAAATTCCTCACAATATGGTACTAGCTGCACTACTAATGCCAGCAAGCCCAGCCACAAGCAAACCAAAAAAAAAGGAAAATATAACGCTATTGTAGGCCTAAATAAGCCGTTGGGGTTCTCCTATGGCTATTTTCTAGCCCACACTCAAAGCACACTGCATTGGCAGATTACTGTGAGTTCTAAAAAGAAATAAACGTAAAAAAAAATAAATCAGCAGACTCGGCGTAGTTCAAATCAAACCCCTAATAAATTGTCCCACTTCAGTGTTTGAGGTGGATATGTGTGTCACTAAGAGCTAAACACAAGTCTCCCTGCAAATTACTCACAATATGGTACTAGCTGCACTACTAATAGCAGCAAGCCCAGCCACAAGCAAACCAAAAAAAAGTAAAATAAAACATTATTGTAGCCCTAAGAAGGACTGTTGGTTTCTTGTAGAATCACTCCTGCCTAACACTATTCTAATAGAACACCCTAACGCTTTCCCTGACTAGCAGCAGCTCTCTCCCTAGCGGCATCCAGACAGAGAATGACGCGAGCAGCGCGGGCAGGGGCTAGTCTATTCCAGGTTCACCTGATCTGGCCAGCCAACCACTGCTATCGACGTGTAAGGGTACAAAGTCATGCTGGGTGGAGTGCAGAGTCTCCTGGCTTGTGATTGGCTCTGTTTCTGGCTGCCAAAAATCACAACGGCGGGAGATGCCATTTTCTTGAGCTGGCGAAATACTCGTCCGAGCAACGAGCAGTTTCGAGTACGCTAATGCTCGAACGAGCATCAAGCTCGGACGAGTATGTTCGCTCATCTCTAGTTCTAATCTTATTTTTTTGCATTCTAGGTATTACATTGCAGAAAGCCATCCTGCATTGTAAAGGGTTTTCCAAGAAGTTGGAGAAAACGAGATCCCAACGTTAGTCTTCATGTGTTTCCAAGACAACCTGAAAAAATAAGGCAGTGGCTCATGCAAACTGGACAATATGTTGACGATCTCGAAACCATGGTCAAAAAAAGTCCATGATGGCAAAATCTATGATATATATAAAATGTGTTCATTACATTTTGCACCTGATGCTTATACTTACCATGAAGATCGACGTACCCTAAGGCCTAATGCACTTCCAACAATATTTCCCACTGCTGAATATAGACCTCAGCTTACAGAAGCAGCCAATGTTTCTGAAAATATAATGGTAGATCACCATAAAGCTTATTTCTCCAAAGTTGATCTAATTGCCCCATGTGTAACTGACATGACTGTTTCCACCACCAGCGTGTCATATACAACATCCTCATTATCAACCAATGTCACTACAACAACAGCAGTGGCTCCATCAATGTTCTGTTTGACAATCAATGTCGTTCCAAGGCTTCCTGTCCCAGAAAGCTCAGAAATAGTTTTTGCCAAACGCAAAAATAAAACACATCACATTGTGGAAAAAAAGAGATGTGAACTCTCTACCGGAGCCATTGCCAGCACCTCTCATTTGGATGTCCCTTCTAAAACATTTTCAGACAAAGGAACCAACACTGAAGAAATCATAAAGAAAAGATACTTTGCTGTGAACACGGATCATTGGAAACAAAAAAAAAAATAGTCACACCCAAACCCATATCAACAAAAGGCATAGGAAAGTGCAATGTGATATAATAACAAAACTGGAATTTGCTGTGGATCACGAAGCTACAATTTCAATTTTCAACCCATATAATCTTACCTGCGAATCCAGCAGTAATTCTGTGGATGAAGATAATGTAATGGAAGTCAACACTACTTCACAACTTGAAAGTGGTCCAATATGGAGCTCTACTCCAATCAAAAAAACCAAAACAGCATCCATTCCCAGTGCACTGTTAGATCATGATTATGCCTGCCAAAAACATCATTTTAGAGAACATCCAAGTTCAGGTGAAGAATTTCACGATGTACCTTTATCTCCAATAGAAGACAGCATGGCTCCAATTTTAGAAGAGTCTGAGCAGCCATCAAAAGAACCATCAAATGACCCTTTACAGGAGGTTTCACAAGTGACGGAACCAACTACCACATTTGGAATGGAAGCGTCAGATGAAACTTTTCAAATATCAGAAAGTGAGGAAGAGGAGGATGAAGATTTAAGTGACCAAGAGTTACTAACTGAAAGAGAATTTCAACCGTTATACTTTGGCTGCAGTGACCATGCAACAGAGGAGAAGTTTATAGTGTTTGAGTGCTCATTTAGAAAACTGTTAGCTCTCATTCCGTGTCAAGCCCGAAAAAATTGCAAAGCTTCAATTGTGGCATACAAAAAACTGTATATAGGAAGCATGATCTCTTTTCACGTAAAGTGTGAGAATGGCCACGAATCTAAATTATGGGAAACACAGCCGAAACAAGGAATGCAGCCATTGGGCAATCTCCTAATTTCTGCTGCAGTTTTGCTAAGTGGATCCAGCTTTTTAAAAATGATGTCGTTCTTCAGGATTTTAAACCTGAAAGCAATTGGTAAATCAACATTTTTTAAATATCAAACTCGTTATTTATTTCCAGCTATTGATTACACATGGAAAAAAAGAGCAAAGTATCATTCTTTCTGAGCTAAGCAATAGACCTGTTTGTTTGATAGGGGATGGACTAATGGACAGCCGAGGCTTCTCTGCCAAATATTGTGTTTATTCCCTAATGGATCATGACAGCAAAAAAATTGTTGCTTTTTCAGTGGAGCAGCTTGTGCCTACAGTGTCATCAGTGGGATTAGAAAAAATTGCCTTTGAAAAAACACTTCAGTTTTTGCTGCAAAGCGGAATTAACATTGAGATAATTGCAATCGCCATGTCTCGATTAGGAAGCTAATGCGGGAAAAATATGGATCGATCATGCATCAATTTGATGTCTGGCACATGGCAAAATCCGTCGGAAACAAGATTTTGAATGCCTCCAAGACAAAAAACGGGGCCATTCTTTCGCACTGGATACAGCCCATTAAGAACCATGTGTGGTGGTGCTCTTGTACATGTAATGATGATCCGGACCAACTTGTACAAAAATGGAAATCAGTCATCCATCATGTACAAAATGTCCATGAGTGGGAAACAGAGGAGCCATACCAGGCCTGTCTCCACCCACCATTAACCCCTGAAAAATTTGAGAATACAAAATGGCTTCATGCACTTTCCCCAGCTTTGGATGATTTGAAAGATATTGTCCTTAACAAAAATTTTTTGAAAGATTTGCGTCAAATAAGCAAATTCTGCCACACTGGGGAGCTAGAAATGTTTAAAATACCGTCAAAAACGTATTCATTACTTCATTGATGGGATGGTGGCCAGGAGTCAACTGGCAGCTCTATACCACAACCGTAATGTAAATCGACCACGCATGCCATGGTCAAGCAAGCCACCATGTCCGGAGCTCCTGTGGGTACACGTCGTCACAGAATTGAATTTTCAAAAGCAAGAAAAACTTGGGTGGTGAAAGCCGTCTACGAGCCCACCACAAATGAATTTTCTAATGAAATCCTCATGGAAATGATGAACGTACTTTATATAAAAACTCACCCATCTTGGAAGTCTCGTAGGGATTCTGTACCTGCAAATATTGCCACTGTTCCAAGACCATCACGAGAACAAATGATCCATGAGCATGAAAGCCGTTTCTAGGGAGACCATATCAACTAACCTACTTGGGAAGATCGCACTGGATTTTCTATATGTTATGTTTGTTCCTGTTAATTTTGTTTAACTTTAAAAAAAAAAAATTCATCCACATGTACATGACTATTTGTGTTTTTTTGTCTCAATAATTTTTTAAATAATGAAATACGATTTTGTTTCTTTTGCAAAATAACTTTATAACTTACACAAGCAGGGCCGGATTATAGGCGGGGCTCCCGGGGCTCGCGCCCCGGGGCCCCCACCATCTTGAACCCCGCAGGGGGCCTCCACCAACTGACAGTGTCTGCCGACGCAGACATTGAGTTACAGCGGGGTCAGGTCCCCATAGTTTAATTTGCATCCGCGCCGCACACTGGCCGATGCTTCCTGACAGCTCAGCTGTGAGCTGCCTGTCACTCTCTGAGAGCGATGCACTGCAGCGACTCTGCAAAGCATCGCTCTCACTCACAATGTGCGATACAGCGGCAGCGATGTGCCACCGAGTCGCATGTATGGCCACTCGCTCCCTTCCTAGTACAGTGAGCTAAGAGTGACTGTAGCTCTGAATGCTGTCTGCAGACTATCGCTCCCTTCTAGCAGGAGAGGACTGGTGATTGTATTCACCGCGCCTGGCCTGTATGTTAGCTACACAGGTCGCGCTAGTGACGTCATTGCGCGACCTGTGTAGCGTGGAGGAGTGTCGGCACTTACAATGTGCTGCGCTCCGGAGCGCGGGCCCGGCTGCAGGCTGAATGGCAGAAACCGGGACCCCAGGGAGATTTACAGCGTGGAGAAGGCCAGAGGTGACAGCAGCTTTAAAAGTAGCAGGGTAATGTATTACATAAGCTCTGCTGCCCTATTGTTTATGTTATCTGTCTCTGTGAGACTTTAAGTGTAGGTGGGGGAGGGGGCACTGCTGGGGCTGGTGAGGGACTCACTATTAGTAATTAAAACTACATTAGATTATTATTAGGAGGGCTGAGCACCAATTATTCAAATACTAATTAAAGTGAGCACTTTGTTGTTATTGTGGGATACTATTAGGTTGGCACTAGATCTATTGTTATTAACTTCTTAACGACCAAGCCCTTTTTCATTTTCTTGAATGACATTTTCCAAACTTAAAAATCTAAAATGTTTTTATTTTTACGCGTACAGAGCTGTGTGACGGGTTGTTTTCTGCGTAACAAATTACACTTCATAGCGATGGTATTTATTATTCCATGTCCTGTACTGGGAAGCAGGAAAAAATTCCAAATGCAGTGGAATTGGTAAAAAAAACGCATTTATGCCTTTTTCTATTTGGCTTGGTTTTTAAGGCTTTCACTTTGCATCCCAAATGACTAATTTCCTTTATTCTTTGGCTCCATACGATCACAGGGATACCAAATTTATTGTGTTTTACATTAAAAAAAAAATTAAAACCTTCTGTACAAAAAGAAAGTTCTCTGTTTCGCTATATTCTGGTGCTAATAAATTTTTCTTACTTCGGTGTATGGAGATGTGAATTTTTGCAAGATGAGTTGATGTTTTCTTTGCTACCATTTTGGGGACTGTATGACCTTCTGATCACTTGATTTTTCATACAGTTGGGCACTAGTTTGTGTTACTGTGTTCAACACCGAGATAAACCATTATTATATTTTGATAGATCAGACATTTTGATCATGTTAACGGCTTTTACTGTTTATTTTTATATTAGTTCTAAGGAAAGGTTATGATTTCAACTTTTATTTATATTCTTTTTAATATTTTTTTTTCTTTTTAAAGGAAACCTACCACTTGGGATAGGGCTTATAAGCAGGACATGCCGTGCACCAGCTCAGGGTGAGCTGGTGCCGGCGCTCATGTTTTTAAACTGTTTTAAAGAATTTAATCACTTTATTAATATTTATATCAGAACTAGCTTCCCCGCACTGAGGTCCGCGCTCGGCGCACCATGCGTGCTGCCACTTCCTATTCAGATGCACACACGGTCGCGCGAATGGGGCGCCGAGCACGGACCTTGGTGCGCCGTCTACCTATCCTAACACTCTTGTTGCCAGTCAAGTTTTAGTCAATCAGTGTTAGGTTACTTCACAGAGATCACTCAGCCTGCCTTCTCCTCCCACCGAGTGGTCTGTGAGCTTACTGTGAGAGAAGAAGTTGAATAAGTCTTCTTTAGTTTTGCTTTTACCAAGCAATGTAACTAGTAAAGAAATCTAAAAAACACATGGCCCTCTCCATGCTACTTATAACTCAGGGCCCCTACCTCCCCCAAATAAAGAAGGTGCTCACTTATGGGTGGCATAACTATGTTTATAAGTTGGGCATAGTCAGCCAATCGCATATGTGTTTATATGCAAACAAATGCAATTGCAATCAGCTTCCAGTTTCTTGTATTGTCTAAATGCAAGACAATGGGTGCATAAGCGATTGGCTGTGGCACGGCCCAGTGCATTTTAATTCCAGTAAAAAAACTGAATCAAAACGCAAACATGTGACAGCACCCTTAGGCCCCTTTCACACAAACATTAAGGGGATGTATATCCGCCCGTACAATTTGTGACCAAAGGTCTGTTCCCATAGATGCCTATGGTGTCTGGCAATGGAATGGTGAACACAACATGTGTCACTGTACCATATTGCCCATGGGAAAAAGAGCTTGCTGTATATTTTCCCATTTTTACGGGCACAAACACATTCTAATAAGCCTCAGAGTGTGTTTGCTAGTTGCATTTGTGTATGCGTTTGTACACGAATCCCAGAAACGCATATAAAAGTCTAGTAAAAATTTTAATCATTGTTTAAGTCAGGGGCCTCCACCAGATTTTGCGCCCAGGGGCCCCCACCAACCTTAATCCGGCCCTGTACACAAGAATACAAATAATATACATAACAACATTGTTCAACACTTGAAGTGTTTTCAGTAATTCGATTAGAAGTTCAAATTGGTGGGCAGGTCTCCAAACACATAATCAGGATACCATTTAAATCCAGTATATGTGGCATTGGGGTCTGGATAAATATCTCTAATTTTATTCACCACACAAGATGGTAAAGGTATCCTATTTCCTTGTCCAAGAAATCCATAAACCAGATTGGTAACCTTGACATAACATGCATTGCTATGTACATAAGAAATAAAAAACACCCTCATACTTACCACTGGGTTGGTACTCACAGCTGCAGTAGCACCATCTGCTGATTCATCTTCTGAGCTTTCCTAAAGTAGAGAATAAATCTTTTTCATTTACCATTTCTAAAAAAAAAGCATGCAAAGAGTGTAAAATTGTAAAGAGACAAACCTCTTGATTTTGTTCGAATTCAACATCAGACTCTGGAAGCACAACTTCTTCATAAAGTAAGTCATCTACTTCATGGGCCTAAGAGGATGAATATAGAGTAAAAATACAGTAGTAGTAGCCATAGCAGCTGCTATGGGGCCAGCTGTGTCATGGGCCCCAGCATCTGGCCTGGCACATGGTCTTGCTGCGGCAGGGTACCACCAGGTCGTTCCGCAGGTGCGACTAGCCCGTGGTGGCTGCCAAGGTAGTAATGCAGGAGACAATCTGTACCCGGGGTGATGGCAGGAGAATAGCACAGAAAGGCACACTAGGACACTAGGAATCACAGGAGCTGGAACATGGATCAGGAATACAGGAACGGCCTGGCACACAGGAACGCAGGATACACATGAACGGCCTGGCACACAGGAACGCAGGATACACATGAACGGCCTCGCACACAGGAACGCAGGATACACAGGAACGGCCTGGCACACAGGAACGCAGGATACACAGGAACGGCCTGGCACACAGGAACGCAGGAGACACAGGAACGGCCTGGCACACAGGAACACAGGAGACGCAGGAGACACAGGAACGGCCTGGCACACAGGAACACAGGAGACGCAGGAGACACAGGAACGGCCTGGCACACAGGAACACAGGAGACGCAGGAGACACAGGAACGGCCTGGCACACAGGAACACAGGAGACACAGGAACGGCCTGGCACACAGGAAAGGAGGATAAATAGGGGAGCTTTCCCTTCAGGAGAAGGCTTGAAGATCCGACAAGGGTCACAGGAAGGGGCAGGAATTTATATGAGACCAGCTGCAATTATCCTAGGAGACGGACTTGGCATGATCAAAAGACTATTGCGGTGCCAGGGACAGAATGCATCATATCATGGAAGATGATTTCTACTTCACAAAATGTTGCAGAGGCAGCACTAGAATGATTAGAGTGTCAGCACTTCTACAAATGCATCAGATATTGAATTCTGTCCCCGTTAGTGCATTTAGCACTTTACACTGCACTTCTCACGTTCTGTCCTTTGATAAATAGAATATATATATATATATAGATAGATAATTTGATAAAAACAGCAGATTGATATACAATACCTAGATATAAATATATAGGAGTCATCAAGACTCCTCTTACATAGATGTGTAGTAGGATGCATATCATATAGCATAGAACTAAGAGATAAAGCCCTGCAGTTACAGATTCTAATTTATAGTATAGTATTACAGTATCATTCATAACACTTTGCTATCATTACCATTATTTTATTGTGTGAGGGATCTATTGCCTTTGCCTTGAAAATCTGACACTTTGCTGAGGAAAGATGCAGTAGCTGGACAGGATGGAATATTCTCTGTGCACTGTGTAGGAAACAGGAAGGTGTAGTGGGCAGGATGCAGCAGAGCCTGGAAGGTGTAGTGGGTGGCGTTGCCAGCGCCGTGTAGGCTGGAATGGGTGGATACATTCCCTGCTGTGTTTACAGCACAATGCACTGTGGGGAGTGTAGTTTCTGCAGCACAAAAACGTCCATACAGGAAGCTGAGATTGTAAACATTTGCAGGCTGATGTGTAACCTCATATGCAGGGAGGATTCAAAGTTTGAATAAAGGTAAGGCATGGTCATTAGGGTGATGATTGATGACTACTGGGAACATCTGGTGAATTTTTATAGTCCCGGATAACCCCTTTAAGTATTAACGAGCAGCTGGACAGGTGTACCTAATAAAGTGGCCGGTGAGTGTATGTACTAGGTATAGAGGTAAGATAGATATATATTAGCGTTAGTTAAGTGGGATAAAAGAGGAAGGGATGAAATTTATGACACCTTATTATTGGGGGTGAGGGGGAGGAGGAGGGAAATGATTCATTATATGGGAGGGTTAAATAGAATTGGTAAATATAAGGTTTAAGAATGCGGAACTAGTCACGAAAATAAGAATTTTGGGGATATAAAAAACAAACACTCTAATCAATATATAGGACTTGTGGGAAACACAAAAGGATACAACACGGTTGTTAATAATTAGAGTACATGATTTTACACATAATTCACAGAGGAAAATATATATGTTCACGGAGAAAATGGAACATGATTATAGTAGTAGGGGGATATCGCATATGAATGTTTTGTTAGGTAGAAGGAAGTAGATGTATTTTTTAGCATTGGATATATATGTATATGTACACTGTTTTATTTATTTATTTTCTACCTTAACCCCTTAAGGACGCAGCCTGTTTGTAGGTTAAGGCTCGGTCCTTTTTTCAGAAATTTGACCAGTGTCTCTTCCTGTGGTAATAACTTTTCAACGCTTTAAGATATCCTTGTGATTTTGAGATTGTTTTCTCGTGAGACATTGTAGTTTATGTTAGTAGTATCATTTCGGTGATCCGTTCCTTTTTGGGGGGGCAAAAATTCACAAATTTAGGAAAAATTTGAAAAAAATTACAATTTTCAAAGTTTCAAATGTTATACTTTTTAGACAAAATGTCACACCACAATTTTTTTGGGGTAGAAACCTTTTGCCATTGGTCTTCTTTTTATTTCCATTATTTGTTTTACGTTCCCATTTTTTTTACGGATGTGAGAAGGTTTCAAGTGTTAGTAGCAAATTCTCAGATTTTTTTAAAATTTGAAAAATGTAAAATTTTTGGTGACCAATGCAGTTTGGAAGTGCTCTATAAAGGCTTTTGTACTATATACCCCCACAAGTAACGCCATTTTATGAACCTAACATCTCAACCTATTCAAATCAGCATTTAGGAAGTCTGTTAACCCTTTTATTATTTTTCCAGAAGCAAACAAAAATGGATTTGAAATTCTGAAATTTCAATTTTTGATTACGATATTTCTCATTTAGCCCTAAAATGGACACATTCATTAGAAATTTGAGGTAAATAAACATCCCAAAATTATTGCCCTGCTTCCTCCGAGTACGGCAATACCAGACATGTGGATGTCAAGTGCTCCTTTGTCGCACAGCGATGTCCAGAACAGAGTTCGTACTATTGCGTTTTTGGAAGGCCAATTTGGCTGCAAATGTTTTGTGGTGCCACAGTGTACTTGAAGAGCCCCTGAAGTAACAGTATAATAGAAAACCCCCAAAAATGTCACCATTTTGGAAACTAGACCCCTCAAAGAATTCATCTGGGGTTGTGGTGAGCATTTTAACTCCCAACACGCTGGTCAAAATCTAATGCAAAGTAAATGGTGCAGAGTAAAAAATGCGTTTTTATTGCAAAAATGTCAGTTTAGTGCCTAATATATTGCGCCCAACCCATGGCACTTTAGACAAACACCCCAAAAATCATTCTGCGGGTTGTCCCTAGTACAGCAATATCACACATGTGCCAATAATTGACAGGCTGGGCATACAGTAGGCCTGAGACGGAAAGGAGTGAAATTTAGCTTTTCCAGCTCCTTTTTCACACGTTTGGATTTGGAGTGCCATGTCATGTTGGCAGGGCCCGTGAGGTACCAGTGCAATAGAAACCCCCGATAATTTATACCATTTTGGAAACTAGACCCCTCAAAGAATTCATCTGGGGTTGTGGTGAGAATTTTAACCCCCAACAAGCAGGTCAAAATTGAATGCACAGTAAATGGTACATAGTAAAAAATTGCGTTTTTATTGCAAAATTGTCAGTTTAGTGCCTAATATATTGCGCCCAACCCATAGCAATTTAGACAAACACCCCAAAAATCATTCTGCGGGTTGTCCCGAGTACGGCAATATCACACATGTGCCAATAATTGACAGGCTGGGCATACAGTAGGCCTGAGAAGGAAAGGAGTGAAATTTTGATTTTTCGCCTCCTTTTTCACACGTTTGGATTCGGAGTGCCATGTGATGTTTGCAGGGTCCGTGAGGTACCAGTGCAATAGAAACCCCCAATAATTTATACCATTTTGGAAACTAGACCCCTCAAAGAATTCATCTGGGGTTGTGGTGAGAATTTTAACCCCCAACAAGCAGGTCAAAATTGAATGCACAGTAAATGGTGCATAGTAAAAATTGCGTTTTTATTGCAAAAATGTCAGTTTAGTGCCTAATATATTCTGCCCAACCCATAGCAATTTAGACAAACACCCCAAAAATCATTCTGCGGGTTGTCCCGAGTACGGCAATATCACACATGTGCCAATAATTGACAGGCTGGGCATACAGTAGGCCTGAGAAGGAAAGGAGTGAAATTTTGATTTTTCGCCTCCTTTTTCACACGTTTGGATTCGGAGTGCCATGTGATGTTTGCAGGGTCCGTGAGGTACCAGTGCAATAGAAACCCCCAATAATTTATACCATTTTGGAAACTAGACCCCTCAAAGAATTCATCTGGGGTTGTGGTGAGAATTTTAACCCCCAACAAGCAGGTCAAAATTGAATGCACAGTAAATGGTACATAGTAAAAAATTGCGTTTTTATTGCAAAATTGTCAGTTTAGTGCCTAATATATTGCGCCCAACCCATAGCAATTTAGACAAACACCCCAAAAATCATTCTGCGGGTTGTCCCGAGTACGGCAATATCACACATGTGCCAATAATTGACAGGCTGGGCATACAGTAGGCCTGAGAAGGAAAGGAGTGAAATTTTGATTTTTCGCCTCCTTTTTCACACGTTTGGATTCGGAGTGCCATGTGATGTTTGCAGGGTCCGTGAGGTACCAGTGCAATAGAAACCCCCAATAATTTATACCATTTTGGAAACTAGACCCCTCAAAGAATTCATCTGGGGTTGTGGTGAGAATTTTAACCCCCAACAAGCAGGTCAAAATTGAATGCACAGTAAATGGTACATAGTAAAAAATTGCGTTTTTATTGCAAAATTGTCAGTTTAGTGCCTAATATATTGCGCCCAACCCATAGCAATTTAGACAAACACCCCAAAAATCATTCTGCGGGTTGTCCCGAGTACGGCAATATCACACATGTGCCAATAATTGACAGGTTGGGCACACGGTAGGCCTGAGACGGAAAGGAGTGAAATTTAGCTTTTCCAGCTCCTTTTTCACACGTTTGGATTTGGAGTGCCATGTCATGTTGGCAGGGCCCGTGAGGTACCAGTGCAATAGAAACCCCCGATAATTTATACCATTTTGGAAACTAGACCCCTCAAAGAATTCATCTGGGGTTAGGGTGAGAATTTTAACCCCCAACATGCAGGTCAAAATTGAATGCACAGTAAATGGTGCATAGTAAAAATTGCGTTTTTATTGCAAAAATGTCAGTTTAGTGCCTAATATATTGTGCCCAACCCATGGCAATTTAGACAAACACCCCAAAAATCATTCTGCGGGTTGTCCCGAGTACGGCAATATCACACATGTGCCAATAATTAGCAGGCTGGGCACACGGCAGGCCTGAGAAGGAATGGAATAAGATTTTGCTTTTGGAGCACCCTTTTCACTAGACTGATGTTGGGGTGCCCCTGAGGTACCAGTGCAATAGGAACCCCCGACTAGTGACCCCGTTTTTGGAAATGGCACACCTCAAAGAATTTATCTGGGGTTGTATGAGCATTTTAACCCCTGAAATGCTGGCCCAAATGTCATACAAAGTGAATGGGTCAATGTAGAAATAGCATTGTTTTCTCAAATGTGCCATTGTAGTGACAAATGAAAACAGCCCAACTCATGCCACTATGGATAAACACCCCAAAAATCTTTCTGCGGGTGATTACGAGTACGGCAATACCCCATGTGTGGCAATAGTCTACAGGCTGGGGACACGGCCGGGCTGAGAAGAGACCAGCAATATTTAGCTTTTGAAGCACCCTTTTCACTAGAATGTTATTGGGGTGCCCCTGAGGTACCAGTGCAATAGAATCCCCCGAGTATTGACCCCGTTTATGGAAAGGGCACACCTCAAAGAATTGATCTAGGGTTGTATGAGCATTTTAACCCCTGAGATGCTGGCCCAAATGTAACACAAAGTGAATGGTTCAGTGTAGAAATAGCATTGTTTTCTCAAATGTGCCATTGTAGTGACAAATGAAAACAGCCCAACTCATGCCACTGTGGATAAACACCCCAAAAATCATTCTGCGGGTGATTACGGGTATGGCAATACCCCATGTATGGCAATAGGCTACAAGGTGGAGACACGGCAGAGCTCGGAATAGAATGGTATTTGGAGCACAGACATTTAATTTTTTTTTACATCAAAAAACATTTGTAGATGCCCTTAGGGATCAGTACAGTAGAAACCCCTAAAAGCTGACCCTATTTACAAACTACACCCCTCCATGAATAAATCTAGGGGTGTAGTGAGCATTTTAACCCCACAGGTGGACCCCAAGGATGATGCATAATGGATAGTGCATAGTACAAATTATCCATTATGTCATCTTGTGCCCAGCTCCTGCCACGGGAGACAAAAACCCCAAAAATCATCATGTGGGTTCTCCCGGGTACGGCAATACCCCATATGTGGCAATAATCTACAGGCTGGGCACACGGAAGAGCTCAGCAGGGAAGGTGCGGCATGCGGCATGATGTATAAGCTGTGTGAGCTGTGTGCATCAGGGTACAATTATACATCCAGGGACGTGTGATATATCCTAAAACACTCCTTCATGCATAACCCTGGTTTGTCGGGGCATGTGTCACACTGATATATGGTTTCCTTCCTTATGCCCCTTTTTGAGCACACCCTGCACCTTTTTTGATTCCTTCCCTTGCTGGCTGTTTGGGGAACTTCTCCTGGAAAGTGCTGCCCTGGTACAATCCGTGATGTGGCCTCGCTTCCAGACGTGCTAGCACTCTCCCCTTCCTGGTCTCTAAAAATCAGCTTCTTGACTACCACCTCTTGAAATTCCAGGAAAGTTCCCCTCTGGCCGGCATATCGATGCAGCACAAAAGCATTATACAATGCCATCTGCATGATGTGCACGGCCAGCTTCTTGTACCACACCCTCGACTTCCGCATGGCATTGTACGGCTGAAGTACCTGGTCCGACAAATCCACCCCTCCCATGTACTTATTATAATCCAAAATGCAGTCCGGCTTGGGGGCTTCTGCACTGGTACCCCGTACATGGGCAGGGGTGGTGGTGTGCCCATGTATTGTTGTTAGTACAAGGACATCCCTCTTGTCCTTGTACCTAACACACAATACTGAGTCGCTGCTTAGTGCTCGGCTCTCATGCCTTCTGAGCTTTTCCCCTAGCAGCGACTTAGGGAGACCTCTCTGATTTTTCCTAACAGTGCCACATGCCGCAGTTTGTCTGGAAGCGAGGCACTTGAACAGCGTAATACTCGTATAAAAATTATCCAGGTAGAGGTGGTAGCCCTGGTCCAATAGTGGGTGCACCAAATCCCACACTATCTTTCCAGCTATTCCCAGGAAGGGGGGGCATTCAGGGGGCACTATCCTAGAGTCCTTCCCTTCATATACCCTGAACCTAAAAGTGTACCCTGATGCACTCTCACACAGCTTATACATCTTCACGCCATACCGTGCCCTCTTACTGGGCAGGTACTGGCGGAACTGAAGTCTCCCTTTGAAATGTACCAGGGACTCGTCCACTGATATGTGCCTCTTTGGAGTATACACATCCATAAATTGGGCACTCAGGTAGTCTAATATGGGTCGGACCTTATATAGCCTATCATAACTGGGGTCATCTCTGGGTGGGCACTGAGAATTGTCAGCAAAATGCAGAAACCTATGGATGGCTTCAAAGCGCATCCTATTCATTGCCATGCGGAACATCGGGGTGTGGTACAGAATGTCTGTGCTCCAATAATCCCTAATAGAGGGCTTTTTGACGAGTCCCATAAGAAGTACTATGCCCCAATACTTCTCCATCTCTGCTGCACTAACAGGGGTCCACCTGTAGGGTTGCGCATAAAAAGAAGTGGGCTTGTGGGCAATGTATTGTGCAGCGTAGAGATTAGTCTGGGACACCATCAAACTAATAAGCTCCTCAGTAAAAAAAATCTTAAAGTAGTCCACTGGTCCGAGCCCTGCCGTGTCTCTGTGTATCCCAGGGCTGGCCGTAAAATCAGGGACCTGAGGGGCATAACTACTGGGGGTCACCCATGTGGGGTCAGAAGTCCCGGGCACTCCAGCAGAAGTCCCGGGCACTCCAGCAGAAGTCCCGGGCACTCCAGCAGGAGTCCCGGGCACTCCAGCAGGAGTCCCGGGCACTCCAGCAGGAGTCCCGGGCACTCCAGCAGGAGTCCCGGGCACTCCAGCAGGAGTCCCGGGCACTCCAGCAGGAGTCCCGGGCACTCCAGCAGGAGTCCCGGGCACTCCAGCAGGAGTCCCGGGCACTCTGGCACTACTGCGTAAGCGCCTTCTCGGGGGTTCCTCTGACTCGCTTTGTGAGGACGAGGAAGACAAATAAAACTCGTCCCCACTTGCTGACTCCGTATCGGAGGCCATAAAACTATAGACCTCCAGATCCGTATACGTCTTTTGAGACATGATGGGGGTGATAGTATGCAACCTACACTACAACTACTCCACTCCACTACTACACCGCCTTCTCCTCCTCACAACGCCTTCTCCTCCTCACAACGCCTTCTCCTCCACTACACTCCTTCTCCTCCTCACAACGCCTTCTCCTCCACTACACTCCTTCCTCACAACGCCTTCACCTCCTCACAATGCCTTCTCCTCCTCACAACGCCTTCTCCACCACACACGCCTTCTCCTCCACTACACTCCTTCTCCTCCTCACAACGCCTTCTCCTCCACTACACTCCTTCTCCTCCTCACAACGCCTTCTCCTCCACTACAATCCTTCCTCACAACGCCTTCTCCTCCTCACAACGCCTTCTCCTCCTCACAACGCCTTCTCCTCCTCACAACGCCTTCTCCTCCTCACAACGCCTTCTCCTCCTCACAACGCCTTCTCCTCCTCACAACGCCTTCTCCTCCTCACAACGCCTTCTCCTCCTCACAACGCCTTCTCCACCACACACGCCTTCTCCTCCACTACACTCCTTCTCCTCCTCACAACGCCTTCTCCTCCACTACACTCCTTCCTCACAACGCCTTCTCCTCCTCACAACGCCTTCTCCTCCTCACAACGCCTTCTCCTCCTCACAACGCCTTCTCCTCCTCACAACGCCTTCTCCACCACACACGCCTTCTCCTCCACTACACTCCTTCTCCTCCTCACAACGCCTTCTCCTCCACTACACTCCTTCTCCTCCTCACAACGCCTTCTCCTCCACTAACGCCTTCTCCTCCACTACACTCCTTCTCCTCCTCACAACGCCTTCTCCTCCTCACAACGCCTTCTCCTCCTCACAACGCCTTCTCCTCCACACACGCCTTCTCCTCCACTAACGCCTTCTCCTCCACTAACGCCTTCTCCTCCACTACACTCCTTCTCCTCCTCACAACGCCTTCTCCTCCTCACAACGCCTTCTCCTCCACACACGCCTTCTCCTCCACCACACGCCTTCTCCTCCACCACACGCCTTCTCCTCTACTAACGCCTTCTCCTCCACAAACGCCTTCTCCTCCACTAAACTCCTACTCCACACACTTCGCACTTAAAAGTGCGGTTTGGGGGGAAAGGGAATACAGATGATGGGGGGGATAGTACAGGGAAGTGGGATTACACTGGGAGGGGATGGAGGATGGGTGTAGTAGTTTTTTTTTTCACTTTTACGGACAGATCCTAAAACCCTCTGCTCTCCAACACTACCAAACGCAGAATGGCGGCGTTGGAGAGCATGGAGGGTGTTGGGTCTGCCCTCCACAGTCACTGATCGCTGTGATTGGCCAGTCTGTACAGACGGGCCAATCACAGCGATCTACATCACAGGACCAATCAGATCGGTCCTGTGATGTCAGAGGGGGACGTCCCCTCTCGATCCCAGCATGCTCCGGGGTTTTGTCATCCCGTCTCGCGACGGGATGACATCATTAACCCCGGAGCCGCCAGCCTGCAGCCTCCGATCGCTGCAATTGGCCGTCTGTAAAGACGGGCCAATCGCAGCGATCGACATCACAGGACCGACATGACAGGTCCTGTGATGTCAGAGGGGGGATGTCCCCTCGCGATCCCGCCAGGTTTCGGCGGTCGGTCATCCCGTCTTGCGACGGGATGACCGAATTTGAACATGTTGCGCCGCTGGCGGATATATCCGCCATCGAGCGCTAACTCACTGCGCTCGATGGCGGATATATCCGCCGCGGAGCGGCAAGGGGTTAAAATTGTCCCTTGTCTCCTCCCACCTCCACCCCCTTTTTTTCCCTCTCCTTTTCCCTTCTTTTCCCTTTTTCTTCCCTTTCTCCTTTCTTTTTCCCTCCTCCTTCTCATGCATTCCAAATGAATTTCAGAAATTGTAGTAACTGGTATAGCTACGTACTGACTCTCTATACATGAGATAATTGTCATTTTAAGGGAGGCGATGAGATGGGGAAAGAGTGGGACTCGAGTCTCTACAGGCTCATGGAATTTTGGTAACGCTCAAAAGAATACACCTCTCTAGTGGGTTAGGTGAGATACAACCCCTCTAGTGTGGGATTGTACTTGAGCGCTTTCCGACGCTACCTACCTACTGAATTTAGCTAGGGCTAAGAGAGGTAATAGGGATTTTTTTTTGTTGTTTGTTTTGTTCTGTTTTTTTTTGGGGGGCCCCCCTCGTCTTCCTCCCCCATTACTATATTTGTAACCTTACACCTATCGTTTCCCCCTCCTAATCTTAAAAAGGATATTGTATGGTCATGGACCAGCTACATATAGTATCTTTGAACACAAAGGGTTTAAATATACCTGAGAAAAAAATCTCTCTGTTGCGTTTGCTCAAAAAACAAAAAGCCTCTATTGTATTAATACAAGAAACACATTTTCGATCAGACCAAATCCCTAGGCTCTTTGATAGGAATTACTTGTATATCATAGCTCCTCCTTAGATTCTAAGACAAAAGGGACTTCTATTATCTTCTCAAAGAATACACTGTGGGAATTAATAGATAAGAAAATTGACGAAGAAGGTCGTTATGTATTTGTTAAAGGCAAAATAGCCTCAGCTTTATATACTTTAGGATCAATATATTTACCAAATACCGGTCAAGCTAAAGCCCTTAAAGATATCTTACATGAAATGGAGGAGTTCATCGAAGGAACACTCATTATAGGAGGAGATATAAATTTGGCCTTAGATCCAATCTTAGATACGTCAAGTGGTAGATCTTCAATCTCTCAGGGAATAAGAAGGGCTTTTGAAAGGACTTTACATACTTTCCAACTGATGGATACGTGGAGATTTCTCCATCCAGCTGAGAAAGATTACACCTTCTTTTCGCATACGCATAATGTTTATTCTAGAATTAACTATATCTTTATGTCTCACCAGGCTCTAACACATCTGGAGGATGCAAAGATCTTCCCGATTTCATTTTCAGATCATGCATTGATCTCGGTCTCCTTATCCTCTCCTCCCCTTAAAGCGAGGAGTTGGGACTGGAGATTAAATGTGAGCATATTAGATGACAAAATGATAGTCGAGGAGCTATCAGCCAAAATAAATAATTTCTTTGAACAAAATGACACGCCAGATATCTCAAAACAGTGGCTATGGGAGGCACACAAAAACCACATTAGGGGCATGCTGGTGGAAATTGAATCACGAATTAAGAAAAAACACAACACCCAGGTAGAAGATTGATTAAAACAGATACAACAAATAGAGAAAATACATAAAAGATCAGCTCAGCAGGATCTGGGAGCACATCTATGTCAACTTAGGGAGCAGTATAAAACAGTAACATTTAATAAAGCCAAAGCAACATTACAGAGATGCCACTTTTACGAGTTTGGAAACAAACCAGGGAAGATATTAGCCAGAGCCTTGAGAGATCAGAGAAGTAGGGCATATATATCTAAGATTGCAAATACTCACAATCAATTGGTCCCATTACCATCCCAAATTTCAGAGACCTTCTGTAAATATTATTCTGACTTATACAATATAAAAGAGAGAGAGGATATTGAGGTCCCAAAGACTGTATTACAAAAATATCTTGAGGACTCGAATATGCCTAAGCTTCCGATAGAGGCAATTGAAGATCTAGATAGACCTATTTCAGTACATGAATTTCAGGAGGCAATCCTATCAACAGCATCAGGAAAAGCCCCAGGACCCGATAGGTTTACAATAAAATATTATAAAACCTTCTCAACACAACTTCAAAACAGATTTTTAGAAACATTTAATACAATTCAATCAGGTGAACCCCTTCCACCAGGACTGCTGAGAGCACATATCTCTGTGATACATAAAGAGGGTAAAGACCCAAATCTCTGTGCGAACTATAGACCAATTTCGCTCCTTAACTCAGATCTGAAGTTATTTGCGAAGATCCTGGCCAATCGGCTTTCACCTTACCTGGTGAATATAGTACATAGAGATCAAATAGGCTTCATGCCTACTAGGGAATCAAGAGATGGGACAATTAGAGTGATTAATGTAATCCATGAGATCCGGAGGAGGGACATCCCTGCAGTCCTCTTATCTGCTGACGCGGAGAAAGCATTCGATAGAATACGTTGGGATTTCATCAAGAGCTCCTTAACTCATATAGGTTTGGGGGTGGGAATGCAAACATGGATTGGAGCTTTATATGAAAACCCAACCGCTGCAGTTAAAATAAATGGTGTTACATCTAAATATTTGTCTCTATCGAATGGAACCAGACAGGGATGCCCCCTCTCCCCTCTCATATTCTCTTTAGTCATCGAACCACTTTTATGTGCTGTCAGGGCTAATAAAGATATAGAAGGTATTAAAATTGGACAGAGGAACCATAAAGTGTCCGCCTATGCGGACGATTTATTATTTTTCATTTCTAAACCAAATATCTCATTGCTGAGCCTGATGGTAGAACTACAAAATTATTCTAAACTATCATTGTACAAAATAAATTTAAATAAATCCGAAATACTAAACATCTCCATCCCCAGTAGAAAGGCAGTCAATCTGAAGGAGAAATTTCCCTTCAAATGGAGTACAGAAGAGATTAAATATTTAGGGATCACTTTAACAGCTGACTTAAATAGATTATTCAGAAAGAATTTTATACCGTTAAGGAATCAGGTAGAGAGAGATCTAGAGAACTGAGGCAAAGGGACTTTTTCCTGGTTGGGCAGATGTTCTATAATAAAAATGAATTTACTCCCAAGAATTTTGTATTTTCTACAAGCAATCCCAATTACAATCCCCAAATCATTTTTTCAAAGAATATCTTCATATATCTTCGCCTTTATCTGGAGGGGGAAGAAGGCGAGATTCTCAAGAGAGATATTATACAGGTCAAAATTTAAAGGAGGATTGGGAGTGCCAAAAATATTTAGATATTATATAGCCACCCATCTATCAAGGGTAATTGATTGGCATAGACATAAAGATCTGAAATTATGGGTGGAAATAGAAGAAAATATATCTCCGATCTCTCTTAAAACTTCCCCCTGGATTCAACTACCATGTATAGCTGATCTTAAACATCCAACCATAACTCCAACTTAAAAGATCTGTAACAAATATCTACTAGGAAGTAATCTCTCTCCTACATTGTCCCCCCTCTTTCCCATTCTAGATAATCCAAAATTTGCTCCAGGTAGGGAAGACCAGGGATTCAAAGAGTGGAATAAATTTGGGAGAACATACGCTAAGGATTACATAAAGGAGAATGAGTGGTGGACGCTGAGGGACTTAATTTCACAGGAGACTCCTAGCAAGCTGGGTTACTGGAGAGCACTCCAACTACATCATTTTTTAAGATCCCTACCACCAGCAGGCTCCTTTTGGGGAGAAAGAAAGGGGGGAACCCTATGTGTGTGTTTTTTTTGTTTGTTTGTTGTTTTCTGTTATTATACAGGTAGATTTGAAAATCTGATAGTGATGAATGTACAGTTGGTATTAGAGAGGGCAGCCATAATGCCATTAGAAAATGATCATACTTTTTTTTTTTCACTCTTTCTGCCCTGCTTAGGTAAATTAGGGGTGGGTGGGAATCGGGGGAATTGTATATACATATGGATTGTATTTGTCTATTTTGTAGCATATGTGTATTTATTGAAAATATTTAAATAAAGAATTTTAAAAAAAGAACCTTTTACCATTCTTGCCGATAAATGCATGACAATAATATTTTCCTCTTCCCTCCTTCCACACGCAGGAATATGAGAAAAATATTCCTGCTATTCAGCTATTTGCTAGGTTAGTCAGACTACTTAGTTCAAATAGTTTGCACTTTTGATCCAAGCCCATCATTGCAGATAGCCATACAGACAAGAAAAAACAAACACTAATTTAATGAAGGGGTGCTATATAATATACCTAGCCTTTTGCTGCCAGGAACGCACCTCTTACACCCTGTCTAACACATCCTGGATATTGAGACCCATAACATTTGATTTGTGGCACCTAGAAACACAGTCTTCATCTGAAAGAAGAGTTGTGTTTAAAGAAGTTTTGTTTCTTTGTGCAAGATAATAGGAGATATGTACTGTTATTTTTACAATCAGCAATTTGATCTTCATATACAGATCCCATTTCCAACTATCACTTCAACTGCTAATATATCCAGTTCTGTGGCACTTACACATTACAATCCTTATGTGGACTCTTATCTTTGACAACACGTATGTTCAGGTTATTAACTCCATGCTACTCAAAATAATCAGAGAGCACACTTGCACTTGTTTGGGATCTTTTACTTTCAGTAATTGAGCACACGATAAGCTCTCTGCTGCTGCAATATTTCCTGCACAGAGTGGGGGAGTAGCTTGGAGCGTAATTTCCACTTTCGCTTCAGGCAGCAAATAGGCTAGAATCGGCCCCTACGACAACATTCATACTACCACCACGGAAGACACAGCTACTGAACAATTCACTTTAGAATATATCTGACAAAGAACCCATAGCACACATTGCACATCCTGTTGGATTCTGTACAGTGTCCCGACTTACTACACTCTCAATGCATTTGTCTCCCTCCCACTTTTCATTACTTTAAATTTTTGTTTTATAGAACCTTCTTTAGCACACCATTTTTTCCATTTTAGTTCAATTAGGTGTCATTTAATGGGAACATGTCAGCTTGTTTGGGACCACTACGCTGCCAGCATGCCATTATCCAGCTGGATTTTAGAGTCCCAAGCCTGTTAAACCAAGTCCTGCCCACATGCCAAGTATAAAGATAATCCAAAGAGAGGGAGGCTGGGGGTTGCCTCATTTGAAGCTGCTTCAACCCTTCAGTACATTTGTCCTAATGAAGCTAAATTCAGTATTAATAGTTTTACTACACTTGATTCTGATGTACAGTGAATACAGTTTACCTTCTGTTTTGGAGTCAACTTTAATCAGCTATTAATTTTTTTTTAAACTTAAATAACATATGAAATAAGAGGACTATATCATAGGTAAATATTGGCATCAGAGATTTCCAAGAAAATTTATTTTTATTTTATGATTGAAAACAGTTAGCCATTTCCTTGAATACACTGAACTACTTTTAAAGTAAACTCATTTTTCTCAATGAAGAAATGCTGGGATTTTAATGACTTTACTGGAAATGATGAACACGTCTGAAGGAACCAATTCTTGGGTTGGAAGCTCCCCAGTCACTGTATCTCCTGTACTCTCCAGGTCTCAGGTAATACTGACGTCCCCTGTAGTTGGGCTCCTCATAAAACATCCAGTATCCATCATGCACATGACAGGAATGAATGTCGTTGTAGCGGAATCTCTCATAAACATGAGGACAATCTTCATTGAACTCCATCATCTGACCACGGAAATCTTCCTTTTCATAAATCCTGACTCTGAATGAACCTTGATGCTGTTGTCAGTAAAAATTATAGAATTATTTGAAACATTTTAATGACATGAAATATTTTTGGAATGCATATACACAATAGTTATTTATCTATCAAGGGTATCCATTCAATGGATTTAAAACATTAAAGTTGTCAATGAAAACTGTAAATATAAAATGTGAACTATTATACCTTGAAAGATTGTAAAATAAGGGTTATTTAATTAAAAATCTGTTAAAAAAAATTTACCTGAGGGCTTAAACGACAAGACCGTATAGAGTCATTGTAGCCCATCCATTGCTGGAAGTCAGGATACTCTCCTCTATGAAGGAAGTACTGGTGTCCTCTGTAGTTAGGGTGTTCATAAAGGATCCAGTTACCACTTTCTACACGGATAGAGTTACAACGTCTGAAGTATGAGGACAATTCTGGACATTCAGAGTGACACTCATAAGAGCGACCCTGAAAGTTCCTGTCTTCATAGAAAATGATCTACATGGATGAAATAAAATTAATAAAAAATAAAATTGTTATACTACAAGGACATGAACCTAATAAAAAAACGCGCTGTATTACATCATCAATTTTTACATTTAGCCTTTCAGCATGAATCATCTCAGGCTCTCTTCATCTCAGTTGCGTATGAGCTAAGAGACATTTTTTAGGTAAATAGGGGAGGATTCTACTAATTACTTTGTTAGGGAAAAGAGAGGGATGAGGGAAGGGAAAAGTTGTTAGTGTGTACGCTAAAATATAAGTTTTATTAATTCTTATAAAATAGTTTATATATTTATTTGTGAAGTATATCCAAAAAACTAGTATGGCTTCACTTGTATCACCATACTATATGGTAGCCAGAGAGGCTGTCAGGTGCCAGCCCAGGACAGCTATACAGGAGTGGATCCCCTAATTCTTCCTGTTACTTCTCCTGTAAAGATATAAAACGTCCCCCTACAATATTCTTATATAAGGAAGTATTTGGGAGACAGAGTATTATCACTGTGCAGCAGCGAGATGCCACTGCGCAATCTGCTCTGGTAGTAAATACAATCTAGTGCTACTATTGTATAGACACCAAAACACCTTTGCAAGCAGCATAATAATTTTCTTGTGCAGCAGTATGGTTTCACTAAATAGTTCAAAATCGCTGCCTCAGAGACACAATAAGGCGCTGCTCTTATGTGTATACAGTATCACCGTTACTTCTCCTGCAACTACACACTGCAACTCAGTCTGAATACGGGGTAAGTAGAGTATAGAGATGCTCCCAGCTGTAGGCTCACAGCTTGTAATGAGCCGGCTGCACACGGCAGTCTCTGCACCTAATGCTGTGGCATGGTATAGAGCAGTTCACACTATGTGGATGAATTTACATGCTCTCATTGTTCCGCGGTGTATCGCAGAACTTCTGCCATTATTCGATCGGCGTCCTGCAGCGTGCTGACATACCCTTCTAATTGCTGATAGGGCAGCAGTAGAGTGATGTGCGGCAAGCGATCTTCAGTGATATGAAATAATGTGAATAAAAACTGTCTCTTATTTACTAGTCCCTAAACTCTGGCTATCATAACAAACAGTGTCCAAGCTTCTTCTAGGGGCCATTCTACTAAGGATATTTCATTCACTACTTAATACTTTAGGGTGCTGCTAGTTGAGGAGGGTAATTACTTGTGAGTTAATATTACCAAAACATTCAAATTTTTACAACAATATATGATCTAAAACAGATAACAAAATCATTTTATAACATACACTAGGAAAATGCATTTGGTACAAATGGATACTTTTATTTTCTTACCTTTCCCATTTTGCCTTTTGGACTAGTGTTATCCAATATCAGTCTTAACCACCAGTTACCAGTAGTGCAGAGACCCTTTTATACTTCCATCCTCTATTGTGTTTAGATACTGCTGACATTTTGCCAACTAATCAGAATGAAAAGCTTTGTTTACTGAAGACTTTTCAGTATCTGCTGTGGCTTTTGTTGCAGTATTTTTGCTTGCACAACTTTTTAGAAGCTTCTCCGAGAACATTACACATAAATCTTTTATTGAAAATAAGTTTTATATATCGTTACCTCAAGTCAAGTATAGCACAGCCTGAATAATTCTTTTTTTTTTTTTTTTTGCTTTATTATATTTGCAATTATGAAGAGAAAACAACAAAGTAGAAAAATACAAATATAAAGTCCTAGGCTGTTTAAGTAATGACTATTCACCCCTTTGCACACCTATATGTTATAGTACGTCCTTGAACGTAGATCCTATTATGTCCACCTTCTGGCACTGGGTCGTGATGGAATTGGCACCAGAAGCAGTGAGTTTTAACTCCTTCCACACCATGGTCAAGCATGATGCAGGGTGCTCGGGTCTTCCTCCTAAGGATTGGACCCCAGAGGCTTCTTACCAGGGATCTGGTCCTCTTCAGGGCAACCACGAGGTCTGCCAAGTGCCCCGAAGTCTGCCAAGCGCAGTGAAAACTGTCTGCAGATGCTTCTGCATGCTAGCCAGGACATCAGTATTGTAGCTCAGTGTCTTGGACTTGAACCAGCAATAACCCCCCTACCCTATTGTACCCCTATTGTATTCCCCTACCCTCATTCTGTCTTTAGCACTGGAGCGAATGTATCCCTCCTTTACAAAGTTGGTTTTAAACTGTAAGCCTATAATGTATTTAAACTTGGCTGATATGTCCTTGTATTTTTTTGGCAAAAGAAAAAAAACAATTACAAAAAATAAAGAATCTTAGATTTTAAAAAGTTTTTACTCAATAAAATTTAGAGCATAAGTATAACTGGTGAAATGCAAGTTAAAATGTAAATTTTAATACAGCAAATATTTAAAATGAGAAGTCAAACACAATGGGGCACATTTATTTACCCGGTCGGTAAAATAAGATTTTGCGCCTGATTTCCTGAATGTGTTGCTTCCCCGATCAGGTCCACCGGAGTTCACCTTCTTTTTCCCAGTGTATGTAAGTGCATGTGTAGCGACAGTCTGACTTCTGTTGCATGAAAGTCATCGCGTGCGCCAAAATCTCCTCCTAAATACCTGTCCCAGTGGTGCATTCCCTGCAAACGTCAGAATATCTGAGGAGAGTGGGACGGCTTGGCCCTTAGTAAATAAGCCCCAATGACTCTACACACATCGAAAAATGCTAAAATGCCACCCTCAGGGTAATATGCTTTAAGCCCCAAACGCTTGGCACTGATCACTACAAATGGTGATCAGCCTGTAAATAATACACTATAAGAGAGTAAACGTATGGATAGTACACAGAAACAGACAAAAATAATGTCGTATAAGGTATGTATACTGAGGAACACAGGTACTATGTTGCTTATCAATTAAGATAAGACGTCCATGATATAAGGATTCCTGGGTAGAAGACATTGAAAGAAAACAGAAACAGAAAAAGCAATGCAGTTTGAAGTTTAAGGATAGCATAAGGTGAAATTTAAACTGGATCCTGAAGTCACCCTCACAGATGGCTGGGACCCTATTATACCCTAGTGCCTCAACTCGGGGCAAAGACCCTATATGACCATCACCCCAATTGGCTACATGGCGGATGTCTGAGACTTGAGCTCCTGCTAAGCAGACTCAGCTTAACAGATATTTTGCGGCTCATTCCCCTCAGTCCCCGTGGAGTAAGAAGAACCAATGTGATGTAGAAAAATACTGAAAAAATAAGCTGACCATGCCGGTGGTGCGGAAATACAAAATGGCACCCGATCCTCCACCAGAATTTTACTGCAAGATAATTCAGATGCTGACAGCCTGGCAGACCATGAGCCAGTCACGACTTTGCTACTATAGCACCACTATTTAAGTCGGTACTGCCGAAGATCCTGGAACAAGCCCTGACCCAGTAATGATGGAACTATCAGGGTGGAAATAAGGTCGGTGGGGAGAAAAGTGGAGACACTGGAAGGCAACAGGGCCACCATTGTTGAATATAACACAGTGCTAGCTCACAGCCTAACAATACAGGTAGAAGGGCTGAACATGGCTTTGATACTAATTGAGGACAAAGAAAGTAGGAGCGGACGTAAAAACATCAGAAATGCAATTCACTCCTTCACTAGATGTCTTCCATTTTAATGCAGTCACAATGTAGTAATAATCTTTATTTTCATGCAGTCACAATGTAGTAGAAGAAAGCAGGAGACGTATGTAGCCATACCGTCTAAAATGGGAGGAGCAAGCATACGCGTTTCAAGTGCCTTATGCACTCTTAGACATGGCATCAAACAAAAAACATCAGGATTATGGGACTGCCAATTCCTCATGATACGCTAGCAGAAACAGCAAACATACAAAGATACAGAGGACATACTCAAAGCAGCAAGAGAGGTCAAGGATTTTGAATATGAAGAGACTGTTTCCTTATAAGTACTCTTTTCTATTGAACATGCTCTTTTCTGTTTTACACATTCTATTTGGCTGTATGTTTTTACTTTACTGTAAGCTCTCTTTAATACGTCTCCGGGGTAACCCTTTTCTTAGAACCTTTCCCTTAACAAATTGCCATGTTTATTATAGAGATCCGTGCTTGTACAGTACAATTTTTCCTTATATTGTTAATCCACGTTTTTGTGGTGTGAACTTGCATAATTTTTTGACGTGGGTTTTTCTTCTGAAAAAGAATCCCCCTCATGATGAATTTCTAGATCTAGAAATGTAATTTCTGTTTCACTTTTCTCCAGGGAGAAAGAGATACCCCAAGAATTATTATTTAAATATTCTTGAAACTTTGTACCTTACTCAATAGGTCCTGACCACAAGGAGAACAAATCATCTATAAAGCATCTATATGTTCACGGAATGTTTTTTTTTTTTCATTTTGTATATGTATATTTTTCATTTTGTATCTTCAAAGGCTCCCATAAATAAGTTTACAAATGTGGGGGCCACTCTTGTCCCCATAGCTTTACTGAGCTTCTAGTGGTACAGCTTTGGGTTATAGGTAAAATAATTATTCTTTAGTACTATATGCAGACAGTCTAAGATGAAAGACCTTTTCTCTTTGGTAATTTTTGCTTCTTTTCTAAGATGTAGGTCGACTTTTTTATAATATTTAACCCCTTCCCGACGCGCGCCGTACTAGTACGGCGCGCGCCGGGTCCCGGTGCATGGAGAGGGCTCGCGGGCCGAGCCCTCTCCATAGCCGGTAAGTCTTTGCTGCATATTGCAGCAAAGGCTTACCGGTAACACCCGCGATCGGTGCTAGCACCGATCGCGGGTGCTTTCACCGCGATCGCCTCCGGCAATGCAATGCAACGTCACGGGGAGCGGTGATCCGTTGCCATGACAGCATCGGGCCTCAAGAAGGCCCGAAGCTGTCTCGTTTTAACCTATTCATTACAATGTGCTATCAGCACATTGTAATGAATGAGGAGTAAAATCCCCATATACTGCCATATTGCAGTATGGCAGTATATGGTAGGATCGATCAGACAACCTAGGGTTAAAGTACCCTAGGGAGTCTGAAAAATAGTTAAAGTGAAAGTAAAAAAAAGTTTAAAAAAAAAAAATTATATTAAAAAAACCTAAAAATTCAAATCACCCCCCTTTCCCTAGAACTGATATTAATATTAATAAACAGTAAAAATCATAAACACATTAGGTATCACCGCGTCCGAAAATGTCCGATCTATCAAAATATAATAACGGTTTTTCACTGCGTTTAACCCCGTAACGGAAAATAGCGTCCAAAGTCAAAAATGACATTTTTTTGCCATTTTGGAAAATATAAAAAAATTAATAAAAAGTGATCAAAAGGTCGCACAGTCCCAAAAATTATAGTAATGAAAACGCCATCAAAAGTCGCAAAAAATGACACCACCCACAGCTCCGTACACCAAAGTATGAAAAAGTTATTAGCGCCAGAAGATGGCAAAATCAAAAAAAAAATTTTTGTACAGGAGGTTTTAATTTTTTTAAATGTATGAAAACATTATAAAACCTGTACAAATGTGGTATCCCTGTGATCGTTGCAACCCAAAGAATAAAGTAGACCTGTCCTTTGGGACGCAGAGTGAAAGCTGTGAAATCCAAGCCCACAAGAAAACGTCGCAAATGTGTTTTTTCACCATTTTCACTGCATTTGGAATTTTTTTCCCGCTTCCCAGTACGCGCCATGGAATATTAAATACAGTCACTACGAAGTGCAATTTGTTACGCAGAAAATAAGCCATAACAGAGCTCTTTATGTGGAAAAATAAAAAAGTTATAGATTTTTGAAGGTGGGGTGTGAAAAATGGAAGTGAAAAAACTAAAAAAGGCCAAGTCGTTAAGGGGTTAATATAAGTATTATAAAATATTATTTAAAAAAATATTATTAAAAAGTCGTCAAGAACCCCACCCTGGAGATCCAGAAACATATAAACAAGTTCATGGATAGCCCTTTGAAAAAAGGCCTAATTACCAAAGAAGAAAAGAACTTCCTATTTACTCCTTTTCCATCCATGGCATATTTCTATTTCTTGCCGAAAATCCACAAAGATACAAAAAAAAAACACCTGGCAGACGCATTATATCTGGGATTGGATCAATAATGAGCAATATATCTCATTCTTTGTATCTCATTTTGCAAAAATATGTTAGACGCTTTATAGATGATTTGTTCTTGTTGTGGTTAGGACCTATTGAGTAATGTACAAAGTTTCAAGAATATTTAAATAATAATTCTTGGGGTATCTCTTTCTCCCTGGAGAAAAGTGATGGATTTCTACATTTCTAGAGATCCATCACAAGGGGATTCTTTCAGAACAAAAACCCACTTCAAAAAGTAGATAATAATTATCTAGAATATACAAGTTCATACCACAAAAAGTGGATACACAAAAACAATATACCATTCTCTCAGTATAAGAGGATAAGGAATAATTGTACAATCACAGATCTCTATAATAATCAAGCTAATTTGTTAATCGAAAGGTTCCAAGAAGAGGGTTCCCCCAGAGACATATTAACCCCTTAATGCCGCAGCCCTTTTTTCGTTTTTGCGTTTTCATTTTTCACTCCCCACCTTCAAAAATCTATAACTTTTTTATTTTTCCATGTACAGAGCTGTGTTATGGCTTATTTTCTGCGTAACAAATTACACTTCAAAAGGGTGGTATTTAATATTCCATGCCGTGTACTGGGAAGCAGGAAAAAAATTCCAAATGCAGTGAAATTGGTAAAAAAAAATGCATTTGTGCCGTATTCTTGTGGGCTTGGATTTGGACATGTCTACTTTATTCTTTGGGTTGGTATGATTACAGAGTACCAAATTTGTATAGGTTTTATAATGTTTTCATACATTTAAAAAATATAAACCTCCTGTACAGAAATTATTTTTGGGATTTTGCCGTCTTCTGGCGCTAATACCTTTTTTATACTTTGGATTCTCCGGTGTACGGAGCTTTGGGAGGTGTAATTTTTTGCGGATTTTGATAACATTTACAATGCTATCATTTTTAGGACTGTACGATAGAGATGAGCGAACATACTCGTCCGAGCTTGATGCTCGATCGAGCATTAGCGTACTCGTAACTGCTCGTTGCTCGGACGAGTATTTCGCCCGCTCGAGAAAATGGCAGCTCCCGCCGTTTTGCTTTTTGGCGGCCAGAAACAGAGCCAATCACAAGCCAGGAGACTCTGCACTCCACCCAGCATGACGTGGTACCCTTACACGTCGATAGCAGTGGTTGGCTGGCCAGATCAGGTGACCCTGGGATAGACTAGCCGCTGCCCGCGCTGCTCGGATCATTCTCTGTCTGGATGCCGCTAGGGAGAGAGCTGCTGCTGGTCAGGGAAAGCGTTAGGGTGTTCTATTAGCTTACTGTTAGGCAGGAGTGATTCTACAACAACCCAACAGCCCTTCTTAGGGCTACAATAACGTTATACTTTTTTTTTTTATTTGCTTGTGGCTGGGCTTGCTGGCACTAGTAGTGCAGCTAGTACCATATTGTGAGGAATTAGCAGGGGGACTTGCTACCGTTGTGTTTAGCTCTTAGTGACACACATATCCACCTCAAACACCAAAGTGGGAAAATTTATTAGGGGTTTGATTTCAATTAGGCACAGTCTGCCAGTTTCTTTTTATTTTACGTTTATTTTTTTAATAACTCAGTGTCATCTCATCTTGCATAGTAGTGTGCTTTAATACTTGGCTAGAAAATAGCCATAGGAGAATCCAAACGGCTTACTTACGCCTGCAGTAGCGTTATATATATTTGATTTCTGGTTGATCTGCTGGTGGCTGTAGTTGCTGCAGTGCATCTACTAGCAAATTGTGAGCAATTTGGAGTGAGACTTGCGACCACTGTGTTTTGTGCTTAGTGACGCACATATCCATCGCAAAGACCGAAGTGGGAAAATTTATTAGGGCCCGGGGTTGTATTTCAATTAGGCACAGTCTGCCATTTCCTTTTTTATTTTACGTTTATTTTTTTCATAACTCAGCGTCATCTCATCTGGCATAGTAGTGTGCTTTAATACTTGGCTAGAAAATAGCCATAGGAGAATCCAAACGGCTTACTTACGCCTACAGTAGCGTTGTATATATTTGATTTATGGTTGATCTGCTGGTGGCTGTAGTTGCTGCAGTGCATCTACTAGCAAATTGTTAGCAATTTGGAGTGAGACTTGCGACCACTGTGTTTTGCGCTTAGTGACGCACATATCCATCGCAAAGACCGAAGTGGGAAAATTTATTAGGGCCCGGGGTTGTATTTCAATTAGGCACAGTCTGCCATTTCCTTTTTTATTTTACGTTTATTTTTTTCATAACTCAGCGTCATCTCATCTGGCATAGTAGTGTGCTTTAATACTTGGCTAGAAAATAGCCATAGGAGAATCCAAACGGCTTACTTACGCCTACAGTAGCGTTATATATATTTGATTTCTGGTTGATCTGCTGGTGGCTGTAGTTGCTGCAGTGCATCTACTAGCAAATTGTGAGCAATTTGGAGTGAGACTTGCGACCACTGTGTTTTGCGCTTAGTGACGCACATATCCATCGCAAAGACCGAAGTGGGAAAATTTATTAGGGCCCGGGGTTGTATTTCAATTAGGCACAGTCTGCCATTTCCTTTTTTATTTTACGTTTATTTTTTTCATAACTCAGCATCATCTCATCTGGCATAGTAGTGTGCTTTAATACTTGGCTAGAAAATAGCCATAGGAGAATGCAAACGGCTTACTTACGCCTACAGTAGCGTTATATATATTTGATTTCTGGTTGATCTGCTGGTGGCTGTAGTTGCTGCAGTGCATCTACTAGCAAATTGTGAGCAATTTGGAGTGAGACTTGCGACCACTGTGTTTTGCGCTTAGTGACGCACATATCCATCGCAAAGACCGAAGTGGGAAAATTTATTAGGGCCCGGGGTTGTATTTCAATTAGGCACAGTCTGCCATTTCCTTTTTTATTTTACGTTTATTTTTTTCATAACTCAGCGTCATCTCATCTGGCATAGTAGTGTGCTTTAATACTTGGCTAGAAAATAGCCATAGGAGAATCCAAACGGCTTACTTACGCCTACAGTAGCGTTATATATATTTGATTTCTGGTTGATCTGCTGGTGGCTGTAGTTGCTGCAGTGCATCTACTAGCAAATTGTGAGCAATTTGGAGTGAGACTTGCGACCACTGTGTTTTGCGCTTAGTGACGCACATATCCATCGCAAAGACCGAAGTGGGAAAATTTATTAGGGCCCGGGGTTGGATTTCAATTAGGCACAGTCTGCCATTTCCTTTTTTATTTTACGTTTATTTTTTTAATAACTCAGTGTCATCTCATCTGGCATAGCAGTGTGCTTTCATACTTGGCTAGAAAATAGCCATAGCAATAGGATAGCATCGTTTGGTTTTAAAAACTAAAAAACACACAAAAAAAAAAAAACACAAAAAAAAGTTACAAAAAAAATTAAAGTTATAACTCTCATTTTCAAAATGTTTAACCCGAGGGCTAGGGGTAGAGGACGAGGGCGGGGACGTGGGCGTCCAACTACTGCAGGGGTCAGAGGCCGTGGTCCTGGGCGGGGTGAGACACCACCTGCTTATGAGGGAGCAGGGGAACGCCGCAGAGCTACACTCCCTAGGTTCATGTCTGAAGTTACTGGGACTCGTGGTAGAGCACTGTTGAGGCCAGAACAGTGCGAACAGGTGATGTCGTGGATTGCCGACAATGCTTCGAGCAATTTGTCCACCAGTCAGTCTTCCACACAGTCCACCCATGTCACCGAAATCGGCACTCCTCCAGCTCCTGCACCTCAGCCTCCTCCCCCCCAGTCTGCCCCCTCCCAGCAAAATTTGCCATTTGAACCGGCATACTCTGAGGAACTGTTTTCTGGACCCTTCCCACAGTCACAAACCACTTGTCCGGTTGCTGATGAGCAATTTTCCGATGCCCAGGTTTTCCACCAGTCGCAGTCTGTGGGTGATGAAGACCTTGTTGACGTACTGGAAGAAGTGTGTAAAGAGGTGTCCGACGATGAGGAGACACGGTTGTCAGACAGTGGGGAAGTTGTTGTCAGGGCAGGAAGTCCGATGGGGGAGCAGACTGAGGGATCGGAGGATGATGAGGTGACAGACCCAAGCTGGGTTGAGAGGCCGGGTGAACACAGTGCTTCTGAGACGGAGGAGAGTCCTCGACCAGAACAGGTTGGAAGAGGCAGTGGTGGGGCCAGACGGAGAGGCAGGGCCAGAGCTGGTGCATCAGCGCCAAATGTGTCAACTAGTGAAGCTCCCGTGGCGAGGGCTCCTGCGGCGAGGGCTAGATTTTCAGAAGTCTGGAGGTTCTTTAAGGTAACACCGGATGACCGACGGACTGTGGTGTGCCACATTTGCCAAACCAGGATCAGCAGGGGTTCCACCACTAATAGCTTAACTACCACCAGTATGCGCAGGCATATGAATGCTAAACACCCCACTCAGTGGCAACAAGCGCGTTCACCTCCGGCCGTGCACACCACTGCTCCTTCCTCTGTGTCAGCTGATAGTCAGCCCCCTGCCCAGGACCCTGCCACAAAAACCCCATCGTCGCCTCCACGATCCTCCACAGCATCCACCAGCGTTCAGCTCTCCATACCCCAGACGCTGGAGCGGAAACGCAAATATAGTGCAACCCACCCGCACGCCCAAGCCCTTAATGTGCACATCTCCAGATTGCTAAGCCTGGAGATGCTGCCCTATAGGCTAGTAGAGACCGAGGCCTTTCGCAGCCTCATGGCGGCGGCCGCCCCTCGGTATTCGGTCCCCAGCCGCCACTACTTTTCCCGATGTGCCGTCCCAGCCCTGCACCAGCACGTGTCAGACAACATAATCCGTGCCCTGACCAACGCCGTTTCTGACAAGGTCCACCTGACCACGGACACGTGGACGAGTGCTGCCGGGCAGGGCCACTATATATCGCTGACGGCACATTGGGTTAACTTGGTGGAGGCTGGGACCGAGTCTGACCCTGCGGCTGGTCATATACTGCCGACGCCGAGGATTGCGGGGCCTACCTCGGTCCAGGTGTTTCAGGCCTACTATGCCTCCTCCTCCTCCCACCCCTCCTCCACCTCCTCCTCCGAACGACCATCCGTGGGCATGGCGCCATCAGTCGGTAGCTCTAGGCACAGCAGCAGTGCCGTCGCTAAGCGACAGCAGGCGGTGCTCAAACTGCTGAGCCTAGGCGATAAAAGGCACACCGCCCAAGAACTATTACAGGGCATCACGGCGCAGACTGATCTGTGGCTGGCACCGCTGAACCTGAAGCCAGGCATGGTTGTGTGTGACAACGGCCGTAACCTGGTGGCGGCTCTGCAACTCGGCAGAATGACACATGTGCCATGCCTGGCCCATGTGTTAAATCTCATAGTTCAGCTTTTCCTCAAGACATACCCCAATCTGTCTGATTTGCTCACCAAGGTACTCCGCATCTGTGCGCATTTCAGGAAGTCCAGCACAGATGCTGCCACTCTCAGGGCAGCGCAGCGCCGCCTCCAACTGCCCGCTCACCGACTGTTGTGCGACGTGCCCACGAGGTGGAATTCAACACTGACCATGTTATCCAGAGTTTACCAGCAGCGCCGAGCGATTGTAGACTGCCAGATGTCAACTTCCACCAGAACTGGTAGTCAGGTCAGTCAGCTTCCTCAAGTCTACAATGAGGAGTGGACGTGGATGTCTGATATCTGTCAGGTGCTGAGTAACTTTGAGGAGTCAACACAGATGGTCAGTGGCGATGCCGCCATCATCAGCCTCACCATCCCGCTGCTTGGCCTGTTGAAAAACTCTCTGGTCAGCATGAAGTCGGAAGCTTTGCGCTCCTCACAAGAGACGGGGGAAGAAGATTCCCTTGTTGATAGCCAAAGCACCCTTAGGTCTGTTTCTCAGCGCATATCGGAGGAGGTGGAGGTAGAGGAGGATGAGGAGGAAGAGGAGGAGAATGTTGGCGAGACACAAGAGGGGACCATTGTTGAGTCCTTCACTGTTGAGCGTGTATGGGCAGAAGAAGAGGAGTTGGAGGAGGAGGAAATGGACAGTCAGGCCAGTGAGGGGAGTGAATTCTTACGCGTTGGTACTCTGGCGCATATGGCAGATTTCATGCTAGGCTGCCTATCCCGTGACCCTCGCGTTCAAAGAATTTATTCCAGCACCGATTACTGGGTGTTCACTCTCCTGGACCCACGGTACAAGCAAAATCTTTCCACTCTCATCCCTGGAGAGGAAAGGAGTGTGAGAATGCATGAATACCAGCAGGCCCTGGTGCAGAAGCTGAAACAGTATTTCCCTTCTGACAGCGCTAGCGGCAGAGTGCGTAGTTCTGCGGGACAAGTAGCGAGGGAGAGTAGGCGAGCAGGCAGCTTGTCCAGCACTGGCAAGGGTACGCTTTACAAGGCTTTTGCCAGCTTTATGTCACCCCAGCAAGACACTGTCACCTGTCCCCAGTCTCGGCAGAGTAGGACTGATCTTTACAGAAAGATGGTGAGGGAGTACGTAGCTGACCATACCATCGTCCTAAATGATCACACAGCTCCCTACAACTACTGGGTTTCAAAGCTGGACATGTGGCACGAACTGGCGCTGTACGCCTTGGAGGTTCTTGCCTGCCCTGCCGCTAGCGTCTTGTCCGAGCGGGTTTTCAGTGCAGCTGGTGGCATCATCACCGATAAGCGTACACGCCTGTCGACTGACAGCGCTGACAGGCTGACGCTTATCAAGATGAATAAAGCCTGGATTTCTCCTAATTTCCAATCTCCACCAGGTGAAGGAAGCTCAACCTGAATAATTTATCCACTCCTCCTACTCCTCATTTTCCTCCTTCTCCTCCTCTTTGTACAGTAAAGCAGAGGAAACTGGCTATTTTTTGACAGGGCCCACTGGCTCTAGCTATAGTACTTTATGCATTTAATTTTTCTGGAGGGCCACCTACCTGCTCCTCTGGTTTGAAAACTTTTTTGGACTGCCACATACAGGCACTCAATCTATTCCATTTTTCTGGAGGGCCACCTACCTGCTCCTCTGGTTTGAAAACTTTTTTGGACTGCCACATACAGGCACTCAATCTATTCCATTTTTCTGGAGGGCCACCTACCTGCTCCTCTGGTTTGAAAACTTTTTTGGACTGCCACATACAGGCACTCAATCTATTCCATTTTTCTGGAGGGCCACCTACCTGCTCCTCTGGTTTGAAAACTTTTTTGGACTGCCATATACAGGCACTATCCAAATTGAATTGAGCGCCAGCTCCATGCCAAGAACTAACTAACATAGTTTTAACTGCAGCACCTTTAATCTACTACTAGTTTACTGCCTCCATACATGGCCGCCTTATCAAACGTGCTGTGTCAGGCAGAATTTTGGGTTGTTTTCATGGCTTCCACAACAAACTTGTTAACTTTGTCGCCACCCTGCTGTGTAATCCTCAAAATATACTGGCAAACTTTTACCATTTACGGATATTATTTCAGCGCTTCTTGCGCAACTGTTTACATTCCCCTCACCCGCCATATTCCAAACTTATAAGAACGCTACTACACTTAACTTGGTGCAGGCTGGGACCGAGTCTGATCCTGGGGCTGGTCATATACTGCCGACGCAGAGGATTGCGGGGCCTACCTCGGTCCAGGTGTTTCAGGCCTACTATGCCTCCTCCTCCTCCCACCCCTCCTCCACCTCCTCCTCCTCCGAATTACCATCCGTGGGCATGGCGCCATCAGTCGGTAGCTCTAGGCACAGCAGCAGTGCCGTCGCTAAGCGACAGCAGGCGGTGCTCAAACTGCTGAGCCTAGGCGATAAAAGGCACACCGCCCAAGAGCTATTACAGGGCATTCCACATCAAACTTGTTAACTTTGTCGCCACCGTGCTGTGTAAGCCACAAAATATACTGGAAAACTTTTTTCATTTACGGATATTATTTCAGCGCTTCTTGCGCAGATGTTTACATTCCCCTCACCCGCCATATCCCAAACTTATAAGAACGCTACTACACTTGATCTTATACAAAAGGTTCTTAGAAGTGCTGTTTGGGGAGTAGCCTAGAGACAGGGGCTTGGATTGGCGAAAGCTCGCCTGGCAGCGGAGCGCCAGCTCCATGCCAAGATCCAACTAACATAGTTTTAACTGCAGCACCTTTAATCTACTACTAGTTCACTGCCTCCATACATGGTCCTCCTCTTATCAAACGAGCTGTGTCAGGCAGAATTTTGGATTGTTTTCATGGCTTCCATGTTAACTTTGTCGCCACCCTGCTGTGTAATCCACAAAATATACTGGCAAACTTTTATCATGTACCGATATTATTTGAGCGCTTCTTGCTCACCTCCTTTGGTTCCTCTCTGCCACCCATTGGTTTGAAGCCTGAGTCCATTTAGGGTATGTTGCCATGACACTCTCTAGCCTGCCGCTGCTGCCGCTGCCTCTGCATGCCGTCCCCTATAGTGTCAGGGTCAATTATTGGATGTTTAAGATGCTATCTAGCCTCATTCGGTCACTCTGTCATGGCCATGCTGTTGCCCATAATTTTGGCATAATAGTGCGATTAAGCAGCCTCAGAGGCATCCATGCATGCTGCCCCTGCTGTTTCCTGTCCATTTCCGTGGTGTTTCCATCCTTTTCTGAGGTTGACAGGTGTTTGGCCAAGCTTCCCTGTGCAGAGCCTTGGTCCCCTTGAAAAATGCTCGAGTCTCCCATTGACTTCAATGGGGCTCGTTACTCGAAACGAGCACTCGAGCATCGGGAAAAGTTCGTCTCGAATAACGAGTACCCGAGCATTTTAGTGCTCGCTCATCTCTACTGTACGACCTTTTGATCTTATTAATTTTTTAAAAATGGCAAAATAGTGCAATTTTTGAATTTGGGCATGATTTTCTGTTACGGGATTAAACGCTGTGAAAAACAGTTATTATATTTTTATAGATCGGGCATAGATCGGGCATCAGGCAGAGGGCTCAGCCCGTGAGCCCACTCCATGCACCCACTGCCGGCATGAAACGCAGTATTACATCACATGTCTGTAAGGGGTTAAAGAGAGCTTACAGTAAAGCAAAAACATACAGCCTAATATAATGTGTAAAACAGAAAATAGCAAGAACAATAGAAAAGAGTACTTATTAGGAAACAAATGTTATCACTAGATATAATGTTAACTAGAGATACATATTTGAAAGATTATCTTCCGAGCCGTAGAAAAATTATTTATAGGAGGGCGGCAACCATTAGAAATATCCTAGCACCTGGTGTGCACAAGAGACGTTCCAGATTGAAAACTTATATTGTTCTTATGGATATTTTATTCCTGAAAGAATAAATTATTTTAAAGCTAAGCTACAACCTATCAGAGCCATTTAGAGTTCAAAACAGAAAATACCCCACACGGGGTTGGAACTGTTCCAACTTTGAGGAAGGAAACAGCATCATAAATGCAGCAGCAGTAAAAGGTCTCCTTGTACATACACAACTCCCCCAGGTTAGTAGTTCATTATACTACTAAGTTATTGTACTTTCAAAGGTTAATACACTATAGAAGCGCCCCTTGTCTCCCCTATTTTTTCTGTATTTTAAGCGTGTAACAAGAAAAAAATCTCAACATCTCATTCCCTGGATATGTTAAAGCATTCCACTTATAGCATTCCACTATAACCACTTTTAATGACACAAGGCAGATTTTAAAAATGGGTTCTTGTCCTTTTGGCCAAAATACGCTGCGTCATGAAGTAGTTAAAAAAGGTGTCTCCTAACCACTAAGAAGCTGTACAGCTTCTCCAAACACCATATGCAGCTATTGTATACAGGCAACTTACATATGAATACCCGGAAGCAGAAATCACCTTGCTTACTCTCTGCCTTTTTAACATGTAACATATTTCTGCCAATCTTGGTGTTCTTTGGCATTTGCCAATCATCCTACATGGTGTTGAGCTGTAAGCTTATAAACATTGGGCCCTCAAACCACCCTCATGTAGTGTTTTGACACTTTGAGCAGACACATAGATATAATTGGCCTGTTGGAGGCTATTCTAAAGGGCTCTGGAAATGCTCCTCCTTGCAAAATGAAGGATGTAGTAGTTCTGCTGCTGGGTTGTTTCCCCCTACGGCCTTCTCCACATCTGTTCTGTGTTCCATACTCTAGACCAACACAGCTAACCTGCTTGACACAACTCACATTGATGTGCCATCTTGTATGAGCTGCATTACCTTAACAACTTCCTTGGTTTTTAGATATATTTTATTCCTTTGATAGGGGGGAGAATAGAAAATAAATATAGTAATGTAAATGTGATCAGCACGTACAGAGCTACTCCTTTGAAGAGAATATCTTGCTGATTTCTATTCATTTATACTTGCTGTTTGTGCCATTTGCACAACAGCAAGAGAAAATCACCAACTATCAATGTTGATTCCATTAATTCCATTGGTTGACTTGGAGTTGTTTGAAGGAAATATACTGTTGAAATCAAGTATGTTAAACCAGGAACACTAACACACAGATCTATGTACTTTTCCGTTTAATCTTCTTTTAGTTGTTATCCAAATCAACTTTTGAAATTATGATAATGAGCCAGGAGGACCCTTTTGGGGACCCTTCAAAGGCTGTTACACTGTTCTCCCCCTTCCTCCTTCTCCTTCAGCACTTCCTCCTTTCTCTTTCTGTTGTATCCATACAGCAGTAGAATAGAGTGGGATGGCGGAGTGCTTCTGCAGTGTATACATGCCTATGAAGCCAGCATCCATATGGGCTCTTGTAGAGCCCTCTTGGCTTATTAGCATACTTTAAAAGTTGATTTTAGAAGAAGGAAGGCCATGGATATAGTATAAATATAATATTTCCACAGCCACAGCCCATGGATCTATGAGTAAGTGCCTTTTGTTTATCTTGCTTGACATTTACCATCTAAATCAAGCATGGAAAATCAGGGACAATTGATCCAGGTACAGTGACTGTGGTAATCTCCCTATATATGTTAACCATAGCCTTCTTTCTTCTAAAATCAACTTTCAAAATTATGCTAATAAACTAGAAGGGCTCTGGGGGTGACGATAGCCTCTCCTTTCTGTTGTATCAAAGGCTGTTTTACTGTGAAGTGTTAAAATCTCTACCAACTTGACTTTATACAATTAATTTACATCTTACCTAAAACCGTCATTCTGATAAAAAAAATACTAAAATACATAATTCTGCTCCAGGTGTCCCTGGGAATCATTCCTATTTATCTATCTATCTATCTATCTATCTATCTATCTATCTATCTATCCCCTATCTATCTATCTATCTATCTATCTATCTATCTATCTATCGATAGACTTGGAGAGTCTTTCCTGACATTTCCTGCTGTGGAGTGTGAGCGGGTTTGTGATCAATCTTCAGTTTCTATCTGTGTGGGTTATTTGCTTATTTAAAAGTGTACAGTCATGGCCAAAAGTTTTGAGAATGACACAAATATTATATTTTGATCACACATGATATGTTTCCCTCTGGTTTTTATGTGTGTTTTTATTACATACAGAAATACAAGTGCAATCATATTATAAGTAACAAAAGCTTTTATTGACATTTAAAATGAGTTAATGTTGCAAGTCAATATTTGCGGTGTTGTCCCTTCAGGACCTCTGCAATTCTCTCTGGCAGCTCTCAATCAACTTGTGGACCAAATCCCGACTGATAGCAGTCCATTCTTGCACAATCAATGCTTGCATTTTGTCACAATTTGTTGTTTTTTGTTTGTCCACCCGTCTCTTGATGATTGACCACAAATCCTAAATGGGATTAAGATCTGGGGAGTTTCCAGGCCATGGACCCAACATCTCTATGTTTTGTTCCCTGAGCCATTTAGTTATCACCTTTGCTTTATGGTAAGGTGCTCCATCATGCTGAAAAAAGGCATTGTTGATCACCAAACTGCTCTTGGATGGTTGGGAGAAGTTGCTCTTGGAGGAGATTCTGGTACCATTCTTTATTCATGGGTGTGTTTTTAGGCAAGACTGTGAGAGAGCCAATTCCCTTGGCTGAGAAGCAACCCCACACATGAATGGTTGCAGGATGCTTTACAGTTGGCATGAGACAAGACTGGTGTTATCGCTCACCTTGTCTTCTCTGAATCAATCTGTTTTTCAGATGCTTCAAACAATCGGAAAGATGATTCGTCACAGAAAATGACTTTACCCCAGTCCTCAGCAGGCCACTCACTGTAACTTTTGCAGAATATCAGTCTGTCCCTGATGTTTTTCTAGAGAGAAGTGGCTTCTTTGCTGCCCTCCTTGACATCAAGCTTTGCTCCAAGAGTCTCCGCCTCACAGTGCGTGCAGATGTACTTACACCTGCCTGCTGCCATTCCTGAGCAAGCTCTGCACTGCTGGTAGCTCGATCCCGAAGCTGAAACACTTTTAAGATACGGTTCTGGCGCTTGCTGGTCCTTTTTGGGTGCCCTGGAGCCGTTTTGGCAACAATGGAACCTCTCTCCTTGAATTCCTTGATGATGCGATAGATTGTTGACTGAGGTGCAATATTTCTAGCTGCGATACTCCTCCTTGTTAGGCCAGTTTTGTGCAGTGAAATGATGACTGCACATGTTTCTTTAGAGATAACCATGGTTAACAGAAAAGAAACAATGATTCCAAGCACCAGCCTCCTTTAAAAGTGTCCAGTGGTGTGATACTTAATCATGACAGATTAATCTCCAGCCCTGTCTTCATCAACACCCACACCTATGTTAATGGAAACTGAAACTGAAACGATGTTAGCATCAAACCAACAAGAAAGAAAGACAACCGGCACCACCAAATTCAAGAATCACACAGCTGTGAAACATACAGTCCAAAAGCCTGGGTTGTAGACAGGCATATATACAGTCCCAACGGTGGTGCTCGCAGAAAATAGCATTCATCAGAAATCCAGCGAGGTGACGGGCCATTTCGCGCGGTGTGCGCTTTCCCGAACCTCAGACAACGCGAGACTTCCGAGTGCAGCTGATATACCTGCCTCAGGTTCACGTTGCCTTGGAAACAGTATAAAAACAAAGTATCGAAATGTATACAAAAATTTACAGAAATTTATTTACTAGATTTCGTGAACACTGCCACTCAATTAATACAGGTAAAGGCTGTCCTCGATTAATTAACCATGTTAGAGATCGACATGGAGGTAACCCTGAAGTGCTCAGATTCGCGGGTCTTGAAAAAGTGGAATTGGATCCCCGGGGCGGTGATTGCTCCAAGACCCTTTTACGCCAGGAGGCTAAGCTTATCCTGAAATACAATGCATTAGGCACCATGGGGATAGTAACGACTTGAGTGTTTTTTTATAAATGGGATGCTCTCAGAGTTATTGTATTGCACAATTATATATATATATATATATATATATATATATATATATATATCTGTATTATTAATACTATGCGTTAATATGATTTGTTTTTTATATACGTATCAGGAGCAGACTTACTCTAATATCATCTCCTTTCTTCGTCCGGTCCTCCTGTTGTTCTGTATCTCTCCGTTTTCCGTTGTACCGCCTACTACTTACCTTGATTTATTATCTCCAATATACTCAGTATCGCTCCACTTCCGGTAGGCACAATGACGTGTGTTTCTTTTTTGGTAATTCCGCTGTCACTATAGCCACTTGGTTAGTGACTACTTTTATAGACATTGGGTCAGATTTATCAAGCAGTCTGAAAGTCAGAATATTTCTAGTTGCCTATGGCAACCAATCACAGTTAAGCTTTCATTTTCCCAGTGCTCATGAATATTTTAAAGGGGAACTGTGATTGGTTGCCATGGGCAACTAGAAATATTCTGACTTTCAGACACTTGATAAATCTGCCCCATTGTATCTGATTGTAGTTATTTGCTGATTTTAACACTTTCCTTTTTGTACACATTTTGATACTTTGTTTTTATACTGTTTCCAAGGCAACGCAAACCCGAGGCAGGTATATCAGCTGCACTCAGAAGTCTCGCGTTGTCTGAGGTTCGGGAAGCGCACACCGTGCGAAATGACCCGTCACCTCGGCGTGGCATGCATCTTCCCTGCTATGTATTGTTCCCTGCAATAAAGTAATCTCTTTGCTGGATTACTTAAACGATGTTAGCTGCTCCTTTTAAGGCAGGCCTGCAATTAAGTTGAAATGTGTTTTGGGGGAAAAAGTTCATTTTCTAGGCAAATATTAATTGCTGTTAAGCTGATCACTCTTTATAACATTCTGGAGTATATGTAAATTGCCATTATAAAAACTGATGCAGTAGACTTTGTAAAAATTAGCATTTGTATCATTCTCAAAACCTATGGCCATTACTGTAGGGAAAGCTGAGGAAGAGATAAGTGTGGGTATTTTGTTACTACACTAGTAAGGGCTTCTCTCAGCAGTGCTAGAGCACTGAGCTGTGAGGTAAACAGCTGATTGCAGGGAGAGAGAAGGGGGAGTGTCTACCTCCATAGCCTCAGCTCCTCAGTGAAGACGGAATGTGCCTAGCAACAACTGAGAAGTCACTAACAACAGGGGAAATTCTCCAGAATACAAGAGGAAGGAGCAATATTGGGGTAACTAATCCAATTGAAAAAGGGCTTAAAATTGCCTGCCCTACAACATATCAAAAGTTTTTTGAAATTAAGGTTACAATTTAAAGTTTAAAGTGGAAGGATACTGGTAGCAGTTTATACAGTCAATTTCTGATGGCCGGTTCCCTTTAGAGTGTTCCCTTTTCTTATTTGAGCAGTGTACTATATCAGATTAATCCATGTGTTTGATGCTGAATGATAATTCTGTTATCTTTTGAGACTGTCTAGTGTAAAAGCAATGTACCTTTAAATTCTGGGAGGTTCTGCATTTGGCAAAATAGAGTTTCAAATCCTTTAAGTGACCTATAACATCTTTGTCAGCATCATCCTCTGTAAGTGGTATGTGTCTGAGGAGGCGTTAATTGTATGCCTTGTACTACTATGTGTGGAAATGGGTTTATCTGCTTTGCTTTCTGGATTGATTAGCAATAGATCTGTCTCTTTCTTGCAGCATAGATTTGATCCATCATTAGTAACTCATGATGATTGACAGTCTCACCTATTCCCTGGGCTGTATGGATCTCTGTACTCTGGTCCAATCACTGTTGATGCTGAGGCTGGGAAATCTGTCTCAACTTCCCTTCATTCATTTTGATTGATCAGGCATTTTCGGATGTGGAGATACCTAAGGAGTTTTTGATTTTTAATGTTTATTTATATTTATATGACTTCTAAGGAAAGGTGGGTGATTTGAATTTTTAGGTTTATTTAATAAAAAAAAAAAAAAAATTCAACTTTTTATTTATTTATTTATCTTTACTATTTTTCAGACCCCCTAGTGTACTTTAACCCAGGGTTGCTTGATTGATCCTATCATGTACTGCTGTATGGCAGTACATGGGGATTTTCCTCCTTATTCATTACAATGTGCAAACTGCACATTGTAATGAATGGGTTAAATCTAGACAGCCTCGGGTCTTCGGAAGACCCATGGCTGTCATGGCATCCTTTTGAAGCCGCCGGCAGCTTTGCTGGCACCGATTGTGGGTGTTGCCGGTAAGTGTTTGCTGCAATATGTAGCAAAGACTTACCGGGCTCAGCCCGTGAGCCCTCTCCATTCACATCGTGAATGTGACATAGTACTACGTCACGCGTCGTTAAGGGATTAATCCCCACATAAAGTGATCTTTACAGATTTATGGGATACTACCTCCTGGTCTCATTGTTCCTGTTGGCCAGGCACCCTCCTCTGGATGGTAGCTGCCTAAATGTAGCTAATTTGATCATGTACACACTAGTAATGAAGGACATTATTCTTAGAGAGACTTACATCTATGCAATGGATAGGTTATTAATATAATTTAACTCAAAACCATTTTACCTAATGTTCTAAACACTGTGCATCCTGGATTGGGTCAATCCTAAGATATCTGATATGACCAAAACAGACAGGCTTTGTTCAGGGTAAAGCTGGAAAATGTAATACCTCTAGGTTTAAATGTGCTATTATGCTAAATGCCACCCTTGGTTCAGTTACTGTCATTAGCACTTAATGTTGAATTTTAGGTTCAGTCTTGGAAAGTCTGATGTTTTAGTTTCAACAAAATTTTATTGAATTATTAATTATTAAGTATGAAAGTGCCTTATAATTGGTCATGGCATAACGTATGCCCCTCGTAGGGGGATCTCATGGAAGTAATTTAAGGGTGATGTACAGCCAGCTACTGTATTAAACAAGTGAAAGGGTGAGGAGTTTGGGGAAGAGCAAAGGGTTGGGGAGGTTTGGATTAACCTTAGTATTGTGTTAGTACAAGATCTGTACAGGATATTGCTAAAAGTGAGAGTGGTAACAAACGTTTATTGAGCCATGTATATTCTACCAAGGTCCTTAGAAGGACAATGTCAGAGCCCTGTGCAGTGATCCATGGGTTCTGAATACCTTCAAGTACAGGTAGTGTGTTCTTCCCGATCTCCTCTATCCTCTCAAACAACATTAAAAGGTTTACCGTATATTCCGACGTATAAGACGACCTGGTGTATAAGACGACCCCCCTACTTTCCTGTTTAAAATATAGAGTTTAAGATATATTCGCCGTATAAGACTACCCCTTTTCCAACGCATACAAAACACCGGTAAAATTTTTTAAAAAAACAGATTTGAATTTAACATGGTCCTTTTTTTAATTTAAATTCTTATGACATGCAGGTATATAGCAGGAAAACTGTCGCTCATAAACATAAGGCATACAACAACAACATTACTATCGGTATGCATAAAAACATTGAACACCTCCTCACCAGTAGCCATAATTAATGTCCCCCATCTACCAGTAGCCATAATTAATGTCCCCCATCTACCAGTAGCCATAATTAATGCCACCCATCTACCAGTAGCCATAATTAATGTCCCCCATCTACCAGTAGCCATAGTAATGCCCCCACCCACCAGTAGCCATAAAAATGTCCCCCCCTCACCAGTATCCATAATGAATGTCCCCCCCTCACCAGTATGCATAATTAATGCCCCCCCCTCACCAGTAGCCATAATTAATGTCCCCACCCCCAGCAGTAGCTACAATCAATGTCCCCACCCCCAGCAGTAGCCGTGATTAATGTCCCCCCTAGCAGTAGCCTTGATTAATGTCCCCCCCACCAGTAGCCGTGATTAATGTCCCCCCCCACCAGTAGCCGTGATTAATGTCCCCCATAGGTAATATCCCCCCCAAATAGCCATTTCCTAACTTTCACCTATGCCCCCCCCCCCAAATAGAAACAGGGCCCCATAGATTTAAGCAAAATGAAAAATAAAACTTACCTAGTTATTCCGCTCCTCTTCGCGCTCTCTCTCTCTCTTCTAAAGATCGGCGCAGGCGACGGCTGATGATGCGTCTGCCAGGTCAGGTGCCGGGTCATAAACCTCAGCAGATCCGAAGCAGGCAGGCACGTCATTAAGCCTGTGCCGGCGTCAATGGATGAGGTGGGTGGGGAGGTGGGTGGGACGGGGGCCCGTTCAAATTTTAAATTGTGACAGCTCCGGGCCCTCCTGATCCAGCGCACGGACCAGATGCAGAACAGTCCGTGCGCTGTAAGGAAAAGGCCCGCGGCTCTCACAATTTAAAACATCTGCCCGCTGTGCTGCGCTGAGTTATCAGTTATAGGGGGCAATATGCAGCAAAGACTTACCGGCTATGGAGAGGGCTCAGCCTGTGAGCCCTCTCCATGCAGTGCGACCCGACCGCGAGTGGTCGGGATTACCGGCGTATAAGACGACCCCAGAGAAGACAGAAGATTTTTCTGTCTTCAAAAGTCGTCTTATACGCCGGAATATACGGTACTCTGTTTTTCACCACGGTAAATGACAGATCCACTGTTTTCCATTTTACCACTATATGGATTCTATCTGCCAAGGCTATAAACTGAGTCAATCAATGTGCTTTATTTTTGACCCTTGCTGGTTTATCCAATAGAAGTATTACAGCTGGGGTTGCCGGGGTTGCATTACCTAATACATAGTGGATAAGGGTCTTAATGCAGTTCCAGAGAGAGGCCAGCAGGGGCCAGTGCCACCATATGTGGGCCATATCACCCAGAGCATTACAACCTCTGAAGCAGGTATTGGGTAGTTGGGGGTACACATTGGTCAGATGGGCGGAACGTCATAAACTCTATGTAGTAATCTTTGGGAGGCCTCAGTCAACGATACCTGCTGGCTGGCCTTTGCCAGAGTAGAGCAACAATGTCCCCATCTTGTCAACGACAGTTCACAGCCTAAATCTGATTCAAATTGATCCATAAATCATGACTTGACGTCTGGGGGAGGGGCGTTAAGGATAGAGTATAAGAGGGTAATTGTCCCTCGAACGAATGGGTTATTCAGGCAAAGGCTTTCAAATGCCATTCAGGAGTCTGCGGTAGTGCCTTGGGGTATGGATTGTACAAAGTGTAGTAATTGATTAAGCCTAAAAAGGTTCAGGGGGGGGGGGACTTCAAATATAGTAATAATTTCATTGCTAGTTAAAATTTTGCCCCCAGACATCAGGTGCCTAATGTGGGATATGCCTTTTGCTCCCACCACCTGAATACCCCATGTTCCATCCCTGGGGGAAGGTGGAGTTATTAAACAATGGTAGTAATGGAGAGGGGTTAGATTGGAGCTTCTGTTGAAATCTAATGGATCGCCAAAGTTTTAAGGAGTGTAGTGAGAAAGGGGAAGTGGCTTGTAGCGAGGTGGGCAGGAGACCTGTAATCCAGTACAGGCTCGGCAAGGATGCTGGGTATTGGAGTTGGGATTCAAGTGAAATCCATCTGGGGACATTCTTGAGAGTGGCAATGGTGGCAACTTAAGCAATTTGTGCTCCTTTGTAATAGAGGGAAAAATTAGGAAGTGACAGTGAAATTGATTTTATTTAATTTGTTATTGTGTGGTGGAATTATCTTTTTGGTTTAATTGCTCTATGAATTTTATACATTTTTTCAATTGTATTTTCTTTGAAAGTAGCATCTAAAGCAAAAATTTCTTTGTTTGGTTTAGTTAAATAGTATCTGACAAAGAACGCATATATAAACGTATATGTCGTTGTGACACAACTGCACAATCCCTCACACATCTTGTTGGATTCTTTATGTTGTTCCAATTTACTTGACTCAGGGCCTTTTTCTCATTTTATCATGTGTTTTGAAGACAAAGCCTTTTTTTGTTTTATAGAACCTTCTTCATCGCACAATCCTTATGCATTTTTTCTCATTTAATTTTATTTAGGTGTCATTTAATTGGTACATGTCAGTTTGTTTGGGACCACTACGCTACCAGTATGCTATTATCCAACTAGATTTTAGAGATCTGAACCTGTTTAACCAAGTGCTGCCCGTTGCCAAGATTAAAGATAATCTAAAGAAAAATCGCTGGGCGCTCCCTTATTTGAAGCCGCTTCAGCCCTCAGTGTGATCATACTAATGAAGCTGAAGTCAGTAATAATAGTTTCACTACACTTGCTCCTAAAAACAGATATAGGCGGCTATATAGTGAGATCAATGGGATTGTAATCCAATGTGGATGCAGGCTCCAAGGGTTCGACTCAAAGCACCAAGGGATATCCAAAAATTGCAGGCAGAAGAGCAGCACTCCGTGGTATTCAGTGTTTATTCACAAGTGGAAAATACAGTGCAACGTTTCAGCTAGCTCAATGTAGCCATCTTCAAGCTTGATATGCAGGATGTATGTAGTTTAACCGGGTGCTGAGCTGCAGTAACACACGCCGCTAAAGAACAGTATTCTGTTTTGGACTCATCTTTAACCCTTTCACGACCCGTGACGTAATAGCACGTCACGGGTCGGCCGCTAGTGCATGGAGAGGGCTCACGCGCTGAGCCCTCTCCATAGCCGGTAAGTCTTTGCTGCATATTGCGATCACCTCGATCGCCGCCGGCAATGCTGCCGGTGGCTTCAAAAGGACGGCGGCACGTGGGCGCCGCCATCTCTTCGAGGATCGCCGCTCCCCGTGGCGTCATCGGGGATCGGCGATCCGTCGCCATGGTAACCTCGGGTCTCGCGAAGACCCGAGGCTACTTCAGGTTAACCCATGCATTACAATGTGCTATCAGCACATTGTAATGTATGAGTAGTAAAATCCCCATATACTGCCATACTGTAGTATGGCAGTATATGATAGGATCGTGCAGACCCCCTAGGGTTAAAGTACCCTAGGGAGTCTGAAAAGTACTAAAAATAAAAATAAAAAAAGTTAAAAAAAAAAAAAATTATAATAAAAAACCCTAAAAACTCAAATCACCCCCCTTTCCCTAGAACTGATATAAATATAAATAAACAGTAAAATTCATAAACACATTAGGTATCGCCGCGTCCGAAAATGCCCGATCTATCAAAATATGATAACGGTTTTTCACTGCGTTTAATCCCGTAACGGAAAATCGCGCCCAAAGTCGAAAATGGCATTTTTTTTGTCATTTAAAAAAATTAAAAAAATTCTATAAAAAGTGATCACAAGGTCGAACAGTCCTAAAATTGATAACATTGTAAATGTTATCAAAATCCGCAAAAAACGACACCACCCACAGCTCAGTACACCAAAGTATAAAAAAGTTATTAGCGCCAGAAGATGGCAAAATCCCCCAAAAAATTTTTGTACAGGAGGTTTTAATTTTTTTAAATGTATGAAAACATTATAAAACCTATACAAATTTGGTATCCCCGTAATCGTACCGACCCAAAGAATAAAGTAGACATGTCATTTGGGGCACACAGTGAAATCCGTAAGATCCAAGCCCACAAGAAGGTGGCACAAATGTGTTTTTTTACCAATTTCACTGCATTTGGAATTTTTTTCCTGCTTCATAGTACACGGCATGGAATATTCAATACCATCTCTATGAAGTGCAATTTGTTACGCAGAAAATAAGCTGTCACACAGCTCTGTACATGGAAAAATAAAAAAGTTATGGATTTTTGATCATGGGGAGTAAAAAATGAAAATGAAAAAACAAAAAAGGGCCGGGTCCTGAAAGGGTTAAATAGCTACAAAAGTTTTTGAACTGAAATGACATAACAAATGATAGGACTATATTACAGATAAATATTGGCATCAGAGATTTCCAAGAATATTTATTATTATTTTATGATTGAATACAGTGAACTATTTGCTTGAATACACTGAACCACTTTTCTAATTTATCTCAATGAAGAAATAGTATGATTTTAATGACTTTACTGGAAATGATGAACACGTCTGAAGGAACCAATTCTTGGGTTGGAAGCTCCCCAGTCGCTGTATCTCCTGTACTCTCCAGGTCTCAGGTAATACTGACGTCCCCTGTAGTTGGGCTCCTCATAAAACATCCAGTATCCATCTTGTACTTGACAGGAATGAATGTCGTTGTAGCGGAATCTCTCATAAACATGAGGACAATCTTCATTGAACTCCATCATCTGACCACGGAGATCTTCCTTTTCATAAATCCTGACTCTGAATGAACCTTGATGCTGTTGTCAGGAAAAATGATTGAAATTGAATATTTTCATGAAATAACCTTGGAATGAACATTATTTATGAACTTTATGGAATGAAGTTACTCATCTATCAAGGGTATCTATTCAATGGATGAAAAACATTAAAATTGTCAATGAAAACTATAAATAGAAAGAGTGAATTACAATACCTAGAAAGATTGTCATATTAGGGTTATTTAATTAAAGAAAATATTTTAAAAACAACTGACCTGAGGGCTTAGGCGACAAGATCGTATAGAGTCATTATAACCCATCCATTGCTGGAAGTCAGGATACTCTCCTCTGTGAAGGAAGTACTGGTGTCCTCTGTAGTTGGGGTGTTCATACAAGATCCAGTTACCACTTTCTACACGGATAGAGTTACAACGTCTGAAGTATGAGGACAATTCTGGACATTCAGAGTGGCACTCATAAGAGCGCCCCTGGAAGTTCCTGTCTTCGTAGAAGATAATCTACAAAGATGAAATGAAATTAATAAAATTGCTATACTAAAAAGCCTTGAAATTAGTAAGAAATTAGTAAAAAAATAAATTTTTACATTTACACAAAAAAATGCTGAAACAAGAGTACATCTACATATATGTAATTCAATTAGTGGTTAGTGGACTTGTTCAGGTTAACCAAGTTCACCTAACTTTGTACAAAAGTTCAGTTTAGTTACCTAAACACTCTTCATCGGTGCTGGCACTAATCATTGCAGGTTTTAAAACTTTAAATGTCAATGGCATGGTCAGCTCATCAATCTATACTGATCACAGGTGTTATCTACCTGTGTTCAGTTTCAGGTACTCAACTAAACTTTTATTTGAGGTTCGAACCAACTCAGCAAACCCAAACCAGAACCTGATGGGGTCAGCTCATCACCAATTAAGTTACCTATATTTAGATAAATTCTTGTTTCTGCAACATTTTGAGTAAATGTAAAAATCTTATAATGTAGTTCACAGCTTTATGTTAATTTACATGCCAGCTGCGTGTGTTCACTACTATGTAACCTTGGATTCTCCCGTGGATTCTCTCCAATGCCGGTGGCATTTTAAGGGTTAAGGTCCGCAATTGATGCTTGCAGCCACTCACCATGTCTCTCCCGGTCTTTTCAGCTCATTTGTATTTTGGAGACAATTTTTAGTTAAATGGGGGACGGTTTTAGAAAAGATATTTCAATCATTACTTTGGGGTGCTGCTAGTTTAGGGAGATAGAGGGGGATATTTGCCACGGTATTCACGTAAACGGGAGTTGTATTATAAACAAATATTTTATTCGGGATCTCTGGAACATAATGCATTTTGGAGTCCAATATGACTCCTTTATCAAGCTGAAAGAGAATAAGGGGACATAAAAATACAAGGGGGAAAGTGTAAAATCGTGTATAAAGTATTGAATGATTGGAGCAAGATATAAAAGTAATGGGTACTGATTGTACAAACATTAATCAAATAATATTACAATAAAATAATATTTGGACTATGCATAATTAAGGCACAAATAAAATGTCAAAATATTAACTATGAAATTAATTATTAATTTAAAAATATCAATTATTAATTAATTAAAAAGAACCATTTATTAATTCATTGCTTTAAAATCATAGAGAGAATAGATATTGTGGGAAAATACATATTGACAACTATAGTGTCACATGCTAATGAACCATTAAATTTGTTGGTTTAGAATGATAAAAAACATAACTTTAAAAATATAGACATTAGGTTGGTCTTTATGTGAGAGTACGGAGAAATCATACAGATAAAAAAATAGATGGATGACATTATATTGTTTGTGCTGCTGGTACTTTCCTTTTGTATATATATATGAGGCAATAATATGAACATATCAATAACTGAATGGATAGATGGTTCAGTAAAACATCAGGAGTTTTAAATCTAGAGACTTTTTAATAAATAGATAAATGTGTCAGCATAGCTTGCCTGCAGCATGGGTGAGGGGTTAATTACTGAAATTAGCTTTCAAGTAGCGTATGGCTTACTGTAGATATCTGCTGACTGATGCGACGACGTGTGTTGCATAAGCAAGCATGATCGCGCTCATGGCTCCGATATTGAATAAAAAATGTATATCTGTCAGAACTCGCAAATTGTTCTGATGAGTTCAGGTTTAAAGCTTCTTGCTGGAAAACCACACCCAGAGCTGCCTGTGATAGACAGCTCCATTTCTGATCCTGGGAAAGCTGGGTGTGTCTTTGGACTCATTTTGTCTGCAGCTGCAGTTTGAGTGGATGGACGGCTGAGCCAGTCAGTGCTGGAGGTAGTGTCCATTATTCCCTTATATTCTGCCCAGCCCTTCATTAGGGGCTGGTTATTGCAGTCTATCTGTGTATCTAGTGCTCTTGCTATTGCGTTTCTTGCTATTCTGTGTATTGACTTCTGCTTTGCCTACTGACCATTCTACTTGCTATACGATTCTGTACCTTTGCCGCCGTCTTGGTTTTGGTTGACTCCGCTTGTCTGTCTGTATCTGTTGTTTGTCCCTCAGTATCGTTTATCTCCTAGTGTTACCAGTGTGAACACTGACCTATATCTGTATTCCGGTTACCTGTCTGCTCCACCATCCAGCAGCTGCCAGACGAAGTGAGTTTTCCCTGTCATCTTGTAGGGTCACTCAGGTTCCTGATAGTCGGTTCGCCCTTACCAGGGACGTCGCAGGGTGAGTTCGCCAGCACTCACCTAGTCTGACTGCTAGCACCAAGCCTGGTTGTGGTTGCGCGGTTGCTGGAAGGGTACTGACAATATCATAGCGCTTACATAAATAAAAAAAAACTACTTCTGTTCTAGGGATCAGGAGTCAAGGTTATAATGTGAAGATTAGTCGGATAATGGGACCTCAAATGAGTAATAAGATGAATTGGGTTACATTGAATTACATTAACTTCAATTGCTTTACATTACAATATGAATGAGTACATTATAATGAATTGAAAAGGTACTTTTGTATGTGTATTTTGTGAATGGTTCGCATTACATTGCATTAATTAATAACAAATGCTTTCAATTAATACAAATACATACATTACAATGGATTGGGTTGTATTACAATAATAGCTCTGATGGAATTGCTTATGGTAGGATAGTGTGAGGGTAAGATATATTTGTATATATTAGTAGATGAATGTAGGAAATTAATTTCATTAAATTATAAACATCGGTCACAATGAGTTACGTTAGTTAAGGGAGGTCCTTACTGGTGAGTAACTTAAAGGAAAAAAATAAAATCCTTACTTCAAAATCTAAATATATAATCTAAAGCAGATAATAAATCATTTTATTACATAAAATAGGAAAATGCATTTGGAACTAAAGGATAATTTTATTTTCTTACCTTTCCCATTTTGCCTTTTGGACTAGTGTTATCCAATAGATACAAGGAGTGCAGAGACCCTTTTATACTTCCATCCTCTATTGCGTTTAGATACTGCTGACATTTTGCCAACTAATCAGAATGAAAAGCTTTGTTCTCTGAAGACTTTTCAGTATCTGCTGTGACTTTTGTTGCAGTATTTTTGCTTGCACAACTTTGTAGAAGCTTCTCCCAGAACATTACACATAAATCTTTTATTCCAATCTGATTCTCTTTCTCTCTCTCTTGGTTTGTTCTTAAGTTAAATTTGTATGTAAGTCAGAACTATATATTTTATAATTGCAGCTACAGACAAAAACATTTTTTTGCCCCAGTGACACTTGGATTTTCAATATTTTTTAGTGTAATGGGACCAAGGATTATCAATAAAGCTTCATTACAGACACCTTACAGCTGATCATTGCAGTCTGGGACTATAGTAAAGCAACCATCTTTAACTAGTAGTCATCTGTGTCCATATATAAAATATTATTAATTTGTTTGTTTTATTTGTTCAACAAGGTGTATCCTAACTACAAAGAAGCTATCTGTGTTTAAACTTAAATCTGCATCCATTAAGGATGATATTTGAAATTTTAAAAAACAAACTGAAGATTCAAACGTGCTGTAGCATCTTCCAACAGCTGTGTGTCACTGTCATAGTCTTCTAAATGCTGTCATTCATCCCAGAGCTTAAAGGGGTATTCCCACGAAGACACATTTATTAAATATACTCAGGATAACAAAATAACACAATCTCTAATTCACTGTTATTAGCAAAATTACAGCATTTCACAGATATAATTCCAATCTGTCTCTATCAATCCTGGTGTACATAATTTCAGTTGCCCTTGGTTTTGGATTACATCATTGGACACTTAAAGTTGGGCACTGATTACATAATTGGAAAATCTACAGCTATCTGGAGGTGTCTATTGATAGGTGCAGTCTAGAGAGTAATATGGTAGAGAACAGTGGTGGCGAACCCATGGCACTGGTGCCAAAGGCGGCACTTGGAGCCCACTCCATCATGACTCAAAGAATCTTCCTACAGAATCTTCCTACAATGATTGGCAAATTTGCCCTCCTCCTTTCAGCTGCCTTGGTGTCTTTAGGAGGCTGAACAATTGAAAGTTGTCAAAGAACAAGGAAAAATAAATTACTGCTTAAATTGCTGTGCTGGCACTTTGCAATAAATAAGTGGCTTTTGGTTGAAGTTTGGGCACTCAGGCTCTAAAAGGTTCGCCATCACTGGTATAGAGTGATACCAAATTAATGTGTCTGGGAGAGGACATTTGTTTGGTTGAATTAATTTAATCCCTGTATAATTACAGTACATTTTTTCACTACTATGGATGCCAAAACCAAAGAGAAAATCTGGCAAGCACAATTAAAAGATCTTTTTAAGGAAGGAATAGGTACAGTTTAAAATGAAGATAATAAACAGGAATCAGACCTTTTAAAACAATTAAAAGACTGTTGGTATAAAAAAATAATAATAAATAATAATAAAGCTACATTGGAAAACTACGAAATTAGAAAAATGGTTCCAAGAGTCCAGATCTTTCCGAGTTTTAATTCAGAGGATATGAGTTTAAAACAAAGATGGGAAGAAACTACAAGAAAGTGTTCTTTTGAGTTATTGCGCATTATTTTAGAGGCAAATGAACAGAAAATTAAACAGTTGGAAGAAGAAATCGATACCCTACAAAAAACTTGTGAAAAAGGGATAAAGATAGAGAAAAATTACTTTTTAAAAATCTAGAAAAAGATTCCACGCAGTGGGACAGATATAAGCGAAGGCAAGAGCAAAAGATTCCAGAGAGATCTGGAGGATTACGAACAGAATAAGATATACGTCTGGCAAAGAAGAAATGCAAGAAAACATCAGCGGAAAAGATCGGCCTCAATAGCCTCCAGCCATTCAGTGATTGAGAATAAAATATCTAATAGCCCCTACACATCAACTGGCCCAGCAAATAATTTTAGAAGAGAGACAAGAAGTAAACATGGAGGAAAAAGAAAATATGACGGCAATTTTGAACGAAATGGCACTTCAGGATAAAGAGAACAACCAAAGGTAATCAACCTTTCTAACCACTCACTCATTACCACTCAAGAAAATGTTCTGGCCAAGGGCCTTACTTTTCTCCATCATAAAACATGGATATTTTATCCACAGGAAGGATATCCAGCTCTTTGCCCGTAAGCTGATCTTAAAGAAATTACACACAAAAGTAAATCTATGTGATGATATGGATCAAGACTTACAGGTGGAGGAAATCCTGAATTCACTCCTAGACGAATCTACCGATTTTGAGGTAAGTTGTACTGACAATATAATTCCAACTAAATTGAAAATCTTTCCATCGCTAAGTTTATGCACGACAGTTGAAGCTTTTACAAGAGCAGTAATCGCAGAATTAGAAAAAATTCCAATGGATAGGAAAAAGAATAACTTAATAGAAAACAAAGGGAAGCTATTGGAGAAATTAAACAATGCATGGATGTGGAAATGAAAATGGCTGATAAAAAGGGCAATGTAGTTATCTGGCCCAAGAAAAACAATGAGAAATAGTCATTTTAATTGCTACAAGATAAAAACTGCTATAAAAAAATTGCCCCACTCACCATTATTACCTTTTCTGGAAAAACTCCATAAGATCCTCGAGGACGGATATGAAAAGAGCCATATTTCCAAAGAAACTCTACAAAACCTCTTCTGCCAGCTACCTAAAATTGCCACCTTATACATCATCCCTAAGTTCATAAGAACTGTGAAGACCCCCCCAGGTAGGGCCATTGTCTTGGCAAAAGAGGGGTTGTTGGAAAAAGTATGCCTTTTTGTTGGGGGAAATTTTTCAACAAGAGAGTGTCCCTGGCATCAATAAAGTCCACAATTGGCTAAGATATATTGACAATATATTCTTTCTGTGGGAAGGAGCAACAGACCACTATACCTTCATGGAAAAAGTCAACAAGAACGGCCTGAACATAAAACTAACTTTCAAATAAGGAAGGAAAATGGAATTCCATGATATACATGGATGGAACAGACAACAAGATCCGTCAATTCTCTACTACATGGCATTGCCTCATATCCAGGCCGAACTAGATGTGGAATACCAACAGGCCAATTCCTTAGATTAAGAAGAATCTGTTCCAATGACATTACTTTTGAAGAACAAGCAAAGTACCTTTGGCAAAGATTTCAGTAGAGGGAATATTCAAATTGTATAATTAGAAAAGCAGATAGAAGGGCAAAATTCTCACATCGTGAATCCCTCTTCTGCCCCACTAAGATCAAACCGGTCCAACAAAACCATACCAGAATAATAACTACCTATAATAACATATCCCCAACCCCCCTCATCACAGCCAGAAATCTAAGAGCGTAAGAGACATACTGGTCCATAGCTACTATGTCCCGGAAAAACAATAAGGGCCCAAAATGGGGATGCTATCCCAGTAAGCCATGTAAAAACATTGTCAGAGCCTAAGAATTTAATAATGCAGAAAACACCAGGACCTTCCGCAACATATACCTGTAACACATTTGGGATCATCTATAAGGCGACCTGCCCCTGTGGCAAGATCTATGCTGGTCTGACATCACACCAATTTAAAACAAGAGTTGGTAAACATATTAGCGGCATAATCAATGTGAAAAATGTGGAAAATAAAGAAGAATTGAGAACTCTGCCTAAACATTTCAAGAAATTTCACAACTGCAATCTGGAAGGTCTAAAATTTAAAGGCATTGACAAGGTAAGCCTGGGCATTATAGGTGGGAACATTCATAAAAAGCTGGCCCAACCTGAATGTAGGTGGATATATAGACTAGGAAGTATGTCCCCTGTGGGATTAAAAGTAGCCATTAGCTTTGTACCATTTCTATAAAAAACACCATTGATAGAAAAAGTCTTTTAACTCTTCCAACTCCATAGACTTATTCCTGCCATTCCTGTTTTTTATCTTTCTCATTGTGAGATTTTAATTCTATTTTTCTACTCTTTAAATCTGATTAGGTTTTAGCCATAACCATTTTGAGGTGGTTAATGAAACAAGATCAGTGTATCTGTATATAAATAGTAATTAAAGATGAGCGAACATACTCGTCCGAGCTTGATGCTCGTTCGAGCATTAGCGTACTCGAAACTGCTCGTTGCTCGGACGAATACTTCGCCCCCTCGAGAAAATGGCATCTCCCGCCATTGTGATTTTTGGCGGCCAGAAACAGAGCCAATCACAAGCCAGGAGACTCTGCACTCCACCCAGCATGACGTGGTACCCTTACACGTCGATAGCAGTGGTTGGCTGGCCAGATCAGGTGACCCTGGAATAGACTAGCCCCTGCCCGCGCTGCTCGGATCATTCTCTGTCTGGATGCCGCTAGGGAGAGAGCTGCTGCTGGTCAGGGAAAGCGTTAGGGTGTTCTATTAGAATAGTGTTAGGCAGGAGTGATTCTACAAGAACCCAACAGCCCTTCTTAGGGCTACAATAACGTTTTATTTTACTTTTTTTGGTTTGCCTGTGGCTGGGCTTGCTGCCATTAGTAGTGCAGCTAGTACCATATTGTGAGTAATTTGCAGGGAGACTTGCTACCGTTGTGTTTAGCTCTTAGTGACACACATATCCACCTCAAACACCGAAGTGGGACAATTTATTAGGGGTTTGATTTGAATTAGGCACAGTCTTCTAAATTAATTTTTTTTTACGCTTATTTCTTTTTATAACTCAAAGTAATCTGGCAAAGCAGTGTGCTTTCAGTGTAGGCTAGAAAATAGCCATAGGAGAACCCCAACGGCTTACTTAGGCCTACAATAGCGTTATATTTTACTTTTTTTTGTTTGCTTGTTGCTGGGCTTGCTGCCACTAGTAGTGCAGCTAGTACCATATTGTGAGGAATTTGCTGGGAGACACATATCCATCTCAAACACCGAAGTGGGACAATTTATTAGGGGTTTGATTTGAATTAGGCACAGTCTGCTCATTTTTTTTTTTTTAAGTTTATTTTTTTTATAACTCAAAGTCATCAGGCACAGCACAAAATCCAGTTGTGTGCTGTCAGTGTAGGTTAGAAACTAGCCATAGCAATAGGATAGCATCGTTTTGTTTAAAAAAAAAAAAAAAACACGAAAAAAACTAAAAAAATTACAGTTTACACTTTAATTTTGAGAATGTTTAACCCGAGGGCTAGGGGTAGAGGACGAGGGTGTGGACGTGGGCGTCCAACTACTGCAGGGGTCAGAGGCCGTGGTCCTGGGCGGGGTGAGACACCACCTGCTGATGAGGGAGCAGGGGAACGCCGCAGAGCTACACTCCCTAGGTTCATGTCTCAAGTTACTGGGACTCATGGTAGAGCACAGTTGAGGCCAGAACAGTGCGAACAGGTGATGTCGTGGATTGCGGACAATGCTTCTAGCCATTTGTCCACCAGTCAGTCTTCCACGCAGTCCACCCATGTCTCCGAAATAAGCACTCCTCCAGCTCCTCCACCTCAGTCTCCGTCCCCCCAGTCTGCCTCCTCCCAGGAAAATTTGGAATTTGAACCGGCATTTGAGGAACTGTTTTCTGGACCCTTCCCACAGTCACAAACCACTTGTCCGGTTGCTGCTGAGCTCTTTTCTGATGCCCAGGTTTTCCACCGGTCGCAGTCTGTGGGTAATGATGACATTATTGACGTAGTGGAAGAAGTGTGTAAAGAGGTGTCGGACGATGAGGAGACACGGTTGTCAGACAGTGGTGAAGTTTTTGTCAGGGCAGGAAGTCCGAGGGGGGAGCAGACTGAGGGATCGGAGGATGATGAGGTGACAGACCCAAGCTGGGTTGATAGGCCGGGTGAACACAGTGCTTCTGAGACGCAGGCGAGTCCTCGACGAGAACAGGTTGGAAGAGGCAGTGGTGGGGCCAGACGGAGAGGCAGGGCCAGAGCTGGTGCATCAGCGCCAAATGTTTCACGTAGTCAAGCTCCCGTGGCGAGGGCTAGATTTTCGGAAGTCTGGAGGTTCTTTAAAGAAACACCGGATGACCGATGGACTGTGGTGTGCAACCTGTGCCAAACCATGGATCAGCAGGGGTTCCACCACTACTAGCTTAACTACCACCAGTATGCGCAGGCATATGAATGCTAAACACCCCACTCAATGGCACCAAGCCCGTTCACCTCCGGCCGGGCACACCACTGCTCCTTCCCCTGTGTCATCTGCTAGTCAGCCCCCTGCCCAGGACCCAGAACACCTCCCGTGCGAAAACCCCATCTTTGCCTCCATGATCCTCCACAGCATCCACCAGCGTTCAGCTCTCCATACCCCAGACGCTGGAGCACAAAAGGAAGTATCGTGCAACCCACACACCCAAGCCCTCAACGTCCACATCTCCATATTACTAAGCCTGAAGATGCTGCCCTATAGGCTGGTAGAGACCAAGGCCTTTCGCAACCTCATGGCGGTGCCCGCCCCTCGGTATTCGGTCCCCAGCCGCCACTACTTTTCCCGATGTACCATCCCAGCCCTTCACCAGCACGTGTCAGACAACATCATCCGTGCCCTGACCAACGCTTTTTCTGCCAAGGTCCACCTGACCACGGACACGTGGACGAGCGCTGATGGGCAGGGCCACTATGTATCGCTGACGGCACATTGGATTAACTTGGTGGAGGCTGGGACCGAGTCTGGCCCTGCGGCTGGTCATATACTGCCGACGCCGAGGATTGCGGGGCCTACCTCGGTCCAGGTCTCTCAAGCCTACTATGCCTCCTCATCCTCCCACCCCTCCTCCACCTCCTCCTCCAAATTACCATCAGTGGGCATGGCGCCATCAGTCGGTAGCTCTAGGCAGAGCAGCAGTGCCGTCGCTAAGCGACAGCAGGCGGTGCTCAAACTGCTGAGCCTAGGCGACAAAAGGCACACCGCCCAAGAGCTATTACAGGGCATCACGGCGCAGACTGATCTGTGGCTGGCACCGCTGAACCTGAAGCCAGGCATGGTTGTGTGTGACAACGGCCGTAACCTGGGGGCGGCTCTGCAACTCGGTAGACTGACACATGTGCCATGCCTGGCCCATGTGTTAAATCTCATAGTTCAGCGGTCCCTCAAGACATACCCCAATCTGTCTGATTTTATCACGAAGGTGCGCCGCATCTGTGCGCATTTCAGGAAGTCCAGCACAGATGCTGCCACTCTCAGGGCAGCACAGCGCCGCCTCCAACTGCCCGCTCACCGACTATTGTGCGACTTGCCCACAAGGTGGAATTCAACATTAACCACGTTATCCAGAGTTTACCAGCAGCGCAGAGCGATTGTAGACTGCCAGATGTCAACTTCCACCAGAACTGGTGGTCAGGTCAGTCAGCTTCCTCAAGTCTACAATGAGGAGTGGACGTGGATGTCTGATATCTGTCAGGTGCTGAGTAACTTTGAGGAGTCAACACAGATGGTCAATGGTGATGCCGCCATCATCAGCATCACCATCCCGCTGCTTGGTCTGTTAAAAAACTCTCTGGTCAGCATGAATTCGGAAGCTTTGCGCTCGTCACAAGAGACGGCGGAAGAAGATTCCCTTGTTGATAGCCAAAGCACCCTCAGTTCTGTTTCTCAGCGCATATCGGAGGAGGTGGAGGAGGATGAGGAGGAAGAGGAGGATGAGGAGGAAGAGGAGGAGAATGTTGACGATACAGAACAGGGGACCATTGTTCAGTCCTTCACTGTTCAGCTTGTATGGGCAGAAGAAGAGGAGTTGGAGGAGGAGGAAATGGAGAGTCAGGCCAGTGAGGGGAGTGAATTCTTGCGCGTTGGTACTCTGGCGCATATGGCAGATTTCATGCTAGGCTGCCTATCCCGTGACCCTCGCGTTCAAAGAATTTATTCCAGCACCGATTACTGGGTATTCACTCTCCTGGACCCACGGTACAAGCAAAATCTTTCCACTCTCATCCCTGGAGAGGAAAGGAGTGTGAGAATGCATGAATACCAGCAGGCCCTGGTGCACAAGCTGAAACAGTATTTCCCTTCTGACAGTGCTAGCGGGACAAGTAGCGAGGGAGAGTAGGCGAGCAGGCAGCTTGTCCAGCACTGGCAGGGGTACGCTTTACAAGTCCTTTGCCAGTTTTATGTCACCCCAGCAAGACACTGTCACCTGTCCCCAGTCTCGGCAGAGTAGGGCTGATCTTTACAGAAAGTTGGTGAGGGAGTACGTAGCTGACCATACCATCGTCCTAAATGATCACACAGCTCCCTACAACTACTGGGTTTCAAAGCTGGACATGTGGCACGAACTGGCACTGTACGCCTTGGGGGTTCTTGCCTGCCCTGCCGCTAGCGTGTTGTCCGAGCAGGTTTTCAGTGCAGCTGGTGGCATCATCACCGATAAGCGTTCACGCCTGTCGACTGACAGCGCTGACAGGCTGACGCTTATCAAGATGAATAAAGCCTGCATTTCTCAGGATTTCCATTCTCCACCAGGTGAAGGAAGCTCAACCTAAATAATTTATGCACTCCTCCTCCTCATTTTCCTCCTTCTCCTCCTCTTTTTACACTAAAGCAGAGTAAACTGGCTATTTTTTGCCAGGGCCAACTGGCTCTAGCTATAGTACTTTATGTATTTAATTTTTCTGGAGGGCCACCTACCCGGTCCTCTGTTTTAAACAATTTTTGGGAGTGCCACATACAGGCACTCAATCTATTTTATTTTTATGGAGGACCACCTACCTGCTCCTCTGGTTTGAAAACTTTTTTGGACTGCCACATACAGGCACTCAATCTATTTAATTTTTCTGGAGGACCACCTACCTGCTCCTCTGGTTTGAAAACTTTTTTGGACTGTCACATACAGGCACTATCCAAATTAAATTGTCTCCATGGCAGCCTCCACACGTCGTCTTTTTAGCTGCCTCCACACGTTGACTCCATTGCTACCTCCACACGTCATCTCCATAGCTGCCTCCAAAAGTCGTCCTTATAGCTGCCTCCATACATTGTCCCCTTAGCAAACGAGCTGTGTCAGGCAGAATTTTGGGTTGTTTTCATGGCTTTCACATCAAACTTGTTTACTTTGTCGCCAACCTGCTGTGTTATCCACAAAATATTCTGGCAAACTTTTATCATTTACCGATTTTATTTCAGCGCTTCTTGCGCATCTGTTTACATTCCCCTCACCCGCCATAACCCAAACTTATAAGAACACTACTACACTTGATCTTATACAAAAGGTTCTTAGAAGTGCTGTGTGGGGAGTACCTGAGATACAGGGGCTTGGATAGGCGAAAGCTCGTCTGGCAGCGGAGTGCCAGCTCCATCCCAAGATCCAACTAACATAGTTTTAACTGCAGCACCTTCAATCTACTACTAGTTCTCTGCCTCCGTACATCGTCCCCTTATCAATCGAGCTGTGTCAGGCAGAATTTTCAGGTGTTTCACCAGATACATAGTGGAACTCGGCCCATCTGTCGCCGCCATGCTGGAGACCTGAAGTTGCAATCATAGCAGCGCAATATGGATGCCCCATACCGTCGCTCTTAATCATGGAACCATTTCCAAAAAACACTTAAAAATAGAACCACTATGCTATTCCATTATTCCTAGGTGAAATATTCAAACGACCCCGTCTGCTTTGAAAATTATAATTTTTTCAAAGTAAACGCTTCTGGCCCCCAGGCCCATTTTGGGTGGGGAGGAGCCTAGAGACAGGGGCTTGGACAGTCAAAAGCTTGCCTGGCAGCGGACCGCCAGCTCCATCCTAAGATTAGGCAGCCTCAGAGGCATCCATGCATGCTGCCCCTGCTGTTTCCTGTCCATTTTGCCTCCACGATCCTCCACAGCATCCACCAATGTCTCCATGCGCAACTTTCAACTCTCTATACCCCAGACGCTGGAGCACGAGAGGATATGCAGCACATCATCCCCTTATCAAACGAGCTGTGTCAGGCAGAATTTTCAGGTGTTTCACCAGATACATAGTGGAACTCGGCCCATCTGTCGCCCCCATGCTGGAGACCTGAAGTTGCAATAATAGCAGCACAATATGGATGCCCCATACTGTCACACTTAATCATGGAAGTCGTCTCCATGGCTGCCTCCACATGTCGTCCCCTTATCAAACGAGCTGTGTCAGGCTCATTTTTCGGGTGTTTCACCAGATACGTTATGGAACTTGGTCACTATGTCGCCACCATGCTGTGTTATCGACTAAATATCCCGTCAACTTTTGTTCACATAGGAAATAATTTCAGCACTTCTTGCTCACCTCCTTTGGTTCCTCTCTGCCACCCATTGGTTTGAAGCCTGAGTCCATTTAGGGTATGTCGCCATGACACTCTCTAGCCTGCCGCTGCCTCTGCATGACGTCCCCTATAGAGTCAGGGTCAATTATTGCATGTTTTAGATGCTATCTAGCCTCATTCGGTCACTCTGTCATGGCCATGCTGTTGCCCATAATTTTGGCATAATGGTATGATTAAGCAGCCTCAGAGGCATCCATGCATGCTGCCCCTGCTGTTTCCTGTCCATTTCCGTGGTGTTTCCATCCTTTTCTGAGGTTCCCAGGTGTTTGGCCAAGCTTTCCTGTGCAGAGCTTTGGTCCCCTTGAAAAATGCTCGAGTCTCCCATTGACTTCAATGGGGCTCGTTATTCGAGACGAGCACTCGAGCATCGGGAAAAGTTTGTCTCGAATAACGAGCACCTGAGCATTTTAGTGCTTGCTCATCTCTAGTCAACAACAAAAGACAATTACCTGTCACAACTAGTCCTGGAGCCAACAAGTAAGGGGACACTGCTGGACCTTCTCCTAACCAACAGACCTGATATGGTATCAAAACTACAGGTTGGGGGGAACCTGGGTAATAGTGATCATAATATCATTGATTTTTTATTACGAGTTACTAAGAGCTTTAGTGGAGGGGCAACAAACACTCTAAACTTTAGGAGGGCAAATTTTCAGCAACTAAGGGTAGACTTAAAAGGCATAGACTGGGACAATGTCTCAATGACAAAAGCCCCCCCCCCCCCCAAAAAAGGGACTATTTCTCATATATTCTAAAAAAAGTCCTGTGAGAAACACATACCATATGGGAAAAAGCATAAGCGAGAAAAATAAGCCATTTAAGGTGCTAAAACGGAAAGGTAGTTATGAGGCATTACAGGATTATAGAAAGAAAAATAAATCCTGTAAAAAGCAGATAAAGACCGCAAAAATAGAGACTGAGAGAAATATTGCCAGGGAGAGCAAAAATAATCCCAAATTATTTTTCAAGTATGTAAATGATAAGAAACTAAAAACAGAGAGAGTGGAGGAGGATGAGGAGGAAGAGGAGGATGAGGAGGAAGAGGAGGAGAATGTTGACGATACAGAACAGGGGACCATTGTTCAGTCCTTCACTGTTCAGCTTGTATGGGCAGAAGAAGAGGAGTTGGAGGAGGAGGAAATGGAGAGTCAGGCCAGTGAGGGGAGTGAATTCTTGCGCGTTGGTACTCTGGCGCATATGGCAGATTTCATGCTAGGCTGCCTATCCCGTGACCCTCGCGTTCAAAGAATTTATTCCAGCACCGATTACTGGGTATTCACTCTCCTGGACCCACGGTACAAGCAAAATCTTTCCACTCTCATCCCTGGAGAGGAAAGGAGTGTGAGAATGCATGAATACCAGCAGGCCCTGGTGCACAAGCTGAAACAGTATTTCCCTTCTGACAGTGCTAGCGGGACAAGTAGCGAGGGAGAGTAGGCGAGCAGGCAGCTTGTCCAGCACTGGCAGGGGTACGCTTTACAAGTCCTTTGCCAGTTTTATGTCACCCCAGCAAGACACTGTCACCTGTCCCCAGTCTCGGCAGAGTAGGGCTGATCTTTACAGAAAGTTGGTGAGGGAGTACGTAGCTGACCATACCATCGTCCTAAATGATCACACAGCTCCCTACAACTACTGGGTTTCAAAGCTGGACATGTGGCACGAACTGGCACTGTACGCCTTGGGGGTTCTTGCCTGCCCTGCCGCTAGCGTGTTGTCCGAGCAGGTTTTCAGTGCAGCTGGTGGCATCATCACCGATAAGCGTTCACGCCTGTCGACTGACAGCGCTGACAGGCTGACGCTTATCAAGATGAATAAAGCCTGCATTTCTCAGGATTTCCATTCTCCACCAGGTGAAGGAAGCTCAACCTAAATAATTTATGCACTCCTCCTCCTCATTTTCCTCCTTCTCCTCCTCTTTTTACACTAAAGCAGAGTAAACTGGCTATTTTTTGCCAGGGCCAACTGGCTCTAGCTATAGTACTTTATGTATTTAATTTTTCTGGAGGGCCACCTACCCGGTCCTCTGTTTTAAACAATTTTTGGGAGTGCCACATACAGGCACTCAATCTATTTTATTTTTATGGAGGACCACCTACCTGCTCCTCTGGTTTGAAAACTTTTTTGGACTGCCACATACAGGCACTCAATCTATTTAATTTTTCTGGAGGACCACCTACCTGCTCCTCTGGTTTGAAAACTTTTTTGGACTGTCACATACAGGCACTATCCAAATTAAATTGTCTCCATGGCAGCCTCCACACGTCGTCTTTTTAGCTGCCTCCACACGTTGACTCCATTGCTACCTCCACACGTCATCTCCATAGCTGCCTCCAAAAGTCGTCCTTATAGCTGCCTCCATACATTGTCCCCTTAGCAAACGAGCTGTGTCAGGCAGAATTTTGGGTTGTTTTCATGGCTTTCACATCAAACTTGTTTACTTTGTCGCCAACCTGCTGTGTTATCCACAAAATATTCTGGCAAACTTTTATCATTTACCGATTTTATTTCAGCGCTTCTTGCGCATCTGTTTACATTCCCCTCACCCGCCATAACCCAAACTTATAAGAACACTACTACACTTGATCTTATACAAAAGGTTCTTAGAAGTGCTGTGTGGGGAGTACCTGAGATACAGGGGCTTGGATAGGCGAAAGCTCGTCTGGCAGCGGAGTGCCAGCTCCATCCCAAGATCCAACTAACATAGTTTTAACTGCAGCACCTTCAATCTACTACTAGTTCTCTGCCTCCGTACATCGTCCCCTTATCAATCGAGCTGTGTCAGGCAGAATTTTCAGGTGTTTCACCAGATACATAGTGGAACTCGGCCCATCTGTCGGCGCCATGCTGGAGACCTGAAGTTGCAATCATAGCAGCGCAATATGGATGCCCCATACCGTCGCTCTTAATCATGGAACCATTTCCAAAAAACACTTAAAAATAGAACCACTATGCTATTCCATTATTCCTAGGTGAAATATTCAAACGACCCCGTCTGCTTTGAAAATTATAATTTTTTCAAAGTAAACGCTTCTGGCCCCCAGGCCCATTTTGGGTGGGGAGGAGCCTAGAGACAGGGGCTTGGACAGTCAAAAGCTTGCCTGGCAGCGGACCGCCAGCTCCATCCTAAGATTAGGCAGCCTCAGAGGCATCCATGCATGCTGCCCCTGCTGTTTCCTGTCCATTTTGCCTCCACGATCCTCCACAGCATCCACCAATGTCTCCATGCGCAACTTTCAACTCTCTATACCCCAGACGCTGGAGCACGAGAGGATATGCAGCACATCATCCCCTTATCAAACGAGCTGTGTCAGGCAGAATTTTCAGGTGTTTCACCAGATACATAGTGGAACTCGGCCCATCTGTCGCCCCCATGCTGGAGACCTGAAGTTGCAATCATAGCAGCACAATATGGATGCCCCATACTGTCACACTTAATCATGGAAGTCGTCTCCATGGCTGCCTCCACATGTCGTCCCCTTATCAAACGAGCTGTGTCAGGCTCATTTTTCGGGTGTTTCACCAGATACGTTATGGAACTTGGTCACTATGTCGCCACCATGCTGTGTTATCGACTAAATATCCCGTCAACTTTTGTTCACATAGGAAATAATTTCAGCACTTCTTGCTCACCTCCTTTGGTTCCTCTCTGCCACCCATTGGTTTGAAGCCTGAGTCCATTTAGGGTATGTCGCCATGACACTCTCTAGCCTGCCGCTGCCTCTGCATGCCGTCCCCTATAGAGTCAGGGTCAATTATTGCATGTTTTAGATGCTATCTAGCCTCATTCGGTCACTCTGTCATGGCCATGCTGTTGCCCATAATTTTGGCATAATGGTATGATTAAGCAGCCTCAGAGGCATCCATGCATGCTGCCCCTGCTGTTTCCTGTCCATTTCCGTGGTGTTTCCATCCTTTTCTGAGGTTCCCAGGTGTTTGGCCAAGCTTTCCTGTGCAGAGCTTTGGTCCCCTTGAAAAATGCTCGAGTCTCCCATTGACTTCAATGGGGCTCGTTATTCGAGACGAGCACTCGAGCATCGGGAAAAGTTTGTCTCGAATAACGAGCACCTGAGCATTTTAGTGCTTGCTCATCTCTAGTCAACAACAAAAGACAATTACCTGTCACAACTAGTCCTGGAGCCAACAAGTAAGGGGACACTGCTGGACCTTCTCCTAACCAACAGACCTGATATGGTATCAAAACTACAGGTTGGGGGGAACCTGGGTAATAGTGATCATAATATCATTGATTTTTTATTACGAGTTACTAAGAGCTTTAGTGGAGGGGCAACAAACACTCTAAACTTTAGGAGGGCAAATTTTCAGCAACTAAGGGTAGACTTAAAAGGCATAGACTGGGACAATGTCTCAATGACAAAAGCCCCCCCCCCCCCCCAAAAAAAAAGGGACTATTTCTCATATATTCTAAAAAAAGTCCTGTGAGAAACACATACCATATGGGAAAAAGCATAAGCGAGAAAAATAAGCCATTTAAGGTGCTAAAACGGAAAGGTAGTTATGAGGCATTACAGGATTATAGAAAGAAAAATAAATCCTGTAAAAAGCAGATAAAGACCGCAAAAATAGAGACTGAGAGAAATATTGCCAGGGAGAGCAAAAATAATCCCAAATTATTTTTCAAGTATGTAAATGATAAGAAACTAAAAACAGAGAGAGTGGAGGAGGATGAGGAGGAAGAGGAGGATGAGGAGGAAGAGGAGGAGAATGTTGACGATACAGAACAGGGGACCATTGTTCAGTCCTTCACTGTTCAGCTTGTATGGGCAGAAGAAGAGGAGTTGGAGGAGGAGGAAATGGAGAGTCAGGCCAGTGAGGGGAGTGAATTCTTGCGCGTTGGTACTCTGGCGCATATGGCAGATTTCATGCTAGGCTGCCTATCCCGTGACCCTCGCGTTCAAAGAATTTATTCCAGCACCGATTACTGGGTATTCACTCTCCTGGACCCACGGTACAAGCAAAATCTTTCCACTCTCATCCCTGGAGAGGAAAGGAGTGTGAGAATGCATGAATACCAGCAGGCCCTGGTGCACAAGCTGAAACAGTATTTCCCTTCTGACAGTGCTAGCGGGACAAGTAGCGAGGGAGAGTAGGCGAGCAGGCAGCTTGTCCAGCACTGGCAGGGGTACGCTTTACAAGTCCTTTGCCAGTTTTATGTCACCCCAGCAAGACACTGTCACCTGTCCCCAGTCTCGGCAGAGTAGGGCTGATCTTTACAGAAAGTTGGTGAGGGAGTACGTAGCTGACCATACCATCGTCCTAAATGATCACACAGCTCCCTACAACTACTGGGTTTCAAAGCTGGACATGTGGCACGAACTGGCACTGTACGCCTTGGGGGTTCTTGCCTGCCCTGCCGCTAGCGTGTTGTCCGAGCAGGTTTTCAGTGCAGCTGGTGGCATCATCACCGATAAGCGTTCACGCCTGTCGACTGACAGCGCTGACAGGCTGACGCTTATCAAGATGAATAAAGCCTGCATTTCTCAGGATTTCCATTCTCCACCAGGTGAAGGAAGCTCAACCTAAATAATTTATGCACTCCTCCTCCTCATTTTCCTCCTTCTCCTCCTCTTTTTACACTAAAGCAGAGTAAACTGGCTATTTTTTGCCAGGACCAACTGGCTCTAGCTATAGTACTTTATGTATTTAATTTTTCTGGAGGGCCACCTACCCGGTCCTCTGTTTTAAACAATTTTTGGGAGTGCCACATACAGGCACTCAATCTATTTTATTTTTATGGAGGACCACCTACCTGCTCCTCTGGTTTGAAAACTTTTTTGGACTGCCACATACAGGCACTCAATCTATTTAATTTTTCTGGAGGACCACCTACCTGCTCCTCTGGTTTGAAAACTTTTTTGGACTGTCACATACAGGCACTATCCAAATTAAATTGTCTCCATGGCAGCCTCCACACGTCGTCTTTTTAGCTGCCTCCACACGTTGACTCCATTGCTACCTCCACACGTCATCTCCATAGCTGCCTCCAAAAGTCGTCCTTATAGCTGCCTCCATACATTGTCCCCTTAGCAAACGAGCTGTGTCAGGCAGAATTTTGGGTTGTTTTCATGGCTTTCACATCAAACTTGTTTACTTTGTCGCCAACCTGCTGTGTTATCCACAAAATATTCTGGCAAACTTTTATCATTTACCGATTTTATTTCAGCGCTTCTTGCGCATCTGTTTACATTCCCCTCACCCGCCATAACCCAAACTTATAAGAACACTACTACACTTGATCTTATACAAAAGGTTCTTAGAAGTGCTGTGTGGGGAGTACCTGAGATACAGGGGCTTGGATAGGCGAAAGCTCGTCTGGCAGCGGAGTGCCAGCTCCATCCCAAGATCCAACTAACATAGTTTTAACTGCAGCACCTTCAATCTACTACTAGTTCTCTGCCTCCGTACATCGTCCCCTTATCAATCGAGCTGTGTCAGGCAGAATTTTCAGGTGTTTCACCAGATACATAGTGGAACTCGGCCCATCTGTCGCCGCCATGCTGGAGACCTGAAGTTGCAATCATAGCAGCGCAATATGGATGCCCCATACCGTCGCTCTTAATCATGGAACCATTTCCAAAAAACACTTAAAAATAGAACCACTATGCTATTCCATTATTCCTAGGTGAAATATTCAAACGACCCCGTCTGCTTTGAAAATTATAATTTTTTCAAAGTAAACGCTTCTGGCCCCCAGGCCCATTTTGGGTGGGGAGGAGCCTAGAGACAGGGGCTTGGACAGTCAAAAGCTTGCCTGGCAGCGGACCGCCAGCTCCATCCTAAGATTAGGCAGCCTCAGAGGCATCCATGCATGCTGCCCCTGCTGTTTCCTGTCCATTTTGCCTCCACGATCCTCCACAGCATCCACCAATGTCTCCATGCGCAACTTTCAACTCTCTATACCCCAGACGCTGGAGCACGAGAGGATATGCAGCACATCATCCCCTTATCAAACGAGCTGTGTCAGGCAGAATTTTCAGGTGTTTCACCAGATACATAGTGGAACTCGGCCCATCTGTCGCCCCCATGCTGGAGACCTGAAGTTGCAATCATAGCAGCACAATATGGATGCCCCATACTGTCACACTTAATCATGGAAGTCGTCTCCATGGCTGCCTCCACATGTCGTCCCCTTATCAAACGAGCTGTGTCAGGCTCATTTTTCGGGTGTTTCACCAGATACGTTATGGAACTTGGTCACTATGTCGCCACCATGCTGTGTTATCGACTAAATATCCCGTCAACTTTTGTTCACATAGGAAATAATTTCAGCACTTCTTGCTCACCTCCTTTGGTTCCTCTCTGCCACCCATTGGTTTGAAGCCTGAGTCCATTTAGGGTATGTCGCCATGACACTCTCTAGCCTGCCGCTGCCTCTGCATGCCGTCCCCTATAGAGTCAGGGTCAATTATTGCATGTTTTAGATGCTATCTAGCCTCATTCGGTCACTCTGTCATGGCCATGCTGTTGCCCATAATTTTGGCATAATGGTATGATTAAGCAGCCTCAGAGGCATCCATGCATGCTGCCCCTGCTGTTTCCTGTCCATTTCCGTGGTGTTTCCATCCTTTTCTGAGGTTCCCAGGTGTTTGGCCAAGCTTTCCTGTGCAGAGCTTTGGTCCCCTTGAAAAATGCTCGAGTCTCCCATTGACTTCAATGGGGCTCGTTATTCGAGACGAGCACTCGAGCATCGGGAAAAGTTTGTCTCGAATAACGAGCACCTGAGCATTTTAGTGCTTGCTCATCTCTAGTCAACAGCAAAAGACAATTACCTGTCACAACTAGTCCTGGAGCCAACAAGTAAGGGGACACTGCTGGACCTTCTCCTAACCAACAGACCTGATATGGTATCAAAACTACAGGTTGGGGGGAACCTGGGTAATAGTGATCATAATATCATTGATTTTTTATTACGAGTTACTAAGAGCTTTAGTGGAGGGGCAACAAACACTCTAAACTTTAGGAGGGCAAATTTTCAGCAACTAAGGGTAGACTTAAAAGGCATAGACTGGGACAATGTCTCAATGACAAAAGCCCCCCCCCCCCAAAAAAAAAGGGACTATTTCTCATATATTCTAAAAAAAGTCCTGTGAGAAACACATACCATATGGGAAAAAGCATAAGCGAGAAAAATAAGCCATTTAAGGTGCTAAAACGGAAAGGTAGTTATGAGGCATTACAGGATTATAGAAAGAAAAATAAATCCTGTAAAAAGCAGATAAAGACCGCAAAAATAGAGACTGAGAGAAATATTGCCAGGGAGAGCAAAAATAATCCCAAATTATTTTTCAAGTATGTAAATGATAAGAAACTAAAAACAGAGAGAGTGGAGGAGGATGAGGAGGAAGAGGAGGATGAGGAGGAAGAGGAGGAGAATGTTGACGATACAGAACAGGGGACCATTGTTCAGTCCTTCACTGTTCAGCTTGTATGGGCAGAAGAAGAGGAGTTGGAGGAGGAGGAAATGGAGAGTCAGGCCAGTGAGGGGAGTGAATTCTTGCGCGTTGGTACTCTGGCGCATATGGCAGATTTCATGCTAGGCTGCCTATCCCGTGACCCTCGCGTTCAAAGAATTTATTCCAGCACCGATTACTGGGTATTCACTCTCCTGGACCCACGGTACAAGCAAAATCTTTCCACTCTCATCCCTGGAGAGGAAAGGAGTGTGAGAATGCATGAATACCAGCAGGCCCTGGTGCACAAGCTGAAACAGTATTTCCCTTCTGACAGTGCTAGCGGGACAAGTAGCGAGGGAGAGTAGGCGAGCAGGCAGCTTGTCCAGCACTGGCAGGGGTACGCTTTACAAGTCCTTTGCCAGTTTTATGTCACCCCAGCAAGACACTGTCACCTGTCCCCAGTCTCGGCAGAGTAGGGCTGATCTTTACAGAAAGTTGGTGAGGGAGTACGTAGCTGACCATACCATCGTCCTAAATGATCACACAGCTCCCTACAACTACTGGGTTTCAAAGCTGGACATGTGGCACGAACTGGCACTGTACGCCTTGGGGGTTCTTGCCTGCCCTGCCGCTAGCGTGTTGTCCGAGCAGGTTTTCAGTGCAGCTGGTGGCATCATCACCGATAAGCGTTCACGCCTGTCGACTGACAGCGCTGACAGGCTGACGCTTATCAAGATGAATAAAGCCTACATTTCTCAGGATTTCCATTCTCCACCAGGTGAAGGAAGCTCAACCTAAATAATTTATGCACTCCTCCTCCTCATTTTCCTCCTTCTCCTCCTCTTTTTACACTAAAGCAGAGTAAACTGGCTATTTTTTGCCAGGGCCAACTGGCTCTAGCTATAGTACTTTATGTATTTAATTTTTCTGGAGGGCCACCTACCCGGTCCTCTGTTTTAAACAATTTTTGGGAGTGCCACATACAGGCACTCAATCTATTTTATTTTTATGGAGGACCACCTACCTGCTCCTCTGGTTTGAAAACTTTTTTGGACTGCCACATACAGGCACTCAATCTATTTAATTTTTCTGGAGGACCACCTACCTGCTCCTCTGGTTTGAAAACTTTTTTGGACTGTCACATACAGGCACTATCCAAATTAAATTGTCTCCATGGCAGCCTCCACACGTCGTCTTTTTAGCTGCCTCCACACGTTGACTCCATTGCTACCTCCACACGTCATCTCCATAGCTGCCTCCAAAAGTCGTCCTTATAGCTGCCTCCATACATTGTCCCCTTAGCAAACGAGCTGTGTCAGGCAGAATTTTGGGTTGTTTTCATGGCTTTCACATCAAACTTGTTTACTTTGTCGCCAACCTGCTGTGTTATCCACAAAATATTCTGGCAAACTTTTATCATTTACCGATTTTATTTCAGCGCTTCTTGCGCATCTGTTTACATTCCCCTCACCCGCCATAACCCAAACTTATAAGAACACTACTACACTTGATCTTATACAAAAGGTTCTTAGAAGTGCTGTGTGGGGAGTACCTGAGATACAGGGGCTTGGATAGGCGAAAGCTCGTCTGGCAGCGGAGTGCCAGCTCCATCCCAAGATCCAACTAACATAGTTTTAACTGCAGCACCTTCAATCTACTACTAGTTCTCTGCCTCCGTACATCGTCCCCTTATCAATCGAGCTGTGTCAGGCAGAATTTTCAGGTGTTTCACCAGATACATAGTGGAACTCGGCCCATCTGTCGCCGCCATGCTGGAGACCTGAAGTTGCAATCATAGCAGCGCAATATGGATGCCCCATACCGTCGCTCTTAATCATGGAACCATTTCCAAAAAACACTTAAAAATAGAACCACTATGCTATTCCATTATTCCTAGGTGAAATATTCAAACGACCCCGTCTGCTTTGAAAATTATAATTTTTTCAAAGTAAACGCTTCTGGCCCCCAGGCCCATTTTGGGTGGGGAGGAGCCTAGAGACAGGGGCTTGGACAGTCAAAAGCTTGCCTGGCAGCGGACCGCCAGCTCCATCCTAAGATTAGGCAGCCTCAGAGGCATCCATGCATGCTGCCCCTGCTGTTTCCTGTCCATTTTGCCTCCACGATCCTCCACAGCATCCACCAATGTCTCCATGCGCAACTTTCAACTCTCTATACCCCAGACGCTGGAGCACGAGAGGATATGCAGCACATCATCCCCTTATCAAACGAGCTGTGTCAGGCAGAATTTTCAGGTGTTTCACCAGATACATAGTGGAACTCGGCCCATCTGTCGCCCCCATGCTGGAGACCTGAAGTTGCAATCATAGCAGCACAATATGGATGCCCCATACTGTCACACTTAATCATGGAAGTCGTCTCCATGGCTGCCTCCACATGTCGTCCCCTTATCAAACGAGCTGTGTCAGGCTCATTTTTCGGGTGTTTCACCAGATACGTTATGGAACTTGGTCACTATGTCGCCACCATGCTGTGTTATCGACTAAATATCCCGTCAACTTTTGTTCACATAGGAAATAATTTCAGCACTTCTTGCTCACCTCCTTTGGTTCCTCTCTGCCACCCATTGGTTTGAAGCCTGAGTCCATTTAGGGTATGTCGCCATGACACTCTCTAGCCTGCCGCTGCCTCTGCATGCCGTCCCCTATAGAGTCAGGGTCAATTATTGCATGTTTTAGATGCTATCTAGCCTCATTCGGTCACTCTGTCATGGCCATGCTGTTGCCCATAATTTTGGCATAATGGTATGATTAAGCAGCCTCAGAGGCATCCATGCATGCTGCCCCTGCTGTTTCCTGTCCATTTCCGTGGTGTTTCCATCCTTTTCTGAGGTTCCCAGGTGTTTGGCCAAGCTTTCCTGTGCAGAGCTTTGGTCCCCTTGAAAAATGCTCGAGTCTCCCATTGACTTCAATGGGGCTCGTTATTCGAGACGAGCACTCGAGCATCGGGAAAAGTTTGTCTCGAATAACGAGCACCTGAGCATTTTAGTGCTTGCTCATCTCTAGTCAACAACAAAAGACAATTACCTGTCACAACTAGTCCTGGAGCCAACAAGTAAGGGGACACTGCTGGACCTTCTCCTAACCAACAGACCTGATATGGTATCAAAACTACAGGTTGGGGGGAACCTGGGTAATAGTGATCATAATATCATTGATTTTTTATTACGAGTTACTAAGAGCTTTAGTGGAGGGGCAACAAACACTCTAAACTTTAGGAGGGCAAATTTTCAGCAACTAAGGGTAGACTTAAAAGGCATAGACTGGGACAATGTCTCAATGACAAAAGCCCCCCCCCCCCCAAAAAAAAAGGGACTATTTCTCATATATTCTAAAAAAAGTCCTGTGAGAAACACATACCATATGGGAAAAAGCATAAGCGAGAAAAATAAGCCATTTAAGGTGCTAAAACGGAAAGGTAGTTATGAGGCATTACAGGATTATAGAAAGAAAAATAAATCCTGTAAAAAGCAGATAAAGACCGCAAAAATAGAGACTGAGAGAAATATTGCCAGGGAGAGCAAAAATAATCCCAAATTATTTTTCAAGTATGTAAATGATAAGAAACTAAAAACAGAGAGAGTGGAGGAGGATGAGGAGGAAGAGGAGGATGAGGAGGAAGAGGAGGAGAATGTTGACGATACAGAACAGGGGACCATTGTTCAGTCCTTCACTGTTCAGCTTGTATGGGCAGAAGAAGAGGAGTTGGAGGAGGAGGAAATGGAGAGTCAGGCCAGTGAGGGGAGTGAATTCTTGCGCGTTGGTACTCTGGCGCATATGGCAGATTTCATGCTAGGCTGCCTATCCCGTGACCCTCGCGTTCAAAGAATTTATTCCAGCACCGATTACTGGGTATTCACTCTCCTGGACCCACGGTACAAGCAAAATCTTTCCACTCTCATCCCTGGAGAGGAAAGGAGTGTGAGAATGCATGAATACCAGCAGGCCCTGGTGCACAAGCTGAAACAGTATTTCCCTTCTGACAGTGCTAGCGGGACAAGTAGCGAGGGAGAGTAGGCGAGCAGGCAGCTTGTCCAGCACTGGCAGGGGTACGCTTTACAAGTCCTTTGCCAGTTTTATGTCACCCCAGCAAGACACTGTCACCTGTCCCCAGTCTCGGCAGAGTAGGGCTGATCTTTACAGAAAGTTGGTGAGGGAGTACGTAGCTGACCATACCATCGTCCTAAATGATCACACAGCTCCCTACAACTACTGGGTTTCAAAGCTGGACATGTGGCACGAACTGGCACTGTACGCCTTGGGGGTTCTTGCCTGCCCTGCCGCTAGCGTGTTGTCCGAGCAGGTTTTCAGTGCAGCTGGTGGCATCATCACCGATAAGCGTTCACGCCTGTCGACTGACAGCGCTGACAGGCTGACGCTTATCAAGATGAATAAAGCCTGCATTTCTCAGGATTTCCATTCTCCACCAGGTGAAGGAAGCTCAACCTAAATAATTTATGCACTCCTCCTCCTCATTTTCCTCCTTCTCCTCCTCTTTTTACACTAAAGCAGAGTAAACTGGCTATTTTTTGCCAGGACCAACTGGCTCTAGCTATAGTACTTTATGTATTTAATTTTTCTGGAGGGCCACCTACCCGGTCCTCTGTTTTAAACAATTTTTGGGAGTGCCACATACAGGCACTCAATCTATTTTATTTTTATGGAGGACCACCTACCTGCTCCTCTGGTTTGAAAACTTTTTTGGACTGCCACATACAGGCACTCAATCTATTTAATTTTTCTGGAGGACCACCTACCTGCTCCTCTGGTTTGAAAACTTTTTTGGACTGTCACATACAGGCACTATCCAAATTAAATTGTCTCCATGGCAGCCTCCACACGTCGTCTTTTTAGCTGCCTCCACACGTTGACTCCATTGCTACCTCCACACGTCATCTCCATAGCTGCCTCCAAAAGTCGTCCTTATAGCTGCCTCCATACATTGTCCCCTTAGCAAACGAGCTGTGTCAGGCAGAATTTTGGGTTGTTTTCATGGCTTTCACATCAAACTTGTTTACTTTGTCGCCAACCTGCTGTGTTATCCACAAAATATTCTGGCAAACTTTTATCATTTACCGATTTTATTTCAGCGCTTCTTGCGCATCTGTTTACATTCCCCTCACCCGCCATAACCCAAACTTATAAGAACACTACTACACTTGATCTTATACAAAAGGTTCTTAGAAGTGCTGTGTGGGGAGTACCTGAGATACAGGGGCTTGGATAGGCGAAAGCTCGTCTGGCAGCGGAGTGCCAGCTCCATCCCAAGATCCAACTAACATAGTTTTAACTGCAGCACCTTCAATCTACTACTAGTTCTCTGCCTCCGTACATCGTCCCCTTATCAATCGAGCTGTGTCAGGCAGAATTTTCAGGTGTTTCACCAGATACATAGTGGAACTCGGCCCATCTGTCGCCGCCATGCTGGAGACCTGAAGTTGCAATCATAGCAGCGCAATATGGATGCCCCATACCGTCGCTCTTAATCATGGAACCATTTCCAAAAAACACTTAAAAATAGAACCACTATGCTATTCCATTATTCCTAGGTGAAATATTCAAACGACCCCGTCTGCTTTGAAAATTATAATTTTTTCAAAGTAAACGCTTCTGGCCCCCAGGCCCATTTTGGGTGGGGAGGAGCCTAGAGACAGGGGCTTGGACAGTCAAAAGCTTGCCTGGCAGCGGACCGCCAGCTCCATCCTAAGATTAGGCAGCCTCAGAGGCATCCATGCATGCTGCCCCTGCTGTTTCCTGTCCATTTTGCCTCCACGATCCTCCACAGCATCCACCAATGTCTCCATGCGCAACTTTCAACTCTCTATACCCCAGACGCTGGAGCACGAGAGGATATGCAGCACATCATCCCCTTATCAAACGAGCTGTGTCAGGCAGAATTTTCAGGTGTTTCACCAGATACATAGTGGAACTCGGCCCATCTGTCGCCCCCATGCTGGAGACCTGAAGTTGCAATCATAGCAGCACAATATGGATGCCCCATACTGTCACACTTAATCATGGAAGTCGTCTCCATGGCTGCCTCCACATGTCGTCCCCTTATCAAACGAGCTGTGTCAGGCTCATTTTTCGGGTGTTTCACCAGATACGTTATGGAACTTGGTCACTATGTCGCCACCATGCTGTGTTATCGACTAAATATCCCGTCAACTTTTGTTCACATAGGAAATAATTTCAGCACTTCTTGCTCACCTCCTTTGGTTCCTCTCTGCCACCCATTGGTTTGAAGCCTGAGTCCATTTAGGGTATGTCGCCATGACACTCTCTAGCCTGCCGCTGCCTCTGCATGCCGTCCCCTATAGAGTCAGGGTCAATTATTGCATGTTTTAGATGCTATCTAGCCTCATTCGGTCACTCTGTCATGGCCATGCTGTTGCCCATAATTTTGGCATAATGGTATGATTAAGCAGCCTCAGAGGCATCCATGCATGCTGCCCCTGCTGTTTCCTGTCCATTTCCGTGGTGTTTCCATCCTTTTCTGAGGTTCCCAGGTGTTTGGCCAAGCTTTCCTGTGCAGAGCTTTGGTCCCCTTGAAAAATGCTCGAGTCTCCCATTGACTTCAATGGGGCTCGTTATTCGAGACGAGCACTCGAGCATCGGGAAAAGTTTGTCTCGAATAACGAGCACCTGAGCATTTTAGTGCTTGCTCATCTCTAGTCAACAGCAAAAGACAATTACCTGTCACAACTAGTCCTGGAGCCAACAAGTAAGGGGACACTGCTGGACCTTCTCCTAACCAACAGACCTGATATGGTATCAAAACTACAGGTTGGGGGGAACCTGGGTAATAGTGATCATAATATCATTGATTTTTTATTACGAGTTACTAAGAGCTTTAGTGGAGGGGCAACAAACACTCTAAACTTTAGGAGGGCAAATTTTCAGCAACTAAGGGTAGACTTAAAAGGCATAGACTGGGACAATGTCTCAATGACAAAAGCCCCCCCCCCCAAAAAAAAAGGGACTATTTCTCATATATTCTAAAAAAAGTCCTGTGAGAAACACATACCATATGGGAAAAAGCATAAGCGAGAAAAATAAGCCATTTAAGGTGCTAAAACGGAAAGGTAGTTATGAGGCATTACAGGATTATAGAAAGAAAAATAAATCCTGTAAAAAGCAGATAAAGACCGCAAAAATAGAGACTGAGAGAAATATTGCCAGGGAGAGCAAAAATAATCCCAAATTATTTTTCAAGTATGTAAATGATAAGAAACTAAAAACAGAGAGAGTGGGCCCTCTTAAGAATAACATGCAGGTCATGGTGGAAGGAGATGAGGAAAGGGCCAATCCACTGAATATCGCCTTCTCGACTGTCTTTACCTAGGAAATTCCCTGGTGGAAGACACAATAAGGAATAATGTTAATTTTCTTTGGAGTGTCAACAGTTTAACCCAGGAAGAGGTACGGTGCCGCCTAACAACCACTAAGATAGATAAATCACCGGGCCAGATGGCATACACCCCCGGGTTCTGCATGAACTATGTACCGTGATAGACAGACCATTATTTTTAATATTTGAAGATTCACTGAGGACTGGTTATGTTCCACAGGACTTTCGCATAGCAAATGTGGTACCAATATCCAAAAAAGGATCAAAGACCTGTGAGTCTAACTTCTGTGGTGGGGAAAATATTTGAGGGGTTTGTTAGAGATGCTATCCTGGAGTATCTCACTGTGCATAACCTTATAACCCAGCGTCTGCTTGGGTTTATGAGAGATAGGTCCTGTAAGACTAATCTGATGGGTTTCTACGAGGAGTTAGGTTCCAGACGGGATCTGGGGGATGCTGTGGATGTTGTATATCTGGAATTTTCAAAGGCATTTGACACTGTGCCGTATAAAAGGTTGGTATATAAAATGAGACTGCTGGGACTAGGGGAATATCTTTGTATTTGGGTAAGTAAATGGCTTAGTGATAGAAAACAGACGGTCATATTCAACCAAAGTTGATCTCTAAAACAGCTCGGAATCTGAAAGATGTGCTCACATCTAGCCACTCTCAGAGACCCACAATATTGCTCCCCAGAGGTCAATGCCTTAAAGGATCATTTCCCTGTGGGGACTGCTCCGTTTGTCCACGTATATTGACTACCAATACTTTTGTTCATCCTAATAATCAATCACCATTCATGTTGCACGATTATTTTAACTGCAAAACGAAGAATGTCATTTACGTGCTTACATGCTCCTGCCCAATGATCTACATTGGACAGACGAGACAAAAATTGAGAAAACAGGTACAACAACACCTCTCCTCCATTACGACAGCCGCAAATGACCATGAAAAAGGTAAGACCCTTTTATCAGTAGCTGCCCATTTCCTTCAGGCACATCGGGGCAAGAACCACAGCCTTCAGGTTTGTGGAGTGGAGAGGGTATATTGGAATCAACGGGGGGCAATTGGACCGAAGAACTTCTTAGACAAGAATCTAGGTGGATTTATCATCTTAATTCACTGGCTCCCTTAGGACTAAACGAGGATCTACTGTACACAGGTTTCTATAAAGACTAGGTGTTTTCTTTATTCCAGATTTTTTGTTATTCTGCTGTTTTCTGTCTTTTTATTCTGCTATCTTTTAATTCACTGTGTATCTTCTGTAGTAATCTCACCTTTTAATTTTTATCTTTTTCACCCAATAGCACTTTGGTCCTCTTATGTTTTATTGTGGCACTTTTGGACCCTCCCTATACATGTTTGCTGCTTGTGTCAAATGATTAGTGAACTTGATTGGGTTAATACCTTTGAGTTCGCTGTCCTGTGCTCAATCCGCATCATGTTCTTAACCACAATTTTCACAAAGTGTTTATCCCATGTACATATACTTTATTAATTAATATTGTCTGTAAATTTGATTTTAGATGTTTCATATTGTAATTCTTCTACTTCACCTTGGTCCCAAGTCTCCTGACTTCAATTAAACCTTGCTGTTTATCCATCTACATCACAACTTCTGCCTCAAGTCCTAAATGCGACCGAGAGTATATATTAATTGATGCCTCAATAGACGTGTATACCGTCGTCCATTGTTCTCACTTCATTATGTATTCTGAGCATTATGTCAATTTTCGGAGACTACAGACTATTTGATTATAATGTTTTAATACCTTTCTTGATAAGACACGTATATACTTGAGTTTACTAGTTCTAACTTTTTGAATAAACGCTTATAATATTACTCAAGTATTGCTGGTTAGTATCACATAGTATCAATTCAGCGTTGTTTATTACTTACCTTATTATCATCTCTTGTTGTACTTTATTTGATATACCTTATCTTATCTTTATGCGTTCTTACCCTCAGAGTCCGACCCTCCCCTGCAGCTTTTTAAAAACCTTAAAAAACCTTGCACTTTATTATGCCAAAATATTTATTTATAATGATTCTTTTAAGCACTTTACCAATTATTTGAATGTTGGTTATCAATGGCGCTTTAATACTTTTTCTTCTTTATTTTGTATTTTGTGCATTGTACTGGTATGAATGTGTGGCAGCGTATATGGCATGCGCTATACTATTGGGGATCGCAAATGACGATACGTCACTTCCGGTTAAATCGACACTAACCATTGACCGGGTGGAACGCATAGCGTCACATGCGGTCGCTTGACATGCACGCTGTCCTTTTTTCACTTAATAGATGCAGCTGCTCAGTGCCGGACTCTGAGGTTAAGCACCCTACATAATTCACTTACCCCCCCAATTGCACATTACCCTTGAGAAAGCCTGCACAGACGGGCGGAACATGTGGGGATTGCTCTCTGCCCCCACTATTCTAAGATTGGACAGTATAGATACCGAGGTAACTATGGCTAAATTGGAGAATATGTATAAGGTGTAATTTTTAACACAAGTGTGTACCCACTTTATTTAATTCTCCCATGATTAATGCTGCTATGCCATATCTATATATATATATATATATATATATATATATATATATATATATATACACATATATTTCTAGTTTACCTCTAGTGGATTAATTTACTGTTTGGTTGCTTGAAGCACTCATTGTGCTTTTTTAAATGTTTTTAAAAATGCATTGATTTAATAAAGATTTATATTTTTGGAAATCAATGAACGTCTGCTTTACTCCTTTTGAATATGACATTAAACTGGGTGTCTCACCTCTAAATATAGATCCGTTTATAAATATATTTATAAGTTATGCACTTGGCCCATGGTAACAAAAAGTATAATTATGTTCTAAACAGTCAATTACTTGGTAAAACTGGAGCTGAAAAGAACTTGGGGGTATGGGTGGATGGTAAACTTAATTTTAGTGACCAGAGCCAGGTGGCTGCTGCTAAAGCAAATACAATTATGGTATGTATCAAGAGAGGAATAGATTCTCATGATAAAGACATAGTTTTGCCCTTATACAAATCCCTGGTCAGACCACACATGGAATATTGTGTACAGTTTTGGGCACCAGTGTATAAAAAGGATATAGTAGAGCTGGAACAGGAGCAGAGGAGAACAACTAAGATTATTAGGGGAATGGGGGGATTAGAATACAATGACAGATTACAAAATTTGGGATTATTCAGTTTAGAAAAAAAACGACTGAGGGGAGACCTCATTACAATGAACAAGGATCTCTCCAAAGATCTTTTTATATGTAGGCCTGTGACCAGGACAAGGAGGCATCCTCCACGCCTAGAGGAGAGGCGATTCTACCATCAACATAGACAAAGGTTCTTTACTGTAAGAGCAGTGAGACTGTGGAACTGTCTGCCGCAAGAGGTAGTTATGGCGGACTCTATGTACATGTGCAAGAGAGGCCTGGATGCTTTTCTGGAGAGTAAAAATATCATGGGTTATGAGGATAAAACATTTATTTAATTCCTAAAGGTTGGACTTGATGGACTTGTGTCTTTTTCTGGCCATATATACTACGATATGATACTATTATATAATCAAGAACCTTTGGGCTGTTGATCAATACAATGAGGCTCACTTTCTAATGGTCCACGGACCACACAAACATTGGATATTCTGTAGATTTTGGATTTGCACCGTATTTAAAAGGGTACTATGTCGTATGCAATCGAATTTTGCTGCAATCGCGCCGGCTTTCGTGGGACACTACTCGGGGCCGTCCGTTGGACGATCCGACAGATTCAGACAAACCGCAGGATTTAACTTAAAAATTGTGTTGCACGCCAAGATGGTGAACTCCGGCGGAACTGAACGGGGAAGCAACACATTCAGCAAGTCGGACGCACGATGTAAGTGAATTGTGGCTCAGTGCATAGTCGTCGGACAATGCACTTTCGGGATCTCCTTCAGACCGGGTAGGTAGATGTGCCCCATTAAATCTAGATGACACTGGCAGCTCTAACCTCACAGAGTCACCCCTGCTGCGATTTCCCCTTACTGTACTGCGACCTGTGCCTGCTCCACCTGCCATCTCTGTCTGACATATTTGTTAATCAACTATGTTGATTTGACACGGGTCTACTTTATCTACCAAAAAAACTTCTGCTGTAACTATGTGAATTTTATGTAGATGTCTTGCTACTTGCTATTAACTTCAGCAACAAAAAGACCAGCAATTTGGGGTGTGCAGATCCCCCAAAAAGGACACCCTGGAATTGGAGCAAAAATCACTGCAGCAACTATGTGGATTTTACCCAGATTTCTTGCTATTAACTTCAGCAACAAAAGACCAGCAATTTGCCAGTTACAAGCGGTAGAGTTAAGCCTCCGGTGAATGTTGTAGCTGTGTGCGTTCTCTTTTACTTTTTGTTGCCAGTCTTTGTATGGCGTTAGTTATAAATTGTTCGTGGCCTAGCCAGTAATTACCCACTGGTTGATTGGTATTGGTTGTAGAAGAGAAGTAGGAAGTGAGTTCTGTTTCTATTTTTGTGCGCATAGTATTGTCTACTCTACCAATAAGGCTTCATTTAGTTTCCATCTATATAGGGGGGAGATTTGAGTCCCAAAGACTGTGAATACAGAATCATGATCAGACCAGGACAAATATATGTGTCTAGAGTAAAGCATGGATTGGAGGGAAGTGGTGTCAGTGAGTATATAGTCAATTCTAGAGTAGGTTTTATGTACTGGGGAGAAATAGGTGTAACCTTTTTATTATTTTTTAAACTATTTTTTATATATATTTTAGACCCTCTAGGGTACATTAAACCTAGATAGTGTGATTGTTCCTACCATATTCTGCAATACTACTATTTTGCAGTATATGGAATTTTACACAGTATTCATTACAATGAGCCACTGTCACAATAAACACCGTAAAAAAAGCTGTAAAATAACCCACCAAATAAGATTTGTACCTATTTCGTCTTACTAAAAATGCAATAAAATGTGATCAAAAACACACATCTACTCCAGAATGATACTGGTGCAAAGTGTTACATATCCTGCAAAAAACAAGCCCTTAACTAGCTCGACAGATTAAAAAAATGGGAAGATGGTGATGTAAAAATGATAGCTTTTCCCCATACTAGGTTTTATTGTGCAAAAGTTAGAAAAACGTAAGAATAAATATCTAATTATGGTATCCACATCATCATGCTGACTCATAGAATAAAAATAAGTTGTTTATTAGGCTATATGGTGAACACTAAAAAAAAGGAAAAAATCAATTACATAATTGATACTTTTCTAATTCTCCATCCCCCCAAAAAAGTTAATGGGAGACATGCATTTTTATTTTGATCTTTTTTTCTACTCTTTTTGTGTTTTTTTTTTTTAGTTTTTGGAACTTTTAAGGTGCTTTTTAGCGACAATGGTGAGGAAACCTACCATATGATTTGATGCATTATGAAGTTAACATACCTTGAGAATTCCGTAGCTATCCTGATGCAGGATCATATTAATTAATGGTTAATCCCTGTGCTAAGTGGTTTTGCTGAAAAAACAACACTCAGGACCTGGGGGAGGCTGGCTGCCTACATAAACACATTACTCACGGAGCTTAGTCAAGACATGACTAATCAACCTGAGCTAGATCACTCATACACAGCAGCTGGGGGATGGTGCAGCAATTGATTATTCTGCCTTCAAGCACAACCCAGGGATTACATCATCCTGTGAAGCAGTGAATGATGTGCTAGGAGAATTGCTGAGTCAGCCACATAAGAGAGACAGCTTAATTATCATCATTTTATAATTTTTTTATCAGCAAAACCACTTAGCACAGAGATTAATCAAGATATGATCCAGCATCAGTGTAGCTACAGCATTCTCAAGCTATGTTTGCATCAAATCAAATGGTAGGTTCCCTTTAAGAATTAAGTCGGCGGTTGTATCTGTTGCAAGACAGATGTTTTATTTGTTTTGCATTTTTTAGGTGCAAATCAGAGACATTTTTGGTTGCAAAACAAAGTACAACTAACCCCATGCTTAGTTCTATATATGCACCTAAAAAAATCCCCAAAAAATAATAAACCCTGCAAATCAGAGACAAAGAAATAAAAAATAGACATGTATCACAAAGGCAAATTTTTTAAAGATACATAGCATTGCTAAAGTATGCCGACTTTAGCCAACTTTATAAAGTTGCAAAGGAAAACAATGCTATATGTGCCCAATATATTTTTCAACAATAGGGAAAACCAACCCCCAAATGGTATCACTAGAAAAAGTATCTCATCTTGCAAAAAAATTGAAAAAAACTAAACTAAAATTTTATAGCCTACAAAATTACACCAATGAGGAAACATAACAAAACTGGCATCTGCATGGTACTCCTTCCCTTCTGCGGCTCACTGTACTCACATACAACAAGTAACGTCCACACGTGGTGTGTCTCCAAATTGCATAAAAAATGTTAAGATGGGTTTTCTCTTTTTATCTTTTGGAAAAGTGTAAATTGAAGGGGTAAATAAATGTATTACCGAAAGTCTATTATTAGACAATTCTAAATTTCATCTCCATTTTGTTTTAATTACTATGCAGTGCTCAAAGCGTTAAACATCTTTCTAAAAGCAGCATTTAATAGTTTGAAGGGTGAACTTTTGAAAGTGGGGGAATTCATAGCAGGAATTTATATTTCTAACTAATTGAAAACAAAACTATCAATGTAGAAATTTTGGAAAAAATAATGATAAACTGTGAGCTGTCTAACATCATATGAAAACATATTATGAAAACATACAGTTAAGATATGGGAAATGCTAGTAAGTAACAAATTTGGGTGATAAAACTATCTTTCTCAAAAGCAGATAATTTCATTTTGAAAATTAAAAATTTGTCAAAACATTTAGCAATTTTTTTTTTCATAAATAAACGCAAAACATATCAACCAAAAATTACTACTAGCATGAAGTACAATGTGTCACAAAAAAACAATCTCAAAATAATTTTGGTATTTTAAAGTGTTCAAAAGTTATAAGCATATAAAGGGACACATGCCAAATTACAAAAAAGAGTCCGAGCCTTAACATAAAAACTGGCTGCATCTTGAAGAGGTTAAAAGTGAGGCTTCATAATCACAGACAGTATGTATAATCATGACAAATGCAATAATCATGAGATGCAATACAGTTTAGGTTTAGAAGTGGGGATCAGATACTACCACTGAGATTGGAGGGAGATAGGGTCTGCTTGGAGTGTAAAAGAGAGTTTGGATGGAATTTTGAGATCGAGACTCTTAAACCTGGTGGTTTCAATGTTGACTTTAGAGTCAAAGATGTAATGTAGGAAAGGGTGTCATTCCAGGCTACCATGTAGGATTGTGTCCCTTATGTATTTTCTTTCGTGAATTAAGTGCTTATGACTATTAATAATGTTTCAAAGGAAATCTACCATCAGGATGACAGATTGTAAATCAAGCAGACTTACATGCTGGATCTGCTCTTATTTATGCTTCCTATGCCATTGTTTTTAAGAAAAAAGGCTTTAAAAACAATGCTCAATTGCATAATTTAAATACATTTTTGTAAAACTAGGGTATAAGAAGCATAAGAAGGGGTTGGCCACTTATCAATAAGTGTGTTCCATTAGACAGGTCTCTGCATGTTTATGTACAGGCGATCCCTTACAACACCCGACTTACAGACGACCTCTAGTTACAAACGGCCCTCTGGATGTTGGTAGTTTACTGTACTTTAGCCCTAGGTTACAATAAACAGCTATAACAGTTAGTAAAGTTGTCGGCAATTAAGCTTTATTGTTAATCCTGTTTTTTATGGCAATCCAACGTTTTTAAAATCCAATGGTCACAGTGACCAAAAGAAATTTGTCTGGAGTTACAATGATAAAATATAAAGTTCCGACTTACATACAAATTCAACTTAAGAACAAGCCGACTGAACCTACCTTGTACGTAACCCAGGGACCGCCTGTTCTTGTGTCTTCACCTTCTGTGAGAGCCTCATTGCTATCCACATGCTTCACTTTGTATCTCTACACAACTTCTTGTTTCTCACTCCTTTGGTACGTCTGTCATGGCAGTCTCCAGTGTGTCTTTTTTCTCTCCATCCATCTCACTGACACACACAAGGAGGTGGGAGGGGGAGCAGCAGGATGAGTTATAATCTCCTGCTGCAGGTCCCTCCTATTTATCAGTGAAGAATCTTTGTTTACATGTCTACGCAGAGTGCAGAGTCTGCACACAGCAATAAAGGAAGCATTAAGGATGATAAATGAATTGGTGATCATTCAGGGATTATTATTAAGGTAGGAAAGGCACATAGGTAATTTTGTTGAAGAGGGGCAAACTCCTTTAGCCCCTTGGTGCAATTAGAGGTACATGTACATCGGCGATCACCCTGGCTAAACAGCAGAGCCCATGCGATCGCTGCGGGAGCTCGGCTGTATGTGACACTCAGAGACTGTTAGCAAGGTTAAAAGGTTTGCATTTCTCAGGCCAGCTTATCTGCTGCAGGCAGGGCCAAAGCCTGCATGGACGTTGCAGGGTGAGTTTGTCACCACTTACCCAGTCTGACAGTGAGCGCTGAGCCTGGTTGTGATTTCACTGTTGCTGAAAAGGTTCCTTACAATAAAACTGTTTGTATTTGAATCATCAGGTTTGTAAAACTATGTGATCTCTGTAATGTCAAGTGATCTTTGTAAAACCATGGGATCTATGTGAATTATGTGACGTGTTTGATGTCATATCCTATTGTTAAAGATATTACACTGGACTCAGACGCCATCTTACATATTGTCGGACATTTTAAAGATTCAGTATTCATTTCATATAACTTTGTGTAGTGATAACTAAGTTTGGGTGTTTCCCTCTTTGCACACAAAGGCTTAGTGCTCACTAGCAGCACCTAGTGGAAGGTATCCAGGCGAGCACCTGGGAAGTTTCAGTATTTGCATGTAGCCAATAGTATTAGACTCCTTTGTGTGCTTACATCCAATAGTGTTACATTTCCTGGGTGAGAACACCCAATTATAGTTGCTGCTTTCCTAATTACACGCCTTATGTAAAGTGCCTTATGGTTTTCTATAAATGTTCGTCCCTCAATAAACTTATTAGTCTTGTTGCTAACTTCCTGCAAGATCAGGTCTTGTCTTTCCTTCAAGTTAGTCAGATTCCAGCGCTGGACTTAGACTCATTTAATTTGAAAGTCACCTTACAATGATTAGGGGTTTGAGCCCCAGATATAAATCTACAAGAAGTGGCGTCCCTGGGTGGGCATACTTTTATGGGCATCTAACCATCAAGGTGACCTCCGCAAGAGTCCAGGCGGCCAGTGACCAGAACTGACAATGAGCGCTCATCGGGGTAAGTCAAGTCTATTTTTGTCTACCTTGACTGTAGTTCTGTTTCACTGGCTGAAAGGGACTGGGTAAGGTCATCTCCTTGTGTGATATTATGTACTTTGCCTTATATGTCCATATATAATAGTATGTTCACTTTATGTGATAAAGGATCTCTTGTAAGGTGATTGATTGACAGAGACTGGACGTGACAATGTATGTTGTAGAAAAAGGTCTGTAGTGCCCTCTTGTGAATTGTTGATGTAGTTCAGAAAGTTTGTGATGGCGTTGAGATTTTGTTCATGTAAGCGCGGATAGAATCTGGAAGTTTGTAGAGACAAATTCTGGCCAAATTTACGTATCGTTCCTTCGGGATTGATGCGGCCCCGTGATGCGGAAAGGACAGTAGAGACAAGAGGGACACTGACAGGAATTTTACAGTTGAGCGTTAACTCCTTGATTTCTGAAATATTGTGTGAAGGTCTCTAATTTGTACTTACTGATAGGTAGCGGGGTAGTCTGGAGCTGTATGTACGGAGGATATCTATAGCCCTTGAACAAAATCAGGTATTCCACAGATTCCACAAAATGGGTAGTGAGCAAAGTAAGACTGTAGCTGGACACTGCAGACCTAAAAAGGCAACTGACATAGTGTAACACAGGAAAGGTAAAGAGTGGGTTAAAGGAAGTTTTGAGGTATTGAAGTTTTTGGGTATGTTAGATGATCCCCTGAGTGTGCAGAGGTAGGAGACAGCACTTGATGAAAATGGTGGCTGGCTCAAAGACAAAAAGTGGCACACCCAGGCAGAAGGTTGTTTTGATGTATGTAGAGAGTTAATGACAAAGGAAAGTGGATGGGGTTGATTACTGGAGACTTAGACCAGTGACTACGGACGGACCAGGACAGAGGGACAGGAATCCTAGAGAGTGCTCATTAAAAAAAAAAAAAAAAAAAATCGTTTGGATTGCAGACCAGCACCCTCTTAGACTCCACCCCCGTATCTGGGGGGTTAGAGAAGATGACACTCCCTACCATTTTTCAGTGGCGGCCATCGTAGGACAGTATATTCTTTTCAAGTCCCTGAAAGTTAATTGCCTATAACTCTACACTGTAGGCTGCTTGTAGGATAGCAGCAGCTGAGTCACCCTTGAGGTGTCCTGGCGGACGTTTGAAATAAATGCCGTCAGGTGAATATTTTCATCAATTTCAAACATTTGCTAAGGGTCTTGAGTGTGCAACGCTGTTTGTTTATTTTGTTTATTTTATTTTAACTAGAGATGAGCGAACACTAAAATGCTCGGGTACTCGTTATTCGAGACGAACTTTTCCCGATGCTCGAGTGCTCGTCTCGAATAACGAACCCCATTGAAGTCAATGGGAGACTCGAGCATTTTTCAAGGGGACCAAGGCTCTGCACAGGGAAGCTTGGCCAAACACCTGGGAACCTCAGAAAAGGATGGAAACACCACGGAAATGGACAGGAAACAGCAGGGGCAGCATGCATGGATGCCTCTGAGGCTGCATAATCGCACCATTATGCCAAAATTATGGGCAACAGCATGGCCATGACAGAGTGACAGAATGAAGCTAGATAGCATCTAAAACATCCAATAATTGACCCTGACACTATAGGGGACGGCATGCAGAGGCAGCGGCAGCAGGCTAGAGAGTGTCATGGCGACATACCCTAAATGGACTCAGGCTTCAAACCAATGGGTGGCAGAGAGGAACCAAAGGAGGTGAGCAAGAAGCGCTCAAATAATATCGGTACATGATAAAAGTTTGCCAGTATATTTTGTGGATTACACAGCAGGGTGGCGACAAAGTTAACATGGAAGCCATGAAAACAACCCAAAATTCTGCCTGACACAGCTCGTTTGATAAGGGGACCATGTATGGAGGCAGTGAACTAGTAGTAGATTAAAGGTGCTGCAGTTAAAACTATGTTAGTTGGATCTTGGCATGGAGCTGGCGCTCCGCTGCCAGGCGAGCTTTCGCCAATCCAAGCCCCTGTCTATAGGCTACTCCCCAAACAGCACTTCTAAGAACCTTTTGTATAAGATCAAGTGTAGTAGCGTTCTTATAAGTTTAGGATATGGCGGGTGAGGGGAATGTAAACAGATGCGCAAGAAGCGCTGAAATAATATCCCTAAATGGTAAAAGTTTGCAAGTATATTTTGGGGATTACACAGCAGGGTGGCGACAAAGTTAACAACTTTGATGTGGAATGCCCTGTAATAGCTCTTGGGCGGTGTGCCTTTTATCGCCTAGGCTCAGCAGTTTCAGCACCGCCTGCTGTCGCTTAGCGACGGCACTGCTGCTGTGCCTAGAGCTACCGACTGATGGCGCCATGCCCACGGATGGTAATTCGGAGGAGGAGGAGGTGGAGGAGGGGTGGGAGGAGGTATAGTAGGCCTTTGAGACCTGGACCGAGGTAGGCCCCGCAATTCTCTGCGTCGGCAGTATATGACCAGCCCCAGGGTCAGACTCGGTCCCAGCCTGCACCAAGTTAAGTGTAGTAGCGTTCTTATAAGTTTGGGATATGGCGGGTGAGGGGAATGTAAACAGATGCGCAAGAAGCGCATGATGCGCATGGAGCTGGCGTTCCGCTGCCAGGCGAGCTTTCGCCAATCCAAGCCCCTGTCTCTAGGCTACTCCCCAAACAGCACTTCTAAGAACCTTTTGTATAAGATCAAGTGTAGTAGCGTTCTTATAAGTTTAGGATATGCCGGGTGAGGGGAATGTAAACAGATGCGCAAGAAGCGCTGAAATAATATCCCTAAATGGTAAAAGTTTGCCAGTATATTTTGTGGATAACACAGCAGGGTGGCGACAAAGTTAACAACTTTGATGTGGAATCCATGAAAACAACCCAAATTTCTGCCTGACACACCTCGTTTGATAAAGGGACGATGTATGGAGGCAGCTATATGGACGACTTTTGGAGGTAGCAATGGAGACAACGTGTGGAGGCTGCTATGGAGACAATTTAATTTGGATAGTGCCTGTATGTGGCAGTCCCAAACATTTTTCAAACCAGAGGAGCAGGTAGGTGGCCCTCCAGTAAAATGGGATAGATTGAGTGCCTGTATGTGGCAGTCCCAAAAATGTTTCAAACCAGAGGAGCAGGTAGGTGGCCCTCCAGTAAAATGGAATAGATTGAGTGCCTGTATGTGGCAGTCCCAAAAATTGTTCAAACCAGAGGAGCAGGTAGGTGGCCCTGCAGTAAAATGGAATAGATTGAGTGCCTGTATGTGGCAGTCCCAAAAATTGTTCAAACCAGAGGAGCAGGTAGGTGGCCCTGCAGTAAAATGGAATAGATTGAGTGCCTGTATGTGGCAGTCCCAAAAATGTTTCAAACCAGAGGAGCAGGTAGGTGGCCCTCCAGTAAAATGGAATAGATTGAGTGCCTGTATGTGGCAGTCCCAAAAATTGTTCAAACCAGAGGAGCAGGTAGGTGGCCCTGCAGTAAAATGGAATAGATTGAGTGCCTGTATGTGGCAGTCCCAAAAATTTTTTAAAACAGAGGACCGGGTAGGTGGCCCTCCAGAAAAATGGAATAGATTGAGTGCCTGTATGTGGCACTCACAAAAATTGTTTCAAACAGAGGACCGGGTAGGTGGCCCTCCAGAAAAATTAAATGCATGAAGTACTATAGCAAGAGCCAGTGGGCCCTGTCAAAAAATAGCCATTTTCCTCTGCTTTACTGTACAAAGAGGAGGAGAAGGAGGAAAATGAGGAGGAGGAGGAGGAGGAGTGGATCAATTATTCAGGTTGAGCTTCCTTCACCTGGTGGAGATTGGAAATTCTGAGAAATCCAGCCTTTATTCATTTTAATAAGCGTCAGCCTGTCAGCGCTGTCAGTCGACAGGCGTGTACGCTTATCGGTGATGATGCCACCAGCTGCACTGAAAACCCGCTCGGACAAGACGCTAGCGGCAGGGCAGGCAAGAACCTCCAAGGCGTACAGCGCCAGTTCGTGCCACATGTCCAGCTTTGAAACCCAGTAGTTGTAGGGAGCTGTGTGATCATTTAGGACGATGGTATGGTCAGCTACGTACTCCCTCACCATCTTTCTGTAAAGATCAGCCCTACTCTGCCGAGACTGGGGACAGGTGACAGTGTCTTGCTGGGGTGACATAAAGCTGGCAAAAGCCTTGTAAAGCGTACCCTTGCCAGTGCTGGACAAGCTGCCTGCTCGCCTACTCTCCCTCGCTACTTGTCCCGCAGAACTACGCACTCTGCCGCTAGCGCTGTCAGAAGGGAAATACTGTTTCAGCTTGTGCACCAGGGCCTGCTGGTATTCATGCATTCTCACACTCCTTTCCTCTCCAGGGATGAGAGTGGGAAGATTTTGCTTGTACCGTGGGTCCAGGAGAGTGAACACCCAGTAATCGGTGCTGGAATAAATTCTTTGAACGCGAGGGTCACGGGATAGGCAGCCTAGCATGAAATCTGCCATATGCGCCAGAGTACCAACGCGTAAGAATTCACTCCCCTCACTGGCCTGACTGTCCATTTCCTCCTCCTCCAACTCCTCCAACTCCTCTTCTTCTGCCCATACACGCTGAACAGTGAAGGACTCAACAATGGTCCCCTCTTGTGTCTCGCCAACATTATCCTCCTCTTCCTCCTCATCCTCCTCCACCTCCACCTCCTCCGATATGCGCTGAGAAACAGACCTCAGGGTGCTTTGGCTATCAACAAGGGAATATTCTTCCCCCGTCTCTTGTGACGAGCGCAAAGCTTCCGACTTCATGCTGACCAGAGAGTTTTTCAACAGGCCAAGCAGCGGGATGGTGAGGCTGATGATGGCGGCATCGCCACTGACCATCTGTGTTGACTCCTCAAAGTTACTCAGCACCTGACAGATATCAGACATCCACGTCCACTCCTCATTGTAGACTTGAGGAAGCTGACTGACCTGACTACCAGTTCTGGTGGAAGTTGACATCTGGCAGTCTACAATCGCTCTGCGCTGCTGGTAAACTCTGGATAACATGGTCAGTGTTGAATTCCACCTCGTGGGCACGTCGCACAACAGTCGGTGAGCGGGCAGTTGGAGGCGGCGCTGCGCTGCCCTGAGAGTGGCAGCATCTGGGCTGGACTTCCTGAAATGCGCACAGATGCGGCGCACCTTCGTGAGCAAATCAGACAGATTGGGGTATGTCTTGAGGAAACGCTGCACTATCAGATTTAACACATGGGCCAGGCATGGCACATGTGTCAGTCTGCCGAGTTGCAGAGCCGCCACCAGGTTACGGCCGTTGTCACACACAACCATTCCCGGCTTGAGGTTCAGCGGTGCCAGCCACAGATCAGTCTGCGCCGTGATGCCCTGTAATAGCTCTTGGGCGGTGTGCCTTTTGTCGCCTAGGCTCAGCAGTTTGAGCACCGCCTGCTGTCGCTTAGCGACGGCACTGCTGCTGTGCCTAGAGCTACCGACTGATGGCGCCGTGCCCACGGATGGTAGTTCGGAGGAGGAGGTGGAGGAGGGGTGGGAGGAGGAGGAGGCATAGTAGGCCTGAAACACCTGGACCGAGGTAGGCCCCGCAATCCTCGGCGTCGGCAGTATATGAGCAGCCCCAGGGTCAGACTCGGTCCCAGCCTCCACCAAGTTAACCCAATGTGCCGTCAGCGATATATAGTGGCCCTGCCCGGCAGCACTCGTCCACGTGTCCGTGGTCAGGTGGACCTTGTCAGAAACGGCGTTGGTCAGGGCACGGATGATGTTGTCTGACACGTGCTGGTGCAGGGCTGGGACGGCACATCGGGAAAAGTAGTGGCGGCTGGGGACCGAATACCGAGGGGCGGCCGCCGCCATGAGGTTGCGAAAGGCCTCGGTCTCTACTAGCCTATAGGGCAGCATCTCCAGGCTAAGCAATCTGGAGATGTGCACATTAAGGGCTTGGGCGTGCGGGTGGGTTGCACTATATTTGCGTTTCCGCTCCAGCGTCTGGGGTATGGAGAGCTGAACGCTGGTGGATGCTGTGGAGGATCGTGGAGGCGACGATGGGGTTTTTGTGCCAGGGTCCTGGGCAGGGGGCTGACTAGCAGCTGACACAGGGGAAGGAGCAGTGGTGTGCACGGCCGGAGGTGAACGGGCTTGTTGCCACTGAGTGGGGTGCTTAGCATTCATATGCCTGCGCATACTGGTGGTAGTTAAGCTAGTAGTGGTGGAACCCCTGCTGAGCCTGGTTTGGCAAATGTTGCACACCACAGTCCGTCGGTCATCCGGTGTTTCCTTAAAGAACCTCCACACTTCTGAAGATCTAGCCCTCGCCGCAAGAGCCCTCACCACGGGAGCTTCACTAGTTGACAGTGGCGCTGATGCACCAGCTCTGGCCCTGCCTCTCCGTCTGGCCCCACCACTGCCTCTTCCAACCTGTTCAGGTCGAGGACTCTCCTCCTTTTTAGAAGCACTGTGTTCACCCGGCCTCTCAACCCAGCTTGGGTCTGTCACCTCATCATCCTCCGATCCCTCAGTCTGCTCCCCCCTCGGACTTCCTGCCCTGACAACAACTTCCCCACTGTCTGACAACCGTGTCTCCTCATCGTCGGACACCTCTTTACACACTTCCACTACGTCAAGAAGGTCATCATCACCCACAGACTGTGACTGGTGGAAAACCTGGGCAACGGAAAATTGCTCAGCAGCAACCGGACAAGTGGTTTGTGACTGTGGGAAGGGTCCAGAAAACAGTTCCTCAGAGTATGCCGGTTCAAATGCCAAATTTTCCTGGGAGGGGGCAGACTGGGGGGGAGGAGGCTGAGGTGCAGGAGCTGGAGGAGTGGGGATTTCGGTGACATGGGTGGACTGCGTGGAAGACTGACTGGTGGTGGACAAATTGCTCGAAGCATTGTCAGCAATCCAAGACATCACCTGTTCGCACTGTTCTGGCCTCAACAGTGCTCTACCACGAGTCCCAGTAACTTCAGACATGAACCTAGGGAGTGTAGCTCTGCGGCGTTCCCCTGCTCCCTCATCAGCAGGTGGTGTCTCACCCCGCCCAGGACCACGGCCTCTGACCCCTGCAGTAGTTGGACGCCCACGTCCCCGCCCTCGTCCTCTACCCCTAGCCCTCGGGTTAAACATTTTTAAAATGAGAGTTATAACTTTTTTTTTTTTTTTACTTCTTTTTGTTTTTTTTGGTGTTTTTTTTTTTTTTTTGTGTTTTTTTTTTTTTTTTGAGTTTTTAAAACCAAACAATCCTATCCTATTGCTATGGCTATTTTCTAGCCAAGTATCAAAGGAAGCACACTACTATGCCAGATGAGATGACACTGAGTTATTGCCTAATAGAAATCCAACCCCTACTGAATTTTGCCACTTCGGCCTTTGCTATGGATATGTGCGCCACTAAGCGCAGAACACAGCGGTCGCAAGTCTCACTACAAATTGCTCAGAATTGGCAAGTACATGCACTGCAGAAACTACAGCCACCAGCAGATCAACCAGAAATCAAATATATAGAACGCTACTGTAGGCTTCAAGAAGCTGTTTGTATTCTCCTCTGGCTATTTTCTAGCCAAGTATCAAAGGAAGCACACTACTATGCCAGATGAGATGACACTGAGTTATTGCCTAATAGAAATCCAACCCCTACTGAATTTTGCCACTTCGGCCTTTGCTATGGATATGTGCGCCACTAAGCGCAGAACACAGCGGTCGCAAGTCTCACTACAAATTGCTCAGAATTGGCAAGTACATGCACTGCAGAAACTACAGCCACCAGCAGATCAACCAGAAATCAAATATATAGAACGCTACTGTAGGCTTCAAGAAGCTGTTTGTATTCTCCTCTGGCTATTTTCTAGCCAAGTATCAAAGGAAGCACACTACTATGCCAGATGAGATGACACTGAGTTATTGCCTAATAGAAATCCAACCCCTACTGAATTTTGCCACTTCGGCCTTTGCTATGGATATGTGCGCCACTAAGCGCAGAACACAGCGGTCGCAAGTCTCACTACAAATTGCTCAGAATTGGCAAGTACATGCACTGCAGAAACTACAGCCACCAGCAGATCAACCAGAAATCAAATATATAGAACGCTACTGTAGGCTTCAAGAAGCTGTTTGTATTCTCCTCTGGCTATTTTCTAGCCAAGTATCAAAGGAAGCACACTACTATGCCAGATGAGATGACACTGAGTTATTGCCTAATAGAAATCCAACCCCTACTGAATTTTGCCACTTCGGCCTTTGCTATGGATATGTGCGCCACTAAGCGCAGAACACAGCGGTCGCAAGTCTCACTACAAATTGCTCAGAATTGGCAAGTACATGCACTGCAGAAACTACAGCCACCAGCAGATCAACCAGAAATCAAATATATAGAACGCTACTGTAGGCTTCAAGAAGCTGTTTGTATTCTCCTATGGCTATTTTCTAGCCAAGTATCAAAGGAAGCACACTACTATGCCAGATGAGATGACACTGAGTTATTGCCTAATAGAAATCCAACCCCTACTGAATTTTCCCACTTCGGTCTTTGCTATGGATATGTGTGCCACTAAGAGCTAAACACAACGGTAGCAAGTCCCCCTGCTAATTCCTCACAAAATGGTAAAAGATGCAAATTAAAATAAAAAAAGTAGAACGTTATTGTAGCCCTAAGAAGGGCTGTTGGGTTCTTTGAGAATCACTCCTGCCTAACAGTAAGCTAATAGAACACCCTAACGCTTTCCCTGACCAGCAGCAGCTCTCTCCCTAGCGGCATCCAGACAGAGAATGATCCGAGCAGCGCGGCCAGCGGCTAGTCTATCCCAGGGTCACCTGATCTGGCCAGCCAACCACTGCTATCGACGTGTAAGGGTACCACGTCATGCTGGGTGGAGTGCAGAGTCTCCTGGCTTGTGATTGGCTCTGTTTCTGGCCGCCAAAAAGCAAAACGGCGGGAGCTGCCATTTTCTCGAGCGGGCGAAGTATTCGTCCGAGTAACGAGCAGTTTCGAGTACCCTAATGCTCGACCGAGCATCAAGCTCGGACGAGCATGTTCGCTCATCTCTAATTTTAACCCTTAGGGGACACAGCCTATTTTGGCCTTAAGGACGCGGCCCCATTCTTCAAATCTGACCTGTGTCACTATAAGTGGTTATAGCTTTGGAACGCTATGAGATATCCAGGGGATTTTTAGATTGTTTTCTCGTGACACATTGTACTTCAAATCAGTTTAAAAATTTGGATGATATCTTTTGTGTTTAGTTATGAAAAAAAACAAAATTTGGCAAAATTCTTTATTTTCAACGTTCTAAATTCTCTACTTTTGATGCAGATAGTCATAGCTCCCAAATAAATTCATAACTTACATTTCCCAAATGTCTGCTTTATGTTGGCATGGTTTTTTAAGATTCCACATATTTTACTAGAATGTTATGAGGCTCAGAATTTAGGTATCATTTTTCACATTTTTTGTAAAATCACCAAAACCCGCATTTAGATGGACCTGCTCAACTTCTAATTGACACTGAGAGGCCTAAATAATAGTGAGACTCGTAAATTACCCCATTGTGGAAACTACACACCTCAACGTATGAAAAACCACTTTTAAGAAGTTTGTTAACGCTTTACGTGTTTTATAGGGGTTAAAACAAAATGGAGGTGCAGTCTGCAAATTGTAATATTTTTTCACAATACACCCATTTTGGGTGGAAAATTAAACATTTACAATGGATTAAATGAATAAAGGCTCCACAAAGTTTGTTACCCAATTTCTCCCGAGTACACGGATACTCTACATGTGGTGGTAACCTCCTGTATGGGCGCACGGCCGGGCATAGAAGGGAAGGAGGCGCCATCCAGAGCAGATTTTCTATGTCACATTGTACAGGCTATAATTTTTTTCTTTTTTTTAATGTGGACCTATAGGGGCTTATTTCTTTTGCCACATGAGATGCACTTTTCTGGTACGTAATTTGGGGGAATCTATAGGCTAATTGGTGAGATTTTATTAACTCTTTGGTGGAGGAAATGAAAATCATCACTTTTCAGGAAGATTTTTATGGGGTTTTTTTTTTGCCCGTTTACCATACCATAAAAATAGTATATTATTTTTATTCTATGGGTCGCCACGATTACAAAAAGACCTCATTTATATAGATTTTTTATTTTTTTTCCCATTTTTACTGCATAAAAAGTAATTTGGCAAAAATGTTGTTCATTTTAGCATCACCGTCTTTCATATGCATAACTTTTTTATTTTTTGCCTCACAAATCTGTTAAAGGGCTTATTTTTTGCGAGAAGGATTGTTCTTTTTAGTGGTCTTATTTTAGAGTGCATAACATTTTTTAAATCCCTTTTAGAGCATTTTTATAGGGTATTAATTGAAAATGATCTTTTTTCTGGAGCTTTTTTTTGTTTTGTTTTTTACGGGGTTCACTTTGCGGATCTAATAATGATTCTGTTTTATTATGCAGATTGTTACAGACGCAGGGATACCAAATATGTGGGGGTTTTGTGTATTTTATTAAATTGTACTGAATAAAAACCAATTTGGAGAAAATCTTGTTCATTTTAGCATCACCATATTTTCATATGCATAACTTATTTATTTTTCGGCTGACAAATCTGGTTAGGGGCTTATTTTTTGCGAGAAGAGTTGTTCTTTTTAGTCGGCTCATTTTGGAGTGCATAACATTTTTTAAATTACTTTTTAGAGCATTTTTTGATAGGGTATAATTAAAAATTATCTTTTTTCGGAACGTTTTTGCGTTTTTTTTCTACGGCGTGTACCGTGCGGGTCCAGTAACGATTCTGTTTTATTATACAGATTGTTACGGACGCGGCAATACCAAATATGCGGGGATTTTTGTGTTTTTGTGTTTTTTATACTTTATTAAGTGTTTTTATGGGAAAGTGACATTTTAGGGGCTTATATTTTTATGTATTTATTTTTTATTTATTATAATGTGTAGTGTTAACTGTTTTTGCATAATTTTACTTCTACATACTTGAACTTAAACCAGTGATGCTCTGATCACTGGTTTAAGTTCAATACACTGCTCTACAATACTATTTTATTGTAGAGCAGTGTAAACTGTCTGAGCAAGCTTGCGCATGCTCAGACAGTTTACAGCCAGACCCGGAAGGGGTCTGGCTGCCATGGAGACCGGGCAGCTCCGGGGCACATGCCAGTCCTCGGAGCTAACCAGAAGTGGATCGGATCCCCCGGTAAGCGGCACGGGGGATCCGATCCACAGCGCAAACACCCTTACACGCCGCGGTCATGTTTGACCGCGGCGTGTAAGGGGTTAACACCCGCGATCGGAGCCGGCTCCGATCGCGGGTGTTAGCGCAGGCTGTCAGCTGTACTAGACAGCTGACAGCCGCTGCTTCTGGTACCGGCTCCGTTCGTGAGCCGGTGCCAGAAGCAGGACGTTATAGAACGTCCCCGTGCGCTAAGCATCTAGCCCCGGGGACGTACTATAACGTCCTGGTGCGCCTAGGGGTTAAAACTTATTTGATCTTGACAATTGCAGAAAAATTACTAGAAAAAGTGTTGCACTGTCTCTGGTACCTGCTTTCTGGAGTTGAAAGAGTTAATCAGGGGGAGATCTGTGGGCAGCTGGGCTTTGCTTTGTCTTATCTATGTCTGTGAGAAGTGGCCTTGAAGCACACAGAAAGCATCTGTGTTGAGTGGGGGAAACAGAGCTGACAATCTAAAAGACTTAAAGGAATTTGCTTGTGATAAGAATACAAAGAGACACACTCTAGGAAACGTAGACGGCCCCAACTTGTCAGGACAAGGGGAGTAGTAATGGACAAGGATATCAGCAAGAACAGTCCCCCTCTTCTGAAAGCCCCCCCCCAAATAGAGTTAGTGCCTTTCATTGTAGAACTCTTCCCTGTTGGCAAATGTTTTCCTCTCTGTGCCCCTACATGAGGATTACCAGGACCTATTTGCCTTTACCAGTGTAGTATTCCAGTATATCTGATGCAGATTCCCACAAGGGGGGTAAAACTCCCCCAGCCAGTACTCCATACTACACGGCCCTATAGGGAGTAGACTGGCAGACTAGCCCCTTACTGGATGTTCTCCTTTTCAGTATGCGGAGGACCTACTGTTTTTGTTTGCCAGGATGCATTTATTGACCTTATGTGTTTTCTGTTCCAGAAGGGTTGTAAAGTTTCCTGAGACAAACTCCAGTACAGCCAGGAGAAGGTGGTCTTCCTAAGCCACTGCTTCTCAGCCACAGGCAGATACCTGACAGAGGGAAGAAAGCTGGCAGTCCAGAATGTGCCCCTGCCCTGAGGCCCTAAGCCTCTTCACATGTTTCTAGGACTGGCCAGCTCCTGCAGCCTGGGATAAGGTCTGCTGCCTCCAGCCTGATGCTGCCCCTTGATAATTGAATTGCCTCTTCTCCATTTGCCCTTAGTCAGGAGGCAATTGATGCATTTCATAGCCTTAAGCTGGCAAATCCTGTCTGCACTGGCCCTAGGCACATCCCACTGGATCAAACTTATGTTTTATTTTGCACTGAGTATCTAGGTCACGCCACAGGTGTCGAGTCCAGGAATGTGGTGGCCTCCCCAGTGGCCCACTATTAGGCCCGGTTAGACTCAGTCGTGAGTGGAGCCCCGCATGTGTCAGTAGCTGCAGCCAGCAATCTGCTCAGCAAGGCCAGTGAGTTGATCCTAGATCACTCAGTTACAGTGCAAACGCCATATACCTTGCACAGTGTCCTCACCCAAGTACAGCCCAAGCATCTGAGCAAAGGACAGACAGCTCAGACTCCAGTGTGCACTCCTGATCCCCTGTCACACTGATAAGGTGCACAACTCTGAATCCTTCGTTCTATCGCCAGTCTTCCAGGATTCAGAGAGGGGGGAGAGAAGGGGGATTAACCCAGATGTTGAGTTTTTTTCTCATAGGTGGCTCCAGGTCTGCAGGAGGAGACAGACGGTTCTACACTGGATATACAGTGGTCAGTGGCGCACATGAGGTAGTACAAGCAGAACCATTCCCTCCACACAGGTCAGCGCAGGAGGTGAAGTGATGGCACTCAGGGAAGTGCTACAGCTGGTGGAAGGTAAAAGGGCAAACATCTATACTCAAGGTATAGTTCTGGGGTCTAAACACGACTATGAACCCATATGGAAGGCTAGAGATTTCCTCACTTCTGCAGGGACCCCCGTTAAGCATGGCATGCTGGTTAAAGAGCTCATGGATGCTCTCTTACTTCCACAAGAGGTGAGGATAGTAAAAGTTAAAGCACACACAATTTGGTAACTCCACAAGCCAAGGGCAAGTATGTGGCTGACGGGATGGCAAAGGCAGCTGCACAGATGGAGCCCGGAGACTGTCCTGAAGTCTCAGCGGTGAGTTCTGAGCTAAAAGTTTGATCCACAGGTGTTCCAGTCCCTGGTGGCCCGAGAGTCATCAGAAGTGAAGGGAGTGTGGAGGAAAGCTGGAGCCCAGATGCCTATGGGACCTGGATGCTGGGAGAGAGGGTGTGCCTGCCCGGAGCCCTGCACCCGACAGTAAGTCAAGTAGCCTACGGACATACACATCCAAAATGGCCATGCTAGTGCTCATAAACCATAAGTGGTTTGCCCGGCATTACTACCCCTGTCACTAGACTAGTGAAAGCCTGTATAGTCTGTGCCCGCCACAACACGGGTAAGGTGGTAAAGACCCCACAGAAGGTGACACCCAAGCCGCTGTATCCCTTCCAAAGACTGCAGATGGATTTTATCCAGCTACCAAAAGTGGCACGTAGGAGTACGTGCCTGTGTGCATTGATCTCTTTCCAGGGTGGCCAGAAGCTTCTCCCATGACCAAGGCTACTGCCAGAGCTGCAGCCAAGAAGTTGGTGAGTGAGATTTTTCTGCAGGTTTGGACTTCCAGAGACCATAGAGTCCGGTCGCAGAACCCACTTCACTGGACAGGTAAAAACCTAAAACCTTGTCCCTCCTAGGTGTAGAAGAGGCCCTGCACACCCCATACCCTTCCCAAGTTAGTGGTGTGTTTGAGATACTATAAACGGCACTCTTAAGCTAGAGATCCGGGAGGCCATGGATGTAAAAGGGAAACCATGGTGCGAGTGCTTTCCTGCTGCCCACTATACAATTAGGACCACCCCAACAGAAAGATGGGATTGTCCCCCTTTGAAGTATTTTTTGGGCTATGCACCCAGACTAGGCCCCTACTTCCCATAGACCCTATAGCTGATGGCAGGAAACCAGGTGGAACATGCCATACAGTTGAGCCAGGCCTTGGAAAAGGTCCGCAAAAGTGTTTCTGATTACTTTTTCAGATCCAGACAGAGACCTCAGGATGCATAACCTGAAGCCCAGAGACTACGTGGTGGTAAAGAGACACCAGAGAGAGAGAGTCTGAGGCCTCGCTAGGATGGTCCTTTCCAAGTCCTGCTGACCAGTGCCACGTCTGTGAAGCTAGAGGGAAGTCAGCACGCTTCCCACACTTACTGTTGCAAACTTACTGATTCTTCTTGCTAGCTGGTCTCTTCTGACTGACTGTCTGCTCAGGGACCCCCCAACCATGACTATCACTGTATCTATACGGGTGACCCGGATACCCCCAGGGTAGGAGACTTTACCTACGGCTGGTGCAACAAGACAATGACCTTCTTTAACATTGACAGCACAGATAACCCTGTATTAGCAGTGTCTGATGTGCACTGGATTTGTGGGGATAGGAGAGTCAGGTCAGGCCTAGAGGCTGGGAAGGTGAGTGTACGGTGATAACACTTGTGCATTCCTTCCTCGTGATCCCCAGGGATAAGTTTGATCAGACACATAAGAAAAGGTAGAGAATCCCAAAGGATTCTGGAGGTCGGAGAGAAGCACCTAGATGACAATGTTTATATAGATACAGTGGGAGCACCAAGGGGGGTCCCAGAAGAGTACAAGGCCCACAATCTGATATGGGCAGGTCTAGAGTCCATTATTCCCCAGAGAGCTATGAGTAAAGATGTTGGTTGGGTTAACTGGTTGTATTGTAATCAACAGAGATTTGTGATTGTATCCGAGATGCTTCCCAGAACCGCATGGCTTTGGACATGATCCTTGCTGAGAAGGGAGGAGTCTGTAAGATGGTGGGAGTGGCTTGTCGCATGTACATCCCAGATGACATCGCCCCCTATGGATCCATTACCCATGAGATTGAAGGACTGTCCAGGGAACTCGAGAGAAACTCTGGGGTGGACACTTTGTCCTTCACTTTGTGGTTGGGGGATTGGAAGGGTTTGCTTTAAGTGGGGGTGATATTGGGGATTGTGATTTTGCTCTCGTCACTTATTGTGTGTTGTGTGGTCCCCCTCATCAAGTCCACCATGTCCCAGATGGCCGTCCAGGTGGTAAGAACCATGACAGGAGAAGTCCCGGTGTGGAGGATACCGTCTTGTTGAAGAACCAGCCTGTTAATAAACCCATAAACTATGGAAACACAATTATGTAATTTGAGTATGCAGGCCTGTAACCCCCGAGTGACTGGCCTCCAGGGGATCTGGTGAAGAGTTAACAAGTCCAGCAGGTAAGGGCTTAGCCTACCTGTGGGTACCTGGAGTTTGTGGAGGTCACCCTGGACAAAAGTTACAGGCCATGCAAAGCTCAAAAGGGGGGAATTGTTAAAGATATTACACTGGACTCAGACGCCATCTTACATATTGTCGGACATTTTAAAGATTCAGTATTCATTTCATATAACTTTGTGTAGTGATAACTAAGTTTGGGTGTTTCCCTCTTTGCACACAAAGGCTTAGTGCTCACTAGCAGCACCTAGTGGAAGGTATCCAGGCGAGCACCTGGGAAGTTTCAGTATTTGCATGTAGCCAATAGTATTAGACTCCTTTGTGTGCTTACATCCAATAGTGTTACATTTCCTGGGTGAGAACACCCAATTATAGTTGCTGCTTTCCTAATTACACGCCTTATGTAAAGTGCCTTATGGTTTTCTATAAATGTTCGTCCCTCAATAAACTTATTAGTCTTGTTGCTAACTTCCTGCAAGGACAGGTCTTGTCTTTCCTTCAAGTTAGTCAGATTCCAGCGCTGGACTTAGACTCATTTAATTTGAAAGTCACCTTACAATGATTAGGGGTTTGAGCCCCAGATATAAATCTACAAGACTATGAACTCCACCTTCATGTGGTTATTTCCCCTATATATATCTGGCATTGCACTCATTGTGGCATTGTGCTTGAGAAAGGCTCCTGTCCCTGAGAGCTGAAAATGAACACATGGTAAATAAAGAACTGTAACTTGTTTTTTGGGGGGAAGTCTTGAAATGCTGGCATTTTCCTTTATTTGTATTTGGATAAACTTTTTGTGGGTTATTTATCATTATGCACAAGCCTTGTGAGGCATTTGGCCCTTTAATAAATAATTATTTGCTCTAGTTGTTTTTTCAAAAAGAAAGTCTTAAATGCATAAAAAGTACCAGCACATACACCAGCAGGAGACTGGAGTAACTCTTAGACTTTTTGCAAAAGTCCTAAGTCATTAATCTGGCTTTGCACAGTGTTGCACTAGCAGTAGTTCTATAATTATGCCAGAGGGGGAAATATAAAAAAGTCTAACTTGGTTTTTTTAAGCCAAAAAAGTGCATTAAAACCAGTGATAAATATTCCCTTTAGTTTCAGTTCTGGGCACGTACCTGAGTCTAAGTATCAATGTTGCTTCTTTTCTTTTTCGGTCTCTGACACTGTCATTCCAATGCCTGTCTCGGTCTCCAGAAGTCTCATTCCAAGGTCCATCTGTCTCTGAAACTCTCATTCCAGTGAATGTCTCTGTCTACGATTGTCACTTTGTCTATGAAGAAATTTATCAGAAGTATTTGAGAGCAGAACTGCAACCAATCAGAGCTCAAATTTCATTTTTACACAGTTGTTTATAAAATTAAAGCTGATCTCTGATTGGTTTCCATTGGCATTTCTGATAAATCTTCCCCTATCTCTGTATCCCTATCCATCTTACATACATACATTCAGCTTTTTTTTATATATACACACCTTTTCTTTCTTTTTGGTGTTTAAATTTGCTGGTTAATGTTTGGTTGATTATTAGGTATTTCCTGTGACCCGACTTTTTGTGTTGAGCTTGTAGTATAGAGTTTTAGAAAATAAACATTTTAAATATTTTTTAATTAAAATTATGAGTGTTTTTAATTATTGATGTTAGTATAAATGCTGGACACGCCTAATGGAACCAATTCTTGGATTGGAAGCTCCCCAGTCGCTGTATCTCCTATACTCTCCAGGTCTCAGGTAATACTGACGTCCCCTGTAGTTGGGCTCCTCATAGAACATCCAAAAACCTTCATGAATTTGGCAAGAGTAAATTTCATTGAAGTGGAATCTCTCATGGATATGAGGGCAATCCTCATCGAAGTCTAATTTCTGACCTCGGAAATCTTCTTTCTCATAGATTGTGATTCTGAAGGAACCCTGGTGCTGTTAAACACATAAGTACAAATAACTGCATTATTATGATCTAAAAATATTGCATAGCATTTTATTCATCTTAGTAGCATTCACAATGGCTTACATTATGCTGTAAAATGTTACCATTCAGTGCAAGAAACCTTGACGATTGTTGGGAGCCTTTATTTATCTTCGACATGATATTCTTTTTCAGATTGTATCAACGACTGTAAAGTACCATGTATACTCGAGTATAAGCCTAGTTTTCAGCACAAAAAAATTTGCTGAAAACCCAAACTCGGCTTATACTTGAGTTAAAAAAAATACAGATTTTACCAGGTTCTTGTGGTAAAATTAAGGGCCTCCGCTTATACTTAGGTCGGCTTATACTCGAGTATATACGGTAACTATTTCTTTTAATATATTAACTACTAATTTAACATATCAACTTGAATTATAGGGGCCATAATCTGTAAGGAAAATTCCAATCTTTCAAATGGGGATGGCAAAAGAAACAATGTTATTATATATCAACTTTAGTAGCTGCTTTTTTATCTTTACTACTGATGATATATTCTGTCTTGATGTGGCTATCCCACAATAGCAACCTATTAAAGAATTACTATTTATTTCTGTGTTATCTTTTATTGTTTCTCCACCGATAGTCCCTGTGTTAAGTCCACAATGGGGCACATTTACTAAGGCCCTCACGCCAGTTCTCTGTCAGACTTTGCACGTCCTTTTAGGTGCAAATTGCTTTGATAGGTATTTAAGAAGTGCCTGCACCACAATGGTGCTTCATGTAACCCTTTTGCGGTGCAGCTGCACTAGTCTTCATGGGACACAAATTAGGGGGCATTCCGGTGCTCAGATTTAGCATGCAAAGTCCAACAGAATTGTGTTACAAGCCCTATGTTAAAGGTGCACCAATAAAAGTTGGTGTCCTCTGTCAGGGCAGTGCAGGGAACACCAGATTAATAAAAACGTAGAAATCCTGAATCAGGCACACCCTGCACACTACACAGGCAAACTGTGTTTAGTGAAACATAAACCATAAAGCTTCATTGCAGACACCTTACAGGGGACTATTGCAGCCTGGGACTAAAGTACAATAAATTAGCTGCATGCAGAGAACTTCACAAGAGGTATCAGTGAACAGAGAGGTACGTTGGTAAATAGGGGTTGTCTATAAGTTGGGTGTCCTTAAGTCTAACACTGCCTCCTACGGAATATGAAGGAGCTAGGTAAATAAAGATTAACTATTACTATTGTATACAAGTACTTTCATGTTAGCTAAATTCTCTTGGACAAAGATAGAGTAGCTGAACAAAGATATCTGTATCATTTCGCAGAGACTGGATGAAATCTAACTGTGGTAATAGGTAATACTTTGTGAGTACGGGATAACCAATGTAGTATGGATGGATAAATGGATTAATTATTCTTATTAAACATATTGATTGAAAATCATGTAACAAAATTTAATTTAAAAAGTTTGGTAACTGACCTGAGGGCTTATGCGACAAGACCTGATGGAGTCATTATAACCCATCCATTTTTGAAAGTCAGGATACTCTCCTCTATGAAGGAAGTACTGGTGTCCTCTAAAGTTGGGGTGCTCATACAAGATCCAGTTACCACTTTCTACACGGATAGAGTTACAACGTCTAAAGTATGAAGATAAATCTGGGCATTCTGAGTGACACTCATAAGAGCGACCTTGGAAGTTCCTGTCCTCGTAGAAAATAATCTGTAAATTAATATAAAATACGTTAATGATTATAAAGTACACATTTTTCAAATATCCAAATTTGTTGTTCAGTAATTTGTCAATTTAAGTATGATAACACTTTCTTACCTTGCCCATAATGTACCAGTTTGAGTACACAAGTTTAACTGCTAATACACTTGATGGAGAGGGCCCTTATATACTGTATACCCTGCATATAGAGGATTTAGTGCTAGCTAATCAAAATAGCTTGTTTTTCAGTACCTACACTAAAGAGTCATTGTTTTCTATCACTATTGTACTTTTTGTCTTTCACTAGAATTCAAAAGCTCAATGTGACCAGCTATAAAGAATGCTTATACAAAAATATTTCTCATCTAGTCTAGAAAACAGCTAAATTGTTTAACATGGTGATACATGAAATACAGATGAAATTGAGAACATTCTTACATTGCATTTACATAACCGCACATGAATTTTAACTCTTTAGATTTGTAACAAATAGACTAAATAAATCACTGGGCCTGGGTAGAATCTATAATTGTTATCTGCCACTTGATGGCATTGATTTGGAGGTCATCCTTCCCTATGTAGTTTCAAAATACACCACTGGGCCTTTCGAAGTAGTATCTATACTTGTGATCTTGCAACAGATTTTTGGTTCATTTTTTTTAAAGAACATCTATCACCAGATGAAGTATTGTAAGCCAAACATACAGACATACTGTTATGTGCCCCCTCTGGCAGGATATGTTGAGAAAAAAAGGGCCTTTAAAATTATGCAAAAAGGCCTGAGGGGCTCCAGGCTCCTTTAACTCCTATGGAGCTTAGAGGCCCTCAGGTTCATTTGTCTAACATTTAAAGCCTTTTTTTGTAAAAACCAGGACATAAGAACCTAAAAGAAGAGAAGATCTTGGCAGCGGGGGTGCTCACCAGTTTGTTGGTGTGCTTGGTTTACAATACTTGATCTGGTGATAGATTCCGTTAGAATCTATAATTGTTTAAAAACACCACTGGCAGTATCTATATTTGCTATCACTGATTTTGGAGCCTATCTCCTCTTATCAGGCCAGGAGAGTAATTCAACACCAAAAATGGTGATAGTCAGTGTCAGACTGGATGTATAGAGACCAGAGATGGGCGAATCGATTCTAATGAAGTGGAATTTCAGGAAAAATTCAGTTCAGCACAAATCTGAAGTTTATGGAGATTTGTGGAAACAATTTTTTTTTAACGTGTATTAGCAAAATAGCCGCGAGCATAACGTGTTACATGGGGCAGAGAACTCTGGGAAGAAGAATGGGACACCCTCGATCACACGTGTAGACATGTAAGCCAATCAGCGACTGGCAGGCTTATGTGCTGTCACAGCCCTATAAAAACAGACGGCCATTTGAAATTCCATAATTTCACAGTGCATGTGCTGTGTCTAGCATCTAGCTGTTTGTACTCAGTAGCTGATGGAGAGATTTTTATCACCGAGGGGACTGCAGCAAAAATAAGCCAAAAATTTCCTATTCTCGTCCCCAAACTAAAAAATAGATGCTTCAATGGCAAGTAGAGATGAGCGAGCACTAAAATGCTTGGGTACTCGTTAATCGAGACAAACTTTTCCCGATGCTCGAGTGCTCGTCTCGAATAACGAGCCCCATTGAAGTCAATGGGAGACTCGAGCATTTTTCAAGGGGACCAAGGCTCTGCACAGGGAAGCTTGGCCAAACACCTGGGAACCTCAGAAAAGGATGGAAACACCACGGAAATGGACAGGAAACAGCAGGGGCAGCATGCATGGATGCCTCTGTGGCTGCTTAATCGCACCATTATGCCAAAATTATGGGCAACAGCATGGCCATGACAGAGTGACCGAATGAGGCTAGATAGCATCTAAAACATCCAATAATTGACCCTGACACTATAGGGGACGGTATGCAGAGGCAGCGGCAACAGCAGCAGCGGCAGGCTAGAGAGTGTCATGGCGACATACCCTAAATGGACTCAGGCTTCAAACCAATGGGTGGCAGAGAGGAACCAAAGGTGGTGAGCAAGAAGCGCTGAAATGATTTCCTATGTGAACAAAAGGTTGACGGTATATTTAGCACACAGCATGGTGGCGACATAGTGACCAAGTTCCATAATGTATCTGGCAGCTATGGCGATGACGTGTGGAGGTAGCAATGGAGACAACGTGTGGAGGCAGCTAAAAAGATGACGTGTGGAGGCTGCTATGGAGACAATTTAATTTGGATAGTGCCTGTATATGGCAGTCCAAAAAAGTTTTCAAACCAGAGGAGCAGGTAGGTGGCCCTCCAGAAAAATTAAATACATAGAATACTATAGCTAGAGCCAGTTGGCCCTGGCAAAAAATAGCCAGTTTCCTCTGCTTTAGTGTACAAAAAGGAGGAGGAGGAGGACAATGAGGAGTGCATACATTATTCAGGTTGAGCTTCTTTCACCTGGTGGAGAATGAAAATCCGGAGAAATCCAGGCCTTATTCATCTTGATAAGCGTCAGCCTGTCAGCGCTGTCAGTTGACAGGCGTGTACGCTTATCGGTGATGATGCCACCAGCTGCACTGAAAACCCGCTCGGACAACACGCTAGCGGCAGGGCAGGCAAGAACCTCCAAGGCGTGCAGCGCCAGTTCGTGCCACATGTCCAGCTTTGAAACCCAGTAGTTGTAGGGAGCTGTGTGATCATTTAGGACGATGGTATGGTCAGCTACGTACTCCCTCACCATCTTTCTGTAAAGATCATCCCTACTCTGCCGATACTGGGAACAGGTGACAGTGTCTTGCTGGGGTGAAATAAAACTGGCAAAGGCCTTGTAAAGCGTCCCCCTGCCAGTGCTGGAAAAGCTGCCTGCTCGCCTACTCTCCCTCGCTACTTGTCCCGCAGAAGTACGCCCTCTGCCGCTAGCGCTGTCAGAAGGGAAATACTGTTTCAGCTTGTGCACCAGGGCCTGCTGGTATTCATGCATTCTCACACTCCTTTCCTCTCCAGGGATGAGAGTGGAAAGATTTTGCTTGTACCGTGGGTCCAGGAGAGTGAATACCCAGTAATCGGTGCTGGAATAAATTCTTTGAACGCGAGGGTCACGGGATAGGCAGCCTAGCATGAAATCTGCCATATGCGCCAGAGTCCCAACGCGCAAGAATTCACTCCCCTCACTGGCCTGACTCTCCATTTCCTCCTCCTCCAACTCCTCCAACTCCTCTTCTTCTGCCCATACACGCTGAACAGTGAAGGACTGAACAATGGTCCCCTCTTCTGTCTCGTCAACATTCTCCTCCTCTTCCTCCTCATCCTCAACAAGGGAATCTTCTTCCCCCGTCTCTTGTGACGAGTGCAAAGCTTCCGACTTCATGCTAACCAGAGAGTTTTTCAACAGGCCAAGCAGCGGGATGGTGAGGCTGATGATGGCGGCATCGCCACTGACCATCTCTGTTGACTCCTCAAAGTTACTCAGCACCTGACAGATATCAGACATCCACGTCCACTCCTCATTGTAGACTTGAGGAAGCTGACTGACCTGACTACCAGTTCTGGTGGAAGTTGACATCTGGCAGTCTACAATCGCTCTGCGCTGCTGGTAAACTCTTGATAACATGGTTGATGTTGAATTCCACCTCGTGGGCACGTCGCACAACAGTCGGTGAGCGGGCAGTTGGAGGCGGTGCTGTGCTGCACTGAGAGTGGCAGCATCTGTGCTGGACTTCCTGAAATGCACACAGATGTGGCGCACCTTCGTGAGCAAATCAGACAGATTGGGGTATGTTTTGAGGAACCGCTGAACTATGAGTTTTAACACATGGGCCAGGCATGGCACATGTGTCAGTCTGCCGAGTTGCAGAGCCGCCACCAGGTTACGGCCGTTGTCACACACAACCATGCCTGGCTTCAGGTTATGCGGTGCCAGCCACAGATCAGTCTGCGCCATGATGCCCTGTAATAGCTCTTGGGCGGTGTGCCTTTTATCGCCTAGGCTCAGCAGTTTGAGCACCGCATGCTGTCGCTTAGCGATGGCACTGCTGCTGTGCCTAGAGCTACCGACTGATGGCACCATGTCCACGGATGGTAATTTGGAGGAGGAGGTGGAGGAGGGGTGGGAGGAGGAGGAGGCATAGTAGGCCTTTGAGACCTGGACAGAGGTAGGCCCCGCAATCCTCGGCGTCGGCAGTATATGACCAGCCCCAGGGTCAGATTCGGTCCCAGCCTCCACCAAGTTAACCCAATGTGCCGTCAGCGATATATAGTGGCCCTGCCCGGCAGCACTCATCCATGTGTCCGTCGTCAGGTGGACCTTGTCAGAAACGGCGTTGGTCAGGGCACGGATGATGTTCTCTGACACGTGCTTGTGCAGGGCTGGGACGGCACATCGGGAAAAGTAGTGGCGGCTGGGGACCGAAAACCGAGGGGCGGCTGCCGCCATGAGGTTTTGAAAGGCCTCGGTCTCTACCAGCCTATAGGGCAGCACTCCAGGCTAAGCAGTTTGGAGATGTGGACGTTGAGGGCTTGGGCGTGTGGGTGGGTTGCACTATACTTCCTTTTGCGCTCCAGGTGGATGCTGTGGAGGATCGTGGAGACGAAGATGGGGTTTTCGCACGGAGGTGTTTGGGCCGGGGTCCTGGGCAGGGGGCTGATAAGCAGATGACACGGGAAGGAGCAGTGGTGTGCTCGGCTGGAGGTGAACGGGCTTGGTGCCATTGAGTGGGCTGTTTAGCATTCATATGCTTGCGCATACTGGTGGTAGTTAAGCTAGTAGTGGTGGAACCCCTGCTTATCCTGGTTTGGCACAGGTTGCACACCACAGTCCGTTCGGTCATCCGGTGTTTCTTTAAAGAACCTCCAGACTTCTGAAAATCTAGCCCTCGCCACGGGAGCTTGACTACGGGCAACATTTGGCGCTGATGCACCAGCTCTGGCCCTGCCTCTCCGTCTGGCCCCACCACTGCCTCTTCCAACCTGTTCTGCTATAGGACTCGCCTCCGTCTCAGAAGCACTGTGTTCACCCGGCCTATCAACCCAGCTTGGGTCTGTCACTTCATCATCCTCCGATCCCTCAGTCTGCTCCCCCCTCGGACTTCCTGCCCTGACAACAACTTCACCACTATCTGACAACCGTGTCTCCTCATCGTCCGACACCTCTTTACACACTTCTTCCACTACGTCAATAATGTCATCATCACCCACAGACTGCGACCGGTGGAAAACCTGGGCATCGGAAGAGAGCTCAGCAGCAACCGGACAAGTGGTTTGTGACTGTGGGAAGGGTCCAGAAAACAGTTCCACAGAGTATGCCGGTTCAAATGCCAAATTTTGCTGGGAGGGGGCAGACTGGGGTGAAGGAGGCTGAGGTGGAGGAGCTGGAGGAGTGCTGATTTCGGTGACATGGGTGGACTGCGTGGAAGACTGACTGGTGGACAAATGGCTAGAAGCATTGTCCGCAATCCACGACATCACCTCTTCGCACTGTTCTGGCCTCAACAGTACTTTACCACGAGTCCCAGTAACTTGAGACATGATGAACCTAGGGAGTGTAGCTCTGCGGCGTTCCCCTGCTCCCTCATCAGCAGGTGGTGTCTCACCCTGCAGTAGTTGGACACCCACGTCCTCGTCCTCTACTCCTAGCCCTCGGGGTTAAACATTTTCCAAATTAAAGTGTAAACTTTTAAAAAAATTTTTTTGTTTATTTATTTATTTATTTTTTTTAAACAAAATGATGCTATTCTATTGCTATGGCTAGTTTCTAACCTACACTGACAGCACACAACTGTATCTTGTGCTGTGCCTGAGTTCTAAAAAGAAATAAACGTAAAAAAAAAAAAAAAATCAGCAGACTGTGCCTAATTCAAATCAAACCCCTAATAAATTGTCCCACTTCGGTGTTTGAGGTGGATATGTGTATCACTAAGAGCTAAACACAACGGTCGCAAGTCTCCCAGCAAATTCCTCACAATATGGTACTAGCTGCACTACTAGTGGCAGCAAGCCCAGCCACAAGCAAACAAAAAAAAAAGTAAAATATAACGCTATTGTAGGCCTAAGTAAGCCGTTGGGGTTCTCCTATGGCTATTTTCTAGCCTACACTGAAAGCACACTGCTTTGCCAGATTACTTTGAGTTATAAAAAGAAATAAACGTAAAAACAAATAAATCAGCAAACTGTGCCCTATTCAAATCAAGCCCCTAATAAATTGTCCCACTTCGGTGTTTGAGGTGGATATGCGTGTCACTAAGAGCTAAACACAACGGTAGCAAGTCTCCCTGCAAATTACTCACAATATGGTACTAGCTGCACTACTAATGGCAGCAAGCCCAGCCACAGGCAAACCAAAAAAAAGTAAAATAAAACGTTATTGTAGCCCTAAGAAGGGCTCTTGGGTTCTTGTAGAATCACTCCTGCCTAAGGCTATATTCACACGAACGTATGAGGGACGTATATACGGCTGACGTATATACGGCCGATATACGTCCCCCCTACACTTCTATGGGCGTGCGGCACCGTATAGTTCCGTACCCGGGAAAAAGATAGGACCTGTCCTATCTTTTCCCGTAATACGGCGCCGTGCGCCATAGGTTGCTATGGAGAGGGGCGGGGGTGAGCTGCGCTCACCTCCTCCTCCTCTCCCCGTACACTGCCGTTGCCCGCTACGGTACGGTACGGGCGGCCAACGGCAGTGTGAATATAGGGTAACACTATTCTAATAGAACACCCTAACGCTTTCCCTGACCATCAGCAGCTCTCTCCCTAACGGCATCCAGACAGAGAATGATCCGAGCAGCGCGGGCAGGGGCTAGTCTATTCCAGGGTCACCTGATCAGGCCAGCCAACCACTGCTATTGACGTGTAAGGGTACCACGTCATGCTGGGTGGAGTGCAGAGTCTCCTGGATTGTGATTGGCTCTGTTTCTGGCCGCCAAAAAGCAAAACGGCGGGAGATGCCATTTTCTCGAGCGGGCGAAGTATTCGTCCGAGCAACGAGCAGTTTCAAGTACGCTAATGCTCGAACGAGCATCAAGCTCGGACGAGTATGTTCGCTCATCTCTAATGGCAAGTAATCTTTTCCTTGTTCGCTCCTTTGCCAAATGTAGTAACCTACTTTGTGCACAAACCCGTCACTTCTTAGAGGACATCCCAGGTTCAGCCAAATAAGCACTCTCAGCTTCCCAAACCTCTCCCACTAGTACCTTCTCCTTAGCCATGTGTGTCTTATGTTGAACAGCAAACCCTGCTATAAAAGTGTCCCTAGTAGTGGCCTTATTAGCATCCCAATGTACCAAGGGATCAGGGTACTCTTTATGAACATCCCAATAATTAGTGTGTATTGTCCACCGTGGCAGATACTACAGGTGAGGACAACAACCCAACCAAAGCCTGAAGGCAGCAGGAGGGCCCACCATAAAAGTCTCCAGGAGCGTGGAATCATCTGAGATACCCCACGGAGTGTACTCAATAAAGGAAACCCAGGACAATAGGTAAAGAGAGACGAAGGCCAGATTTATCCTGGAGAAGGTTCTGTACACCGTGGAATAAAAGGAGTAAGTATGACTAGTGTGAAACTTCCACCTCCAGACCTCAGTAAGATGTAAGGCAGATGACCATGACAGTAAATGCACATAAGCTGGGTCCTGACCATTCTAGACCGGGTTCAAAAAACAGCATTAAAGTCCCAAATGCACAGAAGAGGAGCAGGTGGAAGCATGCTCAATTTACCAGAGACCAGATGTACGGACAGAACAGTGCACTATAACATACTGACTATAGTGGTCACAGGCCACTTGCAGCATCTCCACCTGAAGGGACTCAGATACTAACAAGGAAATCCCTCGAGAGCAAACAAAATAGGTAGATTGGTAACATCTAGTAATTCATGCACATTTAAGGGCCAGAATGTTCAGCCCAGTTAAATGAGTCTCTTGGGATAATATGGGGAGCATGACTTTTTTCAAAGTTATGTGGCATAGCCCACTGAAACTTGGATAGTAACATTTTTATTAAGATATTTATCAGAGGTCACTGTAGTAGAACATCATGAAACAATAGAAATGATGGGAAAGTCTGGTAAATTAAAAAAAGATCTCATGCTCTTCTCTTAAAAAAATGTTTTTTCCTTTTTTTTTTTGTTGTCACATGCTCACTTGGCATCCCTGATAGTGGAGGGAAGGGTTATGGGAGGAAAGGTATAAAGTACAAGTTAACTTATATGTAACGGGTTGTAAAATTTATTTGAAGAATGAATATGTATATAATTTTTGCATTATGTATCTAAATGATTCAATAAAATTAAAATTATATTAAAAATAAGAAACATGAAAAGACATCTTAGTTATGTAAAGGGTTTGTGGTTTTCCCAGTGCTTCTTTTACCGCAGAGAAAATAAAAGGGTATAATCAACCAGAGGGACTTTAACTTCATTTTTTAATGATTTTCTCTTCGTTTATTTGCACACATGGGCAAAATTGTTGATACCCCTTGTTTGATGAAAGAAAAACCCACTCTAAGAAATAACTTGACTTGAATATGAAAAAAAAGTAAAAAAAATTCTATAAAAATTTCTACAATCTCTTAATCAGACAGTTGGCCTGTACATAGAGCTTCAGCGACTCACTTTGCTGTTTAGTGACATTGTGAGTACCACACGAAATGTGGAGCAGAGGAAGCAAAAGGAAGAGTTGTCTCAGGAGCTTAGAAATTTATTTTTAGACAAGCATGTTAATGGTAAAGGTTATAAGACAATCTCTAAGCAACGTAATCTTCCTGTGACTACAGTTGCAATATGTTATTCTAAAATGTAAGATCTATGTAGCCAACCTTGTTGGACGCAGGAGAAAAATTGAAGACAAATCATAGAGATTAATAATATGATTGGTAACAAAAGAGCCCAGATAAACTAAGGAGATTAAAGATGAACTTAAAAATCAAGGAACTTAAGTGTCAGATTGCACCATCCATTTTTTTTAACCAAAGTGGACTTAAAGGGGGACAAACAAGTACTTTCCCTATGGTGCTTAAAGGGGGCTTTCACTTCATATAATTTACTTCATGGGCAAACAAGGGAACTCTTTAATAAAAGGAGCACAATGCCACCACTATAAGTTATGGGAGGCACTCTCCTGTGAGTACTATTAAGAATTTTAACCCTCTCCTCTGTACACTGCCTTTTTCAAGTAAGTACTCGCTAACTATTATGTATGCAACCAGGCAAAGAGTAAAAGAGTTATTGGATTTTGATTATGTATAGGGAAGTGGTGGATTTTAACCCTTTTGAGAACACATCATTTTTGTTTTTATTGCATTTCTATTTTTTACCTCCACATCTTAAAAATTAGTATTATTTTTTTCATGATTTTAGTTTACAGTGCTATATAAAGGGCTTTTTTCTGCTTAACACTACTGCCTAGTGCCTAGTACTGCCTAGTGATGACATTTTATATTCTATGCAGGTTACTGGGAATCTGGAAAAAATTCAAAATGTGTAGAAAAAGTGCATTTGCACCAATTTCTTTTGGACACCGTTTTTACGGCTTTCATTGTATGCACCATTGACACATCAAATGTATTTATTGGGTTAATACGATCATGGTGATACCAAATTTATATAGGTTTTTATTAATATGGTGGGGAAATGCATTGGTCACAGCCTCCACCCAATATAAAACTGACCAGCCCATTTCCCCCAGTATATAGCCTGCCAGCCCCTCCCCCCCCAGTATGTAGCCTTCCAGCCCCTGCAGTATATTGCCTGCCAGCCCCTGCAGTGTATAGCCAGTCCAGCCCCCCCATTATATAGCATGCCTCCCTAGTATATAGCCTACCAGCCCCTGCAGTATATAACCAGCCAGTCCCCCCAGTATAAAGTCTGCCAGCCCCTGCCCCAGTATATAGACTGCCTTCCCCTGTAGTATATAATCTGCCAGCCCCTGCAATATATAGCCAGCCCATCACCCCATTTTATAGCCTGCCAGACCCTTTCCCAAGAATGCCAAGCTTTTAATTTTAAAAAATTAACACTTTACTTTTTTTGAATGCTTCAGGGTCCTCTGGGTACTTTTCGGGTCATTCAGAGTCAAACGAACCAAAGAGGAGCCGAAGAGGAGTGGAAGGAAGCGAAGAGGACCTGGAGCAATGGAAGGTAGAAGAGGACCTGCGGGGGGCATCGGAAAGTGTTAATTTTTTTATTGACTCGAATATAAGCCAAGTTAGTTTTTTTCAGCACAATTTTTGTGCTATAAAACCCAGCCTATACTCGAGTATATACGGTAATGACTTATTAATTAGGATCCAATCAAAATTTTGGGAAAAATTAGGTGAATTGCTCGAATCAAATTTATGAAAATGTGCTTAAATCTAATGATAACATTTCACAACTAATTCCAGGCCTCAACAAGAGAGCAAATAGGTACGTTCTAGGCTCATCTAATCTTAACCAATAGATTTTAAAGGATGTCTAAAGTTAATGTTAACCCCTTAACGCTGAACACTTTTCACCTTCCTGACACGGCCCATTTTAAAAAATCTGACATGTGTCTATTTAAGTGGTTATAACTTTGGAACGCTTTAACATATCCAGTTGATTTTGAGATTGTTTTTTCATGACACATTGTACTTCTAGTTGGTTGAGAAATTTAATCAATATATTTAGTATTTATTTATTAAATAAATGGAAATTTGGCAAAAATTTTGAAAAAAACTATGTTTTCCAAATTCAAAATTTTCTACTTTTTGGAAAGTTGGTCATATCACTAAAATAACTTGATAACTAACATTTTCCATATGTCTGCTTTAACTTGGCATCATTTTTCAAACATCTTTTCCTTTTTTTAGGATGTTAGAAGGCTTATAACTTTAGGTGCAATTTTTCAGATTTTCACGAAACTCATCAAAACCTACTTTTGGAGGGTCAATTTAGTTAGAAGTGACTTTATAAGGCCCACATGACAGAAAACCCCCACAAATGACACCATTTTAGAAACTACACCCCTCAACATATTCAAAACAACCTATGGGAATTTTGTTAACCCTATGAGCGTTTCATGAAATATAAATGAAAGGGAAATTACAGAAGTGTATTTGCCCCAACAGGTGTTTGATTCAATTAGGCCCCAAAAGGGAAAAAAGGTGAAAATTTTCTCAAAAAAGTAACTTTTACCCCAAATTTTTTAAGCCACAAGGGATAAAAAATGAAAAAAACCCCATAAATGTGTAAAACTATTTCTCCTAAGCAGAGAACTTCACCACTTTTGCATATAAAGTGTTGTATGGGTACACAGTAGGGCTCAGAAGGGAAAGAGGGGCTTTGGCCTTTTAGAAGCCAGATTTGACAATCATCCTTTACATGTGTCAGGATGCATTTGGAGAGCCCTAGTGGTACCAAAACAGTGGGGAACCCCAACAAGTGTCACCATTTTGGAAAGTGCACCATTTGGAGAATTTAGCAAGGTGTAATATGTGTATTTTCCCCTACAGGTGGTTGCTTCAATTAGGTCCCTAAAAGGAAAAAGATGAACATTTTCCCCAAAAAGTCACTTTTACGGCTAATTTTTGCATCCCATAAGGCATTAAAGATGAAACAAAAAATGTGTACTAGCATTTCTCCCAAGTATAAAATTGCCCCACACATGCAAATAAAATGTTGTATGGGTACGCAGTGAAGCTCAGAAGGGAAAGAGGGGCGTTAGCCTTTTAGAAGCCAAATTTGACAGACATCCTTTACATGTGTCAGGATGCATTTAGAGAGCTGTAGTGGTACCAAAACAGAGTGGTACCCCAACAAGTATCACCATTTTGGAAAGCACACCCCTTAGAGAATTTAGCAAGGTGTAATATGTGTATTTGTCCGTAAAGGTGTTTGATTTAATTAGGACTTAAATAGATAAAAGGTGAAAATTTTCTTATAAAGGTAATTTTACCCCTAATTTTTTATAGCCACAATGGATAAAAAAATGTAATAATCCCCCAAAATGTGTAAACCTATTTCTCTCGAGTGTAGAAGTACCCCACATGTGTATATAAAATGCTGTATGGGCGCACAGTAAAAGGAAAGGGGGATGTTTGCCTTTTAGAAGCCAAATTTGACAGAAATGTTTGACATGCATTTGGAGAACCCTAGTGGTATACAACAGAGAAGAATCCGAAAAGTGTCCCTAATTTTTGAATGCACACCCCTTAGAGAATTTTGCAATGTGTAATATATGTATTTGCCCCTACAGGTGAATGATCCGATTAGGCCCTAATCATGAAAAAGGTGAAAATTTTCCTATAAATGTCACTTTACCCCTAAATTATGTAAGCCACAAGGGATAATATCTTAAATAACCCCAAAAAAGGTGTAAAACTATTTCTCCCAAGTGTAGAAGTACCCCACATGTGCATATAAAATACTTTATGGGCGCACAGTAGAGGAAAAGAGGGATGCTTGTCTTTTAGAGGCCATATTTGACAGAAATCCTTCACATGTGTCAGGATACATTTGGAGAGCCGTAGTGGTACCAAAACAGAGAAAACCCCGAAAAGTGACCCTAATTGTTCAATGTACACCCCTTGGGGAATATAGAAAGGTGTATTATGTGGTGTAGTGTAATACATGTGGTGAAATGAGCATTTTGAACATATAGGTGGTTTCCAAATATGATGTGCAATGGAGTCCAAGATAGAAATTGCAATTATTTCTGGAAAGTTCAGTGCCCGTTATGTGGCGCCCCTTATGAAATAATGGAGGGATATAGGGAGCAACGGGACCTAACAGTTGTTACAATTATTCATTTTACCAAAATGAATTCACAACAGGTTGGGCGTGAATTGTGAATGTCTCGCGTAAAAGGAGGTAGAATATATCAAGGGACCAACTAAACTTTTGTCACTCTGGAGTTGTCGCAGGTCTCTTAGTAGTATGTAGTGTCCATCCTAACAAAACTCCTCTGGACCGCAAGGCGAAATTGGTGGCTGTTAGGAACAGCCGCCACCCTGCCCCAATCACCGTGTCTACAGACATGGTGATCAGTATTACTGACGTCATAAGTAAATTCGCTGCTATTGGCTCGTCTGAATTGATGAGCCAATAGCAGCTATCATGAACTGGGGGTGTGTGGGGGGGACGTAACCCTTCTGGTCCATGGGGCAGGATGGATGGCTGTCAGGAACAGCCGCCGTCTTACCCCGATCACTGTGTTTGACCGGTCTTGGAAAGTCACTACCCGCCGCACCGTTCTATAACAACGCTCGTTGGGAATAGGCTATACAATCTTTATTTATTTTTTAAGAAATTTAGACAAATAAGGGCTTATTTTTTGCGAGACGAGATGCACTGTAAAAAAACTTTAGTGGGTTTTTAGCTTGTTGAAGCAATTTTATTAACTTTTTACGTGTGGAGTAAAATAAAATCATCAATTCTTGTTTTGGATTTTTAGCATTTTTTGGGGGGGTTGTTCACTGTAGCATAACAATAATATATTATGTTTATTCTACGGATCACTACGATTACGGTGATACCTCATTTATATAGATTTATATATTTGTCCATTTTTATTGAAGGAAATCTAGAATATAAAAAATTGCATTTGTTTTAGTAATGCCATTTTTATAGCAGCATAACTATAGTATTTTTTGGTTGACGGAGCTGGTTGTAAGCTTATTTTTTGCATGACAAGTTGCTCTTTTTATTGGTATCATTTAGGTGCTTGTAACTTTTTCGGATCACTTTTTAGAACATTTTTTGTAAAGCAATTTCATAAAAAGTTTAAATTTTTGCCAAATTTTTTTTTTTACCACGTTCACAGAGCGGGTCCAATTATGATTAGGATCCAGACTTTCACTTTCTTTTATTATTTCTTTTTATTTTTAAAAACCTTTATTTTTTTTCCTTTTTTTTACAGTTACTGACATCTAAGCTTGAGCAAGTTATCTTCTGATCACTTGTTCAAGCTTTTTTTTACAGGTTTCACAGTGCAATAAAGATGCTGCGCATGCCCAGTGTCTTACAGCCGTGTCCTGCCAGAAGGCAGGGACCCTGCTTCCGGAGGAAGATCTCGCAGCCCCGGGCACTGGCAGTCCCGGGGCTGCGATCGGAGTAGTGGACCCCCCCCCCAGTAAACGCTGTGGGGGGGTCCGATTCACCTTCAATTAACTTTAAATGCCTCTAACACGCCGCCGGTTAACACCCGCGATCGGAGAAGTCTCTGATCGCGGGTGTTAGAGGCGGGTGTCAGCTATAATATATAGCCGACACCCGCAGCTTCTGGCTTCCGTTCAGGAGCCGGCACCAGAAGCTTGACGTAATAGTACTGCATTTTGCGGGAACGCACCTCCCGCCATGCAGTACTATTACGTCAAATGTTGGGAAGTGGTTAAGGTTATGTAGGAATTTCTGTTGAGGTGTAGTCATCCCTCTCTATATATATTTATGAAGATTTGGCAATGGGCCTCTGGAGTTTTCAATGCAATGACAAAGATTGACTTTCTCAATACCTAATTCAGCGAATTGTCTATATTAATATTTTGTTTCTCACTTGTCTTTTATATTTTTTTTCGCGTTGCCTTCTGCAACAATAAGTTAATTTAGTCAACATGGAAAATTGTGAAACGTAATAAAAAGTCAATGCAAATGTTATTTTCTGTTAGGGCTCGGGGGCAGTGAACCCCATGGACCACCACGGGAGATGATACTAGCCGACACCTAAGACCGGAATCTAAGTGGCAACTGGTCTTCACCAGAGCCTGCCACAAAGCGGGATAGTCTTGCTGCTGTGGCAGGGCCGACTGGCCATAAAGCCCACCGACTGCTATGGGGCTCCAGCAGGGCCAGTCTGAAAATCATAAACCATGTACTCACCTTTCCGACACTCCCCAAAAGCTCCGCTACTTTATTTAATAATCTTGTGCACAGGGGCAGTATTACAGTATTTATATTCTTGTACATGAGAGGCAGTATTATAGTAGTTATATCCTTGTACATAGGGAGCAGTATTATAGAAGCTATACTCTTGTGCATAGGGGCAGTATTATAGTAGTCATACTCTTGTACATAAGGGACAGTATTATAGTAATTATATTCTTGTACAAGGGGCCAGTATTATAGTAGTTATATTCTTGTTTTCTTGTACATAGGGGAAGTATTATTGTAGTTATATTCTTGTACATAGGGGCAGTATTATAGTAGTTATATTCTTGTACATAGGGGCAGTATTATAGTAGTAATCTTGTACTTAGGGGGCAGTATTATAGTAGTAATCTTGTACTTAGGGGGCAGTATTATAGTAGTTATATTCTTGTACGTAGGGGGCAGTATTTTAATATATTTTAGTTAGTGACAATACTATGGTAGTTACAATCTTGTTTATCAGAGAAGGTATTGTAGTAGTGTGTATTTTGTGTATATATATAATTCACTATTAAGTTGTGTTCTTTTAAAAAAACAAAGTATCTTTATTCCTGTACAAGGGATGCAGTATGAGTCTTTATCTGTGCTCTACATGTTGATTTAGACCATCCATCAACAGTTTGTGTGGAGTTTAGTAACTCCACCCACATCACATGGCCATGCCTACAAGGTCTCGTAGTCAGGTTCAAAGTTCAAGTCCAGTTTCACCAACAGGTGATCAAGGGAAGGCAGGAACGGGGACAAGGAACAAAAGCAGGGAACACAGGAATCACAGAGGAAGCTTTCTCTCATTGCTAGGTAGTTCAAAGATGTCAGGGAGTGATGATAGCCGCCGGTCTTTTTGGAAAACCTGAAAGTGCCGACGCCAATCAGCGGTGCACTGGCCCTTTAAATCATTGATTGCCGGTGCTCCTAGCTGGGACCGGAACATGGAGAGGTGAGTCCGGGCCTGGGGGAATGGCGCCAAGGAGAGGGGCACGGGTGTGCCCGCGATTACATGGATTGCGGGGCACCCGTAAAATTTTCCAATTAGCAATCTTATTCTTATTCATCCTCATTACAAAAAACAAAAACATACAGTTTATTATATTTTTTTTAAATGTTTATTGTGTAGCAGACACAAAATCTATCAATGGATACGTTTAATAAAATTGGTGGACTCTTCTGAAAGATCCAATTTTGGCATTCAGAGCTCCCCAGTCGGAAAACCTCTTATACTCTCCAGGTCTCAGGTAATACTGACGTCCCTTATAGTTGGGCTCCTCATAGAACATCCAGTGACCATCATGTACATGACAGGAGTTAATATCATGGTAGCGGAATCTCTCATAAACATGGGGGCAGTCTTCAGAAAACTCCATCATTTGTCCTTTAAAGTCTCCTCTCTCATAGATCTTCATTTTATAAGAACCATGGTGCTTTAAAAAAAACATTAAAATAATTATCACAATTATTCAATAAATGATTAAGGAAATCTACAATCAAAATCAAGCAGGGGCACTTACTTATAGATCCAGGCAATGTGACTGTGGTCATCTTCTTGTATATATTATCCACAGTCTCCTTCATTTTAAAAGGAACTTTTAAAATGATCTTCATGAGCCTGAAGGTCTTCCTGTCAGTTTGCATAACCCTTCTGTGCTGCAGATTCACAGGCTGCTAGACTGTCACACCTTGCCCCTTTGCTCCTGTTCACCACTTCCCCTCCCTTTGTCTGAAGTAATCTCATTGCAGTACAGTAAGTCTCAGCACACAGTGGGAGGGGTAAAAAGCCCTGTGAACACTGTAACAGCCCATGAATCTGCAACACAGAGGGGTTCTGGAAACTACCCCAGTAGCCCGTCAGGCTACTTGAACCTTATATGTTTTTATTACACATTGTAACTAATAAAGCTAATTTACTCACTTTCTTATTATACTGTTATTTTGTATCCTATTCCTCTGTTTTCTTTTGTTTGTTGGGTATATATTCATATTTATGAGGAGGACTCTCTGCGTAACTTTTCCATATTGGCATAGGTTAGCTTTAACCTTTAGCACATTGATATTAAAGGTCACTAATTTTCCTTATATGATTGTCTGGCATCAGGCTTATTAGCATAATTTAAAAAGTTAATTCAAGAAGAAAGGAGACCATGGATAACAAATATAAGCATTTTATCCTTTAAAGCTGATACTGAACACAGAATACTACTTAGATAATAGCTATAATAAGTAAGTACACTACTGTGTACTAGCATCATAATTTTGGTAAACCTAGTCCAAAGTTGTCTAAGACTTTATACTTACTTTACTTTTTATTTATAATATTAGATGGTTGATGCTGAATAATAGATTTGGTGCATCCTAAGACTACTATTTGCCTTAATTTGAAAGAATTTTGAGAAATATTCTTAGATATATTTATCAAAGAATTATTTTTAGTATTTCTGATGCAAAATAATACAGTGTTACTGTTCTGTGATCAAAGAGATCCAGTATGTGGTACATACCTGTGGTGTCAGACGACAAGACCTGATGGAATCATTGTAGCCCATCCACTGATGAAAATCAGGGTATTCACCTCTCCATAGGTAATATTGATGTCCTCTGTAGTTAGAGTGCTCATACAAAATCCAGTTGCCACTTTCTACTCGGATGGAGTTACAGCGGTTGAAATAAGATGACATATCAGTACAATCTGAGCTGCATTCATAGCAGCGGCCCTGAAAGTTTCTCTCTTCATAAAAGAAAATCTGAAAAAAAGAAACACAGAAAGTTAAAGATATTGTACAGTTTTGGAAAGGTGTGTCTGTTTTCTTAAAAAAAAAAAAAAACCCAGAGCTTCACATTGTTGTAATGAGGCTTAGTTGGATTTACTTTAACAACAACTGTTAATTTGTTAGTAGAAAAAAATAGTAGCAATGAAAAAACACTGTAAAACTCCCTTAACATAAAAAAAAACTGGTTATAATAAGTGCTTCTTATTAACAAGCTTAAATTTCTTGCAGGTCATTCTGGGATTTTTATATCATCATAATATAAACTTACAGTCCACAATTTTATACAAGAGTACAAATTCCTGTACTTGTACAGACCCTGAACCAGCCTTGGTTATCAGAACAGCTATTTCTGTACATAGGAATATGCTACAACTTGAGAGATAACATAATTTTGTCATGTAACCCAGCAAACAAACATAGCAGTTAACGAAAATGTTCTTACTTTTCCCATTTTGAAGCAATGCTAAATGCCAAATGCTTGATGCTAAGTGATGAGCAGGAAAAGGTCTTTATATAGTGCTGCCGTGCTGTGGCCTGCAGACTCTGCATTTAAAGGATAATTTGCTTTTTGTCTACTAAGGAAAATGTATAGCTATTGTATTTTTTTCTTTCTCTTGTATATACTTTTGCCTAGTCACACTGGAACCTACTCTTTATTGTCACATAAAAAAGAACAGCCAGAACTGAAATTTAACAATTGAAATCTATGGCAATGCAGTTTATTCTTTATGTATTGAGATATATATGTTTTCAAGATTTTTAAACAGAGAAACAAAATCTTTGCCATTAATTTATATATTGATTTGTGCAAATCTTCCAATTTGCAGACTGAGCTATTCTTTATCTTAAAAAATATTATCTAGTCGTCAGCTGCAAGCTGTCATTCTAGTTTGCACGCCGGCAATGGCATACACTATAACGTCAGCGAGCGGCTGACGTCATGGTGCCTGCAACCGACCAAACGGAGACGCAAAGCCAATACCAGAGCTTCGATGGACATAAGAGAACCGGCCTCGGGGGGTTGCATCGGAAGGTGAGTAAACTTTTCGTTTTTTTCCTATATGTTTTATACTGTGGGCTATATAATGGGTGGGCAGGGCTGCAGGCTATATACTGGGGAGGGGAAGGGATGCAGGCTATATACTGGTGGGCTGGGGCTCCAGGCTATATTCTGGGTGGGCTGGGGTTCCAGGTTATAAATTGGGGAGGGGCAGAGTTTGCAGGCTATAAACTGGGGGGCAGGGGCTGCAGCCTATATATTGGGGGAAGGGACAGCAGGCTTTATACTGGGGGCAGGGGCAGCAGGCTATATACTGAGGGACAAAGGGCTGGCTGTATTCTGGGGGCAAAATGCTGGCTGTATAATGGGGCAAAGGGCTGGCTGTCTATATTCTTGGAGCATGAGCTGGCAGGCTAGATACTAGGATTAAACTCGAATCAATAGGTTTTCACACTTTTTTGTGTTAAAATTAGGGGTCTCGGCTTATACTCGGGTAGGCTTTTACTCAAGTATATACTGTAAACATCAACATTATAAACAATACACAGACCTTAAATAGCTCAATGGGTGTCCACAATTAAGAATTAAAGGCAATTAAGAATTAAAGGAACATTTATATCTTCTGCATCCCTACATACTTATATATGCATACATAAGAAACATGGATTGATGTTTGACTGTATGTTTTGTTCTTTCTCTTACAAATCAAAACATAAAATAGCACACATAAAAATACTCAAAAATCATGAAATTATAAAGCAATCATAGCCTGGGTTTTTCCCAAAATTAAACCCTCAAGGGCTATAAATGCTGCTAACACCTGTATCTGTATACACAGATAAGAATATACACTATGAAGCACATCATTTTTAGCTTTGCCTTTTCTGCTTTGAGACTTTTCATGGTACACATCACCTCTAAATTTTTTCTACCTTTAAAATTCCCCATACTTGAGATTGACACGGTCTTATATGGGTTATTGCATTTCTATTTTTTACCTCCACATCTCTAATATTTAGTAACTTTTAGTTTACATTATTTTTGTTTACAATGCTATATAAGGGCTTTTTTCTGTTTAACACTACTGCCTAGTGTTCAGTACTGCCTAGTGATGGCATTATATATTCTATGTAGGTTACTGTGAATCTGGAAAAAATTCAAAATGTGTAGAAAAACGCATTTGCACCAATTTCTTTTGGACATAGTTTTTATGGCTTTCATTGTATGCACCATTGACACATCAAATTTATTTATTGGGGTGGTACGATCATGGTAATACCAAATTTATATAGGTTTTTATTTTTTTTATTAATAGGGTGGGAAATGCATTGGTCACAGCCTCCAGCCAATATAAAACTGACCAGCCCATATCCCACAGTATATAGCCTGCCAGCCACTGCCCCCCCGTATATAACCTGCCAGCCACTGCCCCCCCAGTATATAACCTGCCAGCCCCTTCCCCCCAGTATATAACCTGCCAGCCCCTTCCCCCCCCAGTATATAGCCTGCAAGCCCCTGAAGTATATAGCCAGCCCAGTCCCCCATTATATAGCATGCCTCCCCATGCCTCCCTATAGCCTACCAGCCCCTGCAGTATATAACCAGCCAGTCACCCCACTATATAGACTGTCAGACCCTGTAGTATATAACCTGCCAGCCCCTGCAGTATTTAGCTAGCCCATCACCCTATTATATAACCTGCCAGCCCCTGCCCTATTTATGCCAAGCTTTTAATAAAAAAAATAAATAACATTGTACTTACCTTTTCCAAAAAGGACCCAAAGCAATGGAAGGAAGAAGAGGACCTGCAGGGGGCATTGGAAAGTTTAAATTTATTAATTGACTTGAGTATAAGCCAAGTTAGTTTTTTTGTGCTGATAAACCCAGCCTATACTCGAGTATATACGGTAATGACTAGAGATGAGCGAACATACTCGTCCGAGCTTGATGCTCGTTCGAGCATTAGCGTACTCGAAACTGCTCGTTGCTCGGACGAATACTTCGCCCGCTCGAGAAAATGGCATCTCCCGCCGTTTTGATTTTTGGCGGCCAGAAACAGAGCCAATCACAAGCCAGGAGACTCTGCACTCCACCCAGCATGACGTGGTACCCTTACACGTAGATAGCAGTGGTTGGCTGACCAGATCAGGTGACCCTGGAATAGACTAGCCCCTGCCTGCGCTGCTCGGATCATTCTGTGTCTGGATGCCGCTAGGGAGAGAGCTGCTGCTGGTCAGGGAAAGTGTTAGGCTGTTCTATTAGAATAGTGTTAGGCAGGAGTGATTATACAAGAACCCAACAGCCCTTCTTAGGGCTACAATAACGTTATACATTTTTTTTTTTATTTGCAGCTAGTACCATATTGTGAGGAATTTGCAGGGGGACTTGCTACAGTTGTGTTTAGCTCTTAGTGACACACATATCCACCTCAAACACCAAAGTGGGACAATTTATTAGGGGTTTGATTTCAATTAGGCACAGTCTGCCAGTTTCTTTTTATTTTACGTTTATTTTTTCATAACTCAGCGTCATCTCATCTGGCATAGCAGTGTGCTTTCATACTTGGCTAGAAAATAGCCATAGGAGAATCTAAACGGCTTACTTAGGCCTACAATAGCATTATATATTTTATTTCTGGTTGATCTGCTGGTGGCTGTCCTTGCTGTAGTGCATCTACTACCATATTGTGAGGAATTTGTAGTGAGACTTGCGACCGTTGTGTTTAGCGCTTAGTGACGCACATATCCATCGCAAAGACCGAAGTGGGACAATTTATTAGGGGTTTGATTTCAATTAGGCACAGTCTGCCATTTACTTTTTATTTTACGTTTATTTTTTCATAACTCAGCATCATCTCATCTGGCATAGCAGTGTGCTTTCATACTTGGCTAGAAAATAGCCATAGGAGAATCCAAACGGCTTACTTAGGCCTACAATAGCGTTATATATTTTATTTCTGGTTGATCTGCTGGTGGCTGTCCTTGCTGTAGTGCATCTACTACCATATTGTGAGGAATTTGTAGTGAGACTTGCGACCGTTGTGTTTAGCGCTTAGTGACGCACATATCCATCGCAAAGACCAAAGTGGGACAATTTATTAGGGGTTTGATTTCACTTAGGCACAGTCTGCCAGTTTCTTTTTATTTTACGTTTATTTTTTTAATAACTCAGCGTCATCTCATCTGGCATAGCAGTGTGCTTTCATACTTGGCTAGAAAATAGCCATAGCAATAGGATAGCATCGTTTGGTTTTAAAAACTAAAAAACACACAAAAAAAAAAAAAAACACAAAAAAAGTAAAAAAAAAATTTAAGTTATAACTTTCATTTTCAAAGTGTTTAACCCGAGGGCTAGGGGTAGAGGACGAGGGCGGGGAAGTGGGCGTCCAACTACTGCAGGGGTCAGAGGCCGTGGTCCTGGGCGGGGTGAGACATCACCTGCTGATGAGGGAGCAGGGGAACACCGCAGAGCTACACTCCCTAGGTTCATGTCTCAAGTTACTGGGACTCGTGGTAGAGCACTGTTGAGGCCAGAACAGTGCGAACAGGTGATGTCGTGGATTTCCGACAAAGCTTCGAGCAATTTGTCCACCAGTCAGTCTTCCACGCAGTCCACCCATGTCACCGAAATCGGCACTCCTCCAGCTTCTGCACCTCAGCCTCCTCCCCCCCAGTCTGCCCCCTCCCAGGAAAATTTGGCATTTGAACCGGCATACTCTGAAGAACTGTTTTCTGGACCCTTCCCACAGTCACAAACCACTTGTCCAGTTGCTGCTGAGCAATTTTCCGATGCCCAGGTTTTCCACCAGTTGCAGTCTGTGGGTGATGATGACCTTCTTGACGTAGTGGAAGAAGTGTGTAAAGAGGTGTCCGACGATGAGGAGACACGGTTGTCAGACAGTGGTGAAGTTGTTGTCAGGGCAGGAAGTCCGAGGGGGGAGCAGACTGAGGGATCGGAGGATGATGAGGTGACAGACCCAAGCTGGGTTGAGAGGCCGGGTGAACACAGTGCTTCTGAGACGGAGGAGAGTCCTCGACCAGAACAGGTTGGAAGAGGCAGTGGTGGGGCCAGACGGAGAGGCAGGGCCAGAGCAGGTGCATCAGCGCCAAATGTGTCACGTAGTGAAGCTACCGTGGCGAGGGCTCCCGCGGCGAGGGCTAGATTTTCAGAAGTCTGGAGGTTCTTTAAGGAAACACCGGATGACCGACGGACTGTGGTGTGCAACTTTTGCCAAACCAGGATCAGCAGGGGTTCCACCACTTCTAGCTTAACTACCACCAGTATGCGCAGGCATATGAATGCTAAACACCCCACTCAGTGGCACCAAGCCCGTTCACCTCCGGCCGTGCACACCACTGCTCCTTCCCCTGTGTCAGCTGATAGTCAGCCCCCTGCCCAGGACCCTGGCACAAAAACCCCATCGTCGCCTCCACGATCCTCCACAGCATCCACCAGCGTTCAGCTCTCCATACCCCAGACGCTGGAGCGGAAAAGGAAATATAATGCAACCCACCCGCACGCCCAAGCCCTTAATGTCCACATCTCCAGATTGCTTAGCCTGGAGATGCTGCCCTATAGGCTAGTAGAGACCGAGGCCTTTCGCAACCCCATGGCGGCGGCCGCCCCTCGGTATTCGGTCCCCAGCCGCCACTACTTTTCCCGATGTACCGTCCCAGCCCTGCATCAGCACGTGTCAGACAACATCATCCGTGCCCTGACCAACGCCGTTTCTGACAAGGTCCACCTAACCACGGACACGTGGACGAGTGCTGCCGGGCAGGGCCACTATATATCGCTGACGGCACATTGGGTTAACTTGGTGGAGGCTGGGACCGAGTCTGACCCTGCGGCTGGTCATATACTGCCGACGCCGAGGATTGCGGGGCCTACCTCGGTCCAGGTCTTTCAGGCCTACTATGCCTCCTCCTCCTCCCACCCCTCCTCCACCTCCTCCTCCGAACTACCATCCGTGGGCATGGCGCCATCAGTCGCAAGCTCTAGGCACAGCAGCAGTGCCGTCGCTAAGCGACAGCAGGCGGTGCTCAAACTGCTGAGCCTAGGCGATAAAAGGCACACCACCCAAGAACTATTACAGGGCATCACGGCGCAGACTGATCTGTGGCTGGCACCGCTGAACCTGAAGCCAGGCATGGTTGTGTGTGACAACGGCCGTAACCTGGTGGCGGCTCTGCAACTCGGCAGACTGACACATGTGCCATGCCTGGCCCATGTGTTAAATCTCATAGTTCAGCGTTTCCTCAAGACATACCCCAATCTGTCTGATTTGCTCACGAAGGTGAGCCGCATCTGTGCGCATTTCAGGAAGTCTAGCACAGATGCTGCCACTCTCAGGGCAGCGCAGCGCCGCCTCCAACTGCCCGCTCACCGACTGTTGTGCGACGTGCCCACGAGGTGGAATTCAACATTAACCATGTTATCCAGAGTTTACCAGCAGCGCAGAGCGATTGTAGACTGCCAGATGTCAGCTTCCACCAGAACTGGTAGTCAGGTCAGTCAGCTTCCTCAAGTCTACAATGAGGAGTGGACGTGGATGTCTGATATCTGTCAGGTGCTGAGTAACTTCGAGGAGTCAACACAGATGGTCAGTGGCGATGCCGCCATTATCAGCCTCACCATCCCGCTGCTTGGCCTGTTGAAAAACTCTCTGATCAGCATGAAGTCGGAAGCTTTGCGCTCGTCACAAGAGACGGGGGAAGAAGATTCCCTTGTTGATAGCCAAAGCACCCTCAGGTCTGTTTCTCAGCGCATATCGGAGGAGGTGGAGGAGGATGAGGAGGAAGAGGAGGAGAATGTTGGCGAGACACAAGAGGGGACCATTGTTCAGTCCTTCACTGTTCAGCGTGTATGGGCAGAAGAAGAGGAGTTGGAGGAGGAGGAAATGGGCAGTCAATCCAGTGAGGGGAGTGAATTCTTGCGCGTTGGGACTCTGGCGCATATGGCAGATTTCATGCTAGGCTGCCTATCCCGTGACCCTCATGTTCAAAGAATTTATTCCAGCACAGATTACTGGGTATTCACTCTCCTGGACCCACGGTACAAGCAAAATCTTTCCACTCTCATCCCTGGAGAGGAAAGGAGTGTGAGAATGCATGAATACCAGCAGGCCCTGGTGCACAAGCTGAAACAGTATTTCCCTTCTGACAGCGCTAGCGGCAGAGTGCGTAGTTCTGCGGAACAAGTAGCGAGGGAGAGTAGGCAAGCAGGCAGCTTGTCCAGCACTGGCAAGGGTACGCTTTACAAGGCTTTTGCCAGCTTTATGTCACCCCAGCAAGACACTGTCACCTGTCCCCAGTCTCGGCAGAGTAGGGCTGATCTTTACAGAAAGATGGTGAGGGAGTACGTAGCTGACCATACCATCGTCCTAAATGATCACACAGCTCCCTACAACTACTGGGTTTCAAAGCTGGACATGTGGCACGAACTGGCGCTGTACGCCTTGGAGGTTCTTGCCTGCCCTGCCGCTAGCGTGTTGTCCGAGCGGGTTTTCAGTGCAGCTGGTGGCATCATCACCGATAAGCGTACACGCCTGTCGACTGACAGCGCTGACAGGCTGACGCTTATTAAGATGAATAAAGCCTGGATTTCTCATAATTTCCAATCTCCACCATGTGAAGGAAGCTCAACCTGAATAATTTATGCACTCCTCCTCCTCATTTTCCTCCTTCTCCTCCTCTTTGTACACTAAAGCAGAGGAAACTGGCTATTTTATGACAGGGCCCACTGGCTCTAGCTATAGTACTTTATGCATTTAATTTTTCTGGAGGGCCACCTACCTGCTCCTCTGGTTTGAAAACTTTTTTGGACTGCCACATACAGGCACTATCCAAATTAAATTGTCTCCATAGCAGCCTCCACACGTTGTCTCCATTGCTACCTCCAAAAGTCGTCCATATAGCTGCCTCCATACATCGTCCCCTTATCAAACGAGGTGTGTCAGGCAGAGATTTGGGTTGTTTTCATGGATTCGACATCAAAGTTGTTAACTTTGTCGCCACCCTGCTGTGTTATCCACAAAATATACTGGCAAACTTTAATGATTAACCGATATTATTTCAGCGCTTCTTGCGCATCTGTTGATTACACTGCTGTGTAATCCACAAAATATACTGCCAAACTTTTACCATTTACGGATATTATTTCAGCGCTTCTTGCGCATCTGTTTACATTCCCCTCACCCGCCATATCCCAAACTTATAAGAACGCTACTACACTTAACTTGGTGGAGGCTGGGACCGAGTCTGACCCTGGGGCTGGTCATATACTGCCAACGCCGAGGATTGCGGGGCCTACCTCGGTCCAGGTCTCAAAGGCCTACTATACCTCCTCCTCCTCCCACCCCTCCTCCACCTCCTCCTCCTCCGAATTACCATCCGTGGGCATGGCGCTTTCAGTCAGTAGCTCTAGGCACAGCAGCAGGTGCTCAAACTGCTGAGCCTAGGCGATAAAAGGCACACCGCCCAAGAGCTATTACAGGGCATTCCACATCAAACTTGTTAACTTTGTCTGCACCCTGCTGTGTAATCCACAAAATATACTGGCAAACTTTTATCATTTACCGATAGTATTTCAGCGCTTCTTGCGCATCTGTTTACATTCCCCTCACCCGCCATATTCCAAACTTATAAGAACGCTACTACACTTGATCTTATACAAAAGGTTCTTAGAAGTGCTGTTTGGGGAGTAGCCTAGAGACAGGGGCTTGGATTGGCGAAAGCTCGCCTGGAAGCTGAGCGCCAGCTCCATCTCAAGATCCAACTAACATAGTTTTAACTGCAGCACCTTTAATCTACTACTAGTTCACTGCCTCCATAATAATAATAATAATAATCTTTATTTATATAGCGCCATCATATTCTGTAGCGCTTTACAAATCATAGGAAACAAATACAAATGTAATGTAACAGAGCACAACATTTGTATGGAACTACAGGAGTGAGGTCCCTGCTCGCCAGAGCTTACGGTTTATGAAGATGATGGGGTAACACGAGGTAAAAGAATATTTAATGGTCAAGCCATTCTTCTTAGGGAATAGAACAAAATATAATAAATGGAACTTTGTCGCCACCCTGCTGTGTAATCCACAAAATATACTGGCAAACTCTTATCATTTACCGATATTATTTGAGCGCTTCTTGCTCACCTCCTTTGGTTCCTCTCTGCCACCCATTGGTTTTAAGCCTGAGTCCATTTGGGGTATGTTGCCAAGACACTCTCTAGCCTGCCGCTGCTGCCGCTGCCTCTGCATGCCGTCCCCTATAGTGTCAGGGTCAATTATTGGATGTTTTAGATGCTATCTAGCTTCATTCTGTCACTCTGTCATGGCCATGCTGTTGCCCATAATTTTGGCATAATGGTGCGTTTAAGCAGCATCAGAGGCATCCATGCATGCTGCCCCTGTTGTTTCCTGTCCATTTCCGTGGTGTTTCCATCCTTTTCTGAGGTTTCCAGGTGTTTGGCCAAGCTTCCCTGTGCAGAGCCTTGGTCCCCTTGAAAAATGCTTGAGTCTCCCATTGACTTCAATGGGGCTCGTTATTCGAGACGAGCACTCAAGCATCGGGAAAAGTTCGTCTCGAATAACGAGTACCCAAGCATTTTAGTGCTCGCTCATCTCTAGTAATGACTTATTAATTTGGATTCAATCAAAATTTTGGGAAAAATTAGATGAATTGATCAAAGCAAATTTATGAAAAATATGCTTAAATCTATTAATAACATGTCACAACTAATTCCAGGTCTCAACAAGAGAGCAAATATGTACTTCTAGGCTCATCTAATCTTAACCAATAGATTTTAAAGGATGGCTAAAGTTAATGTTGTGGTTATGTAGGAATTTCTGTTGAGGTGTAGTCATCCCTCTCTGTTTTTATTTATGAAGATTTGGAACTCTTTAACTGGCTATGGGCCTCTGGAGTTTTCAGGTCTTTGGAAGGCTCAAAGTAACAATTTCAGGATGCCATTCACCTAACTTAGGAAGAAAAGTATTGCGTCGACAAAGATTGACTTTCTCAATACCTAATTCATTGAATTATCTATATAAATATTTTATTGTTTCCCACTAGAGATGAGTAACGCCGGGAGATGCCATTTTCTCGACATACTCGTCCGAGCAACGAGCAGCTGCGAGTATGCTAATGCTCGAACGAGCATCAATCTCGGATGAGTATGTAGCCAGCTCGAGAAAATGGCATCTCCCTGCGTTTTGATTTTTGGTAGCCAGAAACAGAGCCAATCACAAGCCAGGAGACTCTGCAGTACAGCCAGCATCACGTGGTACACTTACATGTCGATAGCAGTGGTTGGCTGGCCTGATCAGGTGACCCTGGAATATACTGCTCGGATCATTCTCTGTCTGGATGCCATCAGGGTTTTTTGGGGTATTTTAACCAGTGAGTCGGTCGCGCTGCCTGTGGTAAGTATCTTAATAACACACTTGATGTTATAGGTAATTGGCAATTATTCTGTATACAGATGCAATTTTTCGATGAACAACATTTATTACATCAAGGTTTTAGGTACAAAGTATCAGTAAAAGAATATATATGGTACGACGGACAACGCGTTTCGGGGCAGGATTGGCCCCTTCTTCAGGTCCAGATGATTCTGTAATATGTAGAGGTGATGAGTAGTGGCTGGAGCCGTAACTCAAGTCATTCAAAAGAGTAGATTATTACAGTAGTGATGACTATAAGTGATGCACATATCATGAGTCTAATAATAGTAGTCATCATGCTTATATAAAAGTGACAACAATAAATAATAGTAGATAAATATACATTAGTGATATGATTAGTACTAAATTAGTAAAGTTAAAACATAAAAATTCATAATTAGTATAAAAAATATATATATATATATAACATATGTTTAAAATTCATATGAAATTCATTTGTTAAACTGTATGTTATCTTAAAGTAGTATAAAACAGGATTAGGTATAAACAAATAAATGAATAAATAAACGACACAATGTATCAGTGGTACTGACCTCTCTGTACTTGAAAGTTGTGCTAGGACTGTTAGCTGATTGCTATTGGGGGAAGGGGAAAAGAATAACGTGTAATAAGAAGATGGTGTGGAAACTATTTGATAATAGGAGAGAGATATGGGTGGTGTGCGTTGACTGACCTCTAAAAATGGAGAGTGGGGAAGGAATGCTGGATAAGAAGTTATCGATGATATGAGGTTCCTGATAAACTGAAAGTTATAAATGAAAACACATAGTAAATAATACTGAAGGGAACGCTGTCTTGGTAAGGAGCGTGGGGAGAGAGACTCACTTAGTATCCTGTCCGTTCCGGCTGGCAGCAGCTGACAGATTGATACCTGCCGGTGGCCGGACAGAGGTTTAAATAGTGGTGGGGGAAGGCACGCATGCGTGATGTGTGGGAAACTTCGTAGTTGAATGCGCTTGCGTGGATTACGGGACTGTGGTACGGATGGCTGAGTATTGGATCGGAGAAAGCCGGTAGGGAAAGGGGGGAGGGGTAAAGGGACGGGGAGGGTTAGTTATGAGTCTTAGGGAATAATGGAAATTAGTATGTAGGATTAAACCTAGATTGGGGTGACGATACTAGGGTTTGGAGACAGGGATATTGAGTAAAATTGGAGTGGGTTCTGGTTGTACTGGAAAATGCCATTCTATAGATTATATGATGAAAGAGACAATCATATTTTTTCTAATAGTTCGTTTAGGCCAAATAGGCTCATAGTATTCAGTTTGAATATCCAAAAGTTTTCTCTTTTGATAAGCTGATTGAGTCTGTTTGGATGATGTTTCGGAATTTGCTCTATTATGCTGACCTTGGCTTGGGAGAGATCCCTATTATGATGAAATTTGAAGTGCCTGGAAACGCTATGTAATAGGTAGCCCGCTTTTGTCTTGCTGCGGTGGGCATTTATTCTCTCCCTAAAGGGTTGGATTGTACGGCCAACATATTGGAGAGAGCAGGGGCATTCTAACAGATAAATGACAAAGTCTGAGGCACAATTGACGAAGGACTGTATTGGAAAGGTTTCAGATGTGGTGTTAGACGTGAATGTCTGTGTCTTATGTTGCATAATTACGCAAGTAAGACATCTAGGGCCATTACATCTGAAGGTGCCCTTTAGTGATGGGAAAAAGGTGTCCTGTTGAGAGTTATGAGTTGCGTTCTTGGTGGTAGAACGCATCTTGGTAGGTGCCAGGAGTGTTTTTAGAGTTGGGGCTCGTTTAAATGTGAGCATGGGATTCTTGGAGAGAGTCTTTGCCAGATAGGGATCTTGTAGAAGTATCGGCCAATGCTTTTTCAGAACTGATCTGATAGCTATGTGGTCAGACGAATAAGTAGTGATGAAATTGAGGTTTCGGTTTGTCTCTGAGTTAGATTGTTTTGCGGAAGGTAGTAGGCAATCCTCCTGGGTGAGGCGGTTGGACCTCTGATAGGCGTTCTTAATGATTTTGGGGGGGTAGCCTTTTTGTATAAAACGTTCTCTTAGGATCCCTGATTGTTCTTTGTAAGTCGGTTTGTAGGTGCAATTTTTTCGTAGTCGTTTGAACTGGCTATATGGGATGTTGTTAAGCCATTTCTTGTGGTGGGAGCTAGAGAACTCTAGAAAACTATTAACGTCAATGGATTTAAAGTATGTTTCTGTTACGAGTAGCAATTCGGTGGGATCCAATGAGATTAGTAAATCCAAGTATTCGATGCGGACAGGTGAAATGTTCAGAGTGAGGGTGATGCCCCATGGATTGGTGTTAATGATTCGTAAGAAGTCATGGGCTTCTTGCTCTGTACCGTCCCAGATCAGAAAGAGATCGGCGATGTATCGTTTAAACATCTTGATCTTTTTATTGTATTCTGAATTGCCCATGATGAAGTATCTCTCGAATTCCCCCATGAAGAGGTTATCGTAACTGGGGGCGAACTTCGTCCCCATTGCTGTACCTCTTTTTTGGGAGTAGATAGAGGTCTGGAATATGAAGGTGTTGTGATTTAATATGAAATGGATGCTCTGTAGTAGAAAATCAACCTGTTGGGTTGGCATTTTCTGATCTCTCTGTAGGACTTGTAAGATTGCTTGTAAACCTAGGGTGTGGGAGATATTGGTGTATAGAGAGGTCACGTCCATTGTTACCAGGTAGTATGATGGTTCCCATTTGAAACCTTTCAGTTGCAGGATGAGATCAGTTGAATCTCTCAGATAGGTCGGTAAGAGTTTGACATAATCCTGAAGTAAGATGTCAACATATTCAGAGAGATTAGAAGTCAGGGAATCAACACCTGAGATGATTGGACGTCCCGGTGGGTGGGTAGGGTTTTTGTGAATCTTTGGCAGGTAGTAAAAGACTGCTGTCCTCGGATTTTTGGGAAGGAGATATTGATGTTCCTTTTTGTTTAGGATGCCCGACTCGTGGGCTTCATTAAGTAGGTCGGTAAGTCTTGCCATATGGTCTTGTTTAGGGTCTTCGCTTAGGGGAGTATAGTACTCTGTGTCCGATAGGATTTTTAGGGACTCTTGGATGTAGTCGTCCTTTTTAAGTAGAACTGTACCTCCAACCTTGTCGGCGGGTTTTATAATGATTTCCGGATTATTCATAAGATTCTTAAGGGCTTCTCTTTCTTTTTTGTTCAAGTTAGATATTTGTTTATGTGGTCTTTTTATAGTTCTTAGATCTGAGGAAACCAGTGCGTAAAAAGTGTTTATGAAGGGGCCTCGACTTTGGGTTGGGTTGAAGTTGGATTTCGGTTTGAGATGTGTATGGATAAAACCCGTAGCTTGTTCTGTATCTTGGGTGGGTTCGGTTAAGAGGACTGTGTCAATTTGGCTTTTAGTTTCTTTCAAAGTGAAGTGTCGTTTGAGGGTGACCTTCCTTATGAAATTGTTAAGGTCAACAAAGAGATCTAACTCTTTAGATCTGTTTGTAGGGCAAAAGGATAGGCCTTTGCTCAACACACTCTGTTCATCGGTCGTTAATTGGTGATCCGACAGGTTAAAGATTTTTACTGGCTTTTTGGTATTACTGATTGATTGGTTTTCTTTTTTGTTGATGGTTTCTTCTTCCTCCTCTTTTTCCCCTGGCCTTTCTTTTCTTTTTAGGGCAGTAAGTGGTTGACTGAATATTGAGTATGGATGCCACCAGGGATAGCGTTAGGGTGTTCTATTAGATTACTGTTAGGAAGGAGTGATACTACAAGAACCCAAAAGCCCTTGTTAGGGCTACATTAGCGTTTTTCAAAAGTTTAAGTGACAGTCACAGCACAAAATCCTTTTGTGTGCTGTCAGTGTTGGTTAGAAACTAGCCATAGCAATCATCTACTGAGGTTGCTGTCTGCTTTCTTCTGCACGTTTTGTTCTATAAAACCAAAAAAAAAAAATTACCAAAAAATTTACAGTTTATATTTCTCTTTTGTCTTAAAGACTTTAATTTGAAAAATGTTGAACCCGAAGGCTAAGGGAAGATTGCGGACAATGCTTCAACTCATTTGTCCACCAGTCAGTCTTCCACGCAGTCCACCCATGTTACCCAAGTGAGCACTCCTCCACCTCAACCTACTTCCCCCCAGTCTGCCCCCTCCCAGGAAAATTTGGAATTTGATCCGGCATTCTCTAAGGAACTGTTTTCTGGACCCTTACCTGAGTCACAAACCACTTGTCAGGTTGCTGCTGAGCTCTTTCCCGATGCCCAGGTTTTCCAACGGTCGCAGTCTGTGGGTGATGATGACATTGTTGACGGAGTGGAAGAAGTGTGTAAAGAGGTGTCAGACGATGAGGAGACACGGTTGTCAGACAGTCGTGAAGTTGTTGTCAGGGCAGGAAGTCCAAGGGAGAGCAGACTGAGGGATTGGAGGATGATGAGGTGACAGACCCAAGCTGGGTTGATAGGCCGGGTGAAGACAGTGCTTCTGAGACGGAGGCAAGTCCTATACCAGAACAGGTTGGAAGAGGCAGTGATGGGGCCAGATGGAGAGGCAGGGCCAGAGCTGGTGCCTCAGCGCCAAATGTTTCATGTAGTGAAGCTCCCTTGGTGAGGGCTAGAATTTCTGAAGTCTGGAGGTTCTTTAAAGAAACACCAGATGTCCAACGGACTGTGGTGTGCAACCTGTGCCACACCAGGATCAGCAGGGATTCCACCACTACTAGCTTAACCACCACCAGTATGCGCAGGCATATGAATGCTAAACACCTCACTCAATGGAACCAAGGCCGTTCACCTCCGGCCGGGCCCACCACTGCTTCTTTCCCCTGTGTCATTTGCTGCCTCTGGTAGTCAGGACCCGGCACAAACACCTCCCGCTCGAAAAGCACACCTTGGCCTCCACGATCCTTAACAGCTTCCACCAATGTCTCCATGCGCAGCGTTCAGCTGTCTATACCCCAGACGCTGGAGCGGAAGAGGAAATACAGTTCCACCCATCCACACACCCAAGCCCTCAACGTTCACATCTCCAAATTACTTAGCCTGGAGATGCTGCCCTATGGGCTGGTAGAGACCGAGGCCTTTCGCAACCTCATGGTGGCGCCCACCCTTGATATTCGGTCCCCAGTCACCACTACTTTTACCGATGTGCCGTCCCAGCCCTGCACCAGCACGTGTCAGACAACATCATCCGTGCCCTGACCAACGCTGTTTCTGACAAGGTCCAGCTAACCACAGACACGTGGACGAGTGCTGCCAGGTAGGGCCACTGTGTATAGCTGACAGCAAATTGGGTTCACTTGGTGGGGGCTGGGACCGACTCTGACCCTGGGGCAGCTCATATACTGCCGACGCCGAGGATTGCAGGGCGTACTTCGGTCGCGGTCTCTCAGGCCTACTATGCCTCCTCCTCCCACCCCTCCTCCACCTCCTCCTCTTTACTACCATCTGTGGCCATGGCGCCATCAGTCGGTAGCTCTAGGCGCAGCAGCAGTGCCGTCGCTAAGCGACAGCAGGCAGTGTTCAAACTTCTGAGCCTAGGCGATAAAAAGCACACCGCCCAAGAGCTATTACAGGGCATCACGGCACAGACTGATCTGTGGCTGGCACCGCTGAACCTGAAGCCAGGCATGGTTGTGTGTGACAATGGCCGTAACCTGTTGGCGGCTCTGTAATTCAGCAGACTGACAAATGTGCCATGCCTGGCCCATGTGTTAAATCTTATAGTTCAGCAGTTCCTCAAGACATCAATCTGTCTGATTTGCTCACGAAGGTGCGCCGCATCTGTGTGCATTTCAGAAAGTCGACCACAGATGCTGCCACTCTCAGGGCAGCGCAGCGCCGCCTCCAACTGCCCGCTCACCGACTGTTGTGCGACATGCCCACGAGATGGAACTCCACATTAACCATGTTATCCAGAGTTTACCAGCAGCTCAGAGCGATTGTAGACTGCCAGATGTCAACTTCAACCAGAACTGGTAGTCAGGTCAGTCAGCTTCCTCAAGTCTACAATGAGGAGTGGACGTGGATGTCTGATATCTGTCAGGTGCTGAGTAACTTAAAGGAGTCAACACAGATGGTCAGTGGTGAGGCCTCCATCATCAGCCTCACCATCCCGCTGCTTGGCCTGTTGAAAAACTCTCTGGTCAGCGTGAAGTCGGAAGCTTTGCACTCATCACAAGAGACAGGGGAAGAAGATTCCGTTGTTGATAGCCAGAGTTATTGCTCAGTCCTTATTAACTGTTCAGCGTGTATGGGCAGAAGAAGAGGATTTGGAAAAGTAGGAGGAAATGGAGGGTCAGGCCAGTGAGGGGAGTGAATCCTTGCGCGTTGGGACTCTGGTGCATATGGCAGATTTCATGCTAGGCTGCCTATCCCGTGACCCTTGCATTCAAAGAATTTTTTCCAGCACAGATTATTGGGTATTCACTCTCCTGGACCCACAGTACACGCAAAATCTTTTCACTCTCATCCCTGTAGAGGAAAGGAGTGTAAGAGTGCATGAATACCAGCAGGCCCTGGTGCACAAGCTGAAACAGTCTTTCCCATCTGACAGCGCTAGCGGCATACTTCTGCGGGACAAGTAGCGAGGGAGAGTAGGCAAGCAGGCAGCTTGTCCAGCACTGGCAGGGGTATGCTTTAGGAGTAGGAGTGAGGTTTACAGAAAGATGGTGAGGGAGTACGTAGCTGACCATACCATCGTCCTAAATGATTACACAGATCCCTACAACTACTGGGTTTCAAAGCTGGACATGTGGGCCGAACTGGCACTGTACGCCTTGGAGGTTCTTGCCTGCCCTGCCGCTAGCGTGTTGTCAGAGCAGGTTTCCAGTGCAGCTGGTGGCATCATCACCGATAAGCATACACTCCTGTCGACTGACAGCGCTGACAGGCTGACGCTTTTTAAGATGAATTAAGCATCAATTTCTCATGATTTCCATTCTCCACCAGGTGACAGCAGCTCAACCTGAATAATTCTCATGTATGTGCATCTCCTCCTCATTCTCCTCCTCCTCCTCCTCTTGGTACACTAAAGCAGAGGCAACTGGCTATTTTTTTGCCAGGGCCAACTGGCTCTAGCTATAGTCCTCTATGTATTTAATTTTTCTGGAGGGCCACCTACCCGGTCCTCTGTTTTAAAAAATTTTTGGGAGTGCCACATACAAGTACTCTATATATTGAATTTTTCTGGAGGGCCACCTACCCGGTCCTTTGTTTTAAAAAATTTTTGGGAGTGCCAGATACAGGTACTCTATCTATTTAATTTTTCTGGCAGGCCACCTACCTAGTCCTCTGTTCTGAAAACTTTTTTGGACTGCCACATACAGGCACTATCCAAATTTAATTGTCTCCATAGCAACCTCACTCGCCCATACTGTCATCGCCATGCTGTTGCCCATAATTTTGGCATAATGGCAGCCTCAGAGGCATCCATGCATGCTGCCCCTGCTGTTTCCTGTCCATTTCCGTGGTGTTTCCATCATTTTCTGAGGTTTCCAGGTTTTTGGCCAAGCTTCCCTGTGCAGAGCCTTGGTCCCCTTGAAAAATGCTCGGGTCTCCCATTGACTTTAATGGGGTTCGTTATTCGAAACGAGCACTCGACCATCGGAAAAAGTTTGACTCAAATAACTAGCACTCGAGCATTTTAGTGCTTGCTCATCTCTAGTGGCAACATCATGGTAGTTGCAATCTTGTTTATCAGAGAAGGTATTGTAGTAGGGTGAATTTTGTGTGTGCATATATATGTGTGTGTATATATATATATATGTCAGTATTAAGTTTTGTTCTTTTATAAGGGAGGCAGCATGAGTTTCTCTGTGCTCTACATGTTGATTTTGACCATCCATCAACAGTTTGTGTGGAGTTTAGTAACTCCACCCACATCACATGGCCACGCCTACAAGGTCGAGGCACCAATTCAGGAGACAGTCTCGTAGTCAGTTTCAGGCTGGTAATTAGGGCTGGCGGCAGAGATGCAGAGTCAAAGTTGAAGTCCGGCGTCAGCAACAGGAGATCAAGCAAGGCAGGCACGGGGACAAGGAATAAAAGCAGGGAACACAGGGATCACAGAGGAAGCTTTCTCTCATTTCTAGGTAGCTCAAAGATCCATCAGCTAGTGATGGGATCTGTCTGTCTTTATGGGAAACCGGAAGTGCCGGCACCAATCAGTGGTGCGCTGGCCCTTTAAATGCCGGCGTGCACGCGCCCTAGGAGCAGGAGCGCGTGCGGCCTAGCCGGGACTGGAGCAGGAGCATGGAGAGGTGAGTGTGGGTTGGGGGGAGCGGTGCCACAGAGAGGGGCACGAGTGTGCCCCCGATCCAAGACATGGATCACGGGGGAACCCGTGACATTTTCCTATTAGCAATTGATTACCAATCTTATACATCCTAATTGCAAAAAACAAACACATACAGTTTGATATTTTTTAAAATGTTTATTGTGTACCAGAAACAAAATCCATCAATCGATAAGCTTAATAAAATTGGTGGACTCTTCTGAAAGATCCAATTTTAGCATTCAGAGCTCCCCAGTCGGAAAACCTCTTATATTCTCCAGGTCTCAGGTAATACTGACGTCCCTTATAGTTGGGCTCCTCATAGAACATCCAGTGACCATCATGTACATGACAGGAGTTAATATCATGGTAGCGGAATCTCTCATAAACATGGGGGCAGTCTTCAGAAAACTCCATCATTTGTCCTTTAAAATCTCCTCTCTCATAGATCTTCATTTTATAAGAACCATGGTGCTTTAGAAAAAAAATATTAATATAATTATCACAATTATTCAATAAATGATTAAGGAAATCTACAATCAAAATCAAGCTAGATAAAGCAGGGGCACTTAATTATAGATCCAGGCAATGGCTGTGGTCATCTTCTTGTATATGTTATCCACAGTCTCCTTTTTAAAAGGAACTTTTAAAATCATCTTCATGAGCCTGAAGGTCTTCCTGTCAGTTTGCATAACCCTTCTGTGCTGCAGATTCACAGGCTGCTAGACTGTCACACCTTGCCCCTTTGCTCCTGCTCAGCACTTCCCCTCCCTTTGCCTGAAGTAATCTCATTGCAGTACAGAAAGTTTCAGCTCACAGTGGGAGGGGAAAGAGCAACACTGTAACAGTCTGTGAATCTGCAACACAGAGGGGCTCTGAGAACTACCCCAGTAGCCCGTCAGGCTTAGTAGCGTAATTTTAAAAGTTAATTTAAGAAGTAAGGAGACCATGGATAACAAATATAAGAAGCCTGGATCTATGAGTAAATATCACATTTTATCCTTTAAAGCTGATACTGAACATAGAATGCTACTTAGATAATAGCTTTAATAAGTAAGTACAGTACTGTGTCATCATAATTTTGGTAAACCTAGTCAAACCTAGACAAAGTTGTCTAAGACTTTATACTTACTTTTTATTTATAATATTAGATGGTTGATGCTGAATAATAGATTTGGTGCATCCTAAGACTACTATTTGCCTTAATTTGAAAGAATTTTCAGAAATATTCTTAGATATATTTATCAAAGAATTATTTTTAGTATTTCTGATGCAAAATAATACAGTGTTACTGTTCTGTGATCAAAGAGATCCAGTATGTGGTACATACCTGTGGTGTCAGACGACAAGACCTGATGGAATCATTGTAGCCCATCCACTGATGAAAATCAGGGTATTCACCTCTCCATAGGTAATATTGATGTCCTCTGTAGTTAGAGTGCTCATACAAAATCCAGTTGCCACTTTCTACTCGGATGGAGTTACAGCGGTTGAAATAAGATGACATATCAGTACAATCTGAGCTGCATTCATAGCAGCGGCCCTGAAAGTTTCTCTCTTCATAAAAGAAAATCTGAAAAAAAGAAACACAGAAAGTTAAAGATATTGTACAGTTTTGGAAAGGTGTGTCTGTTTTCTTTAAAATAAAACCCAGAGCTTCACATTGTTGTAATGAGGCTTAGTTGGATTTACTTTAAAATGCAATGCGTGTCTCAAACTAACAACAAGTGTTAACCTGTTGTAGCAATGAAAAAACACTGTAAAACTCCCTTAACATATAAAGAAATCTGGTTATAAAAATACAACCCCTGCCCACAGAAAATATAAGTGCTACTTATTAACAAGCTTTAACTTCTTGCAGGTCATTCTTGGATTTTTATATCAGCATCATATAAACTTACAGTCTACAATTATATACAAGAGTAGAAATCCACAGAAAATGACCTGTACAGACCCTGAACCAGCCTTGGTTATCAGAACAGCTATTTCTGTAGATAGAAATATATTGAGAGATAACATAATTTTGTCATGTAACCCAGCAAACATAGCAGTTAACGAAAATGTTCTTACTTTTCCCATTTTGAACTATTGCTAAATGCCAAAAGCTTGATGCTAAGTGATGAGCAGGAAAAGGTCTTTATATAGTGCTGCCGTGCTGTGGCCTGCAGACTCTGCATTTAAAAGATAATTCCTCTTTTGTCTACTAAGGAAAATGTATAGCTATTGTATTTTTTTTCTTTCTCTTGTATATACTGTTGCCTAGTCACACTGGAACCTTCCCTTTATTGTCACATAAAAAGAGAACAGCCAGAACTGAAATTTACCAATTGAAATCTATGGCAATGCAGTTTATTCTTTACATATTGAGATATATATGTTTTCAGGATTTTTAAATAGCGAAACAAAATCTTTGCCATTAATTTATATATTAATATGTGCAAATTTTTCAATTTGCAGACTGAGCTATTCTTTATCTTTAAAAATATTATCTAGATATACCATATATACTTGAGTATAAGCCAAGTGATTTAGCACAAAAATTATGCTGAAAAAACCAAACTCGGGTCAAGGAAAAAAAACAAAAAGTGTACGCCCCCCCCCCGCCCCCCAGCAGGTCCTCTTCTGTTCATCAATGCTCCGGCATCGGCTCCGTGTCTCTGCGCGGTCCATCACAGGCAACAAGCCATCAGCCCCATGCTGACATTCTAGTTTGCACTCCTGCATTGGCACACACTATGACGTCAGCAAGCGGCTGACGCCATGGTGCCTGTGTCGGACCAAACGGAGACACAGAGCCAATGCCAGAGCTTCGATGGACATAAAAGAACCGGCCTTGGGGGGAGCATATATTGACGGCAGTGGCTTCAGGCAATAAACTGGTGAGGGCAGGGCTGCAGGCTATATACTGGGTAGGCAGGGATGAAGGATATATGCTGGGTGAGCAGGGCTGCGGGCTATGTAATGGTGGGCTGGGGCTGCAGGCTATATTATGTGGGGGGCAAAGGCTGCAGGCTATAAATTGGGGAGGGGCAGGAGCTGCAGGCTTTAAACTGGGGAGGGGCAGGGGCTGCAGGCTATATACTGGGGGGCCGGGGCTGCAGACTATATACTGGGTGGCAAGGGCTGCAGACTATATACTGGGTGGCAGGGGATGCAGGCAGTATACTGGGGGACAAAGGACTGGCTGTATACTTGGGGCAAAAGGATGGATGTACTGGGGCAAAGTACATCTATCTATATATGTGAGCATGAGCTGGCGGGCTATATACTAGGCTGGTTAGGGTAGGATTTAAGATATCCTCTTTATAGTGCGTCAATTGTTGTATTTCCAGTCAATAAAACATATTTTAAGGAATGACTCCAACAACTGCTGATTCAAGTCTCACACGTGCTTCTGCCCCGGGCAAGAATCAGCACTGGGCCAGTTTATTTGGGTTCACAAGTCTATATAGAAAAGCAAGAGAAAAGCAGAAAAAGGAGGAACATTCAAATCATAACAAATCAGGTTCCCTTAATTGGAGAGTTGCACGTTCATGTCACACCCCCATTCCTGTAGCCTCAATGTTTTGGTTATGGTCCACGATGCCGGCGCCATCTTCAAATGTATTCTCTGTTACACTGCTTTTAGGAAAATAAGACAAGTAGAAATGACAGGATTTGACCTGTCAGCTAGGTTTGCACCAAAAAAGGAATACAATGTACTGAGTATACTGCAATAACCTTTATTATACACATATAAAAATGTAAAACTTATGTCCCCTATAGACATGCATGGGAACGAGTTGTAGACAATACAGGAACAACAAACAGACAAAAGCAAAGCTCTCTACCTTAATCAAAGATGCTGATAAATCCCTATGTACATGCAGACATTAAATCAATACCAGTACATCCACATAAGACAATACAGTATATAGGGCCTGGGTAGTGGTAAAGTAAACAATGCCCAGGAAAAGCAAGGGAGGGTAGTAGGTACAAACCACAGGTAGGAGCAGAGACGTGTTTCGCCAATTCTGCCAGTCTAATCTTCATGTAGGTTCTTGGTAATGTTGGTTCCCAGGGTAGATATCGGTGCCAATCACTCCACTTTCAGATATTGGTCATTCAATACTTTTATTGATAAGCTGTGTAAGACGCGTTTCAAGCCTGAACAAGGCTCTTCCTCAGTTACATAAAGCTTAAAGTTCCTTTGGGCTTCATTACACTCATTGGCAGCTTGGAGGTCATGGACCATTCTACATGTAACAAGCTGTTCTTTCTTGGTCTTATTCTTCACTGGGAATGGGTTAAAATCATCATCGGGCTAGCAGGGGAGGAGTCACACTTCAGTTCTACAATGAGGGGAGCTAACTCTGTCTGGTGTAATGTACTTGCTGATGTCCTCATCTGTTACCACCCCCTAGTCCTGTCCTGTTGGGGGCATCTCCGTTTCCCTAGAATATGGCCAGTTACTCCAGTCACTTGGGCAATGTCTGCTCCCCACAAGTTGAAGAACGCCCACTTGAGCTTGGCTCTCACCGGACCGCAACTTTTATCAGTCCTACTTTAGCAGCGATCTGTAAAACTGGTCTCTGTTTCCTCCTGTCTTTCAGTCATAGTCTTATCAATCCCTCTGTACGTCAAGTCTGGCAGAGATGTCTAGTCTGTTAACATCTTTGGTAACAACCCATTACAACAGATTTAGGCCTCTTGCACACTAGCGTTGCGTTTCACGTGCGGGTGCAATGCGTGAAAAACTGACGTTTTGGCTGCGTTTTTGTTCCATTTTTCCTTGGAGTAATTTGCGTTTTTTTTGCGTTTTCGGCGCATTTTTGACGCGCGATTCAATGGGAGACTCGAGCATATTTCAAAGGGACCATGGTTTGGGATTAAAATGTGTTATTTAATTGAAAAATAATGTCTTCTGATAATTTGCAAACATCGGCGATCTATTCTTCACTGTTCCGCGCGTATATTATCTCCCGACAATTTAGCAGATGTGAAGAACAGTGAAGAATAGAATAAAAACATTGTACACAGTGAACACAGTGAACACAGGATCATTTAAGATAAAAACACAGTGCAGAACACAGTGCAGAATAGATTACAGATGTTCGGCACATCTGCTTACTTGTCGGGAGATACGCGCGGAACGGCGCGAACAAAATAGCATGTGAAGAACAATATATATGTGTGTGAAGAACAAATTGCAGATGTTTAAATACATCTGCAATGTGTTCTTCACACATATATAGTCAAACAGAAGTCAGGTAAACTTGTGTTGGTTTTTAGTCAAAAAGGAACATAAGTCAGTCATAAGCTCTGTCATACAGTTGGGGGGCTTGTTCTTGCTTAGTCTGTTTGTGGGGTACACAGGAGGACATCACATCATACTGTATTCTTGTATCACAAGCAAATTCCTTCAAGTCTTCTTAGATTGTTAGAAAAGAACTCTGGACGCAGCATTGCACCGTACCACCTTTTGGAAACATTGTCACTAGCAGCTCAATATGGAGAAATTCAGCTTTCTATGAACATCAAGGTGAGTTCTGAACAAAACAGATAACGCAGCTCAGGCACAGTTGTCCCCACAATCTCCTTCGTTATCGCTACAAACTCCAGAAAGCAGGTACCAGCGACATTGCAATAATCTTTCTAGTCATTTTTCTCTAATGGTCGAGATCAAATAAGTTTTAACCGGGACATAATCAAATGAACACTGTCCCACTCCCAAGATCCTTAGCGGAAGTCTGAAATTAGATGAAATCATCTTCTGCCTGCGTTTATTCCAGACACCTGTCAAGAATCTCAAAGGGTGCTCAGCTGCTAAACCACAACAAAAAACCAGGTGCCAACAGAGTAAAGTCATAGGCAATTAACTTTCAGGGACTTTAAGGGAAGTCTTAAGATGGCCACCACTGAAGGATAAACTGTTCTAAGATGGTCACCGCTGAAAGATGGTAGGGCTTGTCATCTTCTCTAACCACCAGATACAGGGGTAGAATCTGCATTCCAGATGCCATCTTTCCCTCCCGAGGAAAATATAATAAAATCTCTTTTTTCTCAAATACTCTCCACATCAAAAACTTTGAAATGACCCTTATCGCGTGTCTCTTTCTTCAATGGGCACTCTGAAAGATTCCTGTCACTCTGTCCTGGTCTGTCTGCCAAAGGCAGAGGCTCTAAATGTCTGTTTGCAAATCTGATCAAGTTTTCTCACTTGCACAATCATCAGATCCTCTAACACATCCCAAAACCTTCAAACCTTCACTACTACTTTCCTTTTCACCATAATGCTACCAGCCCTTCTGTTTCATTATATCAACTTGCACTTTTCCAACAGTCCTACATAGAGGTTTCTCAGAAGGTCCCCCTTAACGATCTCCCTTTTCTCCTAATTGCTGTCAAAATCCCCAGACACACGTTCTTTACCTGTTCTCCTATTCTGGCAGCCTATGTCTGATGTGCAGGCATAAGTCCTATTCTCCTAATTCTAACAGCCCCTATTCCTGATCTTCACTTCGGTATACTCCTTCTCAGTATCTTAGATATACTGAACTTGGAACGTCCTCCCCATCCCTTTCTGTTCAGGCTCAGCAAAGCGCTTACACACAGCAGCCAAGGCACTTGTTTCAATTTCAAACAGAAATGTCTAACAATTCAGACCCTCTATCCAACTGATAGAGAAGGATTTAAGATATCCTCTTTTAGTCTGCGTTGACTGTGTTTTTAATCAATAAGCATGCAAAGAATGACTCAGACAAATTGCTGATGCAAGATTTGCTAATGCTGTTACCCAGGGCAAAAATTAGCACTGTGCATTTCATTAAAATGGAATTAATCATGAACATGATTACATTCTTTACTGAACTCCATCATTTGTCCTCTCGAGTCTTCTCTCTCATACAAACCTAATCTAAATGGACCACAGTGCTTTAGAGAGAAAAAGAAATTAGCATTTTGCCATAAGTTATCTCATAAATTTTGCTGTATGAGTGCCAGCTTGTCTTCTATGCTTGGTCTGTCTTTGCACAATTTATAAAGTAACATGATCAGGATATCTTCATTCAACATCATAATCCCCTATAAAATGGATTCTCAATCTATAAAATCAATAGCTCTACATGGGGAAAGAGGGGTCCAATGTTTCAGATACAAGGAGCTACTAAATAATTGGGAATATAGGAGAGTGCTTTTAAAACTTTTATGCAAATAAAGTGACAGGCACCAATCTTTTCTTAAAACTTTTTTCTCTTATTCTGCTATGAATCTGCTAGATTTGAGAATAAATTCACTTTTATTTTTAGATTTGTAAATCATATCTCTTGTTTCATGTTGAGCAAGTTCAATCTCGTAACAGTATAGGTTTATGTACATCTCTATGTGGTCAGCGGTGACCTTCCATATTGAACACACACCATTAAGGAGAATGGTAATACACAGGTAATTATATTCATTTATATTCTAAGCACTTCCCCTTGGACGCAACCGCGGACAAATTTGTGCCTGTGGAACGACTTGGTGGTACCACACCAAGTCCAACCTGCTTTGCGCTGGGCTCTGGTGAAAACCGGGTACCACTTCGACTCCGGTCGCAGGTGTCAGCTTACGTCATTATCCGTGGTGATATGTGAGGAGGTCACTCTTCAGATTATAAAGACCTGTGTAAAAAGACTTTGTAGCTGTTAGCTATGTCTACAGGGTGGGTCACCTTCCCTTCTGTTTGCGGGTCTTTTAAATATGCTATTTTAGTCTTGTATGTAGACGTGTCTTGCTGTCAGTTGTGACACCAGCAGTCTCCCAACTTTATTGCCTTGTGAGTAGTACCAAGCCTTTGTTTTTTGTAGCCTTTTCTCATAAATATGAAGAAGTACAGAGCATAGTGGTTTTCGTCAGAGTTAAGTTTAAAAATAAATTGTAGCTACCTCTCAAGGATCTTTTTATGTTCAGGGTTGTTTAGCAGACTAGGACTACAGCGCCATAAGTAAGTTGCAGGATATATATCGGATTCCCTTTTAAGGACCTCATGATTTTTTCCATGGTGGTTTTAGTGGCTCTTAGCAGGGCTTCTCTTTGTACAAGGAATATGTCAACGCGTGAGTAAGAGTTGTGGGCTACAGAGTGGTATGTGTAATCACCTTCAAGACTGTGGTGTGCCCTGCACACATCAGGTAAAGATCATTGCCCCACCACTCTTGCTCAAGGCCTTTAATTTGGCTAGGCCAAGAGTGTGTGGAGCATCAATAAGTAAACAGTTAAGGATAATGTTATCTCCCAACCTCATCAGTTATTACATTTAGTTCTTGGAAAGCCACCGAGTTCTTGATGGCAATTATAACCCCTTTGCTTTTGTTTGAATAGTGTGACATGTATATATGGGGAAGAGCCTGGTTCCTAATCCTGTGTGCTTCTTGTACATATAGGATGTCGGTTACGGAGCAAGCTTCAGCCCACATTCTATTTCTTTTTTATCGACTTTTTTAAAGCTCCATTTCATAATTACATCTTACTGCCGTTGCTTTTTATGTGCACCCCCATTACTTAGGACATGAGGATTGTTAATAATTTAACATGATGATTGATGATAATTCTCTTCAGGTTGCCCTTTGTGCTCGCATATGTTCTCCTTCATGTCGACATGTACCCCTATGAGACAAAAATAGTATAACAGATAGAAGAATCAACATATACAAATATATCAATGTAGAGCAGTATTAGTCCAGACTTATTACTTTATCTGTGGTGGGAATCTGCTTTAACTCATCGTGGCCTTCCTCCAATGTTCTGTACAGCAGCTCTTGACTGTAAGCACCTTCACTCCTGGGACACATACGTTGCAGCTGTTTTTCAGGGCTCTGAGATGGCGATAGGGGGTGGAGGAAGGTCCCTGAGCCCGCTGTTCCTTTATGGCGAGCTTCCCCATATACCCCACTTATAGACGCAGCTCCCCTGTAATGCAGGGAAGCCGGAGCTGATATTGATCATCCTGGAGGCAAGTAGGCGCTTCTCGCTTTCAAGGCTGTTTATGGCACGTCAGGGACCTCCCCAGCCTCGTGGGGAGCAGTGCCATCTTTGCTAAAGTGTGATGCCGAGTCGAAGTAAATGTCCATTCATTTCTTGGGACCGGGGCCGTTCCTCCTCCTTTTAGTCATCCTTGGTAAACATAGACTTTGAATTACAGAGTTTTTTAAACTAAGAAATATTGTCCTGTATGATACGTATATACTCAAGAATTCTCCCCATGTGTTTTTTCAGTTTTTAGAATCATGATTTAGTTGCTATTTGCCGTCGTATTTAGAATTAACCACAACATCTTTTCAGCAGTTAAAAACCTGTTCACACTACTCAGGGTGCGGGCTGTGTGAACATTAGGTTGGAGCCAAGCATAGGGATATTATAAGTGATGAAAGATGGGGGTAGGTTGTGGGTATGTCACCTAACTCCCTCTATGCTAGGCTGGTTAAAAGGGCTCTGTGATTGGTTGAAACCACGTGGGAAACTAAAACAATACAATACCAGAAGACTTTAGGATGTGGATCTGTGCACTTTAAAGCGATCATCAATACGAAGAAGTTTATATAAACTTTTTGTAAACTTTTTGTACACTTTGTTTACTTTTAACAAAAACGTTTGAACAAAAACTCTTTAATAATGTCTATTTGAGAATGACTATATCTGATGAGCATAAACAGATTAAAAACTCTTTTGCGGTTGACATCAGCTCACAACTTAGATGTGTATGTCAGCAGGTGTCACTGGATATGCTTTATATAAACTTTGTTAACTTTTGGTAAAACTTTTTGTTTGCTTATTGTTTACTTTTAACTTTTTAACAAACTTTTTAATAGAGTCTATTTGCGATTTTTACGGTATATGTGTGCAAGAATGTGAAACACATGTAATACTGAATATTTTTGCGATGTTTATAGGGCTATGTGGGTGATTAATTTTATTTAGAAAACCTGTGCTGCGTTTTACAAATGTCTCTGTTCTATGCAAATTTGGTATTTAAACACCTGTTTCTGCGTCAAACACCATACCCCAGAAGAAGCCTGAAGAGGCAAAACCTGGGTCGGGCGAGGTGTTTGACGCTACATGCTTTTACTGATACTTTGTGAGTATACACAAATAAAAATCCTTTCTTTACCCTGGAGGTCTACACTATCTTTCCATTTGCTCCCTGGTATAGGATCTACAGTACCCCACGTTTATGCGCAGTAGAAGGAAATAACAATCGAGATGCAATCATGTTCTAGCAATGTCATAATATGGCGGTAAGATTGTGCTGGATTAGTAATCATAATCAGAAGGTAATCTGCAAATGCATCTTTGAGGTGTATATGTAAGCCACCATATGTGTGGATGTTGGATAAAGCTCAGCAACAGGGTTTCCATTGTCAAAATAAAAAGAGAGGACGAGAGAGGGCAACCTTGATTAGTGTCACTTTCAATTTGAAACTTACTCGACAATGTGGCATTAATTCTGACCCAGGCACTTGGTTTGGCAAATAGGGTCATGATAACCTTTACAAACTGAGGTGGAAAGTCAATACATTCCAGAACAGCTTCCATGTATCCCCAATCAACTTTATAGAATGGACTAACAATATATTCTTTTCTCTTGGTGAATAGGTTGCTTGGATAACTCTTGTGGAATTATGGTTGCCCTCTCTTCCTGGAACAAATCATGTTTGTTCTTTACTTATTAGCTGTGGTAAGTAAGTGCCTATTCTCTTGGCCAGGAATTTTGCCCACATTTTTGCATTGACGCTCAATAATGATATAGTACAGTAGTTACCAGAACAGCGCCTGCTGAGATGGGTGTTCCCTTGCCAAGAGTGCACTGCAACACTTCACCTTGTGATTTTTTTAAAATGCCTAACTGGACCTGGACTTTTTCCCCATGGAAGTGAGGCCAAAATGTTACATAGCTCCTCTTGTATAACTGGTTTCAACAGTTCTGAACTCTTATCTCTAGAGAGCTTAGGTAGTTCAAGTTGCGATTAATATCCATTATTTGTGACATAAGTTTGTTACTAGAGATGAGCGAACATGCTCGTCCGAGCTTGATGCTCGGTCGAGCATTAGGGTACTCGAAACTGCTCGTTACTCGGACGAATACTTCGCCCGCTCGAGAAAATGGCAGCTCCCGCCGTTTTGCTTTTTGGCGGCCAGAAACAGAGCCAATCACAAGCCAGGAGACTCTGCACTCCACCCAGCATGACGTGGTACCCTTACACGTCGATAGCAGTGGTTGGCTGGCCAGATCAGGTGACCCTGGGATAGACTAGCCGCTGGCCGCGCTGCTCGGATCATTCTGTCTCTGGATGCCGCTAGGGAGAGAGCTGCTGCTGCTCAGGGAAAGCGTTAGGGTGTTCTATTAGCTTACTGTTAGGCAGGAGTGATTCTCAAAGAACCCAACAGCCCTTCTTAGGGCTACAATAACGTTCTACTTTTTTTATTTTAATTTGCATATTTTACCATTTTGTGAGGAATTAGCAGGGGGACTTGCTACCGTTGTGTTTAGCTCTTAGTGGCACACATATCCATAGCAAAGACCGAAGTGGGAAAATTCAGTAGGGGTTGGATTTCTATTAGGCAATAACTCAGTGTCATCTCATCTGGCATAGTACTGTGCTTCCTTTGATACTTGGCTAGAAAATAGCCATAGGAGAATACAAACAGCTTCTTGATCTTGAAGCCTACAGTAGCGTTCTATATATTTGATTTCTGGTTGATCTGCTGGTGGCTGTAGTTTCTGCAGTGCATGTACTTGCCAATTCTGAGCAATTTGTAGTGGGACTTGCGACCGCTGTGTTCTGCGCTTAGTGGCGCACATATCCATAGCAAAGGCCGAAGTGGCAAAATTCAGTAGGGGTTGGATTTCTATTAGGCAATAACTCAGTGTCATCTCATCTGGCATAGTACTGTGCTTCCTTTGATACTTGGCTAGAAAATAGCCATAGCAATAGGATAGCATTGTTTGGTTTTAAAAACTCAAAAAAAACCAAAAAAAAGTAAAAAAAAAAATAAAGTTATAACTCTCATTTTAAAAATGTTTAACCCGAGGGCTAGGGGTAGAGGACGAGGGCGGGGACGTGGGCGTCCAACTACTGCAGGGGTCAGAGGCCGTGGTCCTGGGCGGGGTGAGACACCACCTGCTGATGAGGGAGCAGGGGAACGCCGCAGAGCTACACTCCCTAGGTTCATGTCTGAAGTTACTGGGACTCGTGGTAGAGCACTGTTGAGGCCAGAACAGTGCGAACAGGTGATGTCGTGGATTGCTGACAATGCTTCGAGCAATTTGTCCACCACCAGTCAGTCTTCCACGCAGTCCACCCATGTCACCGAAATCGCCACTCCTCCAGCTCCTGCACCTCAGCCTCCTCCCCCCCAGTCTGCCCCCTCCCAGGAAAATTTGGCATTTGAACCGGCATACTCTGAGGAACTGTTTTCTGGACCCTTCCCACAGTCACAAACCACTTGTCCGGTTGCTGCTGAGCAATTTTCCGATGCCCAGGTTTTCCACCAGTCACAGTCTGTGGGTGATGATGACCTTCTTGACGTAGTGGAAGTGTGTAAAGAGGTGTCCGACGATGAGGAGACACGGTTGTCAGACAGTGGGGAAGTTGTTGTCAGGGCAGGAAGTCCGAGGGGGGAGCAGACTGAGGGATCGGAGGATGATGAGGTGACAGACCCAAGCTGGGTTGAGAGGCCGGGTGAACACAGTGCTTCTGAGACGGAGGAGAGTCCTCGACCTGAACAGGTTGGAAGAGGCAGTGGTGGGGCCAGACGGAGAGGCAGGGCCAGAGCTGGTGCATCAGCGCCACTGTCAACTAGTGAAGCTCCCGTGGTGAGGGCTCTTGCGGCGAGGGCTAGATCTTCAGAAGTGTGGAGGTTCTTTAAGGAAACACCGGATGACCGACGGACTGTGGTGTGCAACATTTGCCAAACCAGGCTCAGCAGGGGTTCCACCACTACTAGCTTAACTACCACCAGTATGCGCAGGCATATGAATGCTAAGCACCCCACTCAGTGGCAACAAGCCCGTTCACCTCCGGCCGTGCACACCACTGCTCCTTCCCCTGTGTCAGCTGCTAGTCAGCCCCCTGCCCAGGACCCTGGCACAAAAACCCCATCGTCGCCTCCACGATCCTCCACAGCATCCACCAGCGTTCAGCTCTCCATACCCCAGACGCTGGAGCGGAAACGCAAATATAGTGCAACCCACCCGCACGCCCAAGCCCTTAATGTGCACATCTCCAGATTGCTTAGCCTGGAGATGCTGCCCTATAGGCTAGTAGAGACCGAGGCCTTTCGCAACCTCATGGCGGCGGCCGCCCCTCGGTATTCGGTCCCCAGCCGCCACTACTTTTCCCGATGTGCCGTCCCAGCCCTGCACCAGCACGTGTCAGACAACATCATCCGTGCCCTGACCAACGCCGTTTCTGACAAGGTCCACCTGACCACGGACACGTGGACGAGTGCTGCCGGGCAGGGCCACTATATATCGCTGACGGCACATTGGGTTAACTTGGTGGAGGCTGGGACCGAGTCTGACCCTGGGGCTGCTCATATACTGCCGACGCCGAGGATTGCGGGGCCTACCTCGGTCCAGGTGTTTCAGGCCTACTATGCCTCCTCCTCCTCCCACCCCTCCTCCACCTCCTCCTCCGAACTACCATCCGTGGGCACGGCGCCATCAGTCGGTAGCTCTAGGCACAGCAGCAGTGCCGTCGCTAAGCGACAGCAGGCGGTGCTCAAACTGCTGAGCCTAGGCGACAAAAGGCACACCGCCCAAGAGCTATTACAGGGCATCACGGCGCAGACTGATCTGTGGCTGGCACCGCTGAACCTCAAGCCGGGAATGGTTGTGTGTGACAACGGCCGTAACCTGGTGGCGGCTCTGCAACTCGGCAGACTGACACATGTGCCATGCCTGGCCCATGTGTTAAATCTGATAGTGCAGCGTTTCCTCAAGACATACCCCAATCTGTCTGATTTGCTCACGAAGGTGCGCCGCATCTGTGCGCATTTCAGGAAGTCCAGCCCAGATGCTGCCACTCTCAGGGCAGCGCAGCGCCGCCTCCAACTGCCCGCTCACCGACTGTTGTGCGACGTGCCCACGAGGTGGAATTCAACACTGACCATGTTATCCAGAGTTTACCAGCAGCGCAGAGCGATTGTAGACTGCCAGATGTCAACTTCCACCAGAACTGGTAGTCAGGTCAGTCAGCTTCCTCAAGTCTACAATGAGGAGTGGACGTGGATGTCTGATATCTGTCAGGTGCTGAGTAACTTTGAGGAGTCAACACAGATGGTCAGTGGCGATGCCGCCATCATCAGCCTCACCATCCCGCTGCTTGGCCTGTTGAAAAACTCTCTGGTCAGCATGAAGTCGGAAGCTTTGCGCTCGTCACAAGAGACGGGGGAAGAATATTCCCTTGTTGATAGCCAAAGCACCCTGAGGTCTGTTTCTCAGCGCATATCGGAGGAGGAGGAGGTGGAGGTGGAGGAGGATGAGGAGGAAGAGGAGGAGAATGTTGGCGAGACACAAGAGGGGACCATTGTTGAGTCCTTCACTGTTCAGCGTGTATGGGCAGAAGAAGAGGAGTTGGAGGAGTTGGAGGAGGAGGAAATGGACAGTCAGGCCAGTGAGGGGAGTGAATTCTTACGCGTTGGTACTCTGGCGCATATGGCAGATTTCATGCTAGGCTGCCTATCCCGTGACCCTCGCGTTCAAAGAATTTATTCCAGCACCGATTACTGGGTGTTCACTCTCCTGGACCCACGGTACAAGCAAAATCTTCCCACTCTCATCCCTGGAGAGGAAAGGAGTGTGAGAATGCATGAATACCAGCAGGCCCTGGTGCACAAGCTGAAACAGTATTTCCCTTCTGACAGCGCTAGCGGCAGAGTGCGTAGTTCTGCGGGACAAGTAGCGAGGGAGAGTAGGCGAGCAGGCAGCTTGTCCAGCACTGGCAAGGGTACACTTTACAAGGCTTTTGCCAGCTTTATGTCACCCCAGCAAGACACTGTCACCTGTCCCCAGTCTCGGCAGAGTAGGGCTGATCTTTACAGAAAGATGGTGAGGGAATACGTAGCTGACCATACCATCGTCCTAAATGATCACACAGCTCCCTACAACTACTGGGTTTCAAAGCTGGACATGTGGCACGAACTGGCGCTGTACACCTTGGAGGTTCTTGCCTGCCCTGCCGCTAGCGTCTTGTCCGAGCGGGTTTTCAGTGCAGCTGGTGGCATCATCACCGATAAGCGTACACGCCTGTCGACTGACAGCGCTGACAGGCTGACGCTTATTAAAATGAATAAAGGCTGGATTTCTCAGAATTTCCAATCTCCACCAGGTGAAGGAAGCTCAACCTGAATAATTGATCCACTCCTCCTCCTCCTCCTCATTTTCCTCCTTCTCCTCCTCTTTGTACAGTAAAGCAGAGGAAAATGGCTATTTTTTGACAGGGCCCACTGGCTCTTGCTATAGTACTTCATGCATTTAATTTTTCTGGAGGGCCACCTACCCGGTCCTCTGTTTGAAACAATTTTTGTGAGTGCCACATACAGGCACTCAATCTATTCCATTTTTCTGGAGGGCCACCTACCCGGTCCTCTGTTTTAAAAAATTTTTGGGACTGCCACATACAGGCACTCAATCTATTCCATTTTACTGCAGGGCCACCTACCTGCTCCTCTGGTTTGAACAATTTTTGGGACTGCCACATACAGGCACTCAATCTATTCCATTTTACTGGAGGGCCACCTACCTGCTCCTCTGGTTTGAAACATTTTTGGGACTGCCACATACAGGCACTCAATCTATTCCATTTTACTGCAGGGCCACCTACCTGCTCCTCTGGTTTGAACAATTTTTGGGACTGCCACATACAGGCACTCAATCTATTCCATTTTACTGGAGGGCCACCTACCTGCTCCTCTGGTTTGAAACATTTTTGGGACTGCCACATACAGGCACTCAATCTATTCCATTTTACTGCAGGGCCACCTACCTGCTCCTCTGGTTTGAACAATTTTTGGGACTGCCACATACAGGCACTCAATCTATTCCATTTTACTGAAGGGCCACCTACCTGCTCCTCTGGTTTGAACAATTTTTGGGACTGCCACATACAGGCACTCAATCTATTCCATTTTACTGCAGGGCCACCTACCTGCTCCTCTGGTTTGAACAATTTTTGGGACTGCCACATACAGGCACTCAATCTATTCCATTTTACTGCAGGGCCACCTACCTGCTCCTCTGGTTTGAACAATTTTTGGGACTGCCACATACAGGCACTCAATCTATTCCATTTTACTGCAGGGCCACCTACCTGCTCCTCTGGTTTGAACAATTTTTGGGACTGCCACATACAGGCACTCAATCTATTCCATTTTACTGGAGGGCCACCTACCTGCTCCTCTGGTTTGAACAATTTTTGGGACTGCCACATACAGGCACTCAATCTATTCCATTTTACTGCAGGGCCACCTACCTGCTCCTCTGGTTTGAACAATTTTTGGGACTGCCACATACAGGCACTCAATCTATTCCATTTTACTGCAGGGCCACCTACCTGCTCCTCTGGTTTGAACAATTTTTGGGACTGCCACATACAGGCACTCAATCTATCCCATTTTACTGGAGGGCCACCTACCTGCTCCTCTGGTTTGAAAAATGTTTGGGACTGCCACATACAGGCACTATCCAAATTAAATTGTCTCCATAGCAGCCTCCACACGTTGTCTCCATTGCTACCTCCAAAAGTCGTCCATATAGCTGCCTCCATACATCGTCCCTTTATCAAACGAGGTGTGTCAGGCAGAAATTTGGGTTGTTTTCATGGATTCCACATCAAAGTTGTTAACTTTGTCGCCACCCTGCTGTGTAATCCCCAAAATATACTGGCAAACTTTTACCATTTAGGGATATTATTTCAGCGCTTCTTGCGCATCTGTTTACATTCCCCTCACCCGGCATATCCTAAACTTATAAGAACGCTACTACACTTGATCTTATACAAAAGGTTCTTAGAAGTGCTGTTTGGGGAGTAGCCTAGAGACAGGGGCTTGGATTGGCGAAAGCTCGCCTGGCAGCGGAACGCCAGCTCCATGCGCATCATGCGCTTCTTGCGCATCTGTTTACATTCCCCTCACCCGCCATATCCCAAACTTATAAGAACGCTACTACACTTAACTTGGTGCAGGCTGGGACCGAGTCTGACCCTGGGGCTGGTCATATACTGCCGACGCAGAGAATTGCGGGGCCTACCTCGGTCCAGGTCTCAAAGGCCTACTATACCTCCTCCCACCCCTCCTCCACCTCCTCCTCCTCCGAATTACCATCCGTGGGCATGGCGCCATCAGTCGGTAGCTCTAGGCACAGCAGCAGTGCCGTCGCTAAGCGACAGCAGGCGGTGCTGAAACTGCTGAGCCTAGGCGATAAAAGGCACACCGCCCAAGAGCTATTACAGGGCATTCCACATCAAAGTTGTTAACTTTGTCGCCACCCTGCTGTGTAATCCCCAAAATATACTTGCAAACTTTTACCATTTAGGGATATTATTTCAGCGCTTCTTGCGCATCTGTTTACATTCCCCTCACCCGCCATATCCTAAACTTATAAGAACGCTACTACACTTGATCTTATACAAAAGGTTCTTAGAAGTGCTGTTTGGGGAGTAGCCTAGAGACAGGGGCTTGGATTGGCGAAAGCTCGCCTGGCAGCGGAGCGCCAGCTCCATGCCAAGATCCAACTAACATAGTTTTAACTGCAGCACCTTTAATCTACTACTAGTTCACTGCCTCCATACATGGTCCCCTTATCAAACGAGCTGTGTCAGGCAGAATTTTGGGTTGTTTTCATGGCTTCCATGTTAACTTTGTCGCCACCCTGCTGTGTAATCCACAAAATATACTGGCAAACTTTTATCATGTACCGATATTATTTGAGCGCTTCTTGCTCACCTCCTTTGGTTCCTCTCTGCCACCCATTGGTTTGAAGCCTGAGTCCATTTAGGGTATGTCGCCATGCCACTCTCTAGCCTGCCGCTGCTGCCGCTGCCTCTGCATGAAGTCCCCTATAGTGTCAGGGTCAATTATTGGATGTTTTAGATGCTATCTAGCTTCATTCTGTCACTCTGTCATGGCCATGCTGTTGCCCATAATTTTGGCATAATGGTGCGATTATGCAGCCTCAGAGGCATCCATGCATGCTGCCCCTGCTGTTTCCTGTCCATTTCCGTGGTGTTTCCATCCTTTTCTGAGGTTCCCAGGTGTTTGGCCAAGCTTCCCTGTGCAGAGCCTTGGTCCCCTTGAAAAATGCTCGAGTCTCCCATTGACTTCAATGGGGTTCGTTATTCGAGACGAGCACTCGAGCATCGGGAAAAGTTCGTCTCGAATAACGAGTACCCGAGCATTTTAGTGTTCGCTCATCTCTATTTGTTACCCTTGTCCCCATGGGCATAAAACCTGTAATTAAAATCTTGGTACTGTTTGGCATGTGAGATGTTAAGATGGTTTAGCAGTTTCTTACTTAAGTCTAATACTCTTTCAGGTGTTTTAAAGCTTTGGAGTGTTTTGAGATGCTTTCTAGAGCCTCTATTTTACATAGCATATTGTTTAGGACGGTATTTCTGTGCTTCTTAGTTTTTACCTCTAATGCAATAAACTCCCCTCTTGTGGCCATTTTGTGGGATTCCCAATTAAGGGTCACTGATGTGTCGGTGAAGACAGTCCCCAAAAATAATTGCACCATTCTGCATTCTATCAATGCTAAATCCTCCTTTCTATCTGTGTTTCATTTGGCCTCCACATCCATTCTCTGCTTCGTATATTTTTGAAGCAAATATCTAGCATGACCGGGCAAGATCTGATATGATTGTTGGTCTGATATTTACTGACTTTAACATAGTTAGTGGGAATCTGGTATGAAAAAATAGGCTAATCTCTGATGACTGTGATGCGGAGCAGAAGAGTGTATAATTCTTTGTAGCAGGGTGTGTTCTCCAAGTGTAAATGAGACTTTGATACCTCAAAGCTCTATTAATATTATTTAAAGCTTTCCGAGGTTGGACAAACTTGCCTAGGGAAAAAATTTAAATATGGTCAAGACCAATGTTTATGCCCCCTCTAAATATCAATATAATATCAAGATGGAGACTCCTTTGCTACGTTCGAGTAAGTAGTGGTAGCATAGGTTGAATCTCTTCCTTGGAAAGGATGGGATTTTACCCTTTTTGAAATGTGCTTCCTGTAGAAAATAGATATCTATTTTGATCAGGGTGTATAACTACCATCTTTTTTGCGGGGAATTCAGCCGTCTAACATTGTATGCAATGCACTTCACATTAGCCATAAGAGTGGTCAATGTTGACAGCTTCACCTTTTAGATGCCCTATAAAACCTATCATGAATCCACAACATGGACTAAAACTACAGTTCCATTGATTTGTGTTAGGATACTGGTTATAGTAAATTAAGCATTGCTACTCTGTTCCCTTGTCACGCCCACTTTTCCAAAATAGGGTGGTAAGAGAGGGAAAAAATGGGCAGAAATTGCTATTTCTTTATATGCCAAAAAACAGCCACATAATGCATGAAAAAATACCCCAAATGGGCCACTTTTCTGCCATACCTTGCACATTTGCATTGAGCACAGTTGGTGCAATTTTATTAGGTGTCAGATTCTAGTGAATGTTCAGAAGTTAAGTGTAGCTAAACCATGTACCATTAGGATTTAAGCACATTTTCAGCACACAGCATCCCATAGCACTAGAGGGATCATGAAGTGTCTGCTTAGAGAGTCGCCGACCACACTCTGGAATTTTACACTGACCATCACTAAGGCATAGGAGCTAAAACAGCAATAAAACTTGAGTCAAATTGTGAAGTAAGGGGGTTAAAAATTATCTTTATTGTGTATAAATATTACTTTAGGAATCTAAGGGATTCTTTCATGGGAAAATTACTTTAAGAGGTGAAATCTTTATATTTACATATTTAATAAAATGTTTTTACTTGTATAAAAGAACCAACTTTAGGGCTTGTAGCACCCCAGTCACTGTGTTTTCTGTATTCTCCAGGTCTCAAGTAATACTGGCGACCTTGGTAATTTGGTTCCTCGTAAAAAATCCAGTAGCCGTCAAAAACACTACATGAGTGTATATCATTGTAATGAAACATATCAAACACATTAGTGCAATCGGTATCAAACTCCATCATATGACCATGTAAATCTTCTCTTCCATAGATCCTTATCCTATATGAACCATGATGCTAGAGAAAGAAAATAAAAGTGCATTTACAATTGCGATCATTTAGAAATTTTAGATCACTAAATAACTGCATATGATTGTAAATATCACCAGTTCGTGATAGGATAATAAATAAGGACTAGAGATCAGATCTGAACTTTACATTTGAAAATCTGGATGTTTCATACTCATTTTATGGTATATGTTTAATATTAGTGTTATCTTTACCTGTGGAATTAACTGACACGACTTAATAGAGCCATTAAACTTCCACTGCTGAAATTCTGGATATTCTCCCTTTCTAAGATAATATTGGTTTCCTCTAAAGTTTGGATATTCATAAAGCATCCAGTTTCCACAGCCAATCCGGACTGATTTACATTGGTTGAAATAGTTGGACAGATCTTTGGAATCACATCTGACTTCATAAGATTGACCTTGAAAATTCCTCTCCTCATAGAAGATGATCTATAAAGAAATTACATTTTGAATACAATAAAGTTTGACATTAGTAGAGTGCAGTTCAATTATGCTTCCTATTGCAGCTTAAAGGCCATTCCTGCAAGCACACAATGCAAATCTGATGTGAGTTAGTCATTGGTCTTCCAAGACCAAGGCGATGTAATTCCTAAATGTTCACTGTTTGGAGTGCCTCAGTATTGCCTTTTGTTTTAAAAATAATAAACTTTTTTTTATTTCAATTTTTAAAAATATTTTTTTCAGACAGATATACCTAAACAGTCTAACAGCTGTTTCCAGCTTTATCTCAACAGTTGAGGCTAAAGGATGAATCTCTTGCGATATTGGGCTGTGTAGTCTAACTTTGCAATTTCTATAACTTGGCTTAGTATATTCCTAAAAAAATATGTGCATATTTGAAGTATTTTGGCACATGGCATTGCAATGCAAGCTACATCCCTGTTAAATCTCTCTTCCTGCTCAGCTGTTGTCAGAAGGCTTGAGAAAACGTGTTCACGCAAAACGGCCTGTCGCCTTGGTGAGGCAGCTCCTCACTCTGTCCTGTCACCTCTACCAAAATAAAGAAGCATTTTTAACATCCTTCTGGTGAGTGCCGCATTTTCCTCTCTATTTTTGCCTCATTTGTCTACATAAATTGGACGTGCACCCCACAAAATTAATTCAACTGTTCTTCTCCAAAGGCACAAATAATAAGAATTCAATTAACAAAGCAAACTTTATAAGTTTGGCAGCTTAGTGATCATGACCCAAATAGTAAAGATTATGTTTGCCATATGTGCATTCCTTTTTTATTTAAAAAGTGGGCAGGGCAAGGCGGTGGAAATAGATGGGCCACGGCAGGGATGCACTGTCCTGCCAGATTGGCCAGCAGCATGTAAAAGCTGAAATCTCGGTCAGCTTCTGGCTGGTGTCGAAATTAAATTAATGATGCAAGTGATGCATCAAAATTATTAAAGGCCAGTGGGCGAATTATTAAAACTAATGTTCTTGATTTAGTCTTCATTTACAATCCCCATGATTGTAATTTTGATGGCATAGTGAAAGTTCCAACTAGTAAATACAGTTTCAGAAATTAAGCCTAAATATAGCTCTGTATAGGAAACTATTAAAAAAAATGTATTCCTCTATAATTTTTTTACATTTTCAGTATATGCACTGCTTAATTTCTAAATGGGGAATAGTGCATATAAATAAAAATATATATATTTTTTAATTGTGATCTTGGAAGGTTTGATGTTAGACGCAGAAATTAAAAAACAGAAAAGGGTTTCAGTGTTGATGGGTTAAACAGTAGATTTATAGTATACCGGTGGTTGAATACAGTTTGGGAACAAGACAGCTTGGCTTCACTATATTAAAAAACATATAACTGTGTGCAGCATTCTTACCTTTCCCATTCCTGGAAACATTTTGACGATAAAGCTCAGTAATGTGCATCAAAACTGCAAACCCTTTAAATACACCTTTCAAGTGCTGATGTATACAATTAGGGCAGGTGACGTCAATCACTTGAATGCAACAATGTGAATGCACTGGTTCTACATAATAACAAAGCAAAACTATTGTATTCACATACTTCTTTATGAATGCTCACTTGCTTCATGCACAAGAACAGAACAAAGGAGACCTGTAAGCATTTTATATTACTAGTGCCTAGGAGGCATTCATGTACAAATCCAAATAATCCCAAATAGGTCACAAACTTGCACATTTTCTCATGGCACTCTCAAATTGTTTCTTGGGATAATTTATGTGCTGTTTTGCCTATCTAAGGTTACAAAAGGTTACCTAAGTTGTCAAACTTGTAGACTACTAAAGTGAATAATTTAAAGCTTTTGTTTAAGGCCCAAACTGTTTGGTACATCAGGTACAAAAACATTTCATGCAAAAAAAATGTCATATTTGGTTGTAAATGTTTTAAATAGGTCAATGCAGTGATCAGTGCTGTAGTGTCTAGTGATATGGTCCCCAGAGCTGGTTGTTTTGACATCATATATACACAAGCCAAGAATCTTTTGAGGTTTAATAATAAGAATAATCTTTATTTATATACCGTATTTTTCAGACTATAAGGCGCACATAAAAATCTAAGATTTTCTTAGAAATCCAAAGTGTGCCTTATAGTCTGGTGCACCTTATATGTCAAACAAGCTCTGGGCCACGGCAGCAATAACCTGGCAACACCCTGCACATGGGCATAATACCCGACAATGGTGCCCTGGCACCGCGATAACAACATCGTGCCCCTCCATGAATCGGAGCAGAGCAGTAGCAGGAAGAGACCAGAGCCGCGGCTGCGACCCTTCATGGCCGGCAGTACCAGAGGGGGACTCGGCAGTGACTGGAGGAGGCAAGGCGGAGGAGGGCAGCGGTCCCTACTTACATACTTGAGGTATGAGTAAGGACCGCTAAAAATGTAAAGGTCCGAAACGCGTCACCCAGTCCTGTTTGTACAAACATGTTTTTATCATGTTTTGTTATTTTTTCACTGTTTTTGATTTTAATCACTCTTTTTTGATACTAATAAACTTTCAAGATTTTTACTCAAGCTGGTGCCGAAGGACGCTTTTCTCCTCTTGTTTATTCTTGCGGTCCCTACTTACGTAGGTCCCTGCCACCGGAGACGGCCCCTTCACAGCAACAACAGGCGCCATAGCGCGAACCAACTTCTTTATCTGCCGTGTGCATGGACCCCCCTCTAACCCGGTGTCATCTCCCTTTGTGGCCGCTCCCCTCTGCTCCCTGTGTCCTTGATGCTGCTTGGGGAGGATGGTGCCGAATACAGTCCGCCCCTATTCGGGGTGCTGACAGTTGTCGGGTCGCTTCTGTGGAGAGTCGCTTTATCAGAGCTGGTTGCGACCTCTCCGCTCGGCATCCAAACCATGCCCCTGGACCCCCTTCTAACCCAAGCAGCCACCAGGAACCTGTGGCTTATAATCCTGTGCGCCTTATAGATGCACCTAGATGTCATAGCTGGCCTTTATTCATAATGTGCCTTATAGCCCGATGCGCCTTATCATCCGGTAGTGTCATCATATTATACAGCACTTGAAAACAGAAGGAAACAGAAAGAAAATAAATAAAAACCCTGCTGTTTAAACGAGAAATCAGTCTTCATCATGTATGCAGAGTCCAAGGTCAATGGTACTGCAGAGAAGCCTGCATCTTGATATTTGGTGTCTGCCCGATAACAGATGGGAGGAGGACACTTTGTGGTGCCCATAGGGGACTTGGTGTTATGGTACCTGGCTATGGAGACATAACTTGTTGGGTTATATTTTATAGGTTGCTAGGCAACCATTACAGTCCAATCCTATATTACACTGCCATGGATGGGCCTACACAGTATGGCTCACTGTGGGAAATAACTGTCATAGTATAGAAGGCTGGAAAAAGACGCAAGTCCATCAAGTCCAACCTTTAAGAATTAAATAAATGTTTTATCACCATAACCCATGATATTTTTGCTCTCCAGAAAGGCATCCAGGCCTCTCTTGAACATGTACATAGAGTCCGCCATAACAACCTCCTGCGGCAGAGAGTTCCATAGTCTCACTGCTCTTACAGTGAAGAATCTCTGTCTATGTTGATGGTAAAATCGCCTCTCCTCTAGGCGTAGAGGATGCCCCCTTGTCCTGGTCACAGGCCTAGGTATAAAAAGATGTTTGGAGAGATCCTTGTACTGTCCATTCAGGTATTTGTACATTGTAATAATGTCTCCCCTCAGTCGTCTTTTTTCTAAACTGAATAATCCCAAATTTTGTAATCTGTCATTGTATTCTAGTCCCATTCCCCTTATAATCTTGGACGCTCTCCTCTGCGCCCGTTCCAGCTTTACTATGTCCTTTTTATACACTGGTGCCCAAAACTGTACACAATATCCCATATGTGGTTTGACCAAGTACTTGTATAAGGGCAAAACTATGTCTATCATGAGAGTCTATTCCTCTCTTGATACCTCCCTTAATTTTATTTGCTTTAGCAGCAGCCGCCTGGCTCTGGTCACTAAAATTTAGTTTACCATCCACCAATACCCCCAAGTCCTTTTCAGCTCCAGTTTTACCAAGTAATTGACTGTTTAGAACATAATTATACTTTTTGTATAATTATGTACTTTTTTTTTCCATGGCCAACCGTTTCTCTGCCCTCTCTGAAAGCTTCCACAATTCCCTCTGTAATGCTAAACATTCAACCTCAGTATTGACTGTGTAAACCCACTACAATATTAAAAAGAAGTGGCCCCAATACTGACCCCTGTGGCACTCCACTGGTAACGTCAACCCAATCTTAGAATGTGCCATTAATAACGACCCTCTGTTTTCTATCACTAAGCCAAATACACAGATTTTCTCCTAGTCCCAGCAGTCTCATTTTATATACATTTTATATATCTTTTATGCAGCACAGTATCAAATGCCTTTGCAAAGTCCAGATATACAACATCCACAGTGTCCCCCAGATCCAGTCTGGAACTTACTTGCTTGTAGAAAAATCAAACAGGACCGACCTCTCATAAACCCATACTCCAGGATAGCATTGCTAATAAACCCCTCAAATATTTTCCCCACCATAGAAGTTAGACTCACAGGTCTGTAGTTTCCAGGATCCCTTTTTGATCCTTTTTTTATATTGGTACCACATTTGCTATGTGCCATTCCTGTGGAACATAACCAGTCCTCAGTGAATCTTCAAATATTAAAAATAACAGTACATAGTTCATGCAGAACCCAGGGTTGTATGCCATCTGGTCCCGGTGATTTATCTATCTTATATTCCAAAGTGAATTTAAATTATTCCTCATTGTGTCTTCCACCAGGGGATTTCCTGGGTAAAAACAGTCGAGAAGGCGACATTCAGTAGATTAGCCCTTTCTTCATCTCCTTCCACCATGACCCCCATGTTATTTCTAAGAGGCCCCTCTCGTTTTTAGTTTCTTATCATTTATATACTTGAAAAATAATTTGGGATTATTTTTGCACTCCCTGGCAATATTTCACTCAGTCTCTATATTTGCGGCCTTTATCTGCTTTTAACAGGATTTATTTTTCTCTCTATAATCCTGTAATGCCTCATAGCTACCTTCACATTTTAGTACCTTAAATGCCTTATTTTTCTCGCTTATTGCTTTCCTTAAAAGACTAGTTAGCTACATTGGCTTGTTCCTCTTATTCTTTTTCCCATATGGTATGTGTTTCTCACAGGACTTTTTTAGAAAGTCCCATTTTTGGGGGGAGGCTTTTGTCTTTGAGAACATTGGGGCAGATTTACTTACCGGGTCCAACGGCACGTTCTCTGTGGAGGATTCGGGTCTTCCGGCGATTCACTAAGGTAGTGCACCCGATGTCCCCCAGGTGTCGCTGCTATGCTGAAGTCCGTTGGAGTTCACGATCCGTTGCTGGGTGCAGGTAAGGGCGTGTCAAGCGACACTTTTTTAAAAAAAATATGGTGTTTTTTTCCGAATCCATCGCGTTTTCTGATGGCCATACCCCCCGATTTCTGTCACGTGCATGCCGGCGCCGATGCGCCACAATCCGATCGTGTGCGCCAAAGACCCGGGGCAATTCAGGGACAAATCGGCAAAAAACTGTAATATTCAGGTAAACTAATGGAAAAACGCAATTCGGCCCTTAGTAAATGACCCCCATTGTCTCAATCTATGCCTATAAGATCTTCCCTTAGTTGCTGAAAATTTTCCCTCCTGAAGTTTAGAGTGTTGGTTGCCCCTCCGCTAATGCTCTTAGTAAAGCATAATACAAAATCCCCCAACCTGTATTTTTGATATTTTATCAGATCTATTGGTTAGGATAAGGTCCAGCAGTGGCCCCCCTCTTGTTGGCTCCAGAACTAGTTACCACAGGTAAATGTTATTGTTGTTGATAAAAACCTGCTACCTCTGAAGGACCTGCAGGTTTTTAACCCCCAGTCAATATCTGGGTAATTAAAGTCCCCCATGTTAAGTACTTCACCAAGCTTTGAAGCCGCATCCATTTCACTTACCGGCATTTCCTCTGCTGCCTCCATTATATTTGGAGCCTTATAACAAACCCCTAGTAATATTTTATTATTCTTTTTCCCTCCCCTTATCTCCACACATAGGGACTCCACATTTACATTTGCATTACTGATGTCATCTCGCAGGACGGGCTTGAGGCAAACAAACCCCTCCCCCTTTTTTATTTGTACAATCATTTCTAAAAAGACTATAACCATCTATAGTAACAGCGCAGTCATAGCTACTGTCCAGCCATGTCTCGCTGATACCCACTATATCATATTTGCGCTCCAACTTTAAGAGTTCCAGTTCCTCCATTTTGTTTGTGAGGCTTCTGGCATTTGTGTACATGCACTTTATACTGTTTTCCCTATGGTATTCCTTTTGTTCTTATTCCCCAATCTCATTCCAGACCCCCTTCCTCCCCCATGGACTATGACCTCCTCTCAGGTCTCTAGTTTAACCACTTAACGACCTGGCCCTTTTTATTTTTTTCACTCACTTCAAAAATCTATAACTTATTTATTTTTCCACGTAAAGAGCTCGGTGATGGCTTATTTTCGATGTAACAAATTGCACTTTATAGTAATGGTATTTAATATTCCATGCCCTGTACTGAGAAGCGGGGGAAAAAAACTACAAATGCAGTGAAAATGGTGAAAAAACGCATTTGCGACATTTTCTTGTGGGCTTGGATTTTACAGCTTTCACTGTGCGCCATAAATGACAGGTCTACTTAATTCTTTGGGTTGGTGCAATCATGGGGATACCAAATGTGTATAGATTTTATAATCTTTTCATACATTTACAAAAATTAAAACCTTCTGGCGCCAATAACTTTTTCATACTTTGGTATACGGAGCTGTGGGTGGTGCCATTTTTAATGCTATAATGCTTAGGACTGTGCGATCTTTTCATCACTTTTTATAGATTTTTTAAATATTTTTAAAAATGTGCAAAAAAGTGACATTTTCAACTTTAGGTGCGATTTTCCAGGGTAAAACACAGTATAAAAACATTATTATATTTTGATAGATGGGGCATTTTTGGACACGGCGATAACTTGTGTTTATGATTTTTACCTTTTATTTATATTTATATCAGTTCTAGGGAAAGGGGGTGATTTGAATTTTTAGGTTTTTTAGTTATAATTTTTTTTTTACTGTTTTTATTTTTAGTTTTACTATTTTTCATACTCCCTAGGGTACTTTACCCTAGGTTGTCTGATCAATCCTATCATAAACTGCCATACTAGAGCATACTACAGATTTAGATCCTGAATCTGGGCTTCCAGACAAGCAATTTCCACACTTCCCACACAGCAGCATTCCCCTTCGAATGGCTGTTCAAGGAAAGCATACATGGCACAGGATGTACACTGTGTAGCATTGCCGCTTATGGAGTCCATTGTTCTAATGGGGATTACAAATGTAACACAAAATACAGCAGTTACCTGCTACAGTCCCTCAATGTTAAATCCCTTAATCCTTAGTCCCACTTTGGACACTGCACCCACTTAAGATCAATGCACAGTCGCCACCAAGCTCACACACTCGCTTTTATGAATGCTCTTTAAAAGGTTATTTGCCACAAAAATCTGCTGTGTTCACTGCAACAAGATCTGGCTGCAAACCACCAAACACACTGACCACAGAAGTATATAAAGGCTGCTAATTAGATAGCCACACCCCACTATTAATTAGGCAGCACCTGTGACTATACTGTCTAGATAAAATATACTATATTGTGCGACCGGAGCTCTATACATTCTTAGTCCTTCACCCTTATTTCAGATTCATGTGAGTTCTTATTCCACACATAGGATTCCTTTATAGATCAATCGAACCAAAAATGCTTCAGATGAGAATATTCAGACACAGGAAATGCTATAATATTCTAATAGTCCTCCAAATTCTCCAGGTGGTAAATTTGGCTATGCAGAGAAAATACAAGGACATAGTGTGTAGACAGTTCCAAAGAATTAAATTTTTTAATATCAAATCTACTCACATAAAATCAAGTAAAAATGCCCATATAATTTCCACGTGGCGCCAAGTCACTGCCCGACCCTGGGTTTCGCCTTGCAGCTTCTTCCGGGGCATGACCAACAAAAGGCCAAACCCAGGGTCGGGCAGCGATTTTATGTAGATTTGATTTAAAATTTAATTCTTTGGAACTGTCTACACTATGTCCTTTTTTATTTTCTCTGCATAGCAGAATTTACCACTTGGAGAATTTGGAGGACTAGGAGAACATTATAGCAGTTCCGTGTCTGAATGGTGTCTTATTCTCATCTGAAGCGTTTTTGGTTGAATTAGTCTGTAAATGTACTAAGGGATCCTATGTGTGGAATAAAAACTCACATGAATCTGAAATAAGGATGAAGGACTAAGAAGTTATAGAGCTCTGGTCACAAAATAAAGTATACTTTTAACTCTTCGGGTGATACTTGGATCCATCCTATGTAGCTCTTTTACACAGATAAGGTGCTACATTTTTAAAATAATTTTTGAGTTTTACTGTCTAGATAAGCAAGGTGAATGCCTCAGACTTAGGGTTAGCGCTATAACACTCAATATACAGATTATGCAAGTAAAATATCTTCAGATCTACAATAAAATTACACACAAATTATTGCACCTGGGTGCATGTAAGCACGTGTCAACCGACACATTTTTTTAAAAATACCGCGGTTCCGAATCCGTCGGGTTTTCCGACGACCACGCCCCAATTTCCGTTACATGCAAGCCTGCGCAGATGCACCACAATCTGATCTCGTGTGTCAAAAACCCGCCGCAATTCAGGGAAAAACGACGCAAATCAGTAATAATCGGGAAACCCGATGAAAAATAGCGATTCGGGCCCTTAGTAAAAGACCCTCATTAGGTATCACCCCGTCCCAAAATGCCCGATCTGTCAGAAGATAAAAATGGTTATTGACCTCCGAAACGGGAAATGGCACCAAAATGTCCAAAATACATGACTTAAAAAATTTAACAAAAGGTGATCGAAATGTTGCACAGTCCTCACAATGGTAGCAATGAAAACATGCGCTCATTTTGCAAAAAAATTACATATCACACAGCTCCCTACACCAAAGTATGAAAAAGTTATTAGCGTCAAAAGATAGCAACATTTTTTTTTTTCGTAGACATTCGTTGATTTTTTGAAAATGTATTAAAACGCAATAAAACCTGTATAAATTTGGAATCACTGTGATCGTACTGAACCAAAGAATAAAGTAGAGGTGTTATTTGGAGCGCAGAGTGAAAGTTGTAAAAACTGAGCCCACAAGAAGGTGACGCACATGAGTTTCTTTTAAATTTTTCACCATTTGGAATTTTTTTTTCCTGCTTCCCAATACACGGAATGTTATAATAATAAATAACATCATGGGAAAGTAAAATTTGTTACGCACAAAATAAGCCCCCACACAACTCTGTAAATTTTGAAGGTGGAGAGCCAGAAATGAGGGAAAAAACCCTGCGTCTTTAAAGGGTTAAAAGTGACACAAAAATCTGCTGTGCTCACTGCAATAAGATGTGACACGGTTACTGACATGGTTCCCTATTGCAGGGCGTACAGTGATAGATGGAGGTTTTCTCAGGCATATGGCACTCACGCTGGCTGAACAGTTAAAGGCGCTGAGTGGAGCAGAAGAGCCCTTGTAAAGCATTCTCTTTGCTGGCTATATGAGGTTACATATGAGGACTGCAGCCAGCTTGGTGTGTTCTGAGGTAAATTTCTCATGGTGCCGTGATCACTGCGGTCCTCCAATGCTGGGAATGGATGTTGCTGTTGTTTAATACAGATTTCTATCTAGATCAGCGAATTGGAAACTGGAGCCTAGGCTGAATGTGAAGAGCAGTCTAAATAGCTGTACACTCAAAATCCTGACTGAAATGTTCTCCTCCGCATCTAGTCACAGCTGGCTCCTCCTCTGGTTCACAGGTTTGACTTGGAAGACTCCACCCTCAGAAGATTCTAGAGGCTTTTCCCCAGAAAGACTGGCTGAAGGAAGGTCATGTGACCACAACTCTTACACGTATACAATTATGCCAGTAGGTGGCAGCATAGAGGAAACATTAACTGAATCACATAATACATTTGGTAACTCCTCAACCACCCAACAACTATATTATCCAGTAGCTGGGAAGAGGTACTGGGACACTACACTGGGATAGTAAAGAAGACTTGCCTAAAGCAATGGTGACAGAAGCTACGGGTGTCGGCATGTAAGGAGCTTCTACACTAGATCGGATTCCCTTCCCCCCTTGCGGTACTTACTGGAGGGTCCGTGGCTCCGATGGCAGCCCCACCGCCTGCCGCTGCCACGGGGCTGCGTGATCTTTTCTCTTTTTTGCTAGTTGGATCCTGCCTTCTGCTGGGTAGTGTGGTTTGCACTTCTGTTTTAGCTAAAGTCATGGATGGCCAAACAAGTTTGCTGCTGGTGGTAGCATGCCAATTGCTTTTTGCTATACTATACTAACTGTGTGCATGATCCTTGCTATGTTTTTTGACTGATACCTTGCTACTCAATTTTGTATCTCACCACCATCTTGGATGTGCTTGTCTGTCTATTTTCTTTTGCTTGTCCCTCTGTGGAAATAGGGCCAAGGTTTTGGGTGAGCCTTGGGCTTGCAGTCCTTTCTCTGCTGTAAAACCATGTGTTTGAGTTCACTGTCTGAGATTTAAAACTAAGGGCAGGTCATTTTTGCCGAGCAGACAGATGCCAATGACACAAAACCACAAACCATGAATTGCGGATTTGTTGTATGTATCTCACAAAAAGCACATGTACATGTGCATGTAGCATTAAAGTTACATCACTCAGAGCATATCCAAAGAAGTATGATAAGATTCCATACAAACAAAATGAAAAAACAAACAGAGGACAGTGCCTAGAGTAGTAACTTCCAGCACAGTGTAGTAAACCAACTCCTGTTATGGGGTTATCACCATATAGGGATAAAATGTAATGTCCAGGTGTCCAGATAATGTTTGTAATAACATAGCCCTTTGCATAGACACTGCCATATCCTATGCCAGGTTACCACCATCTGTCATAGCTCGCTGATGACTCAAGATACAGGCGGTTCGTGCATTTTAAGCTGTATTACCACAAGCACTATTTCAATAAAAGAAGAAGTTTTACTACTTACCTGGGTCAAGCGCTGGATTCATTTCCTGTTTTACAAGCCAAAAACATATAATACACAAAAAAATTTAAAAATCCACCAACATTATGATTTTTACCTATTTAATCACACAAAAAATGTAATAAAAAGTGATAATAAAAACATATGCACTTCAGAATGATACTGTTGCAAAGTACAACATGTCCCACAAAACACAAGCCAACAACCAGCTCTGTAGCCAAAAAAGTAAAAATGTTATGCCACTTGGAAGACAGCAATGCAAAAATGGTAGATTTTTCCCCACATTAGGGTTTTATTTGGCAAATTTAGTAAAATGTAAGAAAAAAAAATATTAGTATGGTATCACCATAATCATATCGACCCATAGAACAAAGATAACATAATTATTAGGCTATACGGTGAACACCAATAAAAAAAAGTTAAAAATCCAGTACAAAATTGATGCTTTTCTACTCCCGACCTCGAAAAAAAAGTTAAGAAATTTTCAATAATAGGGGATACCAACCCCAAATGGTAACACTGGAAAAAACAATTGATCCAGCAAAATAAAATTCCATCACATGGCCACAATAATGAAAAAGCTAATATTTTATAGTTTTATGGGATGTATCAAGAGAGGAATAGATTCTCATGATAAAGACATAGTTTTGCCCTTATACAAATCCCTGGTCAGACCACACATGGAATATTGTGTACAGTTTTGGGCACCAGTGTATAAAAAGGATATAGTAGATCTGGAACGGGTGCAAGGAGAGCAACCAGGATTATTAGGGGCATGGAGGGATTAGAATACACTGACAGATTACAAAATTTGGGATTATTCAGTTTAGAAAAAAGACGACTGAGGGGAGACCTCATTACAATGTACAAATACCTGAACGGACAGTACAAGGATCTCTTCAAAGATCTTTTTATACCTAGGCCTGAGACCAGGACAAGGGGGCATCCTCTACGCCTAGAGGAGAGGCGATTTTACCATCAACATAGACAAAGGTTCTTTACTGTAAGAGCAGTGAGACTATGGAACTCTCTGCCGCAGGAGGTTGTTATGGCGGACTCTATGTACATGTTCAAGAGAGGCCTGGATGCCTTTCTGGAGAGAAAGAATATCACGGCTTATGTGGATAAAACATTTATTTAATTCTTAAAGGTTGGACTTGATGGACTTGCGTCTTTTTCCAGCCTCATATACTATGATAGTCTACAAAAGGAGCCAATGAGAAAACTAATATCCTGGCAGCTGTAGGTCCCTCCTTCCCTCCTGCACCTCGCTGTGCGTTAATAAAAAAAAGTAATGACCACATGTGGGGGGTCACTATACTCAGGAGGAATTGTATAACAAATTTTTAGATGGATTTTTGCTTTTTATATTTTGTAAATGTGTAAATTTTAGGGCTAAATGTAAGAATAACCTACATTCTAAATTCTGACCATTCTAAATTTTACCTCCATTTTGACTTCAAGAGCTTAACAATCTTCCTAAAAGCTGTGTCTGAAAGCTTGAAGGGTGCAGACTTAAAAACGGGTTTATTATGTAGGGTGGATTTAATGCTAAATATTTAATATGTCATTCAATACTGTACCTCAGTGGAAGAGGGTAGGACTAGATCCCCCAGTAATAATCCATGGAGAAGAAGTCCATCAAAATAAGAAAACTCTCAGCAACCCAGGCCCTTTTTCAGCAATTAGGCCAAAAACATCAAATACAGATAAAACAAACACTACATGTAGCCAGAACACCATGAAGCTCGACAATCAGAATGTAAAGGTCTCCACGGTGCCTCCACCCCCTGCTCTACTAGATGCATGTCAACTCTTTCGAATATAGACATTATTACGTTACGGCAGTGCAGCACTTGGTTCTGGGCCACAGCCGACCTCTGTAAAAAAAAAATAATAATTAAAATACTCTGAAAAAAATTTTATTCAAATTTTCAATTTATCCAACTATTCCTTATCTCCCATAGAGATGAAGATGCCCTTCTGCACCTTCTAATGATTTTAGTTTATTCCTTGATCTTAATCATTTTTTATGCAAACTAAACTATTAACAGTATTTCAGTCTTAAAGAGAGCAGAAATCCAGAAAGTTTAGATATTTCACTGGCTGGAAGTTGAGAAGAAACTACAGTAGGCCTAAATACACATATACAATACATACTGCTTTAAAGGCTGACATTGTGCCTGACATCTTTCAGGCAGTGCCTACAGGCAGGTTAAATGCCACTGTCGCATTAACCGTGGCATTCAAAGGGTTAAAAACCTGCGGATCTTACACTGGGGTGTTGGCTATTAGTTACAGCCAACACCTTGTGTATGCCAATGCCGGTTTGGCTCAGATCTTGAGCTGAACCGGCATCCGCTCTGCTTCCGATAAATCGGATGCTGGGCGCGGGGACTTAGCGCTCAGCGTCCGGATATATCAGACGCAGAGCACTAAGGAGTTAACAATAATTTTTGCTAACTTAACACACTTTTATATTATTGCACTAATATCTGTTTTTCTACTCGCCTACCGTCAATCTATTCCTTCAGTGTCCTCCATCCACTTCAGCTATTCCATCCTTCCTTCACTACTGAACTCCTGTCATGCACGCTATGCTTTATCTAACCACTCTATTTTATCTTGTTCTGCTATAAAGCTGAGAAAGTCCCTTAACATTTTCCTTTTCTATCTTTTTTCCTCCTACTAGTGGCAGGTGATATCTCTCCTAACCCTGGTCCTGCTTCTTGCAGTTCCAAACATTCCACTACTCATAGAAACCTTGCAAACCTTATCAACATTCAGTGCATCCACTCTTCTATCACACATCTTCTACAACTCCATTCAAATGTGCCTTCGGATGTGCCTGTGTGTGCAATAAACTTGAATCCTGTCAGGATTCGGGATCAGTGGATCTTCTGGACCACCGCAGGAGGTGGTACTAGCCGACACCTGGGACTGGAGTCTAAGTGGCAGCTGGTCTTCACCAGAGCCGGCCGCAAAGCGGGATGGACTTGGGTACTACCAGGTCGTTCCACAGGTGCGACTAGCCCGTGGTGGCAGTCAAGGTCGAGGTACCTTAGCAGCATAGAGTCTTGTAGTCAGGTCCAGGCACAGAGTCAGAGCAGGCAGCAGAGATGCAACATCAAGTCCATTCCGGCATCAGCAATGGGAGGTCCAGGCAGATGGTAATGGGAACAAAGGCACACGGGACACAGGAATGCGGAACACGGGAAATCAGCAGGGAGCAGGAACGCAGGATACATGGGAAAACACAGGAACGCAGGAGACAGGAACGCAGGAATATCGTTGGTCAGCTTTCTCTAAGGCATAGGCACATAGATCCGGCAGGGAGTGGAGGAAGAGGCAAGCTTAAATAATATTGTTGATAATAGCTAGCACCAATTAACAGCGCACTAGCCCTTTAAATTTACTGAAGGCAGCACGTGCGCGTGGGATTGCGGTGAGGTGAGTGACTTCCGGGGGCCCTGGTCTATCTGCGACCCGGGATAAAGGTTGCAGGGTCACCCGTGACAGTACCCCCGTTTGGCCTTCCCCTCTGCTCTGGGCCCAACCCCTCCAGTCAACCAGATAGAATCCTCTCCCTCTGACCATCTTCATATCAAGGACCTCTTTTGCCTCAAAGACATCGGAAGCATCAGCAGGAGGAGGTACTTGCTGGGCGAATCGATTCAGGATGACAGGTTTCAACAGGGAGATGTGGAAAGAATTCGGGATATGCATGGTGGGAGGAAGGCGTAGCTTGTAGGCCACGGGGTTGATGTGCTTCAACACCTCAAATGGACCCAGATAGTGAGGACCCAGCTTGTAGCCGGGGATCTTCAGCCTGACATATCTTGAAGACAGCCACACTTTATCACCCGAAAAGAAGACTAGAGGAGGCCTGTGTCTCTTGTCAGCCTGGGTTTTGGTACGGATGGACGCCTAAAATAGGGAGAGATGAGTCTGTTTCCAGATGGACTCAAGATCTCTGACCAATTCCTCCACAGCAGGAACGTCGGACATCACAGGCAGAGGGATAGGTGGACGAGAATGCTGTCCATAGACAATGAAGGAGGCAGAGCCAGAAGATTCCGAGTCCAAGGAATTATAGCTGTCAATGGCAACAGAGTGGACCAGTTGTCTAGTCAGGCAGAAACAAAATGACGGAGGTAACATCCGAGAGTCTGGTCAACCCTCTCAACTTGTCCATTGGACTGAGGGTGGTACGCTGAGGAGAACTGCAACTTTACTTGAAGTTGACTGCAAAGAGAATGAAGCGTGAAACAAGCCGGATCCCCCGATCAGAGACGATGTGCTCATGAAGTCCATGCAGCCGGAAGATGTTGGTGAAGAACAGGCTGGCAAGACAAAGAGCTGACAGCAGACCAGGCAGAGGCACAAAATGGGACATTTTGGAGAAATGGTCTGTTACCACCCAGATGACGGTATTCCTAGATGAAGATGGAAGACCTGTGATGAAGTCCATGGCCACATGAGACCACGGGCGGCTGGGTATCGGCAACAGCAACAGTAGACTAGCTGGTTTTAGGGAAGATGGCTTATTAAGAGCACAGGAAGTGCAGGAACCCACAAAATCCTGAACATCTTTGACCTGGTCGGGCCACCAGTAGAAACGGGAGATGAGGGCTACAGGAATTGCACCAGAGGGTGCCCAGCTAGACGCGAACAATGTCCCCAAGACAATATCCTTTTTCGCAATGCCGGTTGGACATACTGGAATCTGCGAAAGATCCACCAATGCAGCAACAACCAGTCGTTAAGGAGCAATAATATGCCGAGGGGCCAGCTCCTCTCCGTTGATGTTCTTCTCCACAGGACGGAAGTGGATCAGAAGGTTGAAACGTGAGAAGAAGAGTGACCAACGGGCTTGCCTAGGGTTGAGACATTGAGCTGTCTCGAGATACAGGAGATTTTTATGATCTGTGTATATGCAGACCGTACGGTGAGGTCCCTCCAGAAGATATTGCCATTGTTCCAGGGCAAGTTTGATGGCCAGAAGTTCTCTATCTCCTATGGAGTAATTCCTCTCTGCGGGGGAAAAAGATTTAGAGAAAAAGCCACAAGTAAAGATGACAGGGTTGGATCTTCCTAAGACCCGAGGCTGCCTCAGAGAAGACCAGAGACTGCCTTGGTTAATCCCTTCATTATTATTTACGATTAGAGATGAGCGAACATACTCGTCCGAGCTTGATGCTCGTTCGAGCATTAGCGTACTCGAAACTGCTCGTTGCTCGGACGAATACTTCGCCCGCTCGAGAAAATGGCATCTCCCGCCGTTTTGCTTTTTGGCGGCCAGAAACTGAGCCACTCACAAGCCAGGAGACTCTGCACTCCACCCAGCATGACGTGGTACCCTTACACGTCGTTAGCAGTGGTTGGCTGGCCAGATCAGGTGACCCTGGAATAGACTAGCCCCTGCCTGCGCTGCTCGGATCATTCTGTGTCTGGATGCCGCTAGGGAGAGAGCTGCTGCTGGTCAGGGAAAGCGTTAGGCTGTTCTATTAGAATAGTGTTAGGCAGGAGTGATTCAACAAGTACCCAACAGCCCTTCTTAGGGCTACAATAACGTTATACTTTTTTTTTTTTATTTGCAGCTAGTACCATTTGTGAGGAATTTGCAGGGGGACTTGCTACCGTTGTGTTTAGCTCTTACTGACACACATATCCACCTCAAACACCAAAGTGGGACAATTTATTAGGGGTTTGATTTCAATTAGGCACAGTCTGCCAGTTTCTTTTTATTTTACGTTTATTTTTTCATAACTCAGCGTCATCTCATCTGGCATAGCAGTGTGCTTTCATACTTGGCTAGAAAATAGCCATAGGAGAATCCAAACGGCTTACTTAGGCCTACAATAGCGTTATATATTTTATTTCTGGTTGATCTGCTGGTGGCTGGCCTTGCTGTAGTGCATCTACTACCATATTGTGAGGAATTTGCAGTGAGACTTGCGACCGTTGTGTTTAGCGCTTAGTGACGCACATATCCATCGCAAAGACCGAAGTAGGACAATTTATTAGGGGTTGGATTTCAATTAGGCACAGTCTGCCATTTACTTTTTATTTTACGTTTATTTTTTCATAACTCAGCGTCATCTCATCTGGCATAGCAGTGTGCTTTCATACTTGGCTAGAAAATAGCCATAGGAGAATCCAAACGGCTTACTTAGGCCTACAATAGCGTTATATATTTTATTTCTGGTTGATCTGCTGGTGGCTGGCCTTGCTGTAGTGCATCTACTACCATATTGTGAGGAATTTGCAGGGAGACTTGCGACCGTTGTGTTTAGCGCTTAGTGACGCACATATCCATCGCAAAGACCGAAGTGGGACAATTTATTAGGGGTTGGATTTCAATTAGGCACAGTCTGCCATTTACTTTTTATTTTACGTTTATTTTTTCATAACTCAGCGTCATCTAATCTGGCATAGCAGTGTGCTTTCATACTTGGCTAGAAAATAGCCATAGGAGAATCCAAACGGCTTACTTAGGCCTACAATAGCGTTATATATTTTATTTCTGGTTGATCTGCTGGTGGCTGGCCTTGCTGTAGTGCATCTACTACCATATTTGAGGAATTTGCAGTGAGACTTGCGACCGTTGTGTTTAGCGCTTAGTGACGCACATATCCATCGCAAAGACCGAAGTGGGACAATGTATTAGGGGTTGGATTTCAATTAGGCACAGTCTGCCATTTACTTTTTATTTTACGTTTATTTTTTCATAACTCAGCGTCATCTCATCTGGCATAGCAGTGTGCTTTCATACTTGGCTAGAAAATAGCCATAGGAGAATCCAAATGGCTTACTTAGGCCTACAATAGCGTTATATATTTTATTTCTGTTTGATCTGCTGGTGGCTGGCCTTGCTGTAGTGCATCTACTACCATATTGTGAGGAATTTGCAGGGAGACTTGCGACCGTTGTGTTTAGCGCTTGGTGACGCACATATCCATCGCAAAGACCGAAGTGGGACAATTTATTAGGGGTTGGATTTCAAATAGACACAGTCTGCCATTTACTTTTTATTTTACGTTTATTTTTTCATAACTCAGCGTCATCTCATCTGGCATAGCAGTGTGCTTTCATACTTGGCTAGAAAATAGCCATAGGAGAATCCAAACGGCTTACTTAGGCCTACAATAGCGTTATATATTTAATTTCTGGTTGATCTGCTGGTGGCTGTCCTTGCTCTAGTGCATCTACTACCATATTGTGAGGAATTTGCAGGGAGACTTGCGACCGTTGTGTTTAGCGCTTAGTGACGCACATATCCATCGCTAAGAGCGAAGTGGGACAATTTATTAGGGGTTGGATTTCAATTAGGCACAGTCTGCCATTTACTTTTTATTTTACGTTTATTTTTTCATAACTCAGCGTCATCTCATCTGGCATAGCAGTGTGCTTTCATACTTGGCTAGAAAATAGCCATAGGAGAATCCAAACGGCTTACTTAGGCCTACAATAGCGTTATATATTTTATTTCTGGTTGAGCTGCTGGTGGCTGGCCTTGCTGTAGTGCATCTACTACCATATTGTGAGGAATTTGCAGGGAGACTTGCGACCGTTGTGTTTAGCGCTTAGTGACGCACATATCCATCGCAAAGACCGAAGTGGGACAATTTATTAGGGGTTGGATTTCAATTAGGCACAGTCTGCCATTTACTTTTTATTTTACGTTTATTTTTTCATAACTCAGCGTCATCTCATCTGGCATAGCAGTGTGCTTTCATACTTGGCTAGAAAATAGCCATAGGAGAATCCAAACGGCTTACTTAGGCCTACAATAGCGTTATATATTTTATTTCTGGTTCATCTGCTGGTGGCTGGCCTTGCTGTAGTGCATCTACTACCATATTGTGAGGAATTTGCAGGGAGACTTGCGACCGTTGTGTTTAGCGCTTAGTGACGCACATATCCATCGCTAAGACCGAAGTGGGACAATTTATTAGGGGTTGGATTTCAATTAGGCACAGTCTGCCATTTACTTTTTATTTTACGTTTATTTTTTCATAACTCAGCGTCATCTCATCTGGCATAGCAGTGTGCTTTCATACTTGGCTAGAAAATAGCCATAGGAGAATCCAAACGGCTTACTTAGGCCTACAATAGCGTTATATATTTTATTTCTGGTTGATCTGCTGGTGGCTGGCCTTGCTGTAGTGCATCTACTACCATATTGTGAGGAATTTGCAGGGAGACTTGCGACCGTTGTGTTTAGCGCTTAGTGATGCACATATCCATCGCAAAGACCGAAGTGGGACAATTTATTAGGGGTTGGATTTCAATTAAGCACAGTCTGCCATTTACTTTTAATTTTACGTTTATTTTTTCATAACTCAGCGTCATCTCATCTGGCATAGCAGTGTGCTTTCATACTTGGCTAGAAAATAGCCATAGGAGAATCCAAACGGCTTACTTAGGCCTACAATAGCGTTATATATTTTATTTCTGGTTGAGCTGCTGGTGGCTGGCCTTGCTGTAGTGCATCTACTACCATATTGTGAGGAATTTGCAGGGAGACTTGCGACCGTTGTGTTTAGCGCTTAGTGACGCACATATCCATCGCAAAGACCGAAGTGGGACAATTTATTAGGGGTTGGATTTCAATTAGGCACAGTCTGCCATTTACTTTTTATTTTACGTTTATTTTTTCATAACTCAGCGTCATCTCATCTGGCATAGCAGTGTGCTTTCATACTTGGCTAGAAAATAGCCATAGGAGAATCCAAACGGCTTACTTAGGCCTACAATAGCGTTATATATTTTATTTCTGGTTGATCTGCTGGTGGCTGGCCTTGCTGTAGTGCATCTACTACCATATTGTGAGGAATTTGCAGGGAGACTTGCGACCGTTGTGTTTAGCGCTTAGTGATGCACATATCCATCGCAAAGACCGAAGTGGGACAATTTATTAGGGGTTGGATTTCAATTAAGCACAGTCTGCCATTTACTTTTAATTTTACGTTTATTTTTTCATAACTCAGCGTCATCTCATCTGGCATAGCAGTGTGCTTTCATACTTGGCTAGAAAATAGCCATAGGAGAATCCAAACGGCTTACTTAGGCCTACAATAGCGTTATATATTTTATTTCTGGTTGAGCTGCTGGTGGCTGGCCTTGCTGTAGTGCATCTACTACCATATTGTGAGGAATTTGCAGGGAGACTTGCGACCGTTGTGTTTAGCGCTTAGTGACGCACATATCCATCGCAAAGACCGAAGTGGGACAATTTATTAGGGGTTGGATTTCAATTAGGCACAGTCTGCCATTTACTTTTTATTTTACGTTTATTTTTTCATAACTCAGCGTCATCTCATCTGGCATAGCAGTGTGCTTTCATACTTGGCTAGAATATAGCCATAGGAGAATCCAAACGGCTTACTTAGGCCTACAATAGCGTTATATATTTTATTTCTGGTTGATCTGCTGGTGGCTGGCCTTCCTGTAGTGCATCTACTACCATATTGTGAGGAATTTGCAGGGTGACTTGCGACCGTTGTGTTTAGCGCTTAGTGACGCACATATCCATCGCAAAGACCGAAGTGGGACAATTTATTAGGGGTTGGATTGAAATTAGACACAGTCTGCCATTTACTTTTTATTTTACGTTTATTTTTTCATAACTCAGCGTCATCTCATCTGGCATAGCAGTGTGCTTTCATACTTGGCTAGAAAATAGCCATAGGAGAATCCAAACGGCTTACTTTGGCCTACAATAGCGTTATATATTTTATTTCTGGTTGATCTGCTGGTGGCTGGCCTTGCTCTAGTGCATCTACTACCATATTGTGAGGAATTTGCAGGGAGACTTGCGACCGTTGTGTTTAGCGCTTAGTGACGCACATATCCATCGCTAAGACCGAAGTGGGACAATTTATTAGGGGTTGGATTTCAATTAGGCACAGTCTGCCATTTACTTTTTATTTTACGTTTATTTTTTCATAACTCAGCGTCATCTCATCTGGCATAGCAGTGTGCTTTCATACTTGGCTAGAAAATAGCCATAGGAGAATCCAAACGGCTTACTTAGGCCTACAATAGCGTTATATATTTTATTTCTGGTTGAGCTGCTGGTGGCTGGCCTTGCTGTAGTGCATCTACTACCATATTGTGAGGAATTTGCAGGGAGACTTGCGACCGTTGTGTTTAGCGCTTAGTGACGCACATATCCATCGCAAAGACCGAAGTGGGACAATTTATTAGGGGTTGGATTTCAATTAGGCACAGTCTGCCATTTACTTTTTATTTTACGTTTATTTTTTCATAACTCAGCGTCATCTCATCTGGCATAGCAGTGTGCTTTCATACTTGGCTAGAAAATAGCCATAGGAGAATCCAAACGGCTTACTTAGGCCTACAATAGCGTTATATATTTTATTTCTGGTTGATCTGCTGGTGGCTGGCCTTGCTGTAGTGCATCTACTACCATATTGTGAGGAATTTGCAGGGAGACTTGCGACCGTTGTGTTTAGCGCTTAGTGACGCACATATCCATCGCAAAGACCGAAGTGGGACAATTTATTAGGGGTTGGATTGAAATTAGGCACAGTCTGCCATTTACTTTTTATTTTACGTTTATTTTTTCATAACTCAGCGTCATCTCATCTGGCATAGCAGTGTGCTTTCATACTTGGCTAGAAAATAGCCATAGGAGAATCCAAACGGCTTACTTAGGCCTACAATAGCGTTATATATTTTATTTCTGGTTGATCTGCTGGTGGCTGGCCTTGCTCTAGTGCATCTACTACCATATTGTGAGGAATTTGCAGGGAGACTTGCGACCGTTGTGTTTAGCGCTTAGTGACGCACATATCCATCGCTAAGACCGAAGTGGGACAATTTATTAGGGGTTGGATTTCAATTAGGCACAGTCTGCCATTTACTTTTTATTTTACGTTTATTTTTTCATAACTCAGCGTCATCTCATCTGGCATAGCAGTGTGCTTTCATACTTGGCTAGAAAATAGCCATAGGAGAATCCAAACGGCTTACTTAGGCCTACAATAGCGTTATATATTTTATTTCTGGTTGAGCTGCTGGTGGCTGGCCTTGCTGTAGTGCATCTACTACCATATTGTGAGGAATTTGCAGGGAGACTTGCGACCGTTGTGTTTAGCGCTTAGTGACGCACATATCCATCGCAAAGACCGAAGTGGGACAATTTATTAGGGGTTGGATTTCAATTAGGCACAGTCTGCCATTTACTTTTTATTTTACGTTTATTTTTTCATAACTCAGCGTCATCTCATCTGGCATAGCAGTGTGCTTTCATACTTGGCTAGAAAATAGCCATAGGAGAATCCAAACGGCTTACTTAGGCCTACAATAGCGTTATATATTTTATTTCTGGTTGATCTGCTGGTGGCTGGCCTTGCTGTAGTGCATCTACTACCATATTGTGAGGAATTTGCAGGGAGACTTGCGACCGTTGTGTTTAGCGCTTAGTGATGCACATATCCATCGCAAAGACCGAAGTGGGACAATTTATTAGGGGTTGGATTTCAATTAGGCACAGTCTGCCATTTACTTTTAATTTTACGTTTATTTTTTCATAACTCAGCGTCATCTCATCTGGCATAGCAGTGTGCTTTCATACTTGGCTAGAAAATAGCCATAGCAATAGGATAGCATCGTTTGGTTTTAAAAACTAAAAAACACAAAAAAAAAAAAAAAAAACACAAAAAAAAAGTAAAAAGAAAATTAAAGTTATAACTTTCATTTTCAAAATGTTTAACCCGAGGGCTAGGGGTAGAGGACGAGGGCGGGGACGTGGGCGTCCAACTACTGCAGGGGTCAGAGGCCGTGGTCCTGGGCGGGGTGAGACACCACCTGCTGATGAGGGAGCAGGGGAACGCCGCAGAGCTACACTCCCTAGGTTCATGTCTGAAGTTACTGGGACTCGTGGTAGAGCACTGTTGAGGCCAGAACAGTACGAACAGGTGATGTCGTGGATTGCCGACAATGCTTCGAGCAATTTGTCCACCAGTCAGTCTTCCACGCAGTCTACCCATGTCACCGAAATCAGCACTCCTCCAGCTCCTGCACCTCAGCCTCCTCCCCCACTGTCTGCCCCCTCCCAGGAAAATTTGGCATTTGAACCGGCATACTCTGAGGAACTGTTTTCTGGACCCTTCCCACAGTCACAAACCACTTGTCCGGTTGCTGCTGAGCAACTTTCCGATGCCCAGGTTTTCCACCAGTTTCAGTCTGTGGGTGATGATGACCTTCTTGACGTAGTGGAAGAAGTGTGTAAAGAGGTGTCCGACGATGAGGAGACTTGGTTGTCAGACAGTGGTGAAGTTGTTGTCAGGGCAGGAAGTCCGAGGGGGGAGCAGACTGAGGGATCGGAGGATGATGAGGTGACAGACCCAAGCTGGGTTGAGAGGCCGGGTGAACACAGTGCTTCTGAGACGGAGGAGAGTCCTCGACCAGAACAGGTTGGAAGAGGCAGTTGTGGGGCCAGACGGAGAGGCAGGGCCAGAGCTGGTGCATCAGCGCCAAATGTGTCACGTAGTGAAGCTCCCGTGGCGAGGGCTCCCGCGGCGAGGGCTAGATTTTCAGAAGTCTGGAGGTTCTTTAAGGAAACACCGGATGACCGACAGACTGTGGTGTGCAACCTTTGCCAAACCAGGATCAGCAGGGGTTCCACCACTACTAGCTTAACTACCACCAGTATGCGCAGGCATATGAATGCTAAACACCCCACTCAGTGGCACCAAGCCCGTTCACCTCCGGCCGTGCACACCACTGCTCCTTCCCGTGTGTCAGCTGATAGTCAGCCCCCTGCCCAGGACCCTGGCACAAAAACCCCATCGTCGCCTCCACGATCCTCCACAGCATCCACCAGCGTTCAGCTCTCCATACCCCAGACGCTGGAGCGGAAAAGGAAATATAGTGCAACCCACCCGCACGCCCAAGCCCTTAATGTCCACATCTCCAGATTGCTTAGCCTGCAGATGCTGCCCTATAGGCTAGTAGAGACCGAGGCCTTTCGCAACCTCATGGCTGCGGCCGCCCCTCGGTATTCGGTCCCCAGCCGCCACTACTTTTCCCATGTGCCGTCCCAGCCCTGCACCAGCACGTGTCAGACAACATCATCCGTGCCCTGACCAACACTGTTTCTGACAAGGTCCACCTGACCACGGACACGTGGACGAGTGCTGCCGGGCAGGGCCACTATATATAGCTGACGGCACATTGGGTTAACTTGGTGGAGACTGGGACCGAGTCTGACCCTGCGGCTGGTCATATACTGCCGACGCCGAGGATTGCGGGGCCTACCTCGGTCCAGGTCTTTCAGGCCTACTATGCCTCCTCCTCCTCCTCCTCCGAACTACCATCCGTGGGCATGGCGCCATCAGTCGATAGCTCTAGGCACAGCAGCAGTGCCGTCGCTGAGCGACAGCAGGCGGTGCTCAAACTGCTGAGCCTAGGCGATAAAAGGCACACCGCCCAAGAGCTATTACAAGGCATTCCACATCAAACTTGTTAACTTTGTCGCCACCCTGCTGTGTAATCCACAAAATATACTGGCAAACTTTTATCATTTACCGATATTATTTCAGCGCTTCTTGCGCATCAGTTTACATTCCCCTCACCCGCCATATCCCAAACTTATAAGAACGCTACTACACTTGATCTTATACAAAAGGTTCTTAGAAGTGCTGTTTGGGGAGTAGCCTAGAGACAGGGGCTTGGATTGGCGAAAGCTCGCCTGGCAGCGGAGCGCCAGCTCCATCCCAAGATCCAACTAACATAGTTTTAACTGCAGCACCTTTAATCTACTACTAGTTCACTGCCTCCATACATGGTCCCCTTATCAAACGAGCTGTGTCAGGCAGAATTTTTAGGTGTTTCACCACATACATAGTGGAACTCGGCGCGTCTGTCACCGCCATGCTGGAGACCTGCAGTTGCAATCATAGAAGCGCAATATAGATGCCCCATACTGTCGCTCTTAATCATGGAAGTCCTCTCCATGGCTGCCTCCAAATGTCGTCCCCTTATCAAACGAGCTGTGTCAGGCCCATTTTTCGGGTGTTTCACCAGATACGTTATGGAACTTGGTCACTATGTCGCCACCATGCTGTGTTATCGACTAAATATACCGTCAACCTTTTGTTCACAGAGGAAATAATTTCAGCGCTTCTTGCTCTCCTCCTTTGGTTCCTCTCTGCCACCCATTGGTTTGAAGCCTGAGTCCATTTAGGGTATGTCGCCATGCCACTCTCTAGCCTGCCGCTGCTGCCGCTGCCTCTGCATGCCGTCCCCTATAGTGTCAGGGTCAATTATTGGATGTTTTAGATGCTATCTAGCTTCATTCTGTCACTCTGTCATGGCCATGCTGTTGCCCATAATTTTGGCATAGTGGTGCGTTTAAGCAGCCTCAGAGGCATCCATGCATGCTGCCCCTGCTGTTTCCTGTCCATTTCCGTGGTGTTTCCATCCTTTTCTGAGGTTTCCAGGTGTTTGGCCAAGCTTCCCTCTGCAGAGCCTTGGTCCCCTTGAAAAATGCTCAAGTCTCCCCTTGACTTCAATGGGGCTCGTTATTCGAGACGAGCACTCGAGCATCGGGAAAAGTTCGTCTCGAATAACGAGTACCCGAGCATTTTAGTGCTCGCTCATCTCTATTTACGATCAGTACATTGTAATGAATGAGGGAAATCCCCATATACTGCCATACTGTAGTATGGCAGTATATGAAAGGATCCGGCAGACACCCTAAAGTACCCTAGGGAGTCTGAAAAACAGTAAAAGTAATCACCCACCTTTCCCTAGTACTGATAAAAAATAAACAAACATTAATAATCATAAACATATTATCATAAACGGAACTCAGTTCTGTTTTTGCTGTACCGCTGTCTAAAATCTTCAGGGATTCCGTAATGTCTGGTGGGGTGCCAAGTGACTGGCGCAAGGCAAATGTGGTGCCAATATATAAAAAGGGCTCTAGAACTTCACCAGGCAATTACAGACCAGTAAGCTTAACTTCCACTGTGGGGAAAATATTGGAAGGGTAAGTAAAAGACTATATACTGGAGTATGTGACATCAAATAGTATAATAAGTGACATCCAGCATGGGTTTACTAAGAATAGAAGTTGTCAAACTAACCTGATCTGCTTTTATGAGGAGGTGAGCAGATGCCTGGATGGAGGAGCTGCTGTGGATATTGTGTTCTTGGACTTTGCAAAGGCATTTAACACTTTACCTCATAGACGTCTCATAGACATAGGGGCTATTGGTTTTTCAGAAATTATTTGCAATTGGATCGAGAATGGGCTGAAGGATGGTATCCAGAGAGTTGTGGTCAATGGTTCCTACTCGGAATGGTCACCAGTTATGAATGGTGTACCCCAGGGTTCTGTGCTTGGTCCACTACTATTTAATATATTTATTAATGATATAGAGGTAGGGATTAATAGCACTGTGTTTATTTTTGCAGATGACACCAAGCTATGTAGTGTAATACAGTCTATGGAGGATGTTCATAGGCTGCAGGTTGACTTGGACAAACTGAATGTTTGGTCATCCACTTGGCAAATGAGGCAAATCCCCCATACAGTGAGGAACACTACCTCCATACAGTGAAGAATACAGCCATACAGTGAGGAACACTACCGCCATGTTCCTTTCTTCTTCCCAGAGTTCCCTGCCCCATGTAACATGTTGTGCTTGCGGCCATTTTGCTAATTAAGGGGGTAAAAAAAAATATCCCACAAATCACAGTAAACTTCAGATTCGTGACAAATCAAAGTTTTCTGAAATTCTAAACAAATTTAGGGACGTTAGAATCAATTGCCCAGGACCAATTACCCCTAGGCGGGTATTGGCGCCCTTCCCGATGAGTGCCACAATGGGGGACACCAGAGTGGAGAAATACGGGATAAACTGCCGGTAATTGTTCACAAAGCCCAGGAACCTCTGTATGGCACATAGACCCTCCGGACTCGGCCATTGTAGAACAGCAGACAGTTTGGCGGGGTAACATCTGGAGACCCCTGTCGGAGTTAATATAGCCGAGGAAAGGAATACTTCACGGGTCAGGAGAAAGAAGCCTGCACCAGCCGGAGAGCGGGACTTGCGTATAAACACTCTCTGCAGGTTCTCTTGGATGTACTCTGACATTGCTGTAGTCTTGGGAACTGAAAGCAGATACTCCCGACAGCAGAGGTTTTCCTGACATCTTCTGAAATGCTCCTGGGAAGTGAGTCTGTCTCTGTCCACCGCCATAAACTCCTCTGCAGATGGTACGAACGGAGGCTGGAGTGGAATTTGGAAAGCAGGTGCCAGGCAAGGAGATGACGTGGGTGGACTTGGAGTTGTTTAAGACGGAACTCTTCGGCATGCTCCCTAAACTGCATGTCAATACAAGTGGCTAGGGTGGTGAGACCATTCAGGGTAGATGGCAGATCACGAGTGGCCAGAACGGCCTTAACGTGAGATGAGATTCCCTTTTTGAATGCTGCGGACAGTGCCGCATCATTGCAATAGTGTTTCGAGGCCAGGGTACAAAACTGGACAGCTTATTCTCCTACGGAAGAGCTCTCCTTGTTGTAGATTCAACAGTTTCAGCAGAGGTGGCCCGTGCAGGTTCTGGAACTCTGCCAGAAGAGGAGTAACCCAGGCCAGGGCTTTGCTGGTGAGGAGACTAACGAAGAATGCCTTCTTGGATCGCTCCATGATAAATTGAGAAGGCATGAGTTCTATGTGCAGAAAGCACTGGGTTATAAAGCCCCTGCACAACTTAGGATCTCCATCATACTTGCTGGGCATAGAGAGTTATAGCCTCGGTTTTGCAGCAGGATGACAAGCTGGGGTAGCAGGAGTCGTGGGAGCAGCCTCAGGAACCTGTTGCTAATGCTGGGTGGCTAGCAGCTGTTGTAGCAAGGTGGTAACCTGTCCCAGCTGTTCGCGCTGTGCGGCAATCTGCTGGATTGCTGGACCAGAATGGTGGCAAGATCAGGCCGACCGGGAAGCAGAACCAATGGCGGGATCCATGGCCGGATCTATTGTGAGGATTCGGGATCAGTGGATCCTCTGTACCACCGCGGGAGGTGGCACTAGCCGACACCTGGGACCGGAGTCTAAGTGGCACCTGGTCTACACGAGACCCTGCCGCAAAGTGGGGTGGACTTGCTGCGGCAGGGTACCACCAGGTCGTTCCACAGGTGCGACTAGCTCACAGTGGCAGCCGAGGTCGAGGTATTCAGGACACGGGAACTCAGGACCAGGAACACATGGGAGCAGGAACGCAGGATACATGTGACCATTTGTTACAAACCTTGAAACCTCTAAAACAGTAATTGTGGTTCTGAATCAATCTCGTCTAGACTACTGTAAATCCCTACTTATTGGTCTTCCACTTACTAAACTCTCTCTTCTACAACCCATTATTAACGTAACCAGGCTTGTCTTTCAAACCAAATGCTACACGGATGCCTCCAATCTGTGCCAGTCACTGCACTGGTTACCCGTCTCCTTCCAAATATAGTGCAAATTTATCTCCCTCGTCCACAAAGCTCTGCATAATGCTGTGCCTCCTTACCTCTCCTCTCTTATATGAGTCTATTGCCCAATCCATGCTCTTCGATACTCCAGTTATCTTACATTATTATCTTCCTTTAATTTGAACTCGTCTTTAGGACTTCTCACAAGTTACATTCTCTAGAATTCCCTACCCCAGTCTATCAGGCTGATACCCAACCTACAAAGCTTCAAGACATGCTTTTAAAACCCATATACTTAGGCAGGCCTATCAGACTCTCTAACTGCATGAAACTTTAACTACTGCTTTATTGACCAATACTTCCTCTCCCATCTGTTATCCGGAAAATGCCAGATTCCATCAACTGTGGACTTAGCATATAAGATGGCAGCTGAATACTGGTTCATTGCAGCATCATTTTTCTTTATTAAATTATTTTTATTCCATTCACTTATGGCTGGACTATATTAGACTATATAACATTTAATGCCTTGTGTCACCCCCTTCATCCAAATGACTATGCTATTAATATGTAATGTCTTATTTTATCTGTATATGTCCCCCATACAGAATTTGATGGCTCTTTATAAATAAAGATTATTTTTATTGTAACTGTTGTGCTTCTATTTAGCAAAGTCACTCACAGTCCTGTTTGATTCCATTGTGGGTTAGTTTTACTGACAGTTTCCCTTTAATGCTTGAAGAAGCTGTAGATTGGCATATACTGCAGTAAAAAATGAAGAAGATAAAAACTTTGCAGCTTACAGCTTTTCTTATAGTCTTAGGAGTTATAGTTCAAATTTTACTAATGAGAGGTACACCCTTTACTGTATAACTATTTTGGGTCTTACAGGTGAAAATATATCGTTGCAATGACCTAAAAAGGTGCACATAGCAGGGCTCAAGCTTCACATTTTTCACATTTCATAAACATTTTTCTACCCTTGTTTACAGCATAATAAAAAGAGTGAAATAAAGATAAAACATAATTTGTATTCATATTCCTTTTATATATATATTTCACTCGCAAAGCAAAGATCAAATACTTTAATATATTCCATAAACAGAAGTGAAGTTTTCCAGCATTAACATCATCAGAATAAATCTGTGGCTCTCCTAAAAGAACCAACTCGGCTATTCACCGCTCCCCAGTCGCTGTATCTCCTGTATTCTCCTGGTTTCAGATAATACTGACGTCCCCTGTAGTTGGGTTCTTCATAGAATATCCAGTAACCCTCAAGGACATGGCAGGAGTGGATGTCATTAGAATGGAATTGTTCATGCAAATGTGGGCAGTTTTCAGTAAATTCCATCATTTGTCCTCTGAAGTCCTCTCTCTCATAAACTCTCAACTTGAAAGAGCCTCGGTGCTATTAAAAAGACAAAAGTGAAAACAATATTTATGTTTTGAAGTTATTAAGTGTTTATACTAACATGTTTAACGTTATATTTAATTTGTAAGAAATACTTTGTATAGTTGTGCCTAGGAAAGAAAAAGATTATCCTTTAAAGTATTCTATATAAGAATAATGGAACAAAAAAAGTAAATACTTTGCAGTAAACCTGCAGTAATTCTACATTTTATTATTAATGTTGTTGTATTTTTCTGGTCTATACTTATGCATGCTATTACTAAAAAAAATGTTTATTTTACAATTTTTCTAACTAAATGTTATTTAAATTATTTTAAATAATCTATGTCTCAGGTTGCAAAATCCCATAGAGCGCACTTTCCTCTAGCGGGAGACCCCGCTCTGCACACTACTCCTAGCGCTGCAGTAGTCATAGCAGTGCGCCTCTCCTTTATGTCCTCTCCTATACCTAGCAATCCGTGCCTGATGAAGGTCTGAATTAAGACCGAAACGTTGCATAAATTGTTATTGGATTGCTGTTCTTGATCACATTGGAACTAAAAATAAAATAAGAATTCCTGATTTCACAAAATATAAGGAGTGCCAAGTTTTTCTTCACTTGCAAAATCCCATAAAGGCTTAACTTGAGGGGGAGTAGAGTGTAAACAAGCCCTTTGCCTTTCAAACTCCCTTGTAATAATAAAATGTATGACTCTGACAGCCTTACAAGTGTGTTACAAGAATATTAGAATATTCCAATATTTGAGGAATCTATTAAGAATGGAGTTTTAAATGCCTCAATATTCTCTAGGTCAGACCTGTTCAGACCAGGTCTGACTGGGGCAGGAGGATAATTTATAGTCTCCACCAACTTACTGCCATGGCCTATAGTAAATAGAGTGGCAGGGCTGTTCCTTGTTGCTTTTTAATTAAAACAGTTTTTTTTTCTTTTTTTTTTTTACAGTTACAGTATCAAAAACAGAGCAAAAATGATGAATCTATATTTGTGCAATTAAGAAGACCTTTTTAAGAAGAACCTTTGTTTATGTGTCACTATATTCTGAGCTATACCTTTTTTTTACTACATAATAAAGACGATCATCAGAGAAGATGAGGGCTGAATTTGTGTGGAATAAACAAGTATTTTGGAATACACCTGCCATTCACAGTACAGATTGAATAACCACCCTCTAGCAAATGTGATTACAAATGTGCCATTACCCATTTTGTGTTTTTTATTTATGTACTACTATATTACTTGGGAAGGTTCTTTGGTTTTTTTATTTTTATCATTTAATATATTTTGATTATGTAAAATGTAATTTAATTTTTTTTACTGTCCTGCTAACGCAATCCTGACGATCCACTGAAAAAAACTAAGATAACCTGATAGGGGCCATATAAAGTAAAAAACACAAAAATATTAATAAATAGATTAAAAAAACATTGCCATAGTCACCCTATTGTCCCGACAATGTACATAACATATATCAAAATAATTATTGATAATGGTCATTTTGAGTTCATTTGAAAATTAAATATATATTTAAAAAAAAAAAAAAAAAAGAAATACATTTACATTAACATTGTGTTTAACTAGCCCTATAGGCCCAAAAACCAAATATGTTTAAACATGCAAAAAAAAAAAAAAAAGTGATGCCCCCTAAACCAAAGTGTATTAAAATTTTCTAAAAATATCCCTTGTCTTTGTCTTGTCTTTTCTGGCCTCATCATTAAGGGTCCAAAGGACTTTTGCTTGTGATACCATGATAACTTGCATTAAAAAAAAAAAACACAGCGTTGCTTCTGTTTTTCACTGATGGTCAGTCAATGGCTTGGCACTGTATTTGGCATATACACAGACCATGATAAAACATTCATTGAAATAATTGAAATAATATAATTAATATGAATATTGACTCACCTGAGGGGTTAATTGACAAGATCTAATAGAGTCATTGAAGCCCATCCACTGCTGGAAATCAGGATACTCTCCCCTTTTTAAAAAATATTGGTGTCCCTTATAGTTTGGAAACTCATACAGCATCCAGTTTCCATTCTCCACTCTGATTGAATTGCATCGATTGAAGTATGAGTGAAGATCAGAACAGTCAGAGATGCACTCATAAGAGCGCCCCTTGAAGTTTTTGTCTTCGTAGAAAATGATCTAAAAATATTAAATGATAAAGTTTTAAGAATATATGGGCAGATTTAGCAATCAGTTTACAACAGAATTAGGTCCTTTTCACCAAGAAACTCTGTGCCACACTAATGAAGAGTTAAAGAGACTTTTTAGACACTTTTATGACTAGTGTGGCAAAGAGGTTGTGGACTCCTAACAGGGGCGTGGCTTTGACAGAAAAGGCCAGTGCACCAAAAATTATGCCAATCTACCAGTATTTTGGTGCAGCTTTCTAGCATAAAATAAACACATGGCCCATTAACTCAACTGACAGAGCATGTTACACTGTATACATTACTTTGTAGGCATTTTTATGCTGTTGAAAGTATTTTTCATATAAGCTTTTCTTCTACCCACAGGAGAGAGGATAAGAGCCTGAATGATGGGGGTATAGCGTTCATCAGATAGGTGCCCACAAATCCCTTTATTCTTTTAAACACAATGGGGGAGATCCGTCATATAATAATGAAATCCCACCCCTCCGGCACTTTTTAGAAGGCTTAGGATTCCTGACATAACCAACGGGTGAGAGGCTGCACTAGTGGACAAAAAGATGGCAGCTGCTAGCTAGTATAATTTTGCACAAAAACCATGCTAATGTTGAAGGTGAACGTTTAACCCCTTCCCAACGCCGGGTCCTGGTGCATGGAGAGGGCTCGCGGGCCGAGCCCTCTCCATAGCCGGTAAGTCTTTGCTGCATATTGCAGCAAAGGTTTACCGGTAACACCTGCAATCAGTGCTAGCACCGATCGCAGGTGTTTTCACCTGGTAGCCTCTGGTGTTCCGAATACCCGAGGCTACTTCGTTTTAACCCATGCATTACAATGTGCTAATTGCACAGTGTAATCCATGGGCAGTAAAATCCAGATATACTGCCATATAGTAGTATGGCAGTATATGATAGGATGAATCAGACTACCTAGGGTTAGATAGTAAAAGTAAAAATAAAAAAAGTTTAAAAAAAAATTATAATAAAAAAACCTAAAAATTCAAATCACCCCCCTTTCCCTAGAACTGATATGAATATAAATAAACGGTAAAAATTATAAACACATTAGGTATTGCCGCATCCGAAAATGCCCGATCTATCAAAATATAATAATGGTTTTTCACTGCGCTTAACCCCGTAACGGAAAATAGCGTCCAAAGTCGAAAATGGCATTTTTTTTGCCATTTTGAAAAATATAAAAAAATTTATAAAAAGTGATCAAAAGGTCGCACAGTCCCAAAAGTTATAGCAATGAAAACGCCATCAAAATTCGCAAAAAATGACACTACCCACAGCTCTGTACACCAAAGTATGAAACAGTTATTGGTGCCAGAAGATGGCAAAATAAAACAAACATATTTTGTACAGGAGGTTTTAATGTTTTTAAATGTATGAAAACATTATAACACGTATACAAATTTGGTATCCACGTGATCGTACCAACCCAAAGAATAAAGTAGACATGTCATTTGGGACGCAGAGTGAAAGCTGTAAAATCCAAGCCACCAAAAAAACGTCGCAAATGTGGTTTTTCACCATTTTCACTGCATTTGGAATTTTTTTCCCGCTTCCCAGTACACGCCATGGAATATTAAATATTGTCACTATGAAGAGCAATTTGTTACACAGAAAATAAGCCATAACACAGCTCTTTATGTGGAAAAATAAAAAAGTTATAGATTTTTGAAGTTGGTGAGTGAAAAATGGAAGTAAAAAAACTAAAAAAGGTGAAGTCGTTAAGGGGTTAAGTGGTCTAGGTATTGTGAAGGCGCTTCACATGCCCATTCTGGGAATAATAATAATAAATAATAATAATGTCATTTCAATTATTTCATGCCTTCTAAGCCAATTTTCTGTCATAGAAGCTCAGATAAATGTTCCCCGGTGGTCAGCTCCCAAGTTATCTGAATGTGCATCAATGTTATGTACATTTACGTCATTTGGATGACTGATTCTAGAAGTGTATATAATGATCAAGGACATCTTGCTCTAGCTGAGTCTGACAGATGCTTGGACCATTTTAGATCAAAATAATGTATAAAGTTACAAAATTCAGATTTAGTTCTTAAGCAGTACATGCTTAAATTTTCTAATTTAAAGGGGATAAATACCTAGTAAAGTCATAACTACAACTGCAATAACTATAATTTCATAAGGGATCAATAAGTTCTTTTGTATTATAGGAGTTCCTTGTAAAATAGTATGCAGTAGGCTTCAGTCATTGTTTATATATATATGATGGTGGTGGTATTGGGGGGGGGGGGTTATACAGAATATTTGGTTATTTGTATTGATGTAAATGATTACATTAGCCATCAATTTTTTTAGATCCAAAATGAGTTAAAAGGTTGGACATTGCTAAATCAACACTAAAGTTTGAAAATGAATTTGACAGTTTTCTATTGATTTGTGTTCATTTATTTTTGATTCTATAATACTATCAATCCTTCTGCTGCTATTATTAAAAGCATAGAAATCTTGCAACGTGTATCCTTTTTTATTATGTTACACTACTTACCGTACTACTAGATTCTGGCAATTAACAGTGAATATTATTTTACTTCTGATTTCTTAATACATATATAAATCATTTACAGTTTTGAATATTGAATACTTTATTTCATATAAAAGGTTTTTATGATATATTTTCTGTTGAAAACAAAGTTTAGTCTTACCTTTCCCATTTTGAGTCAGGAACTGTAAATGTACGGTCTGCCATCTGTTTTTTGCAGATTGCCTTATATACTGTAAGTCATATGTTTTTTTCTATAAGCAAATGTTAACTAAGTGATTTTTCAAACCAACAATGAGACAATGATTGTGTCATTTTACTTGTGGCTTCTCATTGTTTTTTAGTGATAGCCATTGTCTTTTTTTATTTTGCTATTCCATGGGTTTTCTGATGTCCTACATCAGCACATCTTGCTTGCTTTACTTTGTATTAAATACAAAAAGATAGTGTACGCAACATACATTTTCTGCTCAGCACAATAACATGAATCAAAACAATTAATCTGATAATAAGTATTTTCAAATGTTATATAGCATGTGTGTTTTATTACCTTTTGATCTTCCAGGGTAACCTAAAATTAATATTATCTATTTAAAAAAAATAGCCCATGCCACAGAAACAAGAACATAAAAAAAAGGCTTTAACCCCTTAACAACCTGGTCGTTTTTAGTTTATTCACTTCCATTTTTCACTCCCCACCTTCAAAAATCTATAACTTTTGTATGTTTCCACATAAAGAGCTGCATGGTGGCTTGTTTTCTATGTAACAAATTGCACTTCATAGTATTTAATTTTCCATGTCGTGTACTGGGAAGCAGGAAAAAAATTCCAAATACAGTGAAAATACGCAATTGCAGCGTTTTCTTGTGGGCTTGGATTTTACGGCTTTCACTGTGCACCCCAAATGACATATCTACTTTATTCTTTGGGTCGGTGGGATCACCACAATACCAAATTTGTAATAGGTTTTATAATGTTCTTAATTTACAAAAATTAAAACCTCCTGTACGAAAATTGTATTTTTTTATTTTGCCATCTTCTGGTGCTAATAACTTTTTCATTCTTTGGTGTGCAGATCTATAGTTGGTGTCATGTTTTGTGACTTATGATGGTGTTTTCAATGCTACCATTTTTAGGACTTAAGGAGGGTTAAACGCAGTGAAAAAACGTTATTATATTTTGATAGATTGGGCATTTTAGAACGCGGCAATACCTAATGTTCTAGGGAAAGGAAGGTGATTTGAATTTTTTGTTTTTTATTATAATTTTTTTTAAACTTTTTTAAAAATTTTTTTTAATTATATTTTTCAAACTCCCTAAGGTACTTTAACCCTATATTGTCTGATCGATCAAAGAATAGCACATGTAATGAAAAGGTTCAAACGAGACAGCCTCGGGTCTTCGGAAGACCCAAGGCTGTCATAGCAACGGATCATCATGGGGATACGATCTGCAGCAAGATAGCGGCGCCCATGCGCCATCTCTTTAATGGTGTGTGTTTGGTTGGATGCGCAAGAGCCATAATTTTTACTGTGTTTTTTTTTTTACTTTTTGAAAGGTGTTCACCATACTGGTTCAGTAATTACGGATGTGGCGATACCTTATATGTGCTGTTTGTGTCACATTTTATTGTGTATGGGAGTTTTATGCTATATGGGACATTTAAGAGACCTATTTTTGTATTCATTTTTTTTTTTTGCACAGTTTTCCATCTGGTCACTTGTTAAAATTGACACACTACCATACTGATGTATGGTAGTGTATTAAAACAGTCATCATAAAGGCATAGGCTGACAACTGCACTGCTGGGTCCGACCCAGGAGGCAGGCAGAAAACCGTGTGTATTGAACCCCCAATCAACTGGCAGGGCTGTCACCAACAATATACCCCAAAAGACTAACCATGCCCTTCACCTAAAAGCTCCAGGCTGCTATTCTCTCTTAAAACAGAACACTGACACAGCTACCCCTATACTCAGTCAGCAAATTGCTGAGCTCATGCAGGGATTGGGCATTCGTAGAGGCTACCAATATATAAAAAAGGTACATTGGGGCAATACTCCTAATGGAGCCTTGAGGGGAGAAACACTTGTCAGGGAGTGTAGCACATTAGGGTCTGTATTCCATACTAGTGTCATCCTTCAGATGTGTTTTATAGACATTTTCATTATTTAGCAGGGCACTGAAAAAGACTTTTATTGAGACTCTAAACAACAATGAATTTTACATCAAACTGACCAGCCTTATTAGCCGGACGAGACTTAAGCATCTGGGCCAATATGAATGTATATTGTAAACAAACCAGTATCAACTTGGTTTAACATGGAAGATCATCACACCCTAGTCTTATAATCCAGGCAACTGGCCAATTCTTAAGAGCCCCTAGAATATGTTATTTACCAAGACTCTGAGAGATCAGTTTATGATCATAGGATATAAGACAAAAGCATATTGAGAATGGATATCAAAGAGCTATGGGTACAAACTGAGATCATGTATTATCATAACAAGTGAAAAAGCTTGAAAGTTCATTACAGACTCGATTGATTGCCAGGTATCATTTAAGATGGAACAAAGTGATTAAAGCTTTTCAGATGTGAAGTGGTTTAAAGTTTTAGTAGCTTCCTCTGCTGGTTACCCCAATAGTTGTCAATAATCTGCAGGATGGAGACACGGAAGGGCTCAGGAGGAAAGGAGCAAAATTTAGGTTTTGGAGCTCTGTTTTCACTAGGCTCAAATGTAATACAAAGTGAGTAGGGCAGAGTAAAAATTGTATTGCAATTTATCAAATATGCCATTTTAGTGACAAAAATATTTTGCCCAACTCATGCCACTGGGGAAAAACGCATCAAAAATCACTCTGTGGGTCACCCTGGTTTGGGCAATACCCCATAGGTGGCAATAATCTGCAGGATGGAGCTACAGCAGGTCTCTAAAGGGAATAACTGGCATTTGGAGCACAGACATTTTTTTTCTTTTTGGCATCATGAAGCATTTGTAGATGCCAATAGGAACCATTACAGTAGAAACCCGTAGGAACTGACCTTATTTTGGATACTACACCCCTCCATGAATTAATCCACGTGTATACAGCAATACCTCATATGGGACAACAATCTACAGGCTGGGCACATAGAAGAGATTAGAAGGAAAGGTTCGGCATGATATATGAGCTTTACATAGCACATTAGGGTAACAACAGGGTAATCTAAAAATCCAGGGATGTATCATAAATACGGAAGCAACCTGTCATACATAGTCCTGTATTTTTTCTGGGCATGTCTCACAATGATAAACGGTGTCCTTCTGAATGCCTTTTTTGGAGAACACCCTGCACATCTTCTGTGTCCTTCCCTTTTGGCAGTTTGGTGAACTTCTCCTGGAAAGTGCTGCCCTGGTACAATGCACAATGTGGCCTTGCTTCCAGAAGTGCTGGCACTGCCCCCTTCCTGGTATCCAAAAAGAAAGTACTTTATAACCACCTCTTGAAATTCCAGGAAAGTTCCCCTCTGGCCTGCACATTGATGTAGCACGTAAGCATTATATAGTGCTATCTGCATGATGTGCATGACCAGCTTCTTGTACCACACCCCCGACTTCCGCATAAACTTTCTCTGATCTCAGTTCATTGATACCCTTATATTTGTTACCCATCCTACTAGGGAGGTAGTACATAAGTTCTGGAATCGATTGCGGCTTACCTAAGTTGCATCCTTGCTTCCTACATGGCTAGAAAAGTTGGCCACCAAACACCCCTTGAATAAGAAATTATTATCTATGGTGTACTCTTTGATTATCCAGCTTCACAGATCATCACCCCTTATTTTTTGATCATTTGATGCATAAGAATTAGGGAAAATCCTTCTAAAATTGTTTCAAGGTGGTATAAGGCACCTCAATGGCTCCATCACATATTCCCATGGGTTGATAAAAAGTGTTGTAGTTGCGAAACGGCTGTAGGAACTATGGCCTATATATGGTGGTCATGCCCTCTGTTACAGGTTTTTTTGAGAGAAGTGCTAGAAAAAATACAGCATATATGCAACACCCACATACCATATTCTCTCAGTGTGATATTATAAGGGAAGCCAAGCCCTACATTCAACTGCTGCTAAACTCTTAAACATGTAATTGGAAGACAACTTGGTACCAACCCTCTCTCAGTAGAAAGATAAGTGTTTTAGAGATCTGCAGGTTTAAAGGTATAGGCAATTGGAAGGGGGTACACTTCCCAAATTTCTAAAAATCTGGACAACCTGGTTTCACTCAAAACTCATTAATATGACAGGCATTCATACAACCCCCCTTTTTTACCCTCCCCCTTACAAAAACCCTAGCTCTTCCCTCCTTTACTCTTCCATCCTTTTTTCATTTACCCCCATCTAATGTTATCACTCTGAATTTTTTTGACTTAATAACATCTGATTGAAGAAATACATACATATATATATATATATATATATATATATATATAGAACAGCAAAAAAAGGCAGCACTCCGAGATTTGTGGAAATCAGAAAAACATACTCATTTATTCACACATGTGTCAAGGCTACGTTTCGGCTCCTTGCATCTGGAGCCTTTCTCAAGCAAAGGTGCATGTAACACAGTGAAAAATTTATACAAAATACACAGGAAGTGACATCATCTTACAGGTCATGTGATCACAGCAATACCAAGTTTAAATCACATATTTGAATACAAAAAGGACTTTACAATTACATATAAACATTAAGTTAGAGACCTAGTGCAGTCATGTGCATAATAAAAGGAAGATCTAGCGCCTACCTAAGGATCAGTAGCTGGCAGGATGTGGAATAGTGGCGTGCCCCCATGGAGCACCGCCTCTGACACAATCATGTGACTCATATAAACAGAGCTGGCAGTCACGTGAAGCCATCTTGTGAAAGGGAGAACCATGCAGTGTATAATAAATACGAGATTATTGTCTCAAAAACGGGTGCCGGGTCTCAATGGGTCCGCAGAGTGCCATGCACAGACATCAGTCACATTATCGTGACTGAGTTATCAGAACGGCCCGATCCGTAGCTACCCTTTCAGGACCGGAGTCCAGCGGGTGCATAATTCAGGTCAGGTTATCACTCTATATCTGGCCCATAATAGAGACCATTTGCAACCCAAAATAAGTGCAGTCTCCCTATAGATCTATAAAGGTTACTGAAGGAGGTGAATCATGATATGTAGTGTCTGATCCTTAGGATAATCAGCGGAGATCACATCTGCAGAGTGAAGAAAACAGTGGGGTGCCTCTAGTGAAGTGTTTGCGAGATCTAAAAAAGAAGAAAAAGGGGTAAGTATACGGCTTGGTAGGAAATAATCATTATAAATATACAATATCATACACCAATGTTTCGCTGATTCAGATAAGGTGACCAAGATTCCAACCTACATAGGTTTACGCCCATTATAGAGCAACTTCCGTGGTTCTAAATTCAATATTGAGACCTTTGGGTTTCAGAGTGTCCAATCTATGGATCCACTCCAATTCTTTCCTACGAAGTCTATGTAGCCTATTTCCCCCTAATCTATGAGGTGGGACATGGTCAATAATTCTGACCCGTAGTTGAAATTCCGTATGTTTGGCCTCCACAAAATGTTTTGAGACTGGTAAGTCAACTCTCCTGTCCCTGATGGACTGCCTATGATTATTCAATCGCAACTTCAGTTCTGTGCTCGTTTCCCCAACATACCATAAGCCACAAGGGCATTCCAAAAGGTATATAACATAAGATGAGGAACAAGTGAGATAGTGTCTGATAAAGAACTCCTTGCCAGTATGCCGGTCGGTGAAAGTATTCCCTTTAACAACGGTTTTGCAATTAACGCAATTCAAGCATGGAAAACATCCCTTCTTCCTAGTGGTTAAGAAGGATTGTACAATTTTTTTCTTTGGGCCAATGTCAGATCTTACTAACTCGTCCTGTAAGTTCCTCACTCGTCTGTATGCGAATACAGGAGGTTGGTCAAAGATGGTAGGAGTACCTAAACCATCTCTCAAGATGGGCCAGTGTTTTCTAACAATGTTAGAAATAAGTGGGCTAGTCTCAGTGTAGGTAGTGACAAATGTGAGTCTGTCAGTCTCCGATCTGTGGGGTGTACTGCTTAAGAGTTTTTTTCGATCAATATCTGTCACCTTCTTCTTATGGGTGTTTAAGATGTGCGAAGGATAACCTCTCTGGTGAAATTTATCTGCCATGTCATCTAGTCTGTTTTGTAATGGGGGGTCCCCATCAACAATCCTCTTCACCCGTAGCAACTGACTGTAAGGCAAAGATTTAATCATCCGTCTCGGATGGCAACTATGAAAGTCTAAAAGATTGTTCCTGTCCATTTCTTTTGTGTACAGATCTGTGGTAAGTATATTATTCTCAAGTGACACTTTGACATCCAAGAATTGAATCTCCTTCTTGGAGTGTATATAGGTGAATTTTACAGTGGGATCAATACAGTTCAGATAGTCAAAGAATGTATATAATTGTGTCTCATCTCCAGACCAGATGACGAATGTGTCATCTATATACCGCCACCAACATAAGACCTGTCTGAAGTGATGCAAACCATAAATATGATGTTCCTCCAAAAAACGCATATACATATTTGCGTAAGTGGGTGCCACATTCGACCCCATGGCAGTTCCTTGGGTCTGCATAAAGAACTGATCTCTGAATAGAAAATAATTGCAGGTCAGTATAACCTCCAAGAGCGCCAAAATGAATGTGTTGCACTCCTCCGAATATTGAGAAGACTCAATGAGGAAGTGTTTCACTGCTGCAATACCCCTAGCGTGGTCTATTGAAGTGTATAAGCTCACTACATCAAAGGACACAAGTATTGTTTCTGTGTCGGTGGGTAGGCTAACATCACCTAGTTTTAACAAAAAGTCAGAGGTCTGAAACCCAAAGGTCTCAATATTGAATTTAGAACCACGGAAGTTGCTCTATAATGGGCGAAAACCTATGTAGGTTGGAATCTTGGTCACCTTATCTGAATCAGCGAAACATTGGTGTATGATATTGTATATTTATAATGATTATTTCCTACCAAGCCGTATACTTACCCCTTTTTCTTCTTTTTTAGATCTCGCAAACACTTCACTAGAGGCACCCCACTGTTTTCTTCACTCTGCAGATGTGATCTCCGCTGATTATCCTAAGGATCAGACACTACATATCATGATTCACCTCCTTCAGTAACCTTTATTGATCTATAGGGAGACTGCACTTATTTTGGGTTGCAAATGGTCTCTATTATGGGCCAGATATAGAGTGATAACCTGACCTGAATTATGCACCCGCTGGACTCCGGTCCTGAAAGGGTAGCTACGGATCGGGCCGTTCTGATAACTCAGTCACGATAATGTGACTGATGTCTGTGCATGGCACTCTGCGGACCCATTGAGACCCGGCACCCGTTTTTGAGACAATAATCTCGTATTTATTATACACTGCATGGTTCTCCCTTTCACAAGATGGCTTCACGTGACTGCCAGCTCTGTTTATATGAGTCACATGATTGTGTCAGAGGCGGTGCTCCATGGGGGCACGCCACTATTCCACATCCTGCCAGCTACTGATCCTTAGGTAGGCGCTAGATCTTCCTTTTATTATGCACATGACTGCACTAGGTCTCTAACTTAATGTTTATATGTAATTGTAAAGTCCTTTTTGTATTCAAATATGTGATTTAAACTTGGTATTGCTGTGATCACATGACCTGTAAGATGATGTCACTTCCTGTGTATTTTGTATAAATTTTTCACTGTGTTACATGCACCTTTGCTTGAGAAAGGCTCCAGATGCAAGGAGCCGAAACGTAGCCTTGACACATGTGTGAATAAATGAGTATGTTTTTCTGATTTCCACAAATCTCGGAGTGCTGCCCTTTTTTTGCTGTTCTATGGTTTGATGGACCTTGGTTCAGGTCCTGGGAATATATATGGCAGATTAATTAAATTGAATGTGAATACCCAGACGAGAATACCCCTTTAAGCTTCAAGCTAAATAAACACACTTTCTTCAGCTTGTAAACATAACCTCAACAATACTTTCTTGAGGTATAACAAATACACTCCCAGGAACTCTGAGGTAGTTTTCTTCCAACAGCACATGTAGGACAGCTTGAACTAAAACACACACACACACAGTTTCCCCTCAACTGAGTAGCCAATGCTGCCTTTTAATAAGTGGCAAACCCTGGACCGCAGTATGGGACTGATTTTCCCAACCAGACTCTTTGGTCGCTCCATAAAAAACCTGGTCCCGAACTACCGCAGGAAAAACTGCTCAGTAATGTAATGCTACTGGCATACAGCTACTGGGTTTTTTACATCACCTAGGCCAGGCACTTAGTGACACATACCTGCCATCTATATTTTTACCAGTTGTCCTCTTACACCATGCAACTCTGGGATCCAGGGGTGGAAACTTCAGCATAAACTTTCAAAGGCGTAATGTAAATGGATCATAACTTTAAAATCAATAACTAATTATGGACTCAATGAACAACTATATTTTATATATTTTATCTAGCATGATATAATAAATCCCCCTTGATTTTTCAGTATAAGTGGTTTCTGCCTAGTCTAATACTTTTAAATATCCTATTTTTGGTGTATGATCTTCCATCTAATGATCTTACCAATAATAAGTTTATAGGAAATGTTACACTTTGCAGGGGCTGTCACCCTCTCAATAAGGTCCCGACTGACCACACAGTCAGTGTCAGTTTTTTTCAAAAACATTATTGGAAAGCTTTGGGCATGGCATGCAGAGAAGGTTCTCACCAGGCTGACCTTTTCCTGGTATGTCAGCTCCTCAGCTCAGCACCTTCTTCTCACACACGGCCAGCTTCTCCTACCAGTTCACTTTTTCAACCCTGTAAAAAAGTCTAGCAATTTTCTTAATAAGGGGTCTAAACTAAAGACATATAGCAAGAGGGTGAGGGGGCAGCCTTGTCTCACAGCTGACATAATCCTGAATGGCTGTCAAGCTGTCCATTAACTAAACTAAATAATTTTTATTAGAATTGCCTTAAAAAACAAACAGAGTGTTAAAACCATAAATCCAATCTATACATGCAAACCAAAGCAACTATATTAAATACCACAGCCCCCAGTGGCTGTGCCCAGAACAATGGGGATATGCACGTTCCTTATGGTCTCAAGGTGCTAAGCACCATACCATATGAGATACACCTTGAAATAAAGGCAGATAGATAGCTCTTACCAAGCCTGACATGCGATATCGATTAGATGGGAATCAGTGGTGTCCGAACGTCAGTTGAATTGTCTTCATATCATGTATGTGCATGGACAGGAGCATTTAAGGTGACAGTAGTGCAAATAGAGAGAAGAAGAGGCGGCACTCACCGGACCTGTGGAACTACTTCTTTTTATTCAGCAAACGGTGTGGTACAGGGGGAACACTGGAGCCATACGGCGACGGGCCGTTTCCCGCTCACTAGCGCATCTTCAAGCCGTTGACGTCATCCGCCTGCGATGCGCAGAATATATGCGAGAGCGCCTGCGGCTGTCGTCAAGGAGTCCTGCTTCAGGATGCTCCAATTTTTCAAAATGGCATCACGTACTACTTTTTCATAGGGACTGAACTCAAAGGAAAACACCATTCTCTCATTGTTCTTCTCGTTGGTGTGTGCATATGTATTGGTGCTGTCCCTTGTACCTCTCTTAGTTTTCTTAAGGGATCGTAATAACTCCTCCCATGGTATACCCAGCGCTTTATTATAAGCCTCATTAATAAGATGTTCGGGATAGTCCCTGGCTCTCAACCTGTCTTTTAATTCTTCAGCTTGTATCGCAAACTGAGTAGCATCATTGTTGATTCACCTGAGCCGTAGGAACTGGCTGTATGGAAGTCCTCTCTTAGTGTGAAGTGGGTGGTGGCTGTGGTAATGGAGAAGTGAGTTGGTAGCTGTGGCCTAGCGAAACGCCACCGTACTCAACCCACCCTTCTCCTCCCTGACCTTGACGTCCAGAAAGTCTAATTCACCTCCCCCATATATGGCAGTGAACCGCATGTTCATATAATTGTCAGAATTAAGATAATCGACAAACTGTAAGAATTGCGTGTGAGTGTCCTCCCATACGATGAAAACATCATCCACATATCTGTGGAACGCCTTCAGGTTCACGAGGAATGGATTGTCCAGAGAAAAGACACGGCGGTTCTCAAAGCATGCGAGAAACAAGTTGGCAAGGGTACAGGCAACAGGTGTACCCATCGCTGTGCCGGTTCTCTGGACAAACCACTCGTCGTCGAACATGAAGGCGTTATGGGAGAGCACAAACCTAAGCCCCTCGCAGACAAAATTAACGAAGTCAGGACTACTACGAGCATTAGTAAGGATTTCACTAATGCATTGAACACCCAAATCCTGCGGGATGCTGGTGTATAGACTTTCAACATCGATAGACGCCAAAGAGTAACCTTCTTTCCAGTGTATCTCTTTAACAATTTTAAGGAATGCGTTTGTGTCTTTTAGATACGACGGGATCTCTTGGAGGAGGGGACGGAGGAGCCAATCCAAATACTGTGACAGGGGTTCAGTCAGAGACCCGATGCCAGCCACGATGGGTCGGCCAGGGGGGGCGGAAAGTGATTTGTGAACTTTGGGCAAAAAATACCGTACAGGGTAATAGTTTCTTTGCCGTGTGTTCGGATAAAACACCCCGCTCTACACTCTCTCTGAGAAAGGTACGCAACCGTGTTTGGTACCTAATGGTGGGATTAGATGGCAGGGGGTGTAGGTCTCAACGTCCCTCAACTGTCTGTTAGCCTCTGTTTTGTAATAATCCCTGGTCATGACTACCATGTTGCCCCCCTTATCTTCCGGCTTAAAAATAATATTCTCTTGTGACTTAAGCCAGTGAAGGGCGGATAGTTCGCCTGAGGAAAGGTTACTTGGAGTTGGAGGATACACCAAGGCCTTAACATCCTCTTTTACACGCTGGTAAGAAATATCAAGGGGGGAGCCGGCCGACAAGGGGGGACAGAACGTGGAGCCAACACCTTTTTTAAAGGCTTCAATTTCCACGGTAGGGGCATTTAAGGTGACAGTAGACATACCTGCATGTGGTAGGACAAAGTGTCAGGACCTGACTATACCTACATCTGTCTCTGTCACCCACATAAAAATTAGCTCCCACCCTAACAAGGGCAGTAGCACATCCTTGCCCTATTCGAAACAGCCTGCATTCCCCTTCCCTGATGCGTTTCTTCCTACTGTGGGTTCTTCAGAGGGCCTGCGGTGGAAATGATCAAAAAACAGATGGGACCTCCAAAGTGTAAGAGTATCCCTTGGGGTGTAAAACTGCTTGGATGAGCCCAAGTGTAGGGTCATCCCCTGGGTATTTATTCATCTATACCACATGATAAGGGATTGGAGGCAATAGCGTTTTTACTCTCAAGTTGAGGCACACAGTTCTGTAAACACAACCGGTTTATTTTGAGCTTGCTCGAATTTTCCCTCAAACACAACTTTATTCTGTTTAAAGGCAGGATCTACCACCATCTCAGGGGCATGGCAATGATGAGCCCTAGTGTTCCCACGTATGCCAATTTGCTCCTCGGCTGTTCCCTACCCAGGCATTGATAGAGCAGAGATTTTTCTTTGTTATATCAATGACATCTTTGTACTCTGGAACGGGGACAAGGAGAGCTTGTAAGTTTTGCGGAGAGCCTGAATAATAACCCCATGGGCTGTGGTTTACATATGAAATTAATCCTGACAGACTTCCATTCCTGGATGTACTATTTATACGGACTAAGGAGAATACCCTAGAGCAGTGGTGGCGAACCTATGGCACGGGTGCCAGAGGTGGCACTCGGAGCTCTCTCTTTGGGCACCCAAGCCATCACAAAGCCAGCACAAAGGTCACCATTCAGGACTCAAGACCTGAAACAAAGAGGTGTGGACAGAGGTGGATTATCATTGTAGCATTGTGCAATTGGCACTTTGGGAAAAATATATGGCTTTTGCTTGTAGTTTCGGCACTCAGTCCCTAAAAGGTTCGCCATCACTGCCATAGAGACTACTATTTTCCACAACCTGACAGCGACAAATTCCCTTTTATGGGAGAGCAATCATCCACTCCCCCTTCGAAAAGCGATACCCAAAGGTCAATAGCTCCGTATGAGGAGAAATTGTATTAGTAACAGCGAGTATAGGAACCAGGCAGGCGACCTAAGAAAACTGTTTAGGGAAAGGGGGTACCCGGATAGGGTCCTCCTAAAAGCATTCCAGCATGCCTCACGCTTTGACCAAACCAAACTATTTGAAAGTACCACCAAAGACAATGAGGGGGTCAAACAATTCTCTAGACTTATTACCAAATACTATTAGCAAATACTAATGCTAGATGAAGACATTAAGGAAATGGTTGGCCCTAGACCTCTAGTTACGTTCAGGAGTGGACAATCGATAAGAGACAGGGTCGTGGTTAAATAGGTGTCCTAAGGGCTGTTTTATATGCGGTTGGAATTGTGTTGCCTGTCCCTTTATCAAAACCACAAAAACATTCTGCAGTAATGTAACCGGGAGAACTCTGATATTCGTGGCCTTATCAACTGTCGATCGGTGGGCGTTGTATATAAAGCAACATGTAGCTGCGGACTTGAGTATGTTGGCAAAACCTACAGGGAGTTTCGGAAAAGGGTGGGTGATCACCTAGGGGACATTAGGCGTGGAAGAGATACACCAATAGACAGACACATGTAACAGACTCATGGTGGGGACCCCAAACAATTAGAGTTTGTGGGAATTCATAGTTTCATAGTTTCATAGTATATACGGTTGAAAAAAGACACTTGTCCATCAAGTTCAACCAAGGAAGGGTAGGGATTGGATGAGGAAGGGATTTAGGGGAAACAATCCTATATAGCATAACAAAAAATGTTATTTAGCTGTAAAAAGGCATCTAGACTAGAGATGAGCGAGCACTAAAATACTCGGGTACTCGTTATTCGAGACAAACTTTTCCCGATGCTCGAGTGCTCGTCTCGAATAACGAGCCCTATTGAAGTCAATGGGAGACTCGAGCATTTTTCAAGGGGACCAAGGATCTGCACAGTGAAGCTTGGCCAAGCACCTGGGAAACTCAGAAATGGATGGAAACACCATGGAAATGGACAGGAAACAGCAGGGGCAGCATGCATGGATGCCTGTGAGGCTGTTTATTCGCACCATTATGCCAAAATTATGGGCAACAGCATGGCAATGACAGAGTGACCGAATGAGGCTAGATAGCATCTAAAACATGCCATAATTAACCCTGACACTATAGGGGACGGCATGCAGAGGCAGCGGCAGCAGCGGCAGGCTAGAGAGTGTCATGGCGACATACCCTAAATGGACTCAGGCTTCAAACCAATGGGTGGCAGAGAGGAACCAAAGGAGGTGAGCAAGAAGCACTGAAATGATTTCCTATGTGAACAAAAGGTTGACGGTATATTTAGTCGATAACACAGCATGGTGTCGACATAGTGACCAAGTTCCATAACGTATCTGGTGAAACACCCGAAAAATGAGCCTGACACAGCTCTTTTGATAAGGGGACGACATATGAAGGCAGCCATGGAGACGACTTCCATGATTAAGAGTGACAGTATGGGGCATTCATATTGCGCTGCTATGATTGCAACTTCAGGTCTCCAGCATGGCGGCGACAGATGGGCCGAGTTCCACTATGTATCTGGTGAAACACCTGAAAATTCTGCCTGACACAGCTCATTTGATAAGGGGATGATGTGCTGCATATCATCTCATGCTCCAGCGTCTGGGGTATAGAGAGTTGAAATGAGACATTGGTGGACGCTGTGGAGGATCGTGGAGGCAAAATGGACAGGAAACAGCAGGAGCAGCATGCATGGATGCATCTGAGGCTGCCTAATCTTGGGATAGAGCTGGCGGTCCACTGCCAGGCGAGCTTTCGCCTGTCCAAGCCCCTGTCTCTCGGCTCCTCCCCACCCAAAATGGGCCTGGGGGCCAGAAGCGTTTACTTTGAAAAAATTATAATTTTCAAAGCAGGCCGGGTTGTTTGAATATTTCACCTAGGAATAATGGAATAGCATAGTGGTTCTATTTTTAATTGCTTTTACGGAAATGGTTCCACGATTAAGAGCGACAGTATGGGGCATCCATATTGCGCTGCTATGATTGCAACTTCAGGTCTCCAGCATGGCGGCGACAGATGGGCCGAGTTCCACTATGTATCTAGTGAAACACCTGAAAATTCTGCCTGAAACAGCTCGTTTGATAAGTGGACGATGTATGGAGGCAGTGAACTAGTAGTAGATTAAAGGTGCTGCAGTTAAAACTATGTTAGTTGGATCTTGAGACGGAGCTGGCTCTCCGCTGCCAGGCGAGCTTTCGCCAAACCAAGCCCCTGTCTCTAGGCTACTCCCCAAACAACACTTCTAAGAACCTTTTGTATAAGATCAAGTGTAGTAGCGTTCTTATAAGTTTGGGTTATGGCAGGTGAGGGGAATGTAAACAGATGCGCAAGAAGCGCTGAAATAATATCGGTAAATGATAAAAGTTTGCCAGTATATTTTGTGGATTAAACAGCAGGGTGGCAACAAAGTAAACAAGTTTGATGTGGAAGCCATGAAAACAACCCAAAATTCTGCCTGACACAGCTCGTTTGATAAGGGGACCATGTATGGAGGCAGTGAACTAGTAGTAGATTAAAGGTGCTGCAGTTAAAACTATGTTAGTTGGATCTTGAGATGGAGCTGGCGCTCCACTGCCAGGCGAGCTTTCGCCAATCCAAGCCCCTGTCTCTAGGCTACTCCCCAAACAGCACTTCTAAGAACCTTTTGTATAAGATCAAGTGTAGTAGCGTTCTTATAAGTTTGGGATATGGCGGGTGAGGGGAATGTAAACAGATGCGCAAGAAGTGCTGAAATAATATTGGTAAATGATAAAAGTTTGCCAGCATATTTTGTGGATTACACAGCAGGGTGGCAACAAAGTTAACAAGTTTGATGTGGAAGCCATGAAAACAACCCAAAATTCTGCCTGACACAGCTCGTTTGATAAGGGGACCATGTATGGAGGCAGTGAACTAGTAGTAGATTAAAGGTGCTGCAGTTATAACTATGTTAGTTGGATCTTGAGATGGAGCTGGCGCTCCACTGCCAGGCGAGCTTTCGCCAATCCAAGCCCCCATCTCTAGGATACTCACCAAACAGCACTTCTAAGAACCTGTTGTATAAGATCAAGTGTAGTAGCGTTCTTATAAGTTTGGGATATGGCGGGTGAGGGGAATCTAAATAGATGCGCAAGAAGTTCTGAAATAATATTGGTAAATGATAAAAGTTTGCCAGTATATTTTGTGGATTACACAGCAGGGTGGCGACAAAGTTAACAAGTTTGATGTGGAAGCCATGAAAACAACCCAAAATTCTGCCTGACACAGCTCGTTTGATAAGGGGACCATGTATGGAGGCAGTGAACTACTAGTAGATTAAAGGTGCTGCAGTTAAAACTATGTTAGTTGGATCTTGAGACGGAGCTGGTGCTCCGCTGCCAGGTGAGCTTTCGCCAATCCAAGCCCCTGTCTCTAGGCTACTCCCCAAACAGCACCTCTAAGAACCTTTTGTATAAGATCAAGTGTAGTAGCGTTCTTATAAGTTTGGGATATGGCGGGTGAGGGGAATGTAAACAGATGCGCAAGAAGCGCTGAAATAATATCGGTAAATGATAAAAGTTTGCCAGTATATTTTGTGGACAAAGTTAACAAGTTTGATGTGGAAGCCATGAAAACAACCCAAAATTATGCCTGACACAATTCGTTTGATAAGGAGACCATGTATGGAGGCAGCTATATGGACGACTTTTGGAGGCAGCTATGGCGATGACGTGTGGAGGTAGCAATGGAGACAACGTGTGGAGCCAGCTAAAAAGACGACATGTGGAGGCTTCTATGGAGACAATTTAATTTTGATAGTGCCTGTATGTGGCAGTACAAAAAAGTTTTCAAACAAGAGGAGCAGGTAGGTGGTCCTCCAGAAAAATTAAATAGATTGAGAGCCTGTATGTGGCACTCCCAAAAATTGTTTAAAACAGGGGACCGGGTAGGTGGCCCTCCAGAAAAATTAAATACATAGAGTACTATAGCCAAAGACAGTTGGCCCTGGCAAAAAATAGCCAGTTTCCTCTGCTTTAGTGTACAAAGTGGAGGAGAAGGAGGACAATGAGGAGGAGGAGTGCATAGATTATTCAGGTTCAGCTTCTTTCACCTGGTGGAGAATGAAAATCCGGAGAAATCCAGGCTTTATTCATCTTGATAAGCGTCAGCCTGTCAGCGCTGTCAGTCGACAGGCGTGTACGCTTATCGGTGATGATGCCACCAGCTGCACTGAAAACCCGCTCGGACAACACGCTAGCGGCAGGGCAGGCAAGAACCTCCAAGGCGTACAGCGCCAGTTCGTGCCACATGTCCAGCTTTGAAACCCAGTAGTTGTAGGGAGCTGTGTGATCATTTAGGACGATGGTATGGTCAGCTACGTACTCCCTCACCATCTTTCTGTAAAGATCAGCCCTACTCTGCCGAGACTGGGGACAGGTGACAGTGTCTTGCTGGGGTGACATAAAACTGGCAAAGGCCTTGTAAAGCGTACCCCTACCAGTGCTGGACAAGCTGCCTGGTCGCCTACTCTCCCTCGCTACTTGTCCCGCAGAAGTACGCCCTCTGCCGCTAGCGCTGTCAGAAGGGAAATACTGTTTCAGCTTGTGCACCAGGGCCTGCTGGTATTCATGCATTCTCTCACTCCTTTCCTCTCCAGGGATGAGAGTGGAAAGATTTTGCTTGTACTGTGGGTCCAGGAGAGTGAATACCCAGTAATCGGTGCTGGAATAATTTCTTTGAACGCGAGGGTCACGGGATAGGCAGCCTAGCATGAAATCTGCCATATGCGCCAGAGTCCCAACGCGCAAGAATTCACTCCCCTCACTGGCCTGACTGTCCATTTCCTCCTCCTCCAACTCCTCTTCTTCTGCCCATACACGCTGAACAGTGAAGGACTGAACAATTGTCCCCTCTTCTGTCTCGCCAACACTCTCCTCCTCTTCCTCCTCATCCTCCTCCACCTCCTCCGATATGCGCTGAGAAACAGACCTAAGGGTGCTTTGGCTATCAACAAGGGAATCTTCTTCCCCCGTCTCTTGTGAGGAGCGCAAAGCTTCCGACTTCATGCTGACCAGAGAGTTTTTCAACAGGCCAAGCAGCGGGATGGTGAGGCTGATGATGGCGGCATCACCACTGACCATCTGTGTTGACTCCTCAAAGTTACTCAGCACCTGACAGATATCAGACATCCACGTCCACTCCTCATTGTAGACTTGAGGAAGCTGACTGACCTGACTACCAGTTCTGGTGGAAGTTGACATCTGGCAGTCTACAATCGCTCTGCGCTGCTGGTAAACTCTGGATAACATGGTTAATGTTGAATTCCACCTCGTGGGCACGTCGCACAACAGTCGGTGAGCGGGCAGTTGGAGGCGGCGCTGCGCTGCCCTGAGAGTGGCAGCATCTGTGCTGGACTGTATTGAAATGCGCACAGATGCGGTGCACCTTCGTGAGCAAATCAGACAGATTGGGGTATGTCTTGAGGAAACGCTGAACTATGAGATTTAACACATGGGCCAGGCATGGCACATGTGTCAGTCTGCCGAGTTGCAGAGCCGCCAACAGGTTACGGCCGTTGTCACACACAACCATGCCTGGCTTCAGGTTCAGCGGTGCCAGCCACAGATCAGTCTGCGCTGTGATGCCCTGTAATAACTCTTGGGCGGTGTGCCTTTTATCGCCTAGGCTCAGCAGTTTGAGCACCGCCTGCTGTCGCTTAGCGATGGCACTGCTGCTGTGCCTAGAGCTACCGACTAATGGCGCCATGCCCACGGATGGTAATTCAGAGGAGGAGGTGGAGGAGGGGTGGGAGGAGGAGGAGGCATAGTAGGCCTTTGAGACCTGGACTGAGGTAGGCCCCGCAATCCTCAGCGTCGGCAGTATATGACCAGCCCCAGGGGCAGACTCGGTCCCAGCCTCCACCAAGTTAACCCAATGTGCCGTCAGCGATATATAGTGGCCCTGCCCGGCAGCACTCGTCCACGTGTCCGTGGTCAGGTGGACCCTGTCAGAAACAGCGTTGGTCAGGGCACGGATGATGTTCTCTGACACGTGCTTGTGCAGGGCTGGGACGGCACATTGGGTAAAGTAGTGGCGGCTCGGGACCGAATACCGAGGGGCGGCCGCCGCCATGAGGTTTCGAAAGGCCTCGGTCTCTACCAGCCTATAGGGCAGCATCTCCATGCTAAGCAACTTGGAGATGTGGACGTTGAGGGCTTGGGCGTGTGGGTGGGTTGCGCTTTACCTCCTTTTGCGCTTCAGCGTCTGGGGATGGAGAGCTGAACGCTGGTGGATGCTGTGGAGGATCGTGGAGGCGAAGATGGGGTTTTCGCACGTCAGGTGTTTGGGCCGGGGTCCTGGGCAGGGGGCTGACTAGCAGATGACACAGGGGAAGGAGCAGTGGTGTGCCCGGCTGGAGGTGAACGGGCTTGGTGCCATTGAGTGGGGTGTTTAGCATTCATATGCCTGCGCATACTGGTGGTAGTTATGCTAGTAGTGGTGGAACCCCTGCTGATCCTGGTTTGGCACAGGTTGCACACCACAGTTTCTTTAAAGAACCTCCAGACTTCTGAAAATCTAGCCCTCGCCACGGGAGCTTGACTACGGGCAACATTTGGCGCTGATGCACCAGCTCTGGCCCTGCCTCTCCGTCTGGCCCCACCACTGCCTCTTCCAACCTGTTCTGCTATAGGATTCGCCTCCGTCTCAGAAGCACTGTGTTCACCCGGCCTATCAACCCAGCTTGGGTCTGTCACCTCATCATCCTCCGATCCCTCAGTCTGCTCCCCCCTCGGACTTCCTGCCCTGACAATAACTTCACCACTGTCTGACAATCGTGTCTCCTCATCGTCCGACACCTCTTTACACACTTCTTCCACTACGTCAATAATGTCTTCATCACCCACAGACTGCGACCGGGGGAAAACCTGGGCATCGGAAAATAGCTTAGCAGCAGCCGGACAAGTGGTTTGTGACTGTGGGAAGGGTCCAGAAAACAGTTCCTCAGAGTATGCCGGTTCAAATGCCAAATTTTGGTGGGAGGGGGCAGACTGGGGGGAAGGAGGCTGAGGTGGAGGAGCTGGAGGAGTGCCGATTTCGGTTACATGGGTGGACTGCGTAGAAGACTGACTGGTGGACAAATGGCTAGAAGCATTGTCCGCAATCCACGACATCACCTCTTCGCAGTGTTCTGGCCTCAACAGTGCTCTACCACAAGTCCCAGTAACTTGAGACATGATGAACCTAGGGAGTGTAGCTCTGCGGCGTTCCCCTGCTCCCCCATCCGCAGGTGGTGTCTCAACCCGCCCAGGACCACGGCCTCTGACCCCTGCAGTAGTTGGACGCCCACGTCCACGCCCTCGTCCTCTACCCCTAGCCCTCGGGTTAAACATTTTCCAAATTAAAGTGTAAACTTTTAATTTTTTTTTTGTTTAACAAAACGATGCTATCCTATTGCTATGGCTAGTTTATAACCTACACTTTGAGCTATAAAATGAAATAAAGGTAAAAAAAAAAAATAAATCAGCAGACTCTGCCTAATTCTAATCAAACCCCTAATAAATTGTCCCACTTCGGTGTTTGAGGTGGATATGCGTGTCACTAAGAGCTAAACACAACGGTCGCAGGTCTCCCAGCAAATTCCTCACAATATGGTACTAACTGCACTACTAATGCCAGCAAGCCCAGCCACAAGCAAACAAAAAAAAGGAAAATATAATGCTATTGTAGGCCTAAGTAAGCCGTTGGGGTTCTCCTATGGCTATTTTCTAGCCTACACTGAAAGCACACTGCTTTGCAAGATGAGTTTGAGCTATAAAATGAAATAAAGGTAAAAAAAAAAAAAAATCAGCAGACTCTGCCTAATTCTAATCAAACCCCTAATAAATTGTCCCACTTCGGTGTTTGAGGTGGATATGCGTGTCACTAAGAGCTAAACACAACGGTCGCAGGTCTCCCAGCAAATTCCTCACAATATGGTACTAACTGCACTACTAATGCCAGCAAGCCCAGCCACAAGCAAACAAAAAAAAGGAAAATATAATGCTATTGTAGGCCTAAGTAAGCCGTTGGGGTTCTCCTATGGCTATTTTCTAGCCTACACTGAAAGCACACTGCTTTGCAAGATGAGTTTGAGCTATAAAATGAAATAAAGGTAAAAAAAAAAAAATCAGCAGACTCTGCCTAATTCTAATCAAACCCCTAATAAATTGTCCCACTTTGGTGTTTGAGGTGGATATGTGTGTCACTAAGAGCTAAACACAACGGTAGCAAGTCCCCCTGCAAATTCCTCACAATATGGTACTAGCTGCACTACTAGTGCCAGCAAGCCCAGCCACAAGCAAATAAAAAAAAAATGTATAATGTTATTGTAGCCCTAAGAAGGACTGTTGGGTTCTTGTAGAATCACTCCTGCCTAACACTATTCTAATAGAACACCCTAACGCTTTCCCTGACCAGCAGCTCTCTCCCTAGCGGCATCCAGACACAGAATGATCCGAGCAGCGCGGGCAGCCGCTAGTCTATTCCAGGGTCACCTGATCTGGCCAGCCAACCACTGCTATCGACGTGTAAGGGTGCCACTTCATGCTGGGTGGAGTGCAGAGTCTCCTGGCTTGTGATTGGCTCTGTTCCTGGCCGCCAAAAAGCAAAACGGCGGGAGATGCCATTTTCTCGAGCGGGCGAAGTATTCGTCCGAGCAACGAGCAGTTTCGAGTATGCTAATGCTCGAACGAGCATCAAGCTCGGACGAGTATGTTCTCTCATCTCTAATCTAGACCCTTCTTGAACCTCTCCGCTGTCCCTGCTGTGACCAGCGCCTGAGGCAGGCTATTCCACAGATTGACAATTCTCATAGTAAAAAAGCCCTGTCGCCTCCTGTGATTAAACCTTGGTTTCTCCAAACGGAGACAGTGCCCCCTCGTCTTTTGATTTGATTTAATCTGGAACAACTTACCACCATATTTTTTGTATGGACCATTCATATATTTATATAAATTAATCATGTCCCCTCGTAGTCATCTCTTTTCAAGACTAAATAAATCTAGTTGTTTTAATCTTTCCTCATAACTAAGACCCTCCATACCCCTTATCATTTTATCAGGTCCTTCTCAACAAGGGACTCTCCCAGATTTACTCCCCCAAGGACATATTTTGCCTTTGGATTATTGGCCCCCAGGTGCATAACATTACATTTATCCACATTAAACCTCATTTGCCAAGTGGATGACCAAACATTCAGTTTGTCCAAGTCACCCTGCAGCCTATGAACATCCTCCATAGACTGTATTACACTACACAGTTTGGTGTCATCTGAAAAAATAGACACAGTGCTATTAATTCCTACCTCTATATCATTAATAAATATATTAAATAGTAGTGGGCCAAGCACAGAACCCTGAGGTACACCCCTCATAACTGGTGACCATTCCGAGTAGGAATCATTGACCGCAACTCTCTGGATACGATCCTTCAGCCAGTTTTCAATCCAATTGCAAATGATTTCTGCCAAACCAATAGCCCTAATTTTACCCATCAGGCGTCTATGAGGGACAGTGTCAAATGCCTTTGCAAAGTCCAAGAACACAATATCCACAGCTGCTCCTCCATCCAGGCACCTGCTCACCTCTTCATAGAAGCAGATAAGGTTAGTTTGACAACTTCTATTCTTAGTAAACCCATGCTGGCTGTCACTTATTATTCTATTTGATGTCACATACTCCAGTATATAGTCTTTTACTAACCCTTCCAACACTTTCCCTACAATGGAAGTTAAGCTTACAGGCCTGTAGTTGCCTGGCGAAGTTCTAGAGCCCTTTTTATATATTGGCACCACATTTGCCTTGCGCCAGTCACTTGGCACCACACCAGACATTACGGAATCCCTGAAGATTTTAGACAGTGGTACAGCAATAACAGAACTGAGTTCTTTAAGAATTCTGGGTGTAACCCATCTGGTCCAGGAGCTTTGTACACATTGATTTTATTGAGCTTAGATTAGATAATGCCTATATTCAGCCAGTCTACTACATTACAGGGTGCATGACCCGCACTGGCACCACCAAAGTCAGAAGTTCTCTCTTATATTGTATAAACGGAGCTAAAAAACCTATTAAGTATCTCCGCCTTCTCTTGGTCTCCAGTCACCGATGCCCCATTTTCAGAATAAAGGGTCCAACCTGTTGTGACCCATTTTTTTTTGCATTGATATACCTAAAAAATTTCTTGGGATTTGTTTTGCTATCTTTAGCCACCTGTCTTTCATTTTGTATTTTGGCTGATTTGATTTCCTTTTTACAGATTTTGGTAAGTTTTTTGTAAGTATTGAAAGCCTCAGGTGACCCGTCAGATTTATATTTTTTAAATGCCCTCTTTTTCTCATAAATTGCCCTTTTAACTGTAGCTGTAAGCCACGCGGGGTGTAATCTAGCCCGTCTATACTTGTTACCTATTGGAATAAATTTAGAAGTATAAAAACCCAGGATAGATTTGAATTTCTCCCATTTAACATTAGTATCACCATGTGACAGTATCTGATCCCAGTCTATATCCTGTATTGCAGCCCTGAATTTTTGGAAATTAGCCCTCTTAAAATTCAAAGTTTTCGATTTTCCCACCTGTTTCTGCTTTTTAAAGTTTAAGAGGAAAATAATTATATTATGATCCCTGTTCCCAAGGGGTTCCCGGACACTGACATTTTGGACAATCCCCACATTGTTAGAAATCACAAGGTCCAACAATGCGTCACCTCTTGTGGGATCTTCTACAAGCTGCACCATAAAATTATCCTGAAGAATGTTCATAAAATGTCTCCCCTTCACAGATGAAGACGAGCCCTGACCCCAATTTATATTTGGAAAGTTAAAGTCTCCCATTATCACTACGGTCCCCTCCTGTGCAGCCCGCTCCATCTGTTTATATAGGTGACCCTCTATTTCCTCAGAGATGTTAGGGGGTCTATAAATTACACCAAAAATAATTTTCTCAAAGCTCTCTTGGCTTTGAATTTCAACCCACAAAGTTTCAGCCTCCTCACACTCTGAGACCACTGACTCATTCACAATCGCTTTTAAGTCTCTTCTGACATACAGACATACACCACCTCCCCTCCTATTTGCCCTGTCTTTCCGAAAGAGTGTAAAACCTTGAATATTAACACCCCAATCATGCGATGCATCAAGCCATGTCTCTGCTACACCTACAACATCTAACTGTTCCTCTAATATCAGAGCCTCCAGCTCGCCCATTTTGCCTGTGATACTTCTGGCATTTGTGAACATACAATTTAATTTTCCACAGTTATTTATCTGATTTAAAGTAATTTTACTGGCACATTTATCCTCACCACTGTTCTGCAACTTGTGGATCTCCTTATCCACTGCCATACACCGCCCACATCACCACCCACCAACATAACCTGCCCCCTCTCTGACCTGTCTACCCCTTCAGTGTCTTCCTTTTCCTCCTCCCCCGATCCTAGTTTAAATACTCCGCCACCCCTGCTAGGATCTTCTCCCCCAGCACAGCAGCCCCCCTTCCATTTAGGTGCAAGTTATCTGCGGAAAACAGCTTGCACCCCAGTGAAAAGTCAGCCCAATGCTCTAGGAACCCAAATCCCTCTGCTCTACACCAGGATCTGAGCCATGCATTTAACTCCCTGAGCTCCCGCTGTCTGCTCTGTGTAGCGCATGGCACAGGTAGAATTCCGGAGAATACTACCTTGGAGGTCCTTTCCTTTAGCTTTGAACATAATTTTTTAAAATTATTTTTCATGCTCCTCCACCTACCATCTATTCTGTCATTGGTACCAACTTGGACCACGACAGCTGGGTCATCCCGAGCCCCTCCCAGTAATTTATCCACCCTTTCCACCACATGCCGAACCCTGGCACCAGGGAGACAGCAAACCATTCGGTTGAGGCGGTCTTGGCGACAAATTATTCTATCCGTCTTCCTTATTATAGAGTCCCCTACAACCACTAGCTGCCTTGGCTTACCTGCACTCCCATCCACCCTACTACTAGCTGGTCTGCTCCCCCGGCTGTAAGGGAGAGCAGGATCCGCTAGGGCTGCCATTTCTGACACTGACGTCCTTACATCATTGCACAATTTTGCAATTTTGCTTGGATGTTCAGAGTCAGTGTTGGCCTTCCTTTTCTTTGACCCCTTCCTACCCCCTCTATTTACAGTAACCCAGCTACCCACCTGGCCCTGCTGGCTTTCCTCTCCACCCTCCACTTCTACCCCGCTTATTGCTTGCTCAGTGAGCAGCATACTCCTCTCAAGATTGTCAATTGCTCGCAGCCGTGCAATATCTTCCTCCAGATCTCTAACACGAACTTCCAGTAGAAAAATATGGGCACATCTGTCACAGCGGTATTCACCCTGGAACTCTTGCTCCAGCAGTGTATACATGTGGCAGAGTGTGCACTGGAGCATACCACCGATCTTGCTAGCCATATCCTAGTAACAAAACAGTGATAAGTATATAAATCAAGAGATATGTAGGTTACTTACAGTTCTGTGGACTTCTCTTTTTCAAACTCTGCTTTTTTCAACTCCACTTAAGTTCACTAGCCACTTGAAATCACAAGTCAAAACTGAGCGAGTTCAAAAGTGAGTTGCTAGACCTTAATTTATCAGGTAGGTGTGAACACTAATCCTTCCTCCCAATTAGCAGACCAGGCAAAGAAAGGAAAAAAAAAAATCTATTTAAATTGTGACACTAAGAAAAGTGCTATTACCTATATACTCAGTCCACAATCACCCAAACAACAGATTCACTCTTAACACACACAAAACTCTGCTTTTTTCAACTCCACTTAAGTTCACTAGCCACTTGAAATCACAAGCCAAAACTGAGCGAGCTCGATGTAATACCATACACCAAGAGAGGAGGGGATTGGAATAAAAGGATTCTGAAGGCCGAAGCAAAGTGGATTTATAGACTGTGGACAGTGACAGTGCCGAGGGGACTAAATAAACAACTGCAATTTACATGTTACCTATAGTATATTCCTGTCCACCCTCTTTTTTTCTTCTCTCCACAGTATACACAACTGCAGACATTATATCCAGCCCCCCTATCTTTTAAAAAACAAACCCCCCATTAATATAATGATTGATAGGTCTCTTCCCTTGGACTGAGTGTATGTAGCTTAGGTTCACGTTGATGACCTTATTATGATAATTATTTTAAGTGAGGAGACCTGGGGTCCTTATGCCATCTAGCATCACATTTGATGGTGACATCTTGATGTAATTGTTCCCCTATAAATTTTACCTTGGTACTCCCCGCTAGAGGTCTTCAATATGGGCTATTAACCTATTAAGACTGGCTATTGATCAGTTGACGATCTCCCTATATGGCCACTGCTGAGTAATCACCAGAACCAACAATAAATAAAGACTTGACACCGTTGAATCGGAGACTTGCTGATTTGCTGTATCTATCGTGGGGCTTAATCAGCTTTTTGAAGCAGCAATCCATCATCAGTGGATAGCCGATGCTCCCACTGATACTAGCGTCATGCACCCATGACAACCATTGATGATACACCCACTGGCAATCACGTGACCGGAAGTCCCGCCGGCTTGCGATGGCGGCGAGAGCAGCATTCACAGGACGCGGCTGCTACCACGGGCGGACACTTTGTTACAGGGTCCAAGATTGGTGAGTGACGCATCAGGGGGAGTTATCAGGATTAGTTTATAATCAGCCACTTAATGGGGATATTCATCCCTACACCACTAGATAAGGATCAGTATCCCAGGGGCTCATCCAAGCAGTTTTACACCCCGAGTGATACTCGGACACTTTGGAGGTCCCATCGGTTTTGTTGGTAGTTACATTTGGATATTTAGTGAACCAAAGGAGAGACATCCTTTGAATGGGCTGAATCATTACTTGCTTTTTTGTTGTGGTACGGAGTGAAGACACCGCTGGTCTGGAACCTTGGAAGGCACAGCAGAAGAACAGGATGGCCGGAGGTCACCACTGGGCTGGAACCCTGGATGGCACAGCAGGAGCACAGTCGTACGGGAACGGACTACAGGATACGGACCACTGGACACGGACCACAGGATAGGTAAGTCCGGGTGGGGGGATGGGGACAGGCACAAAGCGAGGCACAGGTGAACCTGTGATCCGCAACATGGATCACGGGAGCACCCGTGACAGACAGTCATTACAGACCTGCATCAGGTCTAGTGCCAATAAGTCCCTGAACTCTTTATAGAATTCACTAAACCATCCAGGCCTTGACTCTTCTTGGCTTTTAACTAGTCAATGCTCCTCTTCGCCTCATCCTCTGTTATTGGCTATATTCAAATAGCTCACTGCTTATCTGACAACCTCTGAAGATCTTCATAATAAGCCCCAAAAATCTTTTGAAAACTACTCTGCTCAGACTGCTTCAGCCCATTCTCCTCTAATAAGGCTGTCATAAACTTCTTACTGACCCTGTTTTTAAAGGCAACAAAGGGTTCTGGGTTGTGAGCCCCCCAATTATCAAACTGTCTTTTTGTTTTGAGGGATTTGAGATGATTGTAGTGCAGCTGTCTCTTCCTCTGTTTCACCTGATGGACGCTATCCATGGGCTCGCCACTATTCATCTTGGACAAGAATTCCCACACCATTATTTCTTTCTAGACCAAAGGACCAGAAGAATCTCTCTTGGCTGTATAGACCTGGGCATTACTCTTCAGGTAAGTCTCCTGTAAGAAGATGTCTTACCTCTCCTGGTGGATAGCATGCCGCCGTCTACTGGTCCCCACACTGTTCACATTAAAAGAGCTGATCCTCAGCCACAACACTCAGGTTACTTTGATTTTTTTCAGCTATTTATTCCTCCCACTGCTGTGACTTTTAGTTCTCCATCTTTTGGTGTAAACTGGGGGATCTGGTTCTTCTTCCTGAGGTTCTGGCTCAGTGCCATAGAACTACTATAATGAAAAGAAAAAGAAAAGCGTCACCCACGGGTCCAGTAGTTAGAGTGCATGCCGTGCTAATTCTAATTCCAGAATTCCAATTCCAATTCTGACTTCGCTGCTATGCCATCTGTCCTGACCTTCTACAACAACCCCGACTCTGATCCCATGCAGCCTGCCCTGCCCACCTGCCTGTACCCGACTCTGTCTCTGCCTCACAATCCTGCACCTCGCCTTGGCCATCACCATGGACCACAGCAAGTCCAACCTGCTTTGCGGTAGGCTCTGGTGATAACCAGGTACCACTTAGACTCCGCTCCCCGGAGTCGGTTTACATCATTATCCACAGTGGTTTAGTGGGTCTACTACCCTTGAAAAGTTAAAAAATAAAAAGATGCAGAAGAATAGGCACTACCCAATTCTCTCCATACTGTAGACGTAGTGTATACTCTCCCCGATAGCACGGAACGGTACCTTCTCCAATCGCTGGTATAATGGGATCTATTGTGGTGCTCTGTTCCCAATAGAATAGAAGCCAGTATTGGAAAGTCCAAGAACAGAACGGCACTCGCTTTTCTCAATCCACGACTCCTTTTTTCAAGCTTTAAAACATCAGACAACTGAGGACGCCGGGGTCCACAAGGTAACAGCCTGTTTGGCACGTATAGCGCTTGTGGACCTCGGCGTCCTCAGATGTCTGATGTTTTAACGCTTGAATAAAGGAATCGTGGATTGAGAAAAGTGAGTGCCCTTCTGTTCTTGGACTTTCTACTACCCCTGAATCCTGACAGTAAGAGCCGACCATGTATCCCATCAAGGTTCTGCTACCAGAAGTGATTAATCTCACTACCATCGTTGCCCAGAAGTCCCAGCAGATTGCTGCGCTGGGTCAGCAACTTTACCAGATGACCGCCATTATGCAGCAGTTACTGGCCTCCCAGCAGCAACAACAGCAGCTTCCAGTTCCAGCTGCACCTCCTACTACAGGGGCCTCACCATCTTCTGAAGAACCCAGACCTGGGTTATCTATGCCCTCCAAGTATGATGGAGATCCCAAGTTGTGCAGGGGAACACAGTGCTTTCTGCACATGGAGTTGATGCCTACACAGTTCGCAACAGGGAGATCTAAGGTGGCATTCATGGTCAGCCTGCCCCACGGGAAAGCCCTGGCATGGGCTACCCCCTTTTGGGACAGAAACGACCCAGTCATGACTAACATTACCACATTCCTTGCAGAATTCCGGTCCGTCATTGAAGAACCAGCCCATGCCTCATCGGCTGAGACCGTCCTGCTGAACTTACGCCAAGGGGACTTGTCTGTTGGTGATTAAGTGGTCCAGTTCTGCACGTTAGCTTCTGAGATATCCTAGAATGAAGTGGCCTTGCTACCTTCAAAAAAGTCCTCTGTGAACATTTTAAAGATGCCTTGTCTGCACGAGATCTGCCATCTTCCCTGAGCGTCCTGATCTCTTTGTGCCTTCTCCAGTTTCCTCCAAGCTTATGGTGGGTGTACCTTCTTCTTACATGAACTTTGCTAACATCTGCTCAGAGAAGCAAGCAGAGACTCTGCCACCGCACTGTCCTACAACTGTCCTATAGAGCCACTGCCGGGCACATATCCTCATATATAAAGGAGAACCTGCAGAAGGGGTTCATACACAAGTCCTCTTCCCCTGCCACTGCTGGGTTCTTCTTCATGGCCAAGAAGAATGGTTCACTCCTTCCGTGCATAGAGTATTGCAGCCGAAACAAAATTACCGCGTAGAACCGCTACCCACTGCCTCTGATCACGGAGCTCTTCGATCGCCTATGTGGAGCCAAGGTCTTCACCAAACGTGGGGCATATAACCTCATCTGCATCCACAAAGGCGATGAGTGGAAGACTGCCTTCAATACCCGTGATGGACACTTTGAGTATCTTGTCATGCCGTTTGGACACACCAGCCGTATTTCAGGAGTTTGTCAACAACAATTTCAGAGACTTTCTAGATACCTGTGTCATGGTCTACGTGGACAATATCCTGGTGTTCTCTGCAGACCTTGAGTCCCATCAGGCTTAGGTACAACTGGTTCTCAGGTGCCTGAAGGCCAATCACCTCTATGTCAAGCTAAGAGGCTGTTTCATCAAAAGGGTCTTTGGTTATATCATCTCTAACAGTTGCCAGATCAGTGCCAGAATCGAATGTGGGTGTTAGATGCCATGCCCATCCCAGACATAGAATAATGCCCCCTGCCCACCCCAGACATATAATTAATGACCCCTGCCCACCCCAGACATATATTGAATGCCCCATGCCCACCCCAGATAAAGAATTAATGTCCCCAGCCATAAAGTGAATGCCCCCTGCCTGCCCCAGATTTAGAATAATACCCCCTGCTGCCCCAGACATATAATTAATGCCCCCTGCCTGCCCCAGATAAAGAATTAATGTCCCCATTCTATAATTAAAAAAAACCAAAACATAATACTCACCTCTTCTTTGGCGCAGGTTTCTTCCCGTCTTCCCGTCCCCGGTCCTCGGTAGTTTGGTGTAGAGGCACGAGATAGTGACGTCACTGCTCCGCGCCTCTTACACCAAGCCGCGGAGCTACATGGAGGGCTGGACAGCTGACAGCTGGTAAGTGTCAGTCTCCTCCACGCTACACAGGTCGCACAATGACGTCAATTGTGTTCACAGACGCAGAAGAAGCGGTGCTGTGCTGCGTCTGTGTGCAAATTACTAGTACCTGCATTGTACGATGAAGGTACTTTACACTAAATCAAAAATTGTAGGAAGGGAGGAGGTTTAATTTAATTTTGCTTTTCATTACGCAGCAGAAATGTTAGGTGTACCACTAATTGTATCATTAATTTGTCTCTGTGTACTTTACTGCTCTTCCTGTTATTTGTATTGGCCGCATAGTGTTATTTTTATTTGGATTCTTATTTGCCGCATAGTGTTATTTGTATTTGCATTATTTGTATTGGCCGCATAGTATCGTAGTATCGTAGTATAGGCCGCGTAGTATTGGCAGCATGACTTGCATAGTATTATCATGCAGCCTTTCAAGTTTTAGCTTCTGTGTGGTCATCTTTTTGTGAGTTAGAAGAGTAATGCAACTTTTAGAAAACCTTAAAACTGTTAATATAAGAAGACATTATATTTGGGGAAATAATTGTGAATATCAAAGATGACAAAGTTATTTTTATTCACAGTAATTACAAATGCATTTCAAGTTTTACTTGTAGACATTAATAGAGATCCTGGACCCGTCTGAAGGAGCCAACTTAAGGATTGCTTGCTCCCCATTCAGAATACCTTCTGTACTCGCCAGGCCTAAGGTAGTATTGACATCTTCATAGATCTTCATAGATCTTCATAGAATATCCATTGGCCTTCAGGGATGCTACAGGAGTAGATATCATTGAAACAAAACTGGTCTTGGACATGTGGACAGTCTTCAGTGAATTCCATCATGTGACCTCCAAATTCTTCTTTCTCATAAACCCTAATTCTAAAGGCACCACGATGCTAGAATGTAGAATAATTGGTGAATAAAACTGGTGATCATTCTTCATAAATCTTAATATATATATATATATATATATATATATATATATATATATTAATATATATGCATTTTAAAGGAGACCTGTCATCATAAATTAGCCTAATATTCTACTAACAGTTTGTTATTAAGCATTTGAATAGCTTAATAGGCCATAAAAGAAACATTATCTAGAAGACGCTCAGCTGCTTGACAACATACTGCTAGTGGTTTATTAGGCCAATATCTGATGACAGGTTCTACCAACATTTGATTGAAGATTTGAGTGTTCTGTATAGTATAGTGGTTTTAACCTAGCCATCCATTTCTAATAATATGTTATTTTAACTTGTTTTAAGTTAGTTATATGTGTTTTTATGTATAGTCTGATCAATAGATGATAACTAGAGATGAGCGAGCACTAAAATGCTCGGGTACTCGTTATTCGAGACAAACTTTTCCCGATGCTCGAGTGCTCGTCTCGAATAATGAGCCCCATTGAAGTCAATGGGAGACTCAAGCATTTTTCAAGGGGACCAAGGCTCTGCACAGGGAAGCTTGGCCAAACACCTGGGAACCTCAGAAAAGGATGGAAACACCACGGAAATGGACAAGAAACAGCAGGGGCAGCATGCATGGATGCCTCTGAGGCTGCTTAATCGCACCATTATGCCAAAATTATGGGCAACAGCATGGCCATGACAGAGTGACCGAATGAGGCTAGATAGCATCTAAAACATGCAATAATTGACCCTGACACTATAGGGGACGGCATGCAGAGGCAGCGGCAGCAGCGGCAGGCTAGAGAGTGTCATGGCGACATACCCTAAATGGACTCAGGCTTCAAACCAATGGGTGGCAGAGAGGAACCAAAGGAGGTGAGCAAGAAGCGCTGAAATTATTTCCTATGTGAACAAAAGGTTGACGGTATATTTAGTCGATAACACAGCATGGTGGCGACATAGTGACCAAGTTCCATAATGTATCTGGTGAAACACCCGAAAAATGAGCCTGACACAGCTCTTTTGATAAGGGGACGACATGTGGAGGCAGCCATGGAGACGACTTCCATGATTAAGAGAGACAGTATGGGGCATTCATATTGCGCTGCTATGATTGCAACTTCAGGTCTCCAGCATGGCGGCGACAGATGGGCCGAGTTCCACTATGTATCTGGTGAAACACCTGAAAATTCTGCCTGACACAGCTCGTTTGATAAGGGGATGATGTGCTGCATATCCTCTCGTGCTCCAGCGTCTGGGGTATAGAGAGTTGAAATGAGACATTGGTGGACGCTGTGGAGGATCGTGGAGGTAAAATGGACAGGAAACAGTAGGGGCAGCATGCATGGATGCCTCTGAGGCTGCCTAATCTTGGGATGGACCTGGCGGTCCACTGCCAGGTGGGATTTCGCCTGTCCAAGCCCCTGTCTCTCGGCTCCTCCCCACCCAAAATGGGCCTGGGGGCCAGAAGCGTTTACTTTGAAAAAATTATAATTTTCAAAGCAGGCCTGGTCGTTTGAATATTTCACCTAGGAATAATGGAATAGCATAGTGGTTCTATTTTTAATTGTTTTTACAGAAATGGTTCCATGATTAAGAGCGACAGTATGGGGCATCCATATTGCGCTCCTATGATTGCAACTTCAGGTCTCCAGCATGGCGGCGACAGATGGGCCGATTTCCACTATGTATCTGGTGAAACACCTGAAAATTCTGCCTGACACAGCTCGTTTGATAAGGGGACGATGTATGGAGGCAGTGAACAAGTAGTAGATTAAAGGAGCTGCAGTTAAAACTATGTTAGTTGGATCTTGGGATGGAGCTGGCGCTCCACTGCCAGGTGAGCTTTCGCCTATCCAAGCCCCTGTCTCTCGGCTACTCCCCAAACAGCACTTCTAAGAACCTTTTGTATAAGATCAAGTGTAGTAGCGTTCTTATAAGTTTGGGATATGGCGGGTGAGGGGAATGTAAACAGATGCGCAAGAAGCGCTGAAATAATATCGGTAAATGATAAAAGTTTGCCAGTATATTTTGTGGATTACACAGCAGGGTGGCAACAAAGTTAACAAGTTTGATGTTGAAGCCATGAAAACAACCCAAAATTCTGCCTGACACAGCTCGTTTGATAAGGGGACCATGTATGGAGGCAGTGAACTAGTAGTAGATTAAAGGTGCTGCAGTTAAAACTATGTTAGTTGGATCTTGAGATGGAGCTGGCGCTCCGCTGCCAGGCAAGCTTTCGCCAATCCAAGCCCCTGTCTCTAGGCTACTCCCCAAACAGCACTTCTAAGAACCTTTTGTATAAGATCAAGTGTAGTAGCGTTCTTATAAGTTTGGGTTATGGCGGTTGAGGGGAATGTAAACAGATGCGCAAGAAGCACTAAAATAATATCGGTAAATGATAAAAGTTTGCCAGTATATTTTGTGGATTACACAGCAGGGTGGCGACAAAGTTAACAAGTTTGATGTGGAATACATGAAAACAACCCAAAATTCTGCCTGACACAGTTCATTTGATAAGGAGACCATGTATGGAGGCAGCTATATGGACGTCTTTTGGAGGCAGCTATGGCGATGACGTGTGGAGGTAGCAATGGAGACAACGTGTGGAGGCAGCTAAAAAGACGACATGAGGAGGCTGCTATGGAGACAATTTAATTTGGATAGTGCCTGTATGTGGCAGTCCAAAAAAGTTTTCAAATCAGAGGAGCAGGTAGGTGGTCCTCCAGAAAAATTAAATAGATTGAGTGCCTGTATGTAGCACTCCCAAAAATTGCTTAAAACAGAGGACCGGGTAGGTGACGCTCCAGAAAAATTAAATACATAGAGAACTATAGCTAGAGCCTGTTGGCCCTGGCAAAAAATAGCCAGTTTCCTCTGCTTTAGTGTACAAAGAGGAGGAGAAGGAGGACAATGAGGAGGAGGAGTGCATACATTATTCAGATTGAGCTTCTTTCACCTGGTGGAGAATGAAAATCCGGAGAAATCCAGGCTTTATTCATCTTTATTCAAAACCCGCTCGGACAGCACGCTAGCGACAGGGCAGACAAGAACTTCCAAGGCGTACAGCGCCAGTTCGTGCCACATGTCCAGCTTTGAAACCCAGTAGTTGTAGGGAGCTGTGTGATCATTTAGGACGATGGTATGGTCAGCTACGTACTCCCTCACCATCTTTCTGTAAAGATCAGCCCTACTCTGCCGAGACTGGGCACAGGTGACAGTGTCTTGCTGGGGTGACATAAAGCTGGCAAAAGCCTTGTAAAGCGTACCCTTGCCAGTGCTGGAAAAGCTGCCTGCTCGCCTACTCTCCCTCGCTACTTGTCCCGCAGAAGTACGCCCTCTGCCGCTAGCGCTGTCACAAGGGAAATACTGTTTCAGCTTGTGCACCAGGGCCTGCTGGTATTTATGCATTCTCGCACTCCTTTCCTCTCCAGAGATGAGAGTGGAAAGATTTTGTTTGTACCGTGGGTCCAGGAGAGTGAATACCCAGTAATCGCTGCTGGAATAAATTCTTTGAACGCGTGGGTCACGGGATAGGCAGCCTAGCATGAAATCTGCCATATGCGCTAGAGTCCCAACGCGCAAGAATTCACTCCCCTCACTGGCCTGACTGCCCATTTCCTCCTCCTCCGACTCCTCTTCTTCTGCCCATACACGCTGAACAGTGAAGGACTGAACAATGGTCCCCTCTTCAGTCTCGCCAACATTCTGCTCCTCTTCCTCCTCATCCTCCTCCACCTCCTCTGATATGCGCTGAGAAACAGACCTAAGGGTGCCTTGGCTATAAGGGAATCTTTTTCCCCCGTCTCTTGTGACGAGCGCAAAGCTTCCGACTTCATGCTGACCTGAGAGTTTTTCAACAGGCCAAGCAGCGGGATGGTGAGGATGATGATGGCGGCATCGCCACTGACCATCTGTGTTGACTCCTCAAAGTTACTCAGCACCTGACAGATATCAGACATCCACATCCACTCCTCATTGTAGACTTGAGGAAGCTGACTGACCTGACTACCAGTTCTGGTGGAAGTTGACATCTGGCAGTCTACATAGCTCTGCGCTGCTGGTAAACTCTGGATAACATGGTTAATGTTGAATTCCACCTCGTGGGCACGTCGCACAACAGTCAGTGAGCGGGCAGTTGGAGGCGGCGCTGCGCTGCCCTGAAAGTGGCAGCATCTGTGCTGGACTTCCTGAAATGCGCACAGATGCAGAGCACCTTCGTGAGCAAATCAGACAGATTGGGGTATGTCTTGAGGAAACGCTGAACTATGAGATTTAACACATGGGCCAGGCATGGCACATGCGTCATTCTGCCGAGTTGCAGAGCCGCCACCAGGTTACGGCCGTTGTCACACACAACCATGCCTGGCTTCAGGTTCAGCAGTGCCAGCCACAGATTGGTCTGCGCCGCGATGCCCTGTAATAGCTCTTGGGCGGTGTGCCTTTTTTCGCCTAGGCTCAGCAGTTTGAGCACCGCATGCTGTCGCTTAGCGACTGCACTGCTGCTGTGCCTAGAGCTACCGACTGATGGCGCCATGCCCACAGATGGTAATTCGGTGGAGGAGGAGGTGGAGGAGGGGTGGGAGGAGGAGGAGGCATAGTAGGCCTTTGAGACCTGGACCGAGGTAGGCCCCGCAATCCTCGGTGTCGGCAGTATATGACCAGCCCCAGGGTCAGACTTGGTCCCAGCCTCCACCAAGTTAACCCAATGTGCCGTCAGCGATATATAGTGGCCCTGCCGGCAGCACTCGTCCACGTGTCCGTGGTCAGGTGGACCATGTCAGAAACGGCGTTGGTCAGGGTACGGATGATGTTCTCTGACACGTGCTTGTGCAGGGCAGGGATGGCACATCAGGAAAGTAGTGGCGGCTGGGGACCGAATACCGAGGGGTGGCCGCCGCCATGAGGATTCGAAAGGCCTCGTTCTCTACCAGCCTATAGGGCAGCATCTCCAGGCTAAGCAACTTGGAGATGTGGACGTTGAGGGCTTGGGCGTGTGGGTTGGTTGCGCTATACTTCCTTTTGCGCTCCAGCGTCTGGGGTAGGGAGAGCTGAACGCTGGTGGATGCTGTGGAGGATTGTGGAGGCAAAGTTGGGGTTTTCGCACGGGAGGTGTTTGGGCCGGGGTCCTGAGCAGGGGGCTGACTAACAGATGACACAGGGGAAGGAGCAGTGGTGTGCCCGGCCGGAGGTGAACGGGCTTGGTGCCATTGAGTGGGGTGTTTAGCATTCATATGCCTGCGCATACTGGTGGTAGTTATGCTAGTAGTTGTGGAACCCATGCTGATCCTGGTTTGGCACAGGTTGCACACCACAGTCCGTCGGTCATCTGGTGTTTCTTTAAAGAACCTCCAGACTTCTGAAAATCTAGCCCTCGCCACGGGAGCTTGACTACGGGAAACATTTGGCGCTGATGCACCAGCTCTGGCCCTGACTCTCCGTCTGGCCCCACCACTGCCTCTTCTAACCTGTTCTGCTATAGGACTCAACTCCGTCTCAGAAGCACTGTGTTCACCCGGCCTGTCAACCCAGCTTGGGTCTGTCACCTCATCATCCTCCGATCCCTCAGTCTGCTCCCCCCTCGGACTTCCTACCCTGACAACAACTTCACCACTGTCTGACAACCGTGTCTCCTCATCGTCCGACACCTCTTTACACACTTCTTCCACTACGTCAATAATGTCATCATCACCCACAGACTGCGACCGGTGGAAAACCTGGGCATCAGAAAATAGCTCAGCAGCAACCGGACAAGTGGTTTGTGACTGTGGGAAGGGTCCAGAAAACAGTTCCTCAGAGTATGCCGGTTCAAATGCCAAATTTTGCTGGGAGGGGGCAGACTGGGGGGAAGGAGGCTGAGGTGGAGGAGCTGGAGGAGTGCTGATTTCGGTGACATGGGTGGACTGCGTGGAAGACTGACTGGTGGACAAATGGCTAGAAGCATTGTCCGCAATCCACAACATCACCTCTTCGCACTATTCTGGCCTCAACAGTGCTCTACCACGAGACCCAGTAACTTGAGATATGATGAACCTAGGGAGTGTAGCTCTGCGGCGTTCCCCTGCTCCCTCATCAGCAGGTGGTGTCTCACCCCGCCCAGGACCTCGGCCTCTGACCCCTGCAGTAGTTATACGCCCACGTCCACGCCCTCGTCCTCTACCCCTAGCCCTCGGGTTAAAGTAAACTTTTAATTTTTTTTTTTTGTGTTTATTTTTTTTATTTTTTATTTTTTAAACAAAACGATGCTATCCTATTGCTATGGCTAGTTTCTTACCTACACTGACAGCACCCAACTAGATTTTGTGCTGTGCCTGATGACTTTGTGTTATAAAAAGAAATAAAGGTAAAAAAAAATAAATCAGCAGACTCTGCCTAATTCTAATCAAACCCCTAATAAATTGTCCCACTTCGGTGTTTGAGGTGGATATTCATGTCACTAAGAGCTAAACACAACGGTCGCAAGTCTCCCAGCAAATTCCTCACAATAGGGTACTAGCTGCACTACTAATGCCAGCAAGCCCAGCCACAAGCAAACAAAAAAAAGGAAAATATAACGCTATTGTAGGCCTAAGTATGCCGTTGGGGTTCTCCTATGGCTATTTTCTAGCCTACACTAAAAGCACACTGCTTTGCAAGATGAGTTTGAGCTATAAAATGAAATAAATGTAAAAAAAAATGAATCAGCAGACTCTGCCTAATTCTAATCAAACCCCTAATAAATTGTCCCACTTCGGTGTTTGAGGTGGATATGCGTGTCACTAAGAGCTAAACACAACGGTCGCAAGTCTCCCAGCAAATTCCTCACAATAGGGTACTAGCTGCACTACTAATGCCAGCAAGCCCAGCCACAAGCAAACAAAAAAAAAAGGAAAATATAACGCTATTGTAGGCCTAAGTAAGCCGTTGGGGTTCTCCTATGGCTATTTTGTAGCCTACACTGAAAGCACACTGCTTTGCAAGATGACTTTGAGCTATAAAAAGAAATAAAGGTAAAAGAAAAATAAATCAGCAGACTCTGCCTAATTCTAATCAAACCCCTAATAAATTGTCCCACTTCGGTGTTTAAGGTGGATATGTGTGTCACTAAGAGCTAAACACAACGGTAGCAAGTCTCCCTGCAAATTACTCACAATATGGTACTAGCTGCACTACTAATGGCAGCAAGCCCAGCCACAGGCAAACCAAAAAAAAGTAAAATAAAACATTATTGTAGCCCTAAGAAGGGCTGTTGGGTTCTTGTAGAATCACTCCTGCCTAACACTATTCTAACAGAACACCCTAACGCTTTCCCTGACCAGCAGCAGCTCTGTCCCTAGCGGCATCCAGACAGAGAATGATACGAGCAGCGCGGGCAGGGACTAGTCTATTCCAGGGTCACCTGATCAGGCCAGCCAACCACTGCTATCGACGTGTAAGGGTACCACGTCATGCTGGGCGGAGTGCAGAGTCTCCTGGCTTGTGATTGGGTCTGTTTCTGGCCGCCAAAAATCACAACGGCGGGAGATGCCATTTTCTCGAGCGGGCGAAGTACGCTAATGCTCGACGAGCATCAAGCTCGGACGAGTATGTTCGCTCTTCTCTATTCATAACGTAAGCTGTTACATTTTTTTATTGGAAAAAAATGTGTTTTACCATGTGGTATCGAACTAGTAGGAGTTATTTGGGGAACATAAATTTGAATTGCAAAAATACAACTTCCTTTGAAGGTTGTGGCCACCACATCTGGTAAAGATGACATACTTATCTTTAGACATAGCACAGTGATTAATGTAGGGAGTAAGGCCCCTGCTACACTTGAGTTTTTTACTTACGTGTTCTGCGAGTGCTTTTGGCGTGCAGAACTTGCATTGCACTCTAACCCATTGTACTCAATGGGCTTTTTCAGACTTGCATTTTTTTTCATGCACATACGCACATTTTTTTAACGCACGTTTAAATCTCAGAATGCTCTACAAGTGAAAAAGGCACCATACAAGTCTATGGAGACACATCAAAAACGCATTGCATTCGGAGACACATGAAAGTGCAATGCGTTTTTCAGGCACAAATTGCCATTGAAAAGATAGAGCTCAGTTCAGAGTCCTTTTCACACACAAATTGTAAGTTTTTCACTGACCAAACCCTGATCACACCCTGACCAGACTCTGACATGATCTGCAACGCAAATGTGGAAGGGGCCGTTATCCCTGGACAAAGGACATGCTATCTTTACCTAAAGGTAGTATGACACCCAAAAATAAACTCAGGAAAAGAATGAGTTTAATTTTAGAAAAAATTATTTCAGATAGATGTACTGTAGAAAAAAGGATATTAGTACTATAAATGGCAGACATATAAATAAATGTTGCTTTGGAGAATAACTAGGGTCATGTTGGAAGATGTGTTATAGAACTGTGTGTCATTGACATGGTACTAAAAGCAAAGGTGACTAATAGTTTATCCAATTAGAGCTATGTGCATAGAAGAAAGGGAACCTAAAGATATCCCAACAAAGAGCAAACAAACAATGCAAGAAAGAAAGGTATCCTTAAGAAATAATAAGTAGAATTTTGGAATCTATCTTTTCTAATCCTACAAAGGTACAGCAGAATGTACCCCTGTAGCTTTCAGAACATGTGACCTTTAGTCACAGTATTTGTCATGGTAGAGAATAGGGTGCAAGCCCTAGACTCACCAACAACCCCTGTCACCTACCTAACAAGCCTTGCATACTTCTGGGGACTTCTTATCCACAATATCTTCACTGACTAAGTGTTAAACACAAAGGGAAAGACAAAAGATAACAGACAAATAAGCAGACAGACAGAGCAAAGTCAAATCCACGATGGTAAAGCACAGAATCGAATAACAGGGAGAATGGTCAAATAATGAAGCATAATGAGGTTGGATACACAGTATAGCAAAGCAATAGCAGAAAGAAATAGTGAAAGGTATACGGAGACTAGTAAAACCACCAAGGTTTAAAAGAACTGAGCAGATGTATAATGGAGTTCCTGGTTTCCAACCCCAGCAGCTGACTGGACCGGCTACCCATCACTCAAGTAAACCGTTTGCTAAACTGAACTGCAGAGGAACGGGGTGTGGTTCAATCAGCACCAATACAGCAGCAACCTTACCACAGTTTACACACAAAGCACAGATGAATATCAATGACGGTTTCTGCTGACAGAAAACAATTATGGTACAGATGTTACAGTATTACTGTGAAGTTCAGAATTTTAATTTTTTTGTGCACATCAAGAACAGTATGCGAGAAGACAAGTTAAAGTGACTGAATTTTAAATGTTCCAGAATAGAGCACGCAGAATACGAAATGGACACGAGAAGACCAAACATTTCATCAGATCACATATAAATTCCAGATGCCATCTTTCCCTCCTGAGAAAATATAAAATTTCTTTTTCTCAAATTCTCTTCACATTTGATCAAGTTTTCTCACTTGTACAATCATCAGATCCTCTAACACATCCCAAAACCCTCAAACCTTCACTACTACTTTTCTTTTCATCATATCAACTTGCACTTTTCCAACAGTCCTAATTAACTCAACAACCAACTGTCTACTTACATCAAGCCAACCTTCTGTCTGTGCATCTTTCCCTTCCCTGCACTGAACTATCGCTAGCATGCCAGGGGTTCCCTCCTGGAGGACATCGCTTCTATTCCAAACCTGCAGCATAATTTGTCCGAGACCCTTACCAGTGCAGCTGCTCACCGGCCTAAGGGCTGACCTCCTATTCTGGGGGCCTATGTCTGTTGTGCAGACATCCATCCTATTCTACTTATTCTGGCGGCCCCCTATGTCTGATGTGCAGACACCCATCCTATTCTCCTAATTCTAACGGCCCCTATGCCTGATCTTCACTGCGGCTTCGGTATACTCCTTCTCAGTATCTTGCCTGAACTTCGAATGTCCTCACCCTCCCTTTCTGTTCTGGCTCAGCAAAGCGCTTATACACAGCAGCCAAGGCACTTGTTTCAATTTCACACAGAAGCATCTAACAATTCAGACCCCGCGCAGGACAACAGGTGGCTATACGTATTTACACTCCAATCCCAGCTGTCTACAGCCAATGTATCACCATTCCCCTAGTCACACTGGGTTGATCAGTCACGGTTGGGAAGCAGTAACCCCAAGGCTGCAAACGGTGCTGGAATAAGGGGGCTTCCTGGTCCTGATCGCGAGTTCAGATCTCAGCAGTGCCTCCAACTGTTGGGGTAGGATTTAAGATATCGGGGGTCATTTACTAAGAGCCCGATTCGCGTTTTCCCGACGTGTTACCTGAATATTTCCGTTTTGTGCCCCTGTTTTGCGTTCCCTGTATTGCCCCGGGATTTTGGCGCACGCGATTCAGAAAAACTGCAGCATTTAAAAAAAAAAAGTGTTGCGGTACTCGCGCTTACCTTCACTAGGCATAGGCCGGTGAACTTCAGTGCATTCCGGCGGGCCTCGGCGGACTTCAGCGCCACCTGGTGGACGTCGGAGGAACTACCTTAGTGAATCCCGGACGGACTCGAATCCACCGCAGAGAACACGCCGCTGGATCGCGAATGGCCGGTGTAAGTAAATCTGCCCCATCCTCTTTTAGTGTGTGTTGGCTGTGTTTCTAATCAATAAGCATGCAAAGAATGACTTGCTGATTTGCAAGATTTACTAATGCTATTGCCCAGGGCAAAAATCAGGACTACGCAAGCTTTATTTGGTTTCACAAAACTATATAGAAAAGCAAGAGAGAAACAGAAGAGGAAGGAGAGTTCCCAGCTAATGAAGTCTCTTGATTGAAGAAGTTTATTGTTCCTTACATGATTCTATACTTTATTTGTCCAATGTTAATAATAAACAAAAGATTCTAGTAAAAATTAATTGAAACACAAAGACTTTGCATCCAGTTTGAAATTTCTCTCTTGTTCTCTAGGCATACAGGCATATTCTCTATGCACTCTCCAAATTGCACCACTTTTATTTTTTGGCTAATCAAGAACTTGTTTTTTTTTAATATATATATTTTTATACAATTTTTTTTTTATTTATTATTTAAAAAAAAACACATATTTTTGAAAGAATATTTACAGTACTGCCGCATTCTATCACCTGTAACTTTTTAAAGGAATTGTGGGCCCTTTTAATCTAAAATTTATGGGTGTTGATGTGGTGCAGAAACTTGATTTGGATACTTGGGCTTTATTTTCATATGTTGAAAAAGAAGAAAAACCTTAGCACCGTTACAAAAATATCAATGTTAAAATATGTTCCAATTCCTATACACAAATAATGCACAAGTCAATTTCTTGATTTTATTTTGCTTGTGTTCTAGGGTAAATGATTATTAGCATTTTTAGTTTTTTATTATTTAATTTTTCACATTTGTATATTTTTATTATTTTTTACCATGTTTTTTGTCAGGTGTGTTTTAATTATGTTTTAACTATAGGGGTTCTCGTCCCTCATATAATATGCAGCAATACAACTGTATATAGTAGAACATTTAACTTTTTCAGGACTTCAAATCTGTATTTCTCAGATGTGTCTTAGTATACTGTGTGCTGGTTGTGTGGTCTGGTTAATACAGCCTGACCACCAAAGTAAATCTGCATCCTAACATGCAACAAACAGCCCATGGAAGAATTTGATATACCATATTTTTCGGACTATAAGGCACACTAAAAATCCTTTGATTTTCTCAGAAATCAAAGGTACACCTTATAGTCCAGTGCGCCTTATATATGAACCGTACTTACAGACAACAGCTGCCTTGAACTGTGCACAGGTCTGCCACTTGCTGGTCATTCATCCTTATAATCAAGTGCGCCTTATAATCTGGTGTGCCTTATACTGTATATCAACCTAGACGTTTTAGCACGCATTTATTGATGGTGAGCCTTATAGTCCGAAAAATACTGTCATTTCAAAACATAGTAAACCATACATAACAACAGCAAATGAAACAGAAAATAGAGTTAAGAAACACCCAATAATGGATTCCCCTCTTCAGCAGTACCTCCAATGCACCAACAAAAAGTTAGACCACGGTCTAACTATAGGACTCTTTTAATTAATATGGTATCAAGGTATCTATAATATCTCATGACTTTCATAAATGATAACAGATACACTTTATTCATTTTAGAATCTTGCATTTTTATTATATTTAAAGAGGATTTATCATTTCTTCATTGGTATTAGATAATTTAGCAGTTTTCCATAACTCTTCTGAAGGAACTCACTCTTGCATTGAGGGATCCCAAATCACTGAAACGCCTGTACTCTCCAGGCTTCATAAAATATTGTTTTCCCCGGTAATTGAGCTGCTCGTAAAAGATCCAGTGACCGTCAAGCACATTACAAGATTTGATCTCATTCTTAAAGAGGTCAGAGACAGAAGTACAGTCTTCTAAAACTTCCAACATTTGACCTCTAAAATCTTCTTTCTCATAAATCCTCAGTTTGTGGGGTCCTCTTTGCTGAAACAATGGGAAGTTAATTAAAATGATATTTTTAGGTAACAGATTAATTCAAACTGCATCTTCTGGTTTACAGCTGTACGATGGTTAGATTTTCATAATCTTTACATATAAAAATTAAAACCAGATAAACAGCTAACACAGAACACCAAATTACATAATAGATCTACCTGTGGTATAACTCGGCAGGACCTTATGGAGTCACTGAATCCCATCCACTGCTGATAGTCAGGATATTCTCCTTTCTTAAGAAAATATTGATGACCCAGATAGTTGGGACGCTCATACAGCATCCAGCAGCCATTATCTACTCGGATGGAATTACAGCGGCTGAAGTAGGAATGGAGGTCAGCACAGTCACCACTGCACTCATAGCAGCGGCCCTGGAAGTTCCTGTCCTCATAGAAGATGATCTAAAGTAAAGAAGAAAAGTTTTACATTCAATTACCAATTATAAGCTAATTTAAAATGAAAAAGAAAATTAAAACCTATTGAACTAATGAAAACTGAAAACTATTTACTCTATATTTTTACCTTTCCCATTTTAGATAGACTGTGGGTGCAATTCCTAATACCTGCTCCACTAAATTGAAGCTCTTATATACATCTCTTTCCATGCTCGATCTGCAGAAATTTAACAAAGGGAGACATTTTCTGTACAGTCAGGGAAATTTTCTCACAACACTCCATCTCTATTTTTAAATGGTACAATTGATATTAAATATATTCTAGATACAGCATGGTAGTGATTTTTGAACCATAGATTTTATGTGAATTAATTCTTAAAGTAAGTTTGTAAAACCATTCCTAATTAGAACTTCTCACACACTGATATCTAGTGACTGTAGTATCTTTTTTTGGAAATTACATTTTTTATTCATACACTGAGGGCTTATTCACAAATTCATTTTTAATGGATGTGTGCTTTATATGTTCACCATGGTTAGCACATAAAAACATAGGGGGAGATTAAAGAAAAGTGTTTAAAAGTAAGAAAGAGACCATACAGACTTACGCTGCAGCAGACTTATCAAAGTGTCTAATGCTGAGTTATAGATCTGATATAATGAAAGACTGTCCAGTCTAACTTTGGGCTTTCCTTTGCTAACTCACTTTACACCAGAAAAATACACCGAAATTCTAACACATTTTCATGTGCCGCACAGCCACAACACCTTGATTAATATGACTCAAGGAATTTTAGACATTTTTGGAGATAAGTATGACAGAATTCTGTTTTAACCCCTTAACGCTCTGCGCCGTAGCTCTACGGCGCAGAGGTATAAGGGATGTATGAAGAGGGCTCACGGGCTGAGTCCTCTTCATACAGAGGTGGGGGTTTTTGCATATTGCACAAAACCCCCACCGCTAATAACCGCGGTCGGTGCTTGCACCGATCGCGGCTATTAACCCCTTCAACGCCGCCGGCAAAGTCGCCGGCGGCGTTTAAAAGACGGCGGCGCGTGGGCGCCGCCATCTTTTTTCCGATCGCCACGCCCCCGAACGTCATCGGGGGGCGGCGATCGGTTGCCATGGTAGCCTCGTGTCTTCTTTTGACACGAGGCTATCTGGCAGCTGCAGATTCGTTACAATGAGCCAGTGGCTCATTGTAATGAATGTGCTGCAAAAATGCCATATATTGCAATACAGAAGTATTGCAGTATATGGTAGCAGCGATCTGACCATCTAGGGTTAATGTACCCTAGATGGTCTAAAAGATAGTGAAAAAAAAAATAAAAAAAAAAGTTTAAAAAATAAAAAAAATTAATAAAATATTAAAAGTTCAAATCACCCCCCTTTCCCTAGAACGGATATAAAACATAATAAACAGTAAAAATCACAAACATATTAGGTATCACCGCGTCCCAAAATGCCCGATCTATCAAAATATAAAAACGGTTACAGGCGGCGGTGACCTCCGAGGCGGGAAATGGCGCCCAAATGTCCGAAATGCGACTTTTACACCTTTTTACATAACATAAAAAATGAAATAAAAAATGATCAAAATGTCGCACAGACCTCAAAATGGTAGCAATGAAAACGTCGCCTCATTTCGCAAAAAATGACCCCTCACACATCTCCGTGCGCCAAAGTATGAAAAAGTTATTAGCGTCAGAAGATGGCAAAAAATTTTTTTTCTTTTTTGTACACATTCGTTTAATTTTTGAAAATGTATTAAAACACAATAAAACCTATATAAATTTGGTATCACCGCGATCGCACCGAACCAAAGAATAAAGTAGGCATATTATTTGGAGCGAAGAGTGAAAGTCGTAAAAACTGAGCCCACAAGAACGTGACGCACGTGCGGTTTTTTTTCAATTTTTCCACATTTGGAATTTTTTTTCAGCTTCGCAGTACACGGCATGTTAAAATAAATAACATTACGGGAAAGTAAAATTTGTTACGCACAAAATAAACCCTCACACAGGTCTGTACACGGAAAAATGGAAAAGTTATGGATTTTTGAAGTTGGAGAGCGAGAAATGAGCCGGAAAACCCTCCGTCCTTAAGGGGTTAAACAGATTAATAAACCTGATCCATTGACTTTAATATGTCATTTAAAAAATTGCTCTTTTTCACAGGCTGTGAGTTCATGAGAAATCCACAGACACATACTTTGCTTTGGCCCTTGTGCAGAAAAATTACTTCCATTCATACCAGTGGGTTCGTATAAATTCAGAGAGCTCAAGGATGCCATTCATCTGATGTCTAGCTATTCAGAGACACATCAATCAAAATATTGTTTTGAGTTTTAATAGTTTGTTACATTTTTTTAAGGGAACCTGTAAGCAGGTTTTTATAATGGTATTCTGCTGGAGGTCCAATTATACACACTATTAACATTTATTTGTCAAAGAGCTCTGCTGGTGTGTAGAAAAGGTACCCATCTCTATTCCATTTCGGGAGCTGACTCCTTAACCATATTTTCAGCAATGGAGGGGAAGATACTGTATCTTAGTTAAAATGTTTGTGTGGGGTATAATTCGACCTGCAAATGCATGCCATTACCCAGAAATGTGATCAGAATTGACAACGGACATCACATTTTCTTGATATCAATAGAAACCTGCAAGTCAAATATAAACAAATGCTTGTGTAAGGCAATGTTGAGATAATAATAATAATTCTTAATTTAGCGCACACAGATTACGCAGCGCTGCACAAAGCATGTCAAATTGGTCCCTGTCCCCATGGGGATCACAATCTAAACAACCTACCTGTATGTTTTGGAGTGTGGGAGGAACCTGGAGTAACCGGAGGAAACCCACGCAAACACGTGTAGATGTTGACCTGAGTAGGATTCAAACCCAGAACCCCAGCGCTGCAAGGCATAAAATTACATTGACAACTACACTCAGAGTATGGTGTGTATAGACTATGATATTGATGGATGGAAACTTGGATGCCAGACTCTACTTTAATCTGACACAAGGCTTTCATAGAGTTGTTCCTCAACCAGCAAGATGAGAAAATTGTTTAAAGGGGTATTCCAGGAATCAGCATAATTCATATACAAATGATTCTTATAAATATAAGCTGATGTGTGATTAATTGTTATTTAAACATTTTCTCCCCTTAGCAGAGAAATGCTGCTGACATGCACAGTAATGAATAAAGAATAAAGAATAAAAATGCTACTGGCCCTTTAATCAGTCCCTTAAATTTCTCAGTGCGGAGCAGACACAGGACAGAAGGTGCCACTGGTCACATGTCCTTGTCACATGTCCTGCACCTGCCTGGGCAGGTCGTGTGATCACCACTACGTTTGGCTGTAGTCAGTTGGTTGCAGTACCAGTGTGTGGTGATGTGCAGGGATAGCAGTTACACATCATTACTATGGTAACAGAACAGTCTGTTACATCATCACTGGGAGCAGAGCATAAGAGGAAGGAGGAATTACTGAGAACTAAAGGATCATGGGACTTGTAGTTTTAAGTGGCAGCCATCTTTGTGATAACTACGTACTTTAGAGAGGCAATACAATTATGTGAATCATAAAATCAAACTATTAAAGCTCCATTTTGTGAGTAATGACATTGAGTTTTGTTATACAGGCGGTCCCCTACTTAAGAACACTCGACTTACATACGACCCCTAGTTACAAACGGACCTCTGGATATTGGTAATTTATTGTACTTTAGTCCTAGGATACAATAAACAGCTATAACAGGTATCACAGGGGTCTGTAATGAAGCTTTAGTGTTAATATTGATTCTTATGACAGCCCAAAATTTTTAAAATCCAATTGTCACAGAGACCAAAAAAGTTCTGGCTGGGATTACAATGATAAAATATACAGTTCCGACTTACATACAGACTCAACTTAAGAACAAACCTACAGACCCTATCTTGTATGTAACCCGGGGACTGCCTGTATTCAGTTATTTCTAGCATATTGGGTTTTTGTACCAGACATTCATATTCCTGGAATACCCCTTTAAGCAGTGTTCCTCACTTTGCATTTTTTTTTTACATTTTTCATTTGTAAAAACAAAATTGTGTAAATAAGTTCTAAGTGTTGCTTAGTAGGGCACTTTCTGCAGGAGTCTGTATGTTTGTGTGACTAGTTTCTGATTATACAGCGTACCATATATGTGCTCGCAGTTATTGAGTTAGTCTTAGTGCTGTGATAATTAGTATCATGGTTACGATACAAGGTAGGAGACCATCAGCAGGATATATTTTTATCAGCTGCTATAAGTAATACATTAGTACTGTATACATTGGTTCTCTTGAACAACAAGCCATTGCCACTGTTAATCGCAGGCTGGCAGTACATTTCTGTAATAGGGAAGAAAAATCTAGCAGTGTAATCTCTCTCATTATCATTATATTATAAGCAACAATAGGCTGTACTAAACTAACACAGCGGCTATTGTTCTTTTCAACTGAATGAAAAGTGTTGAATACAGACAAATATAAATGAAATACAAGTATTTGACATGTAATTGTTAGATCAATGTACAATAGGTAGTAGTCTAATACACTGTAGAAAAGTCATTGCCTGTTAAAATATGTCATAATAATAATAATACTGCCTTTATTTATATAGCACTAACAGATTATTCAGCTCTACACAGAGCTTGCCAGATCAGTCATAACTAGAGATGGGCAAATTTGTTAAAATTCGGTTCGTCCCGATTCGCCAAATATTTTTTTAAAAATTTTATTTGTCCTGCATTGCATCATGGCATATCATGTTAAAAAACAGGTATTTCCTGGCTGCAGAGAGCCTGTAGGGTATTGTATAACGTTGTGCCATGATTAAATATGCATAGGGAGCGGGGTTAGGTCTTCAAACAATGCTGTGTTTTAGTATGACACACACATGAAAGCCGCCGCTCTTAGATTTGCTTCACTCTTCAATTCCATGGGCACTTACAGAGGCCAACTTCACCCAATTAGCAAAGCGGGAACCCAACCTGAGAAGGTAACGTCAGTGCCAGCTCAAAATGACTGAACTGAGGGCCAAGATCCCACTATAATGTGAAAGAGTTCACTTTTTACACTGACATCCGATAATTACATAGATTATGACAGAACCTGTTCTGTTAAGCCCTGATACATCTAGAAACCCCCCAAAAGAGTGGAGAGGGTACCGGCAGTAATTCTGCATTGACGTCACTGATCATTTTTTCCTTCATTTCATCTGTCAGTGTCCGCTTTCAATCAGTCAATAATCCATCATCAGTATTGCTAAAGCCAAAAACAAACAGGAGTGGATCCAAAACAAAGATGACCAGTAAATGGAATATTTGCATGTCCTCTGTTTGCATGTCCTCTGTTTGCATGTCCTCTGTATAAGAATGTCCTGCTTTTAACTACCAATCCTGAGGCTTTTCATTCCTTCTGACAGATGAAATGAAGAGGAAAACCAAACATAGTGGCAACATCATAGAGTGGTGGAGGGTGAGAAGAGCATTATGGAAATGAGAGGCTGTTCAATGGAGACAGCGGTCAGTTGGCAGCAGCCTGAGTAGGCCGCAGAGTTGCACAATGACAAACTATGGAGGTGGTGGACCCAAGGTAGGCCACAGAGTGGCACAATTACAGAGCATGGAGGTGGCGGCAGCAGCAGCAGGAGGCCACAAAGTGGCACAATGATAAGAGTGTGGAGGTGGCGGCAGCAGGAGCAGCAGGAGCCCACAGGTAGCAGAAACAGGGTGGCAGCAACAGGGAAATCCACAGAGTGGCATAATGATAGGGTGTGGAGGTGGCGGTAGCAGAGGGAGCCCACATAGCCCACAACAGAGGAGGTCACATTGTGGCACAATTACGAAGTTTGAAATAAATTGGAAGTAATATTCCATTTAAATTTAAATTTGAAGATTAAAGACACAAAATCCATAATACATTACAGTTTTCCTGAAAATATCAGGTCTTTGCCAAAAAAGAACTGCAAAGTTGGCACCAGCAGCAGCAGTATGAGGTCAGAGGTGTGGAGGTGGTGGCAACATGGTAGGCCACAGAGTGGCACAATGATATAATGTGGAGGTGGTGTCCGCAGCAACAGCAACAGGAGCCCACAGAGTGGCACAATGATTTAGTGCAGAGGTGGCATTAGCAGCAGCAGCTGGAGCCCACAGAGTGGCACAATGATATAGTGTGGAGGTGGGGCCAGCAGCAGGAGCCCACAGAGTTGCACAATGATTTAGTGCAGAGGTGGCGTAGGCAGCAGCAGCAGGAGACCACAGAGTAGTACAATAATATAGTGTGGATGTGGCATGAGCAGTAGCAGGAGCCCACAGAGTGGCACAATGATATAGTGTGGAGGTGGCGGACAATTCCAGTCCCAGGTAAAGATGGTAGGAGGCAGTTGGAGCAATAGGCATCAGGCGGATGGCAGCATCAGAATAGTGGCTGAGGCAGGTAGTTATAACCCAGACTCATTTCTCAACATTTGGGGGATGCGTCATGGCTGATCTAATCTAACCAAGCCTGGTTCATCTTAATAAAGGTCAGTCTCTCCACATTATGAGTGGACAAGCAGGTTGTCCTTGAGGTAACGATGGCCCCCGCCACACGGAACGGGCACAACAGCTTCTCTACTGCAAACTCCACAAGTTGTGGCCATCAAGTTTGGCTGCCCAGTAGTCCATGGGATCCTCTGCCTGAGGTGGTAAAGTGCTGTTTAAGTAGGCCACCACCTGCTGTTGCAGGGTCTGCTCCATGTCCTGCTGCTGCGGCAAGTGGCGGCTACCTTCCTCACTAGGCGGATGAAGGAAGTTGCTTAATAAAGAATCTAGACTTAAGCTGCTGCTGATGGAGCTGCTACTGCTCTTACCCCTCCTACCCACAGCAGCTGTGGCAGAAGTACTTGAGCGATGACTGCCAGGAATCCCCTGACAGAGGATAGACATTGGCGTACGTATGCAGTGGCCAACTGTGTGCAGAGTATTTCTCTATAGTATGCCAGTTGTTCCTCCCTCTCAGCAGCTGGAAAAAAAGTCACCCATTTTTTACCGTTAGCGAGGATCCAAGAGGGTAGAGAGCCAAATGTCATCCCGATGCCGGATATTGACTATTCGGCTGTCACTAGTTAGGCGAAGCAGAATGCTGCGGGCCATCTGCGCAAGAGACTCTGAGGGACTCCAAGACTCCTTCTCCATTGTATACTGCCTTGGTGCTTCTGGGTCATCTGCCTCGTCTTCTACCTCCTCCGAATGCTCCTGCTCCTCCTCTCTTGTTACTTGAGTAGAAAAAACACTAATTTCACCAGAATCTGCTTGTGCTCCAATGTCCTCCTCCTCCGAGTTCAGCCCCCACCCGACTCATGTGGCCATGAGATGTAGTCGCCACTTCTCCAGTACCCTAATCAGACAGATTGTGCAGCATGTGTTCCAGGACATGAAACAGTGGAACGACATTATTCATCCCTCAGTCCTGGCGACTGACAAATAACGTGGCCTCTTTAAAGGTCCTGAGCAAACAGCAGGTGTCACGCATGAGCTGCCAGCGGCTGACATCAAAGTTACACTGGGAAGTACTCAACGTTTGCATCACCAAAAAAACGTTAATGGGTTTTCTCTGTTCATACAGGCGGTCTAACATATGGAGGCTGGAATTCAAACAGCTGGAAACATTGCATATCAGACTATGTTGAGGTAGGCCCTTCAGATGCTGCAACTTGAAGAGGGTGTGCTTGGCTTTGTAAACATGGCTGAAGTGCATGCAGTTTCCTAGCCATTTTTAGAATGTCTTGCAGATGGGTGGAAGACTTTAGGAATCTGTTGACAACCGTGCATCATGCAGGGCACATGGGCCATCCCTCCTCGGTGCAGCGTGGACACAATTTTCCTCTCATTGTCTGTCATTCCTGCCATTGCGATTTTAGTTGTCGCGGAGAAAGCCACACATTGATTTCTTCTTGCATGATGCAGAGCAGTTCCTGCCCTGTGTGACTTCGATCTCCCAGGCAAAACAGGTGTAGAATTGCATGACACCGCTGTTCCCTGCACATGTGGTATGATGGTGTAGCACTTGTGGAGGCTGAGGTGGTGGTAGAGAAGGAGGAGGTGGAGAGAGGCTCAGTAGCAGCAGTTTGACAACGTGGAGGATAAAGTGGCATCTCTTGTGGAAGTTGTTGGTGTGGCTGGGCGGGAAGCACGTGCACACAGTGTGCTGTAAAGGACATGTACTGGGCCTGACCATAGTTACAGCTCCACACGTCCGCATTGCCGTGCACCTTGGAAGAAACTGATAAGCATAAGGACCGGCCGACCTTCTGCTTTATACAATGGTAAAGGGCTGGTAGTGCCTTTTTGGAAAAAAAATTTGGCTTGGAACTCTCCACCTCTGTTCGGCACAAGTCATTAGTTCTCTGAAGGGTGTAGAGTCCATGACTTGGAAAGGAAGAGACTGCAGTACCAACAACTTGGACAAGAGTTCGTTCAGCTTCTGCACCATAGGTTGTCTCATTGTAATCGCCTCTTTCAATGACTGCTGGAGTAGCAAAGAGCAGGCGCATCTGGACCGGGAGATGATGTCAAAGACAAACAGCTCCCTTCGGTAGAGGTGCTGCAGCCTTGACTTGCTGAAATGGCATGTGTTCCACTAGGTTTTGCTGCTGCTGTGGCGGTAAGACGGTCCCCCACATCTGTTCCATGTTTCTCCCAGGCATGTTTGACACTACATGTGTTGATACAGGGCCATGGTGCCAACGTTAGCTCCCTGGCCACGCTTCATTTTCTGCCCACAGATTCTACACGTACACGCGCTCGGCTCCACTGGTGTCTTAAAACAAACCTGCCAAACCGCCAAGGTGGTAATTTTACTGCCAACACTCTGCACTGAGCGACTACTAATGTTGCTGCCTCACTGAGCCCCTGTACCACTGCTTACTTGCACCTCCGATGCGAGGTTTGTACCCTGTGGCCGTTTGGCTCCCATGCTCACACTGCTGCCACCCTGATGTTACTCTCAAGTTTAGCATCAAAAAAGTATTGGAATTTGCATTATAAAGATGCTGCACAATGGACACCCTGTAATTGGAACGAAAATCACTCTATAAGCTATAAGAACTGACACCCTGGGATTGAAGCAGAAATCACTACAAAAAGTATGTATTTCTTCCTATTCACATCAGCAACAAAAAAGAACTGGTATTTGGGCTATACAGATCCCCCAAAACGGACACTCTTGGAGCAAAAATCACAACAGCACAGTACAGCAGAAGCAGCTGGACGCTACAGGCAGCACATGCAATGTGAAATGCTGAGATTAGAAAATGGCTGCCTCTTATATATAGTCTGTGTGACATCACATAAGCCTGCCGGTCTCTGATAGGCTTACAGGTCTGCACATGTGATTGAGGGTGTTCCTTTCTCCTTCCCAGACTTCTCTGCCCCATGTAACACATTGTACTTGCACCCATTTTGGTGATAAAGGAGACAAAAAAACGTCCTTCCCACAAATCACCGTAAACTTTGGCTTTGTGACAAATCAAATTTTTCCTGAAATTCCAACCGAAGTTAGAACCGAAGTTAGAATCTCTAGTCATAACCATTTACATAAAGAAAATAATCAAAATGCTTTTGAAATCTGTGTTTTGTAATATGAATTAATTTCCTTATTTCTCAATTATAACATAAAAATAGAAAACTAGTTGTAATATTAATTAAGGATGCTTCCTAAACTACTTTTGGCAGCCAGATTAACTCTACCTTAAACACTTGCTTCTAGAAACCCTGTTCCCTTTAAATGCTAAATACTCAAATATTCCAGCAAACAATTGCTCACATCTATAAAATGGACAGAATTTTTAAACAATATCTATGAAAGGAGTTGACAAGAATCCACCAAGTCTGGAGAAAAACTACTAATGTACAGTACTGTACTCTGCTACTAATGTACTCTTCTAGCTACTCCATAACACATCTTAAATAAGAATCTCAATAGCTAGCACATTCACTAAGTGGTTTCAAGAGCTGTATTCCCATTTTCTCAACTTGTGATGGTGCAATCTATCTTCAAGATTTATTTTGTATTCTTTCCCATGTGACCAGTGGTCTGGTAGCTTTATCTCACAAAGTTTATTAACCCTTTAAGGATACAGCCAGTTTATAGCTTAAGGCCAAACCCCATGTTTTGGATTCTAACATGTGTCGCTTTATATGGTTATAACTTTTAAACACTGTTACTTATCGAAGCGCTTATGAGATTGCTTTTTCCCCACATGTTGTACTTCATTTTAGTGGTAAATTTGGCTGATAAGTTTTGCATTTATTTACAAATAAAAGAAATTTTTTAAAAATTTGCCTTTTTTGAAATTCAAAATCATTGTGTTCTCAGGCAGATAGATTTACCGCCTACATAAGTTGCTGAACAATTTTTGAAATGTCTGGATAATTTATTTTGATGTCACAGAATTGATTATTTTGGGGATAAATATTGTTTTGAATCAAAAACCATTTTTGACTGTTTTTAACAGTTTTTTAGCAATGTTCATCGTGTGGGTTCAATAATGATCTACTTTTATTCTACCGATTGTTACGGACGTGGTGATACTATATATGTGGCGTTATGATTTAGACAGTTTTTTTGTATTATATGACTCTATATATGTTATGGGGATTATGGGCATTTTAATTGAGTTATTTTTTATTAAATTTTTATTTAATTTTTTTTTTACTTTTTTACTAGTACAGGCGGTCCCCTACTTAAGGACACCTGACTTACAGACAACCCATAGTTACAGACGGACCCCTCTGCCCACTGTGACCTCTGGTGAAGCTCTCTGGATGCTTTACTATAGTCCCAGACTGCAATGATCAGCTGTAAGATGTCTGTAATGAAGCTTTATTGATAATTCTTGGTCCAATTACACCAAAAATTTTGAAACTCCAATTGTCACTGGGGCAAAAGAAAAAAAATTGTCTAGAACTTCCATTATAAAATATACAGTTTCGACTTACATACAAATTCAACTTAAGAACAATCCTCCAGACCCTATCTTGTATGTAACCCGGGGACTGCCTGTATATAGAGGTATGACATGTTATAGCTGCATATATATGTGTAATGTGTGTGTATATAGAGGTATGACATGTAATAGCTCTCTATATATAGGTGTAATGTGTGTATATAGAGGCATAACATGTAATATCTGTATATAAAGGTGTAATCAGGGCCGCATCTGCCATGAGCGGGCGGCAGAATGCGGACCCCTTTAAGAGCGGCATTTTGCAGCTCCAATGTGGGCAACTCGGGTGCCTGTTGGCGCCCGAATCTCCCTCCAGATAAATCGTACCTGTCTCTTTAAGAAACAGGTGCAATTTACATGTGGAGCGGCGCAGCGCCTTTATGGCTGCGCGCGTTGCTCCGTACAATGCAGGGACACAGGCAGCGGGTGATGATGTCACACCGCCTGTGTCACTTAGTGGAGCCGCGGCTGCTAGTATAGCTGCGTGAAGACGGGAGCCGTGGGAGCATAAATATAAATTTTATTATTTTTATTGTTGAATTATTAATTAAATGTGGCCACAGGAGTATATAATATTTAGGAGCAAAGTGTTGTTACCCAGGAGACTTTATACAGTAAGTACTGTGGTATTTTTAGGAACGCCGGGTGGAGATGGTGCACGAAGCTAAAGATATCCGGCCGTGAATTAAGCAGTGATAAGTAATGGATGGAAGAACCTGGACTAAAGTCCTCCTTATGGAAGAGATTGTCATCTCTAAAGGTACTAGATGTCACCAATGTCAGTCACACAGTGTCGGTGCGCTGCCTGTGGGGATGTTAATTGTTAGTAAAGTTTTCAGCATTTACTTAACAGGGAGCGGGCAATGGAACAGGAGTAGAGGGGGGTGGGCAGCATTTTAATATTCGCCTCAGGCAGCAAATATGCTAGAATCGGCCCTAGGTGTAATGTATGTGTACATAGAGGTATGAAATGTAATAGCTGTATATATAGGACTAATCTGTGATGTGTGTGTATATATATATATATATATACTCACCGGCCACTTTATTAGGTACACCATGCTAGAAACGGGTTGGACCCCCTTTTGCCTTCAGAACTGCCTCAATTCTTCGTGGCATAGATTCAACAAGGTGCTAGAAGCATTCCTCAGAGATTTTGGTCCATATTGACATGATGGCATCACACAGTTGCCGCAGATTTGTCGGCTGCACATCCATGATGCGAATCTCCCGTTCCACCACATCCCAAAGATGCTCTATTGGATTGAGATCTGGTGACTGTGGAGGCCATTTGAGTACAGTGAACTCATTGTCATGTTCAAGAAACCAGTCTGAGATGATTCCAGCTTTATGACATGGCGCATTATCCTGCTGAAAGTAGCCATCAGATGTTGGGTACATTGTGGTCATAAAGGGATGGACATGGTCAGCAACAATACTCAGGTAGGCTGTGGTGTTGCAATGATGCTCAATTGGTACCAAGGGGCCTAAAGAGTGCCAAGAAAATATTCCCCACACCATGACACCACCACCACAAGCCTGAACCGTTGATACAAGGCAGGATGGATCCATGCTTTCATGGCAAATTCTGACCCTACCATCCGAATGTCGCAGCAGAAATCGAGACTCATCAGACCAGGCAACGTTTTTCCAATCTTCTACTGTCCAATTTCGATGAGCTTGTGCAAATTGTAGCCTCAGTTTCCTGTTCTTAGCTGAAAGGAGTGGCACCCGGTGTGGTCTTCTACTGCTGTAGCCCATCTGCCTCAAAGTTTGACGTACTGTGCAGTCAGAGATGCTCTTCTGCCTACCTTGGTTGTAACGGGTGGCGATTTGAGTCACTGTTGCCTTTCTATCAGCTCGAACCAGTCTGCCCATTTTCCTCTGACCTCTGGCATCAACAAGGCATTTCCGCCCACAGAACTGCCGCTCACTGGATGTTTTTTCTTTTTTGGACCATTCTCTGTAAACCCTAGAGATGGTTGTGCGTGAAAATCCCAGTAGATCAGCAGTTTCTGAAATACTCAGACCAGCCCTTCTGGCACCAACAACCATGCCACGTTCAAAGGCACTCAAATCACCTTTCTTCCCCATACTGATGCTCGGTTTGAACTGCAGGAGATTGTCTTGATCATGTCTACATGCCTAAATGCACTGAGTTGCCGCCATGTGATTGGCTGATTAGAAATTAAGTGTTAACGAGTAGTTGGACAGGTGTACCTAATAAAGTGGCCGGTGAGTGTATGTATTCCTTATTGTCTGTTTGGCAGCACACCATAGATTTATTGAAAGTTCTTGGGTTTTGTCATCAAAAGCTCACAGCGGGTGTCTTATTTCTACTTGGAAGGTGTCCTTTCATCTGGCCATGAGAAGTCTGAATCACATGACATCCACGGTAGAACCAGTCCCTTGGGCGAAAGCTTACTAAAGTAAGCAGCTTTGCTGTACTCTCAAAGTGATCCAGCGTATTCCTGCGGGGGCAGGATTGGGTCGAGATTATGGGTGGTGACTGCCACATGACACGCGGCAGTCACCTCTGGCCTATGGAGAGGGCGGAGCGGTCCGGGGAAGAGGCGGTGCCTGGGACCACCCCTTCATGAATACGCTAGACAGCTTTGAGAGTGATCTGGTGTTTCTATTGTACATTGTGGCAATGTTTGTTAGCGTTATTGGAGGTTTAAGGGATAGCACAGATGAAGAGATGGATCACATCTTCCAGACTGGAGACTGGTTAATGTTCCAGACTGGAGGATACCATTTGAGTCATTATGGACCCCTCTTTTACAGGGGGAAGGTAGGCGTTTTCCTTGGCTGTACAAATTGGGCCTATGACATCATGTACTAACTGCTCTTGTATGCCTGTTGTTTAGTACATCACAGATGCTACTGTGGCCCTTTGATTTTGGTGGGATCAAGATTTGTTTTGTGGTTTATTAATTGTGGTTTAAGCATTTTTGGCTGATAAAATGTTTCATTTTAATCTACACCAACTTTATGGTTACAGATGGCCACTCTAGGAATGTCCTTCAACTGTCAATGGGCAACAGTAATTACTTCTCTTAGATAATTTTTGCTGTCTTTCCTCTTTGACATACTGTAAACACATGCTCCAGTCAAGCAAACTGGCAAAACCTCTAAAACTATAGACATGGTCACACATGTGATGATCAATTTCTATGGAAGCAATCAAAGTATTGTTCAGACATGCCTGTACATTTTTGTAAAAAAAAAAAAGTCTCCGTTCTTATGTAGTTTTTAAAAAAAAATTCTGTTGTTTAACCCCTTAAGGAAGCAGCCATTTTACAGCTTAAGGCTCAGCCCCATTTTTTGGATTCTGACTTGCGTCGCTTTATATGGTTATAACTTTTAAACACTGTTAATTGTCACAGTGATTCTGAGATTATTTTTTCCCCACATGTTGTACTTTATTTTAGTGGTAAATGTTGGCTGATAAGTTTTGCGTTTATTTTCCAAAAAAAGAAAAAATGACGAATTTTTTGAAAAATTTCACTTTTTTTAAATTCGAAATCATTACATTTTCAGGTAGATAGATTTACCAACTAAATAAGTTGCTGAATAACATTTCCCCATATGTGTACTTTTTCATGTGTTACATTTTCATAATTTTTGAAATGTCTGGATAATATATTTTGATGTCGCGCGGCTTACAAATCGAATAGCGATTTTCCGTATTTTCAGAATTTAGTCAAAATCATTAAGGAGGAATTCCACATGATGATAGAGAACTGGGCACTTGAAAAAAGTTAAGCAATAATACGAAACCATGGAATACCATGTGCTATACCAAAATGATAATCTTTATTCCACTTAATATGAACAACAGATGTGTAATATACACCAAACCAAAAACCAATAAAAACTTTTAAAAAGGAAAAATCCTCTATACAAAAACCCAAGGGAGGGTAGGGAACATGATAAGGCCCACCAACACAACACCTCCCTACCCAGCCCCAAACCCTGAGCCTGTCCAGCTACAGAATAATAAAAAATGTCCGATGGATATAAAGCATAGTAACAGAGAGTCAAGAGAAATAAGTAATTAATATAATTATTAATTATAATCGGTCATCTTTTATTATTCTGTAGCTGGACAGGCTCAGGGTTGGGGGCTGGTTAGGGAGGTGTTTTGTTGGTGGGCCTACCCTCCCTTGGGTTTTTGTATAGATGATGTTTCCTTTTTAAATGTTTTTATTGGTTTTTGGTTTGGTGTATATTACACATCTGTTGTTCATATTAAGTGGAATAAAGATTATCATTTTGGTATAGCACATGGTTGTTTCGTATTATTATTTTCAGAATTTACTCTTTTGCGGATAAATACTGTTTTGAATGAAATTTTACATATTTAGCATCAAAACCCCCTATATAATCAACCCATATTCAAATGTGCACCCCTCAAACTATCAGAAACAACTTTTAGGAAGATCATCAACCCCTTGAGATCTTCATAGTAATTGAATCAAAATGGAGGTGAAATTTAGAATGCTCAAATTGTGCCAGTTATACGTTCATTTAGTCCTAAAATGTACACATTTCCAAAAGATAAACGTTACTTGTTTTATGGGTGCACAGCGAGGTGCAGAAGGGAAGGAGGGACCTGCAGTTGCCAGGATTTTAGTTTTCTCGTTGCCTCCTTTTGTAGGCTATAACATTTTTGCTTTTTCGTTATTGGGGCCATGTGACGGCATTTTTTTTGCGGGATGAGATGCTTTTTCCAGTGTTGCCAGTGTTCAACAGTTTTTTTTTTAACGGCGTTCATTGTACCGGTTCAATAATGATTTACTTTTATTCTACGGGTTGTTACGGACACTGCGATACTATATATGTGGGGGTTTTTGTTATGATGTAAACTTTTTTTTTAGTTATATGTCTCTTTATATGTTATGGGGCTTATGGGCATTTTTATTGATTTATTACTTTATTTTTTATTGAATAACATTTTTTTTTTACTTTTTCACTTTTCCACCATGGGACATGAGTAAGCAATCATCTGATTGCTTGTTCATGATAATACTCTGCAATACTAATGTATTGCAGAGTATTAGCAGTGTCAGCCTATGCACATGCATAGGCCGGCACTGTGCCAGTAAGATGACGTCACAGACGCCATCCTACCTGCAGTGCCTGCAGGCAGTGCTGGGGACCAGATCGGACCCCAGCACTTCCATAGCAGCAATCGGCGCCCCCTGAAAACGGTTCGGGGGGTGATCGTGGGGGGAAGACCCCCCAGAGACATGTTAGATGCCACGGTCGCGGAGCCCACTCCTATCGCGGGTGTTACACTGGGGTGCCGGCTATATGTTACAGCCGGCACCCCGTGTTTCCTGATGCCAGTTCAGCTCAGATCCAGAGCCGAGCCGGCATCAGCTCCGTGGCGGATATATCCGCCACTGAGCGCTAAGTCAAAGGGGTTAAAGGGCGAGATGTTTGTTTTTGTTTTATAGCAAGATCTGTGATAAAAGCAGGACAGACAGTGAGCCCTAGTGATGTGTTCTATTTTGGATAGTTCTATACAAATTATATAATTCTGCTTTTTTACACTATATAAAGTATTTCAAAAGTTTTGGAATTTGTATATTAGACCTTAGACAGATAATATAGTTTTGCCGTTATACAAATAAAAGCAAAATGAGATTAGTTTGTATATTATTTTATTAAATTGATTTAAGAAAATTCTGTAATTTGCTTGATGGAGCCAACTCTGGCATTTAAAGCCCCCCAGTCAGAAAATCTTCTATACTCTCCAGGTCTCAGGAAATACTGATGACCCTTATAATATGGAAGCTCATAGAAAATCCAATAGCCATCAAATACATTGCAAGACTGAATGTCATGGTGGTTAAAACATTCAGAAACTGAAGGGCAATCCTCCATTGCTTCCAGCGTCTTACCTCCAAAATTATTTCTTTCATAAAGCCTCAGTCTATAAGATCCTTTATACTGTAATAAGGAAGCAAAGATTAATTTAGAAGATGCAAATTATATTAATACAGCCACATTTTTGCTGATACCAACAATTAACCCTTGGAATTTGTCTTTGCTATACAACCAACCTTTTCACATACAGATGTATCCATCTTTAACATCTTCCCACTACTGACCTTTCCATTTACTATTACACCATAATTAGATTACAATGTAATGTGGGCCATTTTCTTTTGGCAGCCCAAAAGATTTAAAAGTTAGGGTCATCAAACCATCATGTGTGCAAATATACCAAAAAGTGTCTTCTCATTCAGACCTGTAAATTAGGTGCTTAATAATACCATGATTTTGGTACAAGCACTTTCCATATGATCTATTAGCACCTACCTATCTGTCCTTTTTTCTCTCAGTCTATCGCCCAACCCGTGCTCTCTGATCTGTCAGTGATGTTAGATTAATCTCAACTTTACTTCGAATCTTCCACCCATGTCTCTAGGACTTATTCCAAGCTGCACCAATTCTCTGGAATGACCCAAGTTTCATACATGCTTTTTAAACCTATCTCTTTAGGCAGACCTATCACACCCGTTAACTGCATGAAATTTCAACTAATTTTTCTTATGTACTCCACCTGTCTGTTATCCGGCAAACACCAGATAGATACCAAGCTGCAGGATTCTCTGCACTCTCATTGAATGTGGACTCTGTATATAAGATGGCTACTGTTGGTTGATTCAAGCAACAGCATTTTTATTATTATTATTTTATTATGTTCCCTTATAAAGAATGGCTAGACCATTATGCAAGCTGTTATAATTCTTGTGTCACCCCCTCATCCTCATAGACTGTAAAGTCTTATAAGCAGGGCCTTCACTCCTATTGTTCCACATGACTGTTTTTATTGTATTGTATCAATAATATTATTATTATTTATTTTAAATATGTCAAATAGATACTTACTTGTGGAATAGCTAAACAAGATCTGATGAAATCATTAAATCCCATCCAATTTTGAAAGTTTGGATATTCTCCTCGTTTCAGAAAATATTGACATCCCTTATAGTTGGTCCGTTCATATATCATCCAGCATCCTTTTATGACCTGAGCAGAGTTGCATCGCCTTATATAGGAATTTAAATTAGAGCAGTCACTTCCACATTCATAGGAACGGCCCTGGAAATTTTTCTCTTCATACAGTATTATATGCATCTAAAAGACAAAAAAAGATGAATACATATAGTAAGCTCATATCCCTAAAATGCCAACATTTTGTTTTAACAATTATATTTGTTTTAACAATGATTTTTATTATTGTAGGGATACTTTAATTGGTCACTATACAGAAACCATGGATAAATTATGATGTGCTGTAAAAGAATTCAACAGAATGAAAATATTAGGGAAAGGAGATTTAATTTAAACTTTGTTTTTAATTTATTATCAAATCTAATCTGATTAACATAATTTTGTGGTTATTGTGGATACATCCCATTTTAGACATTAGTAGTGGTGACTTTTGTTGCAAAATGGCAGTACCTGTTTTGCTGCCAAACTGACTTTAGTGCCAAATCTTATCAAGTTTTCTGGAAATACAATGTTGATTATCCATCTGCTGCTGCCTAAATACAAGTGCTTCTGAATAAATTATAATATCAGCAAATTCACAGAGTAAACCTTCTGAAGTGTTTATTCATGTTGATGATTATGGCTTACAGCCAAGGAAACCCCAAAAGTCATTTTCTCAAAGGCATCACAATTATGACGAAGACTGCTGACTTGACAAAAGGAAGCCGTTGACAAACCCCACAGGGAGGATAAGCCTCCAAAGGTCATTGCTAAACCAGCTAGCAGTTCACAAAGTGCTGTTTCAAAGCATATTAATGGAAAGTTAACTGCATCCTTAATAGGATTGTTCATAAAGGACCATTCAAAAATTTGGAGTAGATTCAGAAGGAGTGGACTGCTGCTGGAGTCAGTGCTTCAAGAGCCTCATCTTGCCTCATCTTGGGGGTCATCTTGGATCTGGATCTGTTTTGGTGGATAGCGATTTCATTGCCTATGTATTGTGGAGCCGGCTCACAGATGCCCAAATTTATTGCATGCATAACATTAGCGTTTAGTAAGGGTTTTCTGGCTGCATCCTAGGAATGAGATTATGATTCACTGGTGAGTAATATATTCTTAGAGGCACATGAGCTGGTGGTCATCTATGAGGGCAAGCACTAGGGGCTGTTGGATATATGATTTGTGACTGAGGGACATACCCATTCTTCAGTCTACCTTCCACCAGCTGTCTCCAATAATGTTTGATGGTGAGAACTTCATCAGCAAGATCAACAACCTGCATCATGGTATTTGGTTTCCTCTCAAGCTCCCTTTCCCCGGATTTTAGCTGGGCATTTAGGAAGGAATTGTTCTTTATGGAAAACTTGGAGCTGATCCTCAGTGAAAGCCCTCTCTCCCTCTAACCACCCCCAATATGCTTAGGTGACCCTATGTCCATGTATTTCAATATCTGGTTTAATAAATACAGTATCCCTTTGCTTGATAACCAGCAAACTCATCTGCCCTTAACCCAATAGAGAATCTGTGAGCTATTGTCAAGAGAAAGATGAGAGACACCAGACCCAACAAAGCAGACACGTTGAAAGCTGCTATCAAAGCAACCTGGGCTTCCATAACACCTCTACAGTGCCATCAGCTGATTGCTTCTGTCCCATGTCACATTGTTGCATTCATTCAACCCAGTGCAACCAAGTATTAAGTGCATTTACAGTTCAAATAAGTGGTCCTATATAATATTTACATTTTCTAAGATCATGACTTTTGGGTTTTTCTTGGCTAAAGGCCATTATCATCTACAGTAACATAACGAAACACTTGAAAGCATTCACTCTTTTTGTAATGACTTTATATAATATATGTGTTTCACTGTTTTAATTGAAAAATTATTCCATTGATATTCCAGGGGTTAGACCATCTGAAATTTGGGATATCGTTGACCCACTTTAAGAATAGATATTGAATACTTTAGTCCTTAACTACTTAAGAACTCCAGAGATGGCATAATTGTTAGCCGCAATAGAACTACCTGTGGTTAGCTCAAAGCAATTTACTGTGACAGCATTGTCGATGGGATTTATTTAAAGATGCAGGTATAATATCAGGAGCTTTTTCAACTTTAGTAAAACATTTTAGTTTACATAAATATTCACCAAATAACTTTAATTGTACAACAATTACCATAAGATATGTGTTTTAAAACACAATAGATCCCAAAGAGTAAAAATCTTCCCCATGACATATAATATATTACACTGTAACAAACTTAGATATCTGCCTTAAATTGAATTTTCTAAATTAATAAATAAACCATAATCAAAATCCATCATTAAAATTAATTGACAATTTTACCTTCAGTGATGTGGCATACAAGGTATTCGCTCATGATCTCTCTGTACAAAAAAGACTGTTAGCAGTGGGTGTCTTTTATATACATTTCACAGGTCACACAATGGAAACATTTAACCTAATGACAGGAATGGACAATTCTGTTTTGTCTTCATTATATACCTCTACAACATTCTTTTCAATACGGTAGACACATCATATACAGGATTTATATAGAGGGATTCTGTTTTGTTTATATGGATTACATAGATTAAAAATATATATATGTTGCTTTCAAGACATAGCTTAGATTATCCATGCATTCTTTCTAGGCCACATGCTAATGAAAGAGTAAAAGTAATAATAATAATCACAATGGGATAAGCCTGATCCTAGAAGCACTGTGACAATGAATGTAAAATAATGCACATCTTCAGTCCACTGGAAATCTGAGAAAGAAATACCTTGCCTTAGTGAGGCGCGTGAAAAGGCTTTGTTTTTTTGGGTACACATAGAGCTAGTTAAAACATAAAACAAATTTAAAGATGTTTTTTATTTTTAGTTTTATTTAGAGTAAAAAAATTGAAATAAAGTCTTTTTTGTTATATATATAGCAAATATTTCTTTAAAAATGTTAAAATTTAAAAACTCAAAATGAGCATTATTAATGAATTCCTTATTTTATTTTGGTCATTTGGATATATAATATGTACAGTCTCGGGCAAACGGGGCGACTATGGCGGTATTTTTTGAAGTGTAGCAGGGGATTTTTTAAATTGGGAAATGCAAATGTATTTTTAGGTGCATTTTGTGTGTGTGTTTTTACTTTATATGTCCCCCACGAGGTCACAAAGACCCCTGGGGGTCATTTTCACAGTTTCATTTCTTTTCCTTTTTTTTTCTTTTTACAAGTATTCTCCTGTAACTAGGGCATCTATAAGAGCCTCCATTACAGGGGGGAACGAACACCTGTGACTGGGGATTCTGATCAGAGCTGGACTGGGTCTAATCATCTAATTAGACCCAGCAGCTCTGATTAACCCCTTTAGATCCGGTGTTCACGTGAGCAAGTCTATAGAGCTGGCTTTGGCATGATGCTTTGGCACGATGCTGTGAGGAGCGGAGAGGAGAGTGGTAATATACTTACCGTTCCTGAAGTGGCTGGTTCCCCTCGGTCCGGAGCCGGTCACGTGACATCGCGTCTTCTTCTCTCTTCACTTCCGCTGACGTCACGTCCACAGGTCTCTTCCACAGGTTGCCGCCTGTGGGACGGATAGGCGGAGTCTTCTCTCGTCGTCACTGCAATGGGGTCGGGTAGTCAGCATCTTTCCGGCGCATGCGCAGTAGAGGAAGCGCTTCGATGCGGAGAGAATTGGACGAAAATGATTCTAAAAATTACAGTTGTAAAACACCTGCATTTTCTTAAGGTATGTATATATACCTAATTGGACTCATGTTCATATATGTCATGGGGAGGTGATCAAATATGAGCTTCCCAAAACTCATATGTGACCACCACCATGACATATGTGAACACACCAAAATATATGCACAATCCCTTATGTCATTTTGTCTTGGGCTGTGGGTGGCCCGTGTAATGGAGGTCATTGACAGATATGAGGTCCATTTAATATTTTTCTTTTGATACAGATGACATGGACCTCATATGTGACAATCCTCTCCATTACATATGTGACCACGCACATCCCAAAACAAAATGTCATAACCCCCCTATGCAGGGCCGGATTAAGGTTGGTGGGGACCCCTGGGCGCAAAATCTGGTGGAGGCCCCCCACTAAGTGTGGCGTACACACACGTCCTCCTGCTTCCTTTTCACTATCCCAGCAGTAACACAGCTACATGCAGTCGCCTCATCCCCAGTAACACAGCTACATACAGCCGCCTCATCCCCAGTAACACAGCTACATACAGCCGCCTCATCCCCAGTAACACAGCTACATACAGCCGCCTCGCCCCCAGTAACACAGCTACATACAGCCGCCTCGCCCCCAGTAACACGGCTACATACAGCCGCCTCACCCCCGTAACACAGCTACATACAGCCGCCTGGCCCCCAGTAACACAGCTACATACAGCCGCCTGGCCCCCAGTAACACAGCTACATACAGCCGCCTGGCCCCCAGTAACACAGCTACATACAGCCACCTCATCCCCAGTAACACAGATACATACAGCCGCCTCACCCCCCTTAACACAGCTACATACAGCCACCTCATCCCCAGTAACACAGCTACATACAGCCACCTCATCCCCAGTAACACAGCTACATACAGACGCCTCATCCCCAGTGACACAGCTACATACAGCTGCCTCGCCCCCAGTAACACAGCTACATACAGCCGCCTCGCCCCCAGTAACACAGCTACATACAGCCGCCTCACCCCCGTAACACAGCTACATACAGCCACCTCATCCCCAGTACCAGATACATACAGCCACCTCATCCCCAGTAACACAGCTACATACAGACGCCTCATCCCCAGTAACACAGCAACATACAGCTGCCTCATCCCCAGTAACACAGCTACATACAGCCGCCTCATCCCCAGTAACACAGCTACATACAGCCACCTCATCCCCAGTAACACAGCTACATACAGCCACCTCATCCCCAGTAACACAGCTACATACAGCCACCTCATCCCCAGTAACACAGCTACATACAGCCACCTCATCCCCAGTAACACAGCTACATACAGACGCCTCATCCCCAGTAACACAGCTACATACAGCCGCTTCGCCCCCAGTAACACAGCTACATACAGCCGCTTCGCCCCCAGTAACACAGCTACATACAGACGCCTCATCCCCAGTAACACAGCTACATACAGCCGCCTCGTCCCCAGTAACACAGCTTCATACAGCCGCCTCATCCCCAGTAACACAGCTACATACAGCCGCCTCATCCCCAGTAACACAGCTACATACAGCCGCTTCGCCCCCAGTAACACAGCTACATACAGCCGCCTCATCCCCAGTAACACAGCTACATACAGCCGCCTCGTCCCCAGTAACACAGCTTCATACAGCCGCCTCATCCCCAGTAACACAGCTACATACAGCCGCCTCATCCCCAGTAACACAGCTACATACAGCCGCTTCGCCCCCAGTAACACAGCTACATACAGCCGCCTCATCCCCAGTAACACAGCTACATACAGCCGCTTTGCCCCCAGTAACACAGCTACATACAGCCGCCTCATACCCAGTAACACATCTTTACATCCTTCACCCCTACCAGATACTAGTCCCATGTAACATACACCTCAGCCACACTATCCATGCAGTCCCATGTAACATACACCTCAGCCAGCACAGCCATGCAGTCCCATGGAGTGGTGTAACTAGGAGAGATTGGGCCCCATAGCAGATTTCTGCATGGGGCCCCCCTTCCCCTTAAAAAATATAAACATATGTCGGTTGCATTCGCATAAACGTGTGGTGGCCAGACTATAGCCTGGCAGGCACACATCTGGTGTGCTGGAGAAGAGGAGAGGTGATCGCGTCTCACCACTCCCCTCTCCATAGAGAATAGAGCTGCATGGTCGTTCTTACGGCCATAGATAGAGCATGCTCTATCTCTTTTGCAGCCAAAGCACGAAACAGTGAGTACTCGTGGTACTCACTGTACCGAGCCCAGGCGCTATAGACGCCTTTGAGGGAAGTATATCCGGTAGCAAATTTGCGGCCAGATATACATCCCCCATACGTTCTTGTGAATGTACCCTTATACAATTACACACATTTATATACTTATATACACACACATAAAGTTCTACACTCGTATACTTGCACCCATATATACATACAAGTATACACACACATTTATGCACTCATATACATTTATACACTAATACACAGAGTATATACAAACTCAAAGTATATACACACATACAGCAAATACATACATACCAAATACACAAACCACATCATTCACATATATATAAATGTACACACATATATGCTTATATAAATATATGCGTGTATAAATACAGTATATGCATCTATACACTGGATATACACATATACACAGTATATACATCTATACACAGTAGATACACAGTATATACATCTATACACAGTAGATACACAGTCGATGCATATATACACAGTAGATACACAGTCGATGCATATATACACAGTATATACACAGTCGATGCATATATACACAGTATATACACAGTCGATGCATATATACACAGTATATACACAGTCGATGCATATATACACAGTATATACACAGTCGATGCATATATACACAGTCGATGCATATATACACAGTATATACACAGTAGATGCATATATACACAGTATATACACAGTCGATGCATATATACACAGTATATACAGAGTCGATGCATATATACACAGTATATACAGAGTCGATGCATATATACACAGTATATACATAGTCGATGCATATATATACACAGTATATACACAGTCAATGCATATATACACAGTATATACACAGTCGATGCATATATACACAGTATATACACATATACACACAGTATATATATATACATATACACACAGTATATATATATATATATATATACATATACACACAGTATATATATATACATATACACTGTATACACATATACACTGTATATGTATACACATATACACTGTATATACATATACACACACAGAAAAATACATATCTATATACTTACCTTTTAGGGTGACCGGGTGCCTGTTCGGGCGGGTGGGTGGTCTTGCCGGTACTTGTTCGCGGGGGGGGGGCAGTCGGTCAGTCGTTTGTTCGGCCAGGAAGGGGGCGGTCCGAGCGGGAAGTGGGGGGTGGGGGAGCGGTCCGAGCGGAAAGCAGGGGGCGGGTGGTGGTTTGAGCGGGGAGCGGGTAGGCGGGGGGCGGGAGCAGGGGTGATGTCGAGCGGGGAGCAGGGGGCGGGTTTTGCGGGGTCAGCCGTGGTGTTGCTTGTTTGGGCGGGCCGGCTCTGCCATGCATGGCGGCGGGATAGGCGGGCCGGGAAGGGGTCACCTTTGCCGGAGGCGGGGGTTGGCGGGCGCGGAGGCGGAGTCGCCTGTGCCGAAGTGCGGGCGGCTCACCATGCAGCAGAATGGGAGGGCGGGGAGTCCATGTAGAGGGGTGGATGAGCTGGGAGGCGGCTCGGTTGTGCAGGCTGATGGGCGTAGAGGCGCTCTCCTCTGCCTGGGGGCGGCGTGCGGCTTATGAGGGGTGGCGCGGGAGGCGCGATCTGGTGGGTGCCCCTAGGGGGGTGAAGATGGTGAGGGCCCCGGGGCTCGAGCCCCGGGAGCCCCGCCTATAATCCGGCCCTGCCCCTATGGCATGGTCCATGTTGTATTGTCATAGATGTCACTTAGTGGTCACATATGAGGCATAAAATATATGACCACCCCCCTATAGGTACACATTGGGGGTCATTTACTTAGGGCCCAATTCGCGTTTTCCCGACGTGTTACCCAAATATTTCCTATTTGCGCCGATTGTACCTGAATTGCCCTGGGGTTTTGGCGCTCGCGATCGGATTGTGGCGCATCGGCGCCGGCATGCGCGCGACAGAAATTGGGGGGCGTGGCCGAACAAAAACCCGACGTATTCGGAAAAACCGCCGCATTTAAGAACGGAAAATGTGTCGCTTGGGACGCGCTTACCTTCACTCAGCCCGAGCCGGTGAACTCCAGCGCGTTCAGATGCTTTGCAGCGCACCTGGTGGACGGCGGAGGAACTACCTTATTAAATCCCGGCTGCACCCGAATCCGCCGGATCACGAATGGACCGGGTAAGTAAATCTGCCCCAATGTGTGCTGGAATTTATAAAGTGCTTGTATGCCAGTTTCTGGTATACAAGCACTGAAATGATTGCAATTAGTTGCACACTGCTCATCAGAGTAATGGAGGAGACGTCCGGGCATGACGGTTCTGCTCCATTCATCTCTATGGAGCTGACGGAGATTGCTGAGCGCAGCGCCCAGCAATCTCTGTCAGCTCCATAGAGATGAATGGAGCAAAACGGTCATGCACAGCCGTCTGCTCCATTACGCTCATGGCACAACGAGGGGTCCGTCGGAGGTACGTGGGATCTTTGGGGGTAACGGAAAATAGCACCCAAAGTCGGAATTTTTTTGCCATTTTGAAAAATATAAAAAATTCAATAAAAATTGATCAAAAGGTTGTACAGTCCTAAACATGGTAGCATTGAAAACGCCATCAAAAGTCGCACAAAATGACACCACCCACAGCTCCATACACAGAATTATGAAAAAGTTATTATTGACAGAAATTTTTTTGTACAGGTTTTAATTTTTGTAAATGTATGAAAACATTATAAAACACATTTGGTGTCCCCTTGATCGTACCGACCAAAAGAATAAAGTAGACGTCATTTGGGATACACAGTGAAAGCCAATAAAATCCAAGCCCACAAGAAAAGGACTTTTCACTGCATTTTTTTTCCCGCTTCCCAGTGCACGGCATAGAATATTAAATACCATCACCATGAAGTGCAATTTGTTATGCAGAAAACAAGCCATCACAGAGCTCTGTACATGGAAAAATAAAAAAGTTTATAATAAAAATAAGTACAGTAGTAGTAGCCATAGCAGCTGCTATGGGGTCAGCTGTGTCATGGGCCCCAGCATCTGGCCTGGCACATGGTCTTGCTGCGGCAGAGTACCACCAGGTCGTTCCGCAGGTGCGACTAGCCCGTGGTGGCTGCCAAGGTAGTAATGCAGGAGACAATCTGTACCCGGGGTGATGGCAGGAGAATAGCACAGGAAGGCAAACTAGGACACTAGGAATCGCAGGAGCTGGAACATGGATCAGGAACACTGGAACGGACTGGCACACGGGAACGCAGGTACAGAGGAACGGACTGGCACACAGGAACGGAGGTACAGAGGAACGGAGGTACAGAGGAACGGAGGTACAGAGGAACGGAGGTACAGAGGAACGGACTGGCACACAGGAACGCAGGATACACAGGAACGGCCTGACACACAGGAACGCAGGATACACAGGAACGGCCTGGCACACAGGAACGCAGGATACACAGGAATGGACTGGCACACAGGAACGCAGGATACACAGGAACGGCCTGGCACACAGGAACGCAGGATACACAGGAACGTGCTGGCACACAGGAACGCAGGATACACAGGAACGTGCTGGCACACAGGAACGCAGGATACACAGGAACGGCCTGGCACACAGGAATGCAGGATACACAGGAACGGCCTGGCACACAGGAACGCAGGATACACAGGAACGGCCTGGCACACAGGAACACAGGAGACACAGGAACGGCCTGGCACACAGGAAAGGAGGATAAATAGGGGAGTTTTCTCTTCAGGAGAAGGCTTGAAGATCCGACAAGGGTCACAGGAAGGGGCAGGAATTTATATGAGACCAGCTGCAATTATCCTAGGAGACAGACTTGGCATGATCAAAAGACTATTGCGGTGCCAGGGACAGAATGCATCATATCATGGAAGATGATTTCTACTTCACAAAATGTTGCAGAGGCAGCACTAGAATGATTAGAGTGTCAGCTCTTCTATAAATGCATCAGATATTGAATTCTGTCCCCGTTAGTGCATTTAGCACTTTACACTGAACTCTTCATGTTCTTTCCTTTGATATATAGGATATCTACATATATATATATATATATATATATATAGATAATTTGATAAAAACAGCAGATTGATATACAATACCTGGATATAAATATATAGGAGTCGAGATAGTTACATAGATGTGTAGTAGGATGCATATCATATAGCATAGAACTAAGAGATAAAGCCCTGCAGTTACAGATTCTAATTTATAGTATAGTATTACAGTATCATTCAAAACACTTTGCTATCATTACCATTATTTTATTGTGTGAGGGATCTATTGCCTTTGCCTTGAAAATCTGACTGACACTTTGCTGAGGAAAGATTCAGTAGCTGGACAGGATGGATTATTCTCTGTGCACTGTGTAGGAAACAGGAAGGTGTAGTGGGCGGGATGCAGCAGAGCCTGGAAGGTGTAGTGGGTGGGGTTGCCAGCGCCGTGTAGGCTGGAATGGGTGGATACATTCCCTGCTGTGTTTACAGCACAATGCACTGTGGGGAGTGTAGTTTCTGCAGCACAAAAACGTCCATACAGGAAGCTGAGATTTTAAACATTTGCAGGCTGATATGTAACCCCATATGCAGGGAGGATTCAAAGTTTGAATCAAGGTAAGGCATGGTCATTAGGGTGATGATTGATGACTACTGGGAACATCTGGTGAATTTTTATAGTCCCGAATAACCCCTTTAATGTCATTGTGTAGTCTAAAGCACAGGATAAATATGTAAATAAGATACAAAGAACACTTCCTGAAAATTATTGGTGTTAATCTGACACCTGGTGCTTATTTCTTTAATTATCAGAAAACCCTATTTAACTGGCAGCCTAACATTCCAGTATTCACCGACTTTGCAAAAATTGTGTGCCATACCAAAGTGACTCATTTCCAGATGCGGCCAAAAAGGTAACCCTATCAGCCCTAGCAGGAGAAGTTGGTTGTTCCAAGTCTGAGATTTCTAGAATTTGCATCTTTACAACATCACAAAGTCATTCAAGTCCCCCAAAAAGGCTGGTTACCCTCAAAAGACAATGCAAGAAAGGACAAGAAAATGCAGAAAATCTCCATGGGTAATTGTTTCAATACTAAAGCTGGCATAGCTTGCCAGTTCAGCTCTGAACAGGGTAATGGTCTGTCTTGTCATCTTGATGTTTAAGAGCATTTGTACTGAACGCCCACTCTGCAGTGATCAAACCTCTCATTAGCAGAAAGGACCAATAGGCTAGACTCACCTTTGCTGTGGATTCACATGTTCTGTGGACAGAGTGGTCCACAGTTCAATTTAGTGATGAAAATACTCCAGACCCCCTGGAGTCTGCCTTGCTCATGGTGGGAGCACTAGCACCGGATCTTTTGACCTAGCGATGCTCCTTCCATATGCATAAAGGCCATAAAAGTTTACTATAAAATTAAGAATCTCAGCAACCTGACTACTGAACCACTCTGACCGATGATGTAGGACGACACCTGGGAGTGGAGTCTAAGTGGCACCCGGTTTTCACCAGAGTCCGCCGCAAAGCGGGTTGGACATGCTGCAGCTGGATACCACCAGGTCGCTCCACATGCACCACTTTGCTCGCGGTGGGGGCCAAGGCGAGTTGCAGAATCGTAAGTCAGAGATGAAGTTGTGAACAGGCAGGAGATCAGGACAGACAGCATGGGATCAGAGTCAGGAACGTAGCAGGAGGCCATCATGGAAATAAAACAGGCACAAAGATCCATCAGGGTTTGCAGGGAAAGGCAGGCTATTTATAACAACGAGGGGCTACCAGCACCAATCAGCGGCACGCTGGCCCTTTAAGTGACAGGAAGCTGGTACGGCCACACCATAGGGGCCGAGGAAGTACGCCGGACCGCGGGAGACATTGCTGGAGCGCGGTCAGGTAAGTCAGCCGCGGCCATGCTAGGGAACAGAAGGGTAAGCCTGTGATGCGGGACATGGGTCGCAGGAGCACCTGTGACAGGGTGGACATTATTTAAAACTTTACAGTACTTTACATTACATTTTGGGAGACACAAGTGTGTGTGTTCAATCATAGAATGTTATAATTTTCCTGTATTTTTGGTTGCCAAAAGAGACCTTGAGAGTCTAGAGAAAGGGATAGCATGGTGCCTACCTACCTTATTGTTAGACTTATAAAGTATTTTTGTAAGATCGCAATTTGCTTGAGGAAACAGAGACTGAGTTTTGATGGTCAGACTTAAAAAGCATCTTTGGTAGATCCCAATTTGCTTGAGGAAGGAGAGTTTTAAAAGGCCAGCCCTGATAAATTCTATAGATTAAATCCCAAAGGTGCCCTAGGGAGGAGAGGCTAGAAAGCAGCTAGGCCTGATGGCCAGTTGGAGGTAGGAAAGCTTCCCTAGGATATGTGTGCATGTGTGGCAGCTAGAGATGGGCGAACTTGTTGAAATTCGGTCTGACCCGATTCACCGAATTATTTTTTTTAAATTTGATTCGACCTAAATCGAATTATGATGAATCACGTTAAAAAACAGGTATTTCTTGGCTTCAAAGTGCCTGTAGGGTGTTTAAGAATGTTGTGCCATGCTAAAATATGCAAAGGGAGCGTGGTTTGGTCTTCAAAGAATGCTGTGTTTTAGTATGACACGCACATGACAGCCGCCACTCTTAGAATCGCTTCGCAATCAATTCCATGGGCACTTACAGAGGCCAACTTCACTAAATAAGTGAAGCCGGAACGCAGCCTGACAAGGTAATGTCTGTGCAGCTCCAAAGGACTGAGCTGAAGGCCAAGATCCCACTATAATATCAAAGAGTGCACTCTCTTTTTACACTGACATAACATGATTCCATAGATTACCACAGAACCTGTTCTGTTAAACGCGGTTACATTTAGAAACCCCCCAAAGGAGTGGTTGTGCATTGACGTCACTGATCATTTTGCCCTTCTTTTCATCCGTCAGTGTCTGCTTTCAATCGGTCAATAATCCATCAGTATTGTTAAAGCCAAAAACAAACATGAATGGATCCAAAACAGAGATGACCAGTAAATGAGCTATCAATCCTAAGGCTTTTCATTCCTTCTGACAGATGAAATGAGGGGGAAAACCAAACATAATGGCAACGTCATAGAATGGTGAAGGGTGAAAATAGCATTATGGAAATCATAGGGTGTTCCAGGGAGATAGCGGTCATTTGGCAGCAGCATGAGTAGGTCGCTGAGTGGCATAATGAAAAATTATGGAGGTGGCAGAAACATGATAGGCCACAGACTGGCACAATTACAGAGTGTGGAGGTGGCAGCAACATGGTAAGCCAGAGTGGCACAATGACAGAGTGGAGGTGGCGGCAGCAGCAGCAGCTGAAGCCCACAGAGTGGCACAATGCCAGTGTGGAGGTTGCAGCAACATGGTAAACCGCAGAGTGGCACAATGATAGAGTGTAGAGGTGGCATTAGCAGCAGCAGGGGCCCACAGAGTGGCACAGCGATAGATTGTGGAGGTGGCGGTCAATTCGAGTTCCTGGTAAAAATGGTGGGAGGCAGATGGAGAAGCTGGCAGCAGATGTGTGTTATCAGGCGGGTGACAGCATTAGAATAGTGGCTAAAGCAGGTAGTTAGAATCCAGACTCATTTCTCAATGTTTGGGGAAGGTATCATAGCTGATCTAATCTGATGCATAAGGCATTGATGAGTTGAAATCCTGGCCGATCCAAGCCTGATTCATCTTGACAAAGGTCAGTCTCTCCACATTACAGGTGGACAAGCGGGTTCTCCTTGGTGTAACGATGGCCCCCACTGCACTGAGCACCCTCTCTGATGCCACACTACTGGCCGGGCATCAAGTTTGGCTGCCCAGTAGTCCATGGGATCCTCTACCTGGGGTGGTAAAGTGCTGTCCAGGCCACCACCTGCTGGTGCAGGGTATGCTCCATGTCCTGTTGCTGCTGGTGGCGGCTTCCCTCCTCACTAGACAGGTGAAGGAAGTTGCTCATTAAGTACTCCAGACTTAAGCTGCTGCTGTTGGAGCTGCTACTGCCCCTACCCCCCATCTCCCCACATTAGCTGTGGCAGTAGTACGTGAGCGTGAACTGTCTTTTCAGTATTTCTCTATAGTAAGCCAGTTGTTCCTCCCTCTTGGCAGCTGGAAAGAAGTCACCTATTTTTGACCGGTAGCAAGGGTCCAAGAGGGTGGAGAGCCAAATGTCATCCCTTTGCCAGATGGTGACTATTCGGCTGTCACTAATTAGGCAAAGCAGCAAGACAAGTGACTTTATATATACTGCATAGGTGGGGGGAGTGGGTATTCAAAGATAATCAAAAAGTTGCCTGCATACAGAAAAAGGCAATCTGTAGCAAGAAAAAAAGGCTAGTATGCACTGGCATGAAAAAGGTACAAATTTTATTAGAACATTATTCACATAACATGCATTAAGGTAAACCTTAAAAACAATTAAAAAGTGTGAGAACACACATACACAAACAACAAGTGGATCAAGACTGGGTAAATCAATCCACATACAGCCATAAATGTCTGTGGTCAATCCCCACTGCTATTTGGGATATACAGATCCCCCAAAATGGACACCCTGGGATCAGTGGCGTAACGACAGCCGTAAGCAGCTGTAGCGGTTACCACAGGGCTTGTGCTGTTAGAGGGCACAGGATGGACGTGAACCCAAAATGTAATGCTGTTCTCCCCTTCCCTCCCTGTAAACAGCACAGCAGTAACGTCAGCTAAGCTAAACATAGAGACACCCACCTGAGTCGGACGCCCACTCTCCCACCACCTTGACAGTCGGCAACACATACTTCCTGCTGGCACGTACCCCTGCCCGCCTACCTCCATGATTCCCTGCCCGCCCACCAGCAAGTCATCCTGCCTGCCCACCCACCTCCACGATCCCCTTTCCGCCCACCGACTTGTCTTCCTGCCCGCCCGCCGCCATATCCTGCCGCCCACCTGCCTCCACATCCTCCTACCTAACCTCAGGCCTCCACAATCCCCTGCCCGCCTCCAAGATCCCTTGCCCGCCCACCGGCATACTTTATGTGTATATATGCTCTATGTATACACAGTACATGTGTAGATACTGTATAAACTGTGTGTATTTATAATATAAACATTTGTAATTCAGTGTGTAAATATGTTCAATCGTATAAATGTGTCTGTACCAATATGTATATTTTCTTTAAGGTGAAGGGGGATCCCATGCAGAAATCTGCTATGGGGTCCAAGCTCTACTTGTTACTCCCCTGCCTGGGATTGAACCAGATATCACTACAGAAAGTATGTGGATTTTACACAGAATTCTTCCTATTCACTTCAGGAACAAAATAGAACTGCTATTTGTGGCATAAAGATCCCCCAAAACAAACACCCTGAGATTGAAGTTGGAAATGGCTGTGGCATCAAATAAGCCTGCCAGTTGCTGACAGGCTTACAGGTCTGCACATGTGATTGAGGGTGTTCCTTTCTCCTTCCCAGAGTTCTCTGCCCAATGTAACATGTTGTGCTCTTGCCAATGTTGGTAATAAAAGAGGGGAAAAAACTTTGTACCCACAAATCACTGTAAACGTCAAAGTTCTAACCGAATTCCAATTCATTAGAATCAATTCGCCCATCTCTAGTGCCAGCACATTGAGTGGAGCAAATTATGGAGAATTTGCTAGGTATTGGGGGAGGGTAACAGAAATGAATTTATCATTGTTGATAGTAAAAGAAGAGAAGACAAGGTTGCTCTGAAGAAATATTATAAATTGCTGTAGAAGGCAGATGCATGTTTAAAATTGTAAGTTCCAGAGGGAACAAAGAGGCTAGTTGCAGTGAAATGATGGAAATGGAAAAGTGACAGAAAAAGGTTCTTAATTAGAGATGAGCGAGCACTAAAATGCTCGGGTACTCGTTATTCGAGACAAACTTTTCCCGATGCTCGAGTTCTCGTCTCGAATAACGAGCCCCATTGAAGTCAATGGGAGACTCGAGCATTTTTCAAGGGGACCAAGGCTCTGCACAGGGAAGCTTGGCCAAACACCTGGGAACCTCAGAAAAGGATGGAAACACCACGGAAATGGACAGGAAACAGCAGGGGCAGCATGCATGGATGCCTCTGAGGCTGCTTAATCGCACCATTATGCCAAAATTATGGGGAACAGCATGGCCATGACAGAGTGACTGAATGAGGCTAGATAGCATCTAAAACATGCAATAATTGACCCTGACACTATAGGGGACGGCATGCAGAGGCAGCGGCAGCAGTGGCAGGCTACAGAGTCTCATGGCGACATACCCTAAATGGACTCAGGTTTCACCAAAGGAGGTGAAATGATTTCCTATGTGAACAAAAGGTTGACGGTATATTTAGTCGATAACACAGCATGGTGGCGACATAGTGACCAAGTTCCATAACGTATCTGGTGAAACACCCGAAAAATGAGCCTGACACAGCTCTTTTGATAAGGGGACGACATGTGGAGGCAGCTATGGAGACGACTTCCATGATTAAGAGCGACAGTATGGGGCATCCATATTGCGCTGCTATGATTGCAACATCAGGTCTCCAGCATGGCGGCGACAGATGGGCCGCATTCCACTATGTATCTGGTGAAACACCTGAAAATTCTGCCTGACACAGCTCGTTTGATAAGGGGATGATGTGCTGCATATCCTCTCATGCTCCAGCGTCTGGGGTATAGAGAGTTGAAATGAGACATTGGTGGACGCTGTGGAGGATCGTGGAGGCAAAATGGACAGGAAACAGCAGGGGCAGCATGCATGGATGCCTCTGAGGCTGTCTAATCTTGGGATGGAGCTGGCGGTCCACTGCCAGGCGAGCTTGTCCAAGCCTCTGTCTCTCCGCTCCTCCCCACCCAAAATGGGCCTGGGGGCCAGAAGCGTTTACTTTGAAAAAATTATAATTTTCAAAGCAGGCCGGGACATTTGAATATTTCACCTAGGAATAATGGAATAGCATAGTGGTTCTATTTTTAATTGTTTTTACGGAAATGGTTCCATGATTAAGAGCGACAGTATGGGGCATCTATATTGCGCTGCTATGATTGCAACTTCAGGTCTCCAGCATGGCGGCGACAGATGGGCCGCGTTCCACTATGTATCTGGTGAAACACCTGAAAATTCTGCCTGACACAGCTCGTTTGATAAGGGGATGTATGTATCCCCTTTATCCATACGTTTGTATGGAGGCAGTGAACTAGTAGTAGATTAAAGGTGCTGCAGTTAAAACTATGTTAGTTGGATCTTGAGATGGAGCTGGCGCTCCGCTGCCAGGCGAGCTTTCGCAAATCCAAGCCCCTGTCTCTAGGCTACTCCCCAAACAGCACTTCTAAGAACCTTTTGTATAAGATCAAGTGTAGTAGCGTTCTTATAAGTTTAGGATATGGCGGGTGAGGGGAATGTAAACAGATGCGCAAGAAGCGCTGAAATAATTTTGCTAAATGATAAAAGTTTGCCAGTATATTTTGTGGATTACACAGCAGGGTGGCGACAAAGTTAACAAGTTTGATGTGGAATCCATGAAAACAACCCAAAATTCTGCCTGACACAGTTCGTTTGATAAGGAGAACATGTATGGAGGCAGCTATATGGACTACTTTTGGAGGCAGCTATGGCGATGACGTGTGGAGGTAGCAATGGAGACAACGTGTGGAGCCAGCTAAAAAGACGACATGTGGAGGCTGCTATGGAGACAATTTAATTTGGATAGTGCCTGTATGTGGCAGTCCAAAAAAGTTTTCAAACCAGAGGAGCAGGTAGGTGGTCCTCCAGAAAAATAAAATAAATTGAGTGCCTGTATGTGGCAGTCCAAAAAAGTTTTCAAACCAGAGGAGCAGGTAGGTGGTCTTCCAGAAAAATTAAATAGATTTAGTGCCTGTATGTGGCACTCCCAAAAATTGCTTAAAACAGAGGAACGGGTCGGTGGCCCTTCAGAAAAATTAAATATATAGAGTACTATAGCTAGAGCCAGTTGGCTCTGGCAAAAAATAGCCAGTTTCCTATGCTTTAGTGTACAAAGAGGAGGAGAAGGAGGACAATGAGGAGGAGGAGTGCATACATTATTCAGGTTGAGCCACCTGGTGGAGAATGAAAATCCGGAGAAATCCAGGCTTTATTCATCTTGATAAGCGTCAGCCTGTCAGCGCTGTCAGTCGACAGGCGTGTACGCTTATCGGTGATGATGCCACCAGCTGCACTGAAAACCCGCTCGGACAACACGCTAGCGGCAGGGCAGGCAAGAACCTCCAAGGCGTACAGCGCCAGTTCGTGCCACATGTCCAGCTTTGAAACCCAGTGGTTGTAGGGAGCTGTGTGATCATTTAGGACGATGGTATGGTCAGCTACGTACTCCCTCACCATCTTTCTGTAAAGATCAGCCCTACTCTGCCGAGACTGGGGACAGATGCTGTGGAGGATCGTGGAGGCGAAGATGGGATTTTCGCACGGGAGGTGTTTGGGCCGTGGTCCTGGGAAGGGGGCTGACTAGCAGATGACACAGGGGAAGGAGCAGTGGTGTGCCCGGCCAGAGGTGAACGGGCTTGGTGCCATTGAGTGGGGTGTTTAGCATTCAGATGCCTGCGCATACTGGTGGTAGTTAAGCTAGTAGTGGTGGAACCCCTGCTGATCCTGGTTTGGCAAAGGTTGCACACCACAGTCCGTCGGTCATCCGGTGTTTCTTTAAAGAACCTCCAGACTTCTGAAAATCTAGCCCTCGCCACGGGAGCTTGACTACGGGCAACATTTGGCGCTGATGCACCAGCTCTGGCCCTGCCTCTCCATCTGGCCCCACCACTGCCTCTTCCAACCTGTTCTGCTATAGGACTCCGTCTCAGAAGCACTGTGTTCACCCGGCCTATCAACCCAGCTTGGGTCTGTCACCTCATCATCCTCCGATCCCTCAGTCTGCTCCCCCCTTGGACTTCCTGCCCTGACAACAACTTCACCACTGTCTGACAACCGTGTCTCCTCATCGTCCGACACCTCTTTACACACTTCTTCCACTACGTCAATAATGTCATCATCACCCACAGACTGTGACTGGTGGAAAACCTGGGCATCGGAAAATTGCTCAGCAGCAACCGGACAAGTGGTTTGTGACTGTGGGAAGGGTCCAGAAAACAGTTCCTCACAGTATGCCGGTTCAAATGGGAGGGGGCAGACTGGGGGGAAGGAGGCTGAGGTGGAGGCTGAGGTGGCTAGAAGCATTGTCCGCAATCCACGACATCACCTCTTCGCACTGTTCTGGCCTCAACAGTGCTCTACCACGAGTCCCAGTAACTTGAGACATGATGAACCTAGGGAGTGTAGCTCTGCGGCGTTCCCCTGCTCCCTCATCAGCAGGTGGTGTCTCACCCCGCCCAGGACCACGGCCTCTGACCCCTGCAGTAGTTGGACTCCCACGTCCACGCCCTCGTCCTCTACCCCTAGCCCTCGGGTTAAACATTTTCCAAATTAAAGTGTAAACTTTTAATTTTTTTTTGTGTTTATTTTTTTTTATTTTTATTTTTTTTTTTAACAAAACGATGCTATCCTATTGCTATGGCTAGTTTCTAACCTACACTGACAGCACTCAACTGGATTTTGTGCTGTGCCTAATGAGTTTGAGCTATAAAATGAAATAAAGGTAAAAAAAATAAAAAAATAAATAAATCAGCAGACTCTGCCTAATTCTAATCAAACCCCTAATAAATTGTCCCACTTCGGTGTTTGAGGTGGATATGCGTTTCACTAAGAGCTAAACACAACAGTCGCAGGTCTCCCAGCAAATTCCTCACAATATGGTACTAACTGCACTACTAATGCCAGCAAGCCCAGCCACAAGCAAACAAAAAAAAGGAAAATATAACGCTATTGTAGGCCTAAGTAAGCCGTTGGGGTTCTCCTATGGCTATTTTGTAGCCTACAATGAAAGCACACTGCTTTGCAAGATGAGTTTGAGCTATAAAATGAAATAAAGGTAAGAAAAAATAAATCATCAGACTCTGCCTAATTCTAATCAAACCCCTAATAAATTGTCCCATTTTGGTGTTTGAGGTGGATATGTGTGTCACTAAGAGCTAAACACAACGGTAGCAAGTCCCCCTGCAAATTCCTCACAATATGATACTAGCTGCACTACTAGTGCCAGCAAGCCCAGCCACAAGCAAATAAAAAAAAAATGTATAACGTTATTGTAGCCCTAAGAAGGGCTGTTGGGTTCTTGTAGAATCACTCCTGCCTAACACTATTCTAATAGAACAGCCTAACGCTTTCCCTGACCAGCAGCAGCTCTCTCCCTAGCGGCATCCAGACACAGAATGATCCGAGCAGCGCGGGCAGGGGCTAGTCTATTCCAGGGTCACCTGATCTGGCCAGCCAACCACTGCTATCAACGTGTAGGGTACCACGTCATGCTGGGTGGAGTGCAGAGTCTCCTGGCTAGTGATTGGCTCTGTTTCTGGCCGCCAAAAAGCGAAACGGCGGGAGATGCCATTTTCTCGAGCGGGCGAAGTATTCGTCCGAGCAACGAGCAGTTTCGAGTACGCTAATGCTCGAACGAGCATCAAGCTCGGACGAGTATGTTCGCTCATCTCTATTCTTAATGCATTGAACAAGAGCAGGCAACCAACAACTATAGGAGCGATTATGCTGAATGAGTGTTATGATGGTGATCACAGTCCTAAGATGGAGAGACAAAAGGCAAAAACTCTGACCAGAGAGGGACATGTGCTGTGTGCCGGGCACCTAGACCAAACCCCCACACTGGAATATATACAATATATACAATCCCAATTGGATTCCCTGAGCTGTCTCTTTTCATATACTGTAGGTGTTATGAGTTTTATTCCATTATACAGTCCTGCAGATTATGACAAAGATATAAATATTTGTTTTGTCTATATCGTGTATAGTGCTAATGGTATTTCATCAGAGTTGTTAGATGTGAGGGAAGTCCAGCACACAGTTGTAAAGATTGTCCTTTGCAGGCTTAGACCTGGAAATCCTTTTATATTATGTTTACGAACTTCATGTATGTTACAACTTACATATAGCTCATAGTCAGTGATGTACAGTGAAATCATGTGACCTGTGCATTAACAGCTGGTATATTAATTAGATCATGGTACCTGGCGTCTCAAGTCTGCATGGAATACATGGTGTGCTAACCGACACACTGCACATTGCCAGAACTACCTATCGCGTATGTTCATTGTTGAAATCAAACTATGGCGGCCATTAGAACGCAGAATTATAGTAGTGCTCTATATTATGGAAAATTATAGCCGGGCAACCAAAAAACCTTAATAACGTAAGTAGAGCCCAGTAATTATTATGAATAAACTATCCCAGGATATCAACCCCACGGATTTTGGTAAATAAGATACTGGGTCGGCCATATAGCTAGTTCGGCTCTAGAACAGAGTACACATTATGGAGCAACACTTACCACAAATTAATGCAGTCAGTCACTCACTGAAGTGACTGCAAACACTACTTATAACCGGGGATATATTTCCTTTTTCAGGAAAGTCTGATAAGAACAAGAAGCACAATCCAACTTTTATGAACAGAGTAGAAATTACAAGACTGCTCTTATGTTCAGCACTCGGGCACAATACAAATTTTTTTTTAAAGAGACATCAGTGATTGATCTTCCATAGCAGTGGTTGAAGGTGAGTATCAAAGCAATCTAAGAGTTCCATGATGCTCCCTGCGGCTCCTCGTCATTCGTCTCGTCCTACTTAGAAGAGCCGGCAGAGACATGCGTTCTGCCCGCCAGAGCACACTATGAGCAGCGGTGGCAAAATGGTAAAATTAGGGATCTCGGCTTCTACTCAGGTGGATTTATACTCAAGTATATATGGTAATAAGTGAAAACTTCATCAAAGATTGAACAATAACATAAACTGCTTATTCAGAAAATGAAAAAAATCAATTTACACCAAAATTGTAAATTAGATCTTGCTTTATCTTGACTGGATAAGGGATGGTTTATTTTGAAGGTCTTTTTTGTGGTTCATAAAATGTATTTATTAACTTATAAAAACTCGGAGAGGAGGCTGGAGATCACCATCATCTTGTGCAATGTAAATTTTCAGGCATTTACTTGCAGCATAAAAAAAAAATATTTCATAGTTAATATGATTATGGAGATACCAAATGTGTGTAGGTTTTTATGCTTTAACACTATGCTGTATTGTTATTGTTGTTGCCCTTGGACATACATAAACCAGGGGTACTTACTCCTTAGATCGTGTGGCTGTGGTAACCCTTTTATATTTGTTAACCATGGCCTCCTTCCTTCTAAAATCAACTTTCATAATTATACAAATGAAGGGGCATTACAAGAGAAAAATGTAATAAGCTTCTAAGAGGAAGGAAGTGTAAGGATGCACCTGGGAGAGAATATGATCGTTTTGTATCTGGATTTTTTAAAAGAATTTGATATTGTAAATACTATTGGGAAATGAGAAAAATATGATAGAAAACAGTTGCCATTATGTGATTCTGCAGTCATCTGTATTGCGCACTGAAACAAAAGTAAAAAAAAGAATGAAAACATTTAAATAAACTTAAACATTCAAATCACCCCTTTTGCTAGAACACATGTATACACTACTTTTTAAAAATTTCAAATAAAAAGTGATCATCTTACAGTTGTCAAAACGATATCAATGATATCATTTTATTTAATGCACAGTTTTTAAACCAAACCAAAAACTATATACATTTTTGATCCTCGTAATTTTACTGACCCAAAGAATAAAAGAGAGGTGCTATCTGTCACCGATTGCGGTTCTTAAAGAGGTTGTCTGCTTTCAGCAAATAATTGATATTGCTTGTTTAAGGGAAAGTTGTCCAATTTGCCAATATACTTTCCATAACATAATCTGTCTATGTTGATGTGATGGACATGCAGGTGCATGAGCCATTATTATCACAGATAGAGTTGGGCGAATCGATTCGAACTAAGTGGAATTCGATACGGAAAATTTGATTAATCACAAACCTGAAGTTTACGCTGATTCGTGGGAACAAAGGTCTTTTTTCCCTCTTTCTTTAGCACGAGCACAATGGGGCAGACTTACTTACCCAGTCCTGTCGTGATCCCGTGGTGCGTTGTCCGAAAAGGATTCGAGTCTGCCATGATTCACTAAGGTCGTGCGTCCAATTTCCTGCATGTGTTGCTTCTGCGCTGAGATCTGCCGGAATTCACCTTCTTCTTCCTGGTGCGTGTGAGTGCTTGATCTTGCGACACAATTCCATTTTTAAATTCCAGGGTTTGTCTGAATCCGTCGGATTGTCGGACGGCACACCCACCAATTTCTGCCACATGTAAGCCGGCGCCGATGTGCCACAATCTGATCGCGTGCGCCAAAAACCCGGGGCAATTTGGCGCAAAATGGAAATATTCAGGAAACCCGACAGAATTGCATAACCCTTGATGACATCTGCAGACCTGTTGACCAATCAGCGACTGGCAGGCTTATGTCACACAGCCCATTTTCAATCTCAGCACTTCAAACAGCATGTGCTGTCTGTAGCGTCTAGCTGCTGTTACTGTACTGTGCTGTAGCAATTTCATCTCCAATCCCAGGGTGTGCATTTAGGGGGATCTGTATATCCCAAATAGCAGTTCTTTTTAGTTACTGAATCCAATAGGAAGAAATCTGTTTCATATCCACACTGCTGCTGTAGTGATTTGTGGACCACTCTCAGGGTGTACGTTTTTTTGCATCTTTATAACGTAAACAACAATATTTTTTTGTTGCTAAAGTTGAGAGCAAGAAATACGTGTCACATCTACCTTGTTTATAGAGAGATTTCTGCTCCTCTCTCAGGGTGTGCATTGTGGGGTATCTGTATATTCCAATACTTTTTGTTGCTAAAGTTCAGAGCAACAAAAAAGTGTCAAATTCATGTACTTTATAGAGTGATTTTCGCTATACTTACAGGGTGTCCATTGTGGGGTATCTGTATAACGCAAATTCCAATACTTTTTGTTGCTAAAGTTCAGAGCAACAAATAAGTGTTTATAGAGTAATTTTTGCTCCACTTACAGAATTTCCATTGTGGGGTATCTGTATAATGCAAATTCCAATACTTTTTGTTGCTAAAGTTCAGAGCAACAAATAAGTGTAAAAATCAAGTACTTTATAGAGTGATTTTCACTCCAATTAAAGGATGTCCTTTGTGGGGTATCTGTTTAACGCAAATCTCAATACTTTTTGTTGCTAAAGTTCCAAGCAACAAAAAAAGTGTCAAATTCACATAGTTTATACAGTGATTTTCGCTCCAATTACAGGGTGTCTGTTGTGGGGTATCTGTATAACAAAAATTCCAATACTTTTTTGTTGCTAAAGTTGAGAGCAACAAATAAGTGTCAAATCCACGTAATTGATTAACAACTTTGTCAGACAGAAAGGTGACAGATGGAACAGGCAGAGGTAGCAGGACAGTAAGGGGACGTCGCAGCAGGGATAACTCTGTGAGGCCAGAACTGTCGTTGTCATCTAGTGGTAGTGTGTTTATCAACAACCCAAAGGTTATTGATTGGTCGACTAGGTCACTAATTCCTCAAATAACAGCTGACAACCCCAGCCAAGAGTCCGTGGGTTCGTCAGATACAACAACTAGTGGGCATGAGCCAGGAGCCGGTCAGCCAGAGAGCAACTAGGTGGTCTGGGATCAGCGTCACTATTCAGCGAAGATGAAGTATTTGAGGACAGTCAGCAGCTGCTTGGCAGTGAAGAGATGGGGCAGACATCTTCTGCTTCGTGCAGTAGGCAGGCTGTGCATACTAACACCATTGAGGAGAGTAGCAGTGACAGGGAAACGCAAATTGATGATGATGTAGCCGATCGCACTTGGGAGCCAGGTGTAACAAGAGATTCATCATCGTTGGGGGAAGAGAGAGTGTCAGCTTGCTTGTCAGGCAGCGTAGAAGGCAGCAAGTCGCTACTGCAGATATGTGTCAGCAGGACACAGTGCGACACATACCATTTCAGCCAGTCAAGGCTCCAGCACCTCTGCCAAAGGGAGCTGTTCGTCTTTGACATCATCTCTTGGTCCAGGTGCTCCTGCTCCTTGCCGCGCATGGCAGTCATTGAAAAGGGCGATTACAAAGAGACAACTGTGTGCGTCTAGTCATCCAAAGGTGCAGAAGCTGACCGTGTTCATGTCCATCTTGTTGGTACTGCAGTCCATCCGTTTCCAAGTCGTGTACTCTTTCATTTAGAGAACTAATGGCGTGTGCCAAACCGAGGTGGAGACTTCCAAGCCGCAATTTTTTTTCCAAAAAGGCACTGCCAGCCATTCACAAATATGTAGAATGGAAGGTGCATGGCAGCGTGGACGTGTGGAGCTCTAACTACGGTCAGGACCAGTACATGTCCTTTACGGCTCACTAGGTGAATGTGCTGCCCGACCAGCAACACCAACAAGCAGGGGGCGCCGCATTCTCTTCCACGTTGTCAAACTGCTTCTCCTGTGCCAATGTCCGCCTCCTGCTTCTCTACCACCAACTCACCCTACACAAGTCTAAGTGCTGCACCATCATACCACATGTGTCACACAGGGGTGAAATTGCTCCATGTCAAGCAAGAAGACTTTCTCCGCGACAATTGAAAATCAGAACCATGGTGACAAATAATGGGAGGAACATGCTGTCCGCACTGGCCCGAGGAGGGAAGGTCCATGCGCCCTGCATGGCGAAAGTGTTCAATCTGGTTTTCAACAGATTCCTGAAGTATTTCACCCATCTGCAAGACATTTTAAAAATGGTCAGGAAACTGTGCATGCACTTCAGCCATTCTTACAAAGTCAAGCACACCCTCCTTGAGTTGCAGCTTCCATATGTTATACCACCTGTATGAACAGATAAAAGCCATTAATGATTTTTTGATTATGCAAGTGGAATGGAGTATTCCCCAGTGTAACATTGATGTCATCCACTAGCAGCTCATACGTGACACCTGCCATTTGCTCAGGCCCTTTGAAGAGGCCACGTTTTTTGTCAGTCGCCAGGACTGTGGGATGAATAACGTCATTCCACTGCTTCATGTCCTGGAACTCATACTGTAAAATCTGTCTGGTCAGGGCACTGGAGAAGTGGAGACTACATTACATGGCCACATGAGTCCGGTGGTGGCTGAACTGAAGGAGTAGGAAGAGGAAGAGAGCAGTCTCTGGTGAAATCAGTGGTTTTTCCAGTCAGGTGTTAAGAGAGGAGAAGCAGGAGCATCCGGAGGAGGTAGAAGACGAGGCAGATGACCCTGAAGCAATGTGGCAATATACAGTGGAGATGGAGGCCGGGAGTCCCTCAGAGTCACTTGCGCAGATGGCTCGTAGCATTCTGCTTTGCCTAACTAGTGACAGCCAAATAGTCAACATCCAGCATATGGACTTTTGGCACTCCACCCTTTTCGATCCCCACTACCGGTCAAAAATGGGTGACTTTTTTCCAGCTGCTGAGAGGGAGGAACAGCTGGCATACTATAGAGAAATACTGTGCACACAATTGGCTGCAGCCTATGTGCACCATTGTCCGACCTCTGTAATGTCAGACCGCGGGATTCCTGGCAGTGATCGCTCACATACTACTGCCACAGCTGCTGTGGGGAGATAGGGGCAGAGGAGCAGTAGCAGCTCCATCAGCAGCAGCTTAAGTCTGGATTCCTCAATGAGCAACTTCTTTTACCTGCCTTGTGAGGAGGGTAGCCACCACCAGCAGCAGCAGCAGGACATGAAGCAGACCCTGCACCAGCAGGTGGTGGCCTACTTGGAGAGCACTTTACCACCTCAGGTAGAGGATCCCATGGACTACAGGGCAGCCAAACTTGATACATGGCTGCAACTTGCGGAGTTTGCATTAGTGAAGCTGTCCTGCATGGCCAGTAGTGTGGCATCAGAACGGTTGTTCAGTGCAGCGAGGGGCCATTTTTACCTCAAGGAGAACCCTCTTGTAGACCAGTAATGTGGAGAGACTGACCTTTGTCAAGATGAATCAGGCTTGGATCGGCCAGTATTTCAACTCACCAATGCCTTATGCATCAGATTAGATCAGCCATGATGCCAAACATTGTGAATTGAGTCTCGGTTCTAACTACCTGCCTCAGCCACTATTCTGATGCTGCCACGCGCCTGATTACACACATCTGCCTCCTACTATCTTTGCACAGGAATGGAATTGTCCGCCACCTCCATACTATATCATTGTACCACTTTGTGGGCTCCTGCAGCCCCTGATGTCACCTCCACACTATATCATTGTGCCACTCTGTGGGCTCCTGCTGCTGCTGAGGCCGCCTCCAGACTCTATCATTGTGCTACTTTGTGGCTTTCCATGTTGCTGCCACCATGTTTCTGCCACCTGTTGGCTCCTGCTGCTGACACCACCTCCACACTATATCATTGTTCCACTCTGTGGGCTCCTGCTGCTGCTGAGGCCACCTACGCATTATATCATTGTGCCACTCTGTGGCTTTCCATGTTGCCGCCATCTCCACACCTCTGACCTCATGCTGCTGCTGGTGCCATCTTTGCAGTTCTTTTTTGGCAAAGACCTGATATTTTCAGGAAAGCTGTAATGTATTATTGATTTGGTTTGGTACAAAGCCCAACTTTGTGTTTCGGTTCAGCTCAACACTAGTGCTATCTCAACTTCAAATTGAAAGCTATAAAAATAAAGCCCATCATAATGTGGCACAATGTTCTGATGCACTGTAGCGCAGTTGCTCTGGCATCAGTGCTGATGGCAGCGCTGCTATATGTGTACACACTGGCACTGATGCCAGAGCTGCTGCACATGCACACAACTCTGATGAAGAAGTGAACATTGGGAGCAGTTTGAATAGTGTGTTGTGGATGTGCAGGTAGGAAGGCCTGCAGAGACTAGCTTTTTCTCCCACTGCTTGGAAAATGTACTTATTAGCTGGCTAAAGTTTAGCTTAGTTGATTAGATAAAGTTAGATTAAGCAGGCAAATCCGGCACATCTGGAAACAGCAAGAGGCCGGAGCCTGCGGACAGGACTGAATCGCCTCACGCCAGCCCACTTCCTTCTGTCAGTGCCCACCCTACGGCTGGCCACGCCTGGCAAGGAGATGGTGGAAAAGGGAAAATAAGCGAAAGTGCTAGTAGAAGCCCTGTGGCGCAGAAGCCTTGATGTAAACCCTCCATGAGTTTGTCTGTGTGATTTTTTTGCATACACATTATATAATCTATACTTATATTTTCACATCCAATTTGAAGCAGACATCAATACTTTCAATGTAGCACACAGGTTTCCGTGTGCAATTAAAAACACAGTAAATTTAGAAAACAGTTACATCTGTAAATTATGTGAGACCAGTGAAGTATGAGCAGATAATTGTCTTAGCTGTTAGTTCATTATTAGTAGATTCAATTGAAACTGGAAGAGAATGAAGTCAAATTATTTTATTTGGTTTAAATAGTAATGATTCAAATCATATTTAATAAAAGTCTACAATTTTCTTCAGAGATCCAACTTTGGTATTTGGCGATCCCCAGCTGGCAGATCTTCTGTATTCACCTGGTCTAAGGAAATACTGATTTCCCTTAAAACCAGGTTCTTCAAAAAAGATCCAGTAGCCATCAAGAACGTTGCAGGATAAAACACTATTTGTATGGAAGCTTTCCTGAACATTTGAACAGTCATTTACATACTCCTTCATTTGGCCTCGGAACTCTTCTCTGTCATACAATCTGATTCTGTAAGATCCACGATGCTGCAGGAAGGAGAAATAGAGGAAGATTTAATCATGCAAAATCCAAACACCATATCAGCTGACATTCTTTAAAAGCTAAAACAACATTTCAGTAAACACTAGGTATTTGAGCACATTTTTCTATTTTTTGATAACAATGATGTTATGTTATGCAATATAAAGTTTCATGAATCAAAACAACTAATGTTCGCCATCAATAAATGAAGACTTACTTGTGGAATTGAATGGCAAGATCTAATGGAATCATTCAAACCCAGCCAACTCTGATAGTCAGGATACTCTCCCCTTTTGAGGTAGTACTGATGTCCCATATAGTTAGAACGTTCATAGATTACCCAGCATCCACCTTCTACCCGGATTGAATTGCAACGAACAAAGAAACCATGAAGATCTGCATTATCTCCTGAGCATTCATGGGACTTTCCTTGAAAGTCCCTGTCTTCGTAGAAAATAATCTGTTGAGAAATTATTACAACATCTAATAATTATCTATTGCTGATTCTAAGGTAAAATAAATATAATAAAAAAATCTGTCCACTATTATCTTCTTACCTTTCCCATGATGAGGAGTCTGATCTAAGTGCTGAAGGTGCCTGAAAGTGAAGCCTTATATATAACAGGTCAGGGAGCTCAACTGCTTTCCCCATACAAATGGACTCTATTCACAATAAAGGTGTATTATATGTGATCTTGTTTTGTATTTTACTGCATGACTGTACTTTACAAAGGTTGTGCTGACTTCAATAGTTCTAAATCCTACATAGAAAGCAACTAATTATAGTCACATGCATTCTGGATAGAAAGAGAGAACACTCTGGCATTGTGACAAATTGGCCATTACGTTTTACAGAATAACATATTAAAATTACATTTAAAAATGTAACTATGTATGGATACTGTGTTCACCTTTGCTGTGATTAAGTACACCTTATAATTTAGATTATTTAAACACTATGCATGTAATCCACAAAATAAAAATAGTTAAAAAAAACAATATAGCAATTCCTTACACATAAAGAAGTAACCCTATAGATGACAGATGCCATTACATATCATAAGGTTAGTCAGATAGAAAGGGACAATAGAAGGCAATTGCTGTCAGTGTCTGTATGATTTTCAACTGGGTTGTCTGGGTTGTGAATATGCAATTGCAATATTACTATTACCATCTGTATATAAAAGTATTGTATAGATAAAAAGTCAGCGCTGACCAAAAGGTAACAATTATTTAACAATGATTATTTAACAAGGCAGTAAGAGATTGAGCATTTAACATTATATGCAGGTATTAAAGCTATACAGTATGACTCTTTCATTACACAAGCTGCATTAATCTCATGACAATTATAGTGACACCATAGATGAGCCTTCTTTAAAAAAAAATTGTATGTGTAGTTCCGAAGTACTTTGAGGGGTGCAGTAAATGTCAACTGATGTATAAACACACAATAAACACTTTGAACCAAGTCTGCAGGTTAACCAATTTGATTTACCTTATTGTCTTAGGGAGCATGTTTGTGTTTTTCTTATTTGTTATGGTGGCATCCAGAGGGTTCCTGTCCTCCCGCGATTCCTGCTGCAGAAAATGTCTTCGGTAAAAATCGCCGTGAGTCCTTGTAATCCCCACACACCAGAAAAGAAGAAGAATAAAAACAAGAAGTACTGAACTCCAAAGAGGGGTCGCTCCGGCCAGTAGTTAGCCCCGTGTTCAGTCTCCAAGAAACCGCTCAAGTGACGTCACTTGACTACGGAAAGTCACTATGTCCAAAAAATGACTACGTGTTTCGAAAGCTAGAATCAGCTTTGTTCAGCAGGGAGAATGTCAGAGGCTGAGGTGGTAACTGCCTCATATTTATAGGTTCCAAGTAGCAATATTCTAATTTCCCTTGTTACATTCCTTCACTTTCTTCTCAAGTGCGGGCTAATTGTACCTCACTCCCAGCAGATATTGAGAGACTAGTTATATAATTATAAATGAAAACAGTAGGATATTAAAAAATATGTGCAAAATTTGCATTCTCAATGCAAAATCTTTATTAAATAATTCCTAAAAACGATTGTAAGCACGGAAGTGGATGCAATCAAATACTGGAATGTACATTATAAAAATAATAATTTATATAGCTGCCTTACAGGGATGGATTAAGGTTGGTGGGGGCCCCTGGGCACAAAACATGGTGGGGGACCCCATTGAATGTAGTCCATACAGGGCACAGCAAATGCTGTATACCACTCCCCAGCAATAACTATATACAGCCTCCCCTGTAATCACTATATACAGTGCCCAGTAATCACTATATACATCCCCAGACATCACTATAAAAAGCTCCCCCAGCAATCGCTGTATACAGCCCCCCAGTAATCAATGTATACAGCCCCCCAGCAATCCCTATATACAGCTCCCCCAGCAATCACTATATACAGCTCCCCCAACATTCACTATAAAAATCTCCCCCAGCATTAACTATATACAGCTCCCCCAGCAATCACTGTATACACCTCCCCCAGCAATCACTGTATACAGCTCCCCAGCAATCACTATATACAGCTCCCCCAGCAATCACTATATACAGCTCCCCCAGCAATCACTGTATACACCTCCCCCAGCAATCACTGTATACAGCTCCCCAGCAATCACTATATACAGCTCCCCCAGCAGTCACTATATAAAGCTCCCCCAGCAATCACTGTATACAGCTCCTCCAGCAATCACTACAGCCCACAGTAATAAATATATATGGCTCCCCAGCAATAACTATATGCAGCCCCCAACATTACCTATATACAGTCCCACAGCATTAACTATATACAACCCCCTAAAATAACTATATAACTATATACAGACTCCCTATAATAATTATATACTGACCCTATAGCGAAGCACAGAAGAAAGATGAGGGCGGCACAGTGAAGTGGATTCAAGTCCAGGTGGGTGCAAGCTCTTTGGGCCTGACTCAGGGCACCAGAAGGATCCAAAAGAAATAGCAGGAGAGCAGCACTCCGTGTTGAGTAATGTTTATTCAAGCACCAGTGGCAAAGACATGCAACGTTTCGGCTAGCTCAATGTAGCCATTTTCAAACGTTGCATGTCCTTGCCACTGGTGCTTGAATAAACATTACTCAACACGGAGTGCTGCTCTCCTGCTATTTCTTTTCTGACCCCTATAGCTATATACTGCCTCCCTATAATAACTACAGTCCCCCTATAATAACTATATAATGCCCCCTATAACTATATAGAGTCCCCCTATAATAACTATATACAGCCTCCATATAATAACTATACATTCCTCCTATAATAACTATATACAGTCCCCTAGAATAACTATATACAGCCACCATATAATAACGAAACACAGTCCCCCTATAATAACTATATACAGCCCCCTATAATAACTATATACTGCCCCTATAACTATATTCTTCCTCCCTATAATAACTATATACAGTCCCCCTATAATAACTATATACAGGCCCCTATAACTATATACAGCCGCTATAAAAACTATATACACCGCCTATAATAACTAAATAAGGTCCCCTTATAATAATTATATACAGTCTCCCTATAATAATTACATACAGACACCCTAAAATGATTTACTGTCCCCTATAACTATATACTGCCTCCCTATAATTACTACATTCTGCCTCCCTATAATAACTACATACAGTCCCCCTATAATAACCATATACACAACTTATAATAACTATATGCAGTCCCCCTATATGAATTATATTTAGACCCCCTAGAATAACTTAATACAATCCCCCTATAATCACTATATACAGTCCCCCTATAATCATTATATACAGTCCCCCTTATAATCACTATATACAGTCCACATATAATAACTAGAGATGAGCGAGCACTAAAATGCTCGAGTGCTCGTTATTCGAGACGAACTTTTCCAGATGCTCGAGTGCTTGTCTCGAATAACGAGCCCCATTGAAGTCAATGGGAGACTCGAGCATTTTTCAAAGGGACCATGGTTCGGGAATAAAATTAATTGAAAAAAAATGTCTTCTGATAAGTTAGCAGATGTATGCAAACATCTGCAATCTATTCTTCACTGTTCCGCGCGTATATTATCTCCCGACAAGTTAGCAGATGTGAAGAACAGTGAAGAATAGGATCATTTAAGTGAAAAACACAGTGAAGAATAGATTGCAGATGTTCGGCACATCTGCTTACTTGTCGGGAGATACGCTGTCTCCGTGCCCCGCTGTCTCCGTGCCCCGCTGTCTCCGTGCCCCGCTGTCTCCGTGCCCCGCTGTCTCCGTGCCCCGATGTCTCCGTGCCCCGCTGTCTCCGTGCCCCGATGTCTCCGTGCCCCGATGTCTCCGTGCCCCGCTGTCTCCGTGCCCCGATGTCTCCGTGCCCTGCTGTCTCCGTGCCCCGCTGTCTCCGTGCCCCGATGTCTCCGTGCCCCGATGTCTCCGTGCCCCGATGTCTCCGTGCCGCTCCGTGCCGCTCCCCGATGTCTCCATGCAACGATGTCTCCGTGCGGCTCCCTGCCGCTCCCCGATGTCTCCGTGCCCCGATGTCTCCGTGCCCCGCTGTCTCTGTGCCCCGCTGTCTCCGTGCCCCGCTGTCTCCGTGCCCCGATGTCTCCGTGCCCCGATGTCTCCGTGCCCCGCTGTCTCCGTGCCCCGATGTCTCCGTGCCCTGCTGTCTCCGTGCCCTGCTGTCTCCGTGCCCCGATGTCTCCGTGCCCCGATGTCTCCGTGCCGCTCCCCGATGTCTCCGTGCAACCATGTCTCCGTGCGGCTCCCCGCCGCTCCCCGATGTCTCCGTGCCCCGATGTCTCCGTGCCCCGCTGTCTCCGTGCCCCGCTGTCTCCGTGCCCCGCTGTCTCCGTGCCCCGATGTCTCCGTGCCCCGATGTCTCCGTGCCGCTCCGTGCCGCTGCCTGATGTCTCCATGCTGCCGCTGCCCCATGTCTCCGTGCTGCCGCTGCCCCATGTCTTCGTGCTGCCGCTGCCCCATGTCTCCGTGCTGCTCCCCGGTGTCTCTGTGCTGCTCCCCGGTGTCTCTGTGCTGCTCCTCGTTGTCTCTGTCCTGCTCACCGTGTTCTGCAATGTGTTCTTCACACATATATATTGTTCTTCACATACTATTTTGTTCGCACCGTTCCGCGCGTATCTCCCGACAAGTAAGCAGATGTGCCGAACATCTGTAATCTATTCTTCACTGTGTTTTTCACTGTGTTTTTCACTTAAATGATCCTGTGGTCACTGTGTTCACTGTTTTTATTCTATTCTTCATTGTTCTTCACTGTGTTTTTTTAATTAAATGCTCGATCTCGAGCAGGAGAAATACTCGTCCGAGCAACGAGCCGTTTCGAGTACCTTAATACTCGAACGAGCATCAAGCTCGGACGAGTATACTCGCTCATCTCTAATAATAACTATAAACACCCCTATAATAACAATATACACTCTCCATATAATAACAATATACAGCCTCCCTATAAAAACTAACTACACATAGTCCCTCTATAACAACTATATACAGCCTATATCTATATGCAGACTCCTATTACTGCTATATACGCCCCCATAATAAATACTGTATATACTTGAGTATAAGCCGACCCAAGTTAAGCCAAGACCCGTAATTTCAACACAAAAAACTGGGAAAACCCATTGACTCAAGTATAAGCCGAGGGTGGGAAATGCATTGGTCACAGCCTCCCCGGATATAGTCTGCCAGCCTCCTTTACTATATAGTCTGCCAGCCCCTGTAGAATATATCCTGTCCAGCCCCTGTAGTATACATCCTGCCCAGCCCTTGTAGTATACATCCTGCCCAGACCCTGTAGTATACATCCTGCCCAGCCCCTGTAGTATACAGCCTGCCCAGCCCCTGTAGTATACAGCCTGCCCAGCCCCTGTAGTATACAGAGTGCCCAGACCCTGTAGTATACAGCCTGCCCAGCCCCTGTAGTATACAGCCTGCCCAGCCCCTGTAGTATACAGCCTGCCCAGCCCCTGTAGTATACAGAGTGCCCAGACTCTGTAGTATACAGCCTGCCCAGCCCCTGTAGTATACAGAGTGCCCAGACCCTGTAGTATACAGCCTGCCCAGCCCCTGTAGTATACAGCCTGGCCAGCCCCTGTAGTAGGAAAAATAATAACACTGTACTAACCTTTTTGACAGGACCTCTTCTGTCTCTGATGCTCCGGTGCCGCCTCGGGTCCTTCGGTCCTCTTCGGATTCTTCCGCTCATCTTTGGCTCCCGGGAGAGGAGCCGAAGAACCCGAAGAGGATCCGAAGGACCCGAGGTAGCACCGGAGCATCGTAGACAGAAGAGGACCTACAGGTGACGTCAGAAAGGTGAGTTTTGATTTAATTTTTTTAGATGACTCGAGTATAAGCCGAGTTAGGGTTTTTGAGCACAAATTTTGTGCTGAAAAACTAGGCTTATACTCACCTTCCATCGTTCCCCCAATGTGCGCCATCCTCATCGTCCCCCACAGTGTCGGATGTAAACAAAGATGGCAGCGCCATGCTACAGACGGTGCCGTCACTATTGCGGTGCCATGACGTGACACGCTGCAACGTCACACTCAGTTCCGCCAGCGGTAGGACGCTGCCATTTTTATTTACATGCCATCGTCTGTGGCAGAGCAGGGAACTTATTGTTTCCTCGCTCTGCCATAGACGAAAGGCAGCCACATAGGGGAGATTCGGCCAGGGGAGCCCGAAGCCAAATACACAGTTGTCACTTATGAATAGCTTCTTTCATGTGCATGCACTTACATATGTTATAACAGAACAGCTACTTATAAAAGGGAAAATAGCTCTATTTCATTATTTTGTCCTTTTGGGACTTATGTGTCAAGTTAAAAAATCCACTGAGTTTCTGGCTTTGACATTAATTTAATGTAATCACCCTTCCTCCACTGTATCAGGATATTCTTGATCCCAAATACCTTGAATCCCTTAAAATTACTCTTATGTACTGTCTTGTAGTGGTGGGCGAGTGGATGGACACTCTTCTTTCTCTTTATATTATACAAATGTTCTTTTATGTGGGTTATCAGCGATCTTTTGGTTCTCCCCATATACATTTTTGGGAGGGGCATTTTATGCAGTATATTACCCCATCTGTAAGGCAGTTTATATGTTGCCTAATTGTATATTCTACACTACCATCAATATTCTTACATTTTTGGGGGGCTTTATTCATGCCGGTCAATCTACATGCCGGACAAAAACTGCATGAAAAGAAACCTGGTTTTCGTTATTACGTTTTTTACACCTTTTGATGATGGCCCGCTTTGTATTGTTTTATGTTAGATGCTATCAAAGTTTCCACATTTTTTGCTTTTCTAAAGATGAACATAGGTTTTGTAGATATTCGCTTTGTAGAAAGCCACAGAGTGGCACAATTGTAGAGTGTGGAGGTGGAGGCAGAGGCAGTAGCAGGAGGCCACAAAGTGGAAGCAACATGGAAAGCCACAAAGTGGCCCAATGATAGAGTGTGGAGGTGGTGGCAGCAGGAGCCCACAAAACCAACAGCAGAGGAGGCTACATTGTGGCACAATGAGGAAGTTTGAAATGAATTAGAAGTTGACATTTTCCATTTAAATTTGAAGATTAGAGATGCTGCATCCATAATACATTACAGTTTTCCTGAAAATATCAGGTCTTTGACAAAAAAACAACTGCAAAGCTGGCACCAGCAGCAGCAGCAGCAGCATGAGGTCAGAGGTGTGGAGGTGTCAGCAACATGGTAGGCCACAGAGTGGCACAATGATAAGAGTGTGGAGGTGGCTGCAGCAGAAGCATGAGCCCACAATTTGAATATTAGAGATGCCAAATCCATAATACATTACAGTTTTCCTGAAAATATCAGGTCTTTGACAAAAAATAACTGCAAAAGTGGCACCAGCAGCAGCCCACATAACCAACAGCAAAGGAGACCACATTGTGGCTCAAATACGAAGTTTGAAATTAATTCGAAAATTTCCATTTAAATTTGAAGATTAGAGATGCCACATCCAGGGGGAGCGTGTCCGGATGCCGAGAGGAGAAGACGTGTGCTAGACTGGCTCCATCTCCCACAGGTCCCTACAGCTACAATTGAGCAGCCTACCTCGGCGATATGGGCAACAGAAGGAAGCCCAGGCTCCCCGCAGTCTCCCCGGAGCGGCATGACACCCCGCAAGTACCCACACTAGTGGATTATTTCACTCGAGAGATGCAGGCCGTCTCATCCAAGATGGCGCCGCCGTGCGCCGTGGCTTCCCAACATGAGGACTTCCCTCCCCTCACGGGTGCAGGTGGTTGAGAGCGCACAGCGCATCCCACGCGAACCTCAGATGCAGGAGACCCGCGCAGGACTCGGGCTCCCCCCCCAAGCACAGGGAACATCAGCGCTGGCCGAGAAAGGCCTTATCAGGAGGCCCTGCTGCTACCACCACCGCTGCAACCACCACACACTGAGACACAGCATGGGGGCACTGCACACTACATAGCTCCTCATAGATCTGGCCCTCCCTCCCGGGCCTGTGGGCCTACTACCCGACACAAATACAGGGTCCCTCCCTCCTGCCCACCCCTCTCCACTCCAGCTTCTACCACAGAGAGACTCTGCTCCGCTCGGCCGGAAACACAGGTGATCGGACCCTGATGCAGCGGAATATGCTGCCACCCCGCAAGCACTGCGGGAATCATCGCCCCACCGCTCCTGGTCCCCTGCGTCGGATGGGTCATACACCACTGAGCCTCCGTCTCAACCACCCATGGACTGGTGGACACATGTGCACCAACTGCCTACTAAGTTGGATTTTCAAGCTCTGATATCTGAGGTCAAAGAAACATGTAAATCAGCGATAGCCAAGGTACGCAAAGATATACAAATGGTGGCCCAAAGGGTGGATACGTTGGAGGATGATCATGCCACGGCACGTAAAGCTATTCATGTGCTCCATAACCGTGTTGTATCCCAAGAATAGACTATCCAAGACCTGCAATCCCATATATGTTGTATTATAGTATTCTTGAGTTTTAATTGTTTAATTGTGTTTCCTAAGTTCAGTTCCTGCCTCATTGCAACGCAGTTGGTGGACATCGAAGGAGCTGCTTGGCACAGCTACACAGGGGTTTTTCCGGGATGAATCCTTGTGCACAAACAGTATTACGAGGAGAAGCATTCCCTACGACAACCCTGGATATGGTGAGGTTGTAATCTTTAAATGTTAAAGGCCTTAACTCAAATAGTAAACGTCACCTACTGCTGCAGGACTTGAAGAGGTTATCCCCAGATATTGCATTCCTGCAGGAGACTCATCTCTCTAGTTCGGGGTCCTGCAGATTTGCGAGATGTCACTACCCCCAGGCATTCATGGCATGCTCCCAAACCAAGAAAGCAGGAGTCGAAATCCTAATCTCACGTACTTGCCCTCTTACAGTAACTATAAGCGGGCCTCCCCATAGTATTGTGTAATATCTACGCCCCAAATTCAGGGCAACTTACGTTTCTTTCCCAAATCCTGACACGACTTGCACAATATAGGGGAACCCCAACCCTAGTTGGTGGTGACTTTAATGCCCCTTTCTCAGAAAACAGAGACAGACTTTCCATCTCGGGCCACCCACCACCACGACAGACCCAGCAGCTGGCCTCTGGTTTCTGGAGGCTGATCCGCCAATACGACCTATATGATGACCTAATGGAGAGTGGACAACCCGACAGCCAGAAAGTACTCCTTCTACTCCCCCCCACACAACACGTACACTCGCATAGACTACTTTTTTGGTGACATTTCTATTCTTAGAACTCTGCGTGAGTCGTTCATTGAATCAATTACGTGGTCAGATCACGCCCCACTCACACTCGATCTTAGCTCCACCCCCCCCGCCTCATCCACTGCACTGGAGACTCAATGAAACGCTACTTACTAACCTTACAATGCGAACAGAACTTCACCAATACCTTCTGCGATACTTTTCAGAAAATACACCCTCCGCCCCATCCCACACCATTTTGGGGGAAGCACACAAAGCAGTCATCCGGGGAGATTGTATTTTGGTCGTCTCTTGGAAAAAACACTTGAATCGAGCAGTTCGGACACAGTGTGAGAAGGAGCTATGCTCCATGGAAGCCAGATTATTGTGTAACCCATCCTTTAGATTACAAGTAGTAGATGCTAGAGCTAGAATGCGTGAATATCTATTCATGAGCAGCGAGAAACTTCTCCGCTACTCTCGTAGACGTTTCTACTAGAGATGAGCGAACATACTCATCCGAGCTTGATGCTCGTTTGAGCATTAGCATACTCGAAACTGCTCGTTGCTCGGACGAATACTTCGCCCGCTCGAGAAAATGGCATCTCCCGCCGTTTCGCTTTTTGGCGGCCAGAAACAGAGCCAATCACAAGCCAGGAGACTCTGCACTCCACCCAGCATGACGTGGTACCCTTACACGTCGATAGCAGTGGTTGGCTGGCCAGATCAGGTGACCCTGGAATAGACTAGCCGCTGCCCGCGCTGCTCGGATCATTCTGTGTCTGGATGCCGCTAGGGAGAGAGCTGCTGCTGGTCAGGGAAAGCGTTAGGCTGTTCTATTAGAATAGTGTTAGGCAGGAGTGATTCTACAAGAACCCAACAGGCCATCTTAGGGCTACAATAACGTTATACATTTTTTTTTTATTTGCTTGTGGCTGGGCTTGCTGGCACTAGTAGTGCAGCTAGTACCATATTGTGAGGAATTTGCAGGGGGACTTGCTATCGTTGTGTTTAGCTCTTAGTGACACACATATCCACCTCAAACACCAAAGTGGGACAATTTATTAGGGGTTTGATTAGAATTAGGCAGAGTCTGCTGATTTTTTTTTTTTTTACCTTTATTTCATTTTATAGCTCAAACTCATCTTGCAAAGCAGTGTGCTCTCATTGTAGGCTACAAAACAGCCATAGGAGAACCACAACGGCTTACTTAGGCCTACAATAGCGTTATATTTTCCTTTTTTTTGTTTGCTTGTGGCTGGGCTTGCTGGCATTAGTAGTGCAGATAGTACCATATTGTGAGGAATTTGCTGGGAGACCTGCGACCGTTGTGTTTAGCTCTTAGTGACACGCATATCCACCTCAAACACCGAAGTGGGACAATTTATAAGGGGTTTGATTAGAATTAGGCAGAGTCTGCTGATTTCTTTTTTTTTTACCTTTATTTCATTTTATAGCTCAAACTCATCTTGCAAAGCAGTGTGCTTTCAGTGTAGGCTACAAAATAGCCATAGGAGAGCCCCAACGGCTTACTTAGGCCTACAATAGCGTTATATTTTCCTTTTTTTTGTTTGCTTGTGGCTGGGCTTGCTGGCATTAGTAGTGCAACTAGTACCATATTGTGAGGAATTTGCTGGGAGACCTGTGACCGTTGTGTTTAGCTCTTAGTGACACGCATATCCACCTCAAACACCGAAGTGGGACAATTTATTATGGGTTTGATTAGAATAAGGCAGAGTCTGCTGATTTATTTTTTTTTTACCTTTATTTCATTTTATAGCTCAAAGTCATCAGGCACAGCACAAAATCCAGTTGTGTGCTGTCAGTGCAGGTTAGAAACTAGCCATAGCAATAGGATAGCATCGTTTTGTTAAAATAAAAATACAAAAAAATAAACACAAAAAAAAAAAATTAAAAGTTTACACTTTAATTTGGAAAATGTTTAACCCGAGGGCTAGGGGTAGAGGACGAGGGCGTCCAACTACTGCAGGGGTCAGAGGCCGTGGTCCTGGGTGGGATGAGACACCACCTGCTGATGAGGGAGCAGGGGAACGCCACAGAGCTACACTCCCTAGGTTCATCATGTCTCAAGTTACTGGGACTCGTGGTAGAGCACTGTTGAGGCCAGAACAGTGCGAAGAGGTGATGTCGTGGATTGCGGACAATGCTTCGAGCCATTTGTCCACCAGTCAGTCTTCCACGCAGCCCACCCATGTCACCGAAATCAGCACTCCTCCAGCTCCTCCACCTCAGCCTCCTTCCCCCCAGTCTGCCCCCTCCCAGCAAAATTTGGCATTTGAACCGGCATACTCTGAGGAACTGTTTTCTGGACCCTTCCCACAGTCACAAACCACTTGTCCGGTTGCTGCGGAGCAATTTTCCGATGCCCAGGTTTTCCACCAGTCGCAGTCTGTGGGTGATGATGACATTATTGACGTAGTGGAAGAAGTGTGTAAAGAGGTGTCGGACGATGAGGAGACACGGTTGTCAGACAGTGGTGAAGTTGTTGTCAGGGCAGGAAGTCCGAGGGGGGAGCAGACTGAGGGATCGGAGGATGATGAGGTGACAGACCCAAGCTGGGTTGATAGGCCGGGTGAACACAGTGCTTCTGAGACGGAGGCGAGTCCTATAGCAGAACAGGTTGGAAGAGGCAGTGGTGGGGCCAGACGGAGAGGCAGGGCCAGAGCTGGTGCATCAGCGCCAAATGTTGCCCGTAGTCAAGCTCCCGTGGCGAGGGCTAGATTTTCAGAAGTCTGGAGGTTCTTTAAAGAAACACCGGATGACCGACGGACTGTGGTGTGCAACCTTTGCCAAACCAGGATCAGCAGGGGTTCCACCACTACTAGCTTAACTACCACCAGTATGCGCAGGCATATGAATGCTAAACACCCCACTCAATGGCACCAAGCCCGTTCACCTCCGGCCGGGCACACCACTGCTCCTTCCCCTGTGTCATCTGCTAGTCAGCCCCCTGCCCAGGACCATGGCCCAAACACCTCCCGTGCGAAAACCCCATCTTCGCCTCCATGATCCTCCACAGCATCCACCAGCGTTCAGCTCTCCATACCCCAGACGCTGGAGCGCAAAAGGAAGTATAGCGAAACCCACCCACACACCCAAGCCCTCAACGTCCACATCTCCAAGTTGCTTAGCCTGGAGATGCTGCCCTATAGGCTGGTAGAGACCGAGGCCTTTCAAAACCTCATGGCGGCGGCCGCCCCTCGGTATTCGGTCCCCAGCCAACTACTTTTTCCGATGTGCCGTCCCAGCCCTGCATAAGCACGTGTCAGAGAACATCATCCGTGCCCTGACCAACGCCGTTTCTGACAAGGTCCAGCTGACCACGGACACGTTGACGAGTGCTGCCGGGCAGGGCCACTATATATCGCTGACGGCACATTGGGTTAACTTGGTGGAGGCTGGGACCGAGTCTGACCCTGGGGCTGCTCATATACTGCCGACGCCGAGGATTGCGGGGCCTACCTCGGTCCAGGTCTCAAACGCCTACTATGCCTCCTCCTCCTCCCACCCCTCCTCCACCTCCTCCGAATTACCATCCGTAGGCATGGCGCCATCAGTCGGTAGCTCTAGGCACAGCAGCAGTGCCATCGCTAAGCGACAGCAGGCGGTGCTCAAACTGCTGAGCCTAGGCGATAAAAGGCACACCGCCCAAGAGCTATTACAGGGCATCACGGCGCAGACTGATCTGTGGCTGGCACCGCTGAACCTGAAGCCAGGCATGGTTGTGTGTGACAACGGCCGTAACCTGGTGGCGGCTCTGCAACTCGGCAGACTGACACATGTGCCATGCCTGGCCCATGTGTTAAATCTCATAGTTCAGCGTTTCCTCAATATATACCCCAATGAGTCTGATTTGCTCACGAAGGTGCGCCGCATCTGTGCGCATTTCAGGAAGTCCAGCACAGATGCTGCCACTCTCAGGGCAGCGCAGCGCCGCCTCCAACTGCCCGCTCACCGACTGTTGTGCGACGTGCCCACGAGGTGGAATTCAACATTAACCATGTTATCCAGAGTTTACCAGCAGCGCAGAGCGATTGTAGACTGCCAGATGTCAACTTCCACCAGAACTGGTAGTCAGGTCAGTCAGCTTCCTCAAGTCTACAATGAGGAGTGGACGTGGATGTCTGATATCTGTCAGGTGCTGAGTAACTTTGAGGAGTCAACACAGATGGTCAGTGGCGATGCCGCCATCATCAGCCTCACCATCCCGCTGCTTGGCCTGTTGAAAAACTCTCTGGTCAGCATGAAGTCAGAAGCTTTGCGCTCGTCACAAGAGACGGGGGAAGAAGATTCCCTTGTTGATAGCCAAAGCACCCTTAGGTCTGTTTCTCAGCGCATATCGGAGGAGGTGGAGGAGGATGAGGAGGAAGAGGAGGAGAATTTTGGCGAGACAGAAGAGGGGACCATTGTTCAGTCCTTCACTGTTCAGCGTGTATGGGCAGAAGAAGAGGAGTTGGAGGAGTTGGAGGAGGAGGAAATGGGCAGTCAGGCCAGTGAGGGGAGTGAATTCTTGTGCGTTGGGACTCTGGCACATATGGCAGATTTCATGCTAGGCTGCCTATCCCGTGATCCTCGCGTTCAAAGAATTTATTCCAGCACCGATTACTGGGTATTCATTATTCTGGACCCACGGTACAAGCAAAATCTTTCCACTCTCATCCCTGGAGAGGAAAGGAGTGTGAGAATGCATGAATACCAGCAGGCCCTGGTGCACAAGCTGAAACAGTATTTCCCTTCTGACAGCACTAGCGGCAGAGGGCGTACTTCTGCGGGACAAGTAGCGAGGGAGAGTAGGCGAGCAGGCAGCTTTTCCAGCACTAGCAGGGGTACGCTTTACAAGGCCTTTGCCAGTTTTATGTCACCCCAGCAAGACACTGTCACCTGTCCCCAGTCTCGGCAGAGTAGGGCTGATCTTTACAGAAAGATGGTGAGGGAGTACGTAGCTGACCATACCATCGTCCTAAATGATCACACAGCTCCGTACAATTACTGGGTTTCAAAGCTGGACATGTGGCACGAACTGGCGCTGTACGCCTTGGAGGTTCTTGCCTGCCCTGCCGCTAGCGTGTTGTCCGAGCGGGTTTTCAGTGCAGCTGGTGGCATCATCACCGATAACGTACACGCCTGTCGACTGACAGCGCTGACAGGCTGACGCTTATCAAGATGAATAAAACCTGGATTTCTCCGGATTTTCATTCTCCACCAGGTGAAAGAAGCTCAACCTGAATAATGAATGCACTCCTCCTCCTCATTGTCCTTCTTCTCCTCCTCTTTGTACACTAAAGCATAGGAAACTGGCTATTTTTTGCCAGGGCCAACTGGCTCTAGCTATAGTACTCTATGTATTTAATTTTTCTGGAGGGCCACCTACCCGGTCCTCTGTTTTAAGCAATTTTTGGGAGTGCCACATACAGGCACTCAATCTAGTAAATTTTTCTGGAGGACCACCTACCTGCTCCTCTGGTTTGAAAACTTTTTTGGACTGCCACATACAGGCACTCAATTTATTTAATTTTTCTGGAGGACCACCTACCTGCTCCTCTGGTTTGAAAACTTTTTCGGACTGCCACATACAGGCACTATCCAAATTAAATTGTCTCCATAGCAGCCTCCACATGTTGTCTTTTTAGCTGGCTCCACACGTTGTCTCCATTGCTACCTCCACACGTCATCGCCATAGCTGCCTCCAAAAGTCGTCCATATAGCTGCCTCCATACATTGTCTCCTTATCAAACGAACTATGTCAGGCAGAATTTTGGGTTGTTTTCATGGATTCCACATCAAACTTGTTAACTTTGTCGCCACCCTGCTGTGTAATCCACAAAATATACTGGCAAACTTTTGTCTTTTACCAATATTATTTCAGCGCCTCTTGCGCATCTGTTTACATTCTCCTCACCCGCCATATCCCAAACTTATAAGAACGCTACTACACTTGATCTTATACAAAAGGTTCTTAGAAGTGCTGTTTGGGGAGCAGCCTAGAGACAGGGGCTTGGATTGGCGAAAGCTCGCCTGGCAGCGGAGCGCCAGCTCCATCTCAAGATCCAACTAACATAGTTTTAACTGCAGCACCTTTAATCTACTACTAGTTCACTGCCTCCATACATGGTCCCCTTATCAAACGAGCTGTGTCAGGCAGAATTTTCAGGTGTTTCACCAGATATATAGTGGAACTCGGCCCATCTGTCGCCGCCATGCTGGAGACCTGAAGTTGCAATCATAGCAGCGCAATATGGATGCCCCATACTGTCGCTCTTAATCATGGAACCATTTCCGTAAAAACAATTAAAAATAGAACCACTATGCTATTCCATTATTCCTAGGTGAAATATTCAAACGACCCGGCCTGATTTGAAAATTATAATTTTTTCAAAGTAAACGCTTCTGGCCCCCAGGCCCATTTTGGGTGGGGAGGAGCCGAGAGACAGGGGCTTGGACAGGCGAAAGCTCGCCTGGCAGTGGACCGCCAGCTCCATCCCAAGATTAGGCAGCCTCAGAGGCATCCATGCATGCTGCCCCTGCTGTTTCCTGTCCATTTTGCCTCCACGATCCTCCACAGCGTCCACCAATGTCTAATTTCAACTCTCTATACCCCAGACGCTGGAGCACGAGAGGATATGCAGCACATCATCCCCTTATCAAACGAGCTGTGTCAGGCAGAATTTTCAGGTGTTTCACCAGATACATAGTGGAACTCGGCCCATCTGTCGCCGCCATGCTGGAGACCTGAAGTTGCAATCATAGCAGCGCAATATGAATGCCCCATACTGTCGCTCTTAATCATGGAAGTCGTCTCCATGGCTGCCTCCACATGTCGTCCCCTTATCAAAAGAGCTGTGTCAGGCTAATTTTTTGGGTGTTTCACCAGATACGTTATGGAACTTGGTCACTATGTCGCCACCATGCTGTGTTATCGACTAAATATACCGTCAACCTTTTGTTCACATAGGAAATCATTTCAGCGCTTCTTGCTCACCTCCTTTGGTGAAGCCTGAGTCCATTTAGGGTATGTAGCCATGACACTCTCTAGCCTGCCACTGCTGCCGCTGCCTCTGCATGCCGTCCCCTATAGTGTCAGGGTCTATTATTGCATGTTTTAGATGCTATCTAGCCTCATTCGGTCACTTTGTCATGGCCATGCTGTTGCCCATAATTTTGGCATAATGGTACGATTAAGCAGCCCCATTCATGCTGCCCCTGCTGTTTCCTGTCCATTTCCGTGGTGTTTCCATCCTTTTCTGAGGTTCCCAGGTGTTTGGCCAAGCTTCCCTGTGCAGAGCCTTGGTCCCCTTGAAAAATGCTCGAGTCTCCCATTTACTTCAATGGGGCTCGTTATTCAAGACGAGCACTCGAGCATCGGGAAAAGTTTGTCTCGAATAACGAGCACCCGAGTATTTTAGTGCTCGCTCATCTCTAATCATAACCTTCTATTCTAAAAAGATTCATTCATCATTCATGTCTCATTTCATGTCATTTCTGATTCTATATTCATGTTTGGACTAACATGCTGTATCCTACCAAACATTTATTTTATAAGTATTTCACCATTAGATATTTCTTGTTTTATCTCACTATAAAACTTTCTTATTCTACACATTACAAAAACCTGATATAAAATGCATACTAAAACTATAAAACACATAATAACTATTGGATTTGATAAAATATTCACAACTGCAAAATGATTTGTCCACTTATTGATTGAATTCTTAAACTTAATCCACATTGGAAGTTCTGATAAAGAATTGTGACAATAAATTATCAATGAAAAGTTCTCTTATTCTCCGTGGAAATAATTGTTCTTTCATTGGTGAAAATTGAACAATTCTGACACAATAACAGTTGTAAAACATATCAATGAAAATGAAGTTCCATCTTCTTTGGATGACTTGTTTCCGTTTAGGATGGATTCTTGGAACTTCTGGTTTCTTTGTCCAAAGAAATTACAAGTCTTTTTGATTGAAGTTCGTTCCTGCAAAAATAGCAGTATCATTACTTTGAAACAAACAATTTACATTGATCTACATCTACCCAAAATTTCTGCCCCTCTGCAGGTGCAATTCTCAGAAGTGGAGGTTTCTGTCCTTTAGGCCTTGAATTCACTTGAGCACAAATGAGACATGACTGAACAACTTCTTGTACAGTGTCTTCCATTTTGTCCCAATAAAATTTCTCCTTGAGAACTTCCAGCAACCTTTGCTGACCCAAGTGACCTAAACTCTCATGATTATAACGGGTGAATTCAACTTGCAAGTGTTTGGGTACAACAGGACGTAAATGGCCTTGTGAGTCATAACATAACACACCGTTTTCACAAACAAAGGGATGTGTCATATTAACCTTGGAGGCAGCAATGAACGGATCCTTTGCTTGTTCCTCTATGAACGATGGCACATTTGTGTCCGTCTTACTAGCCGGCAAGACTTTGCAGGTCTCTGTTTCAATTACCTTTTCTCCTGTCAAAGCTGCTTCTTTTGCTAGGGAATCCGCAGCAGCATTTCCAATTGCTAACTCATGTGTCCCTTTACTATGTCCTTGAACTTTAACTACAACATAACCATTAGGATTCTTAGACGCTAAATCAAAGATAGATTGCACTGTGTCACTGTGAGCTAACACTTTGTTAGAGGAATCTACAAAACCTCTTTTCTTCCAAACAGGTAGATAATCTGTAAGTGATCGTACAACATTTGAACTATCACTATAGATCACCAGTGGACTTCTGTTTTCCTTTTCATCAATTTCCAATACCATTTTTACAGCTTCCAATTCTGCTCTTTGGGCGGAATAATGCGCTGGTAACCTGTGTTGAATTGCATAATTCCTTTCAGGATACCAAATAGCATACCCTGTATAATACTGTCCCCCTGAACAGAATCTTGAACCATGAACAAACACAGTTTCATCTGTTATCTCTGCTTCTCTTCTGAAAAGAGAGGAGATTTCTTCTTGAAATGTATGTATACACTCATGTGACTGTCCCTCATATTGCATCAATTGAGGAAGTACATACTTAGCCTTATGATCTACTTCTATCTGTTTTGGTGATAAAGACAACAACCAATGTGCAAATCTCTGAAAAACCTGGAATGTTCCTTTCAAGAAGAAGTTTTAAAGTAGAATGGGGAGTCTGTAATGTAATTTTATTGAACCCAACAATGTGTTCGGTTGCTTTGACAGCAAAATGTACACCTACCAAATGCCTAGCACAGATTTCAAAACCCTTCTCAACAGGTGAGAGAAGTTTGGAGAAGTACCCCAGTATTCTCCAACATTTACCTTGCAGTTGCAGTAAAACTGCTGAGATTGCTATCTCTGAGGTATGAACCTGTAGAGCGAATGGTTTGGAAGGCATGACAGTAGCTAAAGCTGGTGCCATTTGCAAGTCAAGCTTCAACTTTTCAAATGATTTTTGTTGCTCCTCTCCTCAGGGTCCAAAAGAGTCATCATCATCATTATTCTTCAAAAAATCATATAATGGTTTTGCTTTTTCAGCAAAGCCCTCAATGAACTCTCTGGAAAAATTCCAAGTCTCAAAGATTTGAATGATGTAGGAATAGGAAGTGAAATAACCTATTCTATCCTTTCCTGCAAAGGTTTTCTTTTTCCTGGACTGATCAAAACTCCAAGATATTTAACCTCACTTTGTAACATCTTGACCTTTTTTGGATTCAGCTTCAATCCAGCTTCATGTAACAACTCAAACAATTCCGCTAACAAAGTAAGATGCAATTCTCTTGTTTCAGTTGCCAACAAGATATCATCCACATACTGTAGTATACAATCTGGCCAAGAAAACTTTGACAACACTTTGGACAATGCCCAATGCCCAATAAGTGCGCCCCTTGTGGCAATCTGCAACACACATATTGTTCCTCCAAAAACGTAAAAGCAAATTTGTACAACTCCTGACTATTTGGATACTGAAAAAATCATTACTGATATCCAACACAGAAAAGAACTTTGCTTTTGCATTCAATCTTGACATAATATCAGGTGTATCTGCGACAATAGATACTACATTGGGAGTACACTTATTAAATCTCCTGAGATCCAACAACATTCGGTAAGAACCATCCGGTTTTTTAACACACCATAATGGATTGTTGGTCACTGAATTGGCCTTATGTATAACTCCTTGTTGAAGCAATTCCTGAATTGCCGACCTAAGGATTCTGGAGGCAATTTATATTGTTTTTGGGGAGGGGCGTCTTTCCCTTCGAAACTGAGCCCACAAAGATGGAAAACTTTGTACAATTTCCCTGAGATCCATATCATCACTAATCTCAGGCCACACATGCTCAGAAGACACAATCTCTTGGATCAATAATTACAGGTTTGTTACCATCAAAATCTCTCCAAATCACTTGGTTCCCTAAATCAATAATCCAACCTCTCTTCTTCATTATGTCAATCCCTATGATGTTTTCTGAACTAGGACAATGCCAAATGTCAATCTCAGTTCTCAAATAACCAGGTATTTCAAACAAAACATCAGAAACCAAAGTTGCCTGAGTACTTCCTTTTCCACTAAAACCAACAATTGTACAAACTGGTGAATTTGGTAGTACAGGTAAGTTTGATTAGTCACACTTAGCTCCTGTGTCAATCAGAAATGTAACATGTTTCCCTTGTAAAGAACCTTTTACAAAAGGCCTCCCTTTTTTCCATTGAAATTGGAGCTAAATATTTCAGTGAACATGGAATTACATTTTTCTTTAGTCATTGAGAAGGCATTAGGGTTTCACTGTCTTCTCTGACATCATGCTTTGTTCTCCTATGGGACATATTACTATTCATGGCCAATTCATGAATTTCCTTTATCAATGGAGCATAAGGTGACCTAGACTGTCTATGGTCTAAAATGGGAGGAGCTGAAGCCATTATCCCATTTTCTTTCCCAACCCCCTGCTGTTCTCTCAAGAATTGTCTGCAATTCAATTTCATATGCCTTTTCTTTCCACAGAAAAAACAATTTACATTCCTTCTGATTCCATTTTGTTTTGTAAATTCATATTTTTTTCGGAGCAGGAGTAGTCTGAGATTTAAAACGACTGTCCTGATTTGAATTTACCCATTTCTTATCTACCTTTTCCTGAACAACAGATACTTTTATTTTAGCATTATTTTGTTTGATTGATCTTCTAATCTGATCAATGAATTTTGCAGCCTCTTCTAATGTATCTTTTTCAGAAGCAAATTGCACTGATACTGGATGTAAATATTTGAACTTTCTGACAAAAGCTTTGATCATGGGTTCTGGTTCCTCATCCTCCTTTATACCCATAACCATTCTATAAGCTTTTTCAAATTTCATCAAAAATGCAAAAGGATCGTCCTGTAGTGTTGGTCTGAGACTATCCAATAGATCTACAGAAGGACTAGATTCTCCTGTTGTAAATAGAATCAGCTGTCTTAAGCGATCTGATTCAGTACTGTGTATAACTTCATTACCATCACCATACCTTGGTGTAACTTCTAACCTTCTGGCCATGTGTGATGGCAACCACACACGGAATAATTTATTATTTTGTTCATTGGTCAGATTAAATTTGTCAGTATGTGACTCAAAAATGTCTGCATTATGAAAACTGTCCATTTTATTATCATATATTGGAACATCTTTCAAAATTTTCATCAATTGATCGTGAATCTTTAAATTTAATTTTGCTGCCCTTTCATGCAACCTCCTACATTTGATTTCTTCCTCTTCTAACTCTTCATCAGCTTGGAAGGATTGTGGACTAGGAAGAAAGGATTCACTAGTTTTGTCTCCTTTTTTGTGATAACAGATTTTGATATTAATTGAGTCCTTACATCAATTTGATCTTCCAAAATTTCAATTTGTTCAGCCATCATTTCACAATGAGAGCAAAAACTTGTTTCTGTATCATTCTCCTCTATATCTTCCTTTGTACAATCATTTACAATATTTTTGCTATTTACACATACACTTTGGTTCTGTGATATTGTCTGTCTATCCTCCATTACCATTTTGTTAAAAACCTTTACCAAATACAATACATTCCAAAGTTTTTTCTTTTGCTTATTCACACAAAATATTTTTTTGTCTATTTTTGAATTCTCTGTCTCACATTGTGAATATAAAGAATTCCATAACTGAGCATTACTATGACTACTCACAAACTTAAAATCAATGTTACTTTTATCTGAAAAGGTATTAATGAGATCCATTACTCACTCTGTTAATGTCTTGCTGGAATCGTCTCTACTTCAGTCTGTCTTATGCAGAGGTCTTCTTTGTTGAGGTCTTCTCGCATAGGCTCACCCTTGTCACAAGACACTGGAACACATGCTGCTTGTAGTAGATCACGTGCTCACCAGTCTTGCTTCTAGATTCTTTGAAAAAAAATCTTGTCTCTTGTACTTTCTCTTCTCTCCAAACGAAAGAGATGACAAAACAATGCCGCAAAAACTACAGCTAGAGCTCACCATAAATGTTACTTCTGGTCTCCTGGCTGGCTCGCCATTTCTGTTAAATATCAATATAAGTAGATATTTCTTGCAATTCCTAATATGAGAATTAGGAACCACGATGATGAGCAATGTTTCAAAAAATCAGAAGCGATCCTTCGTTTCAGATGTAAAGTAAAAGGTATTTAATGAACTTCAATAAAAATAAAGTAGCAATATAGAATTGGATGAAAAATATAAATAAAAATAAAGTTACAAAAAGTAAAGTAAAGATAAAATTAAAGAAACCTGGTGTGGAGCAAAGCTTGAGAGAGTAAAGAGTCTTTGTGTTGAGTGGAGACAAAGAGATAAAAGACTGATGGTGGTGTCCAATGATATACACAGAAAAAATAGAAAAAATTGCTTATGCTCACCCGCAGAAATGCATGTTGAAGGTGAGTCCGTGCTGGATAAGAGATGGAATACGCTTGGTCTAGGTCCAAGGAGAGTTGCAAGGAAGCAAGGAAAAGGAAATATCCACTCAATCCGCACTGGTGTAAAGTTTAAAAAATATTTAGTTCAATTTATTCAGTTCATCAAAAAGTTAAAATCAGCAAGACATCACAAGAAAAATGCATATGGTGACGCGTTTCGGACAAAAACAAATGTCAGTCCTTAGTCATACCTGACTAAGGATTGAGTGGATATTTCGGTGTCCAATGATGTCTCTCTCCTACTCACCCTCTCTCTCCCACAGTCTCCCCCTTAATCACTAGTATGGTAACTCTTTATACACAAACTAACATTTCCCAAATGAATATTCCCAATCTCCTATTGGTTCATGTTAGTCCGTATACCATCTGAGGATCATAGATGATCTCATTCTAGTTCATAAATATGTAAACTTAACTAATTAACTTATATATACATATGCTATTAACATATAGATGTGCTATTATAAAGGTTGACTCGTCTGGCAGATACCAGTACTCCATGGGAACTCTGAGACCATAATGTACCATGACAAGTCAAGATAAATGACAATAGTTCAGTATAATAAAGGAATTTGCATTTTACCAAAGGCAACTGACCATATACCATCTGCCATTAGAGTACAATGGAATATCCCCAACTATCTTATTCATTATGTCTATGATTCCCAATATAAAGCAAATCAATATATTATACATAAACCTACATTCTACTACTGATACAATAATAACATAATACTATCATGAATTTATATTGTTTATCTTGAAAGAATGTTTATCCTACATGAATACTTTTAAGAATAACACAATATCATATACGTGTAATCATATGGTCTCACCCTATGCTAAAGTCATTTTAATGATATTAATATTTTACATTACTCCTCCTCCTTGGTCTCACGCTGCCACTGAGCCCTCAATGTCAGATTGCAACTCCGCCAGGCATCTACCAAGTGTACTTGTATTCTCTCATGTTCCATCACATGTAATCAAGGATTTTATGTTATGACTACAGTGGAGAGCTATCACGGTGGCCAGCGCTGACAATGCAGGCAACTCAGTATTGGTTATGCAGGCAGGGAATCACATGGTGGCAAATGTGAGCCAAGCTTCCCAGAGGTAAGGACAGGCTGTCCTTGGTAGGAGCTGTCTCTTCTTCCCATCTCCACAATAATGCTTTGGTAACTTTCGTGAGCTGCACTGGGTGCCACTTTGCTGAGATCGAAACTCATTCTATGCCTCCACTTTCTCCTTCTGCTGTTCAGAAATATGTATATATGCATGCCAGCCTAAAATTTTATTTTTACAACAGAACCTAGGATAGAATACAATCTATAAAAAAACATGACACCTTTATATGCATTGTACCTGATTGCCTTGCCTATCTTAAGTGGTAGGGGACAACTAGTCGATGTTCCCTATCTGCATCAAAGTGCAGACAGGGAGACAAAGAATAAACAAACAGTTACGACTGGTTTTTCAATCTGAGTCAAAGCCAAGAGGACAATTGCACTACAAAATCAATTAGGAAAATGGATGCCAAGAATAAGATGCTGAAACAAACATCGGGGTGGCATTTGAACAAAAGTATATGTCTGACATGGATGTCCCCGCAACCCACGTCTCGGGTCGTGGGCACACCCGTGCCTCACTCTGGTTCTCAGCTGCCCTCCCTGCTTCCTTACCAATCCAGGCTCCTGCTCCGGATGCAGGAGCCCGGAGCGCGTGTCCCCGCTTCCTAGGGCGCGAGCTTGCCAACGCTCGAAGATTTAAAGGGTCAGAGCATCCCTTATTGGTGCAGGCCATTCCCAGGAAATTGGATAAAAACGGTCTCTCCCAGCATTCCCTGCTATATGCCACAGAAAAAGGTTGTCTTGTTGCCTTGTGCCAGTCTACAGATTTTCCATTGTGACCCGGTTCCGTTCCTGACTTTGACTCCTTGCTGCCTGCCTTGACCTCCTGCTTTGTTCCTGACGTTGATACTGTGCTTCCTGTCTCAACCTCCTGCCTGTCCCCGACCACGAACCTGCCTTACGATTCTGTACTTTGCCTTGGTCACCACCGCGGGAAAAGTCGCGCCTATGGAGCGACCTGGTGGTACCCAGAAAGTTCAAACCACTAGCGAAAACCATGTGCCACTTAGATTTCACTCCCAGGTGTCGGTTTACACCATTGCTCGCGGTGGTACAGAGGCATATGAATATGGGTATGTATATCTATACTAGTGTAGTTTAGTAGCTTTAAAAGGTCAGTTGGTGCATTTGTATTGCAGTATTGCACTTAATCATTTGTAGATTTAACCCATCCTCATCTGCTTTACCTTTAACCCCTTCCCACCGCAGCCCTTTTTCGTTTTTGCGTTTTCATTTTTCCCTCCCCCCCCCCCAAAATCAATAACTTTTTTTATTTTTCCATGTACAGAGCTGTGTTACGGCTTATTTTCTGTGTAACAACTTACACTTCAAAATTATGGCATTTAATGTTCTTGGATTTTACGAATTTCACTGTATGCCCCAAATGACATGTCTACTTTATTCTTTGGGTCGGTACGTCTTCGGAAGACCTGAGGCTGTCATGGCAATGGATCACCGCTCCCCGATGACATCACAGGGAGCAACGATCCTCGGAAAGATGGAGGCGCCCATGTGTCCCCATCTTTTTGAAACCGGCGGCGGCGATCAGTGGGAGAACTGCTGGGAATAGGGGAAAATCTATATATTTGGGTAAGTAATTGGCTTAGTGATAAAAAACAGAGGGTCATCATTAATGGCACAGTCTCAGATTGGGTTGACGTTACCAGTGGAGTGCCACAGGGGTCAGTATTGGGGCCACTTCTTTTTAATATTTTTATTAATGACCTTGTAGTGGGTTTACACAGTCAAGTTTCAATATTTGCAGATGATACTAAGCTGTGTAAAGTAATAAATACTGAGGCCAATAGTTTAGCATTACAGAAGGATTTGTGGAAGCTTAAGGAGTGGGCAAAGAAATGGTTGATGAGGTTTAATGTAGATAAATGTAAAGTGCACTTGGGCCATGGAAACAAAAAGTATAATTATGTTCTAAACACTCAATTACTTGGTAAGACTGGAGCTGAAAAGAACTTGGGGGTATTGGTGGATGGTAAACTTAATTTTAGTGACCAGAGCTAGGCGGCTGCTGCTAAAGCAAATAAAATTATGGGATGTATCAAGAGAGGAATAGATTCTCATGATAAAGACATAGTTTTGCCCTTATACAAATCCCTGGTCAGACCACACATGGAATATTGTGTACAGTTTTGGGCACCAGTGTATAAAAAGGATATAGTAGAGCTGGAACGCGTGCAGAGGAGAGCAACCAAGATTATTAGGAGAATGGGGGGATTAAAATACAATGACAGATTACAAAATTTGGGATTATTCAGTCTAGAAAAAAGACGACTGATGGGAGACCTCATTACAATGTACAAATACCTAGGCCTGTGACCATGACAAGGGGGCATCCTCTACACCTAGAGCAGAGGCGATTTTACCATCAACATAGACAAAGGTTCTTTACTGTAAGAGCAGTGAGACTGTGGAACTCTCTGCCGCAGAAGGTTGTTATGGCGGACTCTATGTACATGTTCAAGAGAGGCCTGGATGCCTTTCTGGAGAGAAAAAATATCACGGGTTATGGGAATAAACCATTTATTTAATTCTTAAATGTTGGACTTCATGGACTTGTGTCTTTTTACAGCCTTAAATACTATGATACTATGAAAACACCCACGATTGGTGCTGGCAATGATCACGGGTGTTACCGGTAAGGCTTTGGTGCAATATGCCGAAAAGACTTACCGGCTATGAAGCCCGAGAGAGGGACCCATGAGCCCTCTCCATGCAGCGGCACCCGGCATGTGACGTAGTATTACGTCACATGTCGGTAAGGGGTTAAATATGTTTCACTACCTCACGCATGCAGAGCTTAGCATAGCATTCTGGGCTGCTACACATCCAGTGGCACCTTGAATTTTATTTCTAGCCCCACAGTTGCAAAGAAATCAATCCCAGTATCTGACCATTGTAACTGACCCAGTATCTGACCATATAAATGTTATACATGCCCAATTAAAGTTAAATTAAACTATGTGTGACATCCAATATAATATGAATCTGGTACAGATCACATAAAAGGGGGTTTACTCTGCACAACCTCCAGGCACCCACACATTACAACAACCCTGCATCCTCACATTATAGAAACCCCATAAAAAAGGGAGAGAAATAAGACTAAATCAAAGGGGCGTGTTCTTCTGAATCAAAGGGGGCGTGGTACCTGTCACTTTCAGGAAGAGGGCGGTTTGACATAAGGTATGGACGCTTTACTACTATTGTAATCTGTGTTTGGTCAGAAAGGAGGAGCTGGGGCTGGAGCTGGAGACTTGTGTTATGCTAAACTTTTCCCAAACTGTCTAATTGGTTGCAAATGTGAAATCCCTCTATGCTCATCTAGATTCTGTATTCACACACTGGGGCTCATTTACCAAGGGTCGCATTCTGGACTTTTGTCAGACTGTTCACCTTTTTCGGGGCTAAAACGGCTTGCACAGTTATTTAAGAAATGTGTGCGCTGGGACTGTGGCGTACATGACCCTTTTGTGGTGCAGCTGCCCTGGTTTTAATGCGGCACAAATTAGGGACGTCGGACTGTCCGACTGATTCAGAGTGAGCGTGGCATTTAACTTTCAAATTGTGTCACAAGCCTAAGCCCTCGCCCTAAGATGCACCACTAAAAAGATGGTGAACCTTAGCGGGGAAGCGACACATGCATGATTTTGGGCGCATGATGTTAGTGCATCTCCGCATGGTGCATTATAGTCAGACAATGCACTTTCCCCAGTGACCAGGTAAGTTAAGCGGCCCACTGTGTTAAAATTCTTCTAATGTTCAGTTAACATTGCGTTTATACCATGTTTACAAAAGCGCAATGTTACATATTGTGACACAACATAATCGCAATTCCCACGTAAACTAAAGTGAAAATGTGATGAATGCAAACGCCACATAACCGTAAAAGCAATGCAAATGTTACACAAATGCTGTATAAACTTAAGTGTAATCATAACATAAATGCAAAAGCCACATAACTACAGTATAAGCGTGATGCAAATGCAACATGAGCGCATATGCTGTGTAAACATAAAAGCAAAGGCAACATGAGTGTAAATGCGATGCAAATATGACATAAACGCAAAAACACAACGCAAAGGCTACATACTTGTAACACAATGCAAATGATGTGTAAGTGTAAACGCAATGAAAATACAAACAATATGTAATCGTAAACACAGCGCATACAAGGTGTAAGCCTAAACACAATGCTAATTTGCGTAAGCATAATGTGATGCAAAAGCCACATAAGCGTAAATGCAACACAAATGTGCTGCAAGCGGAAACACCACATAAGCATAAACATAATGCAAATGCAAATTAATCGCAATTGTGATGTAAATGGTTTGTAAGCATAAATGCAATGCAACGTCACATAAGCGTAAATGCAATGCAAATGCTACGTAAGCACAAACGCCACGTAAACGCAAACACAACATAAATGTCACGCAAAGGCTAGGTAAGCATAAACACAACACAATGCCACATAAGTGTAAGTGCAAACGCAACATAAATGCATGTGAATGCGGAGCAAACGCCATATAAGCATAATTGCAATGCAAGTGTGACAAATGCAACTGCTAACAAAACACCACGCAAGCACCATGTCAATGCAAATGTCACGTACTTGCAAATGTAAGGCAAACGTAAATATGCAAAAAACATATAAACATCATGTTTGTGTGAATGTAATGTGGATACTTTAACATTACAGTTTATGATTACATTGCTTTTGTGGTAACATTGCGTTTCAGTTTACATTGCATCTGCGACCACATCACGTTTACATCATGTTATCAAATTTGCATTTATGTTGCGTTTATTGTAACATTTCTTTTGACAGCTCGTTTGTGATGTAAACCAAATGCACACACAATTTCGTAACATTGTGATTATGTAAATGCAATGTCAACAGAATATTAATGGAATGTGTGAACATAACCCTTAGATGAACAAAGAAAAAAAACTACAGATCACTACTGTTCATTGTAGCTTCGCTAACAGTGTCTGTTGCTCATGGGACAGAGAGACGGAGTAGAGATTAGTATAACACACTCTTCCAGCCCCAGCTCCTCCTCTCTGACCAAACATAGATTACAATGGTCAGATACTGGGACTTATATCTTCACGTTCGTGGGGGCTAGAAAGAAAATTAAAATTACCCTTGGATCTGTGTAGCCGCCCCTATAGAATGGTGTGGCTTGTGTGAGGTGGTTAAAGGTCCTCTTGAGTGTAAGGTGTTGTGCATTTTATCGATTGCACCTGTACATATATGTATTTTTTTTTACCTCCTACATGCTGTGATACCTACGAAAAGAAATCTGTTATCATTATTTTGTGATAATTTCTTGGAGATGTTTTTTTCCACTTCCCACTACATTTTTGTAGATTCAACTAATTTGATCTATTGTAGGCAAAGAGTACAGGTCAGAAATTGCTTATATCCTGGTTCAGAAGGGGATAAGAGAAGGATCCTGTCAATCGCAGCGTATTCACTCTTAAAGAACCTGAGCATGGTTTGCAAGAGACAGATGTGATACAATTCAATCAATGGTGTCAGAGGAGGAAATGGACCAGTGTTCACACTAACTATAGAGAACAAAATAAACAGATATCAGCATATCCTCTGCTCAGCCTTACGAAGAGAGAAGGACAAAGGCACAAATGTAACATCTATATGGCTACTGTTTTATTTCCCAGAATGCCCAATCTATCAAAATATACAAATAAATATCTCGTTTGGTGGATTTATTTACCTATGAAAATTTTAATAAAAGGATATCAAGATGTCCTACATGTATCAACTTGTTTTTTTTTAATGAAAATATGCTCCTTATACAGCTCTGTACACTAAAGTTTGAAAAAGTGGCACTTGGCATTTTTTGCTGCTTCCGGTACATAGTACAGAATATTAAATGTTATCTCTGGAAAGTACAATGTCAGCTTTAAACATATCTGCAAACGATATTAAGTACAAAATGTAATGACACAATGGAAAATCCCGGTGGAGTTAACAGGTTTAAGTTAGTAAAATAACAGCAAAGCTATATGAAGCTAGTAAATCTACGTCTGTACTGCCCCATAGAATAAAAGGGATATGTCAGATGGATACAGTGGAAGAACATAGGATTAAGAACAGAGATTGCTTTTATGCTACTGAAGAAGAAGCAGTTTACTCTGAAATGTGTCTAGTCTTAAAGGAGTTGGCCACTTTCAATACATCTGTTCTATTAGACATATCTCTGCATGTATATGTACCTGTATATGTACCTGTACATTTGTATTGATTAAGAGCTTCAGGCCTGTTTTTGTCTTCCTGTTTCTCATTCCTTCAGTCTGTCCTAATGGTGTAACCCATTGTGACTCTATCTCTCACAGTCCATCTCACCAACAGACACAAGGAGAAGGTGGGGGATGGTGGAGCAGGATGTGTATTGTATTCATCAGTGCCTAGACATGTAAATAAAGATCGATGGAGGGTTTACAGACAGTATTAAAGTAAGTACCAGGACTGCTTAATCACTTGATGAACAGGGATTATTATTAAGACAGTGAAGCCTTTTGGACAACATATATATGAGTGGCCAAGTGGTGGGGACATGAATAAGTTTTGGAGACACTGGAGCACATTTATTATTTGTGTCTCGAGGCCATTTTTCATTTATGAAGGTTTTATAAAACTTGGTAGATTTGCTTTTTGTTGGTCTAAATGTGCTATAAATTGTGCCAGAAATAGAAATGTTAAAATAGAAATAAGTGAAGGAAAAGTTTTGAGGGGAAAAAGCTGCACCCAAATTCCTTAAAAATGGTGATCATCGGAAAAAGAGGATATTTGTTGCCCCAACAAATAATTAATAGGTCGTAGGACACACTAGAAAAAAATGGAAGCTCATGCAAAAAAAGGCACAAACAGCATAATAAATGTGTCCCACTGATACTTGCTTGTACACAACCCCTTCAACAAAGAATAAGTTTCCATGGTATACAATGTATCAAAATGTATTCAAGCACACAAGCTTAAATGAGCAACAGTGTGCACTGTATAGGAAATGGCAGTCATGTGGTGGTGGGCAGTGGTGCCAAAGCGACAATGACAGAAATGGTTTGGGGAAGGAACTAAATGGTAAAAATAGGCAGGATTAGCTCGGATGCCTTTAATATAAGGGTGACTCTACTTCTGTGTTAACGGTCCTCTAGTGGCTCTGCAGAGATCTTTCTAAAACATGTATCAAACATTTATCTTACCTTTATCTTTCATTTATGAGACTTTTCTCATTTGCAACATTTTTTTGTACCTAAAACTGTGTCCCTTCAAAGTTAGCCATTGTCTAGTTTTCTGCAGTGTTTCCTGAGTTATCACCTAAATCCAGTTTTTGTAAGAAGTCGCAAATTTTGGTGCAAATCTACGGCTGCCCATGATGGGGCTCAGAAATTAGCTTGGAACTGATTGCGACTTTTGGAGACTTCAATAAAGACCAACTTCCAAAAGTATTAATAATAACAATGAGTAAGATACATCTGAAAAGCCAAGGAAAGCCAATACATTTGTCCCATTAACTTACAGACCGAACCCTGACAAATCTATTTCCATCATTGACATAACCATTACTTCTTTCCATTACTACAGATGGACAATTTCTTAGGGTGTGCTTGATTCGGACCTCTCCACATTCAATTACACAAACACCTTCTTGCTGGCAGGGTGGTAATATGATCACCCACCAACGGACCATGTTGTCCAAAACAGCTCCTTTGTTGAAATGAACCGAGCCTAGCTTTCCCTGGATAATCACACTCCTACTAGGTGTGCACAGGTGTGCCATCTTGCCATTCTTGTCTGTGCACTGGGTGGGTACCATAGTGCTCTCTATGATGCCATGCACAGCCACAATCTTCGCCTTCTGTTGCTCCCGCTGGTGCTGCCATGCAAAGCCACAATCTTCACCTTCGGTTGCACCTGCTGATGCTGTCATGCTATGGATACAATCATGGCACTTCTGATATCTGACCTGCTTTTCTTCTCTCACACCACAGCCTCAATAATGACATTACTGCCATCTACAATACTGCCACTCTCATACCATGGCAACAATCATAGCATTGCTGCTATCTACATCTGCTGGTGCTGTCAAATCATAACCACATTCATACTTTTGCTGCCATCTACCTTGATGCCAATATACACCATATAACAGCTGCTCCTTTTGCCTCTGCTACCAACATTACCACAGGTACTGCTCCCTGCTACAGATTCCCCACTATCACTACTACGAATACTTTTGCCCCTACAACTATCATAAACATCCAATCTATAGCTATGTCAGGTTTCTACTGCTGCTACTAATGGCAGTCGCAGCCAAAGAAGCAAAACCATCCTCCATGTGACCACCCGCACTGCAGGTTTCTGGCCTTTTCACAAATTTATGAGGCTTTTTTTAGCTCAATAAACACAATTTTTTAAGACAATTCTAAGCAAAACAAGGTAGTAAAGTAGAAGTTCAGAATGTGCTGCATAAACAAAAAAAGTAAACTGCTGTACATCTAAAGTCCATTCTGTTGTTGAAACAGGTAACTATTTCACAATGGTAACAATGTTACAACAACTCTTGTTCCGCAGAATGTTTGTCATCTGGCACCATAATCCACATTCTGAAATTTAACTCAAATCCTATCTTGCAATAATACCCTGAAATAATAATTGACTTTAACAAAAGTTCTAGTTATGTTATCACAGGAAGATTGTTTGACAATGTCTGTGTGTCTGATTCCTGTAGAAAACTACTTCAACAATTGTGAGTCTGGTTGCACATGATCACTGCTGAAAACGGTGATTTTCCTTTAGATTGCAATTAGTTTTCTGTCAAACTTAGTTCGGTGACTCAGTGACTTAGTTTTTATAGTAACTTTTGCTGCTTTTTCATCTGTTTTTCATGTAAGTAAAAAAAAGCTGAATGTGATCTATTTATTCTGTGGCAACAGAATGCACTTGAGTAAGGTGCAGTCAAGTTTCTTTCAATGATCCTTAGGGGCATATTTATCATAAGTCTGACTTTGTCCATTTGTTTTTTGGGCCTTTTTTGGCTTTTATGTTGGTCAGATGCATCTTAGCGTTTTTTTTTCCTTATTGATACATGTGGCTTTTGGTCTCCAGTGAATTTGTGACTTTTTAAAACAAAGTCTTGAAAAGTCTCAATCAGTCTTAAGCTAATTTCTACACCTTGTCAGGGGCAGCCATAGATTTGTGCCAGAATTTGCGATTTTTTGTGACTTCTTAAAAAAGTTGCAACTTTCACATCTGGATTCAGGTGATAACTTTGCAGAAAACTAGACTATGGTGAACATTGAAGGGAAACTGTCTTAAGAGCAAAAAAAGTGTCCAAGCTCATAAAAAGTCTCAAAAGTTAAAGAAAAAGGCGAGTCAAAAGTTTGGCTTGAATAGGGTGTTTTTCAAGCAAAAAAGTAAAATAGTGCATGCGCCAATGTTGGTGCGTGTATAAAAAAAAATCTTAGAAAGCACATTGACCATAATGGGTCAGTCTGTACTTTAGGTTCTGTCTGTTGCCATGGACAACTAAGCACAGTCTTACTCTTAAGCTGCTTGAGATATCTGCCCTAATGTTCCAGTGGTCTTATGTTGTTTTTCAGATGCAATTTTGCAAATATCAAGAGGCTCTCCCTTTCAAACAGTTAATTGAATTTTCTGTGCAATTTCTCTTTTCTGTATTGTTATGAAGTCAAGCATTTAAAATGCTAACTCAAACCTGTGAAGTGTAAAATGTAGCTCTTGAGTTCTTTGCAATTTCTTAATCTGTATTTCATAGTCTGACTTTGGAAAAATTAGTTGGGATGTCTTTTTCTAGGAAGACTATCAACTTGTCTGTAACATTTTCTAATTGTGAATAATCTCTTTCACAGTAGAAAGATTGAATACAATGTTTTTGAAGTAACCTTATAATCCATATCAGAATAGGGGAGATAAAAATTTCTTCCCTGTAATAATTGCTGATGTCTTTTCTCTTTGGCTTTGAATTCTTCTGCCCAAGAAACTGTGGAAACCCTTTTGCCTTTATAAGGTGGTACTTGCTTGATACTTGTCGATGATCAATTAATAAACAGGATTTGATTGGCCTCCCCTGGATCTAACTGGATCCAGTGAAATGCTACCTCTGCCTTAATGTACAGTTTTTGTTATATAGAAAATGACCCAATGTAGTTCACCTGAGGCTATAATAACCTTATTTAGGACTGTCTAAGGTTTCCCCTTTTCTGCGTTTTAATACCTAAAGCCATAGAATTAAAGACACTGGGGCTCATTTACTAAGCCCTATCTTGTCACATAATTGGTTTACTAATTTGTGTTGTTATTTTTTTTCTTAGAGAAATGTTATGCATTAGCCATGATAGCAGTTAATGTGTGATAGAAGTTTATTGCAGCAATGAAACACACTGATAGCTCCAGAGTCTATAACCCAGCTATTTATGATGTGAAAGCAGAGGTGTGGACATAGATAATGTTATCTCAAGCACTTGTTTACTTTTAGACTTAAATTATTTCTAAAAGACTACAATTACATCCAAGAATATTCTTTAAGCAAGGCAAAGGAAACAGCTACTTTGAGGATGAAGGCTCTCAACAGTTTCATGATTATTCTATCCTACACAGCATTTGCGACATTGGCTGTACAAGTTCATTATGATGGGTAAGTTGAGAGTAACATAGCTATCTTTATTCCAAATGCTGGTGTTTGTTGAACTCACACTTTTGGGTATGATAGGTTGATTGTACTTGATGTAATTATTAGAATTGTAGTTTAATAAACAAAATGAAAACACTGTGACAAGGTCACTATTGAATTGGAGAGAAAATGAGTGTTTATGTGTATTACAGCGACCACAAAGTGAATTGGGTCAAACTGGAAGCTGTTTTCCATGTTTTGGTCTCTTGGAAGACCTGGTACAGGACCCTAATTGCAGGAGTGGAGACAGAAGTGTGATCACTGCTCCAGACCAAAGCTTCCAGATTCTAATGTGTCTAACAATGCACCAGGTGTGCAACCCCTTAAAGAAGGGTGTGGAGCAGTCAGAAGTGGCTCTCTACCTGGAGACACAGAGGCTGGCTGTGTGAGAGCCACACGTGAGTGACACAGGGTTGCTGAACGTATGTTTCATGCTGGCAGGGAGAAGCCCTCCAGTGGCTAGTGAGGGCCGCCAAGTGTATAGATAGAGCCGGACAGGCAAGGATTTTATTTGATGTTTTGTTTGTTACTGCTGTTTTTGCTGGAATAAATGCACAGTTTCAACTTGAATCCTGCTGTCCATGAGAGCTTTGTCATTGCCGACCCCCCACATTTGAGCTGAACCCCTACAACACTTAATCTAAGTTTTAAATTTTCATTTATAAAAGCCTTAGATGAAGAGCACACACAACAGATTTCACCATGTCTTTATTAACAGTTATCTTAAGAATTCTCTCCGTGTTTGCTTGGGTTTTCTCTGGGTCCTCCGGTTTCCTCCCACACTTAGATTGTTTAGATTGTGAGCCCATTTGGGCACAGGAACCAATTCAGCAAGCTGTGTGAAGCGCTGCGTAATCTGTGTGCAGTATATAAATAAAGGAATTATTATAATTATTAAGAGAAGAGAGTGAGTAGAATTCAGGTACCACTAATCAAAAGCCCTTGTGTTACTGATTTCAAGGTCTCACCACATTCTAGTGGATGTTTTGTCAGTTTGTTGGCCTGGAACATTGAGAAGTGTGTTAAAATGTTAAGGAGGAAATACATCAAAAGTGATTCTTAAAGGACATCTACCATCAGGATTATGGATTATAAACCAAGTACATTTACATGCTGTTGTGTGCCCCCTTTGTCAGGATACGCTCTCCTTAAAGCTTTTAATGCCTTTGGTTTTACATTAAAAGGCTTCAAAATGAGCCGGATGGGCTCCATGCTCCATAGAAGTTAATGGAGCCTGGAGCCCCTCTGGCTCATTTGCATAGTTTTAAAGCATATTTTCTTAGATATCAAAGGCATAAGAAGTTAAAAGAAGAGCAAATCCTGATAAAGGGGGCACACACCAGCATGTAAGTGTATTTGGTTTATTATCCATGATCCTGATGGTAGGTTTCCTTTAAGATGCAATTGTTGCTGCCCATAAATCTAGAAAGAGTTATTAGGCAATTTCCAATTAGCGGGCCACCATTCTTCTTTAATAAAATGATTCACAACTGAAAAAATCAAGACAGTTAAAAACCTTCACAGAGGTGGACATTTAAGCATATATCACCCAGGGGGATTTGAAAAAGACTCAACAGGCTGAAGGCTTTTTTATAGGAGAAAAGATAAACCATCTTTTCGCTAATAAGAATAGTAAAGCAGGCCTTAACCGGAATAGGGATCCTGCTCCCCAAACTAACTGCTACGTTTTGTAGGGCTATGTCCACACATACCACCTGCACCTATAGTCAGAATTTTCCATCCTCTGAATTCTATAATACTGAAATGAGGCTGAAGTTCTTCAGGAGGCATTACAGAGTCCTTCTCCTCTACAATAACCCCAGCTTCTGCTTCATTGCACCCACTGCTTTCACTCATCCTCATCCACCTCATTTATGTCACTCATGGGTCCAAAAAAATCATGTTCATGCGCACAAGTCGATACAGCCGTCGCAGATGAGCCATTGATAAGATAAAGCTGTGAAGGTCTCTATACAGAAGCAAGATTTTGCTGAACTGAAGGAGACCTAGTAGAGCTATGGGGGATGAGTGAAGATAATGGGTGGAGCAACAGTGCAGCAAGGGGTGGGATTATTGAAAATGAGGTGATGGAGCACAGTGGTGCTCTGCAAATGTCCCCTGAGGAACTTTATTCTCATTTAAATATTTCACAGGAAAAAGATTTTTGCATGAATGGAACAGTATAATAATAATAATTCTTTATTTATATGGCGCACACAGACTATGCAGCGCTGCACAAAGCATTTTATGGTCAAAGGTCAAAAAATTGTATTTAAAGAAAATTACAGTTAGTGATAATTTTGAAAGATTTGCCTTTTTTTAAATTCTCTAATTTCTGCTTCAGAGTTTATTCACACATCGGTTTGTTCACATCCTGACTTTTATGATTTCCTCTGATGTCTTACTGAAGCATTCTTATCTATGCGCTTTTTCACATTTCCATTGTTTTTCACTGATCCGTTGTATAGTGAAAACATTTTAGAGCCTGTCCTAGAAATTTTTTGGTCTGCAAAAAAACAAAAAAAAAAACAAACTGATGATGCAAGGGAACCTGGTTTTATGGCTTCTAGCTGATGTTAAACCACAAGCTAAAAGAGCTTTATTGCAATTACAACACAATAGAAATCTTTAGAATGTTTAAATTTTGCCAATAATACATTCATTTAGCTCAATTTATACATTAAAATACATATTCACACTATTTAAGGAGTAAAGGATGCAGAAGGGATGCAGGCAGAGTCGGACTGGGGTGTCTTGGGCCCACCAGAGAAATCAGACTCAGAAGTGTGATTTAGTACCTCACATGTCACACATCTTCTCCTTTGGGTACACCATATACTCCTATCCTGTATATAAAGACACAGCTGAGTACTACTATTCCTACCCTGTTTATTAAGGAACAGCACAGCACTACTACTCCTATTCTGTATATGTACACAGCACAGTACTACTAATCCTATTCTATATATACAGACACAGTACAGTACCACTACTCCTATCCTGTATATATGGACACAGCACAGTACTACTACTCCTATCCTGTATATATTGGCAGAGCACACTACTACTACTCCTATCCTGTATATATGGACACAGCACAGTACTACTACTCCTATCCTGTATATATTGGCAGAGCACAATACTACTTCTCCTATCCTATACATATGGGAACAGCACAGTGCTGCTAGTCCTATCCTGTCCATTTTCATTAACAATTGCAAAATCATGCTATTGAGGGACCTAAATTATAGTAAAACCCCATACATTTCCCCATTTTACAAACTACAACCCTCAGCATATGTAAAACTGTAAAACAACTTTATTGAAGTTTCTTAACCCTTTTAGGATTTTACAGAGGTTAAAACAAAATCGTGTGCAATTTTGAAAGTTACCTTTTTTTGTCCAAATGAATGTGTTTTTCAAAAAATGTACACATTCTCAGTGGATAAAATACCAAAAAGCTCCACAAACTTTGATACCCTATTTTTCCCCGAGTATAACTATATGCCATATATGGGGCAACCTTCTATATGATGGGCACACGCCAAAGCATTAAAGGGAAACTGTGCCATTCAGAGCAGATTTACATTGGCACTTTTAATGGTTATACAATCTTTATTTTTTGGAAATTTGGACATATAAGGGCTTATTATCTGCAACATGAAATGCACTTTACAAAAACCTCATTTTAGTAGTTCATTAGCTTATTGATGAGATTTTATTAACTCTTATATGTATGGAGGAAAAGAAAATCGAACATTTTGGTCTCCTTTATTTTTACACTGTACCATAAAAATAACATATTGGGGGGCATTTACTAAGGGCCCGCGGACCGCACTTTCGTTGGACATACGGACGATTTCCATTTTGCGCCGCTGGGACTAGGATTTAAAAAAGGGGTTTTTGGTGCATGTGATCGGATTTTGGCGCAATTGCGATGGCTTTCATGCGACACAAATCGGGGGGCGGGCAGTCAGACGATCCAACGGATTTGGACAAACCTAGGAATTTAACTTCAAAATTTTGTCGCAAGCCAAGCATTTACATGCACCGGGAAGAAGGCTGTGAACCCTGGCAGACCTGATCAGGGAAGCGATATCGGGTGCACGATCTTCATGAATCGCAGCAGAGTTCATCCTCGTCGGACAGTCCGGAATGGGGTTCGCGCAGGGACCGGGTAAGTAAATGTGCCCCATTATCTTTATTCTATAGATCACTATGATTGTGGCGATACCTCATTTACATAGTCTTTTTTTTTTATATATGTTTAGAATTTTACTGAAGAAATACTAATACATTTTGTGAATAATGTACATTTTTGGCAAGTTTTTGGGGTTTTGTTTTTACGGCAATCACTCAGTGGGTTCAATAATGTTACTGATTTATTGTATAGATTGTTACAGATGCGCCAATAACAAATATGTGGGTTTTTCATGATTTAGTGTTTTTTGTACTTTATTAAATGTGTATAGGTAATGTTGTTGTTTATGGGACTTTCACTTTATTTAATTCATTATTTTTATTACAAAAACTTTATTTATTTATTTAATTATTTTTTTTTACAGGCTTGAACAAGGGATACTCTGATCGCTTGTTCAAGCTCTTCTTTACCTAACACAGTGTAATACAGATGTATTACATTGTGTAATGTAACACTCTGAGCATGCTGTTACAGCCGGGAATCTCAGATCGCAGATGTTAGCGGTGGGTGTCGGCTGTAATATACAGCTGACACCTGCGGCTTCTGTCACTGGCTCCATTTGGCAGCAGGTGCAAGAAGCGGGATGTAGTACTATGTCACGTTGCGCCAAGTTCCTGCCACATGTGAAGAAGTACTACGTCCAATGTCGGAAAGGGGTAATGGAAAGTGAGTGTTATAATGTGCAATGATTGCCCATGGCTCAATCAATCAGAAACCAGCTTTTCCACAACTGTTTATAAAATTAAAGCTGAGCTCTTATTGGTGGCCATGGGCAGCTAGACCAGTTTTACAGTCTTACAGTTTTACCAGAAACTTCTGATATATCTCCCCCATTTGGACCTCAGCAGCACTTTGTAAAGGTTGATGACAGCACATGTTCCTTAACCCCTTAAGGACGCAGGGTTTTTTTTCGCTCATTTCTCGCTCTCCACCTTCAAAAATCCATAACTTTTTCATTTTTACGTGTACAGACCTGTGTCAGGGATTATTTTGTGCGTAACAAATTTTACTTTCCCGTAATGTTATTTATTTTAACATGCCGTGTACTGCGAAGCTTGAAAAAAAATCCAAATGTGGAAAAAAATTTAAAAAAATGCATCACGTTCTTGGGGGCTCAGTTTTTACGACTTTGACTGTGCGCTCCAAATAATACCTCAGCTTTATTCTTTGGTTCGGTACAATCGCAGTGATACCAAATTTATACAGGTTTTATTGCATTTTAATACATTTTCAAAAATTAAACGAATGTGTACAAAAAAGAAAAAAAACTTTTGCCATCTTCAGACGCTAATAACTTTTTCATACTTTGGGGTATAGAGCTGTGTGAGGTGTCATTTTTTGTGAAATGAGCCAACATTTTCATTGCTACCATTTTGAGGACTGTGCGACATTTTGATCACTTTTTATTCCATTTTTTATGTGATGTAAAAAGGTGTAAAAGTCGCATTTCGGACATTTGGGTGCCATTTCACGTCTCGGAGGTCACAGGCTGGCCGTAACCGTTTTTATATTTTGATAGATTGGGCATTTTGGGACGCGGCGATACCTAATGTGTTTGTCAGGGGCGTTGCTAGCTACACAAAAGATCAGGGGCATGGGCCCCAATGTATATCTACCAAATTCTCAGTAGTGTCCACCTACATGCTCTACGCCCACATGCACTTGTTCACAACAGTAGTACTAATAATATAAAATACCTACTTGTTTCACTAGTGACAGCAGGTGATGTGTTCTTGGATTGTAGTTGTTCTCTGCTTTCTTCATCAGGCCCAATGTGAATTTTCTCATTATACCCTCTCCCGTGGTCCCTTAACATTGTTGTCCTTCTGCTACCCCTAATATAGCTCCTCCAAACACTGCAATAGGAATATTCAGAAAGAACTACACAAATAATACACTAAAATGCCCCCTATTCTACCCTCTACTGTAAAATGCCCTTTTGTGAACTGACAATAATGCCAACAACACCAATATTTTCCATCTTTCTGCCCCAAACACTGGAGTATTTGTGATATGTGATATTTCTACAGGACCTGAGGAAGGCCATACACCTGACTTGAAAAAGAGAGATGCCACTGTACGTGTTGCAGATTTCATGCAGATTTTCCACATTGATTTTTTACCTGTCTTGTTTCACCTGATCTGATGTCATTTCAAGCAATAATCTGCATCACATTCCACAGCATGGTGTGGACTTGACACAGATTTGTTGAGACCTCCTGCTCACATCCCCTGACCACTGCTCCCATTCTCTCACTCCTGCTCACATCCCCTAACCCTTGCTCATACCTCCTGCTCACACCTCCTGCTCACATCCCCTGACCACTGCTCACATCCTCCGACTCCTGCTCACATCCTCTGACCGTTGCTCACATCCTCTGACCGTTGCTCACAATCTCTGACCCCTGCTCACACTTCCTGCTCACATCCCCGGACCCCTGCTCATACCTCCTGCTCACACCTCCTGCTGACACCCTCCGACCCCTGCTCACATCCCCTGACCACTGCTCACACCTTCTGACCCTGTTTACACCTCCTGCTAACATCCCCTGGAGCCTTGCTCACACTTCCTGCTCACACCTCCTGCTCACATCCACTGACCACTGCTCACATCCTTCCACTCCTGCTCACATCCCCTGACCCCTGCTCACACCTCCTCACCCTGCTCACAACACCTGACCTTAGCTCACACCTCCTGACCCCTGCTCACACCTCACCCTGCTCACACCACCTGACCCTGTTTACCCTTCCTGCTGACATCCCCTGGAGCCTTGCTCACACCTCTGATCCGTGCTGATACCTCTTTTGATTCATCCACAGTTGAAAGGCTGCTGTTCCCTCCTGTCTGACTCCAATGTGGGGGAGGGGCTGCCTGCAATTACTCCTCTCTCCTCAACCACCAGCCACAACATGAAGCTGTTAGTGTGGCAGTAGTCCCTGTCTGTTGAGCTCCTATCCCTGCAGGGACTTTGTAGTGGTGCACAGAGCTGACTGTTCTGTGCTCCTCCACAGTGGTTAACTCTTTCTGCATCCTGAGGATGCAAGAAGAGTTGATATCGGCTGAAGCAGCCCAGGGAGATTTGGGGCACAGACAAGAAGAACTGGGGCACGAGCCCCGGATCTTTTGACCTAGCGACGCCCATGATGTTTGTGATTTTTACTGTTTATTATGTTTTATATCAGTTCTAGGGAAAGGGGGGTGATTTTAATTTTTAATATTTTATAATTTTTTTTATTTTTTAAACTTTTTTTCTTTTTTTTTCCACTATTTCTTAGACCATCTAGGGTACATTAACCCTAGATGGTCAGATCGCTCCTACCATATACTGCAATACTTATGTATTGCAATATATGGAATTTTTTCAGGTCATTCATTACAATGAGCCTGTTGTAATGAATCTGCAGAAGACATGTAGCCTCAGGTAAAACGAAGACCCGAGGCTACCATGGCAACCGATCGTCGTCCCCCCCCCCCCCCGATGATGTTCGGGGGAGTGACGATCGGAATAAAGATGTCGGTGCCCACGTGCCAACGTCTTTTAAATGCCGCCGGCGACTTTGCCGGTGGCAACGGAGAGGTTAATAGCCGCGATCGGTGCAAGCACCGACCACGGTTATTAGCGGTGGGGGTTTGCTGCAATATGCAACAACCCCCACTATTGAATGAAGAGGACTCAGCCCGTGAGCCCTCTTCATATATTCCTTGCACCTCTGCGCCATAGCTCTACGAGCTTTAACGAGCGTTAAGGGGTTAAATGTCACGCTCTGCTTTTGTAAACAGAGACACAATAACTGATAAATTGGTCTGATAAAAGTCTTATATTGAGATATTTTTTTATTATATGGGGAAATGAATTTTTATGAATATTTATTAATATTTTTTAGTGTGTATGTATGTTTTTAGTTATATGTCCCGCATAAGGTCATTAAAGTCCCCCGGGGGACGTCTAAAAATGTCACTGCAGACTCAGGACCTGCACCCCCTGATATCTAAAGTCAGCGGGCAGTCGAGACGAGTTAAGAGATGCTATAAAAATGGAACACCTGAAAAATAATTCCAATTTAGAAACTACAGTCCTCCAGGGGCTAAACAGAAATTTCAGCATGACCTTCCATGGTGCCTGCAGAATGTATTGGCACTTCTAGCTTAGCCAGAAGTTTTGGTGGTCTTATGAACATTTAGCCTCATTACACACTGTCGCCACATGACTACATTTAAAGTGCAACTGAAAAGTTTATAAAGTTTTTTTTTAGAGCAGAAGTAACATTTTCCAATATAAATTAATTACCTTATTACAACTGTTTCTCTGCTAATCCTCTGCTATCATCCTGCCCTCTCTTGTCAACTTGGAATTTTGATTGCTAAGACAGATCCGTAGAGTGAAAAAGGAAGGAACAGGAGATGCAGTCTATGGATTGAGAAGGGTGAGGGAGTGGAGCTATGCACCATTGGTCTCTGCACAGCAACTACAGAAAGCAGCAGCAGCACCTCCATTATTTCTGCTCTGTCTACATTATCCTGTTATGTTTTCACACACAGTCCATCTCCTCCCTATGCAGCTTCTCAGTTTAATTAGAAATCCATTATCATTCACAAAGCCTTCACTGCACACCACTAACTTCTCTGTAAACTTTAACAAGGCTATGTGAGTAAAGAGAAGGGGATCAGCACAGCAACTTGATACATAGGATGAAGGCTATTTAATTTTGGGTGCTATGTCCTCTCCATTTTCTGTGCTCCCTATCACCCACTGTGCTGGGATGAGAAGGAGGATGATGGCATCTGCTGAACAGCCTGACTCACACATCATAGCAGGTAGTGTTTATAGTAGTCATAAGGCTGTATTAGATTATAGGTCTACAAAGGTGTATATGTGTGTGCAATAATCTGTGTGCTAGAACTGCTAGATGTAGAGGGGAAAGCTCAACATTATGGGAAGTGAGGGAAACTGCTCTGTCCACTGTGGTATATCAGTCCGTCTTATAAAGTCATCTTTAGCTTTTTCTGAACTGCGCAGGTACTTCCTGGCTGTCACATCAGCTAAGGGCACTGAGGCCAGAGCAGTTTCCCTCACTTCCCATAATGTTGAGCTTTCCCCTCTACATCTAGCAGTTCTAAGCCTAGGAAGAAGCATGATAAAGTTATCATTGGAATTGTTGTCAAAGGCTCTGTCCAGCTGTTCTTAAACTATTTTTGGCCAGGTAACTTTGTATTTACGCTTTAAAGCACTTTTATGTACTGTAGCATAAATAGTGCATTATTATCATCAGTACATCACCTGGGTAAATAGGGGTGCACTTAGAGCCATCAAACTGTAAATTAGAAGAAGTGCAATATCCGCCAAGTGGTTTGTATTGGCAGGTGTAAATGGACCTTGTGAGAGGACATATCTATGCTCCCGACAATTACAGTAAACTATACATAGAGATATGTCAAATGTTGGTTTGAAGTCAACAGAAAAGTTAGTGGTCTTCTGTGTAAAAAATAATGGTTGACTTGCCCATATTGGTTAGTGAGAAATGGTGCACATCATTAGTAATAGGCATAGCCCAGCCACATGTACATAGATGACCTACTGTGCCTGGGTAACAGATAATAGAAACAAATCATGTATAACTAATATGCTTGGTTTTTATGAGGAGGTTAGGAAACATCTAAATATTACTCTTGTTCCTTAGGTAATTTTCCTAGATTTTGCAAAAGTTTTTAATACTGCACCACACAACCATCTAGTTTAAAGCTTCAGTTTCAAGGAATTGGGAATAATATATTCACATGGGTAAAGAATTGATTGTGTGATGGAAAATAGACTCATTGGGGGGAGATTTATTATTGTTTCTATGTCAGTTTTCTGCAATTAAAATGGGGAATATGCCACCTCCATACCATCACGGCGGCTGATGGAGGGAGCAGGCACAGGGGTAGAATGCCCGGAACCTACGTTCTTTTGAAAAACCAGCGAGCTTGCCAGATACATCAAGAGGCCTAAGCATATAATAAATCTCACTCATTGTATTTACCCACTTTTCAAACTTAAATTAAATGGTTTAGAATTGCGGACAAGAAATAGGATTGGGTATTGTGGTAAAAAAGGAAGGACAATGTTAGGCGGTATAAAATAGAATACATCAGAATTTGATCAAGTTTTGGTCTCCAAATACCCAAAAGAATATAGGGGAGCTAGATAGAGTGAATGGTCAGGCATGGTTGGGATGGAAGGTCTGTCTGGGCTTGTTTAGCTTGGAAAAATATGCTTTAGAGTTGATATGATCTACATCTATACATCAAATATATTTACAGTCTTCAATATCTGGCACACAATTTATTATTTTCATAAACCATGCAAAGAACGAGGGGACATACATTGCAGATTGAGGAAAAAAGATTTAGACATTTACAGAGGAAAGGGATCTTTACAAGTAATTACCATATATACTCGAGTATAAGCCTAGTTTTTCAGCACAAAAAAATGTGCTGAAAACCCAAACTCGGCTTATACTCGAGTAAAAAATGTATGTTTTACCAGGTTTTTGTGGTAAAATTAGGGGCCTCGGCTTATACTCGGGTCAGGTTATACTTGAGTATATATGGTAAATTATGGAATGTCCTACCACAAGAGAAAATATTGTAACATAGATGTTTTTTTTTCCAATGGAAAATAGCAATATTCTTTATAATTAATTTATCAGTGAATGACTGTCAAAACAGATCTGTCTGGGTTTATTTGTAACAATCATTTAGAGGGAAATGTTAACCCAGGAATACATTCTAATTGGATTTGGGAAGTAAGTTTACCTAGAATATAGTTTGGAATTTAACTTTCTTTACCACATGCCATACAATTATAGAAACAGATATCTTCTCACTGGAACACAACTTTGGAACATAACTAGGGGTCAGCCTGCAACTAGGGGTCAGCCTGCAAGACATATTTTGTCTGGTCCATCCAGCTAAGACTGTCATGACAACTTCTTACAGCTTTGATTGCAGCCATATTCATGCAGGCATTTATTCCATCTTTTTGTTGTCTGCACAATTTCTCTATCCAACATCCTATAGTAAAAAAGGCTACTGTGATCCTGGTATACTGATGACTGAAGGCCTAAAACAATTCAGTAGGACAGAAAGCTTAGGGTAGAACTTTGCTCTATTGTGTATTTTGGCAGAATTGTGCTTTGCAGATACAATTAAAGGGGTGTTGAGCAGCTCACTGAGCTTGGAGCCTAGGTCCATCAATTCCCAATCCCCACACTAACTATACCTCTTCTGAAAATGTATGCACAACTTAAATGTGCATACATTTACAATTGTCACTATATGTATATGTTATAGACAGAACATGGAAAATATCACGTTCCCATGAAGTTGATTCAATCATTTTTTTATATTTTAGAGACCAAGTTTTAAGCATTATCCCAGAGACACCAAGTCAAGCTGAATACATCAAAGAAATATTCAATGATGTAGAGGTAGGTTAAAATGCACTTGATGCGGTATTGTATTATAATGGAGCACTTTTAGTTAGATCAATGTAAAAAAATCTCAGAAAGGTTAATAGTTCCATTGCAAAAGGACAATCAAAACACCATTGAGTATCTAAAGAAATTTTATTGAAATTCAATAAAAGAAATCAAAATCTTAGCATCCAGTGGAATGTGTGTATGAGTACCCATATGGGTGTGATAAATGTGTGTATGAGTGTATGAATATGTAATGAATGTGTGCATGCTTGGCCTCATATATGAATGTTTGGATGAGTGACCCAAGTATATGATGAATCTGTGTATTTGTAACCAATGTATGTGATGATAGTGTGTATAAGTGCTCTAAGGTATATAGTGAATTTGTGGATGAATTATCTAAGTGGTAAATTTGAGAAATAGTGTATTCATGTATGTGGTCAGTATGTGTATGTCTGGCTCAAGTCAATGTGTGAATTATGAACATCCATATATGCAGTGTATGTGAAGGTAAATGTGGGTATATATGCAGTCAATATGTGTAGCAAGTGTGATCATTTATGCGTAAAGTGCATGTAGAATTCCTAACATGTCTGTGCAGAGTACAAGATTATGGTATATGTGATAACACAATGTAAAGCCAGCTCTCCACTTCATGTGCAACAGCACCCTCGGTGCTCAGAGAACGCTTGAAACACCTTCCAGTATTAGACAGAATAAAAGAGTACTCCAGCATTTCCACAGAAGATACATAAAAGTTCGTCCTTTATTCTATTTGTTTAAAGTCCATCATAGAGCAGTATACATGCACCCGGTCACAGTTGAAAATCCAACGTGTTTCATCCAGTTAGGACCAGTAAGTCCTAATTAAGTCCGAATAGAATGAAACAATAGGAGGAAGCATGTTTACTGCTCTATGATGGATTTTAAACAAATAGAATAAAGGACGAAATTTTATGTTCCTTCCGTGGAAGTGCGGGATTACTTCTTTTCTTCTATGGTATATAGATTATGTTTGTGCACATTATAAGCTGTGGCATTTTTATTCTTCCAATAATGTAACCATATAGGGTTCATTTTCTGCAGGAAGAGATGCAATTTGCAGTGACACCATTTTGTGAACTTTCTGGAAGAAAGAAAAAAAAATCAATTCTTGCATTGATTTGAAACTTAATTTTTTGGCATTGACCAAATACCAGATGTAGCATGTTACATTTATTTGTTATTATGGACTAGTGGAATTATGATACTACACAGTTCAAATGTTTTTTATTGTTTCTGAGTTTTTCTACATCTTCAAAATCTTCATTTGGGGAAAAATCACTTGTATTGCATTGCTTTCTCCTGAGAGGTATAAAATATTTTATTTTTAATGGAGGTTTAAATCTCACTTATTGTGGGATGAATAGACACGTGTATATTTTCGGCTTAGCATGTCTACTTTTGCAACCTTTTTTGCAGCTGAGACAGTCCACCTTCACAGTTTGTCATGGTCAAGATAACTGCAGTGTTCCCTGAGTTATCACCTGATTTCACTGTTGTGATTTTTATAATATTGGCACAAAATTAGGTCCAACTGTGCAACTTTTTGGAGACGTTTTGGTTTTTTTTTGTTTAAAATGTTGCCAATTATATAGAGACCTTAACTCATAAAGCTTCACATTTATTAATAAGGAAAAAAACACTAAGAAAAATCTGAACAGCAGAAAAGACATATGATATCTGAGCCCCAATACAATTTTTGAATCATTTTGTGTTCTTTTCTGCTTGTGAGCTGATATGGGCATAGATTGTCGTTTTTTTTTGTTTTTTTTAAGGTGGGTACAATAATGATGTCTTTTTATGTGACTTATTATAAACATGGTAATACCAAATGTGTTTTTGTGATGATTTTTACGTTTTTGTCAACACCAAGCAATTTTGGAGGGGTCACTTCAACCCTTTGCATTCCTAAATGCACTACAAGGATTCTGGCATTCTGATCCTTTTTTAGATTATGATCTGTGTCATTATTTTTTTATCTCTACTGTCAAATCGATGAAGCCAGGCTTTCTGCTTTTGCTCAAGAAAATCAATCTTAGAGAAGTCACATTAGCATATTGGGTATAGAAACTATGTCAATTAGGCCATATTTTGCCAAAATGATCTTCTTGGGCTGGAGAGATCTTAAATAACATTAATGACATTATTCAGGAATGGTGGGGGATAGAGAAACTTTGACTAAGTCAAAATCTGCAGAATGATTCCTTTTGCATGCATGCAAATATGTGAGGTTGGTGAAGATAGTGAAATGTCCTCTTTAAAAATAAAAGGGACATTGGGGACATTTAAGTTATTTTTGTATTTAATTAGTTTTTAACTATTTTTGATTTGTTTTCTCAAAATGGAAAAAACATTGCAAAACAGTCTGTAATGCAGCATATTACAGTTGGTAAACTGTTGCACTTCCAGCAAGACCTGACAGTCTCCCATTGAGATTATGGGGGGCATGTTATTGTGGGAGATTAGAGTACAAAAGTTTGATAAAAAGTTCTCTCTGACAGGGTGTAACAGCAGAATGTCGGCTGTTTATTTCATTATTATTATTTAGTGCTAGTTCAGCCTTTAGGATTATGTGTTAACTACATGATAATATTATAAGTTATAACATTACACAAAAAAGAAATATGAAAAAACAGGAAACCGGCACTTACCAGCGTCTTCTTCTTTAGTCCATCTTTATTAATGCATACTTACAAAAACAGTATCATAATGACAATTACGTAGAGTGAGGGAAAGGTGCAGGGACTCATAAAACTGCAAGTTGCCCGACAGCTGTTTCACACACACGCCGCTTCATCTAGCTTGCTTGACCAAACACTAAAGACATTGGGGGTCATTTACTAAGGGCCCGATTCGCGTTTTCCCGACGTGTTACCCGAATATTTCCGATTTGCGCCGATTGTACCTGAATTGCCCAGGGATTGTGGCGCACGCGATCGGATTGTGGCGCATCGGCGCCGGCATGCGCGCGACAGAAATCGGGGGGCGTGGCCGAACGAAAACCCGACGTATTCGGAAAAACCGCCGCATTTAAAAACCGAAAAAGTGTCGCTTGGGGAGCGCTTACCTTCACCTGGTCCGAGGTGGTGCATTCCGGCGCGATGAGATGACTTTCAGCGCAGCAGCGCCACCTGGTGGACGGCGGAAGAACTACATTCATAAATCCCGGCCGGACCCGAATCCAGAGCAGAGAACGCGCCGCTGGATCGCGACTGGACCGGGTAAGTAAATGTGCCCCATTGTGGCATTTTAAACTCTTATTACAACTGCCTCTAATTGCATCTATATTTCTATTGGTGCAACACAAAGTCAATTCATATTACTATTATTTTGCATTACTGGGATATCCCATAATATTCAGGTACCTATCGCTGTTCAAAACATGAGGAAATGAAAATATGCCCAAACTTACCATATTAAGGACAAATATATATTTAAGAGATATGTGGATGATGTCTTCATAGTGTGGAATAGTTCGGATGAATGTTTCAAAGGAATGGTGGAGTATTTGAATATGCAGAACACAATGAATATGTTTTTTACATATAACATTGGAGGCCATCACCTAGAATTCCTAGATGTACTAGTTGAGGAGAAAGAGAATGTGTTGGAGACGAGCGTCTTCCGTAAAAGTACAGCGAAAAATGCACTTCTACACTACCAAAGCTACCACCCACAATACTTGAAGAAGGCACTGCCCTACAGCCAGTTCGTTAGAATATCACGAATTAATAGTACAGACTATGGCTTTGCAACTCAAGCTCAAGAACTGAAAAAGAGACTACTATCTAGAGGTTATCCGGAGATACTAATGGATGAAGCGTTCCATAGGACCAAGGTAAATAGAGATATTTGACGTAATGAAGGCAAACCTAGAAAATCAAACAGATGTAAGGATAACAACAGTAGATTTACATTCTCGTTTGACTATACTCCACAAGCACAAATAATAAAATCAGCCATAAAATCCAACTGGCACATCATCGAAGCCGACAAGGATCTAGGAGAGATAGCAGAAAGAGAAAATTGGTTAGAATCTAGTATACCGAAAAGGAAGTTATCCGTGTGGGAGTTGCAACCACTGATTACAATTCATAAAAATGAAAAAAGTTATCCGCGGGGGACATGAATAAAATAAAACATCGCATTACTTGTAAAACAGACTTCATAGTCTATGTGATCTTCTGTGCATGTAACAAGTTTTACATTGGCAAAACCATAAGGAAATTAAGTATACAGTTCACAGAGCATGTAAGAGCTATAAGAACAGGTAATGGAGCTCCAAGACTTACAGACCACATTAGACAATGCCATAATGCCTACTCATGATAAAAGGAGGAGGAGACAGACAGCGTCTATTGCTGCAAAAAGAAGGCAGATGGATATTACGAACAAGAGCTCTAGGACCCAATGGTCTGAATGACAGACTGGACATGAACATATTCCTATAATAACCAATCATATACTGTGAATAAGTATCCTCTTTATAAATGCTTTTCAGTAATACGGCATTGTACTTTGTAGACCTATGTAATAAGCTTTACAAACAAAGAGATATTTCCTAATGTATAAAGCTTATACATTACAACATTGTTGCATGGATTTTGCAACATTTTAATTTTGCACATAATTGTGGCATTCATACTTCTCGTGCACCTGTTTACAATATATACAATAGGTACTTCCACTCTCACATTATAACAGGAATTAAAATTAACCCTACACCTTACCATTGGCTTGAAAATATATCCGCAGGTGAGATTATGTTCTATTCTTAGCCATAATACGGGAACGCCAACCCATGTCCCCTCCTACTCTGTAGTGTTTGGTCAAGCAAGCCAGATGAAGCCCTGTGTGTGCAAAACAGCTGTCGGGCTATTTGCAGTTTTATGAATACTGTTTTTGTAAGTATGCATTAATAAAAATGGACTAAAGAAGAAGACGTTGGTGAGTGCCAGTTTCCTTTTTTTTCATATATGAATTTGGACTTGCATACTATTACATAACCAGAGCACAACCTGTTTTGTACCATACAAGAAGTCTGACAGACCCACGGTATTGCATTAGTTGAAAAATCAAGCTTATCAGCAAACGCATTTGAGTAGTGTCACACAGTTACAATCATCTTCGTTTTATCATCACATAGAAAACAAAGATTGTACAGCAACTCTTTTAATGCTTGTCGTGCTTAACATAAGAAAATGATTGTTATATTATAAGTTAAATTTACAACTCTCCTGGAGGAGCCCAGCATATAATATATGCAGTGTAACCTACTCAATGTATTAGGTATTTTTCCATTAATATGCAAAACATGAATTATCCTTAACTATCATGCATTCCGATGCACTCTGTTTCATTGCAGCTTGACTTGTGGAAACCAAGCTATGTAGAAGATATCTACCCCAGAAGAGAAGTGCATGTACGTGTACCATCGTCACTGCTGCAGAATACTAAGAAAAATCTTCAACAACAAAAAATTTTGTTTAAGTATGTGAATTATATGAACCAAGACCGTTAACATTAGATAAATGTGATGTCTGGTCCCTTGTTGTTGATTAGCTATCCCTTATAGAGAGTCCCCTATAGAAGTTGCTAAATAGACAGCCTAGAACTACTAAGCAGTGCAAGATTCAGGTATTGGACCTCCATTGATCTGATGCTGATGACATCTCCATTTTCACTATCGAATATGGCCAAGTGATCAGGTATTAATTTTTAGGACTTCCACTTTCACATGAAACCATTGCAATACAAAATGACAATGTTCTAACAAAGGCCTTAAAAAGAAGCAATTCATAGAAAAAAAATATTAACTGGGTTCCGGCTGGTTCTTGACACACAAGAAATGACTGCTTTAGTCAATTCTGGAAATACCTCTGCTTTGATGAATAGGTTGGGCATGAAGTAGAAACCAGTGGGTCCTGTTCAATATATTTTCTTTGAATAGTTAAAGATATATAACTGCTATTCCTTCAAGGCCCAATGGTCAATATTTCTATTTCATAGCTGTATGTTGTACAACCGTTTTGTATAAATGTTCTCTATACAGTGTCAGGGTCGTAATCGACAATTAACCGGTCCAGTCAGTCACCTCCAAATTAGATAGAGCAAGTGTGCACGATTTCAAGATAAAATCTGAGATAAGATTATTCAGGTTTTAATCTTAAGCAAGCTCTGCACTCTAGCTTTCATGACAGCAAGATTGACTTTATTTCCGTGTTTGTAGCTTTTATACAGAAGAGAGAAAGGTGTGGTTATACATCATAGTGGGCAAGGGTTAAGCAAATTTGTCTAGCATCCGATGTGCCCTGGTTGGTCAGTTCCAGTATCTGGACAGATAATGTCCTGGGCATTGAGTTTCGATATGAGGGATGAAGCCTTCTTGGAATCAGGAATGTTGTTCTCTTCCTGGATATAAGGTGTTGGCTGTGTGGATGCCGGCGCCATCTTAAGTATTATATCTGAGCATATTGCTGAGGAGGAAAAACTTTAGTATTTGCCAGCTATATAAAAGTATAAAAATATAAAACTAGAAGCTCATATACAAATATTCCCCTTCATGTACAAAACTATAAAACTATAAAGCTCATGTATAGATATTCCCCTTCACAATCCCCCCTAAATACTAAATTTTTCCTCTAACGTACCTTTGAGGTTGCCCATGCGTGGGGATAGGTCGGGGTGGGGTTTCTTCACAAACTTCGGGCAAGGCCTGCCCTTTCAGCAAGACCTCACCTCCCGCTTGCACTACGCTAGCTTACACTCATGGAGCCCTCCCATCTTTCCCTAAATTAGTTCTCCCCTGTATGGGGGTTCAAGCGATCGTGATTCGACTAGGGGCATATCAGTAAATTTTTCTTCTTCCGTTCCCATCAGGGCCTCCATTTCCTGGGCCATCAAAATATTGGACTTCATTTCGGCAATACGCCTGATCAAAGACTTGTAAACCGGGATGCAACAACAAAGAAGGAAAAGGCAAAGGATAAACATTCCCAGCAGAACTACACCTATTTGTTGGAAAAACTTTTTCCATCCTCCAGTCCAGTTTAGTAGCCAATCAGCCCAGGAGGTATCTACTCCTGAATTTCTCTTCATCTCTAAGGCCAAATCTTTGAGGCTGTTCAGTGCTACCGTGATTTTGCCATCAGCACCACTATTCTGGGGGATATAAGTGCAACACTCTTCTCCTATCATCCCACAGACTCCTCCTCTTTCAGCTAGAATCATGTCAAGGGTCATTCTATTTTGGAGAGTCATTCGAGTATTAGGGCCTAGTTCTTCGACTATACCTGTAAAGGCCTCAATGCTGTAATTTACAAATCTCTGTTCGTTATAATAGATGTAATTGATCCAATCCACATTTTTGTTGATCTGAATTTGAGGAATGATAGAGGCAAATCCTGCAGCAATTTGGTCTTGGGCTTTGTATCTATTAGGGACCCCCCTTGGGACTCCTATAGAATCAATATACACTTCATGGTCTTCCTTATATCCTTTAAGGGACTCAATGGCTCTTTTTGGCCTTTCATCTTTTATTTTGGGGTCCCAAGGTAATATTTTGAAGGGGAGAACGAGTTTAACTAGAGTACATTGTCCTCTCCAGGAGGAGGGCAACTTACTTCTCAATCTACCATTACCACATAACCAGTAGCAGTCCATTAGAATACCGGTGTGATTGGTCAATAGGTCACGGTCTACAGTAGAGTTTTCTACACAAAATCCATCTGCAGATATCCCCAAAGAGATCCCTGATCGGTCGTTATTATTGAAACAAGTATAATTGGCCGGAAGTACATATATTTCTCCTGGGGGCCTTATTTTGGGTTTTCTGGTGACAAGCGGCTGATATTGAGGACACTTAGTATCTGCCCCCCCTTTTAGTAGAGTCATAAGGCACTTCACTAATGAATCATTCTGTGGTATAGGGAAAGGGGTAGTACTTAAGTGAGGATTGGCAGCAGCACAGGCTACACATCCTACTGTCATGTTACTGGCTCTTACAGAGTACCTGACCCATTCCAGCCATAAGTTTTTCCTGGGGGCAGTTCCTGTTTCAATGGAAAAGACTTGCTCCCAGCTGAGGCCCGGTATAGGGATAACTTCCCCTACTGCTCGCTGGAGGGATCCTTCAGCTGCCGTTGTGGGATGTGCCTTTGGCTTAGCTACGGGACGTTCCCTCACATCACGTAGATATATGTGGCCTACTTCTGGGTTCAAACTACCTACATGACAACCTAGGACATATTTACCCAGGTCTCCCACTTGTGGGTTTTCCAGATTCAAATACAGAGGCAAGCAGTTGGCTTGGCGGTTACAGCCAGAGAATTTTAATTGACCAGTGCTTAGGGTCAGTCGGGTGAGTAAAGACTTCCCCTGTTTATCCTTCCTGTTTCTTGCCTCCTGGGGGGCGTACCCCCAGTTCTTCCCCGTGTTCCATCCCACATCGGACCAATAGCGACAATTCTCATTTCCGGGGCGAGTGACACATAAATAGTACTGACCCTTTACATAGGCGGAAAACCAATAATTATTGGTAGTTCCCCTACTCTTACAATCTACAACATCACAATAATCAAAGCTATAAGTTTGAAATGAAGAGGTTGTGTTAACCCAGAAAATAATTGATCCCCTGACACTGAGACATAGAACAAGGATAGTTATGCAACCAGAAAGGATATGTTTCCTCATGGTGAGGCCGGGTCTCTTCTGCAGTGGGAGGCGTGTGTCCAGGTGGTTTTCCCCTCAAGTTTAACCGCAGTGGGGGTGACAAGAATCACAGTATATGGACCGTCAAACCTCGGGTCTAGACAGTTCTTCCGGATATGTTTCTTTACATACACCTTGTCACCCGGTTGGAAGTCGTGGACCGTGTCACCTGTGGATTCAGGAATAGAAGCAGAGACTGCAGAATGTGTGTTAGACAGTTCTTTAGACAGACGGACAACAAACTTAACAACTTTATCCATCCCCTCAGATAACTGCTGCTCCCTAACTTCTGACAACTTAGGAGGTGACCCAAACAGAATCTCATAGGGAGTGAGACCGTGTTTGGCTTGTGGGGTATGTCTGACATGGTACAGGGCAATGGGCAAGAGTTCTGGCCATTCCTTAGGGTTTTCTTGTGTCATCTTGAGCAATTTGTTCTTCAAAGTCCCATTCATCCTTTCAACTTTTCCTGAGCTTTGAGGATGATACGGCGTGTGGAGTCCGATGTTAGCTCCTAGCATCTGCCATAGTTCAGTGTAGATTTGTCCGGTGAAGGCTGGTCCTTGGTCACTCTCTATTACCTGAGGTACTCCAAATCTACAGGCAATCTCAGTAATCAGTTTCTTGGCTGTGAGCTTGGCAGTCATGTTGACAACTGGGTAGGCTTCTGGCCATCCTGAGAACATGTCCACAGCTACTAAGGCATATTCATATCTTCCTGACTTGGGAAGCTGAATGTGGTCAACTTGGATCCTTTGGAAAGGGTAGTCTGACTTGGCCAGGTGCTGGTAGGGCACTTTGGTTGTGGGAGCTGGGTTGCAGGTAGCACAAATGGAACAGGCCTTGATGTAGGCATTCACAGCTGTAGATAATCCTGGAGCAAAATACATCTTCTTGGCATAGCCTAGTGCTTGGTTCTTTCCTCTGTGCGTTACCCCATGAGCCCAGGCAGCAATGGCGGGGTACAACTTTCTAGGGAGACAGGCAAGTCCTTGCATTGTCCAGAGTCCATTCTCATAAGCAGCACCCCATGTTTTCCATGCTTTATGTTCTTCTTCTGGGGCCATCTTTTGTTCCTCTTGTAGCTGAGCAAGGGTAGGAGAAATAATCTTCTCTTCTTCTTCTTTCTTCTTCTGGGCTCTAGTGGCCACCATACAGGGGTAGGTTATCTCTTGTTTTTCCTTCGGAATCCTTTCCAGCCACTCGGATGACACATTCCCCATGGCAGCTTCTTTGGCTGTGCAGTCAGCCAGGTAGTTTCCTCTAGCTGCTTTGGAGTTTACTTTTCCGTGAGCTTTTACCTTGATCACTGCCACCTTGGTAGGCAGTTGTAGAGCTTCCATCAGGCTCTTGATGAGGTCTGCATGCTTCACTGGGGTACGTGCGGCTGTGATGAAGCCTCTGTTCTTCCAGATTATTCCAAAATCATGGGCAATGCCATGGGCATACCTTGAGTCAGTCCTGATGTTCACAGTCTTCCCTTTGGCCAAAGTACAGGCTTCCTTGAGGGCTATCAGTTCGGCTTCTTGAGCTGACATGGAGGCTGGTATGGCTTCCGCTTTCACCACCTGTGTTTCAGTGGTTACCGCATAACCTGTATGGTACCTTCCAGACTGGTCTGCAAACCTGGAGCCGTCTGTCCAAAGTTCAAGGTCAGGTTGGGGTAATTCCTGGGTAGTTACCCCTGGAGGCGTTGAGGTGTCATCAAGAAGAACTTGTAAGCAGTCATGAGGATCTTCAACTTCTGGAGCAACTTCTGAGTCACCTTCTTCCCCCCTGGAATGTGGAAGGAGAGTGGCTGGATTGATGACTGAACAACGTTTGAAGGTGATATGGGAAGGCAGAAGTAAAGAACACTGAAGTCTGAGGTGTCTCTGGTGGGCCAGATGTCTGGGTTGGGTCTGAGAAAGGACTGCCGCCAGATCATGTGAGGCTTGAATGATGAGGTCATGTCCCAGGACGATGTCAGCAGTCTTGTCTAGAAGTGCATGGGCGGCATGAACTGCTTTCAAACAAGTAGGAGATGTTCTGGCCACAGGGTCCAGACGGCAAGAGTAGTATCCAATAGGACGTTGTCTCCCGTCATGTTGTTGCGCCAGGACGCCAGTTGCATGTCCTTCACTTTCAGAAACAAACAGGTTGAAGGGCTGGGTATAGTCTGGAAGTCCCAAAGCATGCGCTCTGGAAATGGCCATCTTCAGTTGGTGATGACAGTCTTGTAGATATGGGAGGACCAGAGGTGAAGCACCTTGTGGTCCTCCTGACTTTAAACAGTCATACAAGGGTTGCATAAGCCTGGATGCATCCGGAATCCATTGTCTGCAGTAGGTGATGAGTCCCAAGAAAGACTGGAGTTGGTTAATGGTGGAAGGAAATGGTAATTTGGCAATGGCCGATTTCCTGTCTTCGGTGAGGTGTCTGGCCCCTTGAGAGACACAATGTCCAAGGAAAATGACCTTTGCGTGACACCATTGAACTTTATCCTTGGAAACTTTGCAGTTGGCTGTAGAGAGGAACAGTAGGAGAGACAATTGCTCCAGCAGTTGTTTGGAGTCAGCACAGAGGAGAAGATCATCCACATACTGTAGGAGAGTAACTTGTGAATGCTCAGCAATCCAGGGAAACAACACAGTCTTCATAGCCTGAGTAAATTGGTTAGGGCTGTTCTGGGCACCCTGTGGGCACCTTGTCCAAGTGAGTTGGCTTCCACAGGAGGTAAAGGCAAACAGATAACGGCACTCCGGGTGTAAGGGTACACTGAAGAAGGCATTAGCAAGATCGATGACCGTGAAAACCTTCGCAGAGGGTGGAATGCTGGCCAGCAAAGTGTTGGGGTTGGGTACCACCGGAGTTTCCAATACAGTAGCTGCATTGATTGCTCTGAGGTCCTGGACTAACCTGTACTTGGGTGGTGACCCCTTGGGGGTCTTCTTCTGGACAGGAAATAATGGGGTGTTGCAGGAAGAGGTACAGTAGACCAAAACACCTTGCTTGACAAGGGCCTGAATCTGGGTGGAGAGGCCTTGTTCTTGAGCCATTTTCAGAGGATACTGAGGTATCCTCGGGGGCTGAGCCCCCTCTTTTAGATATACCATCACTGGGGGGACTGGTAGAAGTCCTACGTCATCAGGTCCAGTTGACCAGAGTGAGGAAGGGAGTTGGGCTGAGACCCGGTCCGGGACTCCATAGAGGGAATCAGGTTGATGAATTTGCTGAAGCATCAGAGGGAGAGCTTTAAATACACATCTGTCCATAGTTCCCTCTTCTGACCTGGGGTCATGTAATTCAAGTTGAAGACCTTGGGGGGTATAATTGATAGAAGCTCTGAGACATTGGAGAAGGTCTGCCCCCAAGAGGTTGACGGGACAAGTATCTGAGACCAGGAAGCGAGCCATGACATCAGGGAAAGGTCCAACGGGTACAGGAATAGTGAGGGGAGACTCAACAGTGGTGCCAGTAATGCCAATACAGGACAAGAAGTCATCAGACAGTTCCACAGTATTTGGGAGGTTAGGTGAGGAGATAACCGAAGTGGCCGCCCCTGTGTCCACTAGAAATCTCGTGGGGTGTCCGTCCACTGGGAGGACAATGGATCCACAAGCTGTTTTAGGGTAAAGCTTTGAAGCGTTTGTAAAGCAGGGCACAGGTTGGCCTGAACTTCATAATTTGTGGGGAGATCCTGAATCCTGTGGTCTTGGTTCTTGGTACCTTTGGTCCTGGTATCTGGGTTCATCATGTGATCCTCTATAGTCATCAGGTCTGGGTCCATTCCGGAACCCTCTATCGTCATCAGATCTGGCTCTATTCTGGGACCCTCTATAATCATCAGACCTGGGTCCACTTTGGCGCGGTCTGTAGTCATCTCGGGGGCGTTGACCAGGTCTGAACCTGCAGTCTCTTCTGACATGGCCTTGTCTTCCACAATTCCAGCAGGTCGGGCGAGGTCTCTGGTCGCTGAATCCAAAGGGCCCTTGCTGTTGTGGTGTCTGCCACGGATAAGATGCATGGGGTACTGGTGGCTGAGGGTAGTAGTTGACAGGCATAGGTGGGCCTGTAGGGGCTTGCTGTACCATAATAGGGGCAGGGACCGGTTCTTCATCTGAGTCGCTGTCCATTGAAGTGGTGGTCATCAGCATCACTTTCTTTTTCTTCTTGTCTTTCTCCTTATGTTGAGCTTTCTGGAATCCTTTGATTATGGTTACAGCATCCTTGAATCCTGCGGATAGGATTTCTGGACGAGTGGCAAGAACTTTGTCTCTAAGTTCATCTTGGAGGCCCTCCACTAGGGCCTTTACAAGCATATGGGCTTGGATCTTATTGTGAAGGGTGAATCCAAGATCCTCAAACTGTTGAGACAGTCTGGTGGAGTACCTGTCCACCGGTTCATCCTTTTCTTGTTGGACGTCCTGGATAGAACCTGCCTGGTCGGTGAGGCATTCCTGTGCCCATGTCTTCATCTGGGAACAGAACTCCAACCCCGACTGGTAACTGTCCTGGTCCGGTACTGCCGAGGCGTCCAGGTACTTCAGGATGACCTGCAGATAAGTGTCAGGAGTTTTAACAGTAACCATATTGTAAAGATCCCTCCAGGTGGCACCATAGATCTGGCGGTTCTGCTCCAACTTCCGCAGAAACTGCATAGGGTGTTTATCCGGGTCTGGGAGTTTACTGATGATAGTGTCCAGTTGCGTGGGTGTGAAAGCCACGTACCTTGTAGGTTCACTGGTGAGGGTCTTGCTCTTCAGGGGAGCTTCTACCGTGACAGTAGTCATGTTTAGGTCAGGGAGCGTAGGAACACTGGGTGTGATTGTGGTTTTCTTCATCTGGGACTGCAGGGTCTTCACTATGGATGGAGACTTGGTCACTATAAGCACTTTTGTGAGGGTTATTGATGATTGTGTGATGATATACTCTTTGATAGTCCTGAGATGCGCTTGAATGCACTCTGTCAAAGGGTATCCGTATGATCCTGAAGAGATGAGTGGCAGGGCTATGGTGCGGCGCGGCATGTAACGGACAGATGCTTGGTCAGCAGCGGCCAGGGACCGGAAGATCACAGTTCTGAGAGCGGCAGCACAATCTTCAGGGCTGGCCCCATCCCACCTAGGGTTTACAGCATGTATTATAATATCACATGGGAGGGCCCCAGCGGCTGTGAGGGCAACACCCCCCACTGGGAGAGCGCCGGAGTCACTAGTGATCAGATCAGAATCTTGCTGTATGCCTTGGCCTCCTTCTCGGACTATCTGTCTGGCTAGTCCTTCATCATGCTTCAGGTGTGGATTAGCAGGGTTGACTATGGCTCCCACCCTGAGTGTGGTAATGTCACCTATCCCCCCCGTGACGATAACTTGCGTGTTCTGCAATGTGTCAAGACAGATCGTGTATTTAGGATTCCACTGTTCGGTAGTTTGCTGTCCACACTGTTCCTCTGTCCCCCCCTGGGGTGCCTGTGGGGTAAGCAGTGGAGGCTGAAGGGACTTGGTGTGTGAAGGTTTGGTAGAGAGTTGGGCCCCAGACTTGGAAGGGTCAGTTGGGTCAGTTTCCCACTCATCTCCGCTGTCTGCTATAGCGGCACGTCTATCTTGTAAGCGATTATAGAGTGGGGACTCTTGCAAAATTTCAGGGGTTATCTGGACTTGAGGGGCCGGCTGATCCTGGTCGCGCTTTTTGTGAGCACGGGTGTCTTTCTGGACTACAAACAGACCTAGCGCCTGTGAGGGGTGAGATGAACTTTCTTCCGAAGCGCTTGGGCCTTGGTAGTAGGCCCCGGAAGAAGTGAGAAGTGGATACAGTGGCTGCACCTGGGCCTCTGCAGGAGTACCAAGATGGCCGCTGCAGGAAGTGGGGCATGCCCCACTTCCTCCGGATTTGGGGGTGTGTCTATGTGGGCGTGGAGCACCACACTAACGACAAGTCTCCACCCCATCCGGGTTCTGAATTCCACATACGTCACATGTCCACCCTTCCGGACTTGAACCGGCGCCATTATAGGGCGGTGGCGCCCCAGAAGGAGCTGCGGCCATTTTAGATACATTTTTTCCATTACAATTTTTAACACTTTGTGATTCACATTTTACATATCCGTAAATCATTTCTGCCCCTTCACTGCCACCTTCTCCTTTCACCTCCGACCAACCTTCTTCCTTCAACTTCTTCGCTACCCTAAAGTGGGCTTGTGCGGAGTCTAACAGCCCCTTGTCCTCTAAGGACCCTTTACTACCATGTAAGATGGTCTTCCACAGTGTGGGCTGTAATCTCCCTGACCTTGGCTGTTCTACAAACTTGTACAAATCTTTTGCATATTTCACATATTTCTTTCCTTCTCTCCGCTCCACTATCTGAATTGCCGTCTGTGCCCCCGGGGGGAGGCTGTGTTCCTTTCTCATGAGACGTAACATTTGGTCTAACTAAATAGAGTACTATGTTGGCGTGGCCACTCGCTCAACACAGCGATCCCCGTTAAATCAAAATCCTTTCCACACGTGCGCCACGGTGTTACTCTGTCCTAACCAATATACAGGCTAACACGGTGGTCTGGTCCCCAACCAGAATAACGGTATCCACTACGGTACTCTATGCAGGTAACTCTCCTAGTGAGAAGTTCCTACTGGGTTATACTCCCTACTCGCCTAATTTCAGGCTTAGACACCCGTCATGGCGTATTTCTCTACTCTGACGGCCGATGTCACTAGACATTACTTAGTTACGTCTCTAAATATTCTTTTCCTGATCACAATACAACTTTAAATAACCAGACGGCAACGCACAAATTTACTTTCACTGTCCGGGCAGAAATTATCAGAGTGACTGATGGAGCGGGGGTGGTGTTTGAAAACGAAACTAAATCGTCTTCCTTGCTGTGTCACGGTTCTGAGCGTAGCGCTGAGACAAAGAGGAGCCCACCACTCAGACAGTCACCCCGCAGACCCGTAGAGTCCGGAGACTACTACCTCACGCCCTCGGATACACAGATAAGTACTATATATATATTATATACATAGACTTACCGTGTTCCTGTGAGATTGATCAGATCTCCCCCGGGAGCGTCAGGGGTCATCCACCGGGTGTTAGTGCGGGTCCCCGGGGGCTCAGAGGCTCAGGCCACGCCCCACGTTGGGCGCCAATTTGTCAGGGTCGTAATCGACAATTAACCGGTCCAGTCAGTCACCTCCAAATTAGATAGAGCAAGTGTGCACGATTTCAAGATAAAATCTGAAATAAGATTATTCAGGTTTTAATCTTAAGCAAGCTCTGCACTCTAGCTTTCATGACAGCAAGATTGACTTTATTTCCGTGTTTGTAGCTTTTATACAGAAGAGAGAAAGGTGTGGTTATACATCATAGTGGGCAAGGGTTAAGCAAATTTGTCTAGCATCCGATGTGCCCTGGTTGGTCAGTTCCAGTATCTGGACAGATAATGTCCTGGGCATTGAGTTTCGATATGAGGGATGAAGCCTTCTTGGAATCAGGAATGTTGTTCTCTTCCTGGATATAAGGTGTTGGCTGTGTGGATGCCGGCGCCATCTTAAGTATATACACTGACGTATGCCGGGGAAGCATATGTCCGGCACCATGGAGAGGGGGATGGGTGACCCCTACCCTCTCCATATAGAAACACGACCCTCGGCCCATAAAATAGGAAAAGTAAGGACATGTCCTATCTTTTCCCCATGTACGGAGTGGTACGGTACCACGCGTGTATGGCACCGTATCATGCGGTCGTATAAATGCAGCCATAGGCGACCCTATCTAGGGAAAAAAAAATATAAGAGGAACTTATCTACCGTCATTTTCTTTTCCCACAGTGAAATTATATAACCTATTGTACTCCTCAAAAGAGGAAAAAAATGAGGCAAAACTATAACATCCAGATAAGAATGAAATATATTACAATCTTTATTAACATTGATACATGTCACAACACATAAACATGGTTAAATACATAAAGATATTACAATGATGGTGCACAGAGAAAAGAGCAGTCATGCCTGGATGTAAGTAGTATAGAAAAGGACTGGTAAGAATGAAGGATCAAGATTAGAGATGAGCGAGCACTAAAATGCTCGGGTACTCGTTGTTCGAGACGAACTTTTCCCGATGCTCGAGTGCTCGTCTCGAATAACGAGCCCCATTGAAGTTAATGGGAGACTCGAGCATTTTTCAAGGGGACCAAGGCTCTGCACAGGGAAGCTTGGCCAAACACCTGGAAACCTCAGAAAAGGATGGAAACTGTAATGATGGCTCGGGGATACAGGGGCAACAAACCAGACAGTGAGCCCTAAGTCTGAGCCCCCCAATGCTGTCACCTGCCTACTTGCCTCCGGTATCCTATTGATACGGGACAACCACGAAGACGATCCCTTCCTAGGCCACAGTGCAGACAAAGAACACGACAAAAAAACAATACACACAGGTAGCGAAGTCAGGTAAACCGGGTCACAACGGAGAGAGCAATATATAAGCAGAATCAGAAAGCGAAAGCCGAGGTAAGTAACGAAAGCCAAAGTCAGAATGCCAGAGAAGTCAATGTAAGAACAAAACGCTGAAAGGACTGGGGAGCTGAAAATACGAGTATTACCAGCGCTGGGGAACCTGTGCTGGGAAGTAATATAGGTGACTGGGGAACCTCCCCTCAAGGTGACTGGAGGAGAGATCTGTCAATCACAGCAGGCTAACTGTTGCTAGACTGCAGGGAAGCGGGTGTGGTGCAACAATCAACCCTGCAGCAATCTCAGTCCCATTTCACACACAGGAACACTGAACAACCTCAACGCCTTCTAAGCCGTATACCGCGGACAGAAGACGATACAGGCAAAGACGTAACAGAAACACCACGGAAATGGACAGGAAACAGCAGGGGCAGCATGCATGGATGCCTCTGAGGCTGCTTAAACGCACCATTATGCCAAAATTATGGGCAACAGCATGGCCATGACAGAGTGACAGAATGAAGCTAGATAGCATCTAAAACATCCAATAATTGACCCTGACACTATAGGGGACGGCATGCAGAGGCAGCGGCAGCAGCGGCAAGCTAGAGAGTGTCTTGGCAACATACCCCAAATGGACTCAGGCTTAAAACCAATGGGTAGCAGAGAGGAACCAAAGGAGGTGAGCAAGAAGCGCTCAAATAATATCGGTAAATGATAAAAGTTTGCCAGTATATTTTGTGGATTACACAGCAGGGTGGCGACAAAGTTAACAAGTTTGATGTGGAAGCCATGAAAACAACCCAAAATTCTGCCTGACACAGCTCGTTTGATAAGGGGACCATGTATGGAGGCAGTGAACTAGTAGTAGATTAAAGGTGCTGCAGTTAAAACTATGTTAGTTGGATCTTGGGATGGAGCTGGCGCTCCGCTGCCAGGCGAGCTTTCGCCAATCCAAGCTCCTGTCTCTAGGCTACTCCCCAAACAGCACTTCTAAGAACCTTTTGTATAAGATCAAGTGTAGTAGCGTTCTTATAAGTTTAGGATATGGCGGATGAATGTAAACAGATGCGCAAGAAGCGCTGAAATAATATCGGTAAATGATAAAAGTTTGCCAGTATATTTTGTGGATTACACAGCAGGGTGGCAACAAAGTTAACAAGTTTGTTGTGGAAGCCATGAAAACAACCCAAAATTCTGCCTGACACAGCTCGTTTGATAAGGGGACCATGTATGCCTACAGTTCATGCCAGTCGCTGCACTGGCTGCCAGTCTCCTTTCGAATACAGTTTAAAATAATAACCCTCATCCATAAAGCTCTGTATAATGCTGCACCCCCCTACCTCTCCTCTCTTATCTCAGTCTATCGCCCAACCCGTGCTCTTAGATCTGCCAGTGATCTTAGATTAACCTCTACCCTAGTGCGGACCTCCCACTCGCGTCTCCAAGACTTCTCTAGAGCTGCACCAATTCTATGGAATGCTCTGCCCCGGACTATCAGACTAATACCTAACCTCCAAAGTTTCAAACGTGCTCTTAAAACCCATTTCTTTAGGCAAGCCTATAACACTCATTAACTGCATGAAGTTTTAACTCTTCTACTAACCCGTCCTGTGTCGTCCTCCCATCTGTTATCCAGCAACCAACAGGCACCAGACTTCTCTGCAGTCCCATTCACCCTGGACCTGGTATATAAGATGACGGCTGAGTGGTTCAAGCGACAGCAATTCCATTTATTATATTTTGTTCTATTCCCTAAGAAGAATGGCTTGACCATTAAATATTCTTTTACCTCGTGTTACCCCATCATCTTCATAAACCGTAAGCTCTGGCGAGCAGGGACCTCACTCCTGTTGTTCCATACAAATGTTGTGCTCTGTTACATTACATTTGTATTTGTTTCCTATGATTTGTAAAGCGCTACGGAATATGATGGCGCTATATAAATAAAGATTATTATTATTATTATTATGGAGGCAGTGAACTAGTAGTAGATTAAAGGTGCTGCAGTTAAAACTATGTTAGTTGGATCTTGGGATGGAGCTGGCGCTCCGCTTCCAGGCGAGCTTTCGCCAATCCAAGCCCCTTTCTCTAGGCTACTCCCCAAACAGCACTTCTAAGAACCTTTTGTATAAGATCAAGTGTAGTAGCGTTCTTATAAGTTTGGGATATGGCGGGTGAGGGGAATGTAAACAGATGCGCAAGAAGCGCTGAAATAATATCGGTAAATGATAAAAGTTTGCCAGTATATTTTGTGGATTACACAGCAGGGTGGCGACAAAGTTAACAAGTTTGATGTGGAATGCCCTGTAATAGCTCTTGGGCGGTGTGCCTTTTATCGCCTAGGCTCAGCAGTTTGAACACCGCCTGCTGTCGCTTAGCGACGGCACTGCTGCTGTGCCTAGAGCTAGCGACTAATGGCGCCATGCCCACGGATGGTAGTTCGGAGGAGGAGGTGGAGGAGGGGTGGGAGGAGGAGGAGGCATAGTAGGCCTGAAAGACCTGGACCGAGGTAGGCCCCGCAATCCTCGGCGTCGGCAGTATATGACCAGCCGCAGGGTCAGACTCGGTCCCAGCCTCCACCAAGTTAACCCAATGTGCCGTCAGCGATATATAGTGGCCCTGCCCGGCAGCACTCGTCCACGTGTCCGTGGTCAGGTGGACCTTGTCAGAAACGGCGTTGGTCAGGGCACGGATGATGTTGTCTGACACGTGCTGGTGCAGGGCTGGGACGGCACATCGGGAAAAGTATTGGCGGCTGGGGACCGAATACCGAGGGGCGGCCGCCGCCATGAGGTTGCAAAAGGCCTCGGTCTCTACTAGCCTATAGGGCAGCATCTCCAGGCTAAGCAATCTGGAGATGTGGACATTAAGGGCTTCTTTTACCCCTGAGGAAGTCTCCAGTTGGAGACGTAACGCGTGGGGAGCCCTCCACCTCCTGACCACTTTACCACCCTGTTTGTATGCTGCTATTTTACTGGCTTATTGCCAGGTTATCTGTATTTTGCACTAGGGTTACCTGTATTGAATGTATACTATGATTGCATTGTAGGCATCCATTTACCTAGCATTTACTTCTATGGCAGCTTGATATATGCATTTGCACTTTATACCTGTTTTTTCAATACTTAGGGGTGGCTTGGGTATATTTTGCCCATTCAGGAGGTGTCTTGTTTCTGCACCAACTACAGTGCACAACATGGTAGAGAATTGTATGCACTTCGGTACAATTTTAATTGATTTTAGATATGTGTTTGTGTTCAGTGTTTGATACAAATAAAATTTGTTATGTTTTTCTGAACCCATTATGTCAGTGACACACTGCTTTTTCTGGCTTTTTGACATTAAGAACTTGGGCGTGCGGGTGGGTTGCACTATATTTCCGTTTCCGCTCCAGCGTCTGGGGTATGGAGAGCTGAACGCTGGTGGATGCTGTGGAGGATCATGGAGGCGACGATGGGGTTTTTGTGCCAGGGTCCTGGGCAGGGGGCTGACTATCAGCTGACACAGGGGAAGGAGCAGTGGTGTGCACGGCCGGAGGTGAACGGGCTTGGTGCCACTGAGTGGGGTGTTTAGCATTCATATGCCTGCGCATACTGGTGGTAGTTAAGCTAGTAGTGGTGGAACCCCTGCTGATCCTGGTTTGGCAAAGGTTGCACACCACAGTCCGTCGGTCATCCGGTGTTTCCTTAAAGAACCTCCAGACTTCTGAAAATCTAGCCCTCGCCGCGGGAGCCCTCCCCACAGGAGCTTCACTACGTGACACATTTGGCGCTGATGCACCTGCTCTGGCCCTGCCTCTCCGTCTGGCCCCACCACTGCCTCTTCCAACCTGTTCTGGTCGAGGACTCTCCTCCGTCTCAGAAGCTCTGTGTTCACCCGGCCTCTCAACCCAGCTTGGGTCTGTCACCTCATCATCCTCCGATCCCTCAGTCTGCTCCCCCCTCGGACTTCCTGCCCTGACAACAACTTCACCACTGTCTGACAACCGTGTCTCCTCATCGTCGGACACCTCTTTACACACTTCTTCCACTACGTCAAGAAGGTCATCATCACCCACAGACTGCGACTGGTGGAAAACCTGGGCATCGGAAAATTGCTCAGCAGCAACCGGACAAGTGGTTTGTGACTGTGGGAAGGGTCCAGAAAACAGTTCCTCAGAGTATGCCGGTTCAAATGCCAAATTTTCCTGGGAGGGGGCAGGAGGCTGAGGTGCAAGAGCTGGAGGAGTGCCGATTTCGGTGACATGGGTGGACTGCGTGGAAGACTGACTGGTGGACAAATTGCTTGAAGCATTGTCGGCAATCCACGACATCACCTGTTCGCACTGTTCTGGCCTCAACAGTGCTCTACCACGAGTCCCAGTAACTTCAGACATGAACCTAGGGAGTGTAGCTCTGCGGCGTTCCCCTGCTCCCTCATCAGCAGCTGGTGTCTCACCCCGCCCAGGACCACGGCCTCTGACCCCTGCAGTAGTTGGACGCCCACGTCCCCGCCCTCGTCTTCTACCCCTAGCCCTCGGGTTAAACATTTTGAAAATTAAAGTTCTAACTTTAATTTTTTTTTAACTTTTTTTGTGTTTGTGTTTTTTAGTTTTTAAAACCAAACGATGCTATCCTATAGTTACGAAAAAATAAACATAAAATAAAAAGAAACTGGCAGACTGTGCCTAATTGAAATCAAACCCCTAATAAATTTTCCCACCTCGGTCTTTGCGATGGATATGTGCGTCACTAAGCGCTAAACACAACGGTCGCAAGTCTTACTACAAATTCCTCACAATATGGTAGTAGATGCACTACAGCAAGGACAGCCACCAGCAGATCAACCAGAAATAAAATATATATAACGCTATTGTAGGCCTAAGTAAGCCGTTTGGATTCTCCTATGGCTATTTTCTAGCCAAGTATGAAAGCACACTGCTATGCCAGATGAGATGACGCTGAGTTCTGAAAAAATAAACGTAAAATAAAAAGTAAATGGCAGACTGTGCCTAATTGAAATCAAACCCCTAATAAATTTTCCCACTTCGGTCTTTGCGATGGATATGTGCGTCACTAAGCGCTAAACACAACGGTCGCAAGTCTCACTACAAATTCCTCACAATATGGTAGTAGATGCACTACAGCAAGGACAGCCACCAGCAGATCAACCAGAAATAAAATATATATAACGCTATTGTAGGCCTAAGTAAGCCGTTTGGATTCTCCTATGGCTATTTTCTAGCCAAGTATGAAAGCACACTGCTATGCCATATGAGATGACGCTGAGTTATGAAAAAATAAACGTAAAATAAAAAGTAAATGGCAGACTGTGCCTAATTGAAATCAAACCCCTAATAAATTTTCCCACTTCGGTCTTTGCGATGGATATGTGCGTCACTAAGCGCTAAACACAACGGTCGCAAGTCTCACTACAAATTCCTCACAATATGGTAGTAGATGCACTACAGCAAGGACAGCCACCAGCAGATCAACCAGAAATAAAATATATAACGCTATTGTAGGCCTAAGTAAGCCGTTTGGATTCTCCTATGGCTATTTTCTAGCCAAGTATGAAAGCACACTGCTATGCCAGATGAGATGATGCTGAGTTATGAAAAAATAAACGTAAAATAAAAAGTAAATGGCAGACTGTGCCTAATTGAAATCAAACCCCTAATAAATTTTCCCACTTCGGTCTTTGCGATGGATATGTGCGTCACTAAGCGCTAAACACAACGGTCGCAAGTCTCACTACAAATTCCTCACAATATGGTAGTAGATGCACTACAGCAAGGACAGCCACCAGCAGATCAACCAGAAATAAAATATATAACGCTATTGTAGGCCTAAGTAAGCCGTTTGGATTCTCCTATGGCTATTTTCTAGCCAAGTATGAAAGCACACTGCTATGCCAGATGAGATGACGCTGAGTTATGAAAAAATAAACGTAAAATAAAAAGTAAATGGCAGACTGTGCCTAATTGAAATCAAACCCCTAATAAATTTTCCCACTTTGGTGTTGGAGGTGGATATGTGTGTCACTAAGAGCTAAACACAACGGTAGCAAGTCCCCCTGCAAATTCCTCACAATATGGTACTAGCTGCAAATAAAAAAAAAAAATGTATAACGTTATTGTAGCCCTAAGAAGGGCTGTTGGGTTCTTGTAGAATCACTCCTGCCTAACACTATTCTAATAGAACAGCCTAACGCTTTCCCTGACCAGCAGCAGCTCTCTCCCTAGCGGCATCCAGACACAGAATGATCCGAGCAGCGCAGGCAGGGGCTAGTCTATTCCAGGGTCACCTGATCTGGCCAGCCAACCACTGCTATCGACGTGTAAGGGTACCACGTCATGCTGGGTGGAGTGCAGAGTCTCCTGGCGTGTGATTGGCTCTGTTTCTGGCCGCCAAAAAGCAAAACGGCGGGAGATGCCATTTTCTCGAGCGGGCGAAGTATTCGTCCGAGCAACGAGCAGTTTCGAGTACGCTAATGCTCGAACGGGCATCAAGCTCGGACGAGTATGTTCGCTCATCTCTAATCAAGATCCATTAACTGTGGTGACCTAATAGTTTCTGCACAGCAAAAAAGCCCATGCCATGTGAGATAATAGAGTGACACATGTAAAAATACCAGTCCTTACCAGGTATAGAGTGTGGTGAGATCCGATGTCCGGGGATGACTGCATCCACAGTGAAATTAGCATTCCCCCTTCTTGTAACCATTGAGGTCACAGACTGGCTATAGTAGTCACGTAAACCAGCAGAAGGTGCCAACAAAAGTCTTAGGGGTTGAACCCCAAAAATGGAGAGCTTGAGGAAGAATAGCCCCTTTAATTTTTTTACTTGCCCAGGCTAGGAAGCAAATACAAGCACAATATGCAATTATGCAAAGTGGACTGTGCAATGAAAATCATCCAAAAATGGTTTAATCATTCTATGGATTTTGTTTTTTTTTAGTGTTCTGATAGAAGATGTACAAATACTTGTAAATGAGCAATTTGTTGCTCAGGACAGACATAAGAGATCATTGTCATCATTTGACTATACAAAATATCATCCAATGAATGAGGTAAGAAAGGGAATATTTGTTATATAATATCATGGGATGGATTTTATTACGGTATATTTTATAAGGAGAAAATACAAAAAATACTGAAAAAAGTATACAAATGTAAGTCGGAACTGTATATTTTATAATTGTAGGTCCAGAAAAAAATGTTTTGGTCTCAATTGGTGACAATTGGATTTTAAATTAACAAGAAAGCTTAATTGCAGACATCTTTGATAACTGTTATAACTGTTTATTGTAGCCTAGGGCTACAGTACAGTAAATTACCAAGATCCAGAGGTCCGTTTGTAACTAGAGGTCGTCTGTAAGTCGGGTGTTCTTAAGTAGGGGACTGACTGTATTGTAATATCTTTTTTTATTAAAATGTTTGATGCAAATAAACAAATAAAAGTTCTGAGTAAAGAAATCACAAAAATGGTTAATAGTAAGATAATAATTGAAGGAAATCTTCAAAATCAAGCATGATAAACCAGGTAACACAGGACGTTCTGATTGTACAAGTGATGAGGGAGCAGGAGCAAGGTTGAGACAGTTTAACAGTCTGTTAAGCCAAATCAAAAAGAAGCAAGGGTAGGCTTATTAGCATATTTTAGACTGAGACTGTAGATAACAGATACAAGAATATTACCAGTCACAGTGCCAGGATCTATGAGTAAGTGCCCCCTAGTGTTTCATGCTAGTGTTTCAACACTAAAGCATTATAGGTTTTGATTATTCCTGCAGCAACAGATAAAAACATATATATAACTTTATTTTCTTGGAACTGTTAAAAATAATGATGTGGCTATATTGATCCTCTTTGGCCTAGTCAAGAAATATTTATTGATAAAAATGGTAAAAAAAAATCAATTTTCATACAACCTTGAAGTTTAATGTTTTCTTATGATTGTTTCTGGTTTAAAGATCTATGAATGGATGGATCAAATCAAAGAAGCACATAAAGATCTAGTGACAATGCATTATTTGGGATCAACTTATGAGACAAGACCCATTTACTATTTTAAGGTGTGGTAATTTAAAGTAAACTTGAGTTCTCTGAAGCAATTTTCTTAAGCATTTAAAGCATTTATATCTTGTTTTATACATTTTATCTCCCAGTCATTTAGTGTTTAGTAATTGAAAATTATGGGACTAAAACAAAAAATAAGCGTTGTCATGGCCAACTCTAGCCATTTTGCGATGCCTGTGATGGGAAACTGAAATAACACCCCCTTCACTTTCAAAAAAAAATGCTTAGCCCTCATCGTGTCCTATATTCAACCAAATGAATTTACAAGTTGTCACAAGTGGGAACAAAGTGTCCCCCTAAATCCTCAGAGTGAATTGAATACCACTGTGTATACTTGAACATCTCTCCATTGACGTTCATGAGATGACCTTTGTGGCGGCTTTATACAGAATTATCCATTACACAAATTGCTAGGACAGCTGGCAGTCAAACCCCAGGTACCTGACATTTAACCCATCAGCTGTGCATAAGTCTCTTTTGTGTGACAAATCCTTTACTAAAGAACACAAGTGTATTATAATTTAATAGTACTATTAAGTACTGAGCCAGTCTAATGGAAGAGACATAATCAATCCAGCAAAAGGCACATCCACAAACAGACTTGGTTCTAGATGTCAGACCAGGCAAGTAAAATCAGTTATACTCTGCAATGTGCCTGCTGTCTAGGGCCTGTCTATAGCAGATAAACCACCTTGATAAGGGTTAGTCCAGCAACTGGAAGCTGCTAACAGACCATGTAAGACCCTGGAAAGTGTTAGGGAGAACTTGCTTTCCGCTTGAAGCTGCTTATAAATGGAGCAAAAAGGTAGAAGAGATAGCGCTCAAATAGTTACAAAGAATTGTTCAGTCCAAACCCACAAATAAAATATCATCATGAGGAAAGCAAGCAGCAGCTCAAGCACTCAATACCGTAACCACTGCCCCATAGTTGGGAATTGGATCTTTACATGCTGTTCACATTCCAAACCATGTCTATAACTACATGTATCTCTAGTTTTAAAGCACACACAATCAAAACCATGATAGGTTTTGAAAGATTCACATCTTAAAAATGTACTAGCTTCTGCAGTAACTCAGCGCCTTCAAAATGACTTTTCTCAGAAAAATTGTGATTTTTTTTTACCCTAAATAAAAAGAGTAATAGAAAGGATATTTCCTATTGAACCGGAAATGCTGTTAAAAGGTTCAAACAATGATGAATCTCCTGACATCCTGTGTGATTTCTCTCACTGTGTTATGTCCTAATATATCCAGTGTGCATAGAGCAATGACTACTTGACTGGATGGAGCTGCTCCCCACCCATGCAACGAATTAGGTTAAAATTGTATGTCGATTGTTATGGCCAATACATGTTTAACAATGGCCTCTATCCATTTTTTTTTGTTATGAAAACAAAATTGTTGATAGAACATTTTTTGAGAGAGACGAACATTAGGTTTTGCTTTCTCTATTCGGCAGCTCTGCCTAAACCGGATATGATGCCTGATTGGCTGCAGAACAGCTAATCCGGCATCTTTACATTTCTATAACCTAGGCATGGCTGCGAATGGTCAGGTGGACACCTAAGGGGCGTACAGCTGACGAATCAAGCAACATTTCCAGGTTAGGCAGAGCTACCGAAAAGAGGACACCAAACCTAAAGTTTGGGTCCTACATCTATTTTACCTAATATGATTCTACTGTAACAAATATTAAAAGTTACTTTATAATAGTATCAAACAACTATTTAATTAATTACAATTTCAGATAAAATAACTTTCTTTTGATTTACGATTTTATAGATAAGCTTGCCGTCTAATAGAAAAAAGAAAATTGTTTGGATGGATTGCGGAATTCATGCTCGTGAATGGATCTCCGTAGCATTTTGTCAGTGGTTTATTAGAGAAGTATGTGATTATTTATTAAAACATCTTTATTCCAGATTTACTTTGCTTTAGGTGTCAATTTACTTCACTTAAATGATCATTGCCATCAAATTAGTAATTATTATTCATGATCCTACTATACATGAAGACTTGTGGTGATAATATATAAAGAAATGAAAAGATCCTATGATTTTATTTTCTTTAAAGGAAACCTACCAGTTCAAATGGTAGGTGTAAGCTGTAAGTACCGAGCATCAACTCAGGGTGAGCAGGGGCCAGAGCTTACTTTAGTTAGTGTTATTAACCACTGTATCACGGTTTTAACACTTTTTAAAGTTTATAGCAGAAGCAGCTTCGGCGCTGTAGGGGTGTAGCTCATTGGCCTCCTGGGGTCCCCCATTGTACCTATCATCATGCTTACGGGTAAGGACTAAATTGATTTTGTGCACAGTGGGAGCCGGAAGGTACCTCCGGTCCCCACTTCACATAGGACTTAATTAAGGATTTACTCCTCTATCCATGTTCCCGTCTGCATTATTTACTATATATTAGACTTTCTTGTCTATATACTATTACTTACCTTTAGGTTCTGGGGTGTCTGCAGGGCGCTTATGTTTTTCGTGGTTGCCCCAATTTCCATCAGGGGCTATTTGTTTCCCCTTATTTCTTTCCCTATTATGTGGTATCTTTTTGCATATTGTGTATTATTCTAACAATAAAATATACTATGAATTTTAATTTCTGATGGCTTTTTTCAGCTCTCTTTTGGGTTGTAGATCAGATATTGGTTGAGAGTTGCAGTGATATAGTATCTAACGAGGCTCCCTTTTCTTTTTTGGTTTTTCCTTTAAAGGGAACCTGTCACCAGGGACATCATTGTGTGTTTTATGTTAACCAGCTTCCTGACAAATTTGTTTGTTTAGTCCCAGCAGTTGGCTTTGGTTTGCATGCACTTCAAAAAACAACATGTGACTTATTAAACTTAACCTTTATATTACAGATCCTTCAACATCACAGCCATAATCCTGTAATACATAAAGCTCTGAAGCACATAGACTTTTATATTGTCCCTGTCTTCAATATTGATGGTTTTGTTTATTCTTGGACTACGGTAAGAACCTAAGAACCGACATTATACACTCCTATGCTTATATAATAATGATATGATTTTTAACATTTAGTTCACTTTTTGGACCTTTTGTATTACATCTGCACATAAATATATTTTCATCCATGAAATTTTTAACTGGTTAAAAATACAATGCAAATGTTCCTGGCACACTCTGCCTTAACCATTTAGTGTTCTGTGTGCAGAATCAGATATGAAGCTCTCCTGAGTTTGACCCTAAAACACATAGAGACCCCCTCCCCCTCTACATCCCACATATTGTTCCCCACCACTGCATTTCTACATAAATATGAGGTTGTGTATAATGAGGTTCTGCAGCAGCTGAGATATGTAATAGACCCAGGACACAATTGTGGATCACGTCAGTAATAAATGTGGATCAATAAATTGTGGATCACGTCAATATTTTTTTACTGATGTGATCCACAATTTATTGATCCACATTTATTACTAACGTGATCCACAATTGTATTAAAGTGTTTTCCCTCTTTTTCCCAGTGTATATAAGTGCATTGTCTTGCGAAACAATTTGAATGTTCAGTCCGAATCAGTCGGATCGTCCAACGGCCCAGGCCCGATTTCTTTTGCATAAAAGCGCAGCTGTGCCACAATCCGATCCTGTGCGACACAATCTCCAGTTAAATAACTGTCCCAGTGGCGCAATTCCCAAAAACACCAAGTGTTTTTATTATCTTCTACCATTGTGGAGAAGAATAACAGAGACCGTCAGTAGATGGAAACCTCTCCCCTACCACTATTTTTCATAGATTTAGACACAGGACCGTAACTGGTGCAGTCACTTTTAACAGAAAAACATGTGCAGCAATCAACTTTATTTTTACAGCTATTAATACAGTAGATGCGATGTAAGGAAACCTTCTGCAAAACTCCCATCTACTGCTGGTCTCCATTAGTTTCCTCCATAATAGAAAAAGATAATGTAAATCCCCATGGAAAACAGAAGACCTGTGGGTGGAGGGGTATAAATTATAACATGAGCCAGGATGGTCACCAAAAGACCTTTTTTGAAGCTATAATTTGGGGCAATGTTTGTGTTAAATAAGTAAATTATGTTGTTTTACCTTTTATTTCTATCTCCGTTTATGAATTACTAAGTAAGCTTCTTATTATATTATTATGAATACATTAATTGTTAAAAATAACCTTAAGGACCAGCCTTTTTAGGCTTAAAAAAAATCTACCGTAAAAATCAAAATCCAGGCACTGTTACTTTGGTAATCTTCTTATATTTGTAATCTTGTAATCCCCAACCTTCTAAGTTAAAATTTTATAATTAATGTAATGAGCCTGGAAGGTTCTGGTTGGTGTTTCCAGAGCCCCACAGTGCTGTACTTTATAGGCTGTTACAATGCGCAGAGCAGGTCTCCCCTCCCCTGCACTTCCTGGTACTGATAGATTACACAGGCAAAAGGAGGAGTCAGAGAACAGGGATTTGGGTGAGACATGTTTTGCTCATGACCTGTGAATCTGCAGTACTGAGGGGCTCTGGTAACACCCCCAGAGAGCTTCTGGCTCATTAGAATAATTTTAAAAGTTGAATTTAGAAGGAAGGAGGCCATGAATAACAAATATAAGATTTTTTTTTTTTTTGAGAGGGTGAACAGAGTAGAATTTTTTAATGTACTGTTTTCAGCATTACAGAGTTGTTTGCATATTGTACATATTTATATTATGCTCTTTTTTAATTCCAGTTTGTAAAGGACATGGGAATACTTTATTATGTTTAAATATTGTGTGTATATATAGACAGTAAAAATCTATGTTTCTTTCAATAAGATGTTGATTTTATATTTTGTTTTGTTTTTAGGATCGACTATGGAGAAAATCTCGCTCACCATATGAAAATGGAATGTGTCATGGTGTGGATCTCAACAGAAATTTTGATTCAAACTGGTGCAGTAAGTTTAAGCTAATACTATTTTGCTAAATGGACATGCACAAAATATTATCTTATCAATGGAAAGCATTAACAAACCAGCCTACCTTTACATGTACATAATGTACATCTATTTAATTATTTTTTTTCAAATTACTGAAAAATGTAATCCAATTGTATTCTGTAACTATTCTAAACTGTAAACTACATGTGTTTTTTTTATAAAACAGCCCAGTGAAACAAGATAAAATAAAACAAGAAAAACTGAAACAAGAAAAGTATTCAGGCCCTTGGCTCAGTATTGAGCAGAAGCCCCTTTTTGAGTCAGTGCAGCAATGAGTCTTCTTGGGAATGATGCAACACGTTTGTCACACCTGGATTTGGGGATCCTCTGCCATTGTTCTTTGCAGATCATCTCTAGTTCCCTTAGTTTGGATGGTGAACGTTGGGGGAAGCCATTTTCAAGTCTCTCCAGAGATGCTAAACTAGGTTTGGGCCAGGCAAGAACAGTCACAGAGTTGTTGTGAAGCCACTGCTTTGTTATTTGGGATTGTATTTAGCAGGTGATGAGCAGTACCTGGTTTTATCCACTTTTACTGCTTACAATTAATACCAAATAGTTTAATCAACACCAAAAGTCTAATCAGACCAGAAAATCTTATTTCTCGTCGTCTGGGAGTCATTCATGTGTTTTATCGCAAACTGTTTGTAAGCTTTTATATATTTTGCAGGAGGAGAGGCTTCTGTTGGCAGACTAAGTTATGGCAAGAACAGTGCACACTTTACAAGTGCCTATTGGTTCTTGGAACTACAGAATGTTTGGTTCGACTGCCCCAATAGTTATTGCAAAAGAGTACATACTTAGCAAGTTTCTAATTGTTCTTGGAAATACAGTATAATCGGGTTCACTGTTCCTTCAGTTGTTGCAAAATACATTGCATACTTTGGCAGTACCTGTTCATTTTTGGAATGACAGTATATTGAAGTTAAACATCATTTCAGTTATTGCAAAAAGCAGTGCATACTTCAGTCCAGTTTCTAATTCTTTGCGGAAATACTGTTTTTAGGGGTTCATAATCCTCCTTAGTTATTGCAAAATACAGTACAGGCTCCACCAGCTTCTATGTGTCCCTTCACATATAGAGTATTGGTGTTCACATTCCGCTGCGTTATAGCACAATATACAGTGCATACTGTCAGTTTCTGTTTGTGGAAATAAAAATCTGAAGCAAAACGTTACCGGCAGTGGCATCATCACGTCCTTGTGCTATGGTTTCACATTGATTTCCTCCTTTTTATCACTTTGTGGTTGATTCTCAATGTCAGCTTTTTTTTTTATAAAGGGGGAAATACTCTTCTAGCCAGTATGTTTCACTTTTCTAAATCAAGACTTCCAATTGAATACAATCATTTCTAAACCATAGGATTTAAAAGATTTAAAAATCTTACTAATAACATAAATACCAAAAAAATAGACAGAAAAAAGGGAAATCCATGCCAATAATAATCTTATAAAATAGAGAAACTTTATTGATAACAAATTAATTCTTTAAAATGTTCTAAAAAATTCCAGGAGAGACAATGCATGAACAACCCAGGTAAGGGTACACAGCTGTATATAGAGTAGTGCAAAGGGAGCGCTGCTCCTGATGGCAGTAATGTGTACTGCACCACATAACAAAAACTCATGCCCAGACACAGACGTTAAGCAAATAAATACTACAAATAAACATGCAGTTATTTGAAAAAGTATCAGACCCAAACAAGGATAAAAATCCTTGAAAGGGAGATCCCGTGGACCACAGTACCTGGTGTTCAGCCCCCGACACGCGTTTCAACCCGCTGCTCTTTCTCAAGGGGTGCTTTCCTTGTTTGGGTCTGATACTTTTTCAAATAACTGCATTTTTATTTGTAGTATTTATTTGCTTAACTTCTGTGTCTGGGCATGAGTTTCTGTTATACACTACTGCCATTAGGAGCAGCGCTCCCTTTGCTCTACTCTATATACAGCTGTGTACCCTTACCTGGGTTGTTCATGCATTGTCTCTCCTGGAATTTTTGAAAGAACATTTTAAAGAATTAATTTGTTATCAATAAAGTTTCTCTATTTTATAAGATTATTATTGGCATGGATTTCTCCTTTTTTTGTCTATTTTTTTGGTATTTATTCAATAATTGTGAAGGCCACCTCTGACCACTCTGGCATATTGGAGTTACCTTTATGATCACGTCTTAAGTGACCTCTGTTATTGTTAGTACTGTTAATCGTTGTTGTGTTGTTCTGTTATTTTGAGTTCTTACTAATAACATATACTGAAAAAGTAAAACTCTTTTAAAGTTTGAAAATAATTCCTTTTTATATTCCTTTCCATTATATGAGTGTCTCTAGAGGAAATGTTTTCCAAGTACTTTAGTATTTTATATCTAAAAATTTACCAAAATAACTATTCTGCTTATAGAGAAAATGAGGCTACTTGACTATTGGCTACTGGAGGCTGCGTGACTATTGGCTACAGGGGGTTGTGTAACTATTGGCCTGGGGGGGGGCTGTCTTTTGTCTAATTTGGACAGCATAACTGTTGGTTACAGGGACTGTGTGAGTATTTGCTATTTGGGGCTGTGTGACTGTTTTGCTACCAGAAAGGACTGGGATCTGCATTTTTGAGCAACCTACAGTGATGCACTATCCCAGTTCATAAAATGAACACTTACATTCACGTTTTATGACAAATAAATTGGGATTAAACTTTTGGAAAAATTTGGCAAACCAGGCTGAATCAAATTTTTTTAAAAGTTTGTTCATCTCTAGTCACGATAAATACTTCTAATTGAGAATACACCTTTATTCTACCTCCTACAGTTACTATTAATTTAAGAGCAACTGGGTTCAAACAATTAAAGTAGCACATTCCAGCAAATACTTGATAATGTTTGTATGATGAAAAGTTACTACATACAACAGGAAGCTTCAGTGTTTACTTCCTGTAGATAAACATCAGTCCATGGTCATGTGATGTCACAAAGGTGTGTGGCTCTTTAGAATCGACAGTGTAGACAAAGCTGTGTGATACTATCATGAGTGGTGGTGGTAAGGGGTTTAAAGGTACTATATGCAATAATCTAGGTGGTAATGGTGCCATGCGTAACATTGTTTATGTATGTAAGATTTCAAGATCTTTGTTTTTTGTACCATATATACCTTTTTGTATAAAAATAAAAATTTTTTAAAGGAAAAAAAAAAAAAGCTGTGTGATACTAAAGAGCTGTGCACCTGTGTGACATCACATGACCATGGATCATTGTTTATTTGCAGAAGGTAAGCAGAGATATTGTATAATACTATAAAGAATTGATACAGAAAGTAAACTGGAAAATTGAATAACTGTTTGTTACACAAACAATTTTAATTATTTGCTGGAATGTGGATAAAGTAGACAACCCCTCTAAGTTACATGGTACTGTATGAGCTCTTTTTCAGTTTCTGAATTTTTATGTTTTCATCTAGCAATTGGTGCCTCAAAAAACTGCAGCAGCATCACATTCTGTGGATCTAGACCTGCATCAGAACCAGAGGTTCAGTCTTTGTCACGTTTAGTAAGCAGCCTCAAATCTGATATGCTGGCTTTCTTAACAATGCACTCATATGGGCAACTCATTCTCCTTCCTTATGGTTACACCCAAGAACCATCAGTAAACCATAATGAACAGGTGAGAAATCATCCATTTTTAATAATTGAATTATTAGTTGTATTTTTTTTTTCACTGAGATTCTTTTGTCAGGTCAACTTATCTTTTCCAAATTGCAGTTTCTTCTAGTTTTGGATGTTGCATGATCCTTAGCACTTGTCACATGTTATCTTGTTATATTTATTTGCATTGCCTCTCTGGAACAAGAATGTAGGTTCATGTATTATCATACCATGGGTGGGTACTGTCATTTTGATTTATTTTTTAATTGGATGTAAGAACATGATTTATTTTGGGCAACAGTGACTGACATGCTCTTAGATACTATAGCCAGTGTCACCTGTCATTGAGAAATGTCTAGGTATAATTACCTGATTTTGACAACTTGCTACACCACAGCATACCCTATTTGCTAATATTTTCTCCCATGGTTTTTGAGGAATGTATCCAAACACATTCTTTGTTCTTATTTATGATGTGTGTTTTTATTGTTATACAAATTTTGGCAAAAAAAAAATAACATGTACAACTTGTGCAGTGATCTCTTCGCTGCCTTCTTTAAGGTGATACTAGAAGTTTTTCAGAACACTCCCCTCGTGCCACTGAGGCCACTAAATAACCACAATAGGTCTTCTGGCTTCCTTACACTAACTGCCTGGCCAGCGAACAGACTACTGCAATGCTAGAACTGGGAGCCACATCAGTGTAAAAATACATTAATAGAATTTTTTTTTTTTTTGTTACCCATGCATCCTTTTAATTTTCCAGGATGCATGGAAAACCTGTTTAAAGATAACTAGGTCTACCACATTCTATCCATGACATGCATATTAAGGCCACAGGAACATTATTAACAGTTTTTTTTAAATAAAATGTCTGAATTTCAAATATTGTTTTACAGTTGTCAGTTGGACAGGTGGCAGCTTCTAAAATTGCAGAAAAGCACGGTATGCAGTATAAAGTTGGATCTGCATCTCACATACTATGTAAGTAAACTAGACAGAAAGGTTTGTACCTTGTAAATATACCTTGCATTCATTTATTAGGTATAATAAATGTTGTCTGTAGTTTATATTATGAAAGAAGGGCACAAGTATACAATGGATATTTTCTCATCTCAAACTGTTTACTGAGACAAAATTAAACAACAGTGGTGAATATACCTGCACAAAAATTCAAATATATCGATACATTTTCATATGACATTGAGCGTCATTAACAGATTGACAGATTGACAACAACATCTCATGCTGTACAGGTCATTGAGGCTCGGGGTGCAGAGTTAAGAGCTTCTACAGGGTGACACAGTTGATCCCTAAGGTTTATAATGGAATTCAGCTCCAGAGAAAGTACAGGCCATCCATTCGAGGGACTCCAGTCTCCAGCAGTTGCTCCCTACTGATAAACAACCTTGATGAGCTGGTGCATTGTTATCCATGAAGATGACTAATACAAATAAAAAAGAGAAGATCAAACTCCCATAGAGTAGTAGAACAACCAAATGTAATAAAAAAAAACCTAGAGGTTTCCCAGATCCCAAAGGGTGAAAGGTTATCTGATGCAGGCTAAAGGGTTAGCCTATAGTAAGAGTGGTCATAGATCCTGGAAGTTGGAATCCAGTGAAAGGTAATGAGTGAAGAACAAAAATTAGGACTCATAACTGCCACGTTAGAAGCCAGATGCCACCGGTCACCAGTTTCCTGAATTAAATGAGAGACAAAAATAAAATTTAAACGGAATTAAACTTATAAGGCATTCTGCGTTTGTAACCTGCAAATGTGCCACAATAGCAGGTCCAAAATCAGCAAAATAACTACAGGCAGTTCCCGGGTTACGTACAAGATCTTAAGTTGAATTAGTATGTAAGTCGAACTGTATATTTTATCATTGTAACCCCAGCCAGATTGTTTTGGTCTTTGTGACAATTGTATGATAAAAATGTTGATTTGTCATAAGAACCTGGATTAGTAATAAAGCTTCATTACAGACACCTGTGATAACTGTTAAAGCTGTTTATTGTAGCCCAGGACTAAAGTACAGTAAGTTACCAAATTCCAGAGGTCCATTTGTAACTAGTGGTCGTCTGTAAGTCGGGTGTTCTTAAGTAGGGGACCGCCTGTATTGTATATATGTATTGATTCCAAAATGGGCCTATGCTAACAGTTATGTTCTGTGTGTTTAGCATGTGAACACCACTAGTTTAAGCTGTTTTTACTACTGTTGGTAAAAAAGTATAGGGTGTTATACTTAAACTTGATTATTTTTCAACAGATTTTAACTCTGGTTCATCAAGGGATTGGGCTAAGGACCTAGGAATTCCTTTTTCATTTACATTTGAGCTCCGAGATAATGGAACTTATGGATTTGTTCTTCCTGAAGACCAGATTGAACCTACATGTGAAGAAGTTATGGATGGGATCTTATCCATCGTTGACTATCTTAATGAAAAACATTTTAATAGTGCATTAAGCATTTTCTCTGGCACTTTGTGGATGAATATGAGCTTTTCAATTGTCATTGGTACATACTTTTCTCTATATTGATATGACTGAAAATAAACATCACGCTGCTGGCATTAGATATCAATGTTATTGTTTCCATGACTACCTACTATCAGCTAGTGTAATGGTGTCAATATTCACTTAACATAAATAAGGAAAATAGAAGGAAAGATAGAGATGTTAAGTGTATAAAGTGATGTTACTTGTGGGGGGGGGGGGTTATATTACATAATTCTATGGGGCACTTCAAAACTACATTGGTCACCAAAAATATACCTTTTTTAAAATCTCTTGAAAATCTTAGAACTCACTCCTGAAACTTTAAACCTTCTCACATGCATGAAAAAAAGGAAACTTAAAAAAAAATATAGAAGTAGAAAGAAGACGAATGGCAAAAGATTTCTAAAAAAAAAATTGTGGTCTAAATGTTTTGTCTAAAAAGTAAACATTCGAAACTTTGAAAATTGTAATTTTTTTTTTAATTTCCTAAATTGTTGAATTTTTGCTTAAAAAATGGATCAGTGAAATTATACTATCATAAATTGCAATGCCATGCAAGAAGATAATCCCAAAATCACTCGGATAAGTTAAATTGAAAAGTTATTATCACAGACAGAGACACTGGTAAGATTTTAAGGAAAAGGGCTGTGCCTTAATGTACAAAATGGCTGACTGTTCTTAATGGGTTAAACTGGATGCTATATAGGGGCAAGATTTTAAACTGGGAGATGTACATAGAGGTAATATTTTTATTAAACTGGGGGGAAGCTGTATATGGTACCAGATTTTAATTAAACTGAGTTGGGGATGTATTTAGAAGCCACAGACTGTTTATTAGGGTCAGATTTAGTCTAAGCTGCAGGGCTGTATATATGTCCCCAGATTTTAGTGGGAGCTCTATATGGGGTGTCAGGCTTGCGGGATGTGGATCCGCTGGACCACTGCAGACGATGACTCAAGCCACTACCTGGGACCGGAGTCTAAGTGGTACCCGGTTTTCACCAGAGCCCGCCGCAAAGCGGGTTAGACAAGCTGCGGCGTGGTACCACCAGGTCGTTCCTCATGCGTGACTTGTCTGCAGTGGCGGCCAAGGTTGAGGTACAGAAACAGCAGTCAAGCTCGGGGTCACAGTCCAGGCACAGGGTCAGGGCAGGCGGCAGAGATGCAACGTCAGAATCCAAACCGGGGTCAGCAACAGGAGGTCCAAGCAGAAGGGTATGGGAACACAGAACTCACGACAGCAATACGGAGGGACACTGGAACATGGGAACACGGAGGTAGTCAGGCAACGCAGGAACACAGAGGGAGTCAGGCACGCAGGAGACACTAGAATGCAGGAGACACTGGAACGCAGGCAAATCGCAACAGAGCTTTCTCTAAGGCTGTGGGGCACAAAGATCCGGCAGGGCTTGCAGGAAGAGGCAGGCTTAAATAGATTTGGGCAATGTGGCCAGCGCCAATTAATGGCGCGCTGGCCCTTTAAATTTCCTGGAAGTGTCGCGCGCGCGCCCTGAGGCGCGGGACCGCGCGCACACGGAGCGAGGCCAGGACGGGAGTGGGGAGAGGTGAGATGCGCTGGCGCGGCGCCTGCGGGGAGCGAGAGGCACGGGTGAGCCCGCGACCCGCGGTGTGGGTCGCGGGTCCACCCGTGACATGGGGTACTGTATAAAATTCAGATGTGAGATTATATATGGGGGCCACATTTTAAAATGAGGAAGGGGCTGTATATGGGGTATTGTACATACTGTGATAAGTCTGTAAATGGTGCCGTTTTTTTTATAAACTGGGAGGGGCTATTTATCATTTGAGAGGTGCTTTATATATTCAATTATTACGGTGCCGCTGTACATAAAATCATAAGGGGTCTGTACATAAATTAGTAAATTAGATGGGGTTGTATATAAAATTAATTAGGCAGCTCTATATAAATTAGGATAGTGCTTTATGTATATTAATAATAACAAGATGGAGCATTTTAAATTTAAGACACTAAATATTATTAAAGCTCTTTGAATTAAAGCATCATGTGAACCAAGTTTTTAGGGGGTTCTATAATAATTAATTAGGGGTTGTTACATCTGTGCCTGTGTCATCCTCTGTCTGTAAAGTATGGTTGAGGATTTGTAGTGTTAATTGATTTCAACCACACCCATCTATCTCCTGTGAACTCTGCTCCAGTTTACATACAGTTAATCCTCTGTGATTGACGTAATCTCTCACCACTCTGATTGCTGCAGAGGTACAGTGGCTCTGGAACCACATAAAAGTTTTTGTGTCTGTTATAATATTCCATAAGTTGTACATTTATCTTTTTCTTAGTTTCTTTTTTTTATTTACTGGGGGTCCACATGCCCATTTATGGCCCCAGTAAAGTACTTTCCAGGCATGAAACACTTTTTGTAGTGTAGAAGGTAATTACCCTTAAGAGGAGACAGGCCTGTCTGGAGGGGATTTGTTAGTTGGAACCTGACAACCCCAGGGAGTCCCTGTGTCGTCAATGATTGAAAGAAAGTTCATTTGTACACAGAGTGTGAGAATTTACACCTAGCTGCATAGGAACCTAGTCCAATCATGGAATATTCCTAATTTTAACACTAACAACCCCAAGTATGGAATAGGGTGAAAGGTAGTGAGATACCCTGATCATTGGAAGCAATGGAACGGTTGTTGATTTTAATACAACATCAGACACAGATGAAAAGAGGAGCAAATGCAGACCACCCCCTCTCAGTGACATAACATTCACGGAAGAAGCCTTTGGGCAGTCCTGCAAACTCTGTCATCACTAGAAAGCTGTCTATGCCGTGTTCCCCAGCAACAATTTCTCTCTTTATCTCCTTGTAAGCGTATTTTGTTTCTTTTATCCCATACCTGTTTGTATGTACTGTATGCATATTGTTTTGTAACCTTTTTGCTTTTTTTTTCTTTCTGACAAGTTTATATTTTTGAGAGTATTATACCTTTATATATATTAAAGTGTTAATCTTAATAAATCTCTGCTTGTAGCTTTAGAGAATCTAAGTGTCCGAAGGAATTACGTTACCAGATCATATAGCATAACACAGTGTTACCCAACCCCCATGGAGCACCTGGTCCCAGGTCGTGGTCAAACTCTGTGAAAAAAAAATCCAATAGCCAATACTCCTCTTCCCCCTTTCCCCTGGAGCTGTGTTCCCCTTTTTTTACTTCTCTACCACGTTAATACACAGCTGTATTGCCAGAGTGCATGATGATATAATCACATTGTGATTCTCAACAATAGAGCCGTGCATTAATGTGGAAGAGAAGTGAAAGAAGAGAAGGCAGCTGCAAGGGAAGGGGGAAGGTGAGTATTGGATTTTTTTTTCAGTTTGGGCAGAAAAGAGTCATTGAGGAAGGGGGGCACACTGCAAGAAAGGATATATTGAGGGAGAGGGCATGCTGCAGGAAAAGGTACATTGAGGGAGGGGGAGCATTCTGCAAGGAAGGGAATATTGAGGTAGGGCTTATGCTGCAGGAAAAAGGACACTGGAGGAGGGCGGTAGCTATAGGAAAGTTGACACTGGAGGAGGAGGGCAGCTTCAAGAAAGGGGACATTGGAGGAGGGGGCAGCTACATGAAATGGGACATTAAAGGAGAGGAGCATGCTGCAGGAAAAGGGACATTGGAGGAGGTCGGCAGCTACAGGAAAGGGGACATTGAAGTAAGCAAGATTACTGCAGGAAAGGGGACATTGGATGCAGGGGAAGGAACTGCTATGGGAAAGGGGACTTTGGAGGGAGCATGCTACAGGAAAGGGGGAAATGAAAGCAGGGGAAGCATCAAACAGAAAAGTGGACAATGTAAGCTAGGTGCACAGGGAGTTATGGTGAGGTGCTCAAACATACATTTTTCACTAGACAACATACCCCCATCCCCCACCCATCAGTTCCTGGGCAAAAAACATTGGGAACTACTGGCATAGCAGATGTAATGACTGCATGTTCTGTATGACAGTGTGCATTGTCTATGTGGATGATGTGCCTATGGCATTCTTAGTATAAGTAATTTGTGGGTGGTGGCAGTGAGTTTCTCTGGGTGCTGAGTTCTTGGGAGTAAATTTAGTGTAATATTAATATTATTAGCGTAATATCTAATATTAGCTATCATTCTTCCTTCTGCGACCTTTTGTCTCTTTACTGAGTAACTGATTTCCTAGTGATGTTTTGCATTCTCCTCTTGGTTGTGATTCATTTTGCCGACTATCCCTCTATGTTTACATTGTCTTGTCTTTGACTCAACTAATTGTTTCCTAGTGTAGGTAGGGAAATTAGGCAGGAACAGCTGGGAAAAAAGTTTACATACCACACTCCTGTAATGTAGCATCAGACAGACAAGGAGAGTGCACCCTGAGTCTAATGAATTTAGAGGGGTCAAATTTCTAATATACAAAGCTGAGTGTATGTGTGGGTGTGGGTGTATGTATGTCCACTCAAGGAATCTACAGCTAGTATATAATAACTGCTAGTACTGCATATACTATTGTTTATTTTGGGAGACTTTATATTGGATACTGAATTTATAAAGCCCCACCTAACATGTTGTGGGGGTAATAAAGCCCTGGGCAAAACTAAAAGTGGGACCCCAAAATATAGTCACATTCAGTAAGATTGCTCCCTTTATCACAATATCACTTTGTAGTTTACAAACAGAATGGTAAGGCAATCTGTATGGGAGAATTTTATTGGAGACAGACAGATGATAGGTAGATGGATGATAGAAGATAGTAGTGCAGTAGTGGTAGTAGTAGTGCAGGAAGCAGGGACACATGCAGGGTTAAAGTCCAAATACAGTGTTTTATTCACACTTCAGAGAACAACATAAATTCAGCCTTGGTTTTGGCACATATAAAGCAACACAAAAATAAATCCTGCCCGGCTAGGCACTGCCTAATACAATTTCAGATCCTAGCTTTACGGGTACCAGGCTGCCTGGCACACGCTCTTGGCCAGCAGTAGTACAGGAGGCACTCAGTTACCTCAGTCTTAGGGTGATACCACACATGGCGTTTTGAACACGTTTTTGGGCCGTTTTTGAGCAGTCCGCTAAAAACGCATGCGTTAAAAAATGCATCTGTTTTTTAAAAATGCATCCGTTTTTTGAAAATGTATGCGTTTTTGTCCGGCTTTCCGAATTTGCGCAATATAAAACGGACAAAAACGCATGCGTATTTAAAAAACTGATGCGTTTTTTTAACACATGTGTTTTTTAACGGACTGCTCAAAAACGGCCCAAAAACGTGTTCAAAGCGCCATGTGTGGCATCACCCTTAGCCTTCAGCTCTCCAAGTAGTGCCTCTCCTACTGCTTCTGGCCTGCAGACTAAATCAGGCTCTAACAAGGCCTAGGAACCACACCTGTTGGCTATACAAAGTAGGAGTCCAACTACCAGCCTACCCCAACTCCATAATAAGCAGGCCCAGTACGGACATTACTAATATGTCCATGTTAGCTAGGCCAACATGGACCAAACAGACTATTCCTGCTTACTATAAGTCTGCATTAACCCTTGGGTTAATGCTGTAGAATGCTGTAGATGCTGTAGAAGAAAGATAGAAGATTGATTGTTGGTTTGATGGATAGATAGCTAGATAGGAGATAGATATGATAGATAATAGATGGATAAATGTTTAGATGGACCCCACCTGACAAATTCTACATTTATATTTTTTGTTATTTATTAAAAATGTGATTATCGAATGAGCAGAGGTGGTCTATACTTGCTTTGCTTTTGAGTACTAGCTGTTGTTGCATTTAGGTACTGAGTAGTCACTAGGGCTATTTTCTTGATTCCCACCCTGCTGAGAGGTCTGATGCGTGGTGATCCATATAATTTGTGATGTTGGATCTGCTCTATATAAGTTTACCCTTAGCCCATTTTTGTGATTAACTAGTTACTTTTATAGTGCCCTATAATGTGGACACTGACTTTTGTTAGACGCTAGTATATATACATTTATCTTCATATTCGGTATCCATCATTAGGACTCCTCTAATCACGGCTTTAGATCGCATACCTGGTTAGATCTCTTTGACGTCCGTCATTATGTTACAGAGTTACAGGTTCTCGATCAGTAAGGTGCTCTCAGGGTGCGTTCACACGTTGCAGTTAAAACTGCATCGCAATCAGCTTTGAGGTGGTTTTAGGTGCAGTTTTGTCAATTGAGCAGGTGAATGACATGAACTGAACGAGTGGATTTGATTTTGAAGGGGAAACCTGCTCCACAAATGTCATTCACCCGTTCATTTCATGTCTTTCACCTGTTCAATTGACAAAACTGCACCTAAAACCACCTCAAAGCTGATTGCGATGCAGTTTTAACTGCAACGTGTGAACGCACCCTTAGAGGCCAGCTAGCTAGTGCGCGTGTGCCACATGTGTGTTAGTATTCTTGCTTATTACAATATCACTGACATGCCAAGTTGCACCTCTGTGATGCGATGAGAGTCTCTTTTTGCTGTATAGTAAGGAGGGAGTCTCCACATTTCTCCACACAAATGAATGCATATATTAATTAGGACGTAAAGGTGTTTTTCACTTTAACATCAGTGTTTTGGATTTTGTATTATTGTTGTATAAATGTAGCAAAAGGATGCCAACATGTATGTATATATACTGCATTATTTTGTAAGGCAATTATGTATTTTGCTCACTGACATGGTAATTGCTCATCTGATGATGTCACTATGTTGTGCTCATATACACAATGCTTGACAAAGGTTGGGATACAGCCGAAACATTGCAGAGGATAGAATAAGTACCATTTTTCAATTGAATGGAGTACCGCCGTTTTCTTTTTTATATCGTTGGACTCTCACATTGGTGAGAGTGCAGCATAGCACCCTTTATCTTGTTTTTTCACATAATGATTGTGCTGCTGTGCTTTAGTTTTTGTCATGGTTAGATAGACACATAGATAGGAAATATGACCAATTATAGGAGATAGGTATCTAAACAGATAGATGATAATTATATAGCCAAGAGCATCTTCACTGTAGCATTCAATCATGGGGTATTAAAAGAGCAATACATCCTCTGGCCACAAAAGTCAACAAGCCACAAGGCCCTGGGCAAATGCCCATTTTATATATGTCATAGTTTAAGACTAGAGATGGGCGACTTTGTTGAAATTCGGTTCAAGCCGATTCGCCAAATCGAATCAGGGAGAATCATGTAGGGTGTTGTAGAACGTTGTGCCATGCTCAAATATGCATAGGCTACAAAGTGGCACAATGAGAAACAGAAAGAAATATTTTGTACAGCTCACCGTCCGTTGACTTCCGCACGTGCTGAAGATTCATACTTGCGTTTGTGTAAACTTGAATCCAAGGGGAATGAAGAAACAAAACTCCACAACAGTGTGGGGTAAAATCTTGTCTTCTTTTTAAATAGCCTTTATTTCAAATTTAGTCCAGTAAAACATGGCAAGCATTATTCCAAAAATTCCTTCTTGTACTTGTTAATATATATGAGTTAATATACTCCAGAAATGCTGGTACGGCAAACACATCACCCCTCCATATGATGGTCGATGTATCTGCCATACCAGCATATAGAGGTAGAGGGTGGCACGTCATTTTATTGAGATACACCATGGCAGATTAGCGTCTCTGCATGCTATGGAGGGGATAGATCCAGGATTTTGCGGAATCGTGAAGCCTTTTAGTTCTGTCGCCTAGATACCAGATTTCCAAAAGGTCTAAATCACAGACATGAGATTATGTTTCACTACTGACCACTGTAGTCATTGCTGGCCTTCCGTGTTTTCCCTTGTTATGTTTTCTCCTACAAACAAAAAACAGGTTCACTTTCATAGTTTTCGGACCTGTTCTGACTGGGCACTTCTTTCCTGCATAGGAGGTGTGTGGGCAGAGTCCTACATCGACTTGCTGTTTGGGACGCGATTGTATTTCGCCATACCTCATTATTAGAGATGAGCGAGCACTAAAATGCTCGGGTACTCGTTATTCGAGACGAACTTTTCCCGATGCTCGAGTGCTCGTCTCGAATAACGAGCCCCATTGAAGTCAATGGGAGACTCGAGCATTTTTCAAGGGGACCAAGGATCTGCACAGGGAAGCTTGGCCAAGCACCTGGGAACCTCAGAAAAGGATGGAAACACCACGGAAATGGACAGGAAACAGCAGGGGCAGCATGCATGGATGCCTCTGAGGCTGCTTAATCGCACCATTATGCCAAAACTATGGGCAACAGCATGGCAATGACAGAGCGACGGAATGAGGCTAGATAGCATCTAAAACATGCAATAATTGACCCTGACACTATAGGGGACGGCATGCAGAGGCAGCGGCAGCAGCGGCAGGCTAGAGAGTGTCTTGGCAACATACCCCAAATGGACTCAGGCTTAAAACCAATGGGTGGCAGAGAGGAACCAAAGGAGGTGAGCAAGAAGCGCTCAAATAATATCGGTAAATGATAAAAGTTTGCCAGTATATTTTGTGGATTACACAGCAGGGTGGCGACAAAGTTAACAAGTTTGATGAGGAAGCCATGAAAACAACCCAAAATTCTGCCTGACACAGCTCGTTTGATAAGGGGACGATGTATGGAGGCAGTGAACTAGTAGTAGATTAAAGGTGCTGCAGTTAAAACTATGTTAGTTGGATCTTGGGATGGAGCTGGCGCTCCGCTGCCAGGCGAGCTTTCGCCAATCCAAGCCCCTGTCTCTAGGCTACTCCCCAAACAGCACTTCTAAGAACCTTTTGTATAAGATCAAGTGTAGTAGCGTTCTTATAAGTTTAGGATATGGCGGGTGAGGGGAATGTAAACAGATGCGCAAGAAGCGCTCAAATAATATCGGTAAATGATAAAAGTTTGCCAGTATATTTTGTGGATTACACAGCAGGGTGGCGACAAAGTTAACAAGTTTGATGTGGAAGCCATTAAAACAACCCAAAATTCTGCCTGACACAGCTCGTTTGATAAGGGGACGATGTATGGAGGCAGCTATATGGACTACTTTTGGAGGCAGCTATGGCGATGACGTGTGGAGGTAGCAATGGAGACAACGTGTGAAGGCAGCTAAAAAGACGATGTGTGGAGGCTGCTATGGAGACAATGTAATTTGGATAGTGCCTGTATGTGGCAGTCCAAAAAAGTTTTCAAACCAGAGGAGCATGTAGCTGGTCCTCCAGAAAAATTACATAGATTGAGTGCCTGTATGTGGCAGTCCAAAAAAGTTTTCAAACCAGAGGAGCAGGTAGCTGGTCCTCCAAAAAGATTAAATAAATTGAGTGCCTGTATGTTTAAAACAGAGGACAGGGTAGTTGGCCCTCCAGAAAAATTAAATACATAGAGTACTATAGCCAGAGCCAGTTGGCCCTGGCAAAAAAATTGCCAGTTTCCTCTGCTTTAGTGTACAAAGAGGAGGAGAAGGAGGACAATGAGGAGGAGGAGTGCATACATTATTCAGGTTCAGCTTCTTTCACCTGGTGGAGAATGGAAATGCGGAGAAATCCAGGCTTTATTCATCTTGATAAGCGTCAGCCTGTCAGCGCTGTCAGTCGACAGGCGTGTACGCTTATCGGTGATGATGCCACCAGCTGCACTGAAAACCCGCTCGGACAACACGCTAGCGGCAGGGCAGGCAAGAACCTCCAAGGCGTACAGCGCCAGTTTGTGCCACATGTCCAGCTTTGAAACCCAGTAGTTGTAGGGCGCTGTGTGATCATTTAGGACGATGGTATGGTCAGCTACGTACTCCCTCACCATCTTTCTGTAAAGATCAGCCCTACTCTGCCGAGACTGGGGACAGGTGACAGTGTCTTGCTGGGGTGACATAAAACTGGCAAAGGCCTTGTAAAGCGTACCCCTGCCAGTGCTGGACAAGCTGCCTGGTCGCCTACTCTCCCTCGCTACTTGTCCCGCAGAAGTACGCCCTCTGCCGCTAGCGCTGTCAGAAGGGAAATACTGTTTCAGCTTGTGCACCAGGGCCTGCTGGTATTCATGCATTCTCACACTCCTTTCCTCTCCAGGGATGAGAGTGGAAAGATTTTGCTTGTACCGTGGGTCCAGGAGAGTGAATACCCAGTAATCGGTGCTGGAATAAATTCTTTGAACGCGAGGGTCACGGGATAGGCAGCCTAGCATGAAATCTGCCATATGCGCCAGAGTCCCAACGCGCAAGAATTCACTCCCCTCACTGGCCTGACTGTCCATTTTCTCCTCCTCCAACTCCTCCAACTCCTCTTCTTCTGCCCATACACGCTGAACAGTGAAGGACTGAACGATGGTCCCCTCTTCTGTCTCGCCAACATTCTCCTCCTCTTCCTCCTCATCCTCCTCCACCTCCACCTCCTCCGATATGCGCTCAGAAACAGACCTAAGGGTGCTTTGGCTATCAACAAGGGAATCTTCTTCCCCCGTCTCTTGTGACGAGCGCAAAGCTTCCGACTTCATGCTGACCAGAGAGTTTTTCAACAGGCCAAGCAGCGGGATGGTGAGGCTGATGATGGCGGCATCACCACTGACCATCTGTGTTGACTCCTCAAAGTTACTCAGCACCTGACAGATATCAGACATCCACGTCCACTCCTCATTGTAGACTTGAGGAAGCTGACTGACCTGACTACCAGTTCTGGCGGAAGTTGACATCTGGCAGTCTACAATCGCTCTGCGCAGCTGGTAAACTCTGGATAACATGGTCAGTGTTGAATTCCACCTCGTGGGCACGTCGCACAACAATCGGTGAGCGGGCAGTTGGAGGCGGCGCTGCGCTGCCCTGAGAGTGGCAGCATCTGTGCTGGACTTCCTGAAATGCGCACAGATGCGGCGCACCTTCGTGAGCAAATCAGACATATTGGGGTATGTCTTGAGGAAACGCTGAACTATGAGATTTAACACATGGGCCAGGCATGGCACATGTGTCAGTCTGCCGAGTTGCAGAGCTGCCACCAAGTTACGGCCGTTGTCACACACAACCATGCCTGGCTTCAGGTTCAGCGGTTCCAGCCACAGATCAGTCTGCGCTGTGATGCCCTGTAATAACTCTTGGGCGGTGTGCCTTTTTTCGCCTAGGCTCAGCAGTTTGAGCACCGCCTGCTGTCGCTTAGCGATGGCACTGCTGCTGTGCCTAGAGCTACCGACTGATGGCGCCATGCCCACGGATGGTAATTCAGAGAAGGAGGTGGAGGAGGGGTGGGAGGAGGAGGAGGCATAGTAGGACTTTGAGACCTGGACCGAGGTAGGCCCCACAATCCTCGGCGTCGGCAGTATGTGACCAGCCCCAGGGTCAGACTCGGTCCCAGCCTCCACCAAGTTAACCCAATGTGCCGTCAGCGATAGATAGTGGCCCTGCCCGGCAGCACTCGTCCACGTGTCCGTGGTCAGGTGGACCTTGTCAGAAACGGCGTTGGTCAGGGCACGGAGGATGTTCTCTGACACGTGCTTGTGCAGGGCCGGGACGGCACATCGGGAAAAGTAGTGGCGGCTGGGGACCGAATACCGAGGGGCGGCCGCCGCCATGAGGTTTCGAAAGGCCTCGGTCTCTACCATCCTATAGGGCAGCATCTCCAGGCTAAGCAACTTGGGGATGTGGACGTTGAGGGCTTGGGCGTGTGGGTGGGTTGCGCTATACTTCCTTTTGCGCTCCAGCGTCTGGGGTATGGAGAGCTGAACGCTGGTGGATGCTGTGGAGGATCGTGGAGGCGAAGATGGGGTTTTCGCACGGGAGGTCTTTGGGCCATGGTCCTGGGCAGGGGGCTGACTAGCAGATGACACAGGGGAAGGAGCAGTGGTGTGCCCGGCCGGAAGTGAACGGGCTTGGTGCCATTGAGTGGGGTGTTTAGCATTCATATGCCTGCGCATACTGGTGGTAGTTAAGCTAGTAGTGGTGGAACCCCTGATTATCCTGGTTTGGCAAAGGTTGCACACCACAGTCCGTCGGTCATCCGGTGTGTCTTTAAAGAACATCCAGACCTCTGAAAATCTAGCCCTCGCCGCGGGAGCTTGACTACGGGCAACATTTGGCGCTGATGCACCAGCTCTGGCCCTGCCTCTCCGTCTGGCCCCACCACTGCCTCTTCCAACCTATAGGACTCGCCTCCGTCTCAGAAGCACTGTGTTCACCCGGCCTATCAACCCAGCTTGGGTCTGTCACCTCGTCATCCTCCGATCCCTCAGTCTGCTCCCCCCTCGGACTTCCTGCCCTGACAACAACTTCACCACTGTCTGACAACCGTGTCTCCTCATCGTCCGACACCTCTTTACACACTTCTTCCACTACGTGAATAATGTCATCATCACCCACAGACTGCCACTGGTGGAAAACCTGGGCATCGGAAAATAGCTCAGCAGCAGCAGTACAAGTGGTTTGTGACTGTGGGAAGGGTCCAGAAAACAGTTCCTCAGAGTATGCCGGTTCAAATGCCAAATTTTGGTGGGAGGGGGCAGACTGGGGGGAAGGAGGCTGAAGTGGAGGAGCTGGAGGAGTGCCGATTTCGGTGACATGGGTGGACTGCGTGGAAGACTGACTGGTGGACAAATGGCTAGAAGCATTGTCCGCAATCCACGACATCACCTCTTCGCACTGTTCTGGCCTCAACAGTGCTCTACCACGAGTCCCAGTAACTTGAGACATGATGAACCTAGGGAGTGTACCTCTGCGGCGTTACCCTGCTCCCCCATCAGCAGGTGGTGTCTCACCCCGCCCAGGACCACGGCCTCTGACCCCTGCAGTAGTTGGACGCCCACGTCCACGCCCTCGTCCTCTACCCCTAGCCCTCGGGTTAAACATTTTCCAAATTAAAGTGTAAACTTGAAAAAAAAATTTTTTTAGTTTTTTATTTTTTTTAACAAAACGATGCTATCCTATTGCTATGGCTAGTTTCTAACCTACACTGACAGCACACAACTGGATTTTGTGCTTTGCAAGATGAGTTTGAGCTATAAAATGAAATAAAGGTAAAAAAAAAAAAAAATCAGCAGACTCTGCCTAATTCTACTCAAACCCCTAATAAATTGTCCCACTTCGGTGTTGGAGGTGGATATGCGTGTCACTAAGAGTTAAACACAACGGTCGCAGGTCTCCCAGCAAATTCCTCACAGTGTGGTACTAGCTGCACTACTAGTGCCAGCAAGGCCAGCCACAAGCAAACAAAAAAAAGGGAAATATAACACTATTGTAGGCCTAAGTAAGCCGTTGGGGTTCTCCTATGGCTATTTTGTAGCCTACAATGAGAGCACACTGCTTTGCAAGAGGAGTTTGAGCTATAAAATGAAATACAGCTAAAAAAAAAAAAAAAATCAGCAGACTCTGCCTAATTCTACTCAAACCCCTAATAAATTGTCCCACTTCGGTGTTGGAGGTGGATATGCGTGTCACTAAGAGCTAAACACAACGGTCGCAGGTCTCCCAGCAAATTCCTCACAGTGTGGTACTAGCTGCACTACTAGTGCCAGCAAGGCCAGCCACAAGCAAACAAAAAAAAGGGAAATATAACGCTATTGTAGGCCTAAGTAAGCCGTTGGGGTTCTCCTATGGCTATTTTGCAGCCTACAATGAGAGCACACTGCTTTGCAAGAGGAGTTTGAGCTATAAAATGAAATACAGCTAAAAAAAAAAAAATCAGCAGACTCTGCCTAATTCTACTCAAACCCCTAATAAATTGTCCCACTTCGGTGTTGTAGGTGGATATGCGTGTCACTAAGAGCTAAACACAACGGTCGCAGGTCTCCCAGCAAATTCCTCACAGTATGGTACTAGCTGCACTACTAGTGCCAGCAAGGCCAGCCACAAGCAAACAAATAAAGGGAAATATAACGCTATTGTAGGCCTAAGTAAGCCGTTGGGGTTCTCCTATGGCTATTTTGTAGCCTACAATGAAAGCACACTGCTTTGCAAGAGGAGTTTGAGCTATAAAATGAAATACAGCTTAAAAAAAAAAAAAATCAGCAGACTCTGCCTAATTCTACTCAAACCCCTAATAAATTGTCCCACTTTGGTGTTGGAGGTGGATATGTGTGTCACTAAGAGCTAAACACAACGGTAGCAAGTCCCCCTGCAAATTCCTCACAATATGGTACTAGCTGCACTACTAATGCCAGCAAGCCCAGCCACAAGCAAACAAAAAAAAAGTAAAATAAAACGTTATTGTAGCCCTAAGAAGGGCTGTTGGGTTCTTGTAGAATCACTCCTGCCTAACACTATTCTAATAGAACACCCTAACGCTCGAGATGCCATTTTCTCGAGCGGGCGAAGTATTCGTCCGAGCAACGAGCAGTTTCGAGTACGCTAATGCTCGAACGAGCATCAAGCTCGGACGAGTATGTTCGCTCATCTCTACTCATTATTATGCTATGTTTGACTGTGTTTTTGTTAGCTTAGTTTAAATATCCTAAAGCGTCATGATGGGTGCCGGAATATCAAACTCCGGACTGGAACATTTGTCATAACTGGGTTGTAAGACGAATATGACCTGATGCATGTGGTATAGGGATAAACATATGTATTTCTTATGAACAGGACAGGATTATTTTCTTTAATTATATCAATTTTTTCTCATTATATACTTTAATTATGTGTTGTGTAAGATTTCTATTATGTTAAGTGCTGGGGTCTGTTCCGCTATTTGGCTATACCTGGGTTAGGTGACGTGGGTGTAGCATTACATATCTCCTCAAATTCAATGAGAGCAAAGCCATGACTAAGGGTGCACTGAGCACCAGAAACGTGTAGGCTTTGGGGCACATTTACTTACCCGGCCCATTCGCGATCCAGCGGCGCGTTCTCTGCACAGGATTCGGGTCCGGCTGGGATTTAAGATGGTAGTTCCTCCGCCGTCCACCAGGTGGCGCTGCAGCGCCGAAAATAATCTTAACGCCCCGGAATGCACCATCCCATAGAAGGTGAAGGTGAGCGCTCCCCAAGCGACACATTTTCGGTTTTTAAATGCGGCGGTTTTTCCGAATACGTCGGGTTTTCGTTCGGCCACGCCCCCCCCCCCCGATTTCTGTCGCGCGCATGCCGGCCCCGATGCGCCACAATCCGATCGCGTGCGCCAAAAACCCGGGGCAATTCATGTACAAGCGGCGCAAATCGGAAATATTCGGGTAACACGTCGGGAAAACGCGAATCGGGCCCTTAGTAAATGACCCCCTTTGTGTTTCCTCGTATGCACTTTTTGGGATAATGCTTGCCATGTTTTACTGGACGTAATTTGAAATAAAGGCTCTTCAAAAAGAAGACAAGATTTTACCCCACACTGTTGCGGAGTTTCGTTTCTTCTTTCCCCTGTGACCAGATTGGCACAATGATAGAGTGTGGAGGTGGCAGCAGCAGCATGAGGTCATAGAGTGGCACGTTGGCAAATTCTTTAGGTGGCAGCAACATGGTAGGCCACAGAGTGACACAATGAGACTGTGGAGGTGACTGCATCATGGTGGGCCACAGAGTGGCAAAATGACAGAGTTTGGAGGTGGCAGCAGCAACAGAAAGAGGAAAGAAAGTGGCACCATGACAGTGTGGAGGTGACAGCAACATGGTAGGCAACAGAGGGGCACAATGACAGTGTAGAGGTGGCAGCACCATGGTAGGCCAAAAAGTGGCAGAATGAGTGTGGAGGTGACAGCAGAAGCAGCAGAAGCAAGAGGTCAGAAAGTGGCACAATGACAAATTCTTTAACTGGCAGCAACATGGTAGGCCACAGAATGGCAAAATAAGACTGTGGAGGTGACTGCATCATGGTGGGCCACAGAGTGGCAAAATGACAGAGTTTGGAGGTGGCGGCAACATGGTAGGACACAGAGTGGCACAATGATATAGTGTGGAGATGGGTGACAATTCCAGTCCCTGGTAAAGATAGTGGGAGGCAGATATGTAGCATCAGGCGGGTGGCAGCATCAGAATAGGGGCTGAGGCAGTTTGTTAGAATATAGACTCATTTCTCAACATTTGGGAGAGGCGTCATGGCTGATCTAATCTGATGCATAAGGTATTGGTATGTCTTGGTAACCTTGGTCGATGCAAGCCTGATTCATCTTTACAAAGCTCATTCTCTCCACATGCCCATGCCGCACTGAGACCCCACTCTGATGCCACACTACTGGCCGTGCAGGACAGCTTCTCTACTGCAATCCTCTACCTGGGGTGGTAAAGTGCTGACAAAGTAGTCCACCACCTGCTGGTGCAGGGTCTGCTCCATGTCCTGCTGCTGCTGGTGGCCGCGGCTACCCTCCTCACTAGGTGGGTGAAGAAAGCTGCTCATCAAGGACTCCAGACTTAAGTTGCTGATGATACAGCTGCTACTGCTCCTACCCTCCATCTCCCCACAGCAGCCATGGCAGTAGTACGTGAGCGATGACTGCCAGGAATCCCGCGGTCAGACCTGAGAGAGGTTGGACAATGGTGCACATAGGCAGCGGCCAACTGTCTTTTCAGTATTTCTCTATAGTACGGCAGTTGTTCCTTCCTCTCCGCAGCTGGAAAAAAGACACACAATTTTGACCAGTAGCGAGGGTCCAAGAGGGTGGAGAGCCAAAAGTAATCCCTATGCCGGATGTTGACCATTCAGCTGTCAATAATTAGGCAAAGCAGCATGCTGCTGGCCATCTGTGCAAATAATTCTGGGGGACTCCCAGCCTCCATCTCCACTGTATACTGCTTCTGGCTTATCTTCCTCGTCTTCTACCTCCTCCAGATGCTCCTGCTCCTCTTCTCTTGTCACCTGAGTGGAAAACCACTGATTTCACCAGAGTGTGCTTGTGCTCCAATGTCCTCCTCCAGTTCAACACCCACCAGACTCATGTGGCCATGAGATGTAGTCTTCACTTCTCCAGTGCCCTGACCAGACAGATTTTGCAGCATCTGTTCCAGGACATGAAGCATTGGAATGACGTTATTCATCCTGCAGTCCTGGCATCTGACAAGTAACGTGGCCTCTTCAAAGGGCCTGAGCAAACGGCAGGTGTCACGGATGAGCTGCCAGTGGCTGTCATCAAAGTTACACAGGGGAGTACTCCTGTCCACTTGCATCATCAATAAATCATTAATGGCTTTGCTCTGTTCATACGGTCTAACATATGGAAGCTGGAATTTCAACGGGTGGAAACATTGCATAACAGACTGTGCTGGGGGAGGCCGTTCTGCCGATGTAACTCGATGAGGGTGTGCTTGGCTTTGAAGTGATTTCACTTTTTTCTGGCCATTTTTAGAATATCTTGCAGATGGGTGGAAGCCTTGAGAAACCTGTTGACAACCATGGACCATCGCTCCTCGGTGCGGCGCGGACACCATGTTCCTCCCATTGTCTGTCACCATGGTTCCAATTTTTAGTTGTCACAGAGAAAGACAAAGATTGATTTTTTTTTACATGACACGGAGCAGTTCCTCCCCTGTGTAACTTCGTTCGCCCAGGCAAAACAGGTGTAGAACTGCCTGACACCGCTGTGCCCTGCACATGTGGTATGATGGAGCAGCTCTTAGACTTGTGAAGGCTGACGTGGTGGTGGAGAAGGAGGAGGCAGAGAATGGCGCAGGAGAAGCAGTTTGACAACATGGAGGAGTTGCTGGTGTGGCTGGGCGGGAAACACATTCACCCAGTGGGCCGTAAAGGACGTGTACTGTCCCTGGCCATAGTTTTAGCTCCACACGTCTGTGCTTCCACGCACCTTGGAAAAAAAACGATAAGCTCAAGGACTGGTCCACCTTCTGTTCTTCATATTTGTGAAGGGCTGGTACTGCCTTTTTGAAGAAATTTCGGCTTGGAACTCTCCACCTCGGTTCCGCACAAGCCATTAGGACATGAGCACAGTCAGCTTCTGCACTTTAGAATGGACGCATACAGTTGTAAGGGTTATACAGATGACTGGAAGGTACCTGGGAGTACCCAGGAGGAAATTCTCTATGGGAAGTCCAGAGGGAGAAGTCTGTGGCATCCTGGTCTTCACAGGAGCCCGCCGTAAAGCCGGATGGTCTTGCTGTGGTGGGGTGCCACCAGGTTGTTCTATGGGTGCGACTAAACCCGCAGTGTCAGCCAGGGATGACAGGGATGTAGAACACAGTCTGAGCCTGGGATGACAGCAGGAAGGCGGCTTGACAGGATGAGCTGGAACTCACGACAGGCAAGCAGGCAGTAGCTGGAGGAGAGTTGGTGGCTTGGAGGTGTCTGGGAATGCTGGAATACGGGAGCCACCGGGAGCATATGTGTTGAATGTCCTTAGCAGTTCTTGATTTGACAATAAATGCAGAGAGTGAGCTCAAATAAAGCTCATATAAGAGTTTAAGTTGAATAAAAATGGTTTAATTAACACCAAAAGAGAAAAAAAAAGTATTTAAAGGGATAAAATAACACAGCAAAAAATAAGATACAATAAGGAATTCAAAAGCAAAATAAAATAAAGTTTCCCAAAATACAAAAATGTGTGTGTGATGTGTGAAGAGAGCTCAGTGTGTGCAAGGTAAAGCTCCCCCCAGACCCCTTGAATAGGACCCCTTTTTAAACCCTAAACTCCCATGGACTTGCATTGTAAGTCAAATTCATCCGTTGGCCTTGTTCACAACCATATATGGTAACATTCCTAGGACCCTTACTCTAAGACCAGTGGACCTAAAGGGACCCTTATATGGTAAAGGTAACTTGCCATATGGATGTAGTTGGGGGAAGGAATGATTCCTTTCATTGAATTTTAAGTGTAATCAAGTATGTACATACAACTCGAGTGCTGGCCATACATGGTCCTGATCTTTCACTCAATCTATATTATTAGTATTTTAAAGATTAGTATATTATTTAACAATATGGGAACGCTGGAGACAGGAAACACAAAGGCGTCTGAAAACGCTGGAGGAACATGGAGGCATCTGGATACGCTGGAGGAACAGGAGCATCTGGAAACTGATGGGCGTTCTTCTTCAGCAGGAACCACCGTAGGAAGCGAGGTGTGTAAACCTTGGAAGTTACATAAAGAATGCTTAAGACAATGCTGCAGCAATGCTGATGATCCGGCAAGGAATGAAGGGAGCTGCCGAATTATAAGCGCTGAGCCGTATTAGCCGGTGCCACTCAGGAAGACGCTGGCCCTTAAGGGCTGGAAGAGAGGGTGCGCGGGCACCCTAGCAGCGAGAGCGCGGGGCCTTGGCAGCAGGAGAGAGGATGCAGCCTAGTCAAGAAGCCCAGAACCACGCCGGGGGCACGGGTGTGCCCGCGATCCACAACAAGGATTGCAGGTGCATCCGTGACCGTTGTCTCTTTGTAATGGCCTCCTTCAATGGACTTCCTGGAATTAGAATTAAAATCACTGCTTCAACTATGTGGATTTTACATAGATTTTTTTCTATTAACTTCAGCAACAAAAAAGACCAGCGATTTGGGGTATACAGATCCCCCAAACTGACACCCTGGAATTTTAGCAAAAATCACTGCTGCAACTAAGTGGATTTTACTCTGATTTCTGGCTTTTAACTTAAGCAACAAAAAAGACCAGCAATGTGGGGTTTACAGATCCCCCAAAACGGACACCCCGGCATTGGAGCAAAAAATACGGCAGCAACCATATGGATTTTACTCTGATTTCATGCTATTAACTTCAGCAACAAAAAAGATCAGCAATTTGAGGTATAAAGATCCCCCAAAATGGACACCCTTGGAGCAAAAATCATTACAGCAGAGTACAGTACAAGCAGCTGGATGCTATAGACAGCACATGCAGTGTGAAATGCAGACATTGAAAATGGCTGCCTGTTTTTATAGGCCTGTGACATCACATAAGCCTGACGGTCGCTGATTGGCTTACAGGTCTGCACATGTGATCGAGGGTGTTCCTTTCTCCTTCCCAGTTCTCTGCCTCATGCAACACATTGTGCTCGTGCCCATTTAGCTGAGTGTGGTAAAAAAAAACTTTGTTCCCACGAATCACCGTAAACTTCGGATTCGTGACGAATCAAAGTTTTCCTGAAATGCTAACTGAATTCCACTTCGTTAGAATCGATTCCCCCATCTCTATTTAAGACTGTCTTGTATAATGTTTCATCTCCTATTGGTTACTTAATTTACACCACAAAATATGTACATGTAGCTTTACACACATGTACCATACACTTACAACAGCACCAGCAATATTATTAAGGTGCCATAAATAGCTGTTTTTAACTGCGGTACATGCCTAACGTTATACTCACTTGCTGAGCACTAGTGGGCTTCAGTCTAAATATTGACCTTGCTGGAGCACCAAGAAGCTCATTTACTGGTGTCCCCTGTCTCCCCTCCTATTCACGATAGCTATAGAACCTCTGGCCAGTGTGATACGAACTATGCCAGGAATTCAAGGGTTTCCTTTGGGTACCAAGGAGGAGCGTATCTCATTGTACGCGGATGATGCTTTGTTGTACTTGGGAGATGTGAATAGCTCTATAGAACCGGTTATGGAAGTGATTAGGCAGTTTGGCAATAGATCAGGACTCAGGATAAACTGGGACAAATTGTCAATTCTCCCACTGGCTGAGTTATCAATGGACTCTCCGGTACACGCATTGCCTCTAAAAATTGTCCGGAAATTCAAAAAGGGGCACCCCAGGATTAAATTAGAAACCCTGCAGAGAGCCAAAGATAATGGAGGACTAGCTATACCTAACCCATGGATTTACTTCTTGGCCGCACAGGCACAACAGCTAAGAGGCTGGGCGCAGGATTTAGATAGATTAGGGCCAAACGGTAGATTAGTATCAGCCATGACTGGTATGGTAGCGCCAATTGCAGCAGTTGAGATAGGAAAGCTGGGAACAATAAATGGATTGAGATGCCCGACTCTGTGCCTACTGGCAAAAACCTGGAGCAAGATTAAAAGTATACCCGGGATCAAAGGGAATAGTGAATATTTTCCTATTTGGCACAATCCGCAGCTTCCTGAGATGTTCAGACTTGAAGGGTTTTCTCCATGGGAGGGCAAAGGAATATGGTTTCTTCATCAATTAATAAAGGGTGAGACTTTTAAATCCTTTGAGCAGCTGCAAGAGTCTTTTCATTGGTTTGCAGCCAGATCTTGTTGCAGTGAGCTCAGTAGAGTTTTGTGGCACATTACCTTTAAAAAAGCATCAGAAAAGCGAGTGTGTGAGCTTGGTGGCGAGTGTGCATTGATCCGAAGTGTGTTCAGAGTCCTAAGTGTGACTTAGGTTTAAGGGAAGGAGTACTTTTTGGATCCAGCAACAAATAGATAAGTGCATCTACATTTTTATTTCCTGATATTCATTGTGTGAGTTTTATTGCAACCAAGTAGATCTGAAGGTATTTTATTTTACTTGCATAATCTGTATATTGTGTGGGGGGTACATGGAGGCATTCACCTTATCTAGACAGTATAATCACAGGTGCTGCCTAATTAATAGTGGGGTGTGGCTATCTAATTAGCATTCTTTATATACTTCTGTGGTCAGTTTGTTTGGTGGTTTGCAGCCAGATCTTGTTGCAGTGAGCTCAGCAGTCTTGTAACACGTTACCTTTAAAAAAAGCATCAGAAAAGCGAGTGTGTGAGCTTGGTGGCGAGTGTGCATTGATCCGCAGTGTGTGCAGTGTCTTAAGTGTGACTTACCTTTAAGGGACTTACGTTTGAGGGGCTTTAGCAGGTAACTGCTGTATTTTGTGTTACTTTAACTGTAAATTCTTCTTTCTGAGCATTTTTCTAGTGTAATCCCCATTAGAACAATGGACTCCATAAGTGGCATTGTTACACAGTGTACATCCTGTGCCATGTATGCTTTCCTTGAACAGCCGTTCGAGGGGGAATACTGCTGTGTGGGGTGTGTGAAAATTGCTCATCTGGAAGCCCAGATTCTGGATCTAAATGAGCAAGTTTCAGGGCTGCGGCCAATTGACAATATGGAGCGAAGTTTGCTGCTCCTGGAGCACAAACTCTCTCGGGAAAATGGGTGTGGGGAGGGAAGTATAGAGGTGCAGAGAGAGGGGGCAGCTAGTTGGGTAACATGTAGAAGGCGGGGTAGAGGGAAGAGTTGTAGGGAGTCTAGTCCTGATCTGGTGCACCCCAATAAGTTTGCCAGGCTGGCGGATGAGGGGGATATCAGCTCTGGGGTAGCAATGCTGCAGCAAGACGTGGCCTCTAGCAACCAGGGGACTGTCTGCTTCAGTAAGAAGGATAATGGGAGCACAGGCAAGATCAGAAAGGTGCTGGTAGTGGGAGATTCGATTATTAGGGGAACACACAGGGCAATCTGTCACAAAGACCGTGCATACCGAACAGTGTGTTGTTTGCCGGGTGCTCGGGATGTTCGGATCGGGTTGACAGATTACTGGGAGGTAGACAAAACCAAAGTAATAAAACGGGTGGTATGGGCATAGATTGTACTGGATCCCCCCGTTGTATAAATTAATCTCACCAAAAAATTGAAAAACACAACATCTAAAGTATATTACGTATAATACAAAACAATCTTTATTGAGAAAAAATAGTGCATCACAATGCACCAGCAGCAATACAATATAAAAACAACAGAGAGTGCCACATAATATAAAGTTGATAAAACCAATGGAACAAATAGAAACTGGTAAGTGTAGCCTACTAACAGTCACAACCTAAGTAGGAATTGTAAACAGAGGAAGAACATCTCTCACATAAGAGTCACTCCCCTTGAAAAAGCCAAGTGCGAAACACGTGTCGGGGTGTACAGCGTGTGCCTTCCTACTGGTATAGGTAACATTACTGCTCTTATGTGAGGGATGTTCTTCCTCTGTTTACAATTCCTACTTAGGTTGTGACTGTTAGTAGGCTACACTTACCAGTTTCTATTTGTTCCATTGGTTTTATCAACTTTATATTATGTGGCACTCTCTGTTGTTTTTATATTGTATTGCTGCTGGTGCATTGTGATGCACTATTTTTTCTCAATAAAGATTGTTTTGTATTATACGTAATATACTTTAGATGTTGTGTTTTTCAATTTTTTGGTGAGATTACTGGGAGGGGCTGGTGAGGAACCAGCGGTCATGGTCCACATTGGCACTAATGACAAAGAGGTAGGTGTAAGGTCATAAGCTCAGGGCAAGGACCTCAAAGGTAGTTTTCTCAGAAATACTACATGTACCACGTGCCACACCAGAAAGGCAGCGGGAGATCAGGGAGGTAAATAAGTGGCTCAAAAGTTAGTGTGGGAAGGAGAGTTTTGGTTTCATGGAGAACTGGGTTGACTTTTCTGTTGGCTACAGGCTCTACAGTAGGGATGGGCTGCACCTCAATGGGGAGGGTGCAGCTGTTTTGGGGGAAAAAATGGCTAGAAGGTTGGAGGAGTGTTTAAACTAGAGACCTGGGGGGAGGGCAACTACACTTGTGCAGGGCAAATAGACAGTGTAGATAGAGCTGGGAAGAGTCATAGTCCATGGGGGAGGAAGGGGGGCTGGAATGAGATTGGGGAATAAGAACAAAAGGAATACGGACAGGGAAAACCATATAAAGTGTATGTATACAAATGCCAGAAGCCTCACAAACAAAATGGAGGAACTGGAACTCTTGATGTTGGAGCGGAAATATGATATAGTGGGAATCAGCGAGACATGGCTGGACAGTAGCTATGACTGGGCGGTTACTATAGATGGTTATAGTCTTTTTAGAAAGGATTGTATAAATAAAAAAGGGGGAGGGGTTTGTTTATATGTGAATTCTTGCCTCAAGCCTGTCTTGATAAAGACATAGTTTTGACCTTATACAAATCCCTGGTCAGACCACACATGGAATATTGGGTACAGTTTTGGGCACCAGTGTATAAAAAGGATATAGTAGAGCTGGAACGGACGCAGAGGAGAGCAACCAGGATTATAAGGGGAATGGGGGAACTAGAATACACTGACAGATTAAAAAATTTGGGATTATTCAGTTTAGAAAAAAGACGACTGAGGGGAGACCTCATTAAAATGTTCTTTACTCTAAGAGCAGTGAGACTGTGGAACTCTCTGCCGCAGGAGACAGAGAGGCCTGGATGCCTTTCTGGAGAGAAAAAATATCACGGGTTATGGGGATAAAACATTTATTTAATTCTTAAAGGTTGGACTTGATGGACTTGCGTCTTTTTCCAGCCTTATATACTATGATACTATGATACTATGATACTATGAGATGACATCAGTAACGCAAATGCAAATGTGGAGTCCCTATGGGTGGAGATAAGGGGAGGGAAAAAGAATAATAAAATATTACTAGGGGTTTGTAATAAGGCTCCAAATATAATGGAGGCAACAGAGGAAATGCTGATAAGTGAAATGGATGTGGCTTCAAAGCATGGTGAAGTACTTATCATGGGGGACTTCAATTACCCAGATATTGACTGGGGGGCAGAAACATGCAGGTCCTTCAAATGTAGCAGGTTCTTGTCAACAACAAAAGACAATTACCTGTCGCAAATAGTCCTGGAGCCAACAAGAGGGGGGGGGGGGGGGCACTGCTGGACCTTATCCTAATGAACAGACCTGATAGGGTATCAAAACTACAGGTTGGGGGGAACCTGGGGAATAGTGATCATAATATCATTGATTTTGTACTACGGTTTACTAAGAACGTTAGGGAAGGGGCAACCAACACTCTAAACTTCAGGAGGGCAAATTTTCAGCAACTAAGGGAAGACCTTAAAGGCATAGACTGGGATAATGTTCTTATATAGTCTGAAAAAGTCCTGTGAGAAACACATACCTTATGGGAAAAAGCATAAGAGGAACAAGAAACAGCCAATGTGGCTAACTAGTCTTATAAAGAAAACAATAAGCGAGAAAGATAAGGCGTTTAAGGTGCTAAAACGTGAAGGTAGCGATGAGGCATTACAGGATTATAGAGAGAAAAATATATCCTGTAAAAAGCAGATAAAGGCTGCAAAAATAGTGACTGAGAGAAAAATTGCCAGGGAGAGCAAAAATAATCCCAAATTATTTTTCAAGTATATAAATGATAAGAAACTAAAAACAGAGAGTATGGGTCCCCTTAGAAATAACATGGGGGTCATGGTGGAAGGAGATGAGGAAAGGGACAATCTACTGAATGTCGCCTTCTCAACTTTCTTTACTCAGGAAATTACCCTGGTGGAAGACACAATGAGGAATAATGTAAATTCTTTTTGGAATGTCAACAGTTTAACCCAGGAAGAGGTATGGCACTGCCTCGCAAGCACTAAGATAGATAACTCACCGGGGCCAGATGGCATACACCCCCGGGTTCTGCATGAACTATGTACCGTGATAGACAGACCATTATTTTTAATATTTGAAGATTCACTGAGGACTGGTTATGTTCCACAGAACTGGCACATAGCAAATGTGGTACCAATATACAAAAAAGGATCAAATAGCGATCCTGGAAACTACAGACCCGTGAGTCTAACTGCTGTGGTGGGGAAAATATTCGAGGGGTTTGTTAGAGATGCTATCCTGGAGTATCTCACTGTGCACAACCTAGCGTCAGCATGGGTTTATGAGAGATCGGTCCTGTCAGACTAATCTGATTGGTTTCTACGAGGAGGTAAGTTCAAGACTGGATCTGGGGGACGCTGTGGATGTTGTATATCTGGACTTTTCAAAAGCATTTAACACCGTGCCACATAAAAGGTTGGTATATAAAATGAGACTGCTGGGAATAGGAGAAAATCTGTGCATTTGGGTAAGTAATTGGCTTAGTGATAGAAAACAGAGGGTCGTCATTAATGGCACATTCTCAGATTGGGTTGAGGTTACCAGTGGAGTGCCACAGGGGTCAGCATTGGGGCCACTTCTTTTTAATATTTTTATTAATGACCTTGTAGTGGGTTTACACAGTCAAGTTTCAATATTTGCAGATGATACTAAGCTGTGTAAAGTAATAAATACTTGATAGTTATAGCATTACAGAGGGATTTGTGGAAGCTTGAGGAGTGGGCAGAGAAATGGTTGATGAGATTTAATGTAGATAAATGTAAAGTTATACACTTGGGCCATGGAAACAAAAAGTATAATTATGTTCTAAACGGTCAATTACTTTGTAAAACTGGAGCTGAAAGGACTTGGGGGTATTGGTGGACAGTAAACTTAATTTTAGTGACCAGAGCCAGGCGGCTGCTGCTAAAGCAAATAAAATTATGGGATGTATCAAGAGAGGAATAGATTCTTATGATAAAGACATAGTTTTGCCCTTATACAAATCCCTGGTCAGACCACACTTGGAATATTGTATACAGTTTTGGGCACCAGTGTATAGAAAGGATATAGAGGTGCAGAGGAGAGCAACCAGGATTATTAGGGGAATGGGGTGATTAGAATACAATGACAGATTACAAAATTTGGGATTATTCAGTTTAGAAAAAAGACGACTGAGGGGAGACCTCATTACGATGTACAAATACCTGAACGGACAGTACAAGGATCTTTTTATACCTAGGCCTGTGACCAGGACAAGGGGGCATCCTCTACGCCTAGAGGAGAGGCGATTCTACCATCACCATAGACAAAGGTTCTTTACTGTAAGAGCAGTGAGACTATGGAACTCTCTGCCGCAGGAGGTTGCTATGGCGGACTCTATGTACATGTTCAAGAGAGGCCTGAATGCCTTTCCGGAGAGAAAAAATATCACGGTTTATGGGGATAAAACATTTATTTAATTATTAAAGGTTGGATTTGATGGACTTGCGTCCTTTTCCAGCCTTATATACTATGATACTATGTTCTACCACATACACAATTCTATAAGTTTCTCCAACTTAGACATGCGTATGAAAAGACAATCAGAGATGGAAGGATTCAAACCTCAAATCACAGTGTCCTAAAAATAGCAGTGGGAGGGGGCCCGAATAAGGGAATCATATCCTGTATTTATTCTAGATTATTGGAAGAATACCTGAAAGAATACCCTCTTTATATAAAGGATAAATGGGAAGCAGGATGTGGGGGAAATTTCTGACACTCAATGGGATGTAGTCTTGGAGAGTAAACCATCACTGTCTCCGTCAGAGGCTCAAAGATTATCACAAATCTATATTCTGCATAGGGTGTATAAGACGCCAAGAATGTTACACAAAATAGGAATTTGATCTGATTCTTGCTGCCCTAGATGTTCAACTCCAAATGCTAAACTGCTTCACATGATGTGGGAGTGTAGGGAGTTGGGGGAATTCTGGAAGCAAGGTCTTCATTTAATTCGGAGACTACTGTCGGTGGACTTAGAACCGGACCTGAGGGCTTGCTTATTGGGTCTGATACCATAGAAGGAGCTACCCTGCTATGTACACACAAATTGTTATACTTGGCACGCAAGGCCATAGCGGCTCGGTGGATTCAAACTTCGGCACCTACGGTGCAGGAGTTCATAAACAAGGTCAATAATATAATTAGACTGGAATGGGGAGTGTATTTAAAATGGAAATGTCCTAAAAAATTTGATAAGATATGGGGCAGGTGGCTGAATACGGCGGGACTAACAAACAAAGCACTGATAGATTTGCGGAACAGTACTCGATACCAAATGATGTTGTTAGGCACATCATAGATAGATACTTTTCTGTCTTGGTCCTTTACATTCTTTGGTAGGACTTGCAAGATCCGGATGAGCGGTCCTTTGGTACAATTACAAATCGAGCCTTAAACCGCCTGCTGCAGGGTAAAGGGGTGGGGGTGGGGGAGATGGAATGTTATAATGTTGTATTGCTTTGGTCTTTTGTGTCATAGACTGTATGTTACAAAAAATTGTAAAAAAACCACAATAAAAATGTTTTGATTAGAGATGAGCGAACATACTCGTCCGATCTTGATGCTCGTTCGAGCATTAGCATACTCGAAACTGCTCGTTGCTCGGACGAATACTTCGTCCGCTTGAGAAAATGGCAGCTCCCGCCGTTTTGCTTTTGGGCGGCCAGAAACAGAGCCAATCACAAGCCAGGAGACTCTCCACTCCACCCAGCATGACGTGGTACCCTTACACGTCGATAGCAGTGGTTGGCTGGCCAGATCAGGTGACCCTGGGATAGACTAGCCGCTGCCCGCGCTGCTCGGATCATTCTGTGTCTGGATGCCGCTAGGGAGAGAGCTGCTGCTGGTCAGGGAAAGCGTTAGGGTGTTCTATTAGAATAGTGTTAGGCAGGAGTGATTCAACAAGAACCCAACAGCCCTTCTTAGGGCTACAATAACTAGAGATGAGCGAGCACTAAAATGCTCGGGTACTCGTTATTCAAGATGAACTTTTCCCGATGCTCGAGTGCTCGTTTCGAGTAACGAGCCCCATTGAAGTCAATGGGAGACTCGAGCATTTTTCAAGGGGACCAAGGCTCTGCACAGGGAAGCTTGGCCAAACACCTGGGAACCTCAGAAAAGGATGGAAACACCACGGAAATGGACAGGAAACAGCAGGGGCAGCATGCATGGATGCCTCTGAGGCTGCTTAAATGCACCATTATGCCAAAATTATGGGCAACAGCATGGCCATGACAGAGTGACAGAATGAAGCTAGATAGCATCTAAAACATCCAATAATTGACCCTGACACTATAGGGGACGGCATGCAGAGGTAGCGGCAGCAGCGGAAGGCTAGAGAGTGGCATGGCGACATACCCTAAATGGACTCAGGCTTCAAACCAATGGGTAGCAGAGAGGAACCAAAGGAGGTGAGCAAGAAGCGCTCAAATAATATCGGTACATGATAAAAGTTTGCCAGTATATTTTGTGGATTACACAGCAGGGTGGCGACAAAGTTAACATGGAAGCCATGAAAACAATCCAAAATTCTGCCTGACACAGCTCGTTTGATAAGGGGACCATGTATGGAGGCAGTGAACTAGTAGTAGATTAAAGGTGCTGCAGTTAAAACTATGTTAGTTGTTTCTTGGCATGGAGCTGGCGCTCCGCTGCCAGGCGAGCTTTCGCCAATCCAAGCCCCTGTCTCTAGGCTACTCCCCAAACAGCACTTCTAAGAACCTTTTGTATAAGATCAAGTGTAGTAGCGTTCTTATAAGTTTAGGATATGGCGGGTGAGGGGAATGTAAACAGATGCGCAAGAAGCGCTGAAATAATATCCGTAAATGGTAAAAGTTTGCCAGTATATTTTGTGGATTACACAGCAGGGTGGCGACAAAGTTAACAAGTTTGTTGTGGAAGCCATGAAAACAACCCAAAATTCTGCCTGACACAGCACGTTTGATAAGGCGGGCATGTATGGAGGCAGTGAACTAGTAGTAGATTAAAGGTGCTGCAGTTAAAACTATGTTAGTTGGTTCTTGGCATGGAGCTGGCGCTCCGCTGCCAGGCGAGCTTTCGCCAATCCAAGCCCCTGTCTCTAGGCTACTCCCCAAACAGCACTTCTAAGAACCTTTTGTATAAGATCAAGTGTAGTAGCGTTCTTATAAGTTTGGGATATGGCGGGTGAGGGGAATGTAAACAGATGCGCAAGAAGCGCTGAAATAATATCCGTAAATGGTAAAAGTTTGCCAGTGTATTTTGTGGATAACACAGCAGGGTGGCGACAAAGTTAACAACTTTGATGTGGAATCCATGAAAACAACCCAAATTTCGGCCTGACAAACCTCGTTTGATAAAGGGACGATGTATGGAGGCAGCTATATGGACGACTTTTGGAGGTAGCAATGGAGACAACGTGTGGAGGCTGCTATGGAGACAATTCAATTTGGATAGTGCCTGTATGTGGCAGTCCAAAACATTTTTCAAACCAGAGGAGCAGGTAGGTGGCCCTCCAGAAAAATGGAATAGATTGAGTGCCTGTATGTGGCAGTCCAAAAAAGTTTTTAAACCAGAGGAGCAGGTAGGTGGCCCTCCAGAAAAATGGAATAGATTGAGTGCCTGTATGTGGCAGTCCAAAAAAGTTTTTAAACCAGAGGAGCAGGTAGGTGGCCCTCCAGAAAAATGGAATAGATTGAGTGCCTGTATGTGGCAGTCCAAAAAAGTTTTTAAACCAGAGGAGCAGGTAGGTGGCCCTCCAGAAAAATGGAATAGATTGAGTGCCTGTATGTGGCAGTCCAAAAAATTTTTCAAACCAGAGGAGCAGGTAGGTGGAGCTCCAGAAAAATTGAATAGATTGAGTGCCTGTATGTGGCACTCCCAAAAATTGTTTAAAACAGAGGACCGGGTCGGTGGCCCTCCAGAAAAATTAAATGCATAAAGTACTATAGGTAGAGCCAGTGGGCCCTGTCAAAAAATAGCCAGTTTCCTCTGCTTTACTGTACAAAGAGCAGGAGAAGGAGGAAAATGAGGAGGAGGAGGAGGAGTGAATAAATTATTCAGGTTGAGCTTCCTTCACCTGCTGGAGATTGGAAATTAGGAGAAATCCATGCTTTATTCATCTTGATAAGCGTCAGCCTGTCAGCGCTGTCAGTCGACAGGCGTGTACGCTTATCGGTGATGATGCCACCAGCTGCACTGAAAACCCGCTCGGACAAGACGCTAGCGGCAGGGCAGGCAAGAACCTCCAAGGCGTACAGCGCCAGTTCGTGCCACATGTCCAGCTTTGAAACCCAGTAGTTGTAGGGAGCTGTGTGATCATTTAGGACGATGGTATGGTCAGCTACGTACTCCCTCACCATCTTTCTGTAAAGATCAGCCCTACTCTGCCGAGACTGGGGACAGGTGACAGTGTCTTGCTGGGGTGACATAAAGCTGGCAAAAGCCTTGTAAAGCGTACCCTTGCCAGTGCTGGACAAGCTGCCTGCTCGCCTACTCTCCCTCGCTACTTGTCCCGCAGAACTACGCACTCTGCCGCTAGCGCTGTCAGAAGGGAAATACTGTTTCAGCTTGTGCACCAGGGCCTGCTGGTATTCATGCATTCTCACACTCCTTTCCTCTCCAGGGATGAGAGTGGAAAGATTTTGCTTGTACCGTGGGTCCAGGAGAGTGAACACCCAGTAATCGGTGCTGGAATAAATTCTTTGAACGCGAGGGTCACGGGATAGGCAGCCTAGCATGAAATCTGCCATATGCGCCAGAGTACCAACGCGTAAGAATTCGCTCCCCTCACTGGCCTGACTGTCCATTTCCTCCTCCTCCAACTCCTCCAATTCCTCTTCTTCTGCCCATACACGCTCAACAGTGAAGGACTCAACAATGGTCCCCTCTTGTGTCTCGCCAACATTCTCCTCCTCTTCCTCCTCATCCTCCTCCACCTCCACCTCCTCCGATATGTGCTGAGAAACAGACCTAAGGGTGCTTTGGCTATCAACAAGGGAATCTTCTTCCCCCGTCTCTTGTGAGGAGCGCAAAGCTTCCGACTTCATGCTGACCAGAGAGTTTTTCAACAGGCCAAGCAGCGGGATGGTGAGGCTGATGATGGCGGCATCGCCACTGACCATCTGTGTTGACTCCTCAAAGTTACTCAGCACCAGACAGATATCAGACATCCACGTCCACTCCTCATTGTAGACTTGAGGAAGCTGACTGACCTGACTACCAGTTCTGGTGGAAGTTGACATCTGGCAGTCTACAATCGCTCGGCGCTGCTGGTAAACTCTGGATAACATGGTCAGTGTTGAATTCCACCTCGTGGGCACGTCGCACAACAGTCGGTGAGCGGGCAGTTGGAGGCGGCGCTGCGCTGCCCTGAGAGTGGCAGCATCTGTGCTGGACTTCCTGAAATGCGCACAGATGCGGCGCACCTTCGTGAGCAAATCAGACAGATTGGGGTATGTCTTGAGGAAACGCTGAACTATCAGATTTAACACATGGGCCAGGCATGGCACATGTGTCAGTCTGCCGAGTTGCAGAGCCGCCACCAGGTTACGGCCGTTGTCACACACAACCATGCCTGGCTTCAGGTTCAGCGGTGCCAGCCACAGATCAGTCTGCGCCGTGATGCCCTGTAATAGTTCTTGGGCGGTGTGCCTTTTATCGCCTAGGCTCAGCAGTTTGAGCACCGCCTGCTGTCGCTTAGCGACGGCACTGCTGCTGTGCCTAGAGCTACCGACTGATGGCGCCATGCCCACGGATGGTCGTTCGGAGGAGGAGGTGGAGGAGGGGTGGGAGGAGGAGGAGGCATAGTAGGCCTCAAACACCTGGACCGAGGTAGGCCCCGCAATCCTTGGCGTCGGCAATATATGACCAGCCGCAGGGTCACACTCGGTCCCAGCCTCCACCAAGTTAACCCAATGTGCCGTCAGAGATATATAGTGGCCCTGCCCGGCAGCACTCGTCCACGTGTCCGTGGTCAGGTGGACCTTGTCAGAAACGGCGTTGGTCAGGGCACGGATTATGTTGTCTGACACGTGCTGGTGCAGGGCTGGGACGGCACATCGGGAAAAGTAGTGGCGGCTGGGGACCGAATACCGAGGGGCGGCCACCGCCATGAGGCTACGAAAGGCCTCGGTCTCTACTAGCCTATAGGGCAGCATCTCCAGGCTTAGCAATCTGGAGATGTGCACATTAAGGGCTTGGGCGTGCGGGTGGGTTGCACTATATTTGCGTTTCCGCTCCAGCGTCTGGGGTATGGAGAGCTGAACGCTGGTGGATGCTGTGGAGGATCGTGGAGGCGACGATGGGGTTTTTGTGGCAGGGTCCTGGGCAGGGGGCTGACTATCAGCTGACACAGGGGAAGGAGCAGTGGTGTGCACGGCCGGAGGTGAACGCGCTTGTTGCCACTGAGTGGGGTGTTTAGCAATCATATGCCTGCGCATACTGGTGGTAGTTAAGCTAGTAGTGGTGGAACCCCTGCTGATCCTGGTTTGGCAAATGTGGCACACCACAGTCCGTCGGTCATCCGGTGTTTCCTTAAAGAACCTCCAGACTTCTGAAAATCTAGCCCTCGCCGCAGGAGCCCTCGCCACGGGAGCTTCACTAGTTGACACATTTGGCGCTGATGCACCAGCTCTGGCCCTGCCTCTCCGTCTGGCCCCACCACTGCCTCTTCCAACCTGTTCTGGTCGAGGACTCTCCTCCGTCTCAGAAGCACTGTGTTCACCCGGCCTCTCAACCCAGCTTGGGTCTGTCACCTCATCATCCTCCGATCCCTCAGTCTGCTCCCCCCTCGGACTTCCTGCCCTGACAACAACTTCCCCACTGTCTGACAACCGTGTCTCCTCATCGTCGGACACCTCTTTACACACTTCTTCCAGTACGTCAACAAGGTCATCATCACCCACAGACTGCGACTGGTGGAAAACCTGGGCATCGGAAAATTGCTCATCAGCAACCGGACAAGTGGTTTGTGACTGTGGGAAGGGTCCAGAAAACAGTTCCTCAGAGTATGCCGGTTCAAATGGCAAATTTTGCTGGGAGGGGGCAGACTGGGGGGGAGGAGGCTGAGGTGCAGGAGCTGGAGGAGTGCCGATTTCGGTGACATGGGTGGACTGCGTGGAAGACTGACTGGTGGACAAATTGCTCGAAGCATTGTCGGCAATCCACGACATCACCTGTTCGCACTGTTCTGGCCTCAACAGTGCTCTACCACGAGTCCCAGTAACTTCAGACATGAACCTAGGGAGTGTAGCTCTGCGGCGTTCCCCTGCTCCCTCATAAGCAGGTGGTGTCTCACCCCGCCCAGGACCACGGCCTCTGACCCCTGCAGTAGTTGGACGCCCACGTCCCCGCCCTCGTCCTCTACCCCTAGCACTCGGGTTAAACATTTTGAAAATGAGAGTTATAACTTGAATTTTTTTTTTAACTTTTTTTTTTTTGTTTGTTTTTTTTTTGTGTTTTTTAGTTTTTAAAACCAAACGATGCTATCCTATTGCTATGGCTATTTTATAGCCAAGTATGAAAGCACACTGCTATGCCAGATGAGATGACGCTGAGTTATGAAAAAAATAAACGTAAAATAAAAAAGGAAATGGCAGACTGTGCCTAATTGAAATACAACCCCGGGCCCTAATAAATTTTCCCACTTCGGTCTTTGCGATGGATATGTGCGTCACTAAGCGCAAAACACAGTGGTCGCAAGTCTGACTCCAAATTGCTCACAATTTGCTAGTAGATGCACTGCAACAACTACAGCCACCAGCAGATCAACCAGAAATCAAATATATATAACGCTACTGTAGGCGTAATTAAGCCGTTTGTATTCTCCTATGGCTATTTTCTAGCCAAGTATTACAGCACACTACTATGCCAGATGAGATGACGCTGAGTTATGAAAAAAATAAACGTAAAATAAAAAAGGAAATGGCAGACTGTGCCTAATTGAAATACAACCCCGGGCCCTAATAAATTTTCCCACTTTGGTCTTTGCAATGGATATGTGCGTCACTAAGCGCAAAACACAGTGGTCGCAAGTCTGACTCCAAATTGCTCACAATTTGCTAGTAGATGCACTGCAACAACTACAGCCACCAGCAGATCAACCAGAAATCAAATATATATAACGCTACTGTAGGCGTAATTAAGCCGTTTGTATTCTCCTATGGCTATTTTCTAGCCAAGTATTACAGCACACTACTATGCCAGATGAGATGACGCTGAGTTATGAAAAAAATAAACGTAAAATAAAAAAGGAAATGGCAGACTGTGCCTAATTGAAATACAACCCCGGGCCCTAATAAATTTTCCCACTTCGGTCTTTGCGATGGATATGTGCGTCACTAAGCGCAAAACACAGTGGTCGCAAGTCTGACTCCAAATTGCTCACAATTTGCTAGTAGATGCACTGCAACAACTACAGCCACCAGCAGATCAACCAGAAATCAAATATATATAACGCTACTGTAGGCGTAATTAAGCCGTTTGTATTCTCCTATGGCTATTTTCTAGCCAAGTATTACAGCACACTACTATGCCAGATGAGATGACGCTGAGTTATGAAAAAAATAAACGTAAAATAAAAAAGGAAATGGCAGACTGTGCCTAATTGAAATACAACCCCGGGCCCTAATAAATTTTCCCACTTCGGTCTTTGCGATGGATATGTGCGTCACTAAAACACAGTGGTCGCAAGTCTGACTCCAAATTGCTCACAATTTACTAGTAGATGCACTGCAACAACTACAGCCACCAGCAGATCAACCAGAAATCAAATATATATAACGCTACTGTAGGCGTAATTAAGCCGTTTGTATTCTCCTATGGCTATTTTCTAGCCAAGAAATACAGCACACTACTATGCAAGATGAGATGACACTGAGTTATTAAAACAATAAACGTAAAATAAAAAGAAACTGGCAGACTGTGCCTAATTCTACTCAAACCCCTAATAAATTTTCCCACTTTGGTGTTTGAGGTGGATATGTGTGTCACTAAGAGCTAAACACAACGGTAGCAAGTCCCCCTGCAAATTCCTCACAATATGGTACTAGCTGCAAATAAAAAAAAAAAAAAATTATAACGTTATTGTAGCCCTAAGAAGGGCTGTTGGGTTCTTTTAGAATCACTCCTGCCTAACAGTAAGCTAATAGAACACCCTAACGCTTTCCCTGACCAGCAGCAGCTCTCTCCCTAGCGGCATCCAGACAGAGAATGATCCGAGCAGCGCGGGCAGCGGCTAGTCTATCCCAGGGTCACCTGATCTGGCCAGCCAACCACTGCTATCGACGTGTAAGGGTACCACGTCATGCTGGGTGGAGTGCAGAGTCTCCTGGCTTGTGATTGGCTCTGTTTCTGGCCGCCAAAAAGCAAAACGGCGGGAGCTGCCATTTTCTCGAGCGGGCGAAATGCGCGTCCGAGCAACGAGCAGTTACGAGTACGCTAATGCTCGATCGAGCATCAAGCTCGGACGAGTATGTTCGCTCATCTCTAACAATAACGTTATACTTTTTTTTTTTTGTTTGCTTGTTGCTGGGCTTGCTGTCACTAGTAGTGCAGCTAGTACCATATTGTGAGGAATTTGCAGGGGGACTTGCTACCGTTGTGTTTAGCTCTTAGTGACACACATATCCACCTCAAACACCAAAGTGGGAAAATGTATTAGGGGTTTGATTTCAATTAGGCACAGTCTGGCAGTTTCTTTTTATTTTACGTTTATTTTTTCATAACTCAGCGTCATCTCATCAGTGTGCTTTCATACTTGGCTAGAAAATAGCCAAAGGAGAATCCAAACGGCTTACTTACGCCTACAATAGCGTTATATATATTTTATTTCTGGTTGATCTGCTGGTGGCTGTCCTTGCTGCAGTGCATATACTAGCCAATTGTGAGGAATTTGGAGTGAGACTTGCGACCGCTGTGTTTAGCGCTTAGTGACGCACATATCCATCGCAAAGACCGAAGTGCGAAAATTTATTAGGGGTTGGATTTCAATTAGGCACAGTCTGGCAGTTTCTTTTTATTTTACGTTTATTTTTTCATAACTCAGCGTCATCTCATCAGTGTGCTTTCATACTTGGCTAGAAAATAGCCAAAGGAGAATCCAAACGGCTTACTTACGCCTACAATAGCGTTATATATATTTTATTTCTGGTTGATCTGCTGGTGGCTGTCCTTCCTGCAGTGCATATACTAGTCAATTGTGAGGAATTTGGAGTGAGACTTGCGACCGCTGTGTTTAGCGCTTAGTGACGCACATATCCATCGCAAAGACCGAAGTGGGAAAATTTATTAGGGGTTGGATTTCAATTAGGCACAGTCTGGCAGTTTCTTTTTATTTTACGTTTATTTTTTCATAACTCAGCGTCATCTCATCAGTGTGCTTTCATACTTGGCTAGAAAATAGCCAAAGGAGAATCCAAACGGCTTACTTACGCCTACAATAGCGTTATATATATTTTATTTCTGGTTGATCTGCTGGTGGCTGTCCTTGCTGCAGTGCATATACTAGCCAATTGTGAGGAATTTGGAGTGAGACTTGCGACCGCTGTGTTTAGCGCTTAGTGACGCACATATCCATCGCAAAGACCGAAGTGCGAAAATTTATTAGGGGTTGGATTTCAATTAGGCACAGTCTGGCAGTTTCTTTTTATTTTACGTTTATTTTTTCATAACTCAGCGTCATCTCATCAGTGTGCTTTCATACTTGGCTAGAAAATAGCCAAAGGAGAATCCAAACGGCTTACTTACGCCTACAATAGCGTTATATATATTTTATTTCTGGTTGATCTGCTGGTGGCTGTCCTTCCTGCAGTGCATATACTAGTCAATTGTGAGGAATTTGGAGTGAGACTTGCGACCGCTGTGTTTAGCGCTTAGTGACGCACATATCCATCGCAAAGACCGAAGTGGGAAAATTTATTAGGGGTTGGATTTCAATTAGGCACAGTCTGGCAGTTTCTTTTTATTTTACGTTTATTTTTTCATAACTCAGCGTCATCTCATCAGTGTGCTTTCATACTTGGCTAGAAAATAGCCAAAGGAGAATCCAAACGGCTTACTTACGCCTACAATAGCGTTATATATATTTTATTTCTGGTTGATCTGCTGGTGGCTGTCCTTGCTGCAGTGCATATACTAGCCAATTGTGAGGAATTTGGAGTGAGACTTGCGACCGCTGTGTTTAGCGCTTAGTGACGCACATATCCATCGCAAAGACCGAAGTGCGAAAATTTATTAGGGGTTGGATTTCAATTAGGCACAGTCTGGCAGTTTCTTTTTATTTTACGTTTATTTTTTCATAACTCAGCGTCATCTCATCAGTGTGCTTTCATACTTGGCTAGAAAATAGCCAAAGGAGAATCCAAACGGCTTACTTACGCCTACAATAGCGTTATATATATTTTATTTCTGGTTGATCTGCTGGTGGCTGTCCTTCCTGCAGTGCATATACTAGTCAATTGTGAGGAATTTGGAGTGAGACTTGCGACCGCTGTGTTTAGCGCTTAGTGACGCACATATCCATCGCAAAGACCGAAGTGGGAAAATTTATTAGGGGTTGGATTTCAATTAGGCACAGTCTGGCAGTTTCTTTTTATTTTACGTTTATTTTTTCATAACTCAGCGTCATCTCATCAGTGTGCTTTCATACTTGGCTAGAAAATAGCCAAAGGAGAATCCAAACGGCTTACTTACGCCTACAATAGCGTTATATATATTTTATTTCTGGTTGATCTGCTGGTGGCTGTCCTTGCTGCAGTGCATATACTAGCCAATTGTGAGGAATTTGGAGTGAGACTTGCGACCGCTGTGTTTAGCGCTTAGTGGCGCACATATCCATTGCAAAGACCGAAGGGGGAAAATTTATTAGGGGTTGGATTTCAATTAGGCACAGTCTGGCAGTTTCTTTTTATTTTACGTTTATTTTTTCATAACTCAGCGTCATCTCATCAGTGTGCTTTCATACTTGGCTAGAAAATAGCCAAAGGAGAATCCAAACGGCTTACTTACGCCTACAATAGCGTTATATATATTTTATTTCTGGTTGATCTGCTGGTGGCTGTCCTTGCTGCAGTGCATATACTAGCCAATTGTGAGGAATTTGGAGTGAGACTTGCGACCGCTGTGTTTAGCGCTTAGTGGCGCACATATCCATTGCAAAGACCGAAGTGGGAAAATTTATTAGGGGTTGGATTTCAATTAGGCACAGTCTGGCAGTTTCTTTTTATTTTACGTTTATTTTTTCATAACTCAGCGTCATCTCATCAGTGTGCTTTCATACTTGGCTAGAAAATAGCCAAAGGAGAATCCAAACGGCTTACTTACGCCTACAATAGCGTTATATATATTTTATTTCTGGTTGATCTGCTGGTGGCTGTCCTTGCTGCAGTGCATATACTAGCCAATTGTGAGGAATTTGGAGTGAGACTTGCGACCGCTGTGTTTAGCGCTTAGTGACGCACATATCCATCGCAAAGACCGAAGTGCGAAAATTTATTAGGGGTTGGATTTCAATTAGGCACAGTCTGGCAGTTTCTTTTTATTTTACGTTTATTTTTTCATAACTCAGCGTCATCTCATCAGTGTGCTTTCATACTTGGCTAGAAAATAGCCAAAGGAGAATCCAAACGGCTTACTTACGCCTACAATAGCGTTATATATATTTTATTTCTGGTTGATCTGCTGGTGGCTGTCCTTCCTGCAGTGCATATACTAGTCAATTGTGAGGAATTTGGAGTGAGACTTGCGACCGCTGTGTTTAGCGCTTAGTGACGCACATATCCATCGCAAAGACCGAAGTGGGAAAATTTATTAGGGGTTGGATTTCAATTAGGCACAGTCTGGCAGTTTCTTTTTATTTTACGTTTATTTTTTCATAACTCAGCGTCATCTCATCAGTGTGCTTTCATACTTGGGTAGAAAATAGCCAAAGGAGAATCCAAACGGCTTACTTACGCCTACAATAGCGTTATATATATTTTCTTTCTGGTTGATCTGCTGGTGGCTGTCCTTGCTGCAGTGCATATACTAGCCAATTGTGAGGAATTTGGAGTGAGACTTGCGACCGCTGTGTTTAGCGCTTAGTGACGCACATATCCATCGCAAAGACCGAAGTGCGAAAATTTATTAGGGGTTGGATTTCAATTAGGCACAGTCTGGCAGTTTCTTTTTATTTTACGTTTATTTTTTCATAACTCAGCGTCATCTCATCAGTGTGCTTTCATACTTGGCTAGAAAATAGCCAAAGGAGAATCCAAACGGCTTACTTACGCCTACAATAGCGTTATATATATTTTATTTCTGGTTGATCTGCTGGTGGCTGTCCTTCCTGCAGTGCATATACTAGTCAATTGTGAGGAATTTGGAGTGAGACTTGCGACCGCTGTGTTTAGCGCTTAGTGACGCACATATCCATCGCAAAGACCGAAGTGGGAAAATTTATTAGGGGTTGGATTTCAATTAGGCACAGTCTGGCAGTTTCTTTTTATTTTACGTTTATTTTTTCATAACTCAGCGTCATCTCATCAGTGTGCTTTCATACTTGGCTAGAAAATAGCCAAAGGAGAATCCAAACGGCTTACTTACGCCTACAATAGCGTTATATATATTTTATTTCTGGTTGATCTGCTGGTGGCTGTCCTTGCTGCAGTGCATATACTAGCCAATTGTGAGGAATTTGGAGTGAGACTTGCGACCGCTGTGTTTAGCGCTTAGTGGCGCACATATCCATTGCAAAGACCGAAGTGGGAAAATTTATTAGTGGTTGGATTTCAATTAGGCACAGTCTGGCAGTTTCTTTTTATTTTACGTTTATTTTTTCATAACTCAGCGTCATCTCATCAGTGTGCTTTCATACTTGGCTAGAAAATAGCCAAAGGAGAATCCAAACGGCTTACTTACGCCTACAATAGCGTTATATATATTTTATTTCTGGTTGATCTGCTGGTGGCTGTCCTTGCTGCAGTGCATATACTAGCCAATTGTGAGGAATTTGGAGTGAGACTTGCGACCGCTGTGTTTAGCGCTTAGTGACGCACATATCCATCGCAAAGACCGAAGTGCGAAAATTTATTAGGGGTTGGATTTCAATTAGGCACAGTCTGGCAGTTTCTTTTTATTTTACGTTTATTTTTTCATAACTCAGCGTCATCTCATCAGTGTGCTTTCATACTTGGCTAGAAAATAGCCAAAGGAGAATCCAAACGGCTTACTTACGCCTACAATAGCGTTATATATATTTTATTTCTGGTTGATCTGCTGGTGGCTGTCCTTCCTGCAGTGCATATACTAGTCAATTGTGAGGAATTTGGAGTGAGACTTGCGACCGCTGTGTTTAGCGCTTAGTGACGCACATATCCATCACAAAGACCGAAGTGGGAAAATTTATTAGGGGTTGGATTTCAATTAGGCACAGTCTGGCAGTTTCTTTTTATTTTACGTTTATTTTTTCATAACTCAGCGTCATCTCATCAGTGTGCTTTCATACTTGGGTAGAAAATAGCCAAAGGAGAATCCAAACGGCTTACTTACGCCTACAATAGCGTTATATATATTTTCTTTCTGGTTGATCTGCTGGTGGCTGTCCTTGCTGCAGTGCATATACTAGCCAATTGTGAGGAATTTGGAGTGAGACTTGCGACCGCTGTGTTTAGCGCTTAGTGACGCACATATCCATCGCAAAGACCGAAGTGGGAAAATTTATTAGGGGTTGTATTTCAATTAGGCACAGTCTGCCATTTCCTTTTTATTTTACGTTTATTTTTTCATAACTCAGCGTCATCTCATCTGGCATAGCAGTGTGCTTTCATACTTGGCTAGAAAATAGCCATAGCAATAGGATAGCATTGTTTGGTTTTAAAAACTAAAAAACACAAAAAAAAACTAAAAAACACAAAAAAACACAAAAAAAGTAAAAAAAAAAATTAAAGTTATAACTTTCATTTTCAAAATGTTTAACCCGAGGGATAGGGGTAGAGGACGAGGACGAGGGCGGGGACGTGGGCGTCCAACTACTGCAGGGGTCTGAGACCGTGGTCCTGGGTGGGGTGAGACACCACCTGCTGATGAGGGAGCAGGGGAACGCCGCAGAGCTACACTCCCTAGGTTCATGTCTGAAGTTACTGGGACTCGTGGTAGAGCACTGTTGAGGCCAGAACAGTGCGAACAGGTGATGTCGTGGATTGCCGACAATGCTTCAAGCAATTTGTCCACCAGTCAGTCTTCCACGCAGTCCACCCATGTCACCGAAATCGGCACTCCTCCAGCTCCTGCACCTCAGCCTCCTCCCCCCCAGTCTGCCCCTCCCATGAAAATTTGGCATTTGAACCGGCATACTCTGAGGAACTTTTTTCTGGACCCTTCCCACAGTCACAAACCACTTGTCCGGTTGCTGCTGAGCAATTTTCCGATGCCCAGGTTTTCCACCAGTCACAGTCTGTGGGTGATGATGACCTTCTTGACGTAGTGGAAGAAGTGTGTAAAGAGGTGTCCGACGATGAGGAGACACGGTTGTCAGACAGTGGTGAAGTTGTTGTCAGGGCAGGAAGTCCGAGGGGGGAGCAGACTGAGGGATCGGAGGATGATGAGGTGACAGACCCAAGCTGGGTTGAGAGGCCGGGTGAACACAGTGCTTCTGAGACGGAGGAGAGTCCTCGACCAGAACAGGTTGGAAGAGGCAGTGGTGGGGCCAGACGGAGAGGCAGGGCCAGAGCAGGTGCATCAGCGCCAAATGTGTCACGTAGTGAAGCTCCCGTGGCGAGGGCTCCCGCGGCGAGGGCTAGATTTTCAGAAGTCTGGAGGTTCTTTAAGGAAACACCGGATGACCGACGGACTGTGGTGTGCAACCTTTGCCAAACCAGGATCCGCAGGGGTTCCACCACTACTAGCTTAACTACCACCAGTATGCGCAGGCATATGAATGCTAAACACCCCGCTCAGTGGCACCAAGCCCGTTCACCTCTGGCCGTGCACACCACTGCTCCTTCCCCTGTGTCAGCTGATAGTCAGCCCCCTGCCCAGGACCCTGGCACAAAAACCCCATCGTCGCCTCCACGATCCTCCACAGCATCCACCAGCGTTCAGCTCTCCATACCCCAGACGCTGGAGCGGAAACGCAAATATAGTGCAACCCACCCGCACGCCCAAGCCCTTAATGTCCACATCTCCAGATTACTTAGCCTGGAGATGCTGCCCTATAGGCTAGTAGAGACCGAGGCCTTTCGCAGCCTCATGGCGGTGCACCAGCACGTGTCAGACATCATCATCCGTGCCCTGACCAACGCCGTTTCTGACAAGGTCCACCTGACCACGGACACATGGACGAGTGCTGCCGGGCAGGGCCACTATATATCGCTGACGGCACATTGGGTTAACTTGGTGGAGGCTGGGACCGAGTCTGACCCTGCGGCTGGTCATATACTGCAGACGACGAGGATTGCGGGGCCTACCTCGGTCCAGGTCTTTCAGGCCTACTATGCCTCCTCCTCCTCCCACCCCTCCTCCACCTCCTCCTCCGAACTACCATCCGTGGGCATGGCGCCATCAGTCGCTAGCTCTAGGCACAGCAGCAGTGCCGTCGCTAAGCGACAGCAGGCGGTGCTCAAACTGCTGAGCATAGGCGATAAAAGGCACACCGCCCAAGAGCTATTACAGGCCATTCCACATCAAACTTGTTAACTTTGTCGCCACCCTGCTGTGTAATCCACAAAATATACTGGCAAACTTTTATCATTTACCGATATTATTTCAGCGTTTCTTGCGCATCTGTTTACATTCCCCTCACCCGCCATATCCCAAACTTATAAGAACGCTACTACACTTGATCTTATACAAAAGGTTCTTAGAAGTGCTGTTTGGGGAGTAGCCTAGAGACAGGGGCTTGGATTGGCGAAAGCTCGCCTGGAAGCGGAGCGCCAGCTCCATGCCAAGATCCAACTAACATAGTTTTAACTGCAACACCTTTAATCTAATACTAGTTCACTGCCTCCATACATGGTCCCCTTATCAAACGAGCTGTGTCAGGCAGAATTTTGGGTTGTTTTCATGGCTTCCATGTTAACTTTGTCGCCACCCTGCTGTGTAATCCACAAAATATACTGGCAAACTTTTATCATGTACCGATATTATTTGAGTGCTTCTTGCTCACCTCCTTTGGTTCCTCTCTGCCACCCATTGGTTTGAAGCCTGAGTCCATTTAGGGTATGTCGCCATGCCACTCTCTAGCCTGCCGCTGCTGCCGCTGCCTCTGCATGCCGTCCCCTATAGTGTCAGGGTCAATTATTGGATGTTTTAGATGCTATCTAGCTTCATTCTGTCACTCTGTCATGGCCATGCTGTTGCCCATAATTTTGGCATAATGGTACGATTAAGCAGCCTCAGAGGCATCCATGCATGCTGCCCCTGCTGTTTCCTGTCCATTTCTGTGGTGTTTCCATCCTTTTCTGAGGTTCCCAGGTGTTTGGCCAAGCTTCCCTGTGCAGAGCCTTTGTCCCCTTGAAAAATGCTCGAGTCTCCCATTGACTTCAATGGGGCTCGTTATTCGAGACAAGCACTCGAGCATCAGGAAAAGTTCGTCTCGAATAACGAGTACCCGAGCATTTTAGTGCTCGCTCATCTCTAGTTTTGATCAAAAAAAAGAAGCTCATTGACTTTACAAAAATTTAATTCATTATAAAGTAAAATATTTTTTTGTAAAACAACTGGGAACAGAAAATAAATGTCTGAGAAAATATGTGATATGATATGTAAGTGACATACAAAAGGCTGAAACACATTTTAAAAGTGCTAGCTTGTAACAAAATATTTGGCAATATGTTATACTTTAAACCTCTCATTAAACAATATTGTCTCGGATCAGGGGCACACTTGTGTCCCTCTGTGTGCCCCTGGAGCCTAGCGGAACTCACCTCTCCTGGCTCCAGCAGCAGTCTCTACGGCTTCTACGGTTTGGTTCACACGTCCCTGTATCCTAGGGTGCACACTCTCCGGCTGGCAAAGATTTAAAGGGACAGCGCGCCGATAATTGGCGCTAGCATGCCATAAATTCCTGCCCCTTCCTGTCTCCTTCATTACTATCTTGGCTGCCACCGCAGGCTAGTCGCACCGTTGGAACGACCTGGTGGTACCCCGCCAGAACAAGACCATCCGGCTTTGCGGCGGGCTCTGGTGAAGACCAGGTGCCACTTAAACTCCAATCAGCTTGTACCATCTCCCGCAGTCGTCCAGGGGGTCCATAGACTATGATTCCTGACAGTAAGATCCGGCCATGGACATACATACATACAAAACTATAACAGAATCAGAGGCCTTTAAAATAGAAAAGTAAATCCTATATATACATATAAAATACTGAGCTACTCACATGAAAAGAAGACTAATCTAGAAAGAAACATAAAGCAGATATACAGATAAAACACTGGTTCACATATCTGGATTAACCTGTGAACCTGTCATGTCATTAGTGTTAGTGCAATAATGCAATATAATAATACAATAAATAACTGGGGGTCTGGTTGTCTTTAGCATTGATGGGACCCATATTGTACCTCCTGTGTAAATTGAGAAGTCCTCTTGTGGATAGATTTACATGTTGTTTAAATGGATTGTCCAGGAGTACAATTTTATTAAAATATGGCTGGATGGACATGTTACTTAATAGTACAGGTGGCATAAAAATTCTTATCCCTTTCACTAGACATTTAAAAAAATCATAAGCATGTTAGCTATTGCTGTGTCCCAAAAATATTGATCTATCAAAATATAAAAATGCTTTTTCCCAGCGGTGAACCTGTAATGGTAAATAGGGCCCACATGTCTAATTTGGTGCTTGTTCACCATTTTGCAATGCATAACATTTTTTTATAAATATTGATCATTATGTCATGGAATACCCAAAATGGTAAAAAAGAAAATGCCATCTTGTCCCATAAAAAATGACACCTTATTATTTATTTATTTTTTTTTATATTTTATTTTTTTTAAATCTAATAAAACCTATATAAATGTATGTAATACATACTATGTATTCAGGCAGGTAAGTGGTTCCTTTCAGACCACTGCCATGTGCCTGTTACAGCCTAAACTAATTCTGCAACAGGCACAAACAGAGGCTGGCAGTGTTAGGAGCAGAAAGAAAGGTAAGTTCTTAATTATTTTTAAAACCTACCCCAGCCATATATACAGAAATTTGTACTCCTGGATAACCCCTTGAAGGGAAAAACATGCCATGTAATTAGTCATGTATTTGTCATATAATCTGTTTGCTTACATTTATCTTTATCATTCCTTCCTATCACCACTGCTATATATGAATCTTGTTAATGTATAGCAAAAATTGAAGCAATAACTGTCCTTGCAAGTTGTAGAGTTTATTTATGAGTTATTTATTATATAAATGCAAAGGGATGGGCATAGATAATGTTAGCAAATCTACTTTTGTGCTTCTAGCCTACAGCAGATTCCTGTTGCAGAATAGAGGGATATTCCATAATATTCCTCCAAGCAAGGCAAAGAAAATGACTGCTTTCAAGATGAAATGTCTTCATTATTTTATGATTAATCTATACTTTGCCATGCTTGTACAGACATTGTCTGAACAAGTCCATTATCATGGGTAAGTTGGAAATAATATAGATATATAGATGACGTTACAAGCTGGGTACTGCAGGGGTCAGCATTGGGTAATTCTATTTTTATTTTTATTTTTTAATTGGTTTTAAAGAGTGCAGAAAAGAAAAAAACAAGAGTATAATATAGTATATAACAGAGGGATTTAAGGAGACTGGAGACCTGGGTGGATCAATGAAATGTTTAATATAGATAAATATAAGGTTATGCAATGTTATTATTAGATACTTTTTAGCATATACTGCTTAAATCAATAGTACACGTGATAACAAGAGCCTCTGTTTTATACAGTATCTTCTAACGAAAATTGCCTCTTTTTCTATAAATCAGTTCCTGTGACTTTACCTCCTTTCCAGAATTTCTCTCTAATATACTGTATTCAAACGTAAAACACTTTATAGAACTAACCGCCGGCTTAAATATGGAGGACAGTTAACTTAACTGTAGAAATCTGTGCCAGGCAGTTGCCTCCAAAGAAAATAAAATTTTATGATGTATTTAGAAATGCAAAGGGGTTCACGATAAGAAAGATATTACTAAACTGGATACAGGATAGAGGAGGCATCCACTTCCCTCAACTCCATTGTCTTTTCTTCCCCTAATTAATGGGTAAATTTATCAAGAGGACACAAAAAGACATTTTAAATGCCCTTTGTAATTGCGCTGTGAGGGTTTCACATAAATGAGAGGGTGAATTTTCCAAATTTAGGCTTCAGCAACCTTATAAACACAATGGTGTGATGCAAGTGACTGTACATTTCTTCAGTGTGGGCTGAATGAAGAGCTGTGAGGTTTAGTGAGTTGTGATGAAAGCAAAACATGATGAAAAGCAAAACATTTTCTTTGCATAAAATGGCAGAATAGCCATTTTTTCTATTACTTCCAAGTAACAGCTAAGAAAAAGGTTCATTAATAACAGAATGGTGTCTTTAACTTTTCAAGTTGCCCTACAAAAAAAGTCTTCATACAGCTACATTAAAAATATCAAAGTTTTGGCTCTCGACATGTAAATATGTGAACATTTTTTAAAAAGAGAGGTTAAATGGTTTTGAATTCAGAAATGTTTTTTTTTCTTTTAGTTCTTATTTGTTGTTTGCAACAAAACTTTATCTGTATAGCAACCTATACAGAATTTTTCTGTGTAGTGTTTCATGGGTACAAAAAACCTTCACAGAAAACACATGGAAATGTTAAACAAATAACATTAAAGTACTTACTGTATATACTTGAGTATAAGCCGACCCGAGTATAAGCAGAGACCCCTAATTTTAATACAAAAAAAATCGACTCGAGTATAAGCAGAAGTTGTATGTATTGTTCACAGCCCCAGTATATAGCCAGCCAGCACCCTGTAGTATATAGCCTGTCAGCTTCCTGTAGTATATAGCCTCCCAGCCCCCTGTAGAAGGTAACCTGCCAGCCCCCAGTAAAAGGTAGCCTGCCAGTCCCCAGTAGAAAGTATCCTGCCAGCCCCCAGTAGATGGTAGCATGACAGCCCCCAGTAGAAGGTAGCCTGCCAGCTCCATGTAGAAAGTAGCCTGCCAGTCCCCTATAGAAGGTAGCCTGCCATTCCCCTGTAGAAGGTACCCTGCCAGCCCCCTCTAAAAGGTAGCCTGCCAGCCCCCAGTAGAAGGTAGTCTGCCCGTTAAAAAATGAAACTCAGTACTCACCATTCCAACGGCCCAGGCAGCTCCTCTTCATCTTCATGCTGCAGGTCAGAGACAGCTCCGTGGCCGCGTCTCTTCTGTCTTCATGCAAGCTGCAGGTCTGCGGTGGCTCCATGCGTGTGGGCTGAGCTGTGTGCACGGAGCCGTTGTGGATTTGGGGCTGGCTTGAAGAAAGAAGATGCGCAGCCATGGAACTGCCGCGGACCAGCCACGCACATGAAGATAAAGATGAGCTGCCCAGGTGGTCGGAATGGTGAGTACTGAGTTTATTTTTTTTATATATACCCAAGTATAAGTGGGGATCTTTCAGCACAAAAAGAGTATATATAATCCTTCCATTAAGTTGAGCCAATTTTTTCTCTCTTATTTTTACCCATTAGAGACCAAGTATTAAGCATTACCCCAGAAACACCAGACCATGTGGCATACATCAAAGAAATTTCTGATAATTTACAGGTATGTTACAAATGTACTTGATCTATGAAAACAACCTTTACATCAATATTGAAAATCGCATACAGTATAACAACTGTTCCTTTTTCCCTCAAATGCACATCACTCTGTATAGCGTTCCTTCTCTATGTGACTGATCAAAGGAAAGGAAGATGTATAAATGAAGATGTATAAAAAGGAAGATGTATAAATGTTACTTTCTTTAAGTGTCCTTTAAACTACAAACTACACTTCCCTATAAATAAAAAATAAATTAATTAAATCAATATCAGCTAAAATATAACAATACTCTCTGCTAAGCCATATTTATTAACACATATAGGGGGAATTTATCAGTGCTTCTACACCAATTTCAGACACTGCAAGAAATTGCAATTATTTTTGTGGCTGGCACAGGCATTTCTGCCCTGTACCTGCATACTTTTTAAAAGTTTAAAATGTTTTTACGCAAAGCTACACCTGGTCAGACCTGGCGTAGTTCTGCCCAGCTGCACTGCCGCCCAACGGATGCATCAAGAGGCTTACGCCTCTTAAAGTATCTGCCACAATGGGGTGGGGGGTGTGGCCCTTATCATGATAAATTTCCCCCATAGAGTTTCTTGACTGTTTCAACCTATCAATTGATCAAAACACAAAGTGGTAGCAAAACCTTCCGCAAACTCAAATGAAAACTACATACATAACTGCATACACTGCAAGCCACTCAGCCACAAGTACAATAAATACATTCCTTTGACACAGAATTGTAAGACTGTCTATATTTCTACAAAACTGGTATCAGAAAAAACAGATGTACACATCTATCTTAGCCACTACAGGTCATTATATCTCTGTTGTTGGCATATTTTTGTCTTCACCTGTAGGCTCTCTTCCCTTTTAGATTTTTTCTACCTAAAAATAAATGTTGCATTAATACCCAGATTTTTGAGAAGACTGTAGCCAGGGGCGTAACTTGAGGGGGGCGCACCCGGGCCCAAGAGGTTTAGGGGGCCTTAAGATGTCACTTTCCCATATGAGAAGACTAGTATTATAAACCATACATTATAGCTGGAGGGCTTGGCACAGACGTTGTACTGGGGCCCTTTAGCTTCCAGTTACGCCACTGACTGCAGCGTGTGTGGCTCTAGCGAACACTGACAATCTAAACATTGGCATTTAATGCATCAATTTAAACAATAGCATTACATACAAAATCTATAGTAAAAATTGACATGAAGGGTTTTTTTTAATCAGAATGTGGCATGGAGAAATTAAAGAAATTAAAAAGCTACTGCATTTCAAAATTAGAGATTAAAAAGCAATACAAGATATGTGCAATTGATTGCAGTTGTATGTATGGGTGAAGTCCGATAATAAGCTTACAACTAGTAATGAGAGGGTTGCAATTCAATATTCAGGTCCTTACTCAATTAGCTGGATTCAGCACCCACGAACCCTGACGTTCATTCTTTAGGTTCATGTTTGGCAAAAAAGTGCCAAGCTGTTTCAGTGACAGCCGTGCAGCCCCTAAGTGACCACAGGCATGTCTGACAGGACATGTGATTATACTGTGTAACAGCATCATCCAGTGTTAAGGTAAAATATCAATCTTTAACCTATTTGTGTCAGTTTTACTTCACACTTCCAGTTTTAGAAGTATTAGCGTCAGTGTTAACTTACACTATCATTCTTAGGCTGGCGCGACACGTAGCACTTTGTCTGCAAACGCAAACGCAGACAAAGTCGTGCCCACCGGGGCGGGCCTCGGCCCGATCGCATTGGTGTTTCTATAGGAAAGAGCCGCCGGTGTTTTGCGTTAATTTAACGCGAAACACCGGCGGCTCGTTCCCGATCGCGGGCGTTTCCATAGAAACGCAGATGCGATCGGGCCGAGGCCCGCCCCGGTGGGCGCGACTTTGTCTGCGTTTGCAAGCGCAGACAAAGCGCTACGTGTGGCGCCAGCCTTAGGCTTATTTGCATCATACGTTACTGCATTGAAGTGCAGTTGCTATTATTTCACCTATATTCTCAAACAGTCCTTCAGGGTTTTTTGTGAAGAAACACAGGAATGAATGGACATGCACGTGGCAATGATGATAATGGTTCTGCTGATGTTGGTAGTGATGGTGCTGCAGATGTTCCTGCTCTAAGTTCCTCTGCTGCAAGCGGATGCCAGTGTGTGCAGTGTACACTAGTTGGCCCCAATAGGCCACAAAAAGTTGAGAGATTGGTCAATTACATAGCAGACACTGCCTCAACTTCCATGAGATTATGTTCACAATGCTCAACCTCTGTTTAATGTACAGAACCTTTTCACCCTCCTTCAAATTAGAAAAGTTTTAGACAAAAGTCGTGGATGAGGGTATGGATGGTTGATCATCAGAAGAGACATGTGATGATGATGAAATCCAATTGCTGTGGCAGAAAAAAATTACGGTGGTAGAACTGTGAGGGCTCAGTGGTAGAAGAAGCAAGGGGTGATGATGAGGTTTTATATCCTACAGGGGTGGTAGGCAGTGATAGTTCGGACAAAGAAGTTGTGGAAGCCGCCAGCAGCAGGCAGAACAAGTAATAAGGTGCCAAGGTGAAGCGATTAGCTCGTAGCTATGTCTTCGATTGCTAAGGCCCCACCAACGAACTCAGCATACAAAAGCCATCCCACAATCTGAGCACCACATTTGACCAGGCACCTGCAAAATAAACATAAGCTGCAGTGGAAGAGGCACCATAAATGCCTGCGGACAAATAACCCTCCCTTTTCTGCTTAAGTTTTCTTATCCTGTACCATGCCTCCTGAGTGCCGAAAGCACTTGTCTCGCTAAAAGGGGAGGACACTACCACGACTACTACCACCAGCATCACCAAGTCTGCTCACACCATCTGTTCAGCTCGAGCCTGGTAAAGTGGTGCTCAATAAAGGCTGGAACCTTGTAGCCCTTTTGAGTTAATTTGATGCATGTCTCTTGCTTTACGCATGTGCAAAACCTGCTGTGCAATGGTTCCTGGCAAGCTACACAGCATTCACACTCTGCTCCTGCTCGTCCATCTGAACTGCAGAGTAACAATGGCCTGCCCACCCACCATCGATCACTACTTTCCACATGCTGGAAAAGAAATATGACCAGCAGAAGGCAACAACTGGGTTGCCAGGAAATACATTTGATCAATATGCCACTAATATGGTCAGCACTGATTGCCCCATCTTTTTCTTGTAAAAGCCCCTCTGGCAATGACAAAGAATGTAATGGTGGCACACGAGAAAGAAGAGGAGGAACTGGTGTCCGGCCAGAACACACATGGCTGCAGGGTGGGGGCTGGACCAGTGGTCAGTGGCTGCAATGGGGACACACTTGGACGAGGATGTGGAGGAGGAGTTTAATCAGAGCAGCAGCAGATTATGGTTGTCAATGGAGTGTGGCTAGGGAGATGCAGAGAAGGAAACACTTCCCACTGAAGACAGCTTGTTATTGGCTCTGGGCAGCCTAGGCCAAATGAGCCACTATATGCTCCAGTGCCATCTGAACACCGTCCAAATTTCCCAGATGGTCACCAGTTCACTCCAAATTTTTAACACATAGTACTAGTATAGAATTGTGACCCACAAGCCCACATGTCTCGGTACTGAAGGATGGGTCCTCCTCATTCAATTTCTGTGTGAGAAAAAATATAATATATTTTTAATAAATGCCTTTTCCTGAGATATAATGTATCATGTACATATGCAATTTTATTTTGTTTCACTCACACTCACAGTTTGACTTGTGGAAACCAACCTATCTAGAAGATATCTACCCCGGCAGAGAAGTACATTTACAAGTTCCATCATCACTACTTCACGATACAAAGAAAAATCTTCATCAAAAAAAGATTTCATATAAGTATGTGTATTTTATAAAAATATAATAGGTTTGATTTGCTGTAATGTTGAGGCAATTCAAAAAAGCTTTTATTTCTATCAATATTAAAATGAGCTAGCTGAGATAAAACACTATTACACATACAAACATACATTTAAAATAAAGGGTTCGCATGATGGCAGCTGATCTGGGATGGGTCCGTTTTCTTTGTACTTGAGACCTAGCCATTTACTCACTAGTTGTTTTTACTACAGTCTAAAGTGATGGCCACTTAGAATGTAGTACAAAGTACTAGTGTCCGCTCATTATGCTCCATGCCAGAAAGTTGGTTATTTCCATCTTTTCACATTAACTCAACTACAGCTAACAATACTGCTAAACCCTAAATCTCTTGTCGTCTGTATAACCCTATACGTATTTAACTCTAACCATGTCATCCACAGGGGTTAATATTAGGTTTTTGTTACATAGGGACTTATTTAAATACATAGCAGAATGGCAGCATAATGTGCATGCATCATCGGCATTGTATTATGGTCATCAATAGTAATAGTAGCCTCCTACTATAATAGGTTCTGGCATGTTTAGCGATTGGGAATGTGCATTGATAATTAACAGTCATGGCGGTTGTGTTGTTGTTATAGAAAAAGATGTCAAAACAAGCTTTGTTAGATAGTGCTGATGATAAATTTGAAAAGACACCGGCATTCCACCATATTAAACATCAATTCTTTATCTTTTAGTGTAATGGTAGAGGATGTACAAAAACTAATAGATGAGCAGTTTGAACACACACGTAAAAGGTCACTGTCTTCATTTGATTATACAAAATACCATCCAATGAATGAGGTAAGACAGAGTATTTATGCAACATAATAACATATCATGAGTCATGTTTTAACAGATTAAAAAATGGGAATAATATTCATTGCTCCCTACCTTCCAAGAATCATTTTTATCTGTCTGTTCCTTGTTTTCAGATCTATGAATGGATGGATCAAATCAAAGAAACACATAAAGATCTAGTCACAATACATTATATGGGGTCAACCTATGAGACCAGACCCATTTATTATCTAAAAGTAAGATGTTTTTCTGCTTCAACATGATGTATGGGTGAATACATTATATTTTTAACATTTAAAGTAAAATTAAAAGTGAATGTTCTGTAAGTTACGGTTCACTGAAAGGACAACCAATTTATTATGAAATATAATAGTATATTCCCATCTTCTGTATTTAAAGTATTATATATGTGATATATCAAAACTACACTCACCGGCCACTTTATTAGGTACACCATGCTAGTAACGGGTTGGACCCCCTTTTGCCTTCAGAACTGCCTCAATTCTTCGTGCCATAGATTCAACAAGATGCTGGAAGCATTCCTCAGAGATTTTGGTCCATATTGACATGATGGCATAACACAGTGCTGCGGCAGTGCAGACAAACTTAATCCTGGGCATTGCAGTAATTCACGAAGCAGGCCTCACCCCAGGTATCTCACAACTAAGACCAAGATATAAGTGGCCATTACCAGTCCAGTCTGAGGACACCGACTAGGTCTGGTTGGTCTCCAAGTCTACAGACACCATATGCAATAATAAAGGTGGGACTTCCCGACTGCTGGTCAGACCCTTGAGTCCTTGTTCTCTTTGTGGTGTATGTCCAGGTACTTGAAACAGCTATTTGATACTCAAAATACTGGTGCTTTTTTCATTTGTTATTTTTGATTTGTAGTATTCTTACACATTTAGTCTTTTTCATGTAAGTTGGAAATCCTTTAAAAAGTACTTTAAAATTAAAACTTTTGTAGTCACAATTAGAATATAAAAATGTCACCAAAGCTCAACTCTCCCTTTAAAACAAGGAAAATCCATAGACAATGGGCTTCAGATAAAATAAAGAAAGAAACAGTACTTTCAATTGAAGATCACATTCACCACTCCACCCTGCTCTGAAATGAAAGGCTCTTTAGTGCTTCAAGGCTTGGCAGTTACTGCCAGTCATAGCATACACTGTCAGCATTGATCCATTTAACACAATTTTATGAAGAGGGAGGCAAGCCAATCATGTAGATCACCAAGGTTTAAGGCAGTCCCCTACTTAAGAACACTCGACTTACAGACAACCCACAGTTAAAGACCTGCCCACTGTGACCTCTGGTAAAGCTCTCTGGATGCTTTAATTTAGTCCCAGGCAGCAATGATCACCTGTAAGGTGTCTGTAATGAAGCTTTATTGATAATCCTTAGTCTAATTACAGCAAAAAATTATTTTGAAACTCCAGTTGTCACTGGGGCAAAAAAAAATGTTGTCTAGATCTACAATTATAAAATATACAGTTTCAACTTACATACAAATTCAAATTAAAAACAAACCACCGGAACTATCTTGTACATAACCCGGGTATTGCCTGTACTCACATACTGGGCAAGGTGCTCTGGCGTTTTTAAACTTTATATGCGCATTTTAATCGATGTTTGTGAGTATTTCGATAATAAATACCTATCTCCTTAAACCTTGGTGATCTGCTTGATTGGCTTGTTTCCCTTTTCATAGGCTCTATGGCTGTTTTTTTCCATCTGAAAGCAAGATTTAGTTAAATGGATCAATACTGACAGCATTTACTATGACTGGGAGTAACTGCCAAGCCTTGAAGCACTAAGAGTCTTCCATTTCAGAACAGGGTGGAGTGGTGAATGTGATCTTCAATTGAAAGTACTGTTTCTTTCTTTATTTTATCTGAAGCCCATTGTCTATGGATTTTCCTTGTTTTGAAGGGAGAGTTGAGCTTTGGTGATATTTTTTTATTACTTGTTCTTCAGCATTTGTAAAAGAGTGTGCTTTTTTACCAAATTGCTCCTCTCAAGTTCACCCATTTCGCCAGGAAATATATCTGTTTGTCACTTTACAATTAGAATATATTGATTTTATATTATATAACATCCTCTATCATGTGTTTTGATATTCTAGATCAGTTCACCTTCTGATAGAAAAAAGAAAATTCTATTTATGGACTGTGGAATTCATGCTCGGGAATGGATTTCAGTGGCATTTTGTCAATGGTTTATTAGAGATGTACGTAAATATTCCTCATTACAATTTATGGTTCAGTTTTACTGAAGATTCTGCTGTTAATGTACTTTAAAAAAAATTATCATCAAGGTAATATCTCTATATCTTTATAAAATACTAAAATTAAACCATTAGTTGCTTATTTGGTAAATCTATACAAAAGAGGATCTGCACAACCAGGTATAACAAAGGTGTAATAGCCAACACACAGTAATAGACTGTAATACAAAAAAAACTAAAAAAGTGCAGAAGGCAAATAGTACAATTTCAACTATTCAAAGAGAACCAATGGCACATCCTAAGAAGAGATACACAAGTGAGATAAAATCAAGGAGGAAGGCGCTAAGATGTGAGGAGAGCGACATCCCATGTGTTCTGTTGCCAATGTGACTTCATCATGGTCATAATGAAGTCTAATTGGTGACTGAACACCTGGGGTGCCACTTATTCTCTAATGTTCAATAAAATAATGGCTTTCACATCCGCCTAGAAAGAAAGAAGTACCCTGTGGGATATAAATATCAGGGTCATAATTATTTGAGATGCGGAGGAAAAGTGACAGTCCAAAAGAGTTATCTATGTTTCGGCAAAAAACAAACCTAACACACTGTGTTATAACTGGTATGTCAGCATAAAAAACAATATAACATCAGTTTCAGTTGTTGTCGTATTTTATATGCCCCTGGTGTCTGTAATCCTTAGATTTTATGCTTAGCAGGATCCTAGTAGAGGATAGGGATATATTTTTTCATATGTTTTTAACATTTCTTTCATAAACTTCTCCTCCAAAGTTTCTGTCAAATTTTGTTTCCATAAAAATATTTGAATAGACTTTTATATATTTCAGATACTTCTACATCACAGCCACAATCCTGTAATAAATAAAGCTCTGAAGCACATAGACTTTTATATTGTCCCTGTCCTCAATATTGATGGTTTTATTTTTTCCTGGACTACGGTAAGAACCATTATAAATTAAACAACCTTCTATGCTTACATAGTATCAAAATGATAATTTCTGATTACTGGTGCCATGTTGTTCCTTATAAACAATTTGCCCTTGGATACGACCACCACTGCACTCTCCCAGCAGTGGTCAGACATGTAATATTGAGGTGCCTGGCCATCTGGATTCAGTGTTTGATACTCTAGAATGGCTGTGAGACACATAGTAGCTCTCAGCAATTTCATATGCACAAACTGTTTGTTTCTTTGCACAATCATTCCAGCAGGAGTCCTCTGTTTCTTTTTTTTTCTCCTTAATTTATTGGCAAAAGTAATCGTATACAAAACAAATATACCAATATACACAATACATAATTATCAATCTGCAAAAAAAAAGAAAAACACCAATTGCTTTCCATTATGGTGTACTATATAATCTACCTTCTAAGTTCAATTCACCTAGAGAAAAGTAGATGATGAGGATAAAAAAAAAAAAAGAAGAAGAAAAGAGAAAAAAGGACAGAGAGAAAGAAAAGAAGAAAAAATAGAAGTTGACAGATATTCTATTACCACTAAGCATCAATAAGTAATTACATAATAATCTTTTCATAACCTGGCCAGTGGTTCCACAGATTGTCTAAATTCTTTGTATTTATAATATCTTGTTTAGAGATGAGCTAACACACTCGTTCGAGCATTAGCGTACTCGTAACTGCTCGTTGCTCGGACGAGTACTTCGCCAGCTCGAGAAAATGGCATCTCCCGCCGTTTTGATTTTTGGTGGCCAGAAACAGAGCCAATCACAAGCCAGGAGACTCTGCACTCCACCCAGCATGACGTGGTTCCCTTACACCTCGATAGCAGTGGTTGGCTGGCCTGATCAGGTGACCCTGGAATAGACTAGCCCCTGCCCGCGCTGCTCAGATCATTCTCTGTCTGGATGCCGTTAGGTAGAGAGTTGCTGCTGCTGCAGGGATAGCGTTAGGGTGTTATATTAGCTTACTGTTACGCAGGAGTGGATCTACAAGAACCCAACAGCCCTTGTTAGGGCTAGAATAGCGTTATTTATATATATTTTTTTGTTTGCTTGTGGCTGGGCTTGCTGGCACTAGTATTGCAGCTAGTACCATATTGTGAGGAATTTGCAGGGAGACTTGGGAACGTTCTATTTAGCTCATAGTGACACAAATATCCATCTCAAACACCTAAGTGGGACAATTTATTAGGGGTTTGATTGAATTAGGCACAGTCTGACGATTTTTTTTTTTTTTTCCAAAACTTAAAGTGACTTAAAATCCAGTTGTTGTGTGCTTTCAGTGTAGGTTAGAAACTAGGCATACAAGAACCCAACCGGCTTTCTTAGGCCTACAATAGTGTTATATATATATTTTGTTGATTTGCTTGTGGCTGGCCTTGCTGGCACTAGTAGTGCAGCTAGTACCATATTGTGACGAATTTGCAGGGAGTCTTGCGAACGTTCTGTATAGCTCTTAGTGACACACATATCCATCTCAAACACATAAGTGAGACAAAAACACAAAAAAAAAAAAGAAATTTACAGTTTACACTTTAATTTTGAAAATGTTGAACCCAAGGGCTAGAGGTAGAGGACGAGGGCGTGGGCGTCCCACTACTGGAGGGGTCAGAGGCCGTGGTCCTGGGCGGGGTGAGACACCACCTGCTGATGAGGGAGCAGGGGAACGCCGCGGAGCTACACTCCCTAGGTTCATGTCTCAAGTTACTGGAACCCGTGGTAGAGCACTGTTGAGGCCAGAACAGTCCGAACAGGTGATGTCGTGGATTGCGGACAATGCTTCTAGCCATTTGTCCACCAGTCAGTCTTCCACGCAGTCCACCCATGTCCTCGAAATCAGCACTCCTCCACCTCCCCCCAGTCTGCCCTCTCCCAGGAAAATTTGGCATTTGAACCGGCATACTCTGAGGAACTGTTTTCTGGACCCTTCCCAGAGTAACAAACCACTTGTCCGGTTGCTGCTGAGCCCTTTTCCGATACCCAGGTTTTCCACCGGTTGCAGTCTGTGGGTGATGATGACATTGTTGACATAGTGGAAGAAGTGTGTAAGGAGGTGTCGGACGATGAGGAGACACGGTTGTCAGACAGTGGTGAAGTTGTTGTCAGGGCCAGACGGAGAGGCAGGGCCAGAGCTGGTGCATCAGCGCCAAATGTTTCACGTAGTTAAGCTCCCGTGGCGAGGGCTAGATTTTCAGAAGTCTGGAGGTTCTTTAAAGAAACACCGGATGACCGACGGACTGTGTTATGCAACCTGTGCCACACCAGGATCAGCAGGGGTTCCACCACTACCAGCTTAACCACCACCAGTATGCGCATATGAATGCTAAACACCCCACTCAATGGAACCAAGGCAGCTCATCTCCGGCCGGGCACACCACTGCTCCTTCCCCTGTGTCACCTGCTGCCTCTGCTAGTCAGCCCCCTGCCCAAGACCCCGGCCCAAACACCTCCCGTGCGAAAACCACACCTTCGCCTCCACGATCCTCCACAGCATCCACCAATGTCTCCATGCGCAGCCTTCAGCTCTCCATACACCAGGCGCTGGAGCGCAAGAGGAATTACAGTGCAACCCACCCACACGCCCAAGCCCTCAATGTCCACATCTCCAAACTGCTTAGCCTGGAGATACTGCCCTATAGGCTGGTAGAGACCGAGGCCTTTCGCACCATCATGGCGGCGGCCGCCCCTCCGTATTAGGCCGCCACTACTTTTCCCGATGTGCCGTCCCAGCCCTGCACAAGCACGTGTCAGAGAACATCATCCGTGCCCTGACCAACGCCGTTTTTGACAAGGTCCACCTGACCACGGACACGTGGGCGAGTGCTGCCGGGAAGGGCCACTATATGTCGCTGACGGCACATTGGGTTAACTTGGTGGAGGCTGGGAAAAAGTCTGACCCTGGGGCTGGTCATATACTGCCGACGCCGAGGATTGCGGTGTCTACTTCGGTCCAGGTCTCTCAGGCCTACTATGCCTCCTCCTCCTCCCACCCCTCCTCCACCTCCTCCTCTGAATTAACATCCGTGGGCATGGCGCCATCAGTCGGTAGCTCTAGTCACAGCAGCAGTGCCGTCGCTAAGCGACAGCAGGCGGTGCTCAAACTGCTGAGCCTAGGCGATAAAAGGCACACCGCCCAAGAGCTATTACAGGGCATCACGGCGCAGACTGATATGTGTCTGGAACCGCTGAACCTGAAGCCAGGCATGGTTGTGTGTGACAACGGCCGTAACCTGGTGGCCGCTCTGCAACTCCGCAGACTGACACATCTGTGCGCATTTCAGGAAGTCCAGCACAGATGCTGCCACTCTCAGGGCAGCGCAGCGCCGCTTCCAACTGCCCGCTCACCGACTGTTGTGCGGCGTGCCCACGAGGTGGAATTCAACATTAACCATGTTATCCAGAGTTTACCAGCAGCAGAGAGCGATTGTAGACTGCCAGATGTCTACATCCACTAGAACTGGTAGTAAGGTCAGTCAGCTTCCTCAAGTCTACAATGAGGAGTGGGCGCGGATGTCTGATATCTGTCAGGTGCTGAGTAACTTTGAGGAGTCAACACAGATGGTCAGCGGCGATGCCGCTGCTTGGCCTGTTGAAAAACTCTCTGGCCAGCATGAAGTCAGAAGCTTTGCGCTCGTCACAAGAGACAGGGGAAGAAGATTCCCTTGTTGATAGCCAAAGCACCCTCAGGTCTGTTTCTCAGCGTATATCGGAGGAGGTGGAGGATGATGAGGAGGAAGAGGAGGAGAATGTTGGCGAGACAGAAGAGGGGAGCATTGCTCAGTCCTTCACTGTTCAACGTGTATGGACAGAAGAAGAGAAGTTCGAGGAGTTCGAGGAGGAGGAAATGGACAGTCAGGCCAGTGAGGGGAGTGAATTCTTGCGCGTTGGGACTCTGGCGCATATGGAAGATTTCATGCTAGGCTGCCTATCCCGTGACCCTCGTGTTCAAAGAATTTATTCCAGCACCGATTACTGGGTATTCACTCTCCTGGACCCACGGTACAAGCAAAATCTTTCCACTCTCATCCCTGGAGACGAAAGGAGTGTGAGAATGCATGAATACCAGCAGGCCCTGGTGCACAAGATGAAACACTATTTCCCTTCTGACAGCGCTAGCGGCAGAGGGCATACTTCTGCTGGACAAGTGGCGAGTGAGAGTAGGCGAGCAGGCAGCTTGTCCAGCACTGGCAGGGGTACGCTTTACAAGGCCTTTGCCAGTTTTATGTCACCCCAGCAAGACACTGTCACCTGTCCCCAGTCTCGGCAGAGTAGGGCTGATCTTTACAGAAAGATGGTGAGGGAGTACGTAGCTGACCATACTATCGTCCTGAATGATCACACAGCTCCCTACAACTACTGGGTTTCAAAGCTGGGCATGTGGCACGAACTGGCGCTGTACGCCTTGGAGGTTCTTGCCTGCGCTGCCGCTAGCGTGTTGTCCGAGCGGGTTTTCAGTGCAGCTGGTGGCATCATCACCGATAAGCGTACACGCCTGTCGACTGATAGCGCTGACAGGCTGACGCTTATCAAGATGAATAAAGCCTGGATTTCTCAGGATTTCCATTCGCCACCAGGTGAAAGAAGCTCAACCTGAATAATGTATGCACTCCTCCTCCTCATTTTCCTCCTTCTCCTCCTCTTTGTACACTAAAGCAGAGGAAACTGGCTATTTTTTGCCAGGGCAAACTGGCTCTAGCTATAGAACTCTAAGAATTTAATTTTTCTGGAGGACCACCTACCTGCTCCTCTGGTTTGAAAACTTTTTTGGACTGCCACATACAGGCACTATCAAATTTAATTGTCTCCATAGCAGCCTCCACACGTCGTCTTTATAGCTGCCTCCACACCTTGTCTCCATTGCTTCCTCCACACATCATCTCCATAGCTGCCTCCCAAAGTCGTCCATATAGTTGCCTCCGTTCATCGTCCCCTTAGCAAACGAGCTGTATCAGGCAGAATTTTGGGTTGTTTTCATGGCTTCCACATCAAACTTGTTAACTTTGTCACCACCCTGCTGTGTTATCCACAAAATATACTGGCAAACTTTTATAATTTACCAATATTATTTCAGCGCTTCTTGCGCATCTGTTTACATTCCCCTCACCCGCCATAACCCAAACTTATAAGAACACTACTACACTTGATCTTATACAAAAGGTTCTTAGAAGTGCTGTTTGGGGAGGAGCCGAGAGACAGGGGCTAGGACAGGCGAAAGCTCGCCTGGCAGCGGACCGCCAGCTCCATCCCAAAATCCAACTAACATAGTTTTAACTGCAGCACCTTTAATCTACTACTACTTTACTGCCTCCATACATGGTCCCCTTATCAAACCAGCTGTGTCAGGCAGAATTTTTGGGTGTTTCACCAAATACATAATGGAACTCGGTGCATCTGTCGCCGCCATGCTGCAGACCTGAAGTTGCAATATGGATACTGTCGCTCTTAATCATGGAACCATTTCCGAAAAAACTATTAAAAATAGAACCGCTATGCTATTCCATTATTCCTAGGTGAAATATTCAAACGACCCCGCCTGCTTTGAAAATTATAATTTTTTCAAAGTAAACGCTTCTGGCTCCCAGGCCCATTTTAGGTGGGGAGGAGCCGAGAGACAGGGGCTTGGACAGGCGAAAGCTCACCTGGCAGCGGACCGCCAGCTCCATCCCAAGATCAGGCAGCCTCAGAGGCATCCATGCATACTGCCCCTGCTGTTTCCTGTCCATTTCGCCTCCACGATCCTCCACAGCGTCCACCAATGTCTCCATGCGCAACTTTCAACTCTCTATACACCAGACGCTGGAACGCAAGAGGATATACAGCACATCATCCCCTTATCAAATGATCTGTGTCAGGCAGAATTTTCGGGTGTTTCACCAGATACATAATGGAACTCGACGCATCTGTCGCCGCTATGCTGGAGACCTGAAGTTTCAATCATAGAAGCAATATGGATGCCCCATACTGTCACTTTTAATCATGGAAGTCGTCTCCATGGCTGCCTCCACATGTCATCCCCTTATCAAATGAGCTGTGTGAGGCTCATTTTTCGTGTGTTTCACCAAATACGTTATGGAACTTGGTCACTATGTCGCCACTATGCTGTGTTATCGACTAAATATACCATCAACCTTTTGTTCACATAGGAAATCATTACAGCGCTTCTTGCTCACCTCCTTTAGTTCCTCTCTGCCACCCATTGGTTTGAAGCCTGAGTCCATTTGGGGTATGTCGCCATGACACTCTCTAGCCTGCCGCTGCTGCCGCTGCCTCTGCATGCCGTCTTCTATAGTGTTAGGGTCAATTATTGGATGTTTTAGATGCTATCTAGCCTCATTCGGTCACTCTGTCATCGCCATGCTGTTGCCCATAATTTTGGCATAATGGTGCGATTAAGCAGCCTCAGAGGCATCCATGCATGCTGCCCCTGCTGTTTCCTGTCCATTTCCGTGGTGTTTACATCATTTTCTGAGGTTTCCAGGTGTTTGGCCAAGCTTCCCTGTGTAGACCCTTGGTCCCCTTGAAAAATTCTCGAGTCTCCCATTGACTTCAATGGGGTTCGTTATTCGAGACGAGCACTCGAGCATCGGGAAAATGCACCCGAGCATTTTAGTGCTCTCTCATCTCTAACCTTGTTCCCACAGACATTGTTCCATTTTCCATGTAAAATTAACCAGAGATATAACCTCATCTATAGTTGGGGAGGCTTCTGCCTTCGATTTTCTAATCAATGTAACTCTAGCAGCAGTCAGTATTTTATTGATTACCCAGCTATATTCACATTTTTTTTTTGTCGAATTTCTTGTAATAATATTTAGTATTGACAATTCTGGAAATAATGTAAAGGGCTATATACTGTATACTAGTTCTATAATTTTGGCAACACTTAGCCAATACATGTTCAGCTTGGGGCACCGCCAAGGTATATGAAGTAGGCTTGCTTAATGTCTGCACCGTCTCCAGCACGGATCAGAGTAATCACTAAACATATTTGCAAGGCGCACAGGGGGGTTGTACCATCTTGTCTGTAACTTACATAAAGTCTCATTATGATTAGTACAATATTAGGCAATATTTTTATTGTCCATCCTGGTGGCATTAAGCCACTCTACTAAAGAGAAGGACCTCCCCAGATCTTGTTCCCACTTGATCATATAACCAAGTTTCCCTTTGCCAGGGGAGTCCAGGAGCGCTGAATAGGCTATCAAGTTCCCCCCTGTAAACTTAATTTTTGATTTTAGAAATCTAAACAAGGTAGATCGATTTACCTCTTTATTTTTGAAATAGAGCTCCTAATAGTCCTTAAAGAGGATTTCAATTTCACATATGTTAGGAATTCTGATGGGGATGTGAAACTTCTCTATTATGAATTGGAATGGACTTATACCCTCTTCTGTTCAAATGTCTGCTAATGTGGACATACCTTATCTTTGCCAATTATTTAAATTTAAGTTAGTTATGTATCTGCTTAACAAGGTCAGTTTTATATCTGATAAAACTAGTTGTTTTCTGCATCCATGATATTTTTTTTTTACAGAGTTCCTCCCATACATTAATCATTGCTCTGGTGGTATAAAGGAGTTGATCTTTTTTTTTTCCTTTTATGTCTAAGTTGATAAATATAAGCAAATCTTTTAGTTGCTCATATCGTGCATAATCCGCCTCTATCTGCATCCAATTCTCTGCAGGGCTATCTATCCAGCATTTTTTGCAGGTCTCCAAGATTACTGCCTGATGATATGTTAATATATTGGGGAGGCTTGCCCCAACCCACCATCTATTAACATATAGTGTTTGTCTAGAAACTCTTGGAGGATTGTTGTTCCACACAAATTGCATTAAATTATCTTGAATTTTCTTAAGCAGTCTTTTAGGGAATAGCAGGGGAATGCAGCAAAGATAATAAAGTATTTTTGGAAGTAAATTCCTTTTTATAGCATTTATTCTTTCCAACCATGATAATGTATTAGGTAGTTTCTTAACCAGTAATTTTAATGTATCAACTAAATTAGAGCTGTTCATATTGATAATTGATTCCAATGTAGGACCTAGTCTAATTCCCAAATATACCATATCAGTTTGCGCCCACTCTAAAGCAAATTCCGAACTAATCTTGTATTTAATCTCACTTGTTTCATTTATTAAAAAAGATACTACTTTACTTTATAGTATGATAGGCAGGAGTACTTTTCAATCATTTCTCTTACAGCTTTTAAGGATGTTAGTGGGTTTAAACAAGTAATAATTACATTGTTTGCATATAAACCTATTTTATGCTCTGACTCTTTGCTAATCCCCTTGATCTTGTCTTATAGCTTTGGCAAGGGGCTCCATTATTAGATTAAATATTAATGGAGATAGTGGGCAGTCCTGCCTAACCCCATTCCTTATTAAAAACTTTTTAGAGGTATGCCCCATCTAAGCTTTTGTGCATAATTAATCTCTGAAAAATAAGGGAAAATCCAAAATGAATTAATACCGTCTCCAGGAATCACCAGTGCACCCTGTCACCCCTGGAGTCCTGCTAATTGTACCAGGTTAATTATTCTGTGGGTGGCATCTCTAGTTTGCTTTCTGGGCATACAACCAACTTGGTCTGAGTTTATTAACGCATTTATACCTGACTTCAGTCTGGAGGCTAAAGTAGAGGAAAATATTTTTAGATCACTGTTTAAAAGAGATATTGGCCTGTAGTTGTCCTCTGTTTCTAACCAACCATGTAAATACATGTATGGGAAATTATCATCACAAAGAATTTTTTTTTAATAACGTGCAATTGAAGAAATGAATGCATATGGCTGATTAATTAAGTAAGAAAAGCCTGTCTCCTCCTCAATGCTCTGCGTCCAATATATATGATGCCTGCTCATCAGTATTGCACGGTACTATCATGAACAAGCAATCAATTAGTTACATGGTGGAACTAATAAAACAGAAAAAAAGTTCTTAAAAATAAATTAATAAAAATACCCATAACAGACATATAAAGCAAAAAAAAAAAAGTCTAAATCATAACACGGACCCCAAATATATAGTATTACTGCATCTGTAAGACCCGTAGAATTAAAAAAGATGATTATTGAATCTGCTTGATGAACAGAGTTGAAAGAAAAACATTAAAAACCCACTAAAAAATTACACAAAAAATGCAATAAAAAGGATTCAAAAAAATATGTACTTCAGAATAGCATCATTGCTAGCACTTGCGCTTATTTAGCCCGATCCGCGACCTTCACTCCAGTGAGGCGTGAAGGGGGGGGCGCCGTGTCTGAGCACTTGCTGCAGCTGGCAACTTTTCACAAGGGATAAGTCGCCGGCTGGGTTTATTTCTATGCCAGGCAGGGCCAACCATAGAAGTAAACAGCACCCCGCCGGATACATCAAGAGCCCAACATGTTTGTAATGCTATACAGTGAACACAAAAAAACAGAAAAAAAAATCCAGAACACAATTTATGCTTTTCTACTCCTTCCCTCAAAAAAAGTTCAGAAATTTTTAACAATATGGGATGCCAGCCCCAAAATGGCAAAATGGTAACACTGGAAAAAAGCATCTCATCCAGCAAAAAAGTACCATCATATGGCCCCAATAACGAAAAGCTAAAATTTTATAGCCTACAAAAGGGGCCAATGAGGAATCTAAAATCTTGGCAGCTGCAGGGCCTTACTTCCCTTCTGCGTCTCACTGTGCACCAATAAGACAAGTAACGGCTACATGTACTTTAGAGGGGGAGGCGGAAGCCGAACACTAATGTAGTTATCTCCATTTCAACGGGATATACCGTATTTTCCGGACTATAAGGCGTACTTAAAAGCCTTGGATTTCCTTGGAAATCCAAAGTGCGCCTTATAGTCCGGTGCGCCCTATATGAGGGCAGCGGTCCCTACTTACATAGGTCCCCGCTACAGGAGACAGCAGATCTCCAGCGGGAACTGCAGACCACGCGGCATGAACAACTTCTGCCGCGTGGTCTGCAGTTCCCGCTGGAGATCTGCTGTCTCCGGTAGCGGGGACCTATGTAAGTATGGTCCGCTGCCCTCCTCCACCTCCCCCTCACCTTCCCCACTCACCTTCCCCGCGTCGCCGCGTCTCTTCTCGGCGTCGCGTCCCGTCGGGTCTCCGCTCCGCCCCCGGACCTCCGCCACGCCCCCGACCCTGCGCCTTATAGGCCGATGCGCCTTATATATTGAATTATTACATATATAAGGCGCATCGGACTGTTGCGCCTTATATTCCGGTGCGCCTAATGGCCCGGAAAATACGGTACACATTTATCTTAATATTATATTATTATAATTATATTATAATTATATTATTATAATTAGAGATGAGCGAGTACTAAAATGCTCGAGTACTCGTTATTCGAGACGAACTTTTCCCGATGCTCGAGTGCTCGTCTCGAATAACGAGCCCCATTGAAGTCAATGGGAGACTTGAGCATTTTTCAAGGGGACCAAGGGTCTGCACAGGGAAGCTTGGCCAAACACTTGGGAACCTCAGAAAAGGATGGAAACACCACGGAAATGGATAGGAAACAGCAGGGGCAGCATGCATGGATGCCTCTGAGGCTGCTTAATCGTACCATTATGACAAAATTATGGGCAACAGCATGGCCATGACAGAGTGACCGAATGAGGCTAGATAGCATCTAAAACATCCAATAATTGACCCTGACACTATAGGGGATGGCATGCAGACGGAGCAGCAGCAGCGGCAGGCTAGAGAGTGCCATGGCGACATACCCTAAATGGACTCAGGCTTCAAACCAATGGGTGGCAGAGAGGAACCAAAGGAGGTGAGCAAGAAGCGCTGAAATGATTTCCTATGTGAACAAAAGGTTGACTGTATATTTAGTCGATAACACAGCATGGTGGCGACATAGTGACCAAGTTCCATAATGTATCTGGTGAAACACCCGAAAAATGAGCCTGACACAGCTCTTTTGATAAGGGGACGACATGTGGAGGCAGCCATGGAGACGACTTCCATGATTAAGAGCGACAGTATGGGGCATTCATATTGCGCTGCTATGATTGCAACTTCAGGTCTCCAGCATGGTGGCGACAGATGGGCCGAGTTCTGCCTGACACAGCTCGTTTGATAAGGGGATGATGTGCTGCATATTCTCTCGTGCTCCAGCGTCTGGGGTATAGAGAGTTGAAATGAGACATTGGTGGACGCAGGAGAAGCGTGGAGGCAAAATGGACAGGAAGCAGCAGTGGCAGCATGCATGGATGCCTCTGAGGCTGCCCAATCTTGGGATGGAGCTGGCGGTCCACTGCCAGGCGAGCTTTCGCCTGTCCAAGCCCCTGTCTCTCGGCTCCTCCCCACCCAAAATGGACCTGGAGGCCAGAAGCGTTAACTTTGAAAAAATTATCATTTTCAAAGCAGGCCGGGTCGTTTGAATATTTCACCTAGGAATAATGGAATAGCATAGTGGTTCTATTTTTCATTGTTTTTACGGAAATGGTTCCATGATTAAGAACGACAGTATGGGGCATCCATATTGCGCTGCTATGATTGCAACTTCAGGTTTCCAGCATGGCGGCGACAGATGGGCCAATTCCACTATGTATCTGGTGAAACACCTGAAAATTCTGCCTGACACAGCTCGTTTGATAAGGTGACCATGTATGGAGGCAGTGAACTAGTAGTAGATTAAAGGTGCTGCAGTTAAAACTATGTTAGTTGGATCTTGGGATGGAGCTGGCGCTCCGCTGCCAGGCGAGCTTTCACCAATCCAAGCCCCTGTCTCTAGGCTACTCCCCAAACAGCACTTCTAAGAACCTTTTGTATAAGATCAAGTGTAGTAGCGTTCTTATAAGTTTGGGTTATGGCAGGTGAGGGGAATGTAAACAGATGCGCAAGAAGCGCTGAAATAATATCGGTAAATGATAAAAGTTTGCCAGTATATTTTGTGGATAACACAGCAGGGTGGTGACAAAGTTAACAAGTTTGATGTGGAAGCCATGAAAACAACCCAAAATTCTGCCTGACACAGTTCGTTTGATAAGGAGACCATGTATGGAGGCAGCTATATGGACGACTTTGGGAGGCAGCTATGGCGATGACGTGTGGAGGTAGCAATGGAGACAACGTGTGGAGGCAGCTAAAAAGACAACATGTGGAGGCTGCTATGGAGACAATTTAATTTGGATAGTGCCTGTATGTGGCACTCCCAAAAATTGTTTAAAACAGAGGACCGGGTAGGTGGCCCTCCAGAAAAATTAAATACATAGAGTACTATAGCTAGAGCCAGTTGGCCCTGGCAAAAAATAGCCAGTTTCCTCTGCTTTAGTGTACAAAGAGGAGGAGAAGGAGGACAATGAGGAGGAGGAGTGCATACATTATTGAGGTTGAGCTTCTTTCACCTGGTGGAGAATGGAAATCCTGAGAAATCCAGGCTTTATTCATCTTGATAAGCGTCAGCCTGTCAGCGCTGTCAGTCAACAGGCGTGTACGCTTATCAGTGATGATGCCACCAGCTGCACTGAAAACCCGCTCGGACAACACGCTAGCGGCAGGACAGGCAAGAACCTCCAAGGCGTACAGCGCCAGTTCGTGCCACATGTCCAGCTTTGAAACCCAGTAGTTGTAGGGAGCTGTGTGATCATTCAGGACGATGGTATGGTCAGCTACGTACTCCCTCACCATCTTTCTGTAAAGATCAGCCCTACTCTGCCGAGACTGGGGACTGGCAAAGGCCTTGTAAAGCGTACCCCTGCCAGTGCTGGACAAGCTGCCTGGTCGCCTACTCTCCCTCGCTACTTGTACCGCAGAAGTACGCCCTCTGCCGCTAACGCTGTCAGAAGGGAAATACTGTTTCAGCTTGTGCACCAGGGCCTGCTGGTATTCATTCATTCTCACACTCCTTTCCTCTCCAGGGATTAGAGTGGAAAGATTTTGCTTGTACAGGAGAGTGAATACCCAGTAATCGGTGCTGGAATAAATTCTTTGAACGCGAGGGTCACGGGATAGGCAGCCTAGCATGAAATCTGCCATATGTGTGAAGAACACATTGCAGATGTATTTAAACATCTGCAATGTGTTATTCACACACATATATATTGTTCTTCACATGCTATTTTGGGCGCACCGTTCCGCGCGTATCTCCCGACAAGTAAGCAGATGTGCCGAACATCTGTAATCTATTCTGCACTGTGTTCTGCACTGTGTTTTTCTCTTAAATGATCCTGTGTTCACTGTGTTCACTGTTTTTATTCTATTCTTCACTGTTCTTCACATCTGCTAACTTGTCGGGAGATAATATACACGGGGAACAGTGAAGAATAGATCGCAGATGTTTGCAACTTATCAGAAGACATTATTTTTCAATTAAATAACACATTTTAATCCCAAACCATGGTCCCTTTGAAAAATGCTTGAGTCTCCCATTGACTCGCGCGTGAAAAATGCGCCGAAAACGCAAAAAAAACGCTAACAACACGCTCGTGAAAAACGCAAAAACGCTAATTACTCCAAGGAAAAGTGGAACAAAAACGCAGCCAAAAACGCCAGTTTTTCACGCATTGCACCCTGACGTGAAACGCAACGCTAGTGTGGAAGGGGCCTAAGAACTAAACACAACGGTAGCAAGTCTCCCTGCAAATTACTCACAATATGGTACTAGCTGCACTGCTAATGGCAGCAAGCCCAGCCACAGGCAAACCAAAAAAAAGTAAAATAAAAGGTTTTTGTAGCCCTAAAAAGGGCTGTTGGGTTCTTGTAGAATCACTCCTGCCTAACACTATTCTAATAGAACACCCTAACGCTTTCCCTGACCAGCAGCAGCTCTCTCCCTAGCGGCATCCAGACAGAGAATGAATACACAGGAACGAAAAAAGCGGGACTAGCACACCTAGGATGAGTATAATGAGGGTCAAGGCTATACATATAAACTATTGAACTCACAAGAAAACAGAAGTATGCCAAGGGACCAAAAAAAGGTAAAGTATAAACAATTTTTATTGATATATAAATTACACCACAACACAAAAAAAACATAAAAACATTTAAAAGTGTGAACAACACACAAACAAACAATCCAGCAAGGGGACCTAGCATGTGATAGTGCTGGTCACCCCTACAAACCACCAGCTCCCCATCCTGAAATAACGCCCCCCCTAGCCGCACAAAATCCAGAAATGACCCCTGAGGAAGCCAGTTGGGTGGCGATACGCGTGGGGCTGTGTGCCCCAGCTTCCCCTCACCTCCCCTTTGCGTCTATCTCGGTTGCAGCAGGTAGATATGTGTATCCATCTTGTACATATACCTCATTGCACTTGCTTATAGATTGTTCTGTTGGAGGATTGCTGGTTTACTTTTTGCTGATTCTCCCGGGATTATGAGCTTTGACCACACACACTGGATATCTCATCCACTATAAGATACATTTCTGGATTTTGTGCGGCTAGGGGGGTGTTGGTGGTTTGTAGGGGTGACCAGCACGGTCACCCTTGCTGGATTGTTTGTTTGTTTGTTGTTCACACTTTTAAATGTTTTTATGGTTTTTTTGTGTTGTGGTGTAAATTATATATCAATAAAAGTTTTTTGGTCCTTTGGCATACTTCTGTTTTCTTGTGAGTTCCAGACAGAGAATGATGTGAGCAGCGCGGGCAGGGGCTAGTCTATTCCAGGGTTACCTGATCTGGCCAGCCAACCACTGCTATCGACGTGTAAGGGTATCACGTCATGCTGGGTGGAGTGCAGAGTCTCCTGGCTTGTGATTGGCTCTGTTTCTGCCCGCCAAAAATCACAACGGCGGGAGATGCCATTTTCTCGAGCGGGCAAAGTATTCGTCTGAGCAACGAGCAGTTTCGAGTACGCTAATACTCGAACGAGCACCAAGCTCGGACGAGTATGTTCGCTCATCTCTAATTATAATATATAATATTTATCATAATAGTATGGAGACTCCTTGAGACAGTGAATCATGATAATACATAGAAGGCAATGCTTAAAGTGATAGAATGTTCAGCACTGTAAAACCGGTATAAATTTGGTATCACCGCGATCGCACCGAACCAAAGAATAAAGTAGAGGTGCTATTTTGAGCTCACAGTCAAAGTCGGAAAAACTGAGCCCACAAGAACATGACGCACATGCGTTTTTTTTTTAATTTTTCCACATTTGGAATTTTTTTTCAACTTCGCAGTACATGGCATGTTAAAATAAATAACATTACTGGAAAGTAAAATGTGTTACGCACAAAATAAGCTTTTACACAGGTCTGTACACGGAAAAATGAAAAAGTTATGGATTTTTGAAGGTGGAGAGCGAGAAATTAGCAAAAAAACCCTGTATCCTTAAGGGGTTAAAGGGGTATTCTCATCTGGGCATTCACATTCTGTTTCATTAATCTACCATATATACCGTAAATATTTCTTCAATTAGAAGTTATTAAAAAAATGTACCTGGGTGAAGATAATTTCTCATAAATGTGGTGATATGGTCCCTTAGAAACCAGTTACGGCAACCTGCTGGAAGGATTGCACAAAGAAACAAAAGGGTGTTTGTATATGAAATGTCCAGGAGTTACTGCATGTCCTACAACCATCCTGTGGTAATGATTGCTGAAGCCAGGTGGTCAGGCATGAATCAACAGTGCATGTCTAGCCACCGCTGCCAAAGTGTCTAAGGGACAACATGGCAACATTTATGAGAAATTATCTTCACATTGGAACATTTGTTTTTAATAACATGCAATTTAAGAAATGTTTACAAGTGGCAAATGAATTAAATGTAAATGTGAATTAAATTAAATGTTTATAATCATCTGCAAGTTGTTCTTCACACATATTGTTCTTCAAATACTATTTCGGAGAACACTGTTCTGCACGCATGTCTCCGGAACATCTGCGATCTGCTCCGGAGACACGCGTGCAGAACGGTGTTCTCCGCAATAGTATTTGAAGAACAATATGTGTAGAGAACAACTTTCAGATGTTGCCATCTGCAAGCTCGGACGAGTATACTCCCTCATAACTAGTAATACCTAACATGTTGGTGATTTTTACTCTATATTAGGTTTTATATCGGTTCTAGGGAAAGGAGGGTGATTTGAATTTTGATGTTTTTCTATTATTTTTTAACTTTTTTTCCCCCTATTTTTTAGACCATCTAGGGTATTTTAACGGTATATGGTCTGATTGTTCCTACCATATACTGCAATACTACTGTATTGCTATATATGGCATTTTTACATAGTGGCATATTTACACAGTATTCATTACAATGAGCCTCCCACCTGCATCCCACCTGCATCATGAGCTGACAGAGATTTGCTTGGAGCATGAGGTCAGCTGATAGCAGTATGAGGAAGGCTGAAGTGGGTGGTAGAGGTGCAGAAAGCAGATTACAATGCCCCGAGATTCAATATAGTTTGCTGGTAGGAAGCCATGTATACTTTTATATACTTTTAAAAGTGAGTGGAACCACTAATGTTAGTTATAATTAATGTTAATTCAACATATCATCACGCCATGCAAACCTAATAAACAAACTGAGAAATAGATGTGTCATGTGTTTTAAGCTTCATCCATGTAATTTCATAGATCTTTTTCATATATAGAATCGCCTTTGGAGAAAATCTCGATCACCATATGAAAATGGAAATTGCTATGGGGTGGACCTCAACAGAAACTTTAATTCGAGCTGGTGCTGTAAGTCTAATATCATATAAAGTATGTTACATATGCATTAACAAAAAGATGTGTATATTATAAAAAAATAAGCAAGTATTTCCAAGGTCTGAATCACATTTATTGTCAGCAGACCTTCAGGTTATGTCCACACTTTACAAACCTATTGTTTACTTGGAATACAATGGGTCCAGCATATTGCATTCCAAAAGAATGACCATATATATCCCACTGATACAAATTTGTAGCTGAAATCTGAATGCCCATTTAGTGTTAAGATATCACTACAACAGGAAATCCTTTAATTTTCATTCCATATCAATAGCTGTTAAAATTTGTTAACGCGGCCAAATCAAATTTTTCACTTATTTCTAGTCATAATGAATACTTTACACAAGAGTACACCTTATATTCAATTTACACATGGTCCTATAGTTACTATTTATTTAGGAGAAACTAGGTTTAAACAATTACGTTACCTGGTAATGTATGAACTCTTCTTCAGTTCCTGACTTTTTATGTTTTAATCTAGCAATCGGTGCCTCGAGAAACTGCAGCAGCAATACATTCTGTGGATCTGGACCTACATCAGAACCTGAGGCCAAAGCTTTGTCAAAATTAGTGAGCAATTTGAAATCTGATATATTGGCCTACCTGACAATACACTCATATGGACAGTATATTCTTCTTCCCTATGGCTACACCGAAGATCTATCAGTCAATCATAATGAAATGGTAAAGGAAGAATTCAGATGATCACCAGCTATAATATGAATAATAATCTATTTACTAGAAGTTTATATTAATGTTGGTGTAGGTGACTTGTTATTATAGCTCATGCCTGTTGACTGAAAAGAATTAAATGGAACCTGCCAGTAGACCTTTACCTTGTCAGAGGGAACTACCATTATGTTGTCAAGCAGTTTAATACCTTACGGATGAGGCTAAAATATTCTTTCATGGTTCTGCATGGTTTGAAGTGAGATGCAAATTGGATGAATAAAGTCATGCAAAAATGTAAAGCTCTGCCCACCTCTCTGCTGTGATAAACGCCATTCACCACACTTGGATATGGTTAGAGTTCTCCACAAATACAAAGAAGGGGGAATTCTGAGGCAGGGAGAGCTTGACTTCAGATCTTAACTCTCCACTCCATGACATTATACAATCATTTTAAATTTCATTTCAAAGTTGATTCTCTGGGTGATACTACCACGCTGGACCATGAAAGCAACATGATCTGCTAATCTAGAAAAGAATGCCCTTGATGCTTGGATAAAATATAAATCCCTTTGCCAAGAGTAATAAAATATTGGGGCATTTTCAGTAAATGAATTGGGCATTTCCATGTATTAAAAATGTGGAAAATTATGGAGATAATCAACTTCATCCAACCTATTGTCCCGTTAATGATGCTGAAAAAATGTTTTCTCCTGCAAACCTTTATTTTTCTTAAAAGTCAACGACCTAATGATTGCATTTCTCTTGGCTACCGCTAGGAAGTATTGTCCACCTCAGGTAACTTTGTAGCAAAACAAAATTATCTTAAGAAATAAAATATTTATATTTGCACCAAGCAAAACCTATATTTCAGCTAATATTTACAAATTGAAACACTGTAAAAAACAGTTGGGGTGAAAAGTTTTTATATATGCAACAATCCTCCACATCCAAGAGCTTATGCTCTCAAAAGCGCCCATCATGAATTGCAATTTCACATTGCAAATATTGTTTTCACAGTTCTCTGTTGGGCAGACTTCAGCTTCAAAGATTGCAGAAGTTCATGGTGTTCAGTATACGGTTGGTCCTGCTTCTCATGTGTTATGTAAGTATATGTAGTCCAGATTTAATTTATTATGTACTTTGAGCTGGCACAGCATTTGTTTGTTTTTTTTACATTTATTCGAAGAATGAGAAGCTCCTTTCTCAAGTTTATTAAAGAATATCACTTTAGGTAGTTTAAACAAGTAAAGCATTGAAGAAAAAATGTGTTCTATCTGAAGTTACCAGAATAAGTACAGCAATGCAATCATAGTTCATAGAGATGTGAACCTGGGATGCTTGATACTTGCTTATTGGCAAGCATTTTTTAAAAAGAGGGGATTGGCCTTAAATGGTTTAAATGGTGCATCCTTAATTAAAGACCTTGGTTGAATTAAACTCATACCACAAACATACCCAAAGTGTCACACCCCTCACTAATTAAAACAATTACACTTGTTTGAGATTTATATATAAATATCTTTATATATGTACTAGCTGTAGCTCACAGCATTGCCTGGAATAGTAAAGAACTGCTCTTAGCTTTAACAAAATAGAATGGGTTAGCAAAAAATATTTTATATGTATCTCTCTCTCTCTGACTGTCTCTCTATGACTGTCTCTCTGACTGTCTTTAACTGTCTGTCTCTCTTTGTCCCTCTCTGTTTGTTTTTTAACTTTCTAACTTTGTCTGACTTTGACTGTCTGACTTTGACTGTCACTCTCTCTGTCTCTGAAGAACCACGAGGAGTTGTCCCGTTCTGGAGGCGCTGTCACACTCAGATAATAGACTGGGACAGCGCCTCCAGAACGGGACAACTCCTCGTGGTTCTTCAGCACACAGCCAAGTCCGTCAACTCTGGTTTGCCCGGACCTGAGTCCCGTCGGCAGCAGTCCCTCCATCTATTTTACGCTCTATCTTTCACTGAACCAGGTGAGAGACATTCTATTATATATATTTCCTTATCAAACAATACACTTGAATCCTTTGCGCTTTCTGTCTCCCCCTCCTATTGGCCACGTTGATGCATACCTGTGGATCCCCACATTAACGCATCCAACACCAGCCCTCCATTTACTCTCTCTGTCTCTGTCTTTGACAGTCTCTCTCTGCCATTGATTGTCTCTCTTTGACTTTCTGTACTTTGCTGTCTCTATCTCTCTCTGTCTGTCTTTGAATGCCTCTCTCTGTATGTCTTTGAGTGTCTTTCTCCGTCTCCTTTTGACTGTCTGTCTTTGACTTTCTATCTTTGTCTCTGTATTGTCAGCAATACAATCAAAGATATGTGTACATGAGCTTGAACCATGCTTGATACTTGGTTATTGACTTTAAAAAAAAAATGTCATACCCATAACTAATTAAAGCAATTAAAGCCACCTTTTTCTTTTAATAACTGCTTTTCACACTCTTGGCATTAACTTGATGAACTTCAAGAAGTAGTCACCAGAAAAGGTTTTCACATCACAGGTGACTTTCAGGTGTAATAAGTGGGATTTCTTGCCTTATAAATGGGGTTGGGACCTTCAGTTTTGTTGTGCAAAAGTCAGGTGCATACACAGCTGATAGTCTTACTGAATAGACTGTTAGAATTTGTATTATGGCTAAAAAAAAAAAGCAGCTACGCAAAGAAAAACGAGCGGCAATCATTACTTGAAGTGAGTAGAAGAAATTGGGAAAACGTTGAAAGTGTCCCCAAGTGCAGTCGAAAAAACCATCAAGCACTTTAAAGATACTGGCTCACATGAGGACCAACCAAGGAAAGGAAGCAGAGTCACCTCTGCTGTGGAGGATAAGTTCATCTGAGTCACCAGCCTCAGAAATCGCAGGTGGACAGCAGCTCAGATTAGAGACCAAGTCAATGCCACACAGAGTTCTAGCAGCAGACACAACTCTACAACAACTGTTAAGAGGAGGCTGTGTGCAGCAGGTCTTCATGGTAAAATAGCTGCTAGGAAACCACTGCTAAGGACCTGGCAACAAGCAGATGAGACCAGTTTAGGCTAAAGAACACAAGAAATGGACATAAGGCAAGTGGAAATTTGTGCTTTGGTCTTATGTGTCCAAATGTGAGATCTTTCATTCCAACCACAGTGTATATTTGTGTTATGCAGATATGTATATATACTAGCTGTAGCATTTCCCAGGATAGTTACAAAATGAAATGGGTTAACAAAAAATATTTTATCTGTATCTCTTTCTCTTTCTGACCATCTCTCTTTCTGAATGTCTCTGTCTGTCTTTAACTGTCTCTCTATGACTGTTCCTCTCTGTCTGTCTTTGGCCATCTCTCGCTGTCTGTCTTTGACTGTATTTTTCTGTCTATCTTTGACTGTCTCTGTTAGACTGCCTCTCTGTTTCCTTCTGTCTGTCTTTGACTGTCTGTCTATGTCTCTCTCTATCTCTCACCATGTTACCACACACATAAGCTGTCTTATACTCATTGCCGATGGTAACCAATTAAACCTCAGAGCTCATATTAATGGTTTGTGGCAAAATAGCAACCAATCACAGCTCAGCTTTTAACTGTCACAGCAGCCAGGAGACAATGGCTCCAGTATATGGTTGTTAATAAGTGTATTTTGGAAAGTACAAACCTATTCTGACATTTCCTGAGTCACAGGCATTGGCTGTAAAAAATTTGGTGATTGTAAACGTGATTGCCAGATTCCTTTAGCGGACATACATACATAACTCCATACCCTCAGCTTTATATGTATAAATATAGTTTATGGTATTGCTGAAAATTGCAATGAAGTTAAAGTGAGCGTACTCTGTCATGTACTGTATACATATGTTTATACATAGAATTATGTCTTTTTGACATAAAATTTGTGAGAATTATTGTATATTGTATTGTATATTGTATTACTAGTTGTAGGATAGGGGCTAACACTTCCTCTTTTATTATTGTTTTAAACAGATAGTAATGCTGGTTCTTCAATGGATTGGGCTACAGATTTAGGAATTCCTTTGACTTATACATTTGAGCTAAGAGATAATGGAACTTATGGATTTGTTCTTCCTGAAGACCAGATTGAACCTACATGTGAAGAAGTTATGGATGGGATCTTATCCATTGTTGACTATCTAAATGAAAAACATTTTAACAGTGCATCAAGTATTTTCTCTGACACTTTATGGATAAATCTGATCGTTTCAATAATCATTGGCACATACTGTTCTCTATATTGATATGATTGAAAATAACCTGCACGCTGTCAATAGATATAACATAGGTGTTCCCAAAATCAACATTTATCCCCTATTCACAGGATCTGACAGCGAGAAGTCCCACTTATCAACCCTACAATGCACACTTCTGGCTTCAACTTACTGGAGCTCCCATTGATATGTAATGGAGTAAAGGATGAGTTTTCAATCTGTGCGCCGTAGACTGCAATGGGACTTCTGAAATGGGCCCCAAGACAACCAAACAGTGGGAGCCTTCATGATCAGACATTCCCTATTCTGTGGATAGGGGATAAATGACAATTATGGCCCAACTCAAAAGCTGCACACAGACAGCTACTTGCTTAAAACTGTAAAATTTCACTGTAAAGAAATAAAAATGTACTTTTCTTTCAGATATTTTATTGTATCAACACTCTATATGGAGTGTGTTTTTGACATCAATTAAATACACTGCATAATTCATAATTCCAAAATCTTTTGGACCTGTAAATAAATGTCAGAATTGTTTATCGTCCCCCAATGTTGATGCCAATTTGTCCATAGTGGGGAAAAAATCCGTACCAACTCCAATATATCAGGACAAATTGCTGTATCAATATATCTGAAGAATCTACTTCCATTAACATGATTTTTTTCTAACTTATCCTCTTTACCTAGCCCTCTATAACTGTATTGCCCATTCAGATATTAATACATTGTAATTAGTAATCCCTGTAAATGTCATTTTTCAAAAAGAAAGAAATAGAAAGAAATTTGATAACCTGTCCTTATACTCTAATTCACTTAGTTACCACATCACCTTATTAATTCAGGTATGTCATTGTTATACAGTGGTGCCTTAAATTGTATGCAGTACTCCTTATATGGTCTGTCTCATACATTTCTGTATCATTCCCTGTTTATAATGCCTATTCTTTTTCTAAGATTTGTGTATTTTAATACTCCCCATCTCATTGTGGGTTAGCAAAACTTTGAACACAGTTACATACATTAACCCCTTAACGCCGAAGCCACTTTTCACCTTCTTGACAGGACCCATTTTTTCAGATCTGCCCTGTGTAACTATAAGTGGTTAGAACTTCGGAAATCTTTTACATATCCAAGTGATTTTAAAATTGTTTTCTCATGACACTTTGTACTTCATGTTAGTTGAAAAATTTTGGTGGTATGTTTTGCATTTATTTATGAGTAGAGATGAGCGAGCACTAAAATGCTCGGGTGCTCGTTATTCGAGACAAACATTTCCTGATGCTCGAGAGCTCGTCTCGAATAACGAACCCCATTGAAGTCAATGGGAGACTCGAGCATTTTTCAAGGGGACCAAGGGTCTGCACAGGGAAGCTTTGCCAAACACCTGGAAACCTCAGAAAATGATGTAAACACCACGGAAATGGACAGGAAACAGCAGAGCAGCATGCATGGATGCCTAATCGCACCATTATGCCAAAAATATGGGCAACAGCATGGCCATGACAGAGTAACCGAATGAGGCTAGATAGCATCTAAAACATCCAATAATTGACCCTGACACTATAGGGGACGGCATGCAGAGGCAGCGACAGCAGCGGCAGGCTAGAGAGTGTCATGGCGACATACCCTAAATGGACTCAGGCTTCAAACCAATGGGTGGCAGAGAGGAACCAAAGGAGGTGAGCAAGTAGTGCTGAAATGATTTCCTATGTCAACAAAAGGTTGACGGTATATTTAGTCGATAACACAGCATGGTGGCGACATAGTGACCGAGTTCCATAATGTATCTGGTGAAACACCTGAAAAATGAGCCTCACACAGCTTGTTTGATAAGAGGACGACATGTGAAGGCAGCCATGGAGACAACTTCCATGATTAAGAGTGACAGTATGGGGCATCCATATTGCTGCTATGATTGCAACTTCAGGTCTCCAGCATGGCGGCGACAGATGCGCCGAGTTCCATTATGTATCTGCTGAAACACCTGAAAGTTCTGCCTGACACAGCTCGTTTAATAAGGGGATGATGTGCTGTATATCCTCTCGTGCTCCAGCGTCTGGGGTATAGAGAGTTGAAAGTTGCGCATGGAGACATTGGTAGACGCTGTAGAGGATCGTGGAGGCAAAATGGACAGGAAACAGCAGGGGCAGTATGCATGGATGCCTCTGAGGCTGCCTAATCTTGGGATGGAGCTGGTGGTCCGCTGCCAGGCAAGCTTTCGCCTGTCTAAGCCCCTGTCTCTCGGCTCCTCCCTACCCAAAATGGGCCTGGGGGCCAGAAGCGTTTACTTTGAAAAAATTATAATTTTCAAAGCAGGCGGGGTTGTTTGAATATTTCACCTAGGAATAATGGAATAGCATAGCGGTTCTATTTTTAATTGTTTTTTCGTAAATGGTTCCATGATTAAGAGCGACAGTATGGGGCATCCATATTGCGCTGCTATGATTGCAACTTCAGGTCTCCAGCATGGCGGCGACAGATGGGCCGAGTTCCATTATGTATCTGGTGAAACACTCGAAAATTCTGCCTGACACAGCTCGTTTGATAAGGGGACAATGTATGAAGGCAGTAAAGTAGTAGTAGACTAAAGGTGCTGCAGTTAAAACTATGTTAGTTGGATCTTGGGATGGAGCTGGAGGTCCGCTGCCAGGCGAGCTTTCGCCTGTCCAAGCCCCTGTCTCTCGGCTCCTCCCCAACAGCACTTCTAAGAACCTTTTGTATAAGATCAAGTGTAGTAGTGTTCTTATAAGTTTGGGTTGTGGCGGGTGAGGGGAATGTAAACAGATGCGCAAGAAGCGCTGAAATAATATCGGTAAATGATAAAAGTTTGCCAGTATATTTTGTGGATAACACAGCAGGGTGGTGACAAAGTTAACAAGTTTGATGTGGAAGCCATGAAAACAACCCAAAATTCTGCCTGACACAGCTCGTTTGCTAAGGGGATGATGTACGGAGGCAGCTATATGGACGACTTTGGGAGGCAGCTATGGAGATGATGTGTGGAAGTAGCAATGGAGACAACGTGTGGAGGCAGCTATAAAGACGATGTGTGGAGGCTGCTATGGAGACAATTAAATTTGGATAGTGCCTGTATGTGGCAGTCCAAAAAAGTTTTCAAACCAGAGGAGCAGGTAGGTAGTCCTCCATAAAAATTAAATAGATTGAGTGCCTGTATGTGGCACTCCCAAAATTGTTTAAAACAGAGGACCGGGTAGGTGGCCCTCCAGAAAAATTAAATACTTAGAGTACTATAGCTAGAGCCAGTTGGCCCTGGCAAAAAATAGCCAGTTTCCTCTACTTTAGTGTACAAAGAGGAGGAGAAGGAGGACAATGAGGAGGAGGAGTGCATACGTTATTTAGGTTGAGCTTCTTTCACCTGGTGGAGAATGGAAATCCTGAGAAATCCAGGCTTTATTCATCTTGATAAGCGTCAGCCTGTCAGCGCTGTCAGTCAACAGGCGTGTACGCTTATCAGTGATGATGCCACCAACTGCACTAAAAACCCAATCAGACAACACGCTAGCGGCAGGGCAGGCAAGAACCTCCAAGGCGCCAGTTCGTGCCACATGTCCAGCTTTGAAACCCAGGAGTTGTAGGGAGCTGTGTGATCATTTAGGATGATGGTATGGTCAGCTTCGTACTCCCTCACCATCTTTCTGTAAAGATCAGCCCTACTCTGCCGAGACTGGGGACAGGTGACAGTGTCTTGCTGGGGTGACATAAAACTGGCAACGGCCTTGTAAAGCGTACCCCTGCCAGTGCTGGACAAGCTGCCTGCTCGCCTACTCTCCCTCGATACTTGTCCGGCAGAAGTATGCCCTCTGCCGCTAGCGCTGTCAGAAGGGAAATACTGTTTCAGCTTGTGCACCAGGGCCTGCTGGTATTAATGCATTCTCACACTCCGTTCCTCTCCAGGGATGAGAGTGGAAAGATTTTGCTTGTACCGTGGGTCCAGGAGTGAATACCCAGTAATCGGTGCTGGAATAAATACTTTGAACGCGAGGGTCACTGGGTGGCAGCCTAGCATGAAATCTGCCGTATGCGCCAGAGTCCCAACTCGCAAGAATTCACTCCACTCACTGGCCTGACTGTCCATCTCCTCCTCCTCCAACTCCTCTTCTTCTGCCCATACACGCTGAACAGTGAAGGACTGAGCAATGCTCCCCTCATCTGTTTTGCCAACATTCTCCTCCTCTTCCTCCTCATCCTCCTCCACCTCCTCCGATATGCGCTGAGAAACAGACCTGAGGGTGCTTTGGCTATCAACAGGGGAATCTTCTTCCCCCGTCTCTTGTGATGAGCACAAAGCTTCTGACTTCATGCTGGCCAGAGAGTTTTTCAACAGGCCAAGCAGCGGGATGGTGAGGCTGATGATGGCGGCATCGCCACTGACCATCTGTGTTGACTCCTCAAAGTTACTCAGCACCTGACAGATATCAGACATCCACATCCACTCCTAATTATAGACTTGAGGAAGCTGACTGACCTGACTACCAGTTCTGGTGGAAGTTGACATCTGGCAGTCTACAATCGCACTGCGCTGCTGGTAAACTCTGGATAACATGGTTAATGTTGAATTCCACCTTGTGGGCACGTCGCACAACAGTCGGTGAGCGGGCAGTTGGAGGCGGCGCTGCGCTGCCCTGAGAGTGGCAGCATCTGTGCTGGACTTCCTGAAATGCGCACAGATGCGGCACACCTTCGTGAGCAAATCAGACAGATTGGGGTATGTCTTGAGGAAGCGCAGAACTATGAGATTTAAACATGGACCAGGCATGGCACATGTGTCAGTCTGCCGAGTTGCAGAGCCGCCACCAAGTTACGGCCGTTGTCACACACAACCATGCCTGGCTTCAGGTTCAGCGGTGCCAGCCACATATCAGTCTGCGCCGTGATGCCCTGTAATAGCTCTTGGGCGGCGTGCCTTTTATCGCCTAGGCTCAGCAGTTTGAGCACCGCCTGCTGTCGCTTAGCGACGGCACTGCTGCTGTGCCTAGAGCTACCGACTGATGGCGCCATGCCCACGGATGGTAGTTCGGAGGAGGAGGTGGAGGAGGGGTGGGAGGAGAAGGAGGCATAGTAGGCCTGAGAGACCTGGACCGAGGTAGGCCCCGCAATCCTCGGCGTCGGCAGTATATGACCAGCCGCAGGGTCAGACTCGGTCCCAGCCTCCACCAAGTTAACCCAATGTGCCGTCAGCGATATATAGTGGCCCTGCCCGGCAGCACTCGTCCACGTGTCCGTGGTCAGGTGGACCTTGTCAGAAAAGGCGTTGGTCAGGGCACGGATGATGTTGTCTGACACGTGCTGGTGCAGGGCTGGGACGGCACATCGGGAAAAGTAGTGGTGGATGGGGACCGAATACCGAGGGGCGGCCGCCGCCATGAGGTTTTGATAAGGCCTCGGTCTCTACCAGCCTATAGGGCAGCATCTCCAGGCTAAGTAGTTTTGGAGATGTGGACGTTGAGGGCTTGGGTGTGTGGGTGGGTTGCACTGTACTTCCTCTTGTGCTCCAGCTTCTGGGGTATGGAGAGCTGAACGCTGTGCATGGAGACATTGGTGGAGGATCGTGGAGGTGAAGGTGTGGTTTTCGCACGGGAGGTGTTTGGGCCGGGGTCCTGGGCAGGGGGCTGACTAGCAGAGGCAGCAGATGACACGGGGGAAGGAGCAGTGGTGTGCCCGGCCTGAGGTGAACGGCCTTGGTTCCATTGAGTGGGGTGTTTAGCATTCATATGCCTGCGCATACTGGTGGTGGTTAAGCTGGTAGTGGTGGAACCCCTGCTGATCCTGGTGTGGCACAGGTTGCACACCACAGTCCGTCGGTCATCCGGTGTTTCTTTAAAGAACCTCCAGACTTCCGAAAATCTAGCCCTCGCCACGGGAGCTTAACTACGTGAAACATTTGGCGCTGATGCACCAGCTCTGGCCCTGCCTCTCCGTATGGCCCCACCACTGCCTCTTCCAACCTGTTCTCTTCGAGGACTCGCCTCCGTCTCACAAGCACTGTATTCACCCGGCCTATCAACCCAGCTTGGGTCTGTCACCTCATCATCCTCCGATCCCTCAGTCTGCTCCCCCCTCGAACTTCTTGCCCTGACAACAACTTCACCACTGTCTGACAACCGTGTCTCCTCATCGTCCGACACCTCCTTACACACTTCTTCCACTACGTCAACAATGTCATCATCACCCACAGACTGCAACTGGTGGAAAACCTAGGCATCGGAAAATAGCTTAGCAGCAACCGGACAAGTGGTTTGTGACTCTGGGAAGGGTCCAGAAAACAGTTCCTCAGAGTATGCCGTTTCAAATGCCAAATTTTCCTGGGAGGGGGCAGTCTGGGGGGAAGGAGGCTGAGGTGGAGGAGTGCCTATTTCGGTGACATGGGTGGACTGCGTGGAAGACTGACTGGTGGACAAATGGATAGAAGCATTGTCCGTAATCCACAACATCACCTGTTCGCATTGTTCTGGCCTCAACAGTGCTCTACCACGAGTCCCAGTAACTTGAGACATGAACCTAGGGAGTATAGCTCTGCGGCGTTCCCCTGCTCCCTCATCAGCAGGTGGTTTCTCACCCCGCCCAGGACCACGGCCTCTGACCCCTGCAGTAGTTGGACGCCCAGGTCCACGCCCTCGTCCTCTACCCCTAGCCCTTGGGTTCAACATTTTCAAAATTAAAGTGTAAACTGTAAATTTTTTTGGATTTTTTTTTTTTTGTTTTATTTGTGTGTTTTTTATTTTTTTTTTTACAAATTGATGCTATCCTATTGCTATGGCTAGTTTCTAACCTACACTGACAGCACACAACTGGATTTTATGCTGTGCCTGATGACTTTGAATTATAAAAAGAAATAAAAGTAAAAAAAAAAATCAGCAGGCTGTGCCTAATTCTATCAAACCCCTAATAAATTGTCTCACTTAGGTTTTTGAGCTGTGTGTGTCACTAATAGCTGAATATAACGTTTGCAAGTCTCCCTGCAAATTCCTCACAATATGGTACTAGCTGCACTACTAGTGCCAGCAAGGCCAGCCACAAGAAAATCAATAAAATATATATATAACGCTATTGTAGGCCTAAGAAAGTCGGTTGGGTTCTTGTATGCCTAGTTTCTAACAGCACACAAGAACTGGATTTTAAGTCACTTTAAGTTTTGAAGAAAAAAAAAAAACGTCAGACTGTGCCTAATTCAATCAAACCCCTAATAAATTGTCCCACTTAGGTGTTTGAGATGTGTGTGTCACTAAGAGCTGAATATGACGTTCGCAAGTCTCCCTGCAAATTCCTCAGGCCAGCCACAAGCAAATCAACAAAATATATATATATATATATATATATATAAATAACGCTATTGTAGGACTAAGAAAGTCGGTTGGGTTCTTGTATGCCTAGTTTCTAACCTACACTGACAGCACACAACTGGATTTAAGTCACTTTAAGTTTTGAAAAAAAAATAAAAAATCGTCAGACTGTGCCTAATTCAATCAATCCCCTAATAAATTGTCCCACTTAGGTGTTTGAGATGGATATGTGTGTCACTAAGAGCTAAATAGAACGTTCCCAAGTCTCCCTGCAAATTCCTCACAATATGGTACTAGCTGCACTACTAGTGGCAGCAAGCCCAGCCACAAGCAAACAAAAAAAATAATAAAATATAACGCTATTCTAGCCCTAACAAGGGCTGTTGGGTTCTTGTAGACTCACTCCTGCCTAACAGTAAGCTAATATAACACCCTAACGCTATCCCTGCAGCAGCAGCAGCTCTCTCCCTAACGGCATCCAGACAGAGAATGATGCGAGCAGCGCGGGCAGGGGCTAGTCATAGTCATAACCACAAAAATACTTAATAACTAATGTTATTAATACAGATGTATTACAGATGTATTACACTGTGCATGCTCAGTGTGCTACAGCCAGGTCCTGTCAGAGGGCAGGACCCGGCTCCTGGAGTAGGATCGCGCAGCCCAGTGCACTGGCAGTCCCGGGGCTGCGCTCTAACATGCCCCTAACACGCCACGGTGTTAGGATTTAACACCCGCGATTGGAGAAATCCATTTAGGAGCCGGGGCCAGAAGTTTGACATAATAGTTGTGCATTTTGCGGGAACGCACCTCCCGCCATGCAGTACTATTACGTCAAATGTCGGGAAGGGGTTAATTATTTTTTCAGCATTAAAGAGAAATGTTCCAGTGTATTTTATTCCTGCCTTTCTTCCTCATTTAAAGAAAATTAACCACATAACTACCACAAATACTAATGTCCACCCCTCTTCATCTTGAATCTGGTGATGTCTGTTTGCTATTCTTGACACGCCGGGATCACCTAGAAAACAAACTTATAAGTAGCAGCACAAAGCGCGAGGACGAGATGTCCAGCGCTCCGGGTTGCTAATTATGCACACCCTCACACCTCCCTTTCCCATGCTGGGAGCATCGGAGAGTGAGGTGACGTCACACAAGAGGCATGACTCACATGACATCCCCTCCCTCTCCCTTTCAGCATTGGAGAGGAAGGGGGCAAGAGCATGCATAATGAGCAGCCCAGAGTGTCGGACATCTTGTCCCTGTGCTCCGTTTGATGTAAATGAGCTTTTTAGCCCATACTCTACTGACAGCTTAGAGATAAGCACCATAATTATGTTTACAATGACTGAACTCTTTAGTGACAATACCTGGATAGTCTAATACATTCCCACCACAAAGAAGTTGTTTAATTTAATGAAGTATATTAAAAATGTTTCTATTATCAAAGAGGTTTAAAAATATATATATTGGGGAGAGTGGAAATATAAAATAAAAACAAAAAAAACGTATACTTACCTTCTCCGGCACTCCTGTTGTCCTGTTAATTACAGTTATATTAAAGTATTTCATTGTTAAAATACAAATACAGTGCAACACAGTTATATATAACAAATAACATATAGTACATTATTTATTGAACCTGTGTTATCAGTGGCCTTTTATAACCAGAAAGTATAATGATAAAGGCAAGCCTTTGATTTTTAGTGACATCATTTGTGCAAAAGAGCAGGCCAAAGGTTATAAATTAAGATGAAAATGAGAGACAGTAGTTATACTATATTGTGATGTCCGAACTTAAAATGTACCTTTAGAACTTTATAAAACAGCATAAAAAAATTGGGATAGCATGTTACTGTAACACAGTTTAAAGATTAGATAATTGCAATGGAGGGAAACAATCTGTTAACTAAGTTGTATGAAAACACGATAAAGAAATCTGAAGAAGAGTCCAAAGTTAAACATGAATGAGTGTTTGAATACCACAATATAACATGAGACATCTCAGCATAGAGAAGTTACATTGTTATATAGTTAGTAAAGTTAAAAAATATATTTTAAACATTGTGAGAAAGTAAGAGGTATTGTGTGGGAAAACCGCTATCTGTCCTACAGGCAGATGAAATACATGTGGTAAAAGCCCTGGGTTTGTCTGCAGTAACCCAAGGGTTAATGCAGACATGATAAGCAGGAATAGTCTGTTTTGTCTGTGTTGGCCTAGCTAACACAGACACATTTGTAATGTCCGTACTGGGCCTGCTTATTATGGAGTAGGGGTAGGCTGGTAGTGGGACTCCTACTCCACCCGGGCTTCGGTCCTGGGCTTTTGTATAGCCCGCAGGTGCGGGTCACAGGCCTCGTTAGGGCCTGATTTAGTCTGCAGGCCAGAAGCAGTAGGGGAGGCACTACCTGGAGAGCTGAAAGCAAGATTGCATTATCACAGCAAAGGTAACTAAGGGTCTCCTGTCTTGCTGCTGGCCAAGAGCAGGTGCCAGGCAGCCTGGTACCCGGATAGCTAGGGTCCGCCAAATGTATTAGACAGCGCCTAGCCGGGCAGGAAATACTTTTGTAGCGTTTTTACATGTGCCTAAGCCAAGGCTGAAGTTGTGTTCTGTTTTGCAAGTGTGAATAAAACACTTAAGTTGGACTTAAACCTGCGTGTGTCACTGCTTCCTGCACTGCTACCAGTCAACTACCAGAGCCATTCCCCACAACATATATATGTTTAGTCCATCAAGGAAGTCAAGGGAAGTGCCTAAGAAAAAAGAAAAATAAACAAACATAAAAAATGAATCAAATGCTGTTAATATCACTGCCCTAGAAGGTGGTATGGCTAGTGATGAGTGGACCTGACCAGCACTCTTTGTGGTACTGGAGGAATCTAGAATGACAGTGAGGGTCAGCTAGACATGTAAAATAATTGGCTTTTTCAAGGCAGTATGAATTACTGCTTTACTATTCCAAGAATGGAGGGTCCAGATGAAGTTAAGACAATGGTGAATTACATTAAGCCTGTATTCACAATCTTGCAGCTGTACATACGTCCCCCATAAACGGCAATGGGCGCACAGAGCGATAAGGTGCAGAACATGTGTGGCAATGTACCACTCCGTGTACGGGAAAAGATAGGACATTTCCCATCTTTCCCCGTGTTATAGCGCCTTGCGCCATGCATCGCAGTGGTGGGGAGAGTGGTCACCACTCCTACTCTCCATTCATGCAAATGCAGCCTAAGAGTGCCTCAAGCTGTCTTTAACCTCTCTACCTATTTTGTGCAAAGCATTTCACCTTAACCCCATTCGAAACAGCAAGGACATCTCAGCCACAGGCCATGGAGCAGTCACTAAAGCTCTATGATAATTCTCCTAGCTGGAATTTTTTTGGTCATCCACATAACACTGCCCCAGTTGCAGACATTGGGTTTCCAGATGCCCAATAATGTGTGATGGAGGATGAAGATGTAGACAGCAGATCATCTCAGGACATCTACCATGATGATGATGAAACCAAAGTGGAGACTGACAAGTAGGGCTGCAGTGAGGCCTTGGAAAGAGAAGATCTGATGACAAGGTCCTAGACCCAACATGACTCAAAGACAATGATAATTTGAAAGGTAACCAGCAGAAGGGGAACGGCATATTGGGCAGACCTGCATGATGAGCACACAAAGGTTAGAATAGAGGATCTCCCTGGAGGGTCAACTTTGGAGTGGCAAGTAATGTGCAAAAGACAAAACTTGTGATAAACGTGTGATTTCCACCAGTGTGGAACAATGTGCAAATAACAAAACGTGTGATTTCCACGCTGTTCCACCAGTCCCTAAAGGAGCAACATTCTGAGCACAATGTGTATGACAGGGACACATACGTACAGAAGTCCAAGGAAAAGAATGAACCTGCCAAAATCTATTGGTAGGTTTGTACTGCCATAAAGAATCAGTGTAAAATCCTGCAGAGAAGAACCCAGATGAAGAGAACTATGTTGGAACACTTATAGGTAAAGTATTATTTTATTTTATTAAGGGTTCTGGGATGTAGAAAAGGTAAGCACTGTATATAAATGTATCATATAAGCTGTATATAAATTCATTTGATGGCATTGTTTATAAAATGTATAATTTATTTTTTAATTGTATTACTTGTCAAATGTATAAAAATAATTGGGTAGGTAAGCTTTATGAATTCATCATGGACAGAGTTGTATGTAAATTTATTACAGGGTACTGTATACAAATTTATTAAACCCCACTGTATATAAACTTATCATGAAGGGAGCTGTATATGAAGTCATTAGGGAGGAGCTTTGTACAAATTTATTAGGGGGGAATTAATATGTACAATAATATACAGAGAGTTATCTGGTGTCTGAAATCTATGCCTCATTGATAAGTTTGAAAAGCAGCTCCCTCTACATCTATGCCTGAAATACAATGTCCTTTTATAAATAGGTACAAACTATCAATTGTTAGACAGTGTTGTTGATTTATTTGAGTATCATTAGCACAGTAGCAAGTATCATTGGTTCGACTAGGTAAAGGTAAGGGGGGCACTGATAAATTACATCATGAAATTCTCTGCAGAAGGAACATAATTGTCACTACATATCAAGGTAACCATATTTTCCAAATAAAAAGTGAAAAATGAAGGCCAGATGTCAACACATATAATTATAATGTAATCACTTGTAAGATCTGCAGAAAATATGACTAAAATTGGTGTTTTTTATTTGTATTAACTAGTTGATTGATTATTATTCAGTATTATTCAGTCACTATATAGTGGCAATGGCAGTCTGTATATAGTGGTAATGATTGTGGTCATGGTATAGTAGTCATTTTCAGTTTTATTATGGTAGACATAACAAGACATTTTGTTAATGTGATGTTGATCCACTGAATTTATTCTCACTGCCATATTTGGGGTGTTGAAGGAATATTCCCCTGGCATAAGCTAATTGTCGTCTGCCATATATGATTTTTACCCTTCTTCTGGGTCAGCACAGTATTATTATATATTGGATAGAATTAATGGGGTTTGCCCTTGAAAGAAAACTCTAGAATTGCAATCCCCTAGTGATGTTTACACAACAGGGATCATTTTTAACCCCTTACTTTACAATTTTACTGTCACTGGTGCTCCTGCGACCCATCTCCCGGGTCGCAGGCGCACCCATGTGCCTCTCTGTGCACCCTCTCCCCAGCAGAAGCCCTGCTTACCTCTCCTTGTTCCGACTCCTAGGGCATGTGTGTGCTGGTGTTCTGAGATTTAAAGGGCAAGGGGGCCGATAATTGGAGCTGACCAGCCAGCTTTCCTGTAAAATTCCCAGCCCTTTCCTGTGTCCTCTGTCGGATATTTGAACCTTGTGCCTGAGAAAAAACTTGTTCCCTATGTCCTTTGCTTTTATTGTGATTTCCCTTTGTGACCTCGATTCCGTTCCTGACTTTGCTCCTGTGCCTTCTGTCCTGACCTTCCACTACATCCTCGACTCTGATCCTGTGCTGCCTGTTATGACCTCCTGCCTGTCTCCGACTATGTCTCTGCCTCATGAATCTGCACCTCGCCTTGGCCCCCACTGCATACAAAGTCGTGCCTGTGGAGCAACCTGTTGGTACCATGCCGCAGCAAGTCAAACCCGCTTTATGGGGGGCTCTGGTGAAAACCGGGTACCACTGAGACTGTGCTCCCAGGTGTCGGCTTATGTCATTGTCCGCGGTGGTTCAGTGGGTCCCCTGAATCCTGACCTTTACTTAATTACTGTTTTGGCTCTTATCCCTCCTTAGGCTGGTCAGTTTAAAATTCCAGAATCTGAGTGGGGACTCTCTAAGGCTAAGCAGACACATTTATATACACTTTCATTTAGCTTCTGAGCATTAACTAGTATCTGACACACAGAAAAAGAGAGGAGAGAGATGATGAGATCCATGATATGCATACAACACATGACATTCTAAGCTCTGCTATCACAGCCATAACATACACTGTCAGCTCTGCTGTGCCTCCCTCCTACTGCAGAGAGAAGCTCAGTGCAGCGTCAGACAGGATGCACTGAAAGTACATTGTCCGTCTATAGTGCTGCGTGCGCCTGAAATCTTGAATGTGTCGCTACCCCACTCAGGTCTAACAGAGTTCACCATCTTTTTTGTTCTGCATCTTTAACATAGGGCGTGCAACACAATTTGAAAGTTAAATACGGCGGAATCAGTCAGACCGACCGATAGTACACCCCTAATTTATGTTGCATGGAAGCCAGCACAGCTGGGCCACAAAAGGGTCAAGTGCACCACAATCGCAGCACAAACACTTCTTAAATACCTGTGCAAGCCGTTTAATCCATGAAGAACAGTCTGACTAAAGTGTGTCGCAAAGACATTAGTAAATGTGCCCCAATGTGTCCTGCCCAACCCTAGACTTCTTATGTATGGTTGAATCCAGGGCAAACGAAATTGTGTACACCAGGACTGATAGAGACAGGTTGGAATTATATCTGTGAAATACTGTATTTTTGTTAATAAAAGTGAATTTGAGAATGTGTTCTTAATTTATCATGAGTATATTTAAGAATCTTGTCTTTGTGGAAATACCCCTTTACCAGAGTTGTACTTTTTCTACAATATAGGAAATTAAAAAAAAATACAAATTATATAAAAATTTATAATAGGCAAGTTTATATGCAATTGCATAGCCGCAAATAACAATTCAACCTTGAGTTAGCTTGTAATATAATATACCATATTTTTCAGACTTATATATGAACTGTACTTACAGACAACAGCTGCCTTGAACTGTGCACATGTCTGCCACCTGCTGGTCATTCATCCTTATAATCTGGTGCGCCTTATATATGAACCTGGACATTTTAGCAGGCATTTATGATGGTGCGCCATGATTAAGGACAGGGATTCTGTCTGAAACGCGTAGGCGATTATCGTCTTTCTGAGTGGATTTGTCATTGCCATATATGCTTCAATAAAGAAAAACTTTTAAGACCGTGGACCTTGGCTGGACCGTCAATTGTTTGCCATACATTCTCTTACCCCAGCAGAGGGTGGCCCGTGCCGGGTCCGGTCGATTTGTGGAGGTGAGCTGGCATTTTTCTCCTTTCTACACGATGGTGCGCCTTATAGTCTGAAAAATACTGTACAACTGAAGAGAGGGGATTTGCCTCATTACATTACTGTTAACATTTGCGTTTACAAAACGCAATATAAACACAACATTAATGTATATGTAAACATATGTGAAAAGTCACAAAAAAGTCGCAGATATGACAAAAGTCGCAAAAATGACACAATTTGACAAGCATTTCTGAGAAAATCAAAGGATTTTTTGTGTGCCTTATAGTCTGAAAAATACGGTAATAGGTTTCAAAATGCAATTAAAGTGCAATTAAAACACTACGGGTCACCTCACCCTTAGAAGTAACCAATACATTTAAAAAAAAAATGTAAATGCAAAAAATTTCTGAATTTTCAAAAACAGGTTACTGTGAAAAATTTGAAACATTTAAAGCATGTGAAATATTTCCAATTAACATGTTAAAATACGGTCCATGAAAAAAATCCTTCCTTTGCACCTGCAGATTTGTGCCTAAAATGTCACAACAATAAGCAAAAAAAGTGATACATAACTGAAAAGTTGCATGGAACATCTGGGAAACAAAGATACATAAGGCACACTATACAAGGTGCAGACCAAGGCGTACTTGAAAAACGAGTGGTAAAAAGTCACAAAAAAGTCGCAGATATGACAAAAAATGAGACAATTTGACAAGCAGAAATAATAATACATGTCCCCCATTGAGGGCTAGAGAGAATTCTAAAAACACTAAAATAATGTATGTTAAAAGTGCAAGGAGTTGAGGTTGGTCAAGCTAGTGAGAGGTTCTCTTTAAACCAAAGTCATCTTATTATGCTCTAAACTGTTAAAATTTAACAAGTGATAGATGTAAATATGTGAGCCATTTATGCGTTCCACATACACATCCAGTTGAATATTTACCTTATAACAATAAAGTTTCTTGATCTTAGGTCCACTAAAAGACCAACTATGATAATAAAATGTATAAATTATGTGAGAACCAACCTTGCTACACACAAAGGGGGATATTTATCAGGACCTCTGCGCACCGCCAGTGGCGCAGAGGCCCTGAAATAATCGCAAATGCTAGCTTATTGCTAGCTTTTGCGATTATTTTTCACAATCCGCCACCTTCACGCCAGTGGGGCGTGAAGGGGCGTGAAGGGGGGGCGCGGCCGGCCGAGCGGGGGGCGCGGCCGGACTGGAGTGGGCCGGCGCGGGGCGTTACTGCTGCCGGCGACTTTTCATACGTGAAAAGTCGCCGGTTGCACTTTTTTCTACGCCAGGCCCTGCCTGGCGTAGGAAAAACGCTGCGCAACTGGCAGCCCGATACATCAAGAGGCAGAAGCCTCTTCATGTATCGGGCTGCGAATTTGCAGCGGCGGGGCTATCATACGCTGACGCCCCCCAAACTTATTATGGGACACATTTACTAAGCCTTTGCAACAAACACTTTTTTCAGACTGTGTCCTATCTTTAATGGGAAAATGGCTTGCATGGGTATTTAAGTAGCAGGTGCGTTGCGATTGTGTCACATGCAACCCCTTTTTTGGTTCAGTTGGCTTCCATGCGACACAAATTAGGGGGCGTGCCGTTGGACAATCTGACTGATTCGGACGGAGTGCAGGATTTAACTTTCAAATTCAGTCTCAAGCCCAAGCACTTAGATGTACCACTAAGAAGATAAACTCTGTCAAACACATTCATGATATCGGGCGCAAAATCTCAGTGAATCGCGGCACAGTGCATTCAAGTCGTACAATGTACTTTCTTTGAACTCCGGTGACAGGGTGACTAAATGTGCCCCAATGTATATCCATGTCAAGCCCACTGCTTTTGTGCAACTGGAGTAGACAACATGTAGAAATGAAAGACATTTACAAGACATCCCCTACAGAGGATTGGTATGTAAGTGGTGACCCCAGACCATTTCTATTTCTCATCCTGTTTGGTTGTTTTATGGTCACTTCTGCATTTTGTCATTATTTTCATGTAAAAGTAGCATGAGGCAGTGTCTACAGCCTTAAAAATATAGAATGGCACATAAATGCAAGCTGTACCAAAAAGGATAGCTTCATCTGTCAGCATGATGTCCAGAGCATGTAGCAGATACCAGGAGACAGGCCAGTAAACCAGGAGATGTAGAGGGTGCCAACAACCCAGCAGAAGGACCACTGAATCTTGCTTTTAGCAAGGAGGAGGAGCAGTTTCAGAGCACTGCATGGCCTCCAGCAGGCCACTGGTATCCATGTGTCTACTCAAACTGTCAGAAACTTGATGAGGATGGTATGAGGGCCCAACAACCGCAATTCAGTGTTGGGAAGTAAGCAGGGAAATTGACATTAGCCAGAGATCACCAAGATGGTAGAATCAACATTGGCACCCTTTGCTCTTCAACGTATGCAGGTGCAGTGTGTCCTGGGTACCTTTTAATGCATGACAATGTTAGGCCTCATGTTGCTGTAGTATGTTATTGAATGATGAGAATATTGATGCTGTAGACTGCTATGCCTGCCCATTCACCAGACCTCAATCCAATTAAGTACATCTGGAACATTACGTCTCGTTCCATCGACCAACTATTCCATGCACTAGAGACTATACAGCAGTTCATAGTGTCATAGTATGATAGTATATAAGGCCGGAAAAAGATGCAAGTTCATCAAGTCCAACCTTTAAGAATTATATAAATGTTTTTTCCCCCATAACCCATGATATTTTTTCTCTCCAGAAAGGCATCCAGGCCCTCTTGAACATAGAGTCTGACATAACAACCTCCTGCAGCAGAGAGTTCAGTCGTTTCACTGCTCTTACAGTAAAGAACCTTTGTCTATGTTCTCAAGGCATAGAGGATGCCCCAGATATAAAAAGATCTTTGGAGAGATCCTTGTACTGCCCATTCAGGAATGTGTACATTGTAATGAGGTCTCCCCTTAGTTGTCTTTTTTTCTAAACTGAATAATCCCAAATTTTGTAATCTGTCACTGTGTTCTAGTCCCCCCCCTTCCCCGTTCCCCTAATAATCTTGGTTGCTCTCCTCTGCACCCATTCCAGTTCTAATATGTCCTTTTTAAACACTGGTGCCCAAAACTGTAAACAATATTCCATGTGTGGTCTGACCAGGGATTTGTATGTCTTTATCATGAGAATCTATTTCTCTCTTGATAAATCCCATAATTGTCCACAAACAAGAGATTATTCACTCTAGCCAGAGCTCCCAATTCTTATGCTGTTGCGATTTCTCCAGTATATGAAATGAAATAAGCAGATCCTTCTGATAAAAATATGTCTCTGTTCAGACCACACTATCTTGCTTTGAAAGTCCAGCTATACAACACCCACAGTGTCCCCCAGATCTAGTCTGGAACTTACTTCCACGTGGAAACCAATCAGATTAGTCTGACAGGACCAATCTCTCATAAACCCATGCTGATACTGGGTTATAAGATTATGTACAGTGAGATACTCCAGGATAGCATCTCTAACAAACCCCTTAAATATTTTCTCCACCACGGAAGATAGACTCACAGGTCTGTAGTTTCAAGGATCACTTTTTGATCCTTTTTTATATATTGGAACCACATTTGCTATGCGCCAGTTCCGTGGAACATAACCAGTCCCCAAGGAATCTTCAAATATTAAAAATAACGGTTTGTTATCATGGTACATAGCTCATGTAGAACCCGGGGGTGTATCCAGCTGACCCTGGTGATTTATCTATCTTAGTGGTTGTGAGGCAGCAACGTACCTCTTTCTGGGTTAAATTGTTGACATTCCAAGGAGAATTTACATCCTTCTTCATCGTTTTTCCACCAGGGTATTTTCCTGGGTAAAGACAGTTGAGAAGGCGACATTCAGTAGATGGGCCCTTTCCTTGTCTCCTTCCACCATGACCCCCATGTTACTCCTCAGAGGGCCCACACTCTCCGTTTATAGTTTCTTAATATTTATAAACTTGAAAAATAATTTGGGATTATTTTTCTCTCCCTGGCAATATTAATCTCAGTCTCTATTTTTGCGGCCTTTATCTGCTTTTTACTGGATTTATTTTTCTCTCTATAATTCTGTAATATCTCATCACTACCTTCATGTTTTAGCACCTTAAAGCCTTATCTTTATATCTTATTGCTCTCCTTACAAGACGAGTTAGCCACATTGGCTTTTTCTTGTTCCTTTTATGCTTTTTTCGATATGGTATGTGTTTCTCACAAGTCTTTTTTAGACCACATTTTCATTTGCGTAATCCAATGTCACCTCGCAGGACAGGCTTGAGGAAAGATTTGACATATAAACAAACCCCCCTCCCTTCTTGATTTATAGAATAATTTCTAAAAACGATCTATAGTAACAGCCCAGTCATAGCTACCGTCCAGCTATGTCTGGCTGATATTCACTATATCCTACTTACGCTCCAACATTAACAGTTCCTCCATTTTGTTTATCAGGCTTCTGGCATTTGTGCACATGCACTTCATATAATTTTCCCTATCACTATTCCCTTTGTTCTTATTCCCCAATCTCATTCCAGCCCCCCTTCCTCCCCCATGGACTATGACTCTTCCCAGCTCTCTATCTAAACTGTCTTTTTGACCTGCACAAGTGTAGTTGCCCTCCACCTAAGTCTCTAGCTTAAACACTCCTCCAACCTTCTAGCCATTTTTTCCCCCAAAACAGCTGCACCCTCCCCATTGAGGTGCAGCCCATCCCTACTGTAGAGCCTGTAGCCGAGAGCAAAGTCAGCCCAGTTCTCCATGAACCCAAAGCCCTACTTCCTATACAAACTTTTGAGCCACTTATTTACCTCCCTGATCTCCCACTGCCTTTCTGGTGTGGCACATAGTATAGGTAGTATTTCAGAGAACACTACCTTTGAGGTCCATGCCCTGAGCTTTTGGCAAAAATCCCAGAAATAATTTTTAAGGACCTTCCACCTACCTCTTACTTTGTCATTAGTGCCAATGGGAACCATAACCGCTGTTTCCTCACCAGCCCCTCCCAGTAATCTGTCAATCCGATCCACAACATGTCGAACCCAAGCACCCGGCAAACAACACACTGTTCGGTATGCACGGTCTTTGTGGCAGATTGCCCTGTCTGTTCCCCTAAGAATCTCCCACTACCAGCACCTGTCTGACCTTGCCTGTGTTCCCATTACCCTTCTTACTGGAGCAGACAGTCCCCTGGTTGCTAGAGGCCATATCTTGCTTCAGCATTGCTACCCCAGAACTGATATCCCCCTCATCCGCCAGCCTGGCAAACTTATTGGGGTGCAGCTGATCAGGACTAGACTCCCTGCAACTCTTCCCTCTACCCTGCCTTCTACATGTTACCCAACTAGTGCCCCCTCACTCTGCACCTCCATAATTCCATCCCCACACCCATCTTCCCCAGAAAGTTTGTGGTCCAGGAGCAGCAAACTTCGCTCCATATTGTCAATTTTCCACAGCTTTGAAACTTGCTAATTCAGATCCGGAATCTGGGCTTCAAGATGAGCAATTTTCACACATCCCACACAGCAGTATTCCCCCTCAAATGGTTGTTCAAGGAAAGAATACATGGCACAGGATGTACACTGTGTAGCATTGACACTTATGAAGTACATGGGGATTACAAGAGAAATGCATAACAAAAGAAGATTCTCAGTAAAAGTAACACAAAATACAGAAGTTACCTGCTAAAGTCCCTAAATCTCACTTTGGACACCGCACACACTTATGATCAATGCACACTCGTCACAAAGCTCACACACTCGCTTTTCTGAATGGCCTTAAAAAGGTTATTTGCCGCACTACGCAGCTGTGTGCACTGCAATATCTGGCTGCAAACCACCAAACACACTGACCACAGAAGTATATAAAGGCTGCTAATTAGATAGCCACACCCCACTATTAATTAGGAAGCACCTGTGACTATACTGTCTAGATAAGCAAGGTGAACCTTAACCAGCGCTATACTCTCCACACAATAGACAGATTATGCAAATGAAATACCTTCAGATCTACTTGGTTGCAATAAAAACCACAGAAAAGAATATCAGAAAAAATACAAATGCACTTGGATCCAAAATAAGTACTCCTTCCCTTAATCCTAAATCCCACTTTGCACACTGCACACAAATAGGATCAACGTACACACGCTTTTCTGAATGCTCTTAAAAAGGTTATTTGCCATTATAACGCTGCTGTTTTCACTGCAACAAGATCTGGCTGCAAACCAAGTTGGCAGATGCTTTAATCCAAGTCTTGAACGAGATCTCTCAGAAAAAAATCTGCATGGTGCATGGTACATAGCCAGATGTCGTAGGGAGGTCATACAGGCGAATGGAGGCCGCACACAAGTGAGCCTCATTTCCTTGTCTACAGAAATTTCCACTGATTTAGTTGTCATGGGGCATATTTACTAAAAACAGTGTGGCTGTGTAGTACCAGATTCCTGAATGTAGTCACTCATTCTGGCGCTCCCTGCACTGCCCCGACAGAGTGCACCAACTTTTTTTAGGTGCATCTTTAACCCCATAGCGCAATAAGACATACCCTAACGTCTTGTTGCGCATGGGGGAGTATGAAGAGGGCAAAGTTTTTTCATCATTTTCACTGCATTCAGAATGTTTTTCCTGCTTCCTAGTACATGGCATAGAATATTAGATATCATCAATAGGAAATGTAATTTATTATGCAGAAAACAAGCCCATACACAGCTTTGTACATGGAAAAATAAAAAAGTTATAGATTTTTAAAGGTGGAGAGTGAAAAATAAAGATGCAAAAACGAAAAAGGGCCTGCGGCTGCGCGGCCGCTGCTCCGGGGCCGGAACTACTGCGCATGCGCAGTAGACGGGGGACTCGGACGAGGGCTTATCTGGTAGGCGGAGTAACGTGGCTACTGGGGCGTGGAGTAGCCGCGACTAGTAGCCTCATGTCCGGCTACTCCACGCCCCAGTAGCCGCATAAAAAAATTAGCATATAGTTACAATAAAGTTTTCTAAAAGACACCCGGGATGTGAGGATTAGCCCAAAAAAGGGCTACCCTCACGTCCCATCCATCCACCTCCCACCCCTTCTACCTTTATAGGTAGAATCGGGGTGGTAGGTTCCCTTTAAGGTGTGAGTAGTGCCTGGACTAGCAGGGGAATTATTGAACATATTTTGTATATATTATACATAATAGGGTAGGAATTATGTTTTCTATGTTATGTTTTATGATTATTGTTATGTTTTCTACTTTACATTTTAATAAAAGATCTACAGTCTAGTGGTCTAGTAGGATTATTTGCTAGTTTTCACTACTGTAATCTAACAAAGATCCACTTGCTTATAAAAAGGACTGCTAGGTATTCCTTGAAGAGTGATGTTTGGAGAGTGAAAAATAAAGATGCAAAAACGAAAAAGGGCCTGGTCCTTAAGGGGTCAACATAGGGTGTGCTCTAGCCCCGGCACCCCTGAGGACGCCACTAATGTGGCGAAACATGTCGGGGGGGCGTTAGTGTGGATAATTTTTAATTAGCAGATAAAGTGTGTGTGTGGATTCCTAATGTATGAATATTAGTGAGGAAGCATCTAGCAATGAGCGCAGAAATGAGATTAGTCTGGGATCTCTAATACCTTTATAGAGGAGTAGTTTAACTGGTAGTGAACACTAACTGCCAGCGATACGCTCACTAGCTCCAAACGACACAGTGAATTTAGTATGCAGAGGCGCCTGTAGAAAGCAATTTGAGAGTCACTGTATGTGTGTGATGGCTCCATCCAATTGATAATTGATGTGTGTCCAAGACTATATATGAGAGTAAAACGACACTGTATCCATTATAGAACTAGGAACTTGCAACATTGTAGCTCTCATCAATTATACACACAATAATAAAAGTCTATTGAGCCAACAACACGATAGTGACATCTAGTGGTGTCTCTGGGTATACAGTGAGATCCCAAAGAATCTCCAAGACGAACCTCCTCCTTCCATAGAATACCACACATCAAAGTCTCTACGATGATCTGCGAAATTTTATAATTTAGTTAGGATTTGTTCATATAAAACTCATCAAGTATATAAATATTTTTAAACAGTATTTCAATAAAAGTAAAGTTTTATGACTAATGAGTCCTAGTGAGGCCTATTGGCCTTTTTTGTATATAACATAGGGTGTGCAACACAATTCTGTCGGACTTTGCATGATAAATGTGGCGAACAGTCCAATTGTGTACTGGTTTGGCCATTTTATTGACAAAATTTGTGCCCCATGAAGAATAGTGCAGCCGCGACACAAAAGGATTGTGTGGGACACATATGTTGCACAGACACTTCTCAAATACATATACAAGCAATTTGCACAATTTGCCCCAGTAGCCACGTTACTCTGCCTACCAGATAATCTTCGGCGCAGAACGCAGACCTTCGTCTGCGTGGCCGCGGCTCCGGGGCCGGAACTACTGCGCATGCGCAGTAGACGGGGGACTCGGACGAGGGCTCCTGGTAGCTGCGCGCCGAAGATTATCTGGTAGGCGGAGTAACGTGGCTACTGGGGCGTGGAGTAGTAACGTGGAGTTTTTTATGTTATGTTTTATGATTATTGTTATGTTTTCTACTTTACATTTTAATAAAAGATCTACAGTCTAGTGGTCTAGTACAGTGTTGGCGAACCTATGGCACGGGTGCCAGAGTTGGCACTTGGAGCCCTCTATGTGGGCACTTCCCTCCTGCAGGATGTGCGCCATTTTAAAGCAGGCGGAGTTTGGAGGTGTGGATAGAGCTGGATTATCATTAGAGCTCCCGCTCCAGACCCCATTATTCTTCATGTTCAGGGGACCATGGATGGATACTACAATAACAATCCCTCTTTCTACTGTATACTGTAACAGAGCAATAAGTTACTACTTAAATTGCCATGTTGGCACTTTGTGATGTATAAGTTGGTTTTGGTTGTTGTTTGGGCACTCAGTCTCTAAAAGGTTGTCCATCACTGGTCTAGTAGGATTATTTGCTAGTTTTAACTACTGTAATCTAACAAAGATCCACTTACTTATAAAAAGGACTGCTAGGTATTCCTTGAAGAGTGATGTTTGGGTATGATTCTTTCAAATCTTATTAAAACTATTATGAAATTGACATATTTGAGTCTATGTTTTACAGTTCCTTTGATTAATTATGTAATACTCATGCATCCATAAATATGTATAAGTGGTGTCATTTTCAAACTGAAGTTACTTCAGGGGTATAACAATGTTCTGCCAGCCCAAATTTGCATCTCTGAAAAGGCATCTATGAATAAATGAATCAAGTTTATGTTGTTATGTCTATAAATTGGTGAACATTGTTCACTGTAAATGCCCCCTAAAAGTGTCATTAGTAAACAGTAGAAATCACACCTATTTGCCATCATGTTATTATTAGTTTGCCTTTACAATGGCTTAATGGCTTAACCTAGTCTTCATAACCTAGAGTTCAAAGCCATTAACCCTACATAAAACATATCATTGCAAGATAAAATACATTCCTGTCACAGAACTTATTTTACCTCATTACCCCTCCTCCCTAAGTAATAAATTCATTATTATCTACATTACAAAGTTCATCAGGCACTCTGTTATTTTACACATTCTTAGTAATAAATACTATTTCACTAAACTAGTAAGTAACACTTGTAAAGAATGAAGTCTGTTGCCTGCATCATCTGTTTACTTGGATCCCTTTTACATGAAGGGTTCGGGCTGAAGGTGCAATATAATGGGTGAGTAAAGACAGAGATTTTATCTTAGTACAAGGGATATGTTATTGCTATTATTGAAATTTTATCTGTAGGATTTAAAATAAAACAATTTTGGAGTAAAATGTTCTGTATGGCTGGATTTTTACAGTCTATACACCACCAAGCTAATTCAACGCAAAAACAATGGCCCAGACAAAAGTAGCGCAGTCTGCCTCACGAAGGTGCATGGTGCGCCAGATTATTGAATACTGGTGCATGGTCTTCAATTCAATCGCACTCTGCACTGCTCGGGAAGTGTGCACCATTTTTTGTTGCTCCTTTAATATTCAGTGCGCCACACAATTCCGTTGAGTCGCTGTATTAAATGTGTTGCAAATGTTCTTTTTAGCACAAACTAAGTCAGAAAACTGGCACAGCCACACTAATAGGTCTGGCCCATTATGTTTACTGTTGACCTAGTAAAATAATACTTGTATGAGTAAAAATAGGCAGCATGTGATCGTTTTCAGAATTGTATAAAAAATAAGCATGTTAAAATCTCTAAGGATTGACCACCCAAAACAGACCACTATGGGAACTGCAGTAACCTAGCCTGGATCCTACAATGCAAATGCTACTGCCTCCATTCTATGTTTTTGATATTGTACCAAATTCAGCTGCTAACAGATCATTAACAGAGCAACAGGTGTCAGGCCTCCCAAAGATTTGAAATAAATGACCAAACAGGTGATTAAAATAAATACCCAAAAAGTCTAGCCCTTTAAGGACACTTTTATGTTTATAAATTGCTGTGTAATAGCCATATCTTTAATACAAAATTATGTCGGTTTTATTTGTATATGTCCCCTATGATTTGTAAAGTGCTACAGAATATGATGGCGCTCTATAAATATCAAAAAGGTAATAAAAATAAATATGCTGGGAAATAATAGCTTGTTCATTATTCAGATCAAGACCAAAAGAAAATTGAGAACATTTATTTATTTTTATTAAAGGGGTATTCCAGATATCAGCATAATTCATATACAAATGGGTTCTTAAAATATAAGCTAATATGTAATTAGTTGTTATTTAAAATTGTACTCCCCTTAGCAGAAAATGCTGGTGACATAGACTGTAATGAAGAATTAAAAAACTAATGGCCCTATAATCAGTCCGTTAATTTCCTCTGCATGGTCCGTTGCCAAACAGACACAGGAAAGAAGATGGCTGCTGGTCACATGTCCACATCACATGTCCTGTACCTGCCTCGGCAAGTCATGTGATCACCACTATGTTTGGCCGTAGTCGGTTGCTTGTGGTGCATCCAGTATGGCCAGTGTTGTGGTGATGGCAGTTACACATCATTACTATGGTAACAGAGCAAGAAAACCTGTTACATCATCACTGGGAGCAGAGCATAAGAGGGAGGAGGAATTACTGAAAACTAAAGGATCTTGGGACTAGTAGTTTCCAGTGGCAGCCATCTTGGTGATAACTCCACCTACTTTAGAGAGGCCATACAATTTTGTCAATCATAAAATCAAACTATTTAAGCTCCATTTTGTGACTAATGACATTGAGTTTTGTTGCATTCATTTATTTATATCATCATGCGTTTTTGTATCAGACATTCATATTCCCGGAATATCCCTTTCAATATTTTATTAATCCCAGGAGGCGTTTAGAGGACACAATACCCTGATTGTATGTTTTATACAATGTATTGCAGTGTTTATGTTTGTTAGCACAGTGCTGACAGCCAGTCGATTAGGGTTAACCGAAAACCATGAAAATGCTTCAATATCCCCCAAATGGACAATGCCAGCAGTATTGTCGTAATCTATGTCAACACTAAACAAGGCCATTACAGCAAGTACCCGGAACTAAGCTTCCAGCTTGTGCAGAATTACATATCATGACATACAATAGCTGGATGTAGTGCATTCAGTACCAAATGGATTTGTTTTTCCTGTGGAAATCCTCTGTATTCCCATTTCAGTATTTGCATTGCAGAGGTTAAATTTACTAACTAACTAAACTAACTAAATTGTTATCAATAGTAAAAATGAATAATACAAGAAACAATAATATATGATAGAGCATATTGTGTATATGTCTACTTTCATTGGTTCTTGTCATCATCCCTCCCTCTTAATCATCTTTTCACTTTTTTTGTAATTCTTGCTACCAACAATATAAAAGCTGAGGTATAAGATTTTATTTTGCCTCTATGGAAGTCTCCATCCAACAGCTGAAAGTGTGCAGAAATTTAAAGGCTGAACTGAAACACTGTTATTCCCCATGTACACACACTGGACTATTTTAAGTTTACTTTGTTCCATTTTTTAGTTTAAAAAAATGCTTTCAAATTCATGTATTTTTGCAAGGTTTAGGTAAGTGGAAGAAATAAACTATTACAAATGTACAGCATTTCCCTATTAACTAATATTTAAAGGGGTATTACCATCTGGGCATTTACATTTAATTGAATTCATTTGCCATATATAAACATTTCTTCAATTAGATGTTATTAAAAAAATTTCTTGTGCGAAGAGAATTTTCTCTAAATGTAGCCATGTTGTCCCTTCGAAACGAGATGGCTTTCTCGGATACGACCACCTCCCATTTTGACAGCTATGGCCAGACATGCGCTATCGAGTCCTGCCTGACCCCCTGGATTCAGCGTTTATTACCACAGGACATCTGTAGGACCTGCAGTAACTCCCGGACATTTAATATTCAGAAACCTTTTGTTTCTTTGTGTAATCCCTCCAGCAGAGGTGGCAATAACCAAGGAGTCAGTCTTGTTTCTAAGCCATATGACTACATTTATGAGAAATTATCTTCACACAGGAACATTTTTTAATAACTTCTAATTGAAGATATGTATATAGATCACATATTAAAAAAATTGAATGTGAATGCCGAGGTGAGAATACCCCTTTAACATCTGCATGCAGCATTTTTGCAGCAAAATGGCACACCATGCAGCAAAAAGATAAGATTTGAGCCTGCATCAAATATGGATGTACCCTACAGTAGGTACAAACAGACTAGAACTCACCTTTCCATGTGTATCTTATATGCATGTCTAGTAAATATATGCACAAAGCATTTCTAATACTAAATTGTCTTTACTATAGAGATGAAGTCCTGAAAATTGTGCCACAGAATGCCCAACATGCTCAATACCTACAAGACATAACTACTGAGTTGCTGGTAAGGAAAATGTTTTATGGAATATTTAAAACTAAGTGTTTATGGTCAAATGATGACCCTTTTCTATAGAAAGAATGTAAAAAAGTTTAAAAAAAGAGTTTAAAAAGATGCAATCTACAACAAAATATGCCTAGAACAAATTTCTTTTTGAAAACATTTAGGTGATGTATCTTTTTTGGTCTATTAGTGCCGCTGTTTTGAAGGAGTTGTGGTGCAAATGCTGTTTTGTGACTTTCCATTGTGCCAAATAAACACAAGACACAAAGTCACTTTGATATAAACCCTGTTTGAATCAAATACATTATTTGCTTGCATAATGTTGTGATGATTGATACAAGTTCAAAACAGATCGGAATGCCTTCCTCTAAAGAAAGAAATAGTATGTTATACTGGAATATTACAATGGGACACTGGATAACTGATTTAATCTGACTATTTTGAATCAGAAAGGACTATAACATGAAGGATAGTGGACATATAGAAAATAGCGGTTAATATCATTTTTCATTTTAACTTTTATATTAAACAAAATAAGATTAAGTATAAAAAAGAATGCAACAGAAAGACAATTCTGGATGTTTAATATTATCTTTCTTTGCATTTTTTCTGTTCAGTGAACATTTTTAGACCGATGTTTGTGTTTTCGCTATATAATTTTTCAGAAATGTAAGCAATTGATCTAACAGGGTTTGAATGTGATTGATCTTCACTGAGCAATCGCTTGATAAGTTTCAGAGCTGCAACCTCATTTGAGTCATCAGTAAATCAACATTAAACTGCAGATAACCAAGAAGTATATGTAACATTAAATTAAATGATGTTATTATCCTTATTAAAGAGGATCTGTTGCTACTACAATTCCATTTCTCTCACCAAGTCCATGCTCAGGGACCGCCATGAAAAGACCCAAAGGTTGTGAAAACCCTATCCAAAATCCTGAAACCTTTCTTTGAGCCTTACCTGGTGCCTCATCATGGTTGCTGCCACTGCCTTCCCTTGATTGAATCTAATAATAATGTATGCTCTCCCCTGCTCCAACCAGCACCTCCTCTATGACCTATTAGAATGGTCAGATACTGGTAATGATATCCATGGGGACTATAAAGAAAATAACAAATCCTCAAAAATCTGTGAAGCAGCACCTACAGGACAAAATTATGATAATGAGGAATGTTACTAAATGCTTTTTGCTTTCAGCTGGAAAAAAAAGATTGTTTAGGAAAGAAAATTCTTGACAAGCAGTTCACACGTGGATTTGGTGGTCGGAGACCTCCAAATAGTGCTTACTCTAGTTCAACTGGCTAAAAGCTACCAGCTACCATAGATGTACCAGGTTATAGTCAGACATAAGTATATAAATGAGATACTGTTTGAACAGCTTGGCTGTAGCTTTCATTTGTTAAGTTTTTACTTCTGTGTTTGTGTTGCTGCATGTGCACACAAATGATGAACATCTATCTTTTTCAGCTTGACCTGTGGAAGCCACCTACCCCTGAAGCTATCCATGCTGGTGGAGAAGTCCATTTGAGAATTCCTTCTTCCCATGTAAACCAAATTAAGGATTCCCTTCTTCAGTACAACATTCCACACAAGTATGTCATTGTAGTTTATATTTTAGGGGAGTAGGAATAATAAATCTATACAATTACAGGAGTATCAATGTTATTTTGCTGTTAGAAGATATTTATGTTGCTTTAAAGGATCTACTCTTACTGCTTCCAACTCTTGCTGCTAAAGATATAAAAACCATTTCGCCTCTGAAAATGAAACCTTTTCAGAAGCTTTAGGGATCTTTTATCTTTTTATCCCTTCCTTCTGCTCATTTTGCTCTTCTAGTACATATTTTTTGCCCTTCATTTGTTCATTGTATGAGCTAGCAAAGGGCAGGGCTGACATGTCTCTTGCTCCAGTACAGTCTGTGATGACTGCAGCCATGTAATAGAGTGCAAAAAGGAGATGACGCTTTGCCCTCCTCCAACCCACCTAGCTTCTCTATGTCATTTTGGATGTACCCATCTGTTCTTAGTAAGGACTCTGGTTATCATTCTGACATCACAGGAAGTTCCAAAATCAGAATTAGAAAAGGTCACACAATTAAAACGAGCAAATTGCAGGACATGCCTCCTGAAGAAGCACAGACAAAACATGCTTAAGTGGGGGGGTGTCTGGAAACTTGTATCAGTATGTTATTTAGTTTATGTGGTCAACTCTGTTAATTATTTATGTTTACAGATCTTTTTTCTCCATAACAAATTGTACTTCCTATTGTCAGCATTTAATATTCCAGGCAATGTAATGCGAAGCTGGAAAAAAATCCAATTTTGCTGAAATTGATGAAAGTGAAAGCTATGTTTTTTAGCTTTCATTTCAAAATATACATTCGCCTTATTCTTCGTGTCAGTATTGTCAGGGAAATATCCCCATATATGTGATGTTGGTCCAAATTAATGTATAGTACGAGCTGCTCGGTGAATCACTCAGACCTTCACAAGTGTTTGAGAGGATTCCAATTTATTTAGGTTGCAGACAGTTTTTATAGGTTCTTGAGACAAAGGAGCCTATTGACCATACCCACATTCCATTAGCCTCTGAAAGATGATCAGTGTCCTTGGGGGGATGGTGCTATTCATAGAGATCTTTTCTATCAATAGAGCCAAAAATCTTTGTATAGATACATGATAGAAGAACAGATTCAAAAATGGATTAGATTCCCTCACAATTCCTCCCTTTTTGAGAATAATTTCAGGTACTGCTCAGGTGGTACATTGACATGTGCTAGTCACACATCCAGGACTTATCTAACCTCTTCACCTGCTTCCCTCCTGAGCATCCTGAACATTATATCACAACACAATTAATTCGGTCCTAATATTAATGGTAGGTTCTCTACACTCTCTTGGCCAAATTGTACATAGGTATAACCACTCCCTCTGTAGAATTAGGTGTATACCTAGGTTGATATCGCACAATCCTTGGTTTCCTTCGCCACAGTTTTACAACAAGCCAGATTACTACTCTTATGCAGATATAAACAAATACACATAACAAAATGATTTGAAATATTGCTTGCAAAACTCCCATGAGCCACCAAAAAATACCCTTAAACCAATTGGCGGGGTTTAAGGATGCGAATGTGTCAGACCACCAGCTGTCCTTATTACTATCATGCTCCTTGAGCCATCTATCTCTAAGATCAGCAATTTTTGCTAAATTTGTCTTAATTTGCATGTTGCCTTGAGGATCGATGTAATGACAACATGTTGGCCCTATGACTTGACACATGCCACCCTGGGACGCAGTGATGTAATCTAAAACTAATGTATGTTGGTTGGTTACCACAATTAACTGTCTCTGGATGACATTTGTCTTATTCACAGCCCCCAAAATCTGAAAAAATTTGTTGATCTAGATAATCTGTGGCTTCTACCAATTTATCCCACATCTGCATTATCATAGGATAAATAAAAAGTGTGCTGAAGATTGTGTTAGCTGTTCCCATCTCCACCACATGTGGGCGTCCGTCTGGTCTAGGAAGATTATCTGCTTTTCTCTTGTGTAATGTGTGCTTGGGAATAAGATTTACATTTACATTGGTATGGGGGACAATAAAAGTGGCAGGAGTAAGGCGAGCCAGTGTACAAACTCCTGTAAAATTGCTAGGAAGCCATTTATAAGCCTGATGGCCACATACAACATATATGTTTTTCGGTACTCCAACGACAGTGCCATTAAAAAGCTCTGCTACCCATCTGACTAGCATGTTCACCTTCAGGATTTCACTCACTTCCTGTTGGAAAAAGGTGTCATTTGAAAGGAAACCTGCAACAAGGTTTTGCAAGGACATGCTAACACAGGGGAGTGTAGAATTAATAGTGGCATCGACTCCTACACATTGAGTGATGTCAGATTTGTTACCATCACACTCTGTATAGTTGGAGTTAGAGAAAAACATTCCTTTTGATCTAATTTGTATACAACTGCAAGGTGTAAAATTGGGATAACAGGCAAGATTAACATTATTTAGAGCCCAAGGAATGACAGTCTGCTCTAACGGTGGACCGCTCCTATTAAATATCATCCACGGCTCTTCCACCCACGCAGCTACAGGTAATGGTACAGTCATCTCCTTATGTTCACTTTCCAGCACAGCTATTACTGTATTGTTACAGATAGAAAATATTTCCTCTAAAGCCACTGGGATAGCTAGATAAGGCATACTGCTAGAGCTGACAGGACTGTGGGTACAAATCCAACAATCTTTGGGTAATACATCATGTCTCATATCTTTTAAAAGGACTTGGTGATGCTTAATGAGCAAATTATCCCAATCCCCTCTCAACATCTCGTTGAAAGTTCTTCCAAGGGGTAATATCAATAGTATCTTAAGTAATATTAACATTTGGAGATACAGATTCATCTTCATGAGCAGCTGGATTCAATACTCTTTTGCAATGGCTGGCGTGAATCCAATTAGGCTTCCCTTGTAACTTCACGGAAGTAGATGTGGTCAGAAGGACTTGAAATGGTCCTTCAAAACGTGGCTCAAGGCTTTTTCTCACGTGTCGCTTCAAGACCACCCAATCTCCAGGTTGTAGATTATGTGATCCTCCTACTGCATCATGGTCTGGAATAGAAGCAAAAACTTGTTTATGCACCATAGCTAGATGTTTTTGCAGGGCTTGGACGTATCCTGTCAATTCTCCATGGTACATATGTAAAACTTGTGGAAAATATAAGACCATTCTAGGAGCAGATCCAAAGAGAATCTCAAAAGGTGAGAGGCCTGTTTTCCTGTTGGGAGTGTACCTTATAGAAAATAAGGCCAAAGGAAGACAATCAACCCAGTTCTTCCCTGTCTCTTCCATGGCTTTCTGAATTTTTAACTTAAGAGTCCCATTTAACCTCTCCACCTTCCCACTACTCTGTGGATGATAGGGGGTATGGAAGGCCTGTTCAATCCCAAGTGCTCCCATTACCTCCCTCATCACCTCCCCTGTAAAGTGGGAACCTCTATCACTCTCTATTGTCTCTGGAATCCCAAATCTTCAGACTAGCTCCCTCATTAACTTCTGTGCTGTGTTTTTTTTTTTTGCTGTGGCTTTTGTCACAGGATAGGCTTCAGGCCACCCAGAAAAGAGGTCCACACACACAAGTACATGTTCATAGCTACTTACCTTTGGTAGCTGTACTTAGCCAATCTGCAACCTCTGGAAGGGGTAAAGTGGCTTCGGAGTGTATATATGAGGGTTTTCACTACTCTCCCTACATTGTACTAAGCATATATAAACATACTTGTGTAAATGGACAGTAGCAAAAGTGAATCTAAGTGATACTCCATACTTATCCACCACGGAGCATATAGAGTCTTAGCCTGGTGAACCATCATAGGGTAAAGGGCCCTTGGCAGACATTGCTTGTCACCTTTTTGCCATAGTCCACCCTCCGCCTCTTGGGCCCTTATTTTGCTCCAATCTTGTTTCTCACCTTCTGGAGCCTGTTTTTGTAAAGTCTGAAGTATAGACAAATCTACTGGGCCAGCGAGGGTCACGGACTGTACTGATCCAGGCTCCTTTCCCCTAGGCTTTCCTAGTAACCAGTATGGTCACTTCATGTGTTAGAGCTTTATAGGTTTTACCTTCTAGGATGGACCTTTATGTAACACTAAGGCCTCTATCAGCTATTTCAAAGTCTCATAGTTGTTGATATACTTACTATATGAAGTTAGGAACCATAAGGAATCCCAAAAGACTCACATTCTTCCCCTCTGCCACTTTGCACCCCTCCATCAGTGCCTTCACCTCCGCCTCCTGTACAGACAGGTAGGTCAGGAGTGGTTCTGCTGCTGTTACCTCATGTTGTGTGACCGCTGCACATCTGATGTAGAATTAACCTCATTCCTGGTTTCTAAAGCCATCTACAAAAAAACTCAAAATGCAGATTAATGATATATTAAAAGGTAACTGGTTCATTAATCATTAAGTTAATAGAAAATTTTAAATACAACCCGTCTACCTCATGTCTCCCCCCTTTGAATCTAGCGAAAATAGTGGAGCTGGATTCAATGTAATACATCATAAAGAGGGCACATTATAACCAAGGTTTCTAGTCATGAAGAGGTGAGATACTATCAGGATAGTCCAAAACTACTACAGAAGCTTTTTATACGTAGGCAGCAGTAGGATACAAAACCAAGAAGGATCCAGGTTGTCATGTGACACACGATCCGCAGCTTCCGGCCTGTGTCCTCTCCTCTGAGGTGCTTGGCTTAAACTTAAATGAGAACAATAGAAAATGAGCAATATACTCCAGAAAAACACAGTATTGGGACCAATGGCGATGTATCAATGCTGTATAATAGGAGACACACAGCATACAAATTCCTTAGATCTTATTATAACCTATACAGTCATACTGGGGGCACATACTTGGGACATATACTGGTGGCACATACTGGGGACACATACTGGGGGACAGTGTTACTGAGTAGAAGCAGCATCACTAGAGACAGTGACGTAGGAGGCTTCTAGGGATGTTATAACTTCTGCCTAAAAAGCTCCTAATAATAATCACCGTCATAGCTGCTAAATAGGACTAATATTGTAGGGATCATAGGGAGCTTTTACTCCTGGTTAAAACAATAAAATTACAGATGTTGCACCGAATCAAACCCAAATCTGCTAAGGACCATGAGGGTTATCAGTAATGAACACACATTCTCATTGTTCCTTTCTTCTCTTAACATTCCAACATGTGCTCCCCCTCCCCCCCCTCCTGTGTTCACTGAGACAAGGGGGGAGGCAGCCCCCTCCTTCTCCCTGTGGTGTCTGTAGTACTACGTGTCCCAGCATACCAAGAGAACAAAGAAAGAATCCAACACACCATTGTAACATCTAAGATCACTCCATCATCCTACACAAATTGCAAAAACTTTTGACCACACCCTTCAGACTTTAGGTGTATTATAAAGTTTTACCCTACATGTCTGATGTTTTTAAACATAAATCACAGGATTTCTCAGGTCCAAGCCTGCAATGAACAATGTCCATAATTGTGTGCTGTGCTTTCCTCACATCTGGTAACTGATGAAATACCACTAGCACTACACGTCATATAGGCAAAACACATAATGCCATAATCTGCAGGACTGTATAAAGGAATAAACTCATAGAATATCTACAGTATCTGGCAAGGGTCAGCTCAGGGAATCCAATTGGGACTGCACAACCGTCCAGGAGCTCTCCCCACAGAAGACCAAAATCCGTAACAAATATGTTACTACCCGGGTTTTTGGACCTTGTAGTTCTGAGAGGTGACTCTTAGATAAGCAGGCACAGTCTCCTACATTTATTCCCTGGGTACTATATCTTAGTTGTCTTCTAAAGTTACAACAATACAGCTAAATACAGCTGAGCGGACTGTGAGATGCAAATCCAAAGATCTTTAGGCAATGCATCATTACCCATACCACTGGTCTACTAAAATATATCAAAGTGAAAAACATCTGCCCCCTACAGGAGAAACATCTGAACGCTACTTCTTTGTCCTGTTGGAGCCCGCACTTTTTCAAATCTAGTCTTGACCGGATATATTCCAGTGTGGGGGTTGGGTCTAGGTGCCACATTGCATGCACATGTCTCCGCCAGTCTGTTTCTTTGTTTCCATACATAAATTCATCCACCATTTTAGGGTGGAGGCAGAAATTTTGTCTTTTGTCTGTCCAACGTTTTTGTCCGTCATCGTCATAACACTCATACAACACACAATTTCTTATGGCTGTTTCTTTATAACCTCCTCTGGTCACTTCCTCTGTAACTTTCTTCTATCCACTTGCAATTTCCATCATATCATTATCATTTAAGAACCTTTCCATTTACCAACATACAAACAACCATCTTTTGATATCCTTGTCCTTTTCCAACATTTTCAGACATCGTTTTACAGCTTCTTTTTTTATCATTCAAGATCCGTACGTCTGGTTTTCCCTCTGAATTGCCTCTCATCCTACCTAGCAATTTTTTCCATCATTTTCCTATATAATATCTCTAGTGCCGGCACACACTCGCAGTCCCCCACTCTTCCTTAGGGCAGTTTTAACCACTAATTCTAAAAAAATTTTTTTTCTTTTTTTTTTTTAACCATTTGCCCGTCAAGAGATGACTGCAGTCCCCTTCCATGAAGCAGCTCTGGAACCTACCACACAAAATAAATTTATAAAGTCCGACTGTCCAAACTCAGTCTACTTTGTCTCAAGCGAATTACGTTCCAAAAAGCAGCTAGTCTAGGGAACTCTTTAGGTAGGGGCGATTCCTGGATGTAACGTTCTTAAAACCAGTACAGTACAGTATCACAATAGCGCTATCAAACACACATGTACAAACTCACACAATACCCATATACACTACCACACATCACATGGAGTTTTCAAATAAACTAACAAGATTCTTTGGACTGGGCAATATAGGCATGCAACTCACCGGATGTGGGAAATCCAAACAAGGAGCGACAGAGCAATTTGTAAGAAAAAAGCTTCTTACCTTTTTGTGCAGCTGCATGATCTGTCTGTCCTGAAAGGATGATCCCTAAATTCTCCGGTAGGCGTCATGCAAACCCAGGTCGCTGTTCGAGCGCCATGTTTTGTCAGGGAAATATCTAGTATATATAGTACGAGCTACTCGGTGAATCACTCAGACCTTCACAAGTGTTTGAGAGGATTCCAATTTATTTAGGTTGCAGACAGTTTTTATAGGTTCTTGAGACAAAGGAGCCTATTGACCATACCCACATTCCATTAGCCTCTGAAAGATGATCAGTGTCCTTGGGGGGATGGTGCTATTCATAGAGATCTTTTCTATCAATAGAGCCAAAAATCTTTGTATAGATACATGATAGAAGAACAGATTCAAAAATGGATTAGATTCCCTCACAGTATGACCACAGAGATATCAATTTTCTATAGGTTTTATTATGTTTTAATACATTTAAATATTTTCATCTTTTGAAGAAAAAATTACTTCATTTCGCCATATTCTGAGGCCAATAACTTTTAATACTTTGATCTATGGAGCCTTTAGACTACTGGCTGTCATAGCAATAAATCAACACCAATGGACTGATGATCCAAGCCAATTTGGTGGCTTTGTACTTGGTTGTTATCCTGAATTCAATCACATGTGTTAGTGGTGGATGCTTTCTGCATTATGCAGCTCAGCCCAAGCGCCCCCTTCATAAATCCTTAACAGCATTGAGACATATAGATCCGTCATGTATAATTTAGTGGTATAACATGTATGTTATATTTTAATATAGATGGTTTCTAGCCAGCTATATATAAGGTATTCATTGTGAGATGACTGAATGTCTGATTAGGTTTCAAGTGACATATACTCTGCAAATATAGATAACTTGTTTCATAAACATACTTTATGAGCTTCAGATATTGTCATAATGAGGGCTGTTACAAATGCAAATCTAGGATAGTAGGCAATAAAGCAATAAATCTACTTTTAAGTAAATCATTAAGGAGTCATAAAAAATGGTAAGCTAAGTGCAAACTATATAAACTTCTTAATGCAACAGCTTTTTTTACTCCTCTCCTCACAAAAGCCAAAACATTTTTTTTATCCATTTAGGGTAGTTTTACATTGGTGTTGTACATCCGTTGTGTTTTGTCTACATTGTGTCTCTATGATGCTTTGGTGTTGTCTCTGTATCCGCAATAAAAATGTAGGTTTAACATTGCTTTGAAAACATAACATCTGGTTTATCAGCCTCATCAATGCCTCATCAGATTTTTGTGGACCATTAGACTTCTATTGGCATCCAAGATCTTCATCTGTGAATAAAATAGGACGTGTTTCATCATTTCAAACATGGATCAGTGAAAAAATAAGCTAATATGAAAACATCAATTGAAAACAATGGCTTTGTGAGGCATCCATGGAAATCACAGACCCACGGATGTGAAAAACAATGCCAATGTGAAACCTCTGGAGTACAAATTCTAAGTGGTGCCATTGAACATTCCATGCAATGTACTGGGAAGTGAAAAAGAATCTAAATTGTGTAAAATTGATAAAAATGCAGTTTCACCATTTACTGGCTATGTTTATTGGCTTTAAGGCTTTTAACCCCTTAGCGCTCTGCGCCGTAGCTGTACTGCACTGAGTCCCACGAATAGCGCTCAGCACAGTATAGCTACTGCGCAGAGACAATGCCGGTTCAGCGCTGCATAGCAGCCGAACCGGCATCGTTAGCCGCGGGATTTCAACGGGCTCCGATCGCGGGTGTTTAACCCGTTAAATGCGGTTTAACATGCCTTCTGGGGGTCTTTACCCCACTATCGCCCCCCCCCCCCCCGCACCGTTTTCGGGGGGGCAATCGCTGTTTTGGCACCTCTGGCGTCCGATCGGGACCCCAGAGAAGCCTGGAGGGATTACCTTTAAGATGGCGTCTGTGACATAGGCTGGCACTGCTAATACCCTGCAATACATTAGTATTGCAGAGTATTATCAAGAACAAGCAATCAGATGATTGCTTGTTCATATCCCATGGTGGATCATGTAAAAAAATGTAAAAAAAAATGTTTTTCAATATAAATCACTAAAAATGCCCATAAGCCCCAAAACATATAAAGAGACATATAACGCTCAAAAAAGTCTAAATCATAACACAAACCCCACATATATAGTATCACCGCGTCCATAACATTCCATAGAATAAAACTAAATAACTATTGAACCCATATGATGAACGCCGTAAAAAAAAAACGTTAAAAACCCACAAAAAATTATGATTTTTACCTATTATATCCCACTAAAAATGCAATAAAAAGTGATCAACAAAACATATGTACTCCAGAATAATACCGTTGCAAAGAACAACATGTCCCGCAAAAAACAAGCCATCAACCAGCTCTGTAGCCAAAAACGTAACAATGTTATGCCACTTGGAAGACGGCGATGCAAAAATTATACATTTTTCCCCACATTAGGGTTTTATTTGGCAAATTTAGTAAAACATAAGAAAAAATATTCATGTCTGGTATCCCCGTAATCGTATCGACCCATAGAATAAAGATAACATGATTATTAGGCTATAAAAAAAAGTAAAAAAAAAGTAAAAAAATCCAGTACAGAATTGATGCTGTAGAATAGGTGATACCAACCCCAAAATGGCAACACTGGAAAAAGCATCTCGTCCCGCAAAAAAAATGCAGTCACATGGCCCAAATAACGGAAAAGCGGAAATTTTATAGCCTTCAAAAGGGGACAACGAGAAAACTAAAATCCTGGCAGCTGCAGGGTGCTCCTTCCCTTCTGCGCCTCGCTGTGCCCCCATAACACAAGTAACGGCCACGTGTTCTCTTTTTATCTTTTGGAAATGTGTAAATTTTAGGGCTAAATGAACGTATAACCGACAAAATTTGACCATTCTAAATTTCACCGCCATTTTGATTCAATTACTATGAAGATCTCAAGGGGTTAACAATCTTTGTAAATGCTGTTTCTGATAGTTTGAGGGGTGCAGATTTGAAAATGGGTTGGTTATATAGGGGGTTTTTGTTGCTAAATAAGTCAAATTTGATTTCAAACAGTATTTATCCCCATAATAGTCAATTCTGAAAATACGGAAAATCGCTATTCGATTTGTAGGCCGCGTGACGTCAAAATAAATTATCCAAACATTTCAAAAATTATGAAAATGTAAAGTAGACAAATGGGAAATGTTATTCTGCAAGTTATTTAGGTGGTAAATCGATCTGCCTGAAAACGCGGTGATTTTGAATTTCGCAAATTTTTCTAAAAATTCATCATTTTTTTCTTTTTTTTGTAAATAAACGCAAAACTTATCAGCCAAAATTTACCACTAAAATGAAGTATAACATGTGGGGAAAAAACAATCTCAGAATCACTTTGATAAGTAAAAGTGTTCAAAAGTTATAACCATATAAAGAGACGCAGGTCAGAATCTAAAAAATGGGACTGAGCCTTAAGCTGTAAAATGGCTGCGTCCTTAAGGGGCTAATGTTTAGGGGCTTTGTGAGTATAAGCAAAGGCCAATAATACATCCTTAACACACTCTGTATAGAGGGGGCTCAGCTAAGTTCCAGATAATCCTCATTAGAGAATCGATTCTAATGAAGTGGAATTTGTTTTGAATTTGACTAATCTGAAGTTTACGGTGATTCATGGGAACAAACCCCCCCCCTTTATTAGAAAAATGGCCACAAGCACAACGTGTTAAATCATGCCATTTCACACTGCATGTGATGTCTCTAGCTTTAGCTGCCTGTAGTCAGTAGCTGATGGAGTGATTTTTGCTCAAAGTCCAGGGTGTCCATTTTGGGGGATCTGTATACCCTAAATTTAAATTCTTTTTTGTTGATAAAGTAGATATCAAGAAATCCGTGTCAAATCAACATAGTTGCTGAAGTGATTTTTTCTCAAAGTCCAGGGTGTCAGTTTTTGGGGTTCTGTTTTTCCCAAATTCAACATTGATCAACCAATATGTCAGACAGAGAGGTGGCAGGTGAAGAAGGACCAGGTCGCGGCACAGGTCGTAGCACAGTAAGGGTACGTCGCAGCAGGGGTGACTATGTGAGGCTAGAACTGCCGGTGTCATCTAACGACAGTGTATTGATAAACTACCCAAAGGTTCTCGATTGGTTGACTAGGTCATCCACTTCCTCCTAAATGACATCTGACAACCCCAGCTAAGAGTTTGAGGGTTCATCAGATAAAACCCTTAGTTTGCATGGCACAGGAGTAGGTCAGTGGCCCTCACCTGACCTCAACCAGCCTCTGTCCTGTTCATTTCTAGCCGCCTGATGCCACACATCTGCTGCCAGTTGCTCCATCTGCCTCCCACCATGTTTACCAGGGACTGGAATTGTCACCCACCTCCACACTCTGTCATTGTGCCACTTTCTGACCTCCTGCTGCTGCTGCTACCACCTCCACACTCATTGTGCCACACCGTGGCCTACTATGTTGCTGCCACCACCAAAATTTGTCAATGTGCCACTCTCTGACCTCATGCTGCTGCTACTGCTGCTGGCCACCTACACACATGTTGATTGTGCCACTCTCTGACCTCCTGCTGCTGCTGACACCTCCACAATCTGTCACTGTGCAACACTGTGGCCTACCATGTTGCTGCCACCACCACAATTTGTCATTGTGCCACTCTCTGGCCTTATGCTGCTGCTACTACTGTCAGACACCTACAAACACTGTGACTGTGCCACTTTCTGACCTCCTCCTGCTGCTGCTGTTGCCACCTGCACGCTTTGTCATTGTGCCATTCTGTGGCCTACCCTCTTGCCGCCACCTCCAGATTTTGTCATTGTGCCACTCTCTGACCTCATGCTGCTGCTACTGCTGCCGCCCACCTACACACATGGTGATTGTGCCACTTTCTGACCTCCTGCTGCTGCCACCTCCACAATCTGTCATTGTGCCACACTGTGGCCTACCTTGTTGCTGCCACCACCAGAATTTGTCATTGTGCCACTCTCTGGCCTCATGCCTCTGCTACTACTGCCAGCCACCTACAAACACTGTGACTGTGCCACTTTCTGACCTTCTGCTGCTGCTGCTGCCACCTGCACACTTTGTCATTGTGCCATTCTGTGGACTACCATCTTGCTGCCACCTCCAGAATTTGTCACTGTGCCACTCTCTGACTTCATGCTGCTGCCGCCACCTCCACACTCTGTCACTCCGTCACTCTGTGGCCTACAATGTTGCTGCCAAATCCAGAATTTGAAGAAATAAAGAAAGGACACGGGTGGCGTCCCTAGTGCAATAGGAAAAATAAGAAGGTAGCGTCGTAACTGAGATATCTGCTCACCTTGAGAAACCTTGTGTCTTATGCGTGACAACAGATATCGTAGGTCCAATGTGGATGGGGTATGCTGCGGGGATCCGGGACTAGGTTGTGCCAGATAGGGAAATTACACGGAAAGTATACTGGCAAAAACTAGGTTGCTTTAAGACGTGCTGCCTGTAGTTAAGTCGATGCAACACAAATTTCTTTTAGGGAGATATTTATTCATATAGAAAGTGGACTACGCGTTTCAGGGGTGGTCTACCCCATTCATCAGGTCCGTAAAAGCACTAGGTAAAAAATGATAGAATATATATACATACAAATATTTTTACAAACAATCAGATACAAAACATTAAGGTTTGTTCACAATTTGATTAAAACAGAGGGTTCATTGAATAAAAATGCATGGGTAGATAAATAAATGCATTAGTAAATAAATAAATGCATGAGTAAATAAATAAATAAATAAGTAGACAGTCATTTCTCTGTATGTGTTGTGGAAGGAGTTAATAAATAAATGGAGATTTTGGATAGGAAGTTAATAGCTGTATTATTGCTTTTAATGGGTGAGGCAGTGGATGGATGTGGAAATAAGGAACGATCGGGACAAGGAGTGTGAAGGTGGGAGTGGGAAAATATGGAAGATTACCTCTGAGTCTGGTGGTCGGGGACCAGCGAGGAGTCGTGTTGTTATTAGGCTGGTTCAGTGGACAGACCGCTGTTGGGAATAAGGGCCTAATGACTTTATGATGATTGGCAAAGGTATAACTGCTGTAATAGCAGTGTTGCGCGGTGGTAGCTTACTTGGTTTAGTACTGCTTTCCTGGTGTACTGCGCGTGGTCCTGAAGGTATCCGGTGGGTGGTAATTAGATTTGGCACTCGGAGAGGGGATATTTAGATGCAGTGATCTGGAACCTCAAAATTATGGGTAGAGGTGGGTAAAAGATGTTTAGGTAGATGTTTGGGAATAATATGATCATGTGGATACAGTGATCTGGAAATTATGGGTTGAGGTGGAGACCTGACATGTGGGCTGTTGTATCCCCTAGTGCAGTGGTGGCGAACCTATGTCACGGGTGCCAGAGGTGGCACTCAGAGCCCTCTAAATGGGCACCCTTGCCATCACCTCAGGGTAGAGTTTCCCAAACAGGACTCAAGGCCTCTTGCAGTCCCAGGCAGACCAGGACCCCAGAAGGAAGCTACAATGATTATCCAAACTTCTTCTCCTTCTTTCTACTGTATTCGTGTCCTCAGGTGCCTACACAATTTAAACCCGTGAAAGAGCAGGGAGTAATAAGTTACTGCTTAAATTGTGAAAGATACATGGGATTTGGTTATAGTTTGGGCACTCAGTGTTTAAAAGGTTTGCCATCACTGCCCTAGTGGGTAAAGGGGCAAGGGATGGATCTGATGGGGACGAGGGGGTAGGGCAAATGGATGAAGGGTGTGTCATCAGATTCTTTCAATCAGTTCATTCAACCTGCTGAAAGTCAGAGTATTAAGTTTGAAAATCCAGGAATTTTCCCTGCAGACTAATTGGTTGAACCTGTCAGGGTGTGGTGTTGGGATTTGTTCGATCAGAGTGAGTTTCAGTAGGGTGGCATCTTTGTTTAATAGGATGCAAAATGGCGAGAAACGCTATGTTGCGTGAGGCCAGAGTTGATCTTGCTCCTGTGGGTGTTCATACGTTCCCTTATACTTTGGGTGGTACGTCCTGAATATTGTAAGAAGCATGGGCATTCCAGAACGTACACAACATACTCCGAACTGCAGTCCATGAAAGAGTGGATGTTGAAAATTTGTAGATCTTGCTTTGAATTCTTTTGTTTTGTTGGACATGATGGCTCAAGTCTTGCACCTGTCTTTGTTGCATTTGTAGCAACCTTTAAGTCCTGGGAAGAAAGTGGGTGTTTTTTTGTTCTTCTCTGTGCATAGTCTGGTGGGGGCTAGAATGTTTTTAAGAGTGGGGGCCCGCCTAAAGGTAAGGTGTGGTTTGGATGGGAGTCCAAAGGGTACGCTGCATAGCCATTTTTTATAGAGTGAGCTTGAGAAGTCCAGAAAACTGTTTACATCAACGCTCTTGAAGAACGTTCTAGTAAACAAATACTCTGTTCGTCTGTGTGGATCAAGAGGTCCAAAAATTCGATCTGTGTTGGGGAAATGTTTACTGTAAGTTCAATTCCCCAGGTGTTCTGGTTGCTCTCGTTTACGAAGTCTCTGGCCTGTTGTTCTGTCCCTCCCTATATAATGAAGAGGTTGTCAATATACCTTTTAAAAAATAGGATAAATATATTTGCATAACTGGAGGCAAATCTGATTCCCATCGCCGTCCCCTTGATCTGTGAGTAGGTGTCTTTCTGGAATCAAAATGTATTATGCTCCAGTAAAAACTGAATACTTTCTAGTATGAATTCTATTTGGGCATGAGGTATAGAAGGATCGGTTGGGAGGATCTGAGCAAACTTCTGCAGTTGGATGTCGATATATTCAGAAAGCTTGGATGTAACAGAATTGATGACAGAAATAATTGGGCAGGAGGGTGGTTTTGTTGGATTTTTGTGAATTTTGGGGAATTAAAAAGGGCTGTGCATGGATTTTTCAGGATTATATAGTACTTTTCCTTTTTTGCCTTTTTCCAACGGTCGGTTGATTAGTGCAGATTAAGGTTTCAGATGTTCTGCTTTAGGGTCATGGGTTAGTTTCTTGTAATTATTTGAGTCTGACAGTATATTCTGGCTTTCCAAAATGTAGTGCCTTTGGTTTATAATGAGTGTGCCGCCCCCTTTATCTGCTGGTTTGATTACTATGGTGGGGTTTTTTGAGAGTTCTTTCATGGCTTTCCTCTCTCTTGGTTGTGGTGTGCAATGTTTTGTTTGGACCGGTCTAGGGATCTGAGGATGGTGGAGACTAAGGTGTAAAATGTCTCAATATGTGGGCCACGGTTGTGAGTAGGGTTAAAGTTGGATTGTGGTTTGAGGTCGGTGTGAATATTTTTTAAAAGGTACATTGACGACCTCTTTATTATATGGGGAGGGATGGAAGAACAGGCCAGAGACTTCGTAAACGAGATAAGAAAACCTGGGGAATTGAACTTACAGTCAACATTTCTCCAAACAGATCACATTTTTGGACCTCTTGATCCACACAGACGAACAGAGTACACAATTGATTACTAGAACGTTCTTCAAGAGTGTTGATGTAAACAGTTTTCTGGACTTCTAAAGCTCACACTATAAAAAATGGTTATGCAAAGTACCCTTTGGACAATACAAAAGAAAACGCCAAAACTGCACGAACCACAGCACCTTTCAGACGCAATCCAAGATTCTCAGGGATTGCTTTATCCAGAAGGGCTATCCATCACAACTTTTAAAAAATGCATATCAGAAAGCGTCAGAAAGGTTTTGTCCCCCCTCAAAAAATGACACACTGTCGGCACACTGTCTTAACCCTGACAACAACCCCCCTCCCCCCCGTGCAGTGACATCTTTCTGCTTTTGTTTAGCGCTATGGCGTCCACCTCCTCATGTCGCCAGTCGTCGGGGGGCTTTGGGGTGACTGCGGCGGCTTGGTGGCTGTGTGCCTGCTGTTGTAGGCCCCCGTTGGGATAAGTTTGCGGTTGTTCTGTCGGCTTTGCAAGCTGCTGCCTCACATCACCGTGCCGGAACCCCGAAGTAACAGCTCTTTCTTAATTCAGCAATGATCTCCTCACTGCAAAATCCAAAGGTGATTACTACTAACTTTTCTGGATTTAGCTGCAGTATTTGATACTGTGGACCACCAGCTCTTCCTCAGAATGCTTCACTCCATTGGCCTGAAGTACACTGTTCTCCATTGGCTTTCTTCCTATCTCACTTTCACGGTCTCCTTTAGTTTATCTATATTTTCTCATCTTCTTCTTACTGTCAGGTTTTTTCAGGCATTAATTCCACGTCCTATTCTCCTCTTTCCCTCTATACTGCCCCCATTAGACTAACTATTAGCAAATTTGGTTTTCAGTACCACTGATTTACACTCAACTATATACTTCTGCAAGAAACATCACCCATGCCTCACTGACGAATAAACAGTGATTGTCTCTCTGCTGTCTTTAACATCATGTCTTCTCTCTACCTGAAACTTAATCTTTCTAAGACTTTCTAAGACTTGTATTTCCACCATCTACTGACTGACCAAACAATGACATCTCCATGTCCATTAGGATATCACCACAACTCCAAGGCAGCAAGTCCTCGGTCTCAGGGTTGTGGTGGACCCATGGGAGGACTGGCCATTAAGTCCATGGGGGGAAATCCCGGTGGGTTGACTGCTCCGGGGCTGCTGCTGGGCCAGTCTCAGGTCGGCGAGGTCGGTCTGAAAATAATAAGCACTGAAACCACCTTTCTGACGCTCTCCCAAAGCTCCGATGCTTTATCCAGTCTGAATGTCAGTGACAGCTCCGAATATGACAGTCACAGAATATGACGTCTGCAAACGGCTGACATTACAGTCTGAGCGTCCGGTCGACAGCAGGAAGCTGTCAATGCCGGCCGGACTGGATAAAGCATCGGAGCTTCAGAAAGTTGAGTACAGTGTTTATTATTTTTATGTGTCGGGCAAGGGACTGGCTGCATAAAGGGGGGCTGGCTGTATACGGAGGGGGGCTGGCTGTATACTGAAGGGGGGCTGGATGGCTGTATACTGAGGTAGGGGCTGGCTGTATACTGAGGGGGAGGCTGGCTGTATACAGAGGGGAGGGCTGGCTGGCTGTATACTGAGGGGGGCTGGCTGTATATGGAGGGAGACAGGCTGGCTGGCTGTTTACTAAGGGGGGGTGGCTATATACTGAGAGGGCAGGTGGCCTATATACCGAGGGGCGGGCTGGCTGTATACCGAGGTAGCAGGTGAGCTGTATACTGATGGGGGGCAGGTGGGCTGTATACTGATGGGGGTAGGTGGGCTGTACACTGGGAGGACTGGCTGGCTGTATACTTGGGGGGAACTGGCTATATACTGGGGGACTAACTAGCTATATATAGGAGGCTATGGGTGTTATATGGCATAGTAGTGGTAGTGGTAATAGTAGTTATATTCTTGTACATAGGGGGCAGTATCATAGTAGTTATATTCTTGTACATAGGGGGCAGTATTATAGTTATATTGTTCTATATTATATTGTATTAAGATTGTACTGGCTTGTTTACTATCACTGACAGTGGTGTCCTGTTGGGACTTAGGCCCCTTCCACAGCACAATTACTGATGTGGCATGGGGGCTGCTACCCGTCTGTGGCCTAATCCAAGATTGTACAGAATTGAAGAATAATGTTCTTTCTTTTTTTCTAAAGTGTAGTTGTTGTTTATCCATCTCTTACATTGTTTTGTGTAGTTGCACTTATTTTGTTTATCGCTGACAGAGACTGTGCACTAACTTTTTTTTGTTCTTTGTAGTGTACTAATTGACAATGTGCAACAACTCGTAGATTCACACAAAGTCAATGAGAAAACCACCACAAAAGTATCCTTGGAAACATATAACTATACTAAATATCACCCAATGGATGAGGTAAGAAAGAAGTTGTGATAATGGAGGAAATCTACCATCAAAATCAAGAATGCTTAACCATGGGCAATTCCTCATAAATCCATGGTCTCCTTCCTTCTAAAATCAACTTTTCATATTATATTGAGCCAGAAGGGCACTGGGGGGGCATTACCAGAGCACCTTGGTGCTGTAGCTTCACAGGCTATTACAGTGTGCAGACTAAGGGTGGTGGGGGGCTCAGGTAAAAAAAAACTGATTGGAGTTCAAATTCATTCATTTTTAAAAAAAAGTAAAGTAAATACTTAATAAAGTAAAAATATTAGTTCTACAGACTTTTATCAGAGAAGAATCCTGCCACAGAACCTCTTCATACACATATCAGCTGCTTCAGAACCTCTTCATACACACCTCAGCTGCTCAGAACCCCTTTCTTTAGACCTTGATTGCTGCAGAGCATTATAATATTTACTCCAGCAGCTGCACCACTTAAAGTGCTACACACATCAGCTTTAACAGAGTCCCATAATACACATCTTAGCAGCTAGACTTGAGGAACCTGTTGAACACCAGATTGAACACGTGCGCCATGCAGGGCGCATGGGCCTTCCCTCCTCGGTGCAGCAAGGACACCATGTTCATCCCCTTGTGACCTTGTTCGCCCAGGCAAATCAGGTGTAGAACTGTGTGATACCGCTGTGCCCTGCACATGCGGTATGATGGAACAGCACTTAGACTTGTGGAGGCTGAGGTGGTGGAGGAGAAGGAAAGGAAGCAGTCACTGGCACAGGAGCAGCAGTTTGACAACATGGAGGAGCAAGTGGCGTCTCTTGTTCAAGTTGTTGGTGTGGCTGGGAGGAAAGCACATTCACCCAGTTTGCCGTAAAGGACATGTACTGGCCCTGCCTGTAGTTACATCTCCACATGTCCGCTCTTCTGTGCACCTTGGAAGAAACCGATAAGCTCAAGGACTGGCCCACCTTCTGTTCTACTTATTTGTGAAGGGCTGGTACTGCCTTTTTGGAAAAGAAATCATGGCTTGGAACTCTCCACCTCAGTTTGGCATAAGCCATTAGTTCTCTGAAGGGTGCAGAGTCCACGACTTGGAAAGGGAGGGACTGCAGTACCAAAAATTGCATAGCAGCATGGTCAGCTTCTGCACCTTAGGATGGCTGGACGCATACAGTTGTCTCTTTGTAAACAACCCCTTCAACGACTGCTGCCGCCATGCATAGTGAGGAGCAGGAGCATCTGGACCGGGAGTTGATGTCAAAGACAAACAGCTCCCTTCGGTAGAGGTGCTGGAGCCTTGACTGGCTGAAATCGCATGTGTGCCACTAGGGGTCGGCACTGCTGCTGCGGCAGCAGGATGGACCACCACATCGGAGCCACATTCTCACAGGCCATTGGATGGTGACACCACCTGTGTAGCCGGAGGGCTGTGGTGTCAACGTTAGCTACCTGGCCACGCTTTACCTTCAGCTCGCCGATTCTACATATACACACGCTCGGCTCCTCTTGTCTCTTAACAAAAAACTGCCACACTGCCAAGGCGGTGATTTTATTACCAAAACTCTGCACTGAGTGATTACTAACGCCGCTGCCTCGCAGAGTCCCTCTGGCCCTTCTCACTTGGACCTATGAAGCGGGGTTTGTACCCTGCGGCCATTTGGCTCCAGTCCTCGAACTGCTGCCACCCTGCTGACTCACGGCCACAGTAGAGACTTGCTGCCTGTTTCACTGCCTAACACGCAAGCTGACACCCTCTTCTCCCAATGATGATGATGAATAAATGGCTTCACCTGGCTCCCAAGTGCGATCGTCTACATCATCCTCGATTTGTGTTTCCCCTGGCACTGCTATTCCCCTCAGCGGTCTCAGTATGACAGCCTGACTACTTGCAAGTGCAACATAACCTCCCATGCCATTCACCACATCTCTACTTTCCCGCCTACTACACAAAGCAGCGGATGTCTGCCCCACCTCTTCACTGCCAAGCAGCTGCTGACTGTCCTCAAGGAATTCATCCTCGCTGTATAGTGGCGCTGAGCCCAGACCTCCTAGTAGATCTCTGGTTGAGTGAAATGAACAGGACAGAGGCTGGAATTTGGGAGGAAGTGGATGACCTAGGAAACCAATTGATGACCTTTCGGTTGTTTATAAAGACACTGCCGTTAGATGACACCGGCAGTTCTGGCCTAACAGAGTCACGATTTCCCCTTACTGTGCTGCGACCTATGTCTGCTCCACCTGCCACCTCTCTGTCTGACATATTGGTTAATCAATGACACGGATCTACTTTACCAAAAAAAATTGGGGCACCCTGAAACTGGAGCAAAAATCACTGCAGCAACTACGTGGAATTTATGCAGATTTCTTGCTGTTAACTTCAGCAACAAAAAGGACCAGCAATTTGGGGTATACAGATCCCCCAAAATAAACACCCTGGAATTGGAGAAAAAATCACTGCTGCAACTTCGTGGAATTTATTCAGATTTCTTGCAATTAACTTCAGCAACAAAAAACAACAGCAATTCAGGGTATACAGATCCCCCAAAACAGACACCCTAGGATTGGAGCAAAAATCACTGCTGCAACTACGTGGATTTTACTCTGATTTCTTGCTATTAACGTCAGTAACAAAAAAGACCAGCAATTTGGGGTATACAGATCCCCAAAGCAAAAATCACTAAAGCAGAGTAGAGTACAAACTGCTGGAAGCTACCGACAGCACATGCAGTGTGAAATGCAGAGATTGGAAATGGCTGCCTGTTTTTTTAGGGCTGTGACATCACTTAAGCCTGCCTGAGTTGCACTCCTTCCCAGAGTTCTCTGCCTCATGAAACACTCTGTGCTCACGCCCATTTAGCTAATCAAGTGGAAAAAAAAATAAACTTTGTTCCCACAAATCACCATAAACTGAATTCTAACTGAATTCAGATTCATTAGAATCGATTCGCCCATCTCTACCCATAATACACACCTCAGCTGCTGAAGAACCTCTTAAATCACTCCTTTCCTTAACACCCTATCAGAACATACTCCTGTGTCTTCCATTGCACATATGTAGTTTTTTCGCTTCACACCACTGCTCCCCTCACTTGAGGGCATTGACAGCTCCTATTTAACTGCCACTCCCACTTTGTGCTTAAACTTGTGCGGCGATCCCTCCTAAGCCACACCCATAATAATCATATTCATAATAATAATAATCATCACCTCCATAATAATATTTTTATTATTATTATGAAGAGGATTATTATTATTATTAATAATAATAATCATCTCAATAACAAAAAATATTAACTACATTTTTGCCTAGCCCGGGATTTGAATCCGAACTCCACCTGCATACAATCGAGATAGAGATCTTGTAGGCTATAGTCTTAGTGGTTGTCTATGGGAGGATTTTATGTGAGAGTGAGAGTTTAAGACACAGGCTCCATACACTGGTATATAGAGATACAATAATAATCTCTGAGAAAATGTAATTATTGTTATTTTTATTATTATTATTTTTATTATTATTATTATGGAGACTATCATTATTAGTAGTAGTAGTACAAAAATAATCGTCTCAATAATAATAATAAGTCATCTTAATAATTACAATGATAATCTCTGAGATCCCTCTCCATATACCAGTGCATTAGGCCTATGTCACAGTGTATAAGTGAAGGTCTTGGTCACATAAAATCCTTCCATAGACAATTAAGCCTATAGCTTAGTGGATAGAGGCTCTGTCTCTTTATGGCAGGTGGAGTGTGGAGATTGTAGGTTAAAATCCAAGGCTTGGCAAAAATGTATTTAATTGAATTAAATAAAGGCCTTGTGTCTGGGGAAACCCTGGGAGATGTACAGACCATATATGGACAGAAGGTGATATGAACCTGATGATGTTGTCCCTGCGCTAACCCGACACATATCTCTAAAGGATTCCCTGCCCGATGTCTGTAGAAGTCATTCAGTACTGCAAGTTCTGGCTTTAAAAGTATACTAGGCGCGACATAGTGACGGGACAACCCCAGCCAGTGCAGGACATGGAGGGAATATCCGGGACAATATCCCAGCTGCCCATGACGGCAGGACAGAGGTGAAAAACTGGCACTGTCAAATCCAAGACGGTTTGGAGCTATGGAAATGTGAGCTAGTGAAACAGCCTGTGAAGCTACAGCATGGAGGGGCTCTGGGGTTGTGTTACTGCAGTCCATTAGCATAATTTGGAGCTACTGAGCATGGATTTATGAGTAAGTTTATGACAAGGATGAAATATGAACAAAAAAGATTGTAAACATAGAAACTAGAATATTCTCGACAATGCTGCATTGCAGTTAATTTTCTTTAATCATTTTTATTGATTTTTATAATTATAAATATACACAGAAGCATATTATATTATTTACATACACATCATATCATCACCAGATGTGTTATAGTAGTTTTGGAGTAGTCTTGCTGTTATTTGTTGGAATCTGCTCTGGAGAGATCTGGGTACATTCTATTGATTATGATGCCTAAAATTAGTACAAGGTACATGAACAAAGAACAATCAAATTAAATTATTCTATAGCCACTGTAGGTAATTTTACACATTTTCTCTTACCTGTAGATTTATGAATGGATGGAGCAAATTAAACAGCGACATGGTGATGTGGTGACAAAGCATTATTTGGGACAGACCTATGAACGTCGATCGATATACTATTTCAGAGTAAGTTTACAATATCTACAGAAATATTGTCACTGAACCATAACACTGGAGAACACTCATTTTGGGGACAACTTAAAGGTTGGAACTATTTTTAAGTATGTTTGTGCTCCTGAATCTGTAAATTACACCAGTTTTCCCCTAACAGCTCCACCTTTGGAAATCTTGTATTGCCACCTTATGATGTATACGCTGCTCAAACTAGTCATCACTTAATATATTGTACTAAAGGAATTTTGGAAATAAATGTTAACTAATTAATAAATGTCATATTGCTGCTGAAACCAGTGGTCACTCAATATTGTGGTAAAGAAATTTTGAAAATATATGTCCAAAGGTAATCAGCCATAAGAACCATGAGAGCCATAGTCATAAGAACAAGGTACTCGTTCCATCAACATCTCAAACTAGAGCTGCTAGAGAGAAATGGAAAGTATTTTCAGAATCAGCAGCTCAAAAATACCCCAAAATTGGGTGAAAAACTATTTTTATATGTCCCCCAGTGTTATTATAGAGAAAACAGTAAATTCAACATTTCATGTATGATATTAAGTATAATTAAATATACATTCTAAAGTCTTATGATTGATTTTTCTATATTTACAGATTGGATATCCATCAGATAAAAAGAAGAAAATTATGTTTGTAGACTGTGGATTTCATGCTAGGGAATGGATTTCTGTTGCTTTTTGTCAGTGGTTTGTGAATGAGGTAAAATTATTTTGCTTATATTAAATTAATATATACTACTATATATACAGTAATAGTGTTTATTACTAGAGATGAGCGAACATACTCGTCCGAGCTTGATGCTCGATCGAGCATTAGCGTACTCGTAACTGCTCGTTGCTCGGACGAGTATTTCGCCCGCTCGAGAAAATGGCAGCTCCCGCCGTTTTGCTTTTTGGCGGCCAGAAACAGAGCCAATCACAAGCCAGGAGACTCTGCACTCCACCCAGCATGACGTGGTACCCTTACACGTAGATAGCAGTGGTTGGCTGGCCAGATCAGGTGACCCTGGGATAGACTAGCCGCTGCCCGCGCTGCTCGGATCATTCTCTGTCTGGATGCCGCTAGGGAGAGAGCTGCTGCTGCTCAGGGAAAGCGTTAGGGTGTTCTATTAGCTTACTGTTAGGCAGGAGTGATTCTAAAAGAACCCAACAGCCCTTCTTAGGGCTACAATAACGTTATAATTTTTTTTTTTTTTTATTTGCAGCTAGTACCATATTGTGAGGAATTAGCAGGGGGACTTGCTACAGTTGTGTTTAGCTCTTAGTGACACACATATCCACCTCAAACACCAAAGTGGGAAAATTTATTAGGGGTTTGAGTAGAATTAGGCACAGTCTGCCAGTTTCTTTTTATTTTACGTTTATTTTTTTCATAACTCAGCGTCATCTCATCTGGCATAGTAGTGTGCTGTAATACTTGGATAGAAAATAGCCATAGGAGAATACAAACGTCTTAATTACGCCTACAGTAGCGTTATATATATTTGATTTCTGGTTGATCTGCTGGTGGCTGTACTTGCTGCAGTGCATCTACTATCAAATTGGGAGCAATTTGGAGTCAGACTTGCGACCACTGTGTTTTAGTGACGCACATATCCATCGCAAAGACCGAAGTGGGAAAATTTATTAGGGCCCGGGGTTGTATTTCAATTAGGCACAGTCTGCCAGTTTCTTTTTATTTTACGTTTATTTTTTTCATAACTCAGCGTCATCTCATCTGGCATAGTAGTGTGCTGTAATACTTGGCTAGAAAATAGCCATAGGAGAATACAAACGTCTTAATTACGCCTACAGTTGCGTTATATATATTTGATTTCTGGTTGATCTGCTGGTGGCTGTACTTGCTGCAGTGCATCTACTATCAAATTGGGAGCAATTTGGAGTCAGACTTGCGACCACTGTGTTTTAGTGACGCACATATCCATCGCAAAGACCGAAGTGGGAAAATTTATTAGGGCCCGGGGTTGTATTTCAGTTAGGCACAGTCTGCCAGTTTCTTTTTTTTTTACGTTTATTTTTTTCATAACTCAGCGTCATCTCATCTGGCATAGTAGTGTGCTGTAATACTTGGCTAGAAAATAGCCATAGGAGAATACAAACGTCTTAATTACGCCTACAGTAGCGTTATATATATTTGATTTCTGGTTGATCTGCTGGTGGCTGTACTTGCTGCAGTGCATCTACTATCAAATTGGGAGCAATTTGGAGTCAGACTTGCGACCACTGTGTTTTAGTGACGCACATATCCATCGCAAAGACCGAAGTGGGAAAATTTATTAGGGCCCGGGGTTGTATTTCAATTAGGCACAGTCTGCCAGTTTCTTTTTATTTTACGTTTATTTTTTTCATAACTCAGCGTCATCTCATCTGGCATAGTAGTGTGCCAAAATACTTGGCTAGAAAATAGCCATAGGAGAATACAAACGTCTTAATTACGCCTACAGTAGCGTTATATATATTTGATTTCTGGTTGATCTGCTGGTGGCTGTACTTGCTGCAGTGCATCTACTATCAAATTGGGAGCAATTTGGAGTCAGACTTGCGACCACTGTGTTTTAGTGACGCACATATCCATCGCAAAGACCGAAGTGGGAAAATTTATTAGGGCCCGGGGTTGTATTTCAACTAGGCACAGTCTGCCATTTCCTTTTTTATTTTACGTTTATTTTTTTCATAACTCAGCGTCATCTCATCTGGCATAGTAGTGTGCTGTAATACTTGGCTAGAAAATAGCCATAGCAATAGGATAGCATCGTTTGGTTTTAAAAACTAAAAAACACAAAAAAAAAACAAAAAAAAAACAAAAAAGTTAAAAAAAAAATACAAGTTATAACTCTCATTTTCAAAATGTTTAACCCGAGGGCTAGGGGTAGAGGACGAGGGCGGGGACGTGGGCGTCCAACTACTGCAGGGGTCAGAGTCCGTGGTCCTGGGCGGGGTGAGACACCACCTGCTTATGAGGGAGCAGGGGAACGCCGCAGAGCTACACTCCCTAGGTTCATGTCTGAAGTTACTGGGAATCGTGGTAGAGCACTGTTGAGGCCAGAACAGTGCGAACAGGTGATGTCGTGGATTGCCGACAATGCTTCGAGCAATTTGTCCACCAGTCAGTCTTCCACGCAGTCCACCCATGTCACCGAAATCGGCACTCCTCCAGCTCCTGCACCTCAGCCTCCTCCCCCCCAGTCTGCCCCCTCCCAGCAAAATTTGCCATTTGAACCGGCATACTCTGAGGAACTGTTTTCTGGACCCTTCCCACAGTCACAAACCACTTGTCCGGTTGCTGATGAGCAATTTTCCGATGCCCAGGTTTTCCACCAGTCGCAGTCTGTGGGTGATGATGACCTTGTTGACGTAGTGGAAGAAGTGTGTAAAGAGGTGTCCGACGATGAGGAGACACGGTTGTCAGACAGTGGGGAAGTTGTTGTCAGGGCAGGAAGTCCGAGGGGGGAGCAGACTGAGGGATCGGAGGATGATGAGGTGACAGACCCAAGCTGGGTTGAGAGGCCGGGTGAACACAGTGCTTCTGAGACGGAGGAGAGTCCTCGACCAGAACAGGTTGGAAGAGGCAGTGGTGGGGCCAGACGGAGAGGCAGGTCCAGTGAAGCTCCCGTGGCGAGGGCTCCTGCGGCGAGGGCTAGATTTTCAGAAGTCTGGAGGTTCTTTAAGGAAACACCGGATGACCGACGGACTGTGGTGTGCCACATTTGCCAAACCAGGATCAGCAGGGGTTCCACCACTACTAGCTTAACTACCACCAGTATGCGCAGGCATATGAATGCTAAACACCCCACTCAGTGGCAACAAGCGCGTTCACCTCCGGCCGTGCACACCACTGCTCCTTCCCCTGTGTCAGCTGATAGTCAGCCCCCTGCCCAGGACCCTGCCACAAAAACCCCATCGTCACCTCCACGATCCTCCACAGCATCCACCAGCGTTCAGCTCTCCATACCCCAGACGCTGGAGCGGAAACGCAAATATAGTGCAACCCACCCGCACGCCCAAGCCCTTAATGTGCACATCTCCAGATTGCTAAGCCTGGAGATGCTGCCCTATAGGCTAGTAGAGACCGAGGCCTTTCGCAGCCTCATGGCGGCGGCCGCCCCTCGGTATTCGGTCCCCAGCCGCCACTACTTTTCCCGATGTGCCGTCCCAGCCCTGCACCAGCACGTGTCAGACAACATAATCCGTGCCCTGACCAACGCCGTTTCTGACAAGGTCCACCTGACCACGGACACGTGGACGAGTGCTGCCGGGCAGGGCCACTATATATCTCTGACGGCACATTGGGTTAACTTGGTGGAGGCTGGGACCGAGTGTGACCCTGCGGCTGGTCATATACTGCCGACGCCGAGGATTGCGGGGCCTACCTCGGTCCAGGTGTTTGAGGCCTACTATGCCTCCTCCTCCTCCCACCCCTCCTCCACCTCCTCCTCCGAACGACCATCCGTGGGCATGGCGCCATCAGTCGGTAGCTCTAGGCACAGCAGCAGTGCCGTCGCTAAGCGACAGCAGGCGGTGCTCAAACTGCTGAGCCTAGGCGATAAAAGGCACACCGCCCAAGAACTATTACAGGGCATCACGGCGCAGACTGATCTGTGGCTGGCACCGCTGAACCTGAAGCCAGGCATGGTTGTGTGTGACAACGGCCGTAACCTGGTGGCGGCTCTGCAACTCGGCAGACTGACACATGTGCCATGCCTGGCCCATGTGTTAAATCTGATAGTTCAGCGTTTCCTCAAGACATACCCCAATCTGTCTGATTTGCTCACGAAGGTGCGCCGCATCTGTGCGCATTTCAGGAAGTCCAGCACAGATGCTGCCACTCTCAGGGCAGCGCAGCGCCGCCTCCAACTGCCCGCTCACCGACTGTTGTGCGACGTGCCCACGAGGTGGAATTCAACACTGACCATGTTATCCAGAGTTTACCAGCAGCGCCGAGCGATTGTAGACTGCCAGATGTCAACTTCCACCAGAACTGGTAGTCAGGTCAGTCAGCTTCCTCAAGTCTACAATGAGGAGTGGACGTGGATGTCTGATATCTGTCAGGTGCTGAGTAACTTTGAGGAGTCAACACAGATGGTCAGTGGCGATGCCGCCATCATCAGCCTCACCATCCCGCTGCTTGGCCTGTTGAAAAACTCTCTGGTCAGCATGAAGTCGGAAGCTTTGCGCTCGTCACAAGAGACAGGGGAAGAAGATTCCCTTGTTAATAGCCAAAGCACCCTTAGGTCTGTTTCTCAGCGCATATCGGAGGAGGTGGAGGTGGAGGAGGATGAGGAGGAAGAGGAGGAGAATGTTGGCGAGACACAAGTGGGGACCATTGTTGAGTCCTACACTGTTGAGCGTGTATGGGCAGAAGAAGAGGAGTTGGAGGAGTTGGAGGAGGAGGAAATGGACAGTCAGGCCAGTGAGGGGAGTGAATTCTTACGCGTTGGTACTCTGGCGCATATGGCAGATTTCATGCTAGGCTGCCTATCCCGTGACCCTCGCGTTCAAAGAATTTATTCCAGCACCGATTACTGGGTGTTCACTCTCCTGGACCCACGGTACAAGCAAAATCTTTCCACTCTCATCCCTGGAGAGGAAAGGAGTGTGAGAATGCATGAATACCAGCAGGCCCTGGTGCACAAGCTGAAACAGTATTTCCCTTCTGACAGCGCTAGCGGCAGAGTGCGTAGTTCTGCGGGACAAGTAGCGAGGGAGAGTAGGCGAGCAGGCAGCTTGTCCAGCACTGGCAAGGGTACGCTTTACAAGGCTTTTGCCAGCCTTATGTCACCCCAGCAAGACACTGTCACCTGTCCCCAGTCTCGGCACAGTAGGGCTGATCTTTACAGAAAGATGGTGAGGGAGTACGTAGCTGTCCATACCATCGTCCTAAATGATCACACAGCTCCCTACAACTACTGGGTTTCAAAGCTGGACATGTGGCACGAACTGGCGCTCTACGCCTTGGAGGTTCTTGCCTGCCCTGCCGCTAGCGTCTTGTCAGAGCGGGTTTTCAGTGCAGCTGGTGGCATCATCACCGATAAGCGTACACGCCTGTCGACTGACAGCACTGACAGGCTGACGCTTATCAAGATGAATAAAGAATGGATTTCTCCTAATTTCAAATCTCCAGCAGGTGAAGGAAGCTCAACCTGAATAATTTATCCACTCCTCCTCCTCCTCATTTTCCTCCTTCTCCTCCTCTTTCTACAGTAAAGCAGAGGAAACTGGCTGTTTTTTGACAGGGCCCACTGGCTCTAGGTATAGTACTTTATGCATTTAATTTTTCTGGAGGGCTACCGACACGGTCCTCTGTTTTAAACAATTTTTGGGAGTGCCACATACAGGCACTCAATCTATTCAATTTTTCTGGAGGGCCACCTTTCCGGTTCTCTGTTTTAAACAATTTTTTGGGACTGCCACATACAGGCACTCAATCTATTCCATTTTTCTGGAGGGCCACCTACCTGCTCCTCTGGTTTAAAAACTTTTTTGGACTGCCACATACAGGCACTCAATCTATTCCATTTTTCTGAAGGGCCACCTACCTGCTCCTCTGGTTTAAAAACTTTTTTGGACTGCCACATACAGGCACTCAATCTATTCCATTTTTCTGGAGGGCCACCTACCTGCTCCTCTGGTTTGAAAAATTTTTTGGACTGCCACATACAGGCACTCAATCTATTCCATTTTTCTGGAGGGCCACCTACCTGCTCCTCTGGTTTGAAAAATTTTTTGGACTGCCACATACAGGCACTCAATCTATTCCATTTTTCTGGAGGGCCACCTACCTGCTCCTCTGGTTTGAAAAATTTTTTGGACTGCCACATACAGGCACTATCCAAATTGAATTGTCTCCATAGCAGCCTCCACACGTTGTCTCCATTGCTACCTCCAAAAGTCGTCCATATAGCTGCCTCCATACATCGTCCCTTTATCAAACGAGGTTTGTCAGGCCGAAATTTGGGTTGTTTTCATGGATTCCACATCAAAGTTGTTAACTTTGTCGCCACCCTGCTGTGTTATCCACAAAATACACTGGCAAACTTTTACCATTTACGGATATTATTTCAGCGCTTCTTGCGCATCTGTTTACATTCCCCTCACCCGCCATATCCTAAACTTATAAGAACGCTACTACACTTGATCTTATACAAAAGGTTCTTAGAAGTGCTGTTTGGGGAGTAGCCTAGAGACAGGGGCTTGGATTGGCGAAAGCTCGCCTAGCAGCGGAGCGCCAGCTCCATGCGCATCATGCGCTTCTTGCGCATCTGTTTACATTCCCCTCACCCGCCATATCCCAAACTTATAAGAACGCTACTACACTTAACTTGGTGCAGGCTGGGACCGAGTCTGACCCTGGGGCTGGTCATATACTGCCGACGCAGAGGATTGCGGGGCCTACCTCGGTCCAGGTCTCAAAGGCCTACTATACCTCCAAATCCTCCCACCCCTCCTCCACCTCCTCCTCCTCCGAATTACCATCCGTGGGCATGGCGCCATCAGTCGGTAGCTCTAGGCACAGCAGCAGTGCCGTTGCTAAGCGACAGCAGGCGGTGCTCAAACTGCTGAGCCTAGGTGATAAAAGGCACACCGCCCAAGAGCTATTGCAGGGCATTCCACATCAAACTTGTTAACTTTGTCGCCACCCTGCTGTGTAAGCCACAAAATATACTGGAAAACTTTTTTCATTTACGGATATTATTTCAGCGCTTCTTGCGCAGATGTTTACATTCCCCTCACCCGCCATATCCCAAACTTATAAGAACGCTACTACACTTGATCTTATCCGAAAGGTTCTTAGAAGTGCTGTTTGGGGAGTAGCCTAGAGACAGGGGCTTGGATTGGCGAAAGCTCGCCTGGCAGCGGAGCGCCAGCTCCATGCCAAGAACCAACTAACATAGTTTTAACTGCAGCACCTTTAATCTACTACTAGTTCACTGCCTCCATACATCGTCCCCTTATCAAACGAGCTGTGTCAGGCAGAATTTTGGATTGTTTTCATGGCTTCCATGTTAACTTTGTCGCCACCCTGCTGTGTAATCCACAAAATATACTGGCAAACTTTTATCATGTACCAATATTATTTGAGCGCTTCTTGCTCACCTCCTTTGGTTCCTCTCTGCTACCCATTGGTTTGAAGCCTGAGTCCATTTAGGGTATGTCGCCATGCCACTCTCTAGCCTTCCGCTGCTGCCGCTGCCTCTGCATGCCGTCCCCTATAGTGTCAGGGTCAATTATTGGATGTTTTAGATGCTATCTAGCTTCATTCTGTCACTCTGTCATGGCCATGCTGTTGCCCATAATTTTGGCATAATGGTGCATTTAAGCAGCCTCAGAGGCATCCATGCATGCTGCCCCTGCTGTTTCCTGTCCATTTCCGTGGTGTTTCCATCCTTTTCTGAGGTTCCCAGGTGTTTGGCCAAGCTTCCCTGTGCAGAGCCTTGGTCCCCTTGAAAAATGCTCGAGTCTCCCATTGACTTCAATGGGGCTCGTTACTCGAAACGAGCACTCGAGCATCGGGAAAAGTTCGTCTCGAATAACGAGTACCCGAGCATTTTAGTGCTCGCTCATCTCTATTTATTACATGTCACCATTATTTTGGACTGTATATAATCTGGCATGTTTCTGTTGCTATTTTATCCTCTTAGCACACCATGCTGATCACTATAAGACCCCGGCCAGATTTGGCAATGTTTAACAATTTATGTGTTGCAATTCTTACCTCATAATCCCCCCATAACCCCAGATTTGAGTGTGTCCTTCATCGCTATGGCATCCGGGGCTGCCAGCAGTAGCTGCATGTAGGATAATGCCATAGCCATAACCTATCAGTGTCAGCCTATGCCTATTATGATCTTTGCATATCCAACCTAAAATTTAAAAGTGGCTAAAAAGTGATCAAAAAGTCATGTTTACTCCAACATGAAACAAATGAAATCTATCTCTGATTGGTGGCCATGGACAACTTGAGCCCTGCTACATACACAAAGAGAGCTCTGTCACATGACCTCCTCCTCTGTGAGCAGAGAGCAACAGCCCCTCCCTTCCCATGAAACTGTCAGAAATCATCAAATAAACAAACTATGGACTCATAGGGCTTATCAGTAGAGGCAGGGGTAGGAGCCACTGCAGCACTGATATAATCTGAGGGCTATAGCAAAGAAAATGCTGGATATAGGTGACACAGATAATAGACAAAGTTGTTTTTCATCCCGAGAGCTATTGTTTTGTGGAAAAAAAAACCTTCACAGTTACTCTTTAACCCCTTCACCCATACGGGTATGGCATAGAGGTGCGGGGGTGTACGAAGAGGGCTCACAGGCCAAGCCCTCTTCATATACAGGTGGGGTTTATTGCATATTACAGCAAACCCCCTACTCTAATACCGCCGGTCAGTGCTTGCACCCATCGCGCATATTCACTTTTCCGATGCCGCAAGCAAAGCTGAAGGTGGCATTTAAAAGACATTGGCACGTGTGCCGTCATTGGGGGGGTGGCAACTGGTTGCCATGACAGCTTCAGGTCTTCATCAGACCCGAGGTTGTCTGATATTTGCAGTTTCATTACAATGAGCCAGTGGAGAAAGTGGAGAGCGAGAAATGAGCTAAAAAACCCTGCGTCCTTAAGGGGTTAAAATTAAATTTTTTAATGGGGGTGGGGTAGAGGGTGTATTTAGTTGTGAAACTTCTGGTTACAGGTTCCCTTTATATGTTAAAAAAAATCCAAATCTAGGGAGAGTCTTTTTGATTAGTATACACAGTAAGTAATTTTTTTTTACAATTCCAAATGTGTGCTTTCTTTCCTCATAGTTAACATGTCTAGATCAAGACAATAGTGTATGGTATTATTTTACTACAAAATGATGAGTGCAGCTTTACAAGGGTTTTACTAGTATGTTATGATAGCTTTTATATTGGTTGCATGAGAGTGTTGGTCCTTAACTCGTTCACAACTGGGCGAGGTATGCCTGCAAAAAGGGGTGTATGGAGAGGGCTGGCACCTGCTGTTAACGGCTGTGGGGGTGCTGCATATGGTGCTTCCATCTTGAATGGCCATTTGATGCCAATGTGATGGCATTGGAGGGTACTGATTGGCTGTCATGACAAACAGTGCCGCCATCTTAGATTGCTGACTAATCAGAGGGTGCCGATTGGTGGCAATGGCAGCTGGGAGCTATAAATTTGCTATCTCTGCGTTATACTGAGCCAAAGAATAAAGGAAAGGTGTCATTTTCACTGTGCACTGAAATTTTTTTCGAGCTTCCCAGTACATGGCACAGAATATACATTTTTTAAAGATTACAAAGCTATATGAGGGCTTGTTAACTGCAAAATCAAAAAGATACAGCTTTTGGTAGGAGTTAAAAACTAAAAAGAATACCTAAAAAAAACCTTGGTTTTGAATGGGGTTAACCAAATTAATGCAAAGATAAAGTGTACAGCAATATGGACTTATTCTGTAGTGCGTGATTTCCTCCCAGCTTTAGATCTCACCACGATCACTGATTCACTGATTCAAGATTACTAGATTTTCTCCTACTTTTTTACATTCCACAGATTGTTTCCACTCACCGAAGCAACACAGTGCTAAACAATGTCCTCAAAGAAGTGGACCTCTATATTGTACCAATATTTAATGTTGATGGCTATATATACACATGGACAACGGTAAGAGAATTACATGGTATTCATTGCAAAAGAAGTGTCAGTTTTCCATAATATTAGATATATTTATTAGAGTGAAATGCCTCAATAGTTCAATGCCTGCTAAACTGCTTAATTCACTTCTCAGATTTGTCTTTAGTGAACACTAAAAAAAGTACACACCTGATTCCATTTTGCTGACAAACACAACTCTTTCAAAAAATTTAAAACTTTTACCTAATGTGTACCACATATAACACAATAAAAAGTTATTAAAAACATATCAATACAAAAATGGTACTTTTCTAAAGGCCACTTTTTTGTAAATACGCAACGCTTATCAGCAAAAATTAACGACTAACATAATTTACAAAAAAAAAAGTCTCAAAATCACTTTAGTTAAAATATTCAAAGGTTATTATAACCATATAAAACAATGCATATCAGATTACAAAAAATGGGGCTGAGCCTTAACCCCTTATCACCGACACTAGTTTTCAGCTCAAAGACCAGACTCGATTTTTCGAAATCTGACATGTCTCACGATAATTGGTTATAACTTCAGAACTCTTTAATATATCCCGGTGATTTTGAGAATGTTTTCTCATGACACATTGTACTTCATGTTAGTTATAAAATTTAAGTAATAAGTTTTGCGATTCGTTCTGAAAAAAAGTGAAAATTTGGCAAACGTTTGTAAAAATTCTTCATTTTCCAAGTTTGAAATGTTCTGCTTTCCAGACAGGAAGTAAAACTACCCAAAAAGCTTGATAATTAACATTTACGGAATGTCTGCTTTATGTTGGGATGATATTTTTTTGCATCCTCTCACTTTTCTGGGATGTTATAAGGTGCAGAACTTTAGGTGTGATTATTCTCATTTTCATGAAAATTGCCAAAACTCACATTTTGAGGGAAAACTCAGCTTCCAAGTGATTTGAAAGGCCTAAATAAAAGTAACACCCCATAAATGACCCCACTATAGAAACTTCACCCGTCAATGTATGTAAAACAACTTCTATAAAGTCCATTAACCCTTTAAGTGTTTCACATGGGTTAAAACAATATGGACCTGCGATTTAGAAACTATGGAATTTTTTTGGTAAAAACATTCATTTAGGCCAAACTGATAGTTTCAGAATAGATTAAATGATGAAACGCACTGCAACGTTTGATGCCCAATTCCTCCCGAGTGTACTGATATCCATATGTGGGGGTAAACTTCTGTACGGGGCGCACGGACAAGTATAGAATGAATGGAGGCGCCATTCACTGCAGATTTGTATTGTTACATTGTACTACCTATACATTTTAATTTTTTTTGGTAATGCAAACATATGAGGGCTTATTTTTTATGGGATGAGATACAATGTATAGATAATTCATTTTGGGGGTCTACAGCTTATTCATGAGATTTTATTAACTATTTCAAGGGGGACACAAACAAAATCATCAATTTTTATTTTGGATTTTTAACATTTTTTCCCCCCGCTCACCGTAACATAAAAATAATATTTTATCTTTATTCTCTGGTTCACTACGATTGCGGTGATACCTCATTTATATAGTTTTTCTTATCTTTGCTCAATTTTCCTGAGCAAAACCAATATTGGAGAATATCGCATTGTTTTTACTATTGACAAATTTTTAGGGCCATAACTTCTGTATTTTTCTGTTGTCAGATCTGGTTGAGAGCTTATTTTTTACGAAAAGAGTTTTTCGTATCATATTAGGGAACATAGCTTTTTCTGATCACTTTTTAGAACATTTTTTGTGATGGTGTTTGATGAAAAATTGTATATTACGGGAAGTTTTTCGTAGTTTTTTTTTCGTCGTTCACCGAGCGGGTTCAATATTGATTTAGATTTATTGTACAGATTAATATGGACGCGGTGATACCAAATATGTATGTTTTTGTGTTTTATTTACTGTATATGCATTTTATGTGTTACTGGGGAGATTATGGGACTTTTATTTTATTTATTTATTTAATTATATTATAAAAAGTTTTAATTTTTTTTTTTTTTTAACTTTTTTACATTTTCTACTTCTTGGCTTGAATAAGCGATCATCCGATCGCTTATTCAAGCCTTTACACTGCAATACACTTGTATTGCAGTGTATAGTGTAAGTAAGTAACTGAGCATTTATTGTACAGATTAATATGGACGCGGTGATACCTAATATGTACATTTTTAGTGTGTTCTTGTGTTTATATGCTGTATTTGCATTGTATGTGTAACTGGGGAGATTATGGGACTTTATTTTATTTATTTATTTAATTATTATTATAAAATGATTTAATCTTTTTTTTTTTACTTTCACATATTTTCCACCTTTTGGCTTGAACAAGCGATCATCCGATCACTTATTCAAGCCTCTACACTGCAATACACTTGTATTGCAGTGTATAGTGTAAGTAACTGAGCATGCTGCGCATGCTCCGTTACATACAGCCGGGTCCTGCCAGGAAGGCAGAACCCGGCGAGAAGAGGAGCCGGAAGCCTCGGGTCACTCGCCGGACGCGGGGGCAGCGGCAGGAGGGATCGGATCCCCCGGTAAGCTCACCGGGGGGGTCCGATCTACGTGGGACACACTTGCACGCCGCGGTCAAGTATGAGGGGTTAAACACCCGGGATCTGAGTTTTTCCGATCCCCGGTGTTAGTGCCGGGTCTGGGCTGTGATATCACAGCCCGACACCGGCACTATACTGAACCGATGTCCCAAAATCTTCTTCTGACGCGGCGCCGTAGAAAGGACCTTAATGACCGACGTAGATTCCCGATAGGGCGGTCATTAAGGGGTTAAGCTATAAGCTGGCTACGAATTTTTTTGCCCTAACCCCTTAGCGCTCTGCGCCATAGCTGTACTGCGCTGAGTCCCACGAATAGCGCTCAGTGCAGTACAGCTACTGCGCAGAGATGATGCCGGTTCAGCACTGCATAGCAACCGAACCGGCATCGTTAGCCGCGGGATTTCAACGGTAATCTACCGTTGACATCCCCGGCTTACACCTGTAACAAGGGGCTGCAGTGTGGATCTTTGTCCAGTAGGTGGCACCAGGCTACAGAAGAGGAGATTCTGCAAGGAGCAGGAAAAGGAAGTGATTCAGTGTGAGAGGTCAGAGGAGCTGATAAGAGGCAGAAGTGTTGCTGTGCCTGTGTGCTCCTGGCTAAGATATAAGCCCCTATTTGGTACTAAGGAGAGAAAGTACTGTGCCCAGAACTCTGCTGGTGAGCACCAGAAAAGGACAGTCTGCAGGTGAGGTCTTAGGACAGCGTGGACGGAGAGGGAGTCTCCCGTCACCCGCAGGCGTGCGGCTGAAGAAAGACCCACATTCCTGCAGTGAGGCTAAAGGAAATCCATCTGCATTATTATCTGCATTATATGGACTTTTTCTGTATTTATTACTAGTTCAGTAAAGTTTATTGTTATATTCAGCACGTTGTCTGTCGTCTCCCCTGCAACATTACACACCAGCGGTCGAAGTGGGCTCCGATCGCGGGCGTTTAACCCGTTAAATGCCGCGGTTAACGCGACCGCGGCATTTAACATGCCTTCCGGGGGTCTTTACCCCATGATCGCCCCCCACCATTTTGGGGGGGGTTGATCACTGCTATGGCACCTCTGGGGTCCGATTGGGACCCCAGAGAAGCCTGAAGGCAGTGCCTTTAAGATGGCGTCTGTGACAGCCTCTGCATAGGCTGGCACTGCTAATACCCTGCAATACATCAGTATTGCAGAGTATTATCATGAACAAGCAATCAAATGATTGCGTGTTCATATCCCATGGTGGATCAAGTAAAAAATGTAAAAAAAAAATGTTTTTCAATAAAAAATAACTTTATAAATCACTAAAAACATATAAAGAGACATATAACGCTCAAAAAAGTCTAAATCATAACACAAACCCCACATATATAGTATCACCGCGTCAGTAACAATGCATAGAATAAAACTAAATAACTATTGAACCCATATGATGAACGCCGTATAAAAAAAAAACGTTAAAAACCCGCAAGAAATTATGATTTTTACCTATTATATCCCACTATAAATGCAATAAAAAGTGATCAACAAAACATATGTACTCCAGAATGATACCGTTGCAAAGAACAACATGCCCCGCAAAAAACAAGCCATCAACCAGCTCTGTAGCCAAAAACGTAACAATGTTATGCCACTTGGAAGACGGCAATGCAAAAATGATAGATTTTTCCCCACATTAGGGTTTTATTTGGCAAATTTAGTAAAACATAAGAAAAAAAATGTTCATGTCTGGTATCCCCGTAATAGTATCGACCCATAGAATAAAGATAACAGGATTATTAGGATATACAGTGAACACGAAAAAAAAAAAAGTGAAAAATCCAGTACAGAATTGATGCTTTTCTACTCATGACCTCAAAAAAGTTCCTAAATTTTCAACAATAGGTGATACCAACCCCAAAATGGTAACACTGGAAAAAGCATCTCATCGCGCAAAAAAAATAACGGAAAAGCCGAATGACCCAAATAACGGAAAAGCGAAAATTTTATAGCCTTCAAAAGGGGACAACGAGAAAACTAAAATCCTGGCAGCTGCAGGGTGCTCCTTCCCTTCTGCGCCTCGCTGTGCCCCCATAACACAAGTAATGTCCACATGTGGGGGGTCGTTGCACTCAGGAGAAATTGTATAACAAATTTTATGGTGGGTTTTCTCTTTTTATCTTTTGGAAATGTGTAAATTTTAGGGCTAAATGAACGTATAACCGACAAAATTTGACCATTCTAAATTTCACCGCCATTTTGATTCAATTACTATGAAGATCTCAAGGGGCTAACAATCTTTGTAAATGCTGTTTCTGATAGATTGTGGGGTGCAGATTTGAAAATGGGTTGGTTATATAGGGGGTTTTTGATGCTAAATATGTAAAATTTAATTTCAAACAGTATTTATCCCCAAAATAGTCAATTCTGAAAATACGGAAAATCGCTATTCGATTTGTAGGCCGCGTGACGTCAAAATAAATTATCCAAACATTTCAAAAATTATGAAAATGTAAATTAGACAAATGGGAAATGTTATTTAGGTGGTAAATCGATCTGCCTGAAAACGCAGTGATTTTGAATTACGAAAATGGCAAATTTTTCTAAAAATTTTTTTGTAAATAAACGCAAAACTTATCAGCCAAAATTTACCACTAAAATGAAGTACAACATGTGAGGAAAAAACATTCTCAGAATCGTTTTGATAAGTAAAAGTGTTCAAAAGTTATAACCATATAAAGAGACGCAGGTCAGAATCCAAAAAATGGGACTGAGCCTTAAGCTGTAAAATGGCTGCGTCCTTAAGGGGTTAATATAGAATAAAGGCAGCTCTATTGTAGTATTTGTATTGATATATGAGTTATTGATAGAGAATAATATTCTTGCCCACAGGTGGGTGCTTATTAATTCTAATTATGTTTAAATGAAACCAGTCTAAGCATACATTTACCGTATATACTAGAGTATAAGCCGACCCGAGTATAAGCCGAGACCCCTAATTTTACCACCAAAAACTGGGAAAACCTATTGACTCGAGTATAAGCCGAGGGTGGGAAATGCATTGGTCACAGACCCAGCCAAGTATATAGCCAGCCAGCCCCCTATAATATACAGCCTGCCCCCAGTAGTATACAGCCTGCCCCCAGTAGTATACAGCCTGCCCCAGCCTTCCCCCAGTAGTATACAGCCTGCCCCCAGTAGTATACAGCCTGCCCCCAGTAGTATACAGCCACCCCAGCCTGCCCCCAGTAGTATACAGCCACCCCAGCCTGCTCCCAGTAGTATACAGCCACCCCAGCCTGCCCCCAGTAGTATACAGCCACCCCAGCCTGCCCCCAGTAGCATACAGCCACCCCAGCCTGCCCCCAGTAGTATACAGCCACCCCAGCCTGCCCCCAGTAGTATACAGCCTCCCCAGCCTGCCCCCAGTAGTATACAGCCACCCAGCCTGCCCCCAGTAGTATACAGCCACCCCAGCCTGCCCCCAGTAGTATACAGCCACCCCAACCTGCCCCCAGTAGTATACAGCATGCCCCCAGTAGTATACAGCCACCCAGCCTGCCCCCAGTAGTATACAGCATGCCCCCAGTAGTATACAGCCACCCAGCCTGCCCCCCAGTAATATACAGCATGCCCCCAGTAGTATACAGTCAGCCCAATTAAAAAAAAAATAAACTATTTACCCCTCCGCGCCGTCTTCTGCCTTCTTTAACATTGCTTTGGGCGCCGCAACTGTTCTCTCCCGTGCGGCGCCTAGTATGACGTGCCACTGCTGACGTCATACTAGGCGCCGCCATTGCGATGTTAAAGAAGACAGAAGACGGCGCGGAAGCAAGAAGAGGAGCCGGGAAGCCAGAAGAGGAGCCGCAATGACATCGGGGGAGCAGCGCTGCGCATCGGGACCACCGGAGGGTGAGTAAATAGTTTATTTTTTTTTTTAGTCCATTTTTAATCATAAGTATTGACTCGTGTATAAGCCGAGGGGACGTTTTTCAGCACATTTTTTGTGCTGAAAAACTCGGCTTATACACGAGTATATACGGTATGTATTGACATGATGAAGCGCCCATAGTTGAGGCACAAAACACATTGCAAATTTACATAACAACTCGTACAATGTTTTTCAATGGATTCTTTGTAGTTATCTTAGAAATCCAGCTGTTTAGACTAAAGTTAAATATATTCTCCAACTGGGACTTTTTAAAAAGTCACAAAAAAGTTGTAAGTGCTAGACTTCACCAGGCCACTTTAATGGATCTGATGGGCAGTGGAGTAGTAGATACATAGACATACATGTTGCATCAGGGAATAGTGGAGCACATGTACCAAACTTTTTGCTTGCCTTGTTTTTAATAGTTTGCGACTTTTCATGGTACGTGCTCGTGTGACTTTATTTAGTTTGCTATAGTCTAGTTTTCTGCAGTGTTCCCTGAATTGTCACCAGAATCCAGATGTGAAAGTAGACAGAAAATTGTACGCATTTTTTAAGCTTTCTGATTGAATAATTTTACAGTTCAGCTATGTGTTTGCTCATTCTTTTTTCCACCAACCACTAGAATGATACCACTTTATAACCATTAATCATTTGAAATAATAATAATCAATTTCTTTTTAGTTTTAGATTTTACAGTTACAAAGACATATTTATAGCAATATTTCCTTTGTATATTAATTGATAATATTGATATAATATTGATAATGATTAATCTGATATTATAAACAATTCTTAAAAAACAGGAACGCCTATGGAGAAAGAATCGTGCACCATTCAATAATGGATCGTGTTATGGAGTGGATCTGAATAGAAATTTTGATGTCCAATGGTGTAGTAGGTGTTAAATATTTTAATATAATATTACATATATACAGTATATATATTTTATAGCAATGTATAATCAATGGGGGTTGAAAGCAATGAACTGAATTCATGTTACTGGAATTTTTTACATATTTTATAGCATTCATTTTCCATTCTTTTGCAGCTATTGGTGCATCTAAAGATTGTAACAGCAATACCTTTTGTGGACCATCAGCAACTTCAGAACCTGAAACAAAAGCACTATCAGGTCTAATAGAAGCAATTAAACAAGATATCATTTTCTACCTCACCATACATTCCTATGGAAAGATGATTCTCCTTCCATATGGTTACACATTAAACCTTTCTAAAGATCATGATTTAATGGTAATTATCATCTTATCTCAAAATCAAAACTTATAAAAAATACAAATATACAAAAATTGTTTATAGGATCTTCAAGGGAAGGAAACCAAAATTCAACAAGAGTGGTTCATGCCATATTTCATGCCAAAAAACACAAAATTCCTTTAGTCCTTCTCGGTACAGATGCCGAGAAGGCGTTTGATAGAATAAATTGGGATTTCATGACTTCCACTCTAAGTAAATTTGGCTTCCCCCCTGAATTTGTAAAATCAATAATGACCTTATATTCTAGGCCTAATGCTAGAGTAAGAGTTAATAACTACCTCTCCAACCCCTTCCTAATTAGAAACGGCACAAGACAAGGATGTCCCCTATCCCCATCTCTATTTGTTCTCATCATGGAAACATTGTTGCAATCTTTTAGAGAACATTCCCATATAAAAGGTCTCCAAGTGGGTAACACAACTCATCTGAATGCCGCATTTGCGGACGATCTTTTGCTTCTTATCACTAACCCAAAGGAGGCCTTCCCTAACATAATGACACTTATAGAGGAATTTGGCTCCTTGTCTAATTTTAAAATTAATTTCACAAAGTCAGAAGCTTTGAATATATCAGCTGACAGTGCATTAGTAGAGGAACTACAGAAAAACTTCCCATTCGCCTGGCAACCTAACCAAATAAAATACCTAGGTATATTCATAACCAGAGATCCGCTTAAACTGTACGACGCCAACTATAAGTCATTATTAAAAAGTATTGACAACTACTTAAACTCACTAAAAATCCCGTTTGTGTCTTGGATAGGAAGAAAAAACATACTAAAAGCATATATAATGCCCAAATTACTTTATTTAATGCAAATGCTACCCTTGCATGTTCCAAAAAGCTTCTTTCAACAAGTGCAAAATACATTTCGTAGATTTCTGTGGCAAAACAGAAGAGCCAGAATAAATTATGCTCGCCTTACCCAACATAGAAACAAAGGGGGAATGGGCCTCCCAGATCCATTAATGTATTACAGAGCAATCCACCTGAAAAGATGGATTCATCTTAACTCCCCTATGGGAAAGCAGATGGGTGTAGATATTGAATCGGCAAACATAACAGACGAACAACTAGCTTGGACTTGGGGGCTGATAAAGGGCAAGTGTAATAAACCTGATAATTTACTAACTAAAGGCACCCTGGAAGTAGTCCAACGCTACAGTTCACTCTTCCCTACCCCATCCCCAGTTATGCCAGCTCGGTTGCTTCCGTACTTTGTAAAGCCCACAAACAGACAAAAATTAGGACTATGGTCCAGGCTAGAATCCATACCGGCCTCAGAAATACTTAATAAACTAGCCCAACCAGACACCTTGTCTAATTACTTAGAAGTTCTATTCCCTAGTATGCATTTTCTGCACAAAATTGAAATACAAAGCTTCACAAAACAAATAGTTGCTAGTAACCCAAGAACCAGACCTAACACATGGTTAGAGGATTTAATGTGTAAGAGACAGAGACCTAAAGGCCTGATTTCAAAAATTTACAATAATTTAATGGAGGACACCTTAGGAGTACAAAAACCTGATTACATAGGTAATTGGGAGAAAGAATTAGGAGTCACCTTCAACGATATTGAGATCTCCAAAATTCATAGAAACTCACATGGTTTCTCTGGATGCGTAAGAGTTCAAGAAAACTCTTATAAATTGTTAACCAGGTGGTACAGAACACCTAAGACCCTCAACCAGATGGGATTAACCACGCACGACAGATGTTGGAGATGTAATGCAGCAAGTGGCACGCACTCACATATATTCTGGACATGTCCTGGCATTCAAAAATTCTGGAAGGATATTGCCAGAGTAATAAATCAGATTACTTCCCAGTCAATTCAACTCACCCCAGCAAGTGTGCTTTTATGGCTTCCTAACAAAACCTGGACTCCCTCGAGGAAAAATCTAACTACATCCTTAGTACAAGCAGCTAAATTGCTCATCCCACTACATTGGCTGAGTAAGACCCCTCCTTCGATCCCAGAATGGATTAATAAAGTGGATCAAATGTGTAGATTGGAAGAGCTCACCAGCTGGTCTGATAGAAAACACGATACGTTCATAAAGATATGGTCCCCATGGTCCCTGTTTAGGAGCCAAGTTACCCAAAGCTATTAGAGCCTGCTCAAGTATACCAAATGTCTTTGCCGGTGATCTCCTAACTCTATATAGAATGATAATATATAAATATAATAGAATGTGTTCATACTGTGTTCATAGATGACAATGGCTTATACTGTCTAACATACAAGTATATTATATAATTCTTAGACGAGAGAACAAAATGTGCAATAGTCAATCAGATGCCTGTAACCTCTTCCCTTTACTCACCTACTACCCCAAACCTCCCCCCCCCCTATCCCCTCCCCCCCTTTCTCCCCACCCCTTTCAACCCTGTTTATGGTAATAAGACAATTGTTAATTTAGCAGATTCGGTGCCTGCGCGCCCCGACTCTCTAATTATATGTTTATATGATATGTATTGTCGAATTTTCAATAAAAAATTTTAAAATTAAAAAAAAAAAAAAAAAAAAAATTGTTTATAGGAAAGGATTATAGGAAGTTAATACAATTGTGAAATATTTATTTTAAATGCTTGTTTCTAAGCCAGTTTCTAGCCAAAAAGTCACTTTGTAGACTTAAAGGATTCGACCAGATTATAAAACTAATCAGTTTTGTTTTCGTGTTCTATCCGCTTTGTATTTATAACTATATTTTTACGTCCATTTGGCATCTGTTTATTTAGTTCCTTTCATGACCGCAAATAAATTAACCCATTCACCCATGCGGCTATATATATCCTATTTGCACACGCCCGGTGCAGAAAGGACATCTATAAACATCTTGACAGTGACCAACCTGAACACTGGCACATATAAACATAATATATATGTCATTTTAAATTTCTCCCCTTTAATATGATGTATGGATTGTGTATGGATGCTTAATAGAACTGAAGATATTCACCCTTAAAGTTGTACTAAAAAAAATTATTTTTATGTACGGCTTAGTATTCCCGATTGCAAAGTTGTTTCTCTCAAGCACCCGTGCACAATCCATATATCATATTAAAGAGGAGACTCTGCTGTTTAATAAGACACTGTGTATCTAAGTGCAAGGGTTCAAAAATGTGCCCCCCTCCAGCCTGTCAGCTGAAGGGAGAATATAGAAGAAGCTGCAGGAGACTTTCACTTCTCCTTGACAAGTCAGCACTATCACATGTAACATTTGATGCTTTCTATGTCTGAAAGATAACACACTGCAAGCTGCAAACCTTTGTAAAAAGGCACACGTGTACAAATACAGAGAGGGCACATACATTTAACTTACATGACATTGCAAAAAGTGATCATAAAATATTTTCAGTGTTTTGAGTACAGTATAGAAAGACAACTGCCAAGATACATTTGTGTTTTTTAACAGATCTTTATTTAAAAATTACCTGGAATCAGACAGCAAAAGTTATCATGTTAGTTTGTGGATGCATTACATGAAACCAAATGGTCCACAGTGGATCAGTAGAGAAATCAGAAATAGAAATTAATAACCTGTCACCAAAATTTTACCCCCAAACTAACCATGCCTGCTGGTAAAGGGTTTCAAGTACTCCCTATATCTAAAATTAGCTGCCAGTGAGGCACTGTACCTTAATCACAACCATTTTTCTGATATGAAAATTAGCATACTTTACTCTTTTATTCAAGATATAACTCTTGATTTCTCTGAGGCAGCCAGTGAAGCACAACCCTTATTTTGACTGACAGCTCTGTGTATCTTTAAATCTCGAACACTGGCCTATCTCCTTGTTCCTGATTGACAGGTCTCACTGCTAGGACATACTGCTTTCTGCCAAATATTTAACTACAAACATATAAATCTCTGTTTACTTATAGAAAAATTATGTCAAATTGTTTACACAGTGTTATATTCATGTCACTTGACCAGGGTGATATCATCTAAGGTCCTTTTCACCCTAAAATTTGCCATATCTACCTCATGTATGTATCTGATCACAAGCTGTGATTTTGTGTAATCAGACACATACATGGGGTAGATATAGAAAATTTTAGGGAGAAAAGGACCTTAGAAAACATCACTCTGGTAACATGACATGAAGTGCTAAATAGTGAGGAAGCATAATGCATGTTGAGGAGTAGATGGGGCGAAGGGGGGTTGGCCAAACTGGACATGCCCCTCTGATGCCAGGTAATTTAACATAAAGTTGATTTTATGGGTATGTAATGGAAACAATTTTTAGCAGAAAGAAGATTGGCATTTAGTTACTATGGGTACCTGTCTCTAGTTACCTAGCATAATTTTTTTCAATTGCATGTTTGTAAAAGGGATCTACATGTATTAAGATAATTTCCTATGAATGTAGCCATGGGAAACGAGATAGCTGTCCTTGGATACAACCACCCCTGCACTCTAGCAGTGGTGGCCACAGATCGCCGCTTCCTGATCGAGCTTTGCCAGTGGCGATGTGCGGGTCAACACCCGCGATCGATGCTAGCACCAATCACAGTTGTTACTGGTAAGTCTTTGCTGTGATATGCAGCAAAGATTTACCGGCTATGGAGAGGGCATAGCCCGTGAGATCTCTACATGCACCCACAGCCGACCCATGACGTGCTATTATGTCACGGGTCGTTAAAGGGCTAAAAGAACATATAATGAAGATACTAATGTAGCACCTATAACAATATAAAAGAAAAAATTTACTGTACATGGTCATGAGTCATGCTTACACTTAGTGAACACATGCTGTATATTTTCTTTTCTTCCCAGATGGAGGTTGGAAAAAGAGCTAATGCCAAAATGAAGGAAAAACATAATAATGAATATGATGTGGGAGCATCGTCCCATGTCATAGGTGAGTTGAAAGACAATAGATTCTTATGGATGTGAAAGAAAAACAATTGCAAATCAATGCCATGGACAAAATTAGAAAATATTGCCTGCTTTACATGTTACCACCTTTTACCTCACTAAACTACCTGCACCCTCAGGAAGGGGATGACATAGCCTTTGTAGAATTCAATCTCTTATGTTAAATCTTACTCCTTTACCTAGTGTCGGGAAGTAAGAGTTCACTTTTCCAAATAACGCCGCCTTGTAGGCAAGTAGAGACTTATTCCCTCATTAGGGGATTCTGAGAAATATGCAAATACATTTTCCAGGAATGAGGAAAACAATGCCTCTTTTGATACCTTGTAAGGCAACACCATTAACATCAAGCTTGACTTTCAGGAAGTCTAATAAAATGATGCAGGATTAGAGATAAACCAGTAGATCCATTCCAGAAGGAGCACCTCACCTGTAGACATTGCATTTGACATAGTTGTATCTTTACTGTACAGTGTAAGGAACTGGTTTGGCTGAGTGAGAGGCTTGACTATTGTCGGGAAGTAAGAGTTCTCCTTATGGAAACTTTGCCAATTAAGGCCACCTTGTTGGTGTGCGGAGACTTATAGCCATTGATTCTCCACTAGAGGATAATGGAAAATATGCAAATACTGTAAGTTTCCAGGATGGAAAACTCCCACATCATGTTGTTAGGCTTCCTGAAAGTTATGCTTGAAGTTAACAGTGCTGCATTACATGGTAGCAAAAGAAGCATTGTTTGCCTTGTTCCATCCTGGAAAATGATATCAACATCTTATGGGAAAGATATGAAATTTGTCATTTTTTGAGTTAAGCGAGGCTGGTGAGAAATGATCATTTTCTATGCCTACATATTCAGTCCTACAGCAACAAGCACCACTGTTATCATTCAGGTTCAGTCAGGAGGCTAGAAGACTTTTGATGATGTCACCCGGGTCACATGATATTACCGTTTGGTGCTGAGAAAGCATGGGGAGGAGCTGCTGGATTCAGCCGAGGAGGCCACGCCCTGTCTGACTTGTTCTAGTATTGTCCATATGCAATACAAAGTTTTAAAGTTGCTTTTATGGGGATCTGAGAGAAACAGTTTTTAGCTAAAAGAAGGGTGTCAGTTAATAGGGCTCTATGGGAACCTGCCACTAGCTGTTTTTGTGAAAACTATAGTGAAAGGTTCCCTTTAAATCACCTAGAACAGTGATGGCAAACCTTTTAGAGACAGAGTGCCCAAACTGCAACCCAAAACCTAATTACTTATCGCAAAGTGCCAGTACGGCAATTTAACCAGAAAACTGACGGTTTAGTTTAGAATCAATTTACACAGGACTGTCTGAGCTCGGATTACAGCAGTCCTATACACACTAAAACAACACTTTTACACCATTTTACATCACATAAAAGAGTAATAAAAAGTTAACAAAAGGTCACACAGTCCTCAAAATGGTAGCAATGAAAACAACGGCTCATTAAGCAAAAAAAATCACACCTCCCCAGCTCCGTGCACTAAAGTTATTAGGGTCACAAGACGGCGTAACTATTTTCTTTTTCGTACACTGTTTTAATTATTGAAAAAGTATTTAAAACACAACAAAACCTACAAATCTGGTATCACTGTGATTTTACCGAACCAAAGAATAAAGGAGACAAATGATTTGAAGCGCACAGCATAAGTATTAAAATCCAGCTTCCCAGTACACGACATGGAATAATAAATGAGAAGTAAAATATGTTACGCAAAAAATAAGCCTTCACACAGGTATATATAAATGCACATATAAATATACAATATAATATGCATATACATAAATACATACATGGAAATACATATGTTAATTACTCTTTGGTTGTCCAAGGTGGCAGCCATGCTGGCGGGCAGAAGTTCAGGTATCTGTTTTCCGGGGGGGGGGGGTCAGAAGGGTAGATGGGCAGAGGGTGGGCGGCCAGAGTTAGGGCTGGGGGGGGTAATGCAGCATCTTGAGTACGGGGCAGTGGGGTTATAAGGCATGAGTTCCAGTGGAGGGGATGATGGGGGGGGGCAGGGGGGCAGTGACTGGAGTTGAGGGGGGTGGGGTAGTGAGAGCGGCAAGAGTTCGGGCGGGCGAATTGCAGTAGTGGGCGGGGGGGGGTTGTTGCGATAGCGAGCAGAACGGGCTTGGGTCCGGGGCCGGGGGGGCTTGTGGTAGCGGGCACAGTTTGTGCTGCGAGTTTCGGGCCGGTTGCAGGCAGAGTTTTATGGGAGGAGCGGGAGCGGACAGGAAATCAGCCTTCCTGCTGATATATTATGCACTGTGGATGCCCTGAATAAAAAAAATAAATAAATAAACTCACCTCAGACTCCGCGTTCCTCCGGATGATCACTGCAGCGCACATGGAGTAAGGTGCCCAGCGCTGGCAGCGTAATGACATCATTACGCTGCCAGTGCTGGGAACGCTTACCGTCCTGTGCGCTGCAGTGATCAGTGTGACAGAGCAAGCAGTGTCAGCGCCCTGCTCTGTCATGGCTGTTAGCAGTATCGGAGCACAGCTCCGATACTACTAACAGCCATGACAACCAGGTGTGGACAGTGGTTGTCCTCACCTGGCAGTGGTTGAGAGGATGGGGCGCGTGCCAGCAGTGAGGGCTCTGCGTGCCCTCTCTGGCACGCGTGCCATAGGTTCGCCACCGCTGACCTAGAACTTTGCTTTTGATGTTGCAATACAAATAATAATCCCATCTTTCAAATAGCATTAAGTCTTTGAGCTGCAGAACCTAAGATACATGGAGTTAAAGATTTTATTTGCAGCATGCATTCTCTACTACCCTGTTTCCCTGAAAATAAGAAAGTGTCTTATATTAATTTTTGCTCCTAAACTAGCGCTATGTCTTATTTTCAGGGGATGTCTTATATTTCCATGAAAAATAATTCACATTTATTGTTGGAATCAACTTCTATAACATCCTTATACTGTAACTCTCCAAACTCTGAATTTCATGCAGACTTTCTTGTGATTCCATTACAATTATTGGTGACAATAGCAATAGAACTTTCTTCAATGATCCCCTTCTTGTCAGCACTTCTTGTCCAGGTAGCTGCTTGTATCACATTTGTGACATGGGGGTAGCTGCTGCAATGACTGCCGCTAGGTCTTATTTTCAAGGGAGGCCTTATATTACTAAGCTTGAACAAAATTCTACTAGGTCTTATTTTCAGGGGATGTCCTATTTTAAGGGAAACAGGGTAGTTTTAACTCCCAGTGGGGCACATTTAATAAGGGCTTTGCGCCAGTTTTCTGTCGAACTTTGCATGTTCTATCTAGCGTAAACTGCTTGCACAAATGTGTCACTCGCAACTGTTTTGTGACACGGCTGCACTTGGCACCATGAGGTAAAAATTAGGGGACATTCCAGTGCTCAGTCGGACCATGTGCCAAAATTAACATGCAAAGTCTGTCACAAGCCCTATATTAAAGGTGCACCACACAATAAGTTGTTGAACTCTGTTGGCCAGTGCAGGTCCAAGATTCAAGATTTCTGTTGCACTTTTTTAATGAATCTGGCGCATTATACACAGGTAGAGCACTTTTAGTGCAGTTTCCTACATTCTTAGTAAATGTGCCCCAGTATCTCTGGTTCTATAGCTCATAGACTCACAGAGGAGAGATTCTTGTCTTTAATATGATACCAGAATTAGGGTTCTAGCTCCAGTAGAAAAAAAGATAAAGGCATCTAAAGGAATGTCCCTCCCTCCAATTACAATTACAATTCAGCTCATTTGCTCAAGACATTACATTTTTATGTTATAGGTCAATAAGTGAAATTTCACATCAAAGAGAGAATTGTAGACAGCTACTTCATATCCTTCCTTAAGGTGCTGGTAGTTTAGTGAGATATAAGCTGATGACAGATTCATTATAAGAGACATTCAATTAACTCCAAATTTTGAAGGTTGGGCGTTGATATGGCATTGTAAAGCATTTGTGATGCAAAGACTAATCAATTTTCACCCAACAGGGTTTGGGCATTAAACAAACTCCTTGGGTTTACTGAGATTATTGCACTTTATAGAATGCATATTATGTTCTGCAATCCCATTTTTAATCTTTAAAATGTATCTGTTTGCAATGTAGGTTATTTTGACTCTGGCTCATCTGGTGACTGGGCAACTGACATTGGAATAAAATTTTCTTATACCTTCGAGCTAAGAGACAATGGTACCTATGGATTTGTTCTTCCTGAAGATCAGATAAAGCCCACTTGTGAGGAGACTACAACTGCTATAATGTCAATGGTAGAATATGTCAATGAGAAATACCTTGAAAACAATGCTGTGGTCATCCGTTCGCTTTCTATCAATGTGCTCTTGGCCATTGCTATGTGTCTACATTCTACACTAAGTTCTTAATTATATTCATAAATATTTCCACTTCTCCAGGAACCTAATGGTTTCAAGAAAGAAGAATACAGATGTGAAATTTTTGAGGGTGGAATAAAAAATATTCCTGCAATAAAATATTGGAATGTGTGCAAGTTGTAAGGACTGACATTATAGGCAAAAGGGCATTAGTTCTCGCTAAATCGTATGCTTATTTTGCCCTATCTTTATAGAGATAAGGGCTCCAGACAGTATTTCTATTACAGAACCCTAAATCCCCTACTTCTTATTATATAGCCATGAAGTAACATCAAAAATCTCAGAGCTCAAAGCCTACAGATTTATTATTAAAGTGATTTGCTATACTAATGATTTCCAACCCATAGGATAGGTCACTTGTTACTTGTTGAGGTGTGACACTCTGGCCACACTCCAGGTGCAGCTTTCACTGAAGTGAAAAATAGCTACATCCACAGTATGGCTGGAGTACACTATGGGATGTCCTATCCTGTAAGGCCATTAGTTATATATATTAAGCCTTTGTCAAGCATTAATATAGCGAACTGGAAAATCTCTTTAAATTCAAGGCAAGTTGTTTATCTCTCATGAAGTAAACTCTAACATTGTAGTAACCCTTGCTCACCCAGTACCAATTCTATTCACAAACCAGTTGCTGGTCATCTTAGATGATTCTTGGAACCGAGTGCAATGCATTGCGAAGAACACTGACACCTGTTCAAAATCCCACTCTTAGCGCCAACTGCGGGTGATCCATCCTGACATTTCTAGGGCTCTTTCATATTGCCATTGTTTTTCACATCCGTGGTTCAGTGATTTTCACAGATGCCTCTCAAAGACATTGTTTTCAACGAGCGTTTTCACTGATCCATTGTCAGTTCACTGATCAGTATTTTTTGCGGACAAAACGGAAGAAAAGCTGAGACACAATGGAGACAAAATGCAACGGATACGCAATGGAAGCTGAGCAACAACGCCAATGTGAAAGGGCCCGCATACTGAAGTATTGTCTATTACAGCTAAACTTCATCCGTCCATGTTCTTGACCTGAACCTTGTAATTGTATTCTTTTCTTATATTACATGCCTTGTAGGTGTGTCTCATTGGTTAATTAAATGATTGATTGAGCATTCTTATCAATAATTTGATGGTGAAACTGGTCTTTGTCTGTGCTTCAACTAAATCTGCAAAATAATAACAGACAATTAGACATGATATATCAGAATTTTAAAAGTCACAACTGTTTAGGGTCATGGAATGTGAATAAAAAGGTAAAAAAACAACAGCAGAGTTAATTGCTGTAAAACCCTCTCACTATTGTTATGCAGTAGTGTAAAGATACAATCGGGACTCTGACTTAATTTCTGCTGAGCAATGCTGATAGTGCTGCTGTATGGAATGCCTGACTAATGCATTGTGCCTGCTCTGGAAGCGCTGATTTTCTACGGATAGTGCCAGCTGAACTTTCTTCTATGTTTTGGATCTCTGTATTGTTACATTTAGGAGGTGACTACCATGACCGCTTTGTCATTTCTTTTGTACTGCAGTGATTTGTAGCATAGTGGAGAAAAAAGGAGACATAGTGCATGTGAGGTACAGAAAGTAAATGTTGCTTCCTTTATTTTTATATTCAATACGGTTTATTTAGTTGAAGAATGTATGCATACAGTTCAAGATGCGGTGGTGAACATTTTTGGTAACAATGACAGTATACATCACAACAGCAGTGGGACACGCAGGACCCAAAAACAATGAATGTGGATGGGAGACCCCCGCATGCAGCAGGCGCACTGCAGCGTGGTGGCAACATGCTAAACCCATACATAAAGACCAACTCTATAAACAATCTGAAACAATATAATGAATAAGGATGATAATGTAACCAAATATAGAGTCTTAGATGTTACATATTAAGTGCGTTTCAAGACACATAATGCAGGACCAGCTAACCAGTCCTCATGAAGCAGTTGCACTGGAAAGAAGCAAAGAACTGCGAGGAGAAAAGTAAAAAAGAGAGGGGGGTAGAAGTAAAGAGAAGAAAGTTAAGAGGGGAAAAGAGAGGAGAAAAAAGGGGGGGGGGAATACAGGGAAAAGACAACATGATGGTCCTAAGACACAAAAACAGCTCCCACTCCCGAAGGCTCAGACAAACAGCGCCACGTAGTCAGGTGTACCCTTAAACAGAAACCACGGTTGCCAGATCCTAGTGAATTTTTCCGTGGTTTGGTTGACCTCTGCCGAAAGTTCCTCCCTGCGACAGATATTAGAGAATTCCTGGATCCACTCAAGAAAGGGGGGAGGATTGAGGGATCTCCAATGGCGGGGAATGACCGCACGAGCGGCCGTGAGAAAAAATCTTAATAGGCCCTTCTTCTGTGACCCTATTGTGCCTGGGAGGATAGACAGGAGGCCTATCTGTGCTGAAATCTCCACTGAGCGGCCTGTAACCTTTTCATATGTAGCGAACACTCTGTCCCAGAAAGGTTTGAGAGCAGTACACTCCCACCAGATGTGTAACATTGTTCCTCTAGAGTTTTGACAGCGCCAACACGTGTCAGGTACTGCAGGGTAGAATGTATGTAGGGCTGATGGCACCCGGTACCACCTTGTTATAATTTTATAATTTTTCTCTTGTGCAGAGCACGCAGAAGATAATTTATGGGTAAAGACAAACATTTTCGTTTTTTCCTGTGGCCCAAACTCTACACCCAGTTCCTGCTCCCATCTCCCCAGATATGCAGGATCCTCCGGGTGTAGTTCATCTTTCAAGATAGAATAAATTTGAGAAATAACGTGCACAGGTGGGGTGGGAGAATTGAGCATTCCTTCAAACGCTGTTAGGTCGGCTCTAAAGGTTGCCCTGTCTCCCTGCGAGCGTATGAAGGATTGTAGCTGAGAGTATTCCAGCCAGGATAGCGGAATGTCAGGGAACCGGGCACTCAAATCAACAAAGGAAGATAGAGATCCGTCAGTAAGGACAGTGCGCATGCGCGGGTCATCGGACAGGCGCCATACTAAGAACGATTCCCTACCAATGCCTGGAGGGAACATCGGGTTCTTCAGTAGTGGAGTTAGGGGCCCAGATGGCCGAGAGAGGAGACCCCTGTGGAGCAACCTCCCCCAGAGCACCAACGCGGGTCTGGCGTAAGGCGTGTATCCTGCTAACGATTGTGCCAAGTCTCCCTGTATCCAGGGCACAGTTTTCAGGGGTACAGGAGCAGCATGTTGTTCCAGGAGTACCCACTGTTTAGCGGTAGAGTTGTAAGTCCAGTCCACAAAACGCATTACCACGGTCGCCCAGTGATAAACCTGTAAATCGGGTAGGCCCGCCCACCCCCCCCCCAGATGATTTGGGACGTGTTAAAGTTTTCCACCCAGCCCTGGGTCTGGAAGAACCCCACACGAAGCGTAGCATTGATTAACAAAGTTTTTTAAAGAAAGAAGGTGGGGGGAGGAGAGGTATTCCCTGGAAAAGGTAGAGAAAACGTGGCAGCACGTCCATCTTAAGGACATTAATACGCCCAAACCAGGAGAGCCGTTTTTTATCATACATGGAAAGATCAGACAGCGTGCGCTCAAGTAACGGGGTATAGTTAAGAGAGTAGAGTAAGTTTAAATCCGCTGGGATATGTAAGCCCAAATATTCGAGTCTGTACGCCATCGAAACGGAAAGTGTTCCACTGTCTGTTGAACCTCTGTCTGTGGTAGAGAAATATTTAGGGCTTCCGATTTCGTATAGTTAATCTTAAAGTTACTCACAAGACTATACTGTTCAAACTCCTGGAGCAAAGATGGTAATGTGATCCAAGGCTGGGAGACATATATCAAAAGATCATCGGCATACAATGCTATTTTACAATGCGTGTCTCCCATGCTCACACCACGTATGTTAGGGTTGTTTCTTATCGCCACAGCCAGATGTTCCATGACGATGGCGTACAGCAAGGGGGACAGTGGGCAGCCCTGCCGCGTCCCGTTATGGATGTGTAAGGGGGAGGACATGGTTCCATTAATCCGAACCTGTGCCGAGGGTTTAGAGTATAGTGCCGCAATCTTGCCTACGAATCCCTCGCCCATCCCTAGTTGTCTAAGAGCAGCCAACATGAAACCCCAGTGTACCCTATCAAATGCCTTTTCGGCGTCAATAGATAACAGACATAACGGAATCTTGGACGACTTAGCACGGGAAATCAAGTGTACAGTTTTATTAAGGTTGTCCCGAGCCTCACGGCCGGGGACAAATCCTACCTGGTCGTTATGTATCACAGAGGGAAGAAGCGGGCCCATTCTGTTCGCCAATATCTTAGAATATAACTTTATGTCCACGTTAATGAGTGATATTGGTCTGTAACTACCTGGCGTCATAGGGTCTTTACCAGGCTTCGGTATTACACTAATTGTGGCTGCTAGCGATTGGGGAGCGAATGGGGCATCAGTAGTAACAGCATTGAAAACCCTGGTGAGGAAAGGAGTCAGTATTTCCCTAGCAAACTTATAAAAGGCAGGTGTGAATCCATCAGGGCCAGGACTCTTTCCTGCTGGGGTCTCTTTAATAGCATGATGTAACTCATTTTCGCTTAGGGGTTGTTCTAGGGACTTAATTGTTTCTTCTCCTAGTGTCGGCAACGCAGTGCCGCTAATGTATGTATCTATCTTGTCTTTTCGTTGGTGTTCGTCCATATCTACATATTGAGTGCGAGTGTTATACAGGTCTGCGTAGTACGAACGGAACACGTCCAAGATCTCAAGAGGGTGATGAGTAATAGCCCCCCCCCTGGGTTTGCATTTTGGGGATAAACATTGCCATGTTACGTGGGTGCAAAAGTCGAGCCAAAGAGCGGCCGCATTTATCACTGTGGTCATAAAGATATCTAGAGAATTGTGCCCTATACTGAAGGTGTGTCTGATCAAGTAGGGCCCAGAGGCTTTCCCGTTTTTCTGTGAGCGCAGCTAACACATCATGATTAGAGATGAGCGAACATGCTCGTCCGAGCTTGATGCTCGGTCGAGCATTAGGGTACTCGAAACTGCTCGTTACTCGGACGAATACTTCGCCCGCTCGAGAAAATGGCAGCTCCCGCCGTTTTGCTTTTTGGCGGCCAGAAACAGAGCCAATCACAAGCCAGGAGACTCTGCACTCCACCCAGCATGACGTGGTACCCTTACACGTCGATAGCAGTGGTTGGCTGGCCAGATCAGGTGACCCTGGGATAGACTAGCCGCTGGCCGCGCTGCTCGGATCATTCTGTCTCTGGATGCCGCTAGGGAGAGAGCTGCTGCTGCTCAGGGAAAGCGTTAGGGTGTTCTATTAGCTTACTGTTAGGCAGGAGTGATTCTCAAAGAACCCAACAGCCCTTCTTAGGGCTACAATAACGTTCTACTTTTTTTATTTTAATTTGCATCTTTTACCATTTTGTGAGGAATTAGCAGGGGGACTTGCTACCGTTGTGTTTAGCTCTTAGTGGCACACATATCCATAGCAAAGACCGAAGTGGGAAAATTCAGTAGGGGTTGGATTTCTATTAGGCAATAACTCAGTGTCATCTCATCTGGCATAGTACTGTGCTTCCTTTGATACTTGGCTAGAAAATAGCCATAGGAGAATACAAACAGCTTCTTGAAGCCTACAGTAGCGTTCTATATATTTGATTTCTGGTTGATCTGCTGGTGACTGTAGTTTCTGCAGTGCATGTACTTGCCAATTCTGAGCAATTTGTAGTGGGACTTGCGACCGCTGTGTTCTGCGCTTAGTGGCGCACATATCCATAGCAAAGGCTGAAGTGGCAAAATTCAGTAGGGGTTGGATTTCTATTAGGCAATAACTCAGTGTCATCTCATCTGGCATAGTACTGTGCTTCCTTTGATACTTGGCTAGAAAATAGCCATAGGAGAATACAAACAGCTTCTTGAAGCCTACAGTAGCGTTCTATATATTTGATTTCTGGTTGATCTGCTGGTGACTGTAGTTTCTGCAGTGCATGTACTTGCCAATTCTGAGCAATTTGTAGTGAGACTTGCGACCGCTGTGTTCTGCGCTTAGTGGCGCACATATCCATAGCAAAGGCTGAAGTGGCAAAATTCAGTAGGGGTTGGATTTCTATTAGGCAATAACTCAGTGTCATCTCATCTGGCATAGTACTGTGCTTCCTTTGATACTTGGCTAGAAAATAGCCATAGGAGAATACAAACAGCTTCTTGAAGCCTACAGTAGCGTTCTATATATTTGATTTCTGGTTGATCTGCTGGTGACTGTAGTTTCTGCAGTGCATGTACTTGCCAATTCTGAGCAATTTGTAGTGAGACTTGCGACCGCTGTGTTCTGCGCTTAGTGGCGCACATATCCATAGCAAAGGCTGAAGTGGCAAAATTCAGTAGGGGTTGGATTTCTATTAGGCAATAACTCAGTGTCATCTCATCTGGCATAGTACTGTGCTTCCTTTGATACTTGGCTAGAAAATAGCCATAGGAGAATACAAACAGCTTCTTGAAGCCTACAGTAGCGTTCTATATATTTGATTTCTGGTTGATCTGCTGGTGACTGTAGTTTCTGCAGTGCATGTACTTGCCAATTCTGAGCAATTTGTAGTGAGACTTGCGACCGCTGTGTTCTGCGCTTAGTGGCGCACATATCCATAGCAAAGGCTGAAGTGGCAAAATTCAGTAGGGGTTGGATTTCTATTAGGCAATAACTCAGTGTCATCTCATCTGGCATAGTACTGTGCTTCCTTTGATACTTGGCTAGAAAATAGCCATAGGAGAATACAAACAGCTTCTTGAAGCCTACAGTAGCGTTCTATATATTTGATTTCTGGTTGATCTGCTGGTGACTGTAGTTTCTGCAGTGCATGTACTTGCCAATTCTGAGCAATTTGTAGTGAGACTTGCGACCGCTGTGTTCTGCGCTTAGTGGCGCACATATCCATAGCAAAGGCTGAAGTGGCAAAATTCAGTAGGGGTTGGATTTCTATTAGGCAATAACTCAGTGTCATCTCATCTGGCATAGTACTGTGCTTCCTTTGATACTTGGCTAGAAAATAGCCATAGGAGAATACAAACAGCTTCTTGAAGCCTACAGTAGCGTTCTATATATTTGATTTCTGGTTGATCTGCTGGTGACTGTAGTTTCTGCAGTGCATGTACTTGCCAATTCTGAGCAATTTGTAGTGGGACTTGCGACCGCTGTGTTCTGCGCTTAGTGGCGCACATATCCATAGCAAAGGCCGAAGTGGCAAAATTCAGTAGGGGTTGGATTTCTATTAGGCAATAACTCAGTGTCATCTCATCTGGCATAGTACTGTGCTTCCTTTGATACTTGGCTAGAAAATAGCCATAGGAGAATACAAACAGCTTCTTGAAGCCTACAGTAGCGTTCTATATATTTGATTTCTGGTTGATCTGCTGGTGACTGTAGTTTCTGCAGTGCATGTACTTGCCAATTCTGAGCAATTTGTAGTGGGACTTGCGACCGCTGTGTTCTGCGCTTAGTGGCGCACATATCCATAGCAAAGGCCGAAGTGGCAAAATTCAGTAGGGGTTGGATTTCTATTAGGCAATAACTCAGTGTCATCTCATCCGGCATAGTACTGTGCTTCCTTTGATACTTGGCTAGAAAATAGCCATAGGAGAATACAAACAGCTTCTTGATCTTGAAGCCTACAGTAGCGTTCTATATATTTGATTTCTGGTTGATCTGCTGGTGGCTGTAGTTTCTGCAGTGCATGTACTTGCCAATTCTGAGCAATTTGTAGTGGGACTTGCGACCGCTGTGTTCTGCGCTTAGTGGCGCACATATCCATAGCAAAGGCCGAAGTGGCAAAATTCAGTAGGGGTTGGATTTCTATTAGGCAATAACTCAGTGTCATCTCATCTGGCATAGTACTGTGCTTCCTTTGATACTTGGCTAGAAAATAGCCATAGCAATAGGATAGCATTGTTTGGTTTTAAAAACTCAAAAAAAAACAAAAAACACAAAAAAAAATAAAAAAACACAAAAAAAAACAAAAAAAAGTAAAAAAAAAAATAAAGTTATAACTCTCATTTTAAAAATGTTTAACCCGAGGGCTAGGGGTAGAGGACGAGGGCGGGGACGTGGGCGTCCAACTACTGCAGGGGTCAGAGGCCGTGGTCCTGGGCGGGGTGAGACACCACCTGCTGATGAGGGAGCAGGGGAACGCCGCAGAGCTACACTCCCTAGGTTCATGTCTGAAGTTACTGGGACTCGTGGTAGAGCACTGTTGAGGCCAGAACAGTGCGAACAGGTGATGTCGTGGATTGCTGACAATGCTTCGAGCAATTTGTCCACCACCAGTCAGTCTTCCACGCAGTCCACCCATGTCACCGAAATCGCCACTCCTCCAGCTCCTGCACCTCAGCCTCCTCCCCCCCAGTCTGCCCCCTCCCAGGAAAATTTGGCATTTGAACCGGCATACTCTGAGGAACTGTTTTCTGGACCCTTCCCACAGTCACAAACCACTTGTCCGGTTGCTGCTGAGCAATTTTCCGATGCCCAGGTTTTCCACCAGTCACAGTCTGTGGGTGATGATGACCTTCTTGACGTAGTGGAAGTGTGTAAAGAGGTGTCCGACGATGAGGAGACACGGTTGTCAGACAGTGGGGAAGTTGTTGTCAGGGCAGGAAGTCCGAGGGGGGAGCAGACTGAGGGATCGGAGGATGATGAGGTGACAGACCCAAGCTGGGTTGAGAGGCCGGGTGAACACAGTGCTTCTGAGACGGAGGAGAGTCCTCGACCTGAACAGGTTGGAAGAGGCAGTGGTGGGGCCAGACGGAGAGGCAGGGCCAGAGCTGGTGCATCAGCGCCACTGTCAACTAGTGAAGCTCCCGTGGTGAGGGCTCTTGCGGCGAGGGCTAGATCTTCAGAAGTGTGGAGGTTCTTTAAGGAAACACCGGATGACCGACGGACTGTGGTGTGCAACATTTGCCAAACCAGGCTCAGCAGGGGTTCCACCACTACTAGCTTAACTACCACCAGTATGCGCAGGCATATGAATGCTAAACACCCCACTCAGTGGCAACAAGCGCGTTCACCTCCGGCCGTGCACACCACTGCTCCTTCCCCTGTGTCAGCTGATAGTCAGCCCCCTGCCCAGGACCCTGCCACAAAAACCCCATCGTCGCCTCCACGATCCTCCACAGCATCCACCAGCGTTCAGCTCTCCATACCCCAGACGCTGGAGCGGAAACGCAAATATAGTGCAACCCACCCGCACGCCCAAGCCCTTAATGTGCACATCTCCAGATTGCTTAGCCTGGAGATGCTGCCCTATAGGCTAGTAGAGACCGAGGCCTTTCGCAACCTCATGGCGGCGGCCGCCCCTCGGTATTCGGTCCCCAGCCGCCACTACTTTTCCCGATGTGCCGTCCCAGCCCTGCACCAGCACGTGTCAGACAACATCATCCGTGCCCTGACCAACGCCGTTTCTGACAAGGTCCACCTGACCACGGACACGTGGACGAGTGCTGCCGGGCAGGGCCACTATATATCGCTGACGGCACATTGGGTTAACTTGGTGGAGGCTGGGACCGAGTCTGACCCTGGGGCTGCTCATATACTGCCGACGCCGAGGATTGCGGGGCCTACCTCGGTCCAGGTGTTTCAGGCCTACTATGCCTCCTCCTCCTCCCACCCCTCCTCCACCTCCTCCTCCGAACTACCATCCGTGGGCACGGCGCCATCAGTCGGTAGCTCTAGGCACAGCAGCAGTGCCGTCGCTAAGCGACAGCAGGCGGTGCTCAAACTGCTGAGCCTAGGCGACAAAAGGCACACCGCCCAAGAGCTATTACAGGGCATCACGGCGCAGACTGATCTGTGGCTGGCACCGCTGAACCTCAAGCCGGGAATGGTTGTGTGTGACAACGGCCGTAACCTGGTGGCGGCTCTGCAACTCGGCAGACTGACACATGTGCCATGCCTGGCCCATGTGTTAAATCTGATAGTGCAGCGTTTCCTCAAGACATACCCCAATCTGTCTGATTTGCTCACGAAGGTGCGCCGCATCTGTGCGCATTTCAGGAAGTCCAGCCCAGATGCTGCCACTCTCAGGGCAGCGCAGCGCCGCCTCCAACTGCCCGCTCACCGACTGTTGTGCGACGTGCCCACGAGGTGGAATTCAACACTGACCATGTTATCCAGAGTTTACCAGCAGCGCAGAGCGATTGTAGACTGCCAGATGTCAACTTCCACCAGAACTGGTAGTCAGGTCAGTCAGCTTCCTCAAGTCTACAATGAGGAGTGGACGTGGATGTCTGATATCTGTCAGGTGCTGAGTAACTTTGAGGAGTCAACACAGATGGTCAGTGGCGATGCCGCCATCATCAGCCTCACCATCCCGCTGCTTGGCCTGTTGAAAAACTCTCTGGTCAGCATGAAGTCGGAAGCTTTGCGCTCGTCACAAGAGACGGGGGAAGAATATTCCCTTGTTGATAGCCAAAGCACCCTGAGGTCTGTTTCTCAGCGCATATCGGAGGAGGTGGAGGTGGAGGAGGATGAGGAGGAAGAGGAGGAGAATGTTGGCGAGACACAAGAGGGGACCATTGTTGAGTCCTTCACTGTTCAGCGTGTATGGGCAGAAGAAGAGGAGTTGGAGGAGTTGGAGGAGGAGGAAATGGACAGTCAGGCCAGTGAGGGGAGTGAATTCTTACGCGTTGGTACTCTGGCGCATATGGCAGATTTCATGCTAGGCTGCCTATCCCGTGACCCTCGCGTTCAAAGAATTTATTCCAGCACCGATTACTGGGTGTTCACTCTCCTGGACCCACGGTACAAGCAAAATCTTCCCACTCTCATCCCTGGAGAGGAAAGGAGTGTGAGAATGCATGAATACCAGCAGGCCCTGGTGCACAAGCTGAAACAGTATTTCCCTTCTGACAGCGCTAGCGGCAGAGTGCGTAGTTCTGCGGGACAAGTAGCGAGGGAGAGTAGGCGAGCAGGCAGCTTGTCCAGCACTGGCAAGGGTACGCTTTACAAGGCTTTTGCCAGCTTTATGTCACCCCAGCAAGACACTGTCACCTGTCCCCAGTCTCGGCAGAGTAGGGCTGATCTTTACAGAAAGATGGTGAGGGAGTACGTAGCTGACCATACCATCGTCCTAAATGATCACACAGCTCCCTACAACTACTGGGTTTCAAAGCTGGACATGTGGCACGAACTGGCGCTCTACGCCTTGGAGGTTCTTGCCTGCCCTGCCGCTAGCGTCTTGTCCGAGCGGGTTTTCAGTGCAGCTGGTGGCATCATCACCGATAAGCGTACACGCCTGTCGACTGACAGCGCTGACAGGCTGACGCTTATTAAAATGAATAAAGGCTGGATTTCTCAGAATTTCCAATCTCCACCAGGTGAAGGAAGCTCAACCTGAATAATTGATCCACTCCTCCTCCTCCTCCTCATTTTCCTCCTTCTCCTCCTCTTTGTACAGTAAAGCAGAGGAAAATGGCTATTTTTTGACAGGGCCCACTGGCTCTTGCTATAGTACTTCATGCATTTAATTTTTCTGGAGGGCCACCTACCCGGTCCTCTGTTTGAAACAATTTTTGTGAGTGCCACATACAGGCACTCAATCTATTCCATTTTTCTGGAGGGCCACCTACCCGGTCCTCTGTTTTAAAAAATTTTTGGGACTGCCACATACAGGCACTCAATCTATTCCATTTTACTGGAGGGCCACCTACCTGCTCCTCTGGTTTGAAACATTTTTGGGACTGCCACATACAGGCACTCAATCTATTCCATTTTACTGGAGGGCCACCTACCTGCTCCTCTGGTTTGAAACATTTTTGGGACTGCCACATACAGGCACTCAATCTATTACATTTTACTGCAGGGCCACCTACCTGCTCCTCTGGTTTGAACAATTTTTGGGACTGCCACATACAGGCACTCAATCTATTCCATTTTACTGGAGGGCCACCTACCTGCTCCTCTGGTTTGAAACATTTTTGGGACCGCCACATACAGGCACTCAATCTATTCCATTTTACTGCAGGGCCACCTACCTGCTCCTCTGGTTTGAACAATTTTTGGGACTGCCACATACAGGCACTCAATCTATTCCATTTTACTGCAGGGCCACCTACCTGCTCCTCTGGTTTGAACAATTTTTGGGACTGCCACATACAGGCACTCAATCTATTCCATTTTACTGCAGGGCCACCTACCTGCTCCTCAGGTTTGAACAATTTTTGGGACTGCCACATACAGGCACTCAATCTATTCCATTTTACTGGAGGGCCACCTACCTGCTCCTCTGGTTTGAAACATTTTTGGGACTGCCACATACAGGCACTCAATCTATCCCATTTTACTGGAGGGCCACCTACCTGCTCCTCTGGTTTGAAAAATGTTTGGGACTGCCACATACAGGCACTATCCAAATTAAATTGTCTCCATAGCAGCCTCCACACGTTGTCTCCATTGCTACCTCCAAAAGTCGTCCATATAGCTGCCTCCATACATCGTCCCTTTATCAAACGAGGTGTGTCAGGCAGAAATTTGGGTTGTTTTCATGGATTCCACATCAAAGTTGTTAACTTTGTCGCCACCCTGCTGTGTAATCCCCAAAATATACTGGCAAACTTTTACCATTTAGGGATATTATTTCAGCGCTTCTTGCGCATCTGTTTACATTCCCCTCACCCGGCATATCCTAAACTTATAAGAACGCTACTACACTTGATCTTATACAAAAGGTTCTTAGAAGTGCTGTTTGGGGAGTAGCCTAGAGACAGGGGCTTGGATTGGCGAAAGCTCGCCTGGCAGCGGAACGCCAGCTCCATGCGCATCATGCGCTTCTTGCGCATCTGTTTACATTCCCCTCACCCGCCATATCCCAAACTTATAAGAACGCTACTACACTTAACTTGGTGCAGGCTGGGACCGAGTCTGACCCTGGGGCTGGTCATATACTGCCGACGCAGAGAATTGCGGGGCCTACCTCGGTCCAGGTCTCAAAGGCCTACTATACCTCCTCCCACCCCTCCTCCACCTCCTCCTCCTCCTCCGAATTACCATCCGTGGGCATGGCGCCATCAGTCGGTAGCTCTAGGCACAGCAGCAGTGCCGTCGCTAAGCGACAGCAGGCGGTGCTGAAACTGCTGAGCCTAGGCGATAAAAGGCACACCGCCCAAGAGCTATTACAGGGCATTCCACATCAAAGTTGTTAACTTTGTCGCCACCCTGCTGTGTAATCCCCAAAATATACTTGCAAACTTTTACCATTTAGGGATATTATTTCAGCGCTTCTTGCGCATCTGTTTACATTCCCCTCACCCGGCATATCCTAAACTTATAAGAACGCTACTACACTTGATCTTATACAAAAGGTTCTTAGAAGTGCTGTTTGGGGAGTAGCCTAGAGACAGGGGCTTGGATTGGCGAAAGCTCGCCTGGCAGCGGAGCGCCAGCTCCATGCCAAGATCCAACTAACATAGTTTTAACTGCAGCACCTTTAATCTACTACTAGTTCACTGCCTCCATACATCGTCCCCTTATCAAACGAGCTGTGTCAGGCAGAATTTTGGGTTGTTTTCATGGCTTCCATGTTAACTTTGTCGCCACCCTGCTGTGTAATCCACAAAATATACTGGCAAACTTTTATCATGTACCGATATTATTTGAGCGCTTCTTGCTCACCTCCTTTGGTTCCTCTCTGCCACCCATTGGTTTGAAGCCTGAGTCCATTTAGGGTATGTCGCCATGACACTCTCTAGCCTGCTGCCGCTGCCTCTGCATGCCGTCCCCTATAGTGTCAGGGTCAATTATTGGATGTTTTAGATGCTATCTAGCTTCATTCTGTCACTCTGTCATGGCCATGCTGTTGCCCATAATTTTGGCATAATGGTGCGATTATGCAGCCTCAGAGGCATCCATGCATGCTGCTTCTGCTGTTTCCTGTCCATTTCCGTGGTGTTTCCATCCTTTTCTGAGGTTCCCAGGTGTTTGGCCAAGCTTCCCTGTGCAGAGCCTTGGTCCCCTTGAAAAATGCTCGAGTCTCCCATTGACTTCAATGGGGTTCGTTATTCGAGACGAGCACTCGAGCATCGGGAAAAGTTCGTCTCGAATAACGAGTACCCGAGCATTTTAGTGTTCGCTCATCTCTAATCATGATCCAATGAGTCTTTATGGCGTAGTTCTAGCTCGCTAATGGAACGCAATAACATGGAGATTTTATACGTTTTCTCTCTTTTAAGTCTGACGCCGTGCCGGATAAACACTCCCCTAAACTCTCCCTTAAGAGTTTCCCACAGAAGGGGGAGGGGGGTAGGGTCGTCCGCATGCTCCTGCAGGAATCGCTCCGCAGAGGTCCGCAACTCCGCCACACATAAGGGATTGCCGGTGCATAGAGTCTGGGGGCGAGAACGTTATAAAGACCAGGGCGTGATCCGATAGGACTATGTTCCCAATTGTGGCAGTAGGGTGCCATCCCAGCAGTTTGTGGCCCACCCAAAAGGCGTCTATTCTGCTATATGCTTGATGGGCATGTGAGAAGTAAGAATAATCCCTATCTGAAGGATGGAGCACTCGCCAGACATCTGTTAAGCGCAGGGCATGGAGGTCTCGGTGTAGGAGGCACATTAAGCGAGCAGAGGTGGTAATGTTGCCCGAGGAGGTGTCCATCAGCGGATTCATCGTGAAATTGAAATCTCCCCCTATGATAATCACTCCATCCACAAACTCTGTAAGAGTTCGCAAGATAGATCGGCAAGCAGGAACTGGGTGTGAGTTGGGCATGTACCAATTAGCAATGGTATAAATGGTAGTATTAATCTTTAATTTGTGGAACAGATACCTCCCTAGGGGATCTAGTTTCGTTTCTAGGACAGAGTGCTGCAGTGATCTGTGAATTCCTATGGAGACCCCCTTTTAACGTGAGTCTGGATTGGTGCTGTGAAACCAAGTAGTGTAGTAGCGATCCCGTATGAGTGGCACGTGTTCTGTCTTAAAATGTGTTTCCTGAAGGAGAAGAATCTGCACTTTTTGTTTATGCATCCCATAGGTAATCTGGGTTCTTTTTTGTGGGATGTTAAAACCCCTTACATTAAGAGATCCCAGTTTAAGGGTTGTCATGATATCAGAGCAGTAGACAGTACGGGAAGGACGAGAGAGGACAATAGACAGACACACGAAGGGAAACTACTGTATGAGGGGAAAGATAGAAAGGGAACGACTACGAGAGAGGAGAGAAGAGTAGATAGCAGTGTACTTAGGTGAAAAAGAAACTAGACCTGAGTCACTACTCAGGACAGTGGGGTAAAAAATTTTTAACGCTACAAACAGACCAGCTGAGCGCAGCACCCCTAGAGAACGTGGAATTGCCACAGAAGGTGTCCCTTGGCCCCCGGGGAAAAACCCACCCCAGACACAGATTTGATTTTTTAAGCTAAAACAAACAATTTTCTTAACCCGAAATCCCATATTATGGGGAACAGTTATAACATGTAATATATTGTGAAACAAACTTACAACGTCCAATATCTAATTGGTGTTATCCGGACGACCAGCTGGTGAAGAGACCGGAAGGGCGAGTAGGCGCTCATCCTGGGTGCTGCAGATCGGGATCTGGCTGCCTCTGGCGTGGATCAGGAGCTACACGCTGTGGGCGCTCAGGCGCTGCCTGGACAGGGTTATAGTGGTCGATGGAGTGCCTTCGTTGTCTGCGACGAGGTTGCCTTTGAGGTCTCAGGGGTGGTCCTCCGGCAGCCTCTGCTAGGAAAGCTGGCCACTCTGGTAAGGTAACTGGAGGGAGACCGAGAGATTCTGTAAAGGAAAGCAGGTCACCAGGATGTCGCAGAATGTGCAGCAGGCTATTGTGGCGAACTTGAAGTCTAAACGGAAATCCCCAAGAGTACTGGAAATCTTTTTGCTTAAGGGCTTCCAACAGAGGGCGCAATGCTTTGCGCTTCAGCAGGGTCAATCTAGAGAGGTCCGGAAGGAGCTGCACTCGGTGGCCCTTAAAATTTACGTCTCCCTTATTTCTGGCGCTGGACATAATTGCCTCTTTGGTCTGGAACCGGTGTACTCTACAAATTATATCCCGTGACCTGTTTGGGTCCAAAGGTCTAGGCCTAAGGATCGATGAGCACGATCAAGTTCCAGGGGGGTATCAGCAGGAACATCCAGGACCATGTTGAAGAGCTCCTGCAGTGTTGAGTGAATGGCGGGATTCTCTATAGATTCGGGTACACCCCGGACTCTAATGTTATTCCTCCTGCTCCTATTTTCTAAATTGTCCAGATGGTCAGATAGAGCTCGTAACTGGGACGACTGAGAGGCCAATTGTGTGGAATGAATGGCCAGCTGTTCACGTTGAGAGGTCTTTACTGTTGACACTCTTTCCTCAACCTGATGTACTTCATCTCTGAGTGCAGACATTTCGGATCGATAAGATTGTTCCAATCTGGAAATATAGGACTCCATGTCCTCCCTAGTAGGGATGGTTCGTATATGTGCTCGTAGTGCTCTAAGATCAGACAACACTTCTCTATCCACAGAAGGTTTAGCATAATACATGTGCGCTGGCGGTGTCTGATGCAGTGCGTCTTCATCGTATTCATACTGCAGTGCCATGACAGGCGCAAGGTACACTTTGTGTAGTGAGGAGCAGGGCTGATCTTGTTGAGAGTGTCCAGCGTGTTCTGCTGAGTTGCCCACACGGACGCATGGGGGTTCAGCTCCTGGGGAGATGGAGACCAGAGCACCTGAGACTGTTCATCCACTGGGGGTGACACAGAAGAGCCCCAATGAGGGGATTCAGCCAATGATCGGCTGGGGGAAACTGGAGGTGCCATTACCCGCGATGGGCCCGGAACTGCCGAACCCCAGGCAGGTGATGAGTGAGGAGCGGGAGTGGATGGCTGGCCCCCTACTGACTGAGGAATCATGGTGTCCTTCCCTGGCCGCGGCCGCGGGCCAGCTCCCAGCCCATCTTGCTGCCCGGGCTGAGCTGAGGAAGCACTGCAGCTTATTCCTCCCTGCAGCCAGCAGCATGGGTTCTGGCATGCCCTGACTCGAGGGCTGTCTCAGGGGCTGTGTCGTGGTGGGGCTGTCGATGAGGTCCGTCATTACAGGCACGTCTGCTGCGGCCTTCTCAACTGCCCGGCTGGTCATATAGGAGGCGATGTGCCGTGTCGAGGAGTGGGTGTGAGGAGAAGCATTGGCCCCAGCTCCTTTCCGCTTCTTCGCACCCATGCAGGTGAGGATTTCGGGTGGTAAAACCATGGACTCACCAGTGCCACGGGCCGACATCTCCGCTCCCCGAGCGAGGGCTGGTGACAGTCTCGGTGGCTGTAGCACGGCAGCGCTGCCGGCATGTTCCGGCTGCAGCGAGTCCCGGCACCTCCCGAGTCCCGGCGCCATCTTGCCTCTCGGAGCGTCCTCTCCGATCAACTGCTCCAGCGGCCGCAGCGCGGCAGCACCGCTGCTGGTCTCACAGTGCCGCGAGTCCCGGCGACCTCCTGAGCTCGGCGCCGCCATCTTGGATCCTGGGGAGGAGGCCGGGAGCAGCGGCAGCGGTCCCTGCTCAGCATTCGGGGAATCCAGGATCGCTCCAGGAGAAGAAGCAGCTGTGGCGGGGGTAATGTTCAGTCCCGAGGATTGTGTGGGAGGCGCCAAATCGATGAGGTCCGTCATTACAGGCACGTCTGCTGCGGCCTTCTCAACTGCCCGGCTGGTCATATAGGAGGCGATGTGCCGTGTCGAGGAGTGGGTGTGAGGAGAAGCATTGGCCCCAGCTCCTTTCCGCTTCTTCGCACCCATGCAGGTGAGGATTTCGGGTGGTAAAACTGTGTATCTGGGCTAGTTCCCCGGGTCCAGCACGGGAGCTCGCAAGGAAAGCAGCCTCACGCTTCCATGACCAGACCACGCCCCCCGCTTCCTTTATTTTTATAGGACATAGAACCAAAACAAACACAAAATGTTGGTGTGTGGACTGGTGGTGGTGTGTGACACAATTCCTGTAATTCCATGCGCAATAGCTCCGGTTTTGGTGCAGAGTACACACAGCCCCTGGCTCTGCATAGAGAGTCTATGCAGAGTGCCGAGGAGTGTGCGCAGCTATCAACAGTTGTGCACTGAAAATGACATGGTATGAGAATCGAAAGAGGCTACTGGGGTGTGGAGTAGCTGCGCCGTGTAACTTCAGCTCCAGCTAATCCTTGCCTCAGAAGTCTCTTTTACAAATTTGCAAATTACGGCAATAAAAATTTTCCAAACTCAGTGATCACTGAAGGTTAAGCCCTAAAAAGGGCTACAATAGCATTTATAAGCCAAACCTACCACCGTATATACCTTAATAGGTAGATCCGAGAAGGTAGGTTTCCTTTAAAAAAACATAATAAGCTTCTGTATGTTGTATCGAGCTGCACTGTGAAAATTTGTAGTGTAGTGTTTCATACAAAATCATGTAATTCAATGCAATGTATGAGTTGTCGTACAGGTTGGTTTATCTTTAAGGTCTGTGGGATATGGACTGTGTGGTGATAAGATTTCACTGGTCCAACATTTACACAGGAAAATAATCCAAGCATTATGGTTATACATGATGCAGGGTGTCCCTGTGCTGTTGTGTCCCTCTGCTTGCCAGTTGGTCTATGTTAGTATATACAGGCTGGCACTGCCCAGTTGGTCTATGTTAGTATATACAGGCAGGCACTGCCCTGTTGGTCTATGTTAGTATATACAGGATGGCACTGCCCAGTTAGTCTATGTTAGTATTTAGAGGCTGGCAGGGTTCTGTTAGTATATCCAGACAGTGGCAATGACGGACTGCGCAGCAGCTGATTTTCAGTGGTGAGAGATGCTTCATAGCCGACACCCGCAGCTTCTGGCGCCGGCTCTGTTAAGGAGCAGGAGCCAGAAGCATGAAGTAATATTACTGCATAATGCGGGAACACACCTCCCACCATGCAGTACTATTACGTCAAATGTCAGGAAGAGGTTAAAAGAACACAACTTAATACTGCCTTATATATATACAAAAAAAAAAACTACTACAATACCTTCTCCGATAAACAAGAATGTAACTTCTATAATACTGCCCCTATGTAAAATATATTATAATACTGCATTTTATATAGTATATATATATATATATATATATATATATATATATATATATATATATATACTTCTGTTTTTGTCTAACCTACAAGTATACTATGTGTTATGGTTTCCCTGAGAACCGCGATCGAGTAACTTAAGTAACCTTATCGCGATCAAGCAATCCATTAGGAGGCGGGATACCTTCTCTGTAGGAGTGTCTCCGCTGTCATGCTCCCTGGTATCGGATTGGTGCCTCCACTGTCATACTCTCTGGCTCCGTATTGAGTCTCTGAGTTGGTGACATGTGGAGGATCCCGCCGACTGTTTGGGGGAGTGTCCGGTGACGTTAAGCACTCTGGAGGTACGCCCCCCGTGGGCAGTGCTTAATCTTTAAATAGCCCGGGACGCCGGCATCACGCGCGGTCAAACAAATTCCGGCGTATGTCACCATACCAGCGTGACCGACCCCTCTGTACTCTAGCTTAGCTAGCAAGCTGACATCAATGCTAGGAAATATAGATGAGAGATAGGGGGTCGCTATCATAATACTCCTCTGATGAACCGCTATTTCATTACACTTAGCGGGGAAACGCATCAGGCTCTTATTGACGTATGGTGTCACAATAGGTGCAGACCCTCACGTGTGAACTGATACAAATACCCACGCACGAGGGTTAAGCACCATTTAGTGTTGTAGATGGATGGGTTCCAGCATTGTCGTTTACAGTGGTTGAGTGATTGGGTGCGATAAGTGTGTGCACAACTAATAAACATAGCACCATCATTCTTACACAGAACCTCTAGTGTGTTGGAAGCCATACTACAATATATGTATGTTCGTCTTGTCAATTTGGTTCTATAAAGGAAAACGATTATAGGCAGCCCTACGAATATTTTTAACGTTGTCCTAATAAAGTTTACGTTTTTAATGTCCTTTTGAGATAGTTGCTAATACTGCATTTATGTACAAGAATATAATACTATAATACTGCCCCCTGTGTACAAGAATATAACTACTATAATACTGCCCCCGATGTACAAGGATATAAGTACTATAATACTGCCCCCTGTGTACAAAAATATAGGGACTATAATACTACCCCCCGTGTACAAATATATAAGGACTATAAAACTGCCCCCTGTGTACAAAATTATAGGGACTATAATACTACCCCCTGTGTCCAAAAATATAAGGACTATAATACTGCCCCCTGTGTACAAGAATATAACTACTATAATCCTGCCCCCTTGCTGCGAGGACGTGTGATAGGTGAGCTCCTGAAGTTTCCTGATGTGTGGAGCAAGCCCAGGGCAGGGCAGGGCCACCCTGGGTGGGAAACTTCCTCATGCAAGGCTGGGAGGAAACTCCCTAACTCCTAAAATCATGGATGAAAATCCTGAAGTCGCTAGGAAAGTGCCAGCGGCTCCAGTCCAGCCAGAAGTGTAGTGAACAATGTGGTTCAGGAAGAAGCAGCAGAAGTTAGTAGCAGTATGGTAAAGCCACCTTCCAGTATATTTGTGCAGCGGAAACCTGTGAGTGATCCAGTGGGGATTAACAAGCAAGTTGTGCAGAGGCAGCCTCCATTACAGGCCTCAGCTGTGCCCTCTACACCTCCATCCAGGCACAGGATGACATCTCTGGAGCGTCAAACCTTTGTGAAAAACCTGTAGCGGTGGGAGATCTGTGGAGTCTGAGGTGAGACCAGCAGGGAGGCCTCAAGCTGTCACTGGCGGGAAAGTAGGACCCAGTCCCCAACACGGACATTGTACCCAGTGACCGCTGCAGAGCCCACCAGCAGCACAGAGGCCAGAACCCATCAGAACACCAGTACCTACCATGAGTAAGCCTGTAACACCTCCCAGCATTGTGACCAAGCAAGCACCTGAGCTCCACCTGGCGGACCAGATCCTAACACTGATGAAAACTCTGGAGAATCTAGCACAACAAAAGATGCTGCTACAAAGAAAAGATAGACTGTACCTATAAGCTGAAGGTGGCAAACCCTGAGAAGAACAAGCTGCTTAATAGGAAGCTGACCACACTGGCCAAGGAGCTGACTGATAACATCGCCAAGACTGAGGCTGTACTGGGGCAGATGGGTCCCCTCGCCGAGACCTACAGGAATCAGTAGAGGTTCAAGACACAGGAACATCATGGCAGAACATTGCATCCTATACCCGAGGCCAGCGCTGTTGGTGTCCAGCAGTCCCATGTGAAACCTGTACTGCAGCCAGCGACTTTCCCCTATCAGGAAGGGGATTTATACAAAAGAGACAACAACAGTTGTGAGCAACAGAGCAAGCCTGGACGACCCTCTAATATGTGGGCACCACAAGTTCCAGCATCCAGTAATCTGCAGAGCAGGCCTGGACAACACTCTAATGTTAACCCCTTAAGGACCAGGCCCTTTTTCATTTTTGCGTTTTTATTTTTCACTCCCCACCTTCAAAAATCTATAACTTTTTTATTTTTCCGTGTACAGAGCTATGTGATGGCTTATTTTCTGCGTAACAAATTGCACTTCGTAGTGATGGTATTAAATATTCCATGCCGTGTACTGGGAAGCGGGAAAAAAATTCTAAATGCAGTGAAAATGATGAAAAAACACATTTGCGCCATTTCTTGTGGGCTTGGTTTTTACAGCTTACACTGTGCGCCCCAAATGACAGGTATATTTCATTCATTGGGTCAATACGATCACGGGGATACCAAATTTGTATAGGTTTTATAATGTTTTCATACATTTACAAAAATTAAAACCTCCTGTACAGAAAAAAAATTCTTCATTTTGCCGTGTTCTTGCGCTAATAACTTTTTCATACTTTGGTGTATGGAGCTGTGAGTGGTGTCATTTTTTGCGACTTCTGATGACGTTTTCAATGCTTCTATTTTTAGGACTGTGCGACCTTATGATCACTTTTTATAGAATTTTTTCTATTTTTCAAAATGGCAAAAAAATGCCATTTGCGACTTCGGGGGCTATTTTCCGCTACGGGGTTAAACGCAGTGAAAAACGGTTATTATATTTTGATAGATCGGGCATTTTCAGATGCGGCGATACCTAATGTGTTTATGATTTTTACGGTTTATTTATATTTATATCAGTTCTAGGGAAAGGGGGGTGATTTGAATTTTTATGTTTTTTTAATATAATTTTTTTTTTTTTACTTTTTTTTATTTATTTTTTTTACTATTTTTAAGACTCCCTAGGGTACTTTAACCCTAGGTTGTCTGATTGATCCTACCATATACTGCCATACTACAGTATGGCAGTATATGGGGATTTTGCATACCATCTATTACAGTGGTGGCGAACCTATGGCACTGGTGCCAGAGGTGGCACTCTGAGACCTTTCTGTGGGCACCCAGGCCATCACCCCAGCATGAAGTTCACCAGACAGGACTCAAAGTATCTTCCTACAGAATCTTCCTACAATGATAGGAGAATTTGCCCTCCTCCTTTCAACTGTGTTGGTGTCCTAAGAAGGCTGGACGAGTGCAAGTTGTCAAAGAACAAGGAGAAATAAATTACTGCTGGCACTTTGCAATAAATAAGTGGCTTTTGGTTGAAGTTTGAGCACTCAGGCTCTAAAAGGTTCGCCATCACTGATCTATTACAATGTGCAGATCGCACAATGTAATAGATAGCCTCGATCATGACAGCCTCGGATCTTTGTGTGATCCTGTGAGGGAATCTAATCCATTATCTGAATCTGTTCTTCTATCATGTATCTATACAAAGATTTTTGGCTCTATTGATAGAAAAGATCCCTATGAATAGCACCATCCCCCCAAGGACACTGATCATCTTTCAGTTACATCCTGTTGGCTATTGGAATGTGGGTTAGGGTCAATAGGCTCCTTTGTCTCAAGAACCTATAAAAACTGTCTGCAACCTAAATAAATGGGAATCCTCTCAAACAACATGTGAAGGTCTGAGTGATTCACCGAGCAGCTCGTACTATACAATGATTTGGACCACCATCACATCGAGATAAAGGGATATTTCCCTGACAAAACATGGCGCCCGAACAGGGACCTGGGTTTGCATGATGCCTACCGGAGAATTTAGGGATCATCCTTTCAGGACAGACAGACCATGCAGCTGCACAAAAAGGTAAGAAGCTTTTTCTTACAAAATTGCTCTGTCGCTCCTAGTTTGGATTTCCCACATCCGGTGAGTTGCATGCCTATATTGCCCAGTCCAAAGAATATTGTTAGTTTATTTGAAAACTCCATGTGATGTGTGGTAGTGTATATGGGTATTGTGTGAGTTTGTACATGTGTGTTTGATAGCGCTATTGTGATACTGTATTGTACTGGTTTTAAGAACGTGCTAGGAATTGCCCCTACCTAAAGAGTCTCCAAGGCGAGCTACTTTTTGGAACGTAATTCGCTTGAGACAAAGTAGACTGAGTTTGGACAGTCGGACTTTATAAATTTATTTTGTGTGGTAGGTTCCAGAGCTGCTTCATGGAAGGAGACTGCAGTCATCTCTTGACGGGCAAACGGTTTAAAAAAAAAAAAAAAAAAAAAAAAAATTTTAGAATTAGAAGTGGTTAAAACTGCCCTAAGGAAGAGTGGGGGACTGCGAGGGTGTGCCGGCACTAGAGATATAATATAGGAAAATGATGGAAAAAATTGCTAGGTAGGATGAGAGGCAATTCAGAGGGAAAACCAGACGTACGGATCTTGAATGATTAAAAAAAAAAAAAAAAAAAAAAAAAAAAGCTGTACATGGATGTCAGAGAATGTTGGAAAAAGGACAAGTATATCAAAAAGATGGTTGTTTGTATGTTGGTAAATGGAAAGGTTCTTAAAAGAACAAAGGCTGGTTGCATGATAATGATATGATGGAAATTGCAAGTGGATAGAAGAAAGTTACAGAGGAAGTGACCAGAGGAGGTTATAAAGAAACAGCCATAGGAAATTGTGTGTTGTATGAGTGTTATGACGATGACGGACAAAAACGTTGGACAGACAAAAGACAACATTCAGAAAAATTTCGGCCTCCACCCTAAAATGGTGGATGAATTGATGTATGGAAACAAAGAAACAGACTGGCGGAGACATGTGCATGCAATGTGGCACCTAGACCCAACCCCCACACTGGAATATATCCGGTCAAGACTAGATTTGAAAAAGTGCGGGCTCCAACAGGACAAAGAAGTAGCGTTTAGATGTTTCTCCTGTAGGGGGCAGATGTTTCTCACTTTGATATACTTTAGTAGACCAGTGGTATGGGGAATGATGCATTGCCTAAAGATCTTTGGATTTGCATCTCACAGTCCGCTCAGCTGTATTTAGCTGTATTGCTGTAACTTTAGAAGACAACTAAGATATAGTACCCAGGGAATAAATGTAGGAGACTTTGCCTGCTTATCTAAGAGTCACCTCTCAGAACTACAAGGTCCAAAAACCCGGGTAGTAACATATTTGTTACGGATTTTGGTCTTCTGTGGGGAGAGCTCCTGGACGGTTGTGCAGTCCCAATTGGATTCCCTGAGATGACCCTTGCCAGATACTGTAGATGTTCTGTGAGTTTATTCCTTTATACAGTCCTGCAGATAATGGCAAAGAGATAAATATGTGTTTTGTCTATATCTTGTGTAGTGCTAATGGCATTTCATCAGTTACCAGATGTGAGGAAAGTCCAGCACACAATTGTGGACATTGTTCATTGCAGGCTTGGACCTGAGAAATCCTGTGATTTATGTTTAAAAACATCAGAAATGTAGTGTAAAACTTTATAATACACCTAAAAGTTTGAAGGGTGTGGTCAAAAGTTTTTGCAATTTGTGTAGGATGATGGAGTGAACTTAGATGTTACAATGGTGTGTTAGATTCTTTCTTTGTTCTCTTGGTATGCTGGGACACTTAGTACTACAGACACCACAGGGAGAAGGAGGGGGCTGCCTCCCCCCTTGTCTCAGTGAACACAGGAGGGGGGGGGGAGGGGGAGCACATGTTGGAATGTTAAGAGAAGAAAGGAAAAATGAGAATGTGTGTTCATTACTGATAACCCTCATGGCCCTAAGCAGATTTTGAGTTTGATTCAAATGCAACATCTGTAATTTTAATGTTTTAACCAGGAGTAAAACCTCCCCATGATCCCATACTATTACTCCTATTCAGCAGCTATGACTGAGATTATTATTAGGAGCTTTTTAAGCAGAAGTTATAACATCTCTAGAAGCCTCCTACGTCACTGTCTCTAGTGATGCTTCTGCTCAGTAACACTGTCCCTCACTATGTGCCCCCAGTATGTGACCCCAGTATGTGTCCCCAGTATGTGCCCCCAGTATATGTCCCAAGTATGTGACCCCAGTATGACTGTATAGGTTATAATAAGATCTAAGGAATTTGTATGCTGTGTGTCTCCTATTATACAGCATTGATACATCGGCATTGGTCCCAAAACTGTGTTTTTCTGGAATATATTGTTCACTTTTTATTGTTCTCATTTAAGTTTAAGCCAAGCACCTCAGAGGAGAGGAAACAGGCCGGAAGCTGCGGATCGTGTGTCACATGACAACCTGGATCCTTCTTGGTTTTGTATCCTACTGCTGCCTGGGTATAAAAAGCTTCTGTAGTAGTTTTGGACTATCCTGTTACTATTTCACCTCTTCATGACTAGAAACCTTGGTTATAATGTGCCCTCTTTATTACATTGAATCCAGCTCCACTATTTTCGCTAGATTCAAAGGGGGGAGACATGAGGTAGACGGGTTGTATTTAAAATTTTCTATTAACTTAATGATTAATGAACCAGTTATATCATTAATCTGCATTTTGAGTTTTTTTTTGTAGATGGCTTTAGAAACCAGGAATGAGGTTAATTCTACATCAGATGTGCAGCGGTCACACAACATGAGGTAACAGAACCAGAACCACTCCTAACCTACCTGTCTGTACAGGAGGCGGAGGTGAAGGCACTGATGGAGGAGTGTAAAGTGGCAGAGGGGAAGAAAGTGAGTCTTTTGGGATTCCTTATGATTCCTTACCTCATATAGTAAGTTTATCAACAACTATGAGACTTTGAAATAGCTGATAGAGGTCTTAGTGTTACAATGAAGGTCCATCCTAGAAGGTAAAACCTATAAAGCTCATGAAGTGACCATACTGGTTACTAGAAAGCCTAGGGGAAAGGAGCCTGGATCAGTACAGTCCGTGACCCTCTCTGGCCCAGTAGGGTTATCTATACTCCTGTCTATATAGGAACCGGCTTCACAGGTGTGGAAGCAAGACTGGAGTAACACTGGGACCCCATGGATGGAGGGTGGACTATGGCAAAAAAAAAAGGTGACAAGCAATGTCTGCCAAGGGCCCTTTACCCTATGATGGTTCAGTGCACCCACAGAGTGAGACACCAGTCTAAGACTCTATATGCTCCGTGGTGGATAAGTATTGAGTATCACTTACATTCACTTTTGCTACTGTCCATTTACACAAGTATGTTTATATGTACCTAGTACAATGTAGGGAGAGTAGTGAAGACCCTCATATATACACTCCAAAGCCGCTTTACCCCTTCCAGAGGTTGCAGATTGACTATATACAGCTACCAAAGGTAAGTAGCTATGAATATGTACTTGTGTGTGTGGACCTCTTTTCTGGGTGGCCTGAAGCCTATCCTGTGACAAAAGCCACAGCAAAAAAACACAGCACAGAAGTTAATGAGGGAGCTAGTCTGTAGATTTGGGATTCCAGAGACCATAGAGAGTGATAGAGGTTCCCACTTTACAGGGGAGGTGATGAGGGAGGTAATGGGAGCACTTGGGATTGAACAGGCCTTCCGTACCCCCTATCATCCACAGAGTAGTGGGAAGGTGGAGAGGTTAAATGGGGCTCTTAAGTTAAAAATTCAGAAAGCCATGGAAGAGACAGGGAAGAACTGGGTTGATTGTCTTCCTTTGGCCTTATTTTCTATAAGGTACACTCCCAACAGGAAAACAGGCCTCTCACCTTTTGAGATTCTCTTTGGATCTGCTCCTAGAATGGGCTTATATTTTCCACAAGTTTTACAGATGTACCATGGAGAATTGACAGGATACGTCCAAGCCCTGCAAAAACATCTAGCTATGGTGCATAAACAAGTTTTTGCTTCTATTCCAGACCATGATGCAGTAGGAGGATCACATAATCTACAACCTGGAGATTGGGTGGTCTTGAAGCGACATGTGAGAAAAAGCCTTGAGCCACGTTTTGAAGGACCATTTCAAGTCCTTCTGACCACATCTACTTCCGTGAGGTTACAAGGGAAGCCTAATTGGATTCACGCCAGCCATTGCAAAAGACTATTGAATCCAGCTGCTCATGAAGATGAATCTGTATCTCCAAATGTTAATATTACTTAAGATACTATTGATATTACCCCTTGGAAGAACTTTCAACGAGATGTTGAGCGGGGATTGGGATAACTTGCTCATTAAGCATCACCAAGTCCTTTTAAAAGATATGAGAGATGATGTATTACCCAAAGATTGTTGGATTTGCAGGTTTCCTTTCAAATCCTGAAGGTGAACATGCTAGTCAGATGGGTAGCAGAGCTTTTTAATGGCACTGTCATTGGAGTACCGAAAAACATATATGTTGTATGTGGCCATCAGGCTTATAAATGGCTTCCTAGCAATTTTACAGGAGTTTGTACACTGGCTCGCCTTACTCCTGCCACTTTTATTGTCCCCCATACCAATGTAAATGTAAATCTTATTCCCAAGCACACATTACACAAGAGAAAAGCAGATAATCTTCCTAGACCAGACGGACGCCCACATGTGGTGGAGATGGGAACAGCTAACACAATCTTCAGCACACTTTTTATTTATCCTATGATAATGCAGATGTGGGATAAATTGGTAGAAGCCACAGATTATCTAGATCAACAAATTTTTCAGATTTTGGGGGCTGTGAATAAGACAAATGTCATCCAGAGACAGTTAATTGTGGTAACCAACCAACATACATTAGTTTTAGATTACATCACTGCGTCCCAGGGTGGCATGTGTCAAGTCATAGGGCCAACATGTTGTCATTACATCGATCCTCAAGGCAACATGCAAATTTAGCAAAAATTGCTGATATTAGAGATAGATGGCTCAAGGAGCATGATAGTAATAAGGACAGCTGGTGGTCTGACACATTCGCATCCTTAAACCCCGCCAATTGGTTTAAGGGTATTTTTGGGTGGCTCATGGGAGTTTTGCAAGCAATATTTCGAATCATTTTGTTATGTGTATTTGTTTATATCTGCATAAGAGTAGTAATCTGGCTTGTTGTAAAACTGTGGCGAAGGAAACCAAGGGTTGTGCGATATCAACCTAGGTATACACCTAATTCTACAGAGGGAGTGGTTATACTTATGTACAATTTGGCCAAGAGAGTGTAGAGAACCTACCATTAATATTAGGACCGAATTAATTGTGTTGTGATATAATGTTCAGGATGCTCAGGAGGGAAGCAGGTGAAGGGGTTAGATAAGTCCTGGATGTGTGACTAGCACATGTCAATGTACCACCTGAGCAGTACCTGAAATTATTCACAAAAAGGGAGGAATTGTGAGGGAATCTAATCCATTATCTGAATCTGTTCTTCTATCATGTATCTATACAAAGATTTTTGGCTCTATTGATAGAAAAGATCCCTATGAATAGCACCATCCCCCCAAGGACACTGATCATCTTTCAGTTACATCCTGTTGGCTATTGGAATGTGGGTTAGGGTCAATAGGCTCCTTTGTCTCAAGAACCTATAAAAACTGTCTGCAACCTAAATAAATGGGAATCCTCTCAAACAACATGTGAAGGTCTGAGTGATTCACCGAGCAGCTCGTACTATACAATGATTTGGACCACCATCACATCGAGATAAAGGGATATTTCCCTGACAATCCCAGGCTGTCATGGCAACGGATCGCCGCTCCCCGGTGACGTCACGGGGAGTGACGATCGGAGCCAAGATGGCGGCGCCCACGCGCCGCCGGCTCTTTAATGCCGCCGGCAGCTTTGCCGGCGGCGATCAAAGGGTTAACACCCGCGATCGGTGCAAGCACCGATCGCGGGTGTTAGCGACGGGCATTTGCTTCATTATGAAGCAAATGCCCGGTGAGTATGAAGAGGGCTCAGCCCGTGAGCCCTCTTCATACTCCCCCATGCGCAGTAAGACGTAAGGGTACGTCTTATTGCGCTATGGGGTTAATGGTGCAGTGCAGGCACCACAAGTCCCAGCATCCCACATGCTGCAAAACCAGGGACACCTGCCTGATGGTGATGGTGCAGTGCAGGCAACACAAGTCCCAGATGACATCTCCTTGCAGGACTGTGGACACGATTCATAAGGTAATGCTGCAGCTGCGCAGCAGAGCTCCCAGGTGACACCTGAAAGAAACAATCAGGACTCTGCTGTACCAGTTACTAATTCTGCTGATAGTGCTGGTACCTCTGTGTCTGTTATGCAGATATGTCTGTAGTTATTGCTGCCAATGTCTGTGATTTTACTGATCCCTGTGTTGATATTTCTGTGATAATTGTCCAGCAGAAGGGGCTTCACCATTTTTCTGGGATGTTAATACAGAGCAGTGTATGGAGGCTCAAGTCATATAGGCTGATGGTGGTGAGGAGGTAGCGCGGTCCGATACTCAGTACTTTCCCCCAATCACAGCATGGTACTGGTCCAGACCAGGCCTCCTCTGGTAATGCCTAGAGTTGGGGTGCACCATCCTTTATGTCCGGCTCACATTACACCGGTCTGGCATTTAAGAGGAGGAATGTGGTCAGGTTTAAGCACAGAGGGGCCAAGGAAGACCTGACCGCAAGTTTGTTGTAAGATTGCTGCTGTGTGACTAGATGGGCTTCTCTCGTAGTGACATCCTAGCAGTGATAAACCTCCCAGACCACCAGGGATACTGAGGGGTGGAATACATTCAGCTTCATCTCCATTTATAAGCCTGATACTGCTACTGCTACCATCATCTTCTGGAATGAAGCTGTGCTCTGGCTCAGGAGACACTTTGACCTCATTTCAGAACTCACTAAGACCAGGGATGACGATGGCATCTGGACAGGAGGGTGGAAGGTCCTGGTGAGGTTACGCCAATACTACAACATAACCCGGCATCTGCCCAATTCCTTCTTCATTGGTCATGAGAAGGGGGTATGTTTCTGTACAGGTCAGCCCCACAGATGCTTTAAGTGTGGTAGGGTCGGTCACGTTGCCAATAACTGCACCCTGATAAAGTGCAGCCTGTGTGGGGACATCGGTCAAGCCCACAGGGATTGTCCTAAGGCCTGGCATAATATCTGTAATACCTTCCCTGCTGAAGATGTACTGGCAGGGGAGATGGCATGGGGGAGGAGGAGGCTTTGTTGTCAGGGTGGGCCAGAACCTCAGTGGATGGAAAGTGACACAATAGCAGAACCAGATCAGCCTCAAATTAACACCACACCAGTACCAGACCAGTCCCAAACACAAATTTCTGAGGGGAACATGCAGGTTGTACCACCCTCAGTGCCCATTCCTTCTCCAGCGCCAACTTCTACAAAGAGAAGAAAGAAGGATACACCCACCTGTAAGCCAGATGGTGAGTGGACCACTGTCCAAAAACATCTAGGATGAGGGTGGACAAAACAGCAGATGTGACAATGACTGTGAACAGATTTAGTGTGTTGTCAGATGCAGAGGAGGAACTCGAGAGGGAACTTGAGAGAATGGTGGCAGAATATGATGATGAGACAGATGCAGATCCCTACCCTAAAACCGGAAACCTCATGCAGAAGGACCAGAGTCTGAATCAGACATGGAGATAGGTGGTCAGCAGGAGGGCTCAGATTCAGATTTATGATGATGGGGTTACTCTCTCTGCTTCTTACTTTGGCTCTAATGGGGAACTTTCATCTTAAAGTAATATCTAGTAATGTGAATAGCATTAGGGCAAGGAAGACAAGACATGCGGTGTATGAACATCTCCAATATCTGGATGCTGATGTCTTTTTCCTACAGGAGACTCATCTCACTACTCTTAGTCTGTTACGAGAAGCAGAGAGGGAATGGTCAATCCTTCTGGTCGCTGTCTGTGGAGCCTTGTGGTGGGTTGTCCATACTCTTTAATACCCACAATGTCACCATACATAGACCTACCGAGGTACTGATGGGAAGGTGTCTGGTGCTGGAGGTTACCATCTGAGGTAAGAGGCTCTGCTTTATTAATATCTATGGTCCACAGACAGTGACTGAAAGGGTGGCTCTATTCCATGAAGTGAGACCCTATCCCTTCACATCTGTTCCTGTGATTATGGTGGGTCACTTTAATGCCACTAGAACAACCAGTGATGGACCGACTGGTAGACCGCTTGCAAAAACTCTAAGGTGTTGAACCGTATCATCATGCAATCAGGCTTGTCTGATGTATTTGTAAGGGATGGTAGGTAGCCGAAATTTACTTACTCCTGTGCTGGAAGATCTAGTCGGATAGACTTGGCGCTGGTGAGTCCAGTGGAGGTCATTGGGGATAAAAAACGAGAAGACCTTTCCATATTCAGATCACCTTGCCTTATACTTTTGCCTAGGCCCTACTGAGCGGCCTTATATGGGCAAGAGACTATGGAGACTCAACTCTAGTCTATTAGAAAAAGCCCTTGTCCAGGAGCATGTCCATTCTCTTCTGCAGTGTGAACTTGAGATAATGAAGTTTTATAACCACATATCTGACTGGTGGGAGGATGTCAAGGAGGAGATCAGATCCCTCTTAAGGAGACAGTTAAGAAGGTTAACAGTAAGTACAGACAGTATCTCAAGCTGCGTAAAGAATTAGAGTCCCTGTATTCGGCAGGCGTGATGAAAAACAAAAGATCTGATATCAGTACAGCTGGTACACATCCCTGGTTGTTGAGCGTGACTATGGGAACTTAAGCACATCTGATCCGGGAACGTGTGGCCAAGAAATCGATCACAGGTCTCACTGACTCCCAGGGTGTTTTACAGGAATCTCAGGAGGGTATCCTGGGAGTTGTGCAATCGTACTAAGCTGAATTATTTCAGAAAAAGGTTTTGGATAGAGAAAAAATGGCTCAATTCTTGGAGGCAACTCCAGGCTCTGACACTAAAGATTTGGACTTTTCTCCTTTGACAGTAGGAATAACAGAGGAGGAGGTTAAAGAGGCCATTATCCTTGTGGATGTGTTTACTAACTGTCTAGAAAATCACCTGATGCCTCCATCCATGAGAGTGTCCTCCCTTATTCTGCTGTCCAAAGGTAAGGAACCTAGCGACATGAAAAAAATGGAGGCCAATCGCCCTCTTGAATGTCGACAGGAAGATTCTGGCAAATATTTTGTTTTCTAGATTAACCCCTTAATGACCGCCCTATCGGGATTCTACGGCGGTCATTAAGGGTACTTCTTCTGACGCGACGCCTTTCTACGGCGCCACGTCAGAAGAAGATTTCGGGACACCGGGTCTCGCTAGTGCCGGTGTCGGGCTGTGATCCCTCCTGCCGCTGCCCCGGGTCCCGATGAGTGACCCGAGGCTGTCGGCTCCTCTTCTCGCCGGGTCCTGCCTTCCTGGCAGGACCCGGCTGTAAGTAACTGAGCATGCGCAGCATGCTCAGTTACTTACACTATACACTGCAATACAAGTGTATTGCAGTGTAAAGGCTTGAATAAGCGATCGGATGATCGCTTATTCAAGCCAAGAAGTAGAAAATGTAAAAAAGTTAAAAAAAAAAAAAAAATTAAAACTTTTTATAATATAATTAAATAAATAAATAAAATAAAAGTCCCATAATCTCCCCAGTAACACATAAAATGCATATACAGTAAATAAAACACAAAAACATACATATTTGGTATCACCGCGTCCGTATTAATCTGTACAATAAATCTAAATCAATATTGAACCCGCTCGGTGAACTACGTAAAAAAAAAACTCGGAAAACTTCCCATAATATACAATTTTTCATCAAACACCATCACAAAAAATGTTCTAAAAAGTGATCAAAATAAGTTACGTTCCCTAATATGATACGAATGAAAAGAACAACTGTTTTCGCAAAAAATAAGCCCTCAACCAGATCTGACAACAGAAAAATACAGAAGTTATGGCCCTGAAAAGTTGTCAATAGTAAAAACTGCGATTTTCTCCAATATTGGTTTTGCTCAGGAAAATTAAGCAAAAATAAGAAAAACTATATAAATGAGGTATCACCGCAATTGTAGTGAACCAGAGAATAAAGATAAAATATTATTTTTACATTACGGTGAGCGGGGGAAAAAAAATGCTAACAATCCAAAATAAAAATTGATGATTTTGTTTGTGTCCCCCTTGAAATAGTTAATAAAATCTCAAGAATAAGCTTTAGACTCCCAAAATAAATTATCTATACATTGTATCTCATCCCATAAAAAATAAGCCCATATATGTTTGTATTAACAAAAAAAATAAAAATTTATAGGTCGTACAATGTAACAATACAAATCTGCTGTGAATGGCGCCTCCATTCATTCTATACTTGGCCGTGCGCCCGTACAGCAGTTTACCACCACATATGGGGTATCAGTACACTCGGGAGGAATTGGGCATCAAGCGTTGCAGTGCGTTTCATCATTTAATTTATTCTGAAAATTTCAGTTTTGGCCTAAATGAATGTATTTTCCAAAAAAATTCAATAGTTTCTAAATCGCAGGTCCATATTTTTTAACCCATGTGAAACAGTTAAAGGGTTAATAGACTTAATAGAAGTTGTTTTACATACGTTGAGGGGTGAAGTTTCTATAGCGGGGTAATTTATGGGGTTTTACTATTATTTAGGCCTCTCAAAGTCACTTGAAAGCTGAGTTGTCCCTCAAAATGTGAGTTTTGGCAATTTTCATGAAAATAAGAAAAATCGCACCTAAAGTTCTGCACCTCATAACATCCTAGAAAAATGACCGGAAGCATAAAATATCATCCCAACATAAAGCAGATATTCTGTAAATGTTAATTATCAAACTTTTTGGGTAGTTTTACATCTTGTCTGGAAACCAGAACATTTCAAACTTGGAAAATGAAGAATTTTTACAAACTTTTGCCAAATTTTCACTTTTTTTCAGAACGAAATGCAAAACCTATCACTTAAATTTTATAACTAACATGAAGTACAATGTGTCACGAGAAAACATTCTCAAAATCACCGGGATATGTTAAAGCGTTCCGAAGTTATAACTAGAGATGAGCGAGCACTAAAATGCTTGGGTACTCGTTATTTGAGACAAACTTTTCCCGATGCTCGAGTGCTCGTCTCGAATAACGAGCCCCATTGAAGTCAATGGGAGACTCGAGCATTTTTCAAGGGGACCAAGGCTCTGCACAGGGAAGCTTGGCCAAACACCTGGGAACCTCAGAAAAGGATGGAAACACCACGGAAATGGACAGGAAACAGCAGGGGCAGCATGCATGGATGCCTCTGGGGCTGCTTAATCGCACCATTATGCCAAAATTATGGGCAACAGCATGGCCATGACAGAGTGACAGAATGAAGCTAGATAGCATCTAAAACATCCAATAATTGACCATGACACTATAGGGGACGGCATGCAGAGGCAGCGGCAGCAGCGGCAGGCTAGAGAGTGGCATGGCGACATACCCTAAATGGACTCAGGCTTCAAACCAATGGGTGGCAGAGAGGAACCAAAGGAGGTGAGCAAGAAGCGCTCAAATAATATCGGTACATGATAAAAGTTTGCCAGTATATTTTGTGGATTACACAGAAGGTTGGCGACAAAGTTAACATGGAAGCCATGAAAACAACCCAAAATTCTGCCTGACACTGCTCGTTTGATAAGGGGACCATGTATGGAGGCAGTGAACTAGTAGTAGATTAAAGGTGCTGCAGTTAAAACTATGTTAGTTGGATCTTGGGATGGAGCTGGCGCTCCGCTGCCAGGCGAGCTTTCGCCAATCCAAGCCCCTGTCTCTAGGCTACTCCCCAAACAGCACTTCTAAGAAGCTTTTGTATAAGATCAAGTGTAGTAGCGTTCTTATAAGTTTAGGATATGGCGGGTGAGGGGAATGTAAACAGATGCGCAAGAAGCGCTGAAATAATATTGGTAAATGATAAAAGTTTGCCAGTATATTTTGTGGATTACACAGCAGGGTGGCGACAAAGTCAACATGGAAGCCATGAAAACAATCCAAAATTCTGCCTGACACAGCTCGTTTGATAAGGGGAACATGTATGGAGGCAGCTATATGGACTACTTTTGGAGGCAGCTATGGCGATGACGTGTGGAGGTAGCAATGGAGACAACGTGTGAAGGCAGCTAAAAAGACGACGTGTGGAGGCTGCTATGGAGACAATTTAATTTGGATAGTGCCTGTATGTGGCAGTTCAAAAAAGTTTTCAAACCAGAGGAGCAGGTAGCTGGTCCTCCAGAAAAATGACATAGATTGAGTGCCTGTATGTGGCACTCCCAAAAATTGTTTAAAACAGAGCACAGGGTAGTTGGCCCTCCAGAAAAATTAAATACATAGAGTACTATAGCCAGAGCCAGTTGGCCCTGGCAAAAAAAAAGCCAGTTTCCTCTGCTTTAGTGTACAAAGAGGAGGAGAAGGAGGACAATGAGGAGGAGGAGTGCATACATTATTTAGGTTCAGCTTCTTTCACCTGGTGGAGAATGGAAATGCGGAGAAATCTAGGCTTTATTCATCTTGATAAGCGTCAGCCTGTCAGCGCTGTCAGTCGACAGGCGTGTACGCTTATCGGTGATGATGCCACCAGCTGCACTGAAAACCCGCTCGGACAACACGCTAGCGGCAGGGCAGACAAGAACCTCCAAGGCGTACAGCGCCAGTTTGTGCCACATGTCCAGCTTTGAAACCCAGTAGTTGTAGGGAGCTGTGTGATCATTTAGGACGATGGTATGGTCAGCTACATACTCCCTCACCATCTTTCTGTAAAGATCAGCCCTATTCTGCCGAGACTGGGGACAGGTGACAGTGTCTTGCTGGGGTGACATAAAACTGGCAAAGGCCTTGTAAAGCGTACCCCTGCCAGTGCTGGACAAGATGCCTGCTCGCCTACTCTCCCTCGCTACTTGTCCCGCAGAAGTACGCCCTCTGCCACTAGCGCTGTCAGAAGGGAAATACTGTTTCAGCTTGTGCACCAGGGCCTGCTGGTATTCATGCATTCTCACACTCCTTTCCTCTCCAGGGATGAGAGTGGAAAGATTTTGCTTGTACCATGGGTCCAGGAGAGTGAATACCCAGTAATCGGTGCTGGAATAAATTCTTTGAACGCGAGGGTCACGGGATAGGCAGCTTAGCATGAAATCTGCCGTATGCGCCAGAGTCCCAACGCGCAAGAATTCACTCCCCTCACTGGCCTGACTGTCCATTTCCTCCTCCTCCAACTCCTCCAACTCCTCTTCTTCTGCCCATACACGCTGAACAGTGAAGGACTGAACAATGGTCCCCTCTTGTGTCTCGCCAACATTCTCCTCCTCTTCCTCCTCATCCTCCTCCACCTCCTCCGATATGTGCTGAGAAACAGACCTAAGGGTGCTTTGGCTATCAACAAGGGAATCTTCTTCCCCGTCTCTTGTGACGAGCGCAAAGCTTCCGACTTCATGCTGACCAGAGAGTTTTTCAACAGGCCAAGCAGCGGGATGGTGAGGCTGATGATGGCGGCATCACCACTGACCATCTGTGTTGACTCCTCAAAGTTACTCAGCACCTGACAGATATCAGACATCCACGTCCACTCCTCATTGTAGACTTGAGGAAGCTGACTGACCTGACTACCAGTTCTGGTGGAAGTTGACATCTGGCAGTCTACAATCGCTCTGCGCTGCTGGTAAACTCTGGATAACATGGTTAGTATTGAACTCCACCTCGTGGGCACGTCGCACAACAGTCGGTGAGCGGGCAGTTGGAGGCGGCGCTGCGCTGCCCTGAGAGTGGCAGCATCTGTGCTGGACTTCCTGAAATGCGCACAGATGTGGCGCACCTTCGTGAGCAAATCAGACAGATTGGGGTATGTCTTGAGGAAACACTGAACTATGAGATTTAACACATGTGCCATGCCTGGCCCATGTGTCAGTCTGCCGAGTTGCAGAGCTGCCACCAGGTTACGGCCGTTGTCACACACAACCATGCCTGGCTTCAGGTTCAGCGGTGCCAGCCACAGATCAGTCTGCGCCGCGATGCCCTGTAATAACTCTTGGGCGATGTGCCTTTTATCGCCTAGGCTCAGCAGTTTGAGCACCGCCTGCTGTCGCTTAGCGATGGCACTGCTGCTGTGCCTAGAGCTACCGACTGATGGCGCCATGCCCACGGATGGTAATTCAGAGGAGGAGGTGGAGGAGGGGTGGGAGGAGGAGGAGGCATAGTAGGCCTTTGAGACCTGGACCGAGGTAGGCCCCGCAATCCTCGGCGTCGGCAGTATATGACCAGCCCCAGGGTCAGACTCGGTCCCAGCCTCCACCAAGTTAACCCAATGTGCCGTGAGCAATATATAGTGGCCCTGCCCGGCAGCACTCGTCCACGTGTCCGTGGTCAGGTGGACCTTGTCAGAAACGGCGTTGGTCAGGGCACGGAAGATGTTCTCTGACACGTGCTTGTGCAGGGCTGGGACGGCACATCGGGAAAAGTAGTGGCGGCTGGGGACCGAATACCGAGGGGCGGCCGCCGCCATGAGGTTTTGAAAGGCCTCGGTCTCTACCAGCCTATAGGGCAGCATCTCCAGGCTAAGCAACTTGGAGATGTGGACGTTGAGGGCTTGGGCGTGTGGGTGGGTTGCGCTATACCTCCTTTTGCGCTCCAGCGTCTGGGGTATGGAGAGCTGAACGCTGGTGGATGCTGTGGAGGATCGTGGAGGCGAAGATGGGGTTTTCGCACGGGAGGTGTTTGGGCCGGGGTCCTGGGTAGGGGGCTGACTAGCAGATGACACAGGGGAAGGAGCAGTGGTGTGCCCGGCCGGAGGTGAACGGGCTTGGTGCCACTGAGTGGGGTGTTTAGTATTCAGATGCCTGCGCATACTGGTGGTAGTTAAGCTAGTAGTGGTGGAACCCCTGCTGATCCTGGTTTGGCAAAGGTTGCACACCACAGTCCGTCGGTCATCCGGTGTTTCTTTAAAGAACCTCCAGACTTCTGAAAATCTAGCCCTCGCCACGGGAGCTTGACTACGGGCAACATTTGGCGCTGATGCACCAGCTCTGGCCCTGCCTCTCCGTCTGGCCCCACCACTGCCTCTTCCAACCTGTTCTGCTATTGGACTCGCCTCCGTCTCAGAAGCACTGTGTTCACCCGGCCTATCAACCCAACTTGGGTCTGTCCCCTCATCATCCTCCGATCCCTCAGTCTGCTCCCCCCTCGGACTTCCTGCCCTGACAACAACTTCACCACTGACAACCGTGTCTCCTCATCGTCCGACACCTCTTTACACACTTCTACAACTACATGAATAATGTCATCATCACCCACAGACTGCGACTGGTGGAAAACCTGGGCATCGGAAAATAGCTCAGCAGCAGCAGGACAAGTGGTTTGTGACTGTGGGAAGGGTCCAGAAAACAGTTCCTCAGAGTATGCCGGTTCAAATGCCAAATTTTGGTGGGAGGGGGCAGACTGGGGGGAAGGAGGCTGAGGTGGAGGAGCTGGAGGAGTGCCGATTTCGGTGACATGGGTGGACTGCGTGGAAGACTGACTGGTGGACAAATGGCTAGAAGCATTGTCCGCAATCCACGACATCACCTCTTCGCACTGTTCTGGCCTCAACAGTGCTCTACCACGAGTCCCAGTAACTTGAGACATGATGAACCTAGGGAGTGTACCTCTGCGGCGTTCCCCTGCTCCCCCATCAGCAGGTGGTGTCTCACCCCGCCCAGGACCACGGCCTCTGACCCCTGCAGTAGTTGGACGCCCACGTCCCCGCCCTCGTCCTCTACCCCTAGCCCTCGGGTTAAACATTTTCCAAATTAAAGTGTAAACTTGAAAAAAAAAAAAATTTGTGTTTATTTTTTTTTAGTTTTTTATTTTTTTTAACAAAATGATGCTATCCTGTTGCTATGGCTAGTTTCTAACCTACACTGACAGCACACAACTGGATTTTGTGCTTTGTAAGATGAGTTTGAGCTATAAAATGAAATAAAGGTAAAAAAAAAAAAAAAAAAAAAAATCAGCAGACTCTGCCTAATTCTACTCAAACCCCTAATAAATTGTCCCACTTCGGTGTTTGAGGTGGATATATGCGTGTCACTAAGCTAAACACAACGGTCGCAGGTCTCCCAGCAAATTCCTCACAGTATGGTACTAGCTGCACTACTAGTGCCAGCAAGCCCAGCCACAAGCAAACAAAAAAAAGGAAAATATAACGCTATTGTAGGCCTAAGTAAGCCGTTGGGGTTCTCCTATGGCTATTTTGTAGCCTACAATGAGCGCACACTGCTTTGCAAGATGAGTTTGAGCTATAAAATGAAATACAGCTAAAAAAAAAAAATCAGCAGACTCTGCCTAATTCTACTCAAACCCCTAATAAATTGTCCCACTTCGGTGTTTGAGGTGGATATGCGTGTCACTAAGAGCTAAACACAACGGTCGCAGGTCTCCCAGCAAATTCCTCACAGTATGGTACTAGCTGCACTACTAGTGCCAGCAAGCCCAGCCACAAGCAAACAAAAAAAAGGAAAATATAACGCTATTGTAGGCCTAAGTAAGCCGTTGGGGTTCTCCTATGGCTATTTTGTAGCCTACAATGAGCGCACACTGCTTTGCAAGATGAGTTTGAGCTATAAAATGAAATACAGCTAAAAAAAAAAAAAAATCAGCAGACTCTGCCTAATTCTACTCAAACCCCTAATAAATTGTCCCACTTTGGTGTTTGAGGTGGATATGCGTGTCACTAAGAGCCAAACACAACGGTCGCAGGTCTCCCAGCAAATTCCTCACAATATGGTACTAGCTGCACTACTAGTGCCAGCAAGCCCAGCCACAAGCAAATTTAAAAAAATATATATAACGTTATTGTAGCCCTAAGAAGGGCTGTTGGGTTCTTGTAGAATCACTCCTGCCTAACACCATTCTAATAGAACACCCTAACGCTTTCCCTGACCAGCAGCAGCTCTCTCCCTAGCGGCATCCAGACACAGAATGATCCGAGCAGCGCAGGCAGGGGCTAGTCTATTCCAGGGTCACCTGATCTGGCCAGCCAACCACTGCTATCGACGTGTAAGGGTACCACGTCATGCTGGGTGGAGTGCAGAGTCTCTTGGCTTGTGATTGGCTCTGTTTCTGGCCGCCAAAAAGCAAAACGGCGGGAGATGCCATTTTCTCGAGCGGGCGAAGTATTCGTCCGAGCAACGAGCAGTTTCGAGTACGCTAATGCTCGAACGAGCATCAAGCTCGGACGAGTATGTTCGCTCATCTCTAATGAGGACCTGTTGTTCAGAGGTTTCTATAAAGATTGGGTCTCCTTAATTACAACACTAAATTAAAAAAAATTTTCTTTTCACTTTGCACATTGGTCCTCTTATGGGATTGCTTTGTATATTTATGGACCTCTTTTATATGTGGATCCTCTGTGTGTTGCATGCTTTTTGAGCCTGATTGTCTTTTCTCCGTTTGGCTCACTACCCTGGAACATTTGCAGATATATCCATGTTCTTAAACACTCCTTCAGCGTTATTGCATTAATGCTTACCTTATCTCTCTTTTACTACTGTATAAAATTAGATATATAGTATAGTATAATTTTTATAATGTGTGCTTTCCCTTTTGTAGCCCTCAGAGTCCGACACAAAATATCCCTTTATGTATCCCTGTATTCTAGTACTCATGCTTCCTATGCATTTATTTTATCACCATGATAACGTTATTTTAATCCTATTTACAATATTCTATTATTATTGTGTTTGCTAATACTATGATTGTTACTTTATATAGAAGAGCACCTTACATGAATGAATTATATCTATTGATATTTGGTTTCACTATTGGTATGTTCATACATACCGGTAGTTAACGCCATATTATTATACAGCAGCACTTTACCATTCAACCCCTTAACGCTCTGCGCCATAGTTCTACGGTGCAGAGGTGCAGGGAATGTATGAAGAGGGCTCACGGGCTGAGTCCTCTTTAGGCCGCGGTCACACGATGGGCCTGACGCGTGCGTCCTACGTCTTTTTGACGGACGCATCCAGTTCTTTTTCTATGGTTATCAATGGCTTTTCTTTGTTTCAGTTTCGTCCTTGCGTTTCTATGCGCTTCGCTCACATCTATTTGCGTCCAGTTGCGTTTTTCATATTGTTGATGGACACATGCGTCTGGCGTGTTGTCAGTGAACGTTGTTTAGCTCTGTGTGCATTTGACGGATGCGCCTAACGTTCAGTAACGGTTCTGTCTGCTTGTTCATGATGTTTTTCCCGCTGTTTACATTTTTGCAAAGTTGGCATTTCATTTCCTGTGGTATTTTTGTCAGGGTGCACTTGCCAGTATGGCCTCTGGTGGTCGAACGGATCTTGATGTCTCACATGTCATTTCTCTGGTGAGTTTTTTTTTTTTTTCATTTTCTGTGTCTCTCATTCTTTATTTAATTCCCTTTTGCAACTTGTCCTTTTTTTTTCTTTTTCCTTCTCTGACGATATTTTTTGCTGCTTATACTTTTCTGGTTGTTGTGGCTTTGTTTTTCCTGTCATGGTTTTTGTTAAACATGTTTTTTTTTGGGGGGGGGGGTTCTTAGTCAGAAATAAAAATGTGTCCTTCTTTTTCTCTTTGCATTTTGTAGTTTTGCCTAAACTTTATTCTTCTTTTTTGGTGGTGGGGGGTGGGAATGCTGTATGCATTGTCCTTTAAAATCCTTGTAATGTGACTTTGCTGAGGAGTTTCCTTTTTTAAAAAAAATTTTTTTGTCAAATTTGTTTATAACATTTAAAATATGCTTTCTAACACGGCGGCCTGGCAGTTTATATACACGTGCGCATTCAGATAATGCGTTGCGTTACGTTGTGTTTTTTTGACACAATGGGGGTCATTTACTAAGGGCCCGATTTACGTTTTCCCGACGTGTTACCCGAATATTTCAGATTTGTGCCGATTTTCCCTGTATTGCCCCGGCATTGGCGCTGGCATGGGTGCGTCAGAAATCGGGGGCGTGGCCAAACGAAAACCCAACGTATTTGGAAAAACCGCCGCATGTAAAAACGGAAAATTTGACGCTGAGCTTGCGCTTACCTTCACTCAGCGTTGTATTGAAGTGCGTTCCGATGCTTTTCAGCGCAGCAGCTTTCCACCTGGTGGACGGCGGAGGAACTACCTTAATAAATCCCGGCCGGACCAGAATCCAGCGCAGAGAACGCGCCGCTGGATCGCGAATGGGCCGGGTAACTAAATCTGCCCCAATTTATCCTTAGCATGTGATCGATGCTGAAGTCAGTGGAATGCGTTCAAAACGCAACGCAACGCACCACACTACACAATGCATTGTCTGAATGCGCCCTCACACTCCATAGCATGGTGGGCACATTGCGGGGGAGAGGAGGAGGAGGAGGAGGTGAGTGCTGCTCAGCCCTGCCCCTCTCTATAGGTATATATGTTTCAAAGTGACATTTGCCGTGTAAATATCGCACATGTCCAATCTTTTCAAGGGGTACGAAGCACAACGTGTGATGCATAGTACTGCTACCGTTGGAAGTCTTTTGAACATTTATTGGCCGTATATACGCCCCTATTAAGTTTTAGTAAATGTAGCATAGGGCCATGGACACACATTCCGCTCTCTGTCCGTTCATAGTGAAACGCTTGCACACAGGGTGCCGGCCTTGGCCCCAAGTTTGAAAAAATTCTCCATTGTTAATCATGAAATTGGACTATTGGTCACATGGTTTTCAATGGAAATGCATGTCTATTTTGAACTTGGACCGCCTCCTGTGCACTAGCATAGCGTTATTAACGGACGGTTAGCGGAATGTGTGAACACGTCCTAAGGCAGTGTGCATGTAGCTACATACTCCATGGTGAGAGAAGACTATATACCGTATATGCTTGTGTATATGCCTACTTTTAACTTGCACCAAAAATCTTAAAGAGCTCATCTTGGCTTATCCTCTCGTCAATTTTATAATTTTAAAAAGAAAAACCATCCATTGTCCCCAATGTTGATTGCGGCTTATGATCCCCATTGCGGCTCCCTGTGTTTCATTCTCTTAACCCCTTCACGCTCCGCGGCGGATATATCCGCCACGGAGCGCAGTGACTTAGCGCTCAGTGGCGGATATATCCGCCACGGCGCCTATGCCGGCTCGGCTCTGGATCAGAGCCGAACCGGCATCGGGAAACACGGGGTGCCGGCTGTAACTAATAGCCGGCACCCCAGTGTAACACCCGCGATCGGAGTTGTCTCCGATCGCGGGTGCTTAACCCTTTAGATGCCGCGGTCAGCGCGACCGCGGCATCTAACAAGCATCTGGGGTGTCTTTCCCCCACGATCGGCCCCCCCGAACCGTTTTCGGGGGGCGCCGATCGTTGCTATAGTAACTCTGGGGTCCGATCTGGACCCCAGAGTTACTAGCAAGAATTGCCAGTAAGATGGCGTCTGTGACGTCATCTTACTGGCAAAGTGCCAGCCTATGCAAGTGCATAGGCTGACACTGATAATACTCTGCAATACATGAGTATTGCAGAATATTATCATGAACAAGCAATCAGAGGATTTCTTGTTCATGTACCATGGTATAAAAGTAAAAAAGTAAAAAAAAAAGTTATTCAATAAAAAAATAAAGCCATAAATCACTAAAAATGCCCCAAACCCCCAAAACATATAAAGAGACATATAATTCAAAAAAAAAGTCTAAATCATAACACAAACCCCACATATATAGTATCACCGCATCCGTAACAACCCGTAGAATAAAAGTAAATCATTATTGAACCCCCACGATAAACGCCGTAAAAAAAAACTGTTATAAACCCTCCAAAAATTATGATTTTTACCTTTTCAATCCCACAAAAAATGCTATAAAATGCGACCAAAAAACCATATGTACTTAGACATGATACTGGTGCAAAGTACAACATGTCCCGCAAAAAACAAGCCATCAACCAGCTCCGTAGCCAAAAACGTAACAAAGTTATGCCACTTGGAAGATGGCAATACAAAAATTATAGATTTTTCCCCACATTAGGGTTTTGTTTGACAAATTTAGTAAAACGTAAGAAAATATATTCATGTCTGGTATCTCCGTAATCGTATCAACCCATAGAATAAAGCTAACATGATTATTAGTCTATACGGTGAACACCAAAAAAAAAAAAGTCAAAAATCCAGTACAGAATTGATGCTTTTCTACTCCTGCCCTCAAAAAAAGTTCCTAAATTTTCAACAATAGGTGATACCAACCCCAAAATGGTAACAATGGAAAAAGCATCTCATCCCGCAAAAAAAATGCCGTCACATGGCCCCAATAACGAAAAAGCGAAAATTTTATAGCCTTCAAAAGGGGCCAATGAGGAAACTAAAATCCTGGCAGCTGCAGGGCTCTCCTTCCCTTCTGCGTCTCGCTGTGCGCCCATAAAACAAGTCACAGCCACATGTGGGGGGTCTTTGTACTCAGGAGAAATTGCAGAACAAATTGTATGGTGGGTTTTCTCTTTTTATATTTTGGAAATGTGTAAATTTTAGTGCTAAATGAATGTATAAGGGAACAATATGACCATTCTAAATTTCACCTCCATTTTGATTCAATTACTATGAAGATCTCAAGGGGTTAACAATCTTCGTAAAAGCTGTTTCTGATAGATTGAGGGGTGCAGATTTGAAAATGGGTAGATTATATAGGGGGTTTTGATGCTAAATATGTAAAATTTCATTCAAAACTGTATTTATCCCCAAAATAGTCAATTCTGAAAATCCGGAAAAGCGATATTCTATTTGTAAGCCGCGTGACATCAAAATAAATTATCCAGACATTTCAGAAATTATGAAAATGTAAAGTAGACAAATGGGAAATGTTATTCAGCAACTTATTTAGGTGGTAAATCTATCTGCCTGAAAACGCAATGATTTAGAATTTCGAAAATGGCAAATTTTTCAAAAAATTTATCACATTTTCTTTTTTTTGTAAATAAACGCAAAACTTATCAGCCAACATTTACCACTAAAATGAAGTACAACATGTGGGGAAAAAACAATCTCAGAATCGTTTTGATAAGTAACAGTGTTCAAAAGTTATAACCATATAAAGCGAAGCAAGTCAGAATCCAAAAAATCGGGCTGAGCCTTAAGCTGTAAAATGGCTGCGTCCTTAAGGGGTTAATTCTCTCTTCTCTAGCTGGCATAGTTGTGTCCATGCAATCTGCAGGCCGTTGCACACTATGATGCATCGCTGTTGCCACTGATGATGTTATCAGCGTCAACAGGGCCACATCGTATTGTGCTACGGCCTGCAGATTGCATGGACAAAACTATGCCAGCTAGAGAAGAGAGAAGAATCCGCCAGGAGCTTTGACGTGGATTGGGCTCAACAGAGTGTGAATATAAATTTTTGAGTTATGTCTGGTTTAAAAAATAGGGGGGGCAGGATGTATACTACATGTGGGCTGCCTGTATACTGTATGTGGCTGGCTGCACTTACACTTGAGTCAATAGATTAACGCAGTTTTCAGTGTTTAAATTACTGGTCACGGCTTAGGTCGCGGTCACACGTACCGCTAAGCGTCCGTCCAAACGCGACGCTAGAGCACAGGGGGAGGTCCAGGGAAATGCATGCGATTGTGCCGAAAACGGTGCGGGGGGGGGGGGGGGGTGAATCGTGGGGTAAAGACCCCCGGAAGGCATGTTAAATGCCGCATTGACCGTGGCATTTAACGGGTTAAACGCCCGCAATCAGAGCCCACTCCAACCGCGGGTTTAGCCGGGGATGTCAGCGGTAAATTACCGCTGAAATCCCGCGGCTAACGATGCCGGTTTGGCTGCTGTGCAGCACTGAACCAGCATCGTCTGTGCGCAGTAGCTGTACTGCGCTGAGCGCTATTCGCGGGAGTGGTAAGGGGTTAAATGAAAAAAAACCATAAACAATTAAATGGTATCATACTGCCAAGCAACTGCCCCGTGCTCACTATTGAAATATTTGAGAAATTCATCTCTTGTGCGCCATCCTGATAAAGCACGGCAATTGCAATGCTCTATTGTGTTTGCAATGTTGACATCATTACCCACGTCAAGCAGTGCATGTGGAGACATACCAATTCTTGTGAAATTATGCAGCACACAGCATGCCTTCACAACAGTGTCAACATTTTCAACAATGCCAAAAGCGCACTCCACAGTCTTGCGGGCACGTGCCAAACGGGCATTAAAAATCCTTTTCATGTTTGTCAAACCCCGCTTGCAGTATGGTCTCAATAAATGAGTGCTGAGACCAAATGCCTTATCGGCCACAAAGACATGCGGGAGAATTGTGGAGGTCCCAGTAAGTGCTTTGGCCGGAGGAATATTAATATGGTTTTTAAGAAGCTGTCTTGCCATTGCACTGGTTTCTAGTATTCTTGAATAGTTTGTGCTGACATACGAACCAGTTTCTATGGCAATAAAATTACTGTCACTGTCCGCAATGGCAAGTCAGACTATTGAAAAAAAATCTTTGTAATTGAAAAAAAGAGTCCCTGAATGAGGTGGTTGTATCACTCGGATATGCTTCCCATCAATAGCTCCAAGACAGTTTGGGAAATCCGTCTTTTCCTCAAAAGCTTGCAATATGGTTTGCCAATAGTTTTTGGTGGAAAAAGGCATGCAGCGAGGCTGCAAAGTAGACCATATCACCGTGCAAGTATGTGGAATGATCTTGCACGATGTACTTTTCTCAATGAGAAATTGATGCTGCATGGAGTGATAGCTCTCCCCTGTGGCCAGGAACCTTTATTGAAAGAAAGAAAAAAGATATCACTTTGTTGTAATAATTTTTATTTTACAAAAAAAAAAAATAATAATAATATGAAACCAAACAAACCTTAACGTTACAAGTAGATGTTGTTCAGGACATATTGCTTGCCTCATCACAGTTGATTGGAACGTTATTTGATGCTTAATAAGGCCAAGCAAAAGGTCATATTGCTCAATACTTAAATGGCAATATTCCTTGAATTTAGTAGGATACCTATGAGACAAAGAAGAGATAACTATTTAAAAAAACTTTAACAATTAAGTAGTTTATAAAATGCACACATACATAAAACCAATACAATTTTGAAAATAAACCTGATTTTAAATTAAATATTTAAAAAAAATATGGGGTACAAAAATTTAAGACAAAGAAAAATGTTGTCTAAAATTTATTAAAAAAAGGATACTTGCCCAACGACAGCCACAATTAAAAACATGGATCCCCAATGTGTGCACGGGTACTCTTCTGTATTGCCCGTGTCCCCTCCTCTGTCTTTGGTGTTCTGTAACAGCCGGCATAGACGCGTCCATGTTATCTGCCAGCCGTTGCATAATATGACTTATTAATCAGCGGCATCATAGTATGTGCCTGCCTGCATCTATGCCACTGGATACAGAAGACCAAAATAAATAGGAGTAGCCGTGTGGAAGAAAGAAGATCAGCCACGTCCCCTCGCCCCTAGTAACACAGCTACATACAGCCTCCTCGCCCCCAGTAACACAGCTACATACAGCCGCCTCATCCCCAGTAACACAGCTACATACAGCCCCCTCGCCACCAGTAACACAGCTACATACAGCCCCCTCGCCCCCAGTAACACAACTACATACAGCCACCTCGCCCCCAGTAACACAGCTACATACAGCCCCCTCGCCCCCAGTAACACAGCTACATACAGCCCCCTCGCCCCTAGTAACACAGCTACATACAGCCCCCTCGCCCCCAGTAACACAGCTACATACAGCCGCCTCACCCCCAGTAACACAGCTACATACAGCCCCCTCACCCCCAGTAACACAGCTACATACAGCCGCCTCGCCCCCAGTAACACAGCTACATAACAGCCGCCTCACCCCCAGTAACACAGCTACATACAGCCGCCTCACCCCCAGTCAAACATCTTTACATCCTTCACCCGTACCAGATATACAGTCCCACATAACATACACCTCAGCCCACACAGCCATGCAGTCCCAAGCAGTGGTGTAAATAGGAGATATTGGGCCCCATAGCAGATTTCTGCATGGGGCCCCCCTTCCCCTTAAAAAAATATAAACATATGTCGGCTGCATTCACATAAACGTGTGGTGGCCAGACTATCGCCTAGCATGGCACATGTTGGGCGTTGTGGAGAGGAGGAGAGGTGATGGCGGCTCACCTCTCCCCTCTCCATAGAGAATAGACCTGCATGGTCGTTCTTACGACCATAGATAGAGCACGCTCTCTCTCTTTTGCAGCCACAGCACGAAACAGTGAGTACTCGTTGTGTTCACCGTACCGAGCCGAGGTGCTATAGTCGCCTATGAGGGATGTATATCCGGTAACAAATTTGCAGCCAGATATACGCCCCCCATACGTTCTTGTGAATGTACCCTTATACATACATGTTTATACAATTACACACTGATATATACACACCATTATATACTTAGATACACACAAATAAAGTTCTACACACGTATACTTGCACCCATATATATATACACACAAGTATACACTTACACACATTCAGTATATAGAGCTTATAAATACATACCATATACACAGTATATACAAAAACCACATCATTCATATATATAAATGTGCACATATATATGCTTATGTAAATATATGCGTGTATAAATACAGTAGATGCATATACACACAGTATATACATATATACACCTATACACAGTAGATGCATATATACTCATATACACAGTAGATACATATATAAACAAGATACATATATACACATATACACAGTAGATGCCTATATACACAGTATATACATATATACACATATACACAGTAGATGCCTATATACACAGTATATACATATATACACATATACACAGTGGATGCCTATATACACAGTATATACATATATACACATATACACAGTGGATGCCTATATACACAGTATATACATATATACACATATACACAGTGGATGCCTATATACACAGTATATACATATATACACATATACACAGTGGATGCCTATATACACAGTATATACATATATACACATATACACAGTGGATGCCTATATACACAGTATATACATATATACACAGTGGATGCCTATATACACAGTATATACACATATACACAGTAGATGCCTATATACACAGTATATACACATATACACAGTATATGCCTATATACACAGTATATACATATATACACATATACACAGTAGATGCCTATATACACAGTATATACATATATACACATATACACAGTAGATGCCTATATACACAGTATATACATATATACACATATACACAGTAGATGCCTATATACACAGTATATACATATATACACATATACACAGTAGATGCCTATATACACAGTATATACATATATACACATATACACAGTAGATGCCTACATACACAGTATATACATATATACACATATACACAGTAGATGCCTATATACACAGTATATACATATACACACACATACACAGTAGATGCCTATATACACTGTATATACACATATACACTCATATACATATATATACACATATATACACACAGACAAATACATGTATATACTTACCCCCGGTGACCGGCCATGGCGTCAGGCTGGCGTTCGGGCGGGTGCTTCTTCGGGCGGGGGTGTCGGTTGGTTGCTTGTTCGGTCGGGGGGGGGGGGGTTGCTTGCTCGGCCGGGGAGGAGGGGTGGCGGGTGCTTGTTCGAGCGGAGCGGAGCCGCGCTGGAGCAGGGGGCGGGTCCGGGCGGGAGCGGGGGGCGGGTCCGGGCGGGAGCGGGGGGCGGGTCCGGGCGGAGTTGCTTGCGCGGGGTGAGCCGGTGGGGGGGGGCATTGTTGGATGACTCAACCATAGCGGGGGATGGGGGGCCAGGAGCCGGTTACCTGTGTCGGGGGGCGGGGGGGAGGCGGAGTCACCTGTGCCGTGCGGGGTGGGCGGCTCCGCCATGCTGTGGTTTGTAATGCCGGGGAGGCCAGGGGGATGGGCGAGCTGGGAAACAGTTACCTGTAGCAGGGGAGCGCGCTTGCGGAGGCGGAGTCACCTGTGCCGTGCGGGGTGGGCGGCGATGGGCGGGCAGCGGGCGGCTCCACCATGAAGCGTTATGGACGGGCGGGGAGGCCATGCAGGGGGATGGGCGAGCTGGGAGGCGGTCACCTATGCAGAAAGATTGCCGGGGAGGCGGTCACCTATGTCTAGGGGCGGCGGGCGGCTCAGGAGAGTGTGCGCGGGAGGAGTGGGGGTGCAGTATGGTGGGGGCCCCTAGGGGGGGCAAGATGGTGGGGGCCCCGGGGCTCTAGCCCCGCGAGCCCCGCCTATAATCCGGTTCTGTTGCTATATACTGAAATGGTGCTGTGACCAATGCATTTCCCACCAACACCTTAGACTTGAGTCAATAGGGTTGTCTATTTTCTTGACAAATAGGGAACATAGCTTAGACGCTGGTCCACATATATACGGTAAATGACAAAACCAGGATAATGTAAGAAACATTTTAAAGATATATATACCTGCGTAATTCAACAAGCAATTGAACAAACTGCCGTGGCTATCCCGTCCTTGCAACAAAGGATGAACCCATAATCGTCATCCAAAGCAGTGCAAGAAAAAATATTAATCAAAGTGTAAAAGTGAATGAAATCATGAATTAGTTACCTACTGGTAATTCCATTTCCATTAGTCCACCATGACGGCCCACCTGGAGGATGCCCCTTGACCTCTGCAGGGACAGGAAGAAGAGAGGTTAAAAGTTCCCTCCCCGCATCCTCCCGCAAGTGAATTCAAAATAACCACACTTGAGGAGGATACAACGGTTTTATTAGTATGTTATAGTCACATACAAATGTTCATCCATAAACCTAGACAGCAAACTTTACTTCAGGGTGGGAATATATAGGCCATCATGGTGGACTAACGGAAATGGAATTACCGGTAGGTAACTAATTCATGATTTCCACTTCGTCCCCCATGACGGCCCACCTGGAGATTTACAAAATGAGTAAGGAAATTAGGGAGGGATAACTGCTTGCAGAACCTTGCGTCCGAAAGCTAAGTCCTTTGAGGATGGTAAGTCCAGTCTGTAGTGCTTCGAGAATGTAGAAGGGGTGGACCATGTTGCAGCCTTACAGATCTGCTCCAACGAGGCTCCTCTTCTCTCTGCCCAGGATGTCGACATGGCCTTGGTCGAATGCGCTCGTATTCCTGCAGGGACCGGTGTCTTCTGGATCTCGCAACATAGGGATATCGCTGTTTTCAGCCATCTCGCAATGATTGCCTTTGAAGCCTTCCTCCCCTTGTTTTTCCCCTGAAATTGGATAAAGAGGTTATGATTAGAGATGAGCAAACATACTCGTCCGAGCTTGATGCTCGTTTGAGCATTAGCGTACTCGAAACTTCTTGTTGCTCGGACGAATACTTCGCCCGCTCGAGAAAATGGCATCTCCCGCTGTTGTGATTTTAGGCGGCCAGAAACAGAGCCAATCACAAGCCAGGAAACTCGGCACTCCACCCAGCATGACGTGGTACCCTTACACGTCAATAGCAGTGGTTGGCTGGCCAGATCAGGTGACCCTGGAATAGACTAGCCCCTGCCCGCGCTGCTCGCATCATTCTCTGTCTGGATGCCGCTAGGGAGAGAGCTGCTGCTGGTCAGGGAAAGTGTTAGGGTGTTCTATTAGAATAGCGTTAGGCAGGAGTGATTCTACAAGAACCCAACAGCCCTTCTTAGGGCTACAATAACGTTTTATTTTACTTTTTTTTGGTTTGCCTGTGGCTGGGCTTGCTGCCATTAGTAGTGCAGCTAGTACCATATTGTGAGTAATTTGCAGGGAGACTTGCTACCGTTGTGTTTAGCTCTTAGTGATAAATCAAAAAGAAAATTGTCCATTAGGACACATAAACCCATTAGTCACTAAAAAATAACTTTTATTGGTATTCATTAAAAGATGGAACTAGGGTCATCCAATATTGTATATTAAAATTGCCAGAGTACAAGGGGCGGCAGTTCTCACTATATCAGAGTGGTGAGTAATTACAAGTTGAAGCACGTAGGTCAGTGGTTAGATCTCGGATGCTGATGGTACGTGCCAACGCTGCGTTAGGAATACCGCAGGTCGTATTCTATCTTGTATTGCGGGGGACCCGTGTAGATTTATTGGGTTCAATCAAATAGCCACTTCGGCATCGTATTATCCCTATGATGCACAGGTCAAACTCCCCAGTGTGAGTAGTGCTGCGCTCACACACTGCAATGTGTTCCTTTTTGAGCATAGACTAACCAAAGACTCAGATTTATTACTAATACCGCTAGCTAGCTGTATAATATTGCTCCCTAAGTAAGCTGTCCGTCCGCTGCCTCTGTATTAAAATCTAACAAAATAGCCCCCCCGACATGTTTAGCCACATGCCGTGGCGTCCTCAGGGGGATCGGGGCTAATAATGTGGCACATTGGACCCGTCGGTAAGCTATATAGACTTTGATAGTGACATCATCACTGGGGGCCTGATCATCATCACTGGCAGGCTCGATTCTCCTATCCAATCCACTGTGCGCCCATTTGGTAGCCAGTCATTAGGGGCACACCCCTTGTTTTAGTTGGTTGATACTCATCATGTGGTACCGCCTCGATAGTGAGTCAGAGGGTCCAGTGCGCATGACACTGGACTTAGACCGCATCGTATGTGTTACGTCCAGTGCGCATGACAATGGACTTAGGCTTCTGCATGAGTAGAATTGTTCTGGTAGATTGAGCTTTTACCGCATCGTAAGTGTTATATCCAGTGCGCATGGCGCTGGACTTAGTCTACTACGTGAGTAAAAACATTAAAGTGCATGACTGTGGACTCTGTCTAAATTGTTTGTCACTTGAGTGCGCATGACAATGAAATTAGTTTATATCGTGCGCAAAAGGAACTCCGGCGCACGGCGGTGGACTCAATCTGAAATATGGTGAGTATTACATCTATTACATATTTCGAGAGACTTAGGCTATTGTTTGAGTAGGGGCTAGTAGGCAGTTGACTGCAAACTCAGTCGAAGTTTTAGTGCCTAGAGTGAGTATGTGTGGTAACTGCCTTCTCTTGTATATGTAATTTGGGAGTACATGTCGGCGGAATGTTAGGTCCCAAGTATGTATTAAGGTGGGGTTTAACGTATAATAAGAGAGTATGGCAGTGCCGTAGATTGAATGGTCATCTGAGGGTTAGAAATTAGTCGCCACAAGGTTCTCTTAATCGAATTGTGGGTACAATGATTCCCAATGGTGGAGAGGAGGTGTGATTGGCACAGTATGTAAATATAGTCCATATATAGGGTCAGGTGTGCTTATTGGATAGAAGGTAGGTAGCCCCAGGTAGAGTTCGCCACACTCCTTCTCGAATTCGATTTCTGTTGAGCAATTTCTCCTAGCTCGGAGATATTGGCCTACTGGAATGCCCCTCTTAAGGGGTTCTGGGTGCCAGCTACGCCAATTTAATAAGTTATTGGTTGAGGTCTCTTTCCTGAAGATGGATGTTAGTAAGAAGCCCTGTTCATCCTTATTGATAACTAGGTCCAGAAAACAAATTTTATTGTGGTGAATTTCTGAGGTGAAATGCATCCCTATTGTGTTGTTGTTAAGACACTCTACAATTTGTTTGAAGACGTCCCTGGTCCCTTCCCATAGGATCAGGACGTCGTCAATGAATCTTCCCCAGTACGTGATGTGTTTTGTGAACCTTGCCAATTCGTCGGAAAAAAACAATAGAGGCTTCCCACCACCCTAAAAAAATATTGGCATATGTTGGTGCACATATTGTCCCCATGGCGGTACCCTTTAATTGATGGTAAAAGGTACCGCCAAAGAGGAAATAGTTGTGGGTTAAAAGAAAGTGCAGTAGTGATAATACAAAGTGATTATGTTTCCTAAATTGAACACCCTTTGTGCTCAAATAATAAGTTACAGCTTCAAGACCCAGATTGTGCTGGATGTTGCTGTAGAGGGCCTCTACATCCAAACTTGCAAGGTAGGTATCCTCAGATACTGTCACTCCTTGCAGTTTGGTAATAACATCCTTTGTATCTTTTAGATATGATGGTAAAGAAGAGACAAAGGGGCGTAGTAGCTTGTCGATATATTCACTGATCCCCTGTGTGAGACTATCAGGGCCGGAGACAATCGGTCGTCCAGGAATCGGCCTCGACTTCTTATGCACTTTTGGAAGTGCATAGAAAGTCGGTACTAAGGGTTTTTTGGTGTATAGATATTTCAATTCATCCTTTGAGATCAGGTTCCCCTCTAGGGCTTCCTCTAGTAGATCGAAGAGTTCCTGAACAAATTTGTCGGTGGGGTCTCTCTCCAATGGTTTATATATGTTAGAATCAGCCAAAAGGCGTTTGACCATGTTCACATAGTCCTGCCTATCCATTAAAACTGTGTTCCCCCCTTTGTCGGAGGGTTTGAACACTACATCCTCCAAGGCCATCAGATCTTTCAGGGCTATGCGTTCGTCATCACTCAGGTTAGAGGCTATTAGGTTAGAATTGGGTTTGATTTTTTTCCAAGTCCCTAGCTACCATATTGACAAAAGCCTCAATAAGTGGGTATTGGGAAAATGGTGGCGTTTTTTTTGCACTTTGGTTTTAGGTTTGTCAATGGTGGTGAGATGTCTGTTGGTGCTTCAAAGTTCTCTTGTGCCAATTCTGTAAGTAATTGTTCGGTTCTTTCATCATTGACAGTAGGGTCAGTGGTTTGTTGTGCATGGGACTTATGGAGGGCGATTTTGCGGGCAAAAAGATTTATATCTTTGGTCCAGGAGAACCTATCGAAGCTAGGTACAGGGGTGAACGAGAGGCCTTTCCAAAGTACTGCCAGTTGTGTCTCATTTAGTTCATATTGTGATAGGTTTATCACCAGCTTGTCTTTTTGATTTTGTATGAAAATGTCTTCACCTATTTTCCATTGTAGCCCCATTTGTCCCTGTCCCTCAGGGCCATGTTGGGCACTGCTCCTAAAAAAGGAGTCATAGGAGGATGTGACTGAGTTGGATTTCTGTGTATCCCCGCCTGGATTGGGGTGGTTGTAGTTACCACAAAGGGAGTGATAGTATTGTAGGTGCCCGGTCCTCCAGTCAGATTCACATGTGAAGTGACTGGAGTAGTGACAGGAGTTTGATTGGTCGGTAGTTGTGGGGGAGCGGCCAGTGAAGTAGAAGATTGTGATAATACATCCCCAGAGGGTACTATGTTTATGTGGGCCTGATTTTGCCATTGTCGTTCTCTTTGGGGGTATGTATTGTAATCGGCCTTCCTCTGGGTGTCAGTTGGCAAAAGGCCTTCTCCTTGTGGTACCGGCTTTTTAGAGTATCGCTGGTAGGCGAGTTTTTTATTTTTATTTTTCCGTTTGGTGCCACTTCTACCTAGGTTAGAACCCCTTTCCTCTGAAGCGGAAGCTTCTGATTCGGAGATATCCGAATAGTGGTTTTGACGTTGGTTTATTTTAAAGTTGTAGATTTGACCAGATTCAAAGTCGTTGCAATCTCTAACGTATTTACAGTGTTTCCTTTCTTTGATTTCTGCTGTGAGGGTATTTAGGTTCTTATGTATCCTCTCCTCCAGTGTTTTAAACTCCGGTTGGCCGCTAAAAGTCTGAATTTGTTCAATCTCTTTTTCAAGAGTTCCACCGACTTTAGTCAGATGTGCTTTCTAGTAGTCGTACAGATAATTAATCATACGTAGTGAATTTTCTGTTAGAAGCTGATGCCAGCCCCTCAGGAAGTCTGTGTCCTCCTGATGGGCATTGGGGGACAGATTGATTCTGAGGCCTCTATATACTATTTTCTGTTTGAGGTAAGTTTCCAGACTAGCTACTTCCCAGCTGGATCTGACATATGATTTGTATGTTTTAAAAAGTTCTTTGAAAGCAGTATTTATGTCAACTTTATTTAGAGGGATGTTCTCTCTTGAGAAAACAAAGGCAGCTTCTGTAGATACGAGATCTAAGGTTGGCTTTTGTGACAGAAAACCTGCCATATCTAGTATGACGGACTCCCGACTGTTTATCGGGTAGGCCTATAGGGACTTGTGTCCCTGGGTCACAAAACCAATACGAGGGGGTAACCTCAAAAGTAATGTATGAAAAGTATTCAAAAGGGTGTCACTATCAAAGTCTATATAGCTTACCGACGGGTCCAATGTGCCACATTATTAGCCCCGATCCCCCTGAGGACGCCACGGCATGTGGCGAAACATGTCGGGGGGGGCTATTTTGTTAGATTTTAATACAGAGGCAACGGACGGACAGCTTACTTAGGGAGCAATATTATACAGCTAGCTAGCGGTATTAGTAATAAATCTGAGTCTTTGGTTAGTCTATGCTCAAAAAGGAACACATTGCAGTGTGTGAGCGCAGCACTACTCACACTGGGGAGTTTGACTTGTGCATCATAGGGATAATACGATGCCGAAGTGGCTATTTGATTGAACCCAATAAATCTACACGGGTCCCCCCGCAATACAAGATAGAATACGACCTGCGGTATTCCTAACGCAGCGTTGGCACGTACCATCAGCATCCGAGATCTAACCACTGACCTACGTGCTTCAACTTGTAATTACTCACCACTCTGATATAGTGAGAACTGCCGCCCCTTGTACTCTGGCAATTTTAATATACAATATTGGATGACGCTAGTTCCATCTTTTAATGAATACTAGTTATTTTTTAGTGACTAATGGGTTTATGTGTCCTAATGGACAATTTTCTTTTTGATTTATAACTTACCCAAACCCAGTCACAATGTGGTCTATGCAGTAAAACCCTTTTGAATATTTTTCATAGCTCTTAGTGACACACATATCCACCTCAAACACCGAAGTGGGACAATTTATTAGGGGTTTGATTTGAATTAGGCACAGTCTGCTGATTTATTTTTTTTTTTACGTTTATTTCTTTTTATAACTCAAAGTCATCAGGCACAGCACAAAATCCAGTTGTGTGCTGTCAGTGTAGGTTAGAAACTAGCATTGCAATAGGATAGCATCATTTTGGTTAAAAAATAAATAAATAAAACACAAAAAAAAAGAAAATTTAAAGTTTAACTTGGAAAATGTTTAACCCGAGGGCTAGGGGTAGAGGACGAGGGCGTGGACGTGGGCGTCCAACTACTGCAGGGGTCAGAGGCCGTGGTCCTGGGCGGGGTGAGACACCACCTGCTGATGAGGGAGCAGGGGAACGCCGCAGAGCTACACTCCCTAGGTTCATCATGTCTCAAGTTACTGGGACTCGTGGTAGAGCACTGTTGAGGCCAGAACAGTGTGAAGAGGTGATGTCGTGGATTGCAGACAATGCTTCTAGCCATTTGTCCACCAGTCAGTCTTCCACGCAGTCCACCCATGTCACCGAAATCAGCACTCCGCCAGCTCCTCCACCTCAGCCTCCTTCCCCCCAGTCTGCCCCCTCCCAGCAAAATTTGGCATTTGAACCGGCATACTCTGAGGAACTGTTTTCTGGACCCTTCCTACAGTCACAAACCACTTGTCCGGTTGCTGCTGAGCTATTTTCCGATGCCCAGGTTTTCCACCGGTCGCAGTCTGTGGGTGATGATGACATTATTGACGTAGTGGAAGAATTGTGTAAAGAGGTGTCGGACGATGAGGAGACACGGTTGTCAGACAGTGGTGAAGTTGTTGTCAGGGCAGGAAGTCCGAGGCAGTAGCAGACTGAGGGATCGGAGGATGATGAGGTGACAGACCCAAGCTGGGTTGATAGGCCGGGTGAACACAGTGCTTCTGAGACGGAGGCGAGTCCTATAGCAGAACAGGTTGGAAGAGGCAGTGGTGGGGCCAGACGGAGAGGCAGGGCCAGAGCTGGTGCATCTACACAGTTCAAAACCCTCAGGGGGGTAGATTTACTGACCCTTTTCGTATTTGGCCACAGGTGGATAGGGTATGCGCACTATTAATTAATTTCAAAAAGTCGCCCGGCTAGCAACCAAAAAAACCCTTTTCTTATCCACCAGGGCTGTAGTAAGTGTAGATTAAGACGTAACCTTTATTGAAGTTAGTTATTTAAGAACAAAACATTGTGTATTAAAACTACAATTAGATAGTATCCACACTGTTTCAATCAACTAGGGGATAGGGCCTCTGGCCTAGCTGCTAAGTAGTAATGCACTCAAAGTGGGTTGATCAGTTCCCACCTATTATAGAGGAAAATAAGAGGTTGCAGCTATGGTATAGAGGTCACTACATCTCCCTTTACTGTACTTGGGTACAGCAACAATTGCTATAAATTCCCTAGGGCGTATGATAGCTAACCCTACTTCATTCTTGCAGTGCAGGTACCTATCTATTGCCAATTTAAAAGTAGAACAGGAGGTCAGCTTTGCCCACCCGACCTCCTGTTCTACTTTTAAATTGGCAATAGATAGGTACCTGCACTGCAAGAATGAAGTAGGGTTAGCTATCCGGGCGAATGAAGTAGGGTTTTTTTGGTCGCTAGCCGGGCGACTTTTTGAAATTAATTAATAGAGCTGGTGCATCAGCGCCAAATGTTTCCCGTAGTAAAGCTCCCGTGGCGAGGGCTAGATTTTCAGAAGTCTGGAGGTTCTTTAAAGAAACACCGGATGACCGACGGACTGTGGTGTGCAACCTTTGCCAAACCAGGATCAGCAGGGGTTCCACCACTACTAGCTTAACTACCACCAGTATGCGCAGGCATCTGAATGCTAAACACCCCACTCAATGGCACCAAGCCCGTTCACCTCCGGCCGGGCACACCACTGCTCCTTCCCCTGTGTCATCTGCTAGTCAGCCCCCTGCCCAGGAGCCCGGCCCAAACACCTCCCGTGCGAAAACCCCATCTTCGCCTCCACGATCCTCCACAGCAACCACCAGCGTTCAGCTCTCCATACCCCAGACGCTGGAGCGCAAAAGGAAGTATAGTGCAACCCACCCACACGCCCAAGCCCTCAACGTCCACATCTCCAAACTGCTTAGCCTGGAGATGCTGCCCTATAGGCTGCTAGAGACCGAGGCCTTTCGAAACCTCATGGCGGCGGCCGCCCCTCGGTATTCGGTCCCCAGCCGCCACTACTTTTCCCGATGTGACGTCCCAGCCCTGCACAAGCACGTGTCAGAGAACATCATCCGTGCCCTGACCAACGCCTTTTCTGACAAGGTCCACCTGACCACGGACACGTGGACGAGTGCTGCCGGGCAGGGCCACTATATATCGCTAACGGCACATTGGGTTAACTTGGTGGAGGCTGGGACCGAGTCTGACCCTGCGGCTGGTCATATACTGCCGACGCCGAGGATTGCGGGACCTACCTTGGTCCAGGTCACAAAGGCCTACTATGCCTCCTCCTCCTCCGAATTACCATCCGTGGGCATGGCGCCATCAGTAGGTAGCTCTAGGCACAGCAGCAGTGCCATCGCTAATCGACAGCAGGCGGTGCTCAAACTGCTTAGCCTAGGCGATAAAAGGCACATCGCCCAAAAGCTATTACAGGGCATCACGGCGCAGACTGATCTGTGGCTGGCACCGCTGAACCTGAAGCCAGGCATGGTTGTGTGTGATAACGGCGTTAACCTGGTGGCGGCTCTGCAACTCAGCAGACTGACACATGAGCCATGCCTGGCCCATGTGTTAAATCTCATAGTTCAGCGTTTCCTCAAGACATAACCCAATCTGTCTGATTTGCTCACGAAGGTGCACCGCATCTGTGCGCATTTCAGGAAGTCCACCACAGATGCTGCCACTCTCAGGACAGTGCAGCGTCGCCTCCAACTGCCCGCTCACCGACTGTTGTGCGACGTGACCACGAGGTGGAATTCAACATTAACCATGTTATCCAGAGTTTACCAGCAGCGCAGAGCGATTGTAGACTGCCAGATGTCAACTTCCACCAGAACTGGTAGTCAGGTCAGTCAGCTTCCTCAAGTCTACAATGAGGAGTGGACGTGGATGTCTGATATCTGTCAGGTGCTGAGTAACTTTGAGGAGTCAACACAGATGGTCAGTGGCGATGCCGCCATCATCAGCCTCACCATCCCGCTGCTTGGCCTGTTGAAAAACTCTCTGGTCAGCATGAAGTCGGAAGCTTTGCGCTCGTCACAAGAGACGGGGGAAGAAGATTCCCTTGTTGATAACCAAAGCACCCTTAGGTCTGTTTCTCAGCGCATATCGGAGGAGGTGGAGGAAGATGAGGAGGAAGAGGAGGAGAATGTTGGCGAGACAGAAGACGGGACCATTGTTCAGTCCTTCACTGTTCAGCATGTATGGGCAGAAGAAGAGGAGTTGGAGGAGGAGGAAATGGAGAGTCAGGCGAGTGAGGGGAGTGAATTCTTGCGCGTTGGGACTCTGGTGCATATGGCAAATTTCATGCTAGGCTGCCTATCCCGTGACCCTCGCGTTCAAAGATTTTATTCCAGCACCGATTACTGGGTATTCACTCTCCTGGACCCACGGTACAAGCAAAATCTTTCCACTCTCATCCCTGGAGAGGAAAGGAGTGTGAGAATGCAAGAATACCAGCAGGCCCTGGTGCACAAGCTGAAACAGTATTTCCCTTCTGACAGCGCTAGCGGCAGAGGGCGTACTTCTGCGGGACAAGTAGCGAGGGAGAGTAGGCGAGCAGGCAGCTTGTCCAGCACTGGCAGGGGTACGCTTTACAAGGCCTTTGCCAGTTTTATGTCACCCTTGCAAGACACTGTCACCTGTCCCCAGTCTCGGCAGAGTAGGGCTGATCTTTACAGAAAGATGGTGAGGGAGTACGTAGCTGACCATACCATCGTCCTAAATGATCACACAGCTCCCTACAACTACTGGGTTTCAAAGCTGGACATGTGGCACGAACTGGCGCTGTACGCCTTGGAGATTCTTGCCTGCCCTGCCGCTAGCGTGTTGTCCGAGTGGGTTTTCAGTGCAGCTGGTGGCATCATCACCGATAAGCGTACACGCCTGTCGACTGACAGCGCTGACAGGCTGACGCTTATCAAGATGAATAAAGCCTGGATTTCTCCGGATTTTCATTCTCCACCAGGTGAAAGAAGCTCAACCTGAATAAAGTATGCACTCCTCCTCCTCATTGTCCTCCTTCTCCTCCTCATTGTACACTAAAGCAGAGGAAACTGGCTATTTTTTGCCAGGGCCAACTGGCTCTAGCTATAGTACTCTATGTATTTAATTTTTCTGGAGGACCACCTACCTGCTCCTCTGGTTTGAAAACTTTTTTGGACTGCCACATACAGGCACTATCCAAATTAAATTGTCTCCATAGCAGCCTCCACATGTCGTCTTTTTAGATGCCTCCACACGTTGTCTCCATTGCTACCTCCACACGTCATCGCCATAGCTGCCTCCAAAATTCATCCATATAGCTGCCTCCATACATGGTCTCCTTATCAAACGAACTGTGTCAGGCAGAATTTTGGGTTGTTTTCATGGCTTCCACATCAAACTTGTTAACTTTGTCGCCACCCTGCTGTGTAATCCACAAAATATACTGGCAAACTTTTATCATTTACCGATTTTATTTCAGCGCTTCTTGCGCATCTGTTTACATTCCCCTCACCCACCATAACCCAAACTTATAAGAACGCTACTACACATGATCTTATACAAAAGGTTCTTAGAAGTGCTGTTTGGGGAGTAGCCTAGAGACAGGGGCTTGGATTGGCAAAAGCTCGACTGGCAGCGGAGCGCCAGCTCCATCCCAAGATCCAACTAACATAGTTTTAACTGCAGCACCTTTAATCTACTACTAGTTCACTGCCTCCATACATCGTCCCCTTATCAAACGAGCTGTGTCAGGCAGAATTTTCAGGTGTTTCACCAGATACATAGTGGAACTCGGCCCATCTGTCGCCGCCATGCTGGAGACCTGAAGTTGCAATCATAGCAGCGCAATATGGATGCCCCATACTGTCGCTCTTAATCATGGAACCATTTCCGTAAAAACAATTAAAAATAGAACCACTATGCTATTCCATTATTCCTAGGTGAAATATTCAAACGACCTGGCCTGCTTTGAAAATTATAATTTTTTCAAAGTAAACGCTTCTGGCCCCCAGGCCCATTTTGGGTGGGGAGGAGCCGAGAGACAGGGGCTTGGACAGGCGAAAGCTCGCCTGGCAGTGAACCGCCAGCTCCATCCCAAGATTAGGCAGCCTCAGAGGCATCCATGCATGTTTCCTGTCCATTTTGCCTCCACAGCGTCCACCAATGTCTCATTTCAACTCTCTATACCCCAGACGTTGGAGCACGAGAGGATATGCAGCACATCATCCCCTTATCAAACGAGCTGTGTCAGGCAGAATTTTCAGGTGTTTCACCAGATACATAGTGGAACTCGGCCCATCTGTCGCCGCCATGCTGGAGACCTGAAGTTGCAATCATAGCAGCGCAATATGAATGCCCCATAGTGTCGCTGTTAATCATGGAAGTCGTCTCCATGGCTGCCTCCACATGTCGTCCCCTTATTAAAAGAGCTGTGTCAGGCTCATTTTTAGGGTGTTTCACCAGATACGTTATGGAACTTGGTCACTATGTCGCCACCATGCTGTGTTATCGACTAAATATACCGTCAACCTTTTGTTCACATAGGAAATCATTTCAGCGCTTCTTGCTCACCTCCTTTGGTGAAGCCTGAGTCCATTTAGGGTATGTCGCCATGACACTCTCTAGCCTGCCGCTGCTGCCGCTGCCGCTGCATGCCGTCCCCTATAGTGTCAGGGTCAATTATTGCATGTTTTAGATGCTATCTAGCCTCATTCGGTCACTCTGTCATGGCCATGCTGTTGCCCATAATTTTGGCATAATGGTACGATTAAGCAGCCTCAGAGGCATCCATGCATGCTGCCCCTGCTGTTTCCTGTCCAATTCCGTGGTGTTTCCATCCTTTTCTGAGGTTCCCAGGTGTTTGGCCAAGCTTCCCTGTGCAGAGCCTTGGTCCCCTTGAAAAATGCTCGAGTCTCCCATTGACTTCAATGGGGCTCGTTATTCTAGAGGAGCACTCGAGCATTGGGAAAAGTTTGTCTCGAATAACGAGTACCCGAGCATTTTAGTGCTCGCTCATCTCTAGTTATGATCCACACGCCAAGGTTCCGTAACTTTTATGTACCTGATAACAGAGCGTCTTATGTCCAAAGAGTTCCATTCTTGTTCTTTCTCGGAGGACGGATTTTCACAAAAGAAGGGGAGTATAATCTCCTGGTTCCTGTGAAAGTTAGAATTTACTTTTGCAACAAAGTTAGGGTCTAACATAATAATAATTCTATCTTCCAGAATTCTCATATAAGGCTCTCTGATTGAAATTGTCTGTATTTCACCTAGCCTTCTGGCCGAGGTGATAGCAATCAGGAATACAGTTTTTAAGGTTAAGTTTTTAACATCAGAAGAGTCAATTGGTTCAAATGGTCCTTTTGATAAAGTGTTCAAAACTAAGGACAGATCCCAGGAAGAAGTTTTGTTAATAACCTGAGGTCTTAACCTAGAGGATGCTGTAATAAACCTTTTATCCCACCTGTGTTCAATGAGCGGCTGGTCAAAAAAGGCGCTAAGAGCCGATACCTGGACCTTCAAGGTACTAGTGGATAGTCCCAATTCCAGACCTTTCTGGAGGAAATCAAGGACCTGTAAAAAATTAGGATTAGATTGGATAGGTGGGTTGTCTTTACAAAAAGAAGAAAACTTCTTCCAGATTTTGTGGTAAATAGCAAAGAGTCTTGATAACTTTACTGGAAAGTCCTTGAGACCTTAGGTAGCTGGATTCAGGATCCAGGCTGCAAGCTGTAACCTTCCCGGGTTTGGATGATGTATCGGACCCTGTGATAACAGGTCCCTTGACAGCGGGAGAATTATCGGATCCTGCTGCGACATCCTTTTTAATAGCGGGTACCAGCTTTTCTTTGCCCAGTTCGGGCAGATAAATATAGTTCTTGTTTTCTCCTGACTTATCTTCGCAAGAACTCTGGTGATCAGGGGAATAGGGGGGAAGGCATAGGCTAGGGGAACGTTCCAGGGATGAGAGAACGCATCCAGATTTTCCTTGCTCTCCCCTTTTTCCAGCGAAAAGTAGTGATGGCACTTGGAGTTCCTTCTCATAGCGAATAGGTCTATCTGAGTATTTCCCCAGCGGGATACCAGGTTGTGGAAGACTTCTTTTTTCAGATACCACTCGTTTGGGAGAATTTTCTCCCTGCTGAGAAAATCGGCTTTTATATTCTCTGCCCCTTTTAGGTGAGTGGCTGATATCGACAAGACGTGATCCTCTGCCCACGAAAATATTCGCTGAGTTAGAGTGCTCAGAAGCGGGGATCTGGTTCCCCCTTGTCTTTTTATATAAGATACGGTTGTCATATTGTCTGATAAGACCAGAAGATGATGGTGGGCTAAGAGGGATACATTTGAGCTGAGGGCCTTCCATACTGCAGGCAGTTCCCGATAATTGGAAGACCTTCTGGCCACTTCGTCTGTCCAGGTACCCTGGGAGAAATGATGAGGCATTACTGCGCCCCATCCCTTCTGACTTGCGTCTGTTCGAATAGACACGTATGGATTGTTTGTTCAGAATATCCCTCTTTTCATGTTTTTCTCTTTCAGCCACCATAGAAGATCTTCTTTCACCGCAGAAGGAATCAGGACCTTTTTGTCTAGATCTTTCTGTCTTTTGTTCCAAGACTTCAGTATCCACCTCTGAAGGATCCGGGTGTGTGCCTGACACCAGGCCACTGAGGAGACACATGCTGTCAATGACCCCAGAACATTCATGGCTTCTCAGATTGAGATCGTAGACCTTCTCCTGAACCTCTTTATTTGTTTCCCGATTTGTACGGCCTTTTCCTGTGGAAGGAATGACATTTGGTAACTCGAGTTCAGATTTACACCCAGAAACTTTCTTATTGTGGCTGGCAAGAGTTCCGATTTTTGATAATTTATTATCCAACCCAAATTCTCTAAGGTTTCTATCGTGCAATTTTTTGATGAAATTAAATCCTCTAGGTCTTTGCCAATAATGAGCAAATCGTCCAAGTAGGGAACGATAAGTACATCTCGTTGCCGGAGAAAGGCCACTACCTCTACCATCACCTTGGTGAAGGTTCTTGGGGCTGAGGATATGCCAAAGGGGAGTGCACAAAACTGGAAGTGAAGTGTAGAACCCCCTGGAGATAAGACCGCAAACCTTAAGAATTTTTGTGAGAGTGGGTGGATAGGCACATGATAATATGCATCTTTTAGATCTATAGTGCACATTAACGCATCTTTGTGAATGAGGTGTGTGGCAGATCTTACCGACTCCATTCGGAATTTCCTGTAGATGATGAAGTCGTTGAGGCGCTTCAGGTTCACAATCAATCTGTTTGAACCGTTTGGTTTCTTCACCAAAAAAAGAGAAGAATAAAATCCTGATTGTTCCTGATCTTTTGGAGTCACTACCCCTGCTGATAATAAAGACAACACTTCTTGCCAGATCAAACCATGGGATTTAACGGACATAGAAGATAGGAAGACTGATAAATTCTATTTTGTATCCATTGAGTAGTATATCCAGCACCCAGGGATTTGAAGTAACTTTTATCCACTTCTCTTTGAACTTTAACAACCTTCCTCCTACCCTGGCATCATTGTTTTCTATTTCTATTTGTATCTGCAGGAGAGGAGAAGAGAAAACCCCTTCCTTTACCTCCTTTTGGGTAGCTCCAGCGCCCCCTCTTTCTTTTGTCTCTGTCTTTTTGGTTCTTGAAGTCCCGAAAGGGCAGTTTCCTCTGCGCTGGCTTTTCCGGAAACCCTTTCTTCTTGTCTGAAGCTCTTTCAAGAATTGTATCCAGCTCTGGACCAAATACAAATTCTCCAGAGAATGGTAGGCTGCACAATTTCGCCTTAGATCGCATGTCCCCACTCCACTGTTTTAACCACAGTGCTCTTCTGGTTGAATTAGTAAGAGCTCCTTCTTTGGAAGAAAACCGAATCCCTTCTGCCGCGGAATCCGCTAGGAAGGCTGTTGCGGACTTCAGTAACGGAAAATTTTCCAGAATGGTTGCTCTCGGTGTTCCTTCCTTAATATGAGATTCTAGCTCATTGAGCCAGTAGAGTAGGTTCCTTGCTACGGACGTAGCTGCCAGGTTTGATTTTAGGTTTAACATCATTAAGAAACAGCCTTTCTTAATAAGGAATCCGATTTTCGATCCATAGGATCTTTTAGCTGCGCTGAATCCTCGAATGGGAGGTCCGTTTTTTTCACAATCTTCGTGACTTGAATGTCTACCTTGGGACAGGAATCCCATAGTTTTGACTCCTCCGGTTCAAATGCTAACCGTTTCCTGAAGTTTTTGGACAAGACAATCCTTTTCTCCGGTTCACGCCATTCCTCAGATACAAGTTCCTTTAGGGTATCATTTAAGGGGAATACCCTCTGACGTTTTGTTTTAAGGCTACCAAACAATTCCTCTTCCTTAGATCTGGGTGGAGGAACATCTTCAATCTCTAGAGTCTGTCTAAATGGAGATTGTCCAACTCCTCTATTTGGAACAGGTGTCTTGAATCCACTGTTCTAATTGACTCCTGCGAGTCTGTCGGATCATCACCTTCAAACATGGAACATGACGGCACCTCAGAATCTTCCCCTTCCTCAGATAGCGATGTGTCGGGTTCAATTTTCGCTTTTTTACATGCAGAAGGTCTGGATGTACCCGCAGCTACTGAAGACATCACTTTTTCTTCAATAAACCCCTTAAGTTCATCCAGGAAAGAAGTTTTTTCTTCTCTCATAAAATTATCTATACAAGTTTTGCATATTGGCTTCCTGTAAGATTCGGGCATAGAACGAAAACACATATTGCATTTCTTTACTCTGCTTTTCTCCGATTTTTCGGGTTTTTCAGGCCTACTAGCCTTATCCCCTTTATCCTCCTTGCCCTTTCCCCTAGACCCCTGGTCTTTTTCCTAAAAGGCAATAGGAGGATAATAAGTGACCCAATATCTTTTACATGACGTAAAACCATTCCTGCACAATTTACCCCACTTACTGAGACTGGAGGATGCAGGAAAGTCAGGTCTGCTTCATCAGCCATAACGAGACTACCAAAGCGCAGGAAACACGAGAATCAGCAGTAATCCACGGAGATCTTAGACCTAAGATCAACGTGACTAGCCCGCTTTAAATACCTTAATGGGGAGCCCATCCCCCATTAAAGAGGCTACCGCTGGCCTTCCTGGCTCCCAGAGATGCTTTGCGCCTTTTTTGGCGCCACTTCCGGTCGCGGACGGAAGTCGTCATTCGACCTCGAGGACGCCGGGATGTGTAGTTTTTCTTCGGCCGCCGCACATACAACCTCCAGATCGCGGTGCGGCAGCCCCGACACGGACCGGATGCAGCCAGCAGGGAAGGCCGAAGCCGACCGAGGACCCCAGTCTGCCCGGATTTCGCCGAGGACGGCATAACCTCTATTCTTCCTGTCCCTGCAGAGGTCAAGGGGCATCCTCCAGGTGGGCCGTCATGGGGGACGAAGTGGAAAAATACCTTTTCCAATCGGCGAAGCGCTGCAAGTCCAAGAATAATTGCACCACATCCCATTATAATATCTCTGCTCAGCCCAGTATATTGCTCCATCATTAAATCAAACAAGATAGACACCACCATCAAACACCAACACCAAAAAAAAAACGGACCTGCGTTTGCACTTAAATATTGCTACACAGGTGTCCATGGTTTGCAATGAGGGGTTGGCAATGCAAACGCAAGAAAAACGCATGTGTCACAGTAACGCATGCGCTCCTTAAGCATGCGTCAAACGCATGCGTCAAACGCATGCGCCAAACGTGCGCCTTGCAACGCACGCTTCAGGCGCATCGTGTGACCGCGGCCTTATACTAGGGTGGGGGTTGTTGCATATTGCAGAAAACCCCCACCTGTTAGGAAAACTCATGTCTGGGTTATTGTACACAAAACTACCACACAGGCTGTGCAGGCTGACAGAACAGAGCAAGAGGGCGAACTAACCCTGCGCTGATCTACCAATTAGACCCTACCAAGGCAGAAACCCCCTTGAAGGTAGGGAGCCTCTGCCGCAGGAACATTCTGGGTAGGTAGTGATTAGACAATGAAGTCCAAAGAAATACACAGGTAAGTACGTACGCGCTGCCCCTATAGCTAGAAGGTATTATGGAGGTAAACTCCTGAAGGAATATAAAGAATGTTTCTTATATAATAGGTTTATTTTTTCAATAGCGGACGACGCGTTTCAAGGACGAATTGTCCTCTTCATCAGGTCCATAAGCACTAAAAAAACATCGAACGAGATTGGGGGTAGGGGGGTAATACAAATAGATAGAAGCATAAGTACGTTAAAAAATTCAAAAATACGTTAAAAAAATTCGAAGATATACATAGATAAAATAGATGTGCAGGAGATTAAGAATATGTACAGGAGATTAAGAATATGTACAGAATTTCATAAAGTACAACAAAATGCATGATATTGATGACTTAAAATTCATGAGAACAATAGTAGTATACAGATGGTAAAGTGCATGGTGATGATGCTAGACAGGTCAGAGCGGTGTCAGAGCGGTGTGACTGTCATAAATGAGAGGTAGGGTGTTTTAGGTATAGACAACGGGGCTTACCTGGATATAATACTTTAGGGTATAACAGAGGGGGATACTGTATAGAAAGTATGGCAATCCTGCATAGGAAAAGGGATATGGGGTAAATAGATGGAATGGGGGGAGGCTAAATCATAATGAGGGGTTAAACAAACCTGCAGAGTACTGGAGCAGGATGTAGGGGCAGCGTCACTGGTAATTAACCGGATGAATAGCTGTGGGTGGAGAATGATAGGGCTAAATGGGGGTGTGGAAAAAATAAATACAGGGGGGGGGGGATGGAGGGCATGTGGAGCAGTACTCACAATGGTCCGGCGGGAGGTGCGCGCTGCTCGCTGTAATCCAATGGTGTTGCGGGGAACACGGAGGGTTGTTTAAAAAGGCGCCCGGAAATGGCGCATGCGCGGAGCGGAGCGTCCGATTTTTGGCGCATGCGCAGTAATAATTGTGGAGTGGAGCCTGAATAGATAGCGGTGGGTGGAGGGCGGGGAACGGGGAGGTGTAGGTAGGTAGGGGAATGGATAGGAGTGAGATATATGGACAGGGAATGGGGAGGGTAGAGGTAAAGTTAATGGGTGGGAGGTACACAGGGAAGGGTACCATGGTGAATGCTATGTCTGGACTGTGACTAGTGTTAGGATGGTAGGAAATAATTATAATAGCAGCATCAGACATGTTGTTGGGCAGTAGATTAGTAATGGACAGTGGTAATATTAAAAATATTAAAAAATACATGTTAGAAGAATGATATTGTGATGGGAGTTAGATAAGGGAAATGACAAAGGGGAAAACACGTGAGAGAATATGAATATAGAACGGCAAGGTGGATGAGTAGATGCATGAATGGGAGAGCAGTGAGGCACAATATAATTAAAGAATTCATGTTAAAACAACAATACTATGATGGAAGTAGGTTAAAAGCAATACAAAAAAGGGGAAACACATGGGGGAGTATAAATATGGAACGACAAGATAGATACCTGAAAGGGAAAACAATGACACATATATTGGGCTATGGTGGCCGTGAGATGTGCGTAAGCACAAATCATGAGTCAGTCTCTGAGTCCATTACGTGGATACAGGAATCCTTGGTGTGGATGATAGGCTATTCTGGAGGGAGTCGTCTTCAAACGCGTTCCAGAGATTCGTTGAGACCGTTGGGGAACAAGGTGTTCAGCTTGAAAATCCAAAAGTTTTCTCGTTTAATCAACTGATCCAGTCTGTTCGGATGATTCTTCGGAATTCTTTCGATGGGGATCAGGGACAGGCTACAGAAGTCCCTATCGTGGTGAGTGAGACAGTGTCTAGAAACACTATGGAGTAAGAAGCCTGCCTTGGCCTTGCTGCGGTGGGTATTCATGCGTTCCCTGAGTGTTTGGGATGTCCTGCCCACATACTGTAGGGTGCAGGAACATTCTAAGAGATATATAACAAAATCGGAATTGCAGTTGATGAATGAGTTGATAGGGAAGGTTTCTTTGGTGGTATTGGAAGTGAAGGTGGTGGATCTGTGTGTAAGGATATCGCAGGTTTTACATTTAGATCCCCCACACTTGAAGGCCCCTTTTAGTTCGGGGAAAAGGCTGGTTGTGGTTTTGGTGGAGGACTTCTTGCGGAGTTTAGAGGGTGCTAGAAGGTTTTTTAGCGTGGGCGCTCTTCTGAATGTGATTTGAGGTTTGGCAGGGAGAGTATTGGTGATGTGGGGGTCCTTCCGTAGGATATGCCAGTGTTCAGTGAGAATTTCTCTGATGATCTTATGGTCAGTGGTATACTTAGTAATGAAATTGGCACTTCTGTTTTTGTTGGTGATCTCAGTATGTCGGGAGGGCAATAGACACTCTTTCTGTGTCAGAGCGAGGGTTTTTGTATATGCATCTTTAAGGACTTTTGATGGATAGCCCTTTTGTGCAAAACGGTCTCTGAGGAGTTTGGACTGGGTTCTGAATGTACTGGTATCTGTGCAATTTCTTCTTACGCGTTTGTATTGGCTGTAGGGTATGTTTAAAAGCCATTTTTTATAGTGTGAACTAGTGAAATCTAGAAAGCTGTTGACATCTACTTTTTTGAAGAAGGTCTCAGTGGTCAGGCCAGAGTATAGTTGGTTAACAGATATTAAAAGGTCCAGGTACTCGATTTGAGTTGGGGAGATGTTAGCTGTGAGTTGGATACCCCAGTGGTTTGTGTTAATTTGTTCTGTGAATAGGAGCGCTTCGGTTTCGGTGCCTTCCCAGATGATAAAAAGATCATCTATATATCTTTTAAAGTATTTTAGTTTATGGGAAAAATGCGGATTTTTTGTCAGGTGATTTCTCTCGAAGGCCCCCATGAAGATATTCGCGTAACTGGGAGCAAATCTGGTGCCCATGGCTGTCCCCTTAATTTGTTTATATATATTGGATCCGAACGAAAAGGTGTTATGGTCAAGGATAAATCGGATGCTGTTTAGAATGAATTCAGTTTGTTCAGGTGGCATAAGGATGTCTGCTGAAAGGGTCTCTCGGATGGCCTGAATTCCTAGATCGTGTGAGATGTTGGTATACAAGGAGGTCACATCCATGGTCATGAGTAAATAACCTGGTTGCCATTTGATTTGTTCGAGCTCCAGTATGAGCTGTGCGGAATCTCTAAGAAAAGACGGTAATGCCACCACATATTTTTGGAGAAGTATGTCTACATACTCAGAGAGGTTACTTGTAACAGAATTAATGCCAGATATGATTGGTCGTCCTGGAGGTTTTTCTGGATTTTTGTGAATCTTAGGGAGGTAGTAAAATAGGGGCGTGCGGGGATTTTTAGGGATTAGATAGTCCCTTTCTTTCTTTGTCAAGATGCCCGATGAGTGGGCTCCTTGCACCAGGGTGGAGAGATGGTTAAGATGGTCGAGTTTAGGATCCTGGTCCAGATGGCAATAGTATTGAGAGTCTGAGAGGATGGAGGTACTTTCGGTGATATAGTCATCTCTGTTGAGGATGACGGTACCGCCCCCTTTGTCTGCCGGTTTGATGACTATCAGGGTGTTATCCATGAGTTGTTTCAGGGCCTTCTTTTCACTAATGGTGATATTGGATGGACGGGGTCCTCTCTTTAGTGTCCTAAATTCCGTGGATACTGTATGGAAGAAGGTGTCTATAAATGGTCCCCTGCTGTGCGTGGGGTTAAACGAAGAGGGGGGTTTGAGATTGGTATGTAGGAAAGTGTCTGGGGGATCGAAGGGGGGGGCTGGATCGGCCGTGTTCTTTAAGGAAAAATGTCTAGTGAGGGTAATTTTCCGAATGAATTGATTCAAGTCAAGAAAGAGGTCAAATTCATTAGAGACTGTCGAGGGGCAAAAAGAAAGCCCTTTGCTGAGTAAGCTTGTTTCGCTGGGAGTGAGAGTATGTGTCGAGAGGTTAAAGATTTTCACTTTCTGGGCTTTGGTATTTGTTAGTGGCTTACTTTTTTGTTTTTTGTTCCGATTTCTCCCTCCCCTGCATCCTCTGGTCCTCCTTTTCTTTTTTGCCTGTTGGCTGGGGAGAATATGGAGAAGGTCGCCTTTGGACTCAACAGGGGCATGACCAGATTTTCCATTATCATGGGTGGGGGTTCCTTGAGGTTGGGTGGTAGGTCTAAAAAAGACAATGAGTGGCTCGAGTCCTGGGATAAAGGGGTTTTGGGATTCAGGGTGTCATTATGTGTCTCCTGGGGGGTAGTTTGAGAAATCAAGTTGGTAAATGGCAGTCTGGATGTCGTTGATTTTTGTGTGGAGGAACAGGGAGATATTTCGATTTGACTATCTATTGTCACATTGTGGGTAGTTATTTGTGAAAGCTGGAAATCGACGTGGGGTTGGTGGTTCTGACTGGGGTTGCTAAAGTTCTGTTTGGGGTCTGGTGGTGGAGCGGTAATATGATCGGGGGAATAGGAGGCGTTGGGTCTCTTGTAGGTCCGATTAACATAGGTGCGTCCTTTGCCTGGAATGTGAGTGTATTTTTTGTTATTATTTTTTGTTGTTTGGTTAGGGATAGACATTAACGGGGGAATGATAGGGTGATGAGGTAAGGTTTTTTGTCTTGTATCAGGTGGTTTCCCTGAGTGGGTACTGGGGGGGGCGGGGGGCGGGACAGCGGCGGGGAAATCGATATGGTCCCTGTCTGGTTCCCATGATCTATGGGTTTGTTTGAGGTATTCCTGGCGGTCTCGTGTGAGTTTTTTTGATTTTTTGGAGACTAGGGAATATTCAAGTGAGCGGAGCCTGTTGGAAATGGAGACGTTTAAGCTGGAATAATCGCTATGGTCAATATACTGTTCCAGATCGTTCTTAATTGCATCAATAGATGCAGTGTTGGTATCGACCATTCGGGATCTTTTTTGTATGAGTCTATCTATCAGACCCAATGAGCAGGTTTCGAGGTACCGTTCCCAATCTTGAGAAAAATATGTGTCATCGGGAAAAGGGGATTTGAATGGTAGTCTAAGGCCTCTTGGGGTAATTTTCTCTTTTAGGTAGATTTTGAGAAAGGCAATATCTATGGAGTGTTGAATCTCCTTTTTACAGGCATCTTCCAGAAGGAGAAAGAGGTCTGTCATCTTTTTTGTGTTTATCTGTGAAGCATGCTGTTCTTCTGAGGAGGTGGCGAGGGTGGATTTGTTGGAAACTGATAGTTTGTGTATCAGATTCTCTCGGTTTATCCATCTGGAGTTGTAGTAGTCCATGCTTAGGTGAGGTTGTGGATTGGGCTAACAGCTGAAGGCAGCCTAACGTGTAAAAAATGGAGGTCTCCTGTTGGGTGTCCTCCTACCGGGGTCCCTATGTGGGTCCGGACTAGATATAGTATTGTGGGGGCACGTGGCGCCTCAGGGGGGGAGGAAGGTAGTAGTGTTGGGGGTATGTGGTGGTAGGGTAATAGAGGTAAGATATGGAGGGAAGGGTAGAGAGAAGATGTGGGGGGCTGCTGCGGACCCTGTGGAACGCAGGAGTGTCTGCGGTCAAATGGGTAGGTAGTGATTAGACAATGAAGTCCAAAGAAATACACAGGTAAGTACGTACGCGCTGCCCCTATAGCTAGAAGGTATTATGGAGGTAAACTCCTGAAGGAATATAAAGAATGTTTCTTATATAATAGGTTTATTTTTTCAATAGCGGACGACGCGTTTCAAGGACGAATTGTCCTCTTCATCAGGTCCATAAGCACTAAAAAAACATCGAACGAGATTGGGGGTAGGGGGGTAATACAAATAGATAGAAGCATAAGTACGTTAAAAAATTCAAAAATACGTTAAAAAAATTCGAAGATATACATAGATAAAATAGATGTGCAGGAGATTAAGAATATGTACAGGAGATTAAGAATATGTACAGAATTTCATAAAGTACAACAAAATGCATGATATTGATGACTTAAAATTCATGAGAACAATAGTAGTATACAGATGGTAAAGTGCATGGTGATGATGCTAGACAGGTCAGAGCGGTGTCAGAGCGGTGTGACTGTCATAAATGAGAGGTAGGGTGTTTTAGGTATAGACAACGGGGCTTACCTGGATATAATACTTTAGGGTATAACAGAGGGGGATACTGTATAGAAAGTATGGCAATCCTGCATAGGAAAAGGGATATGGGGTAAATAGATGGAATGGGGGGAGGCTAAATCATAATGAGGGGTTAAACAAACCTGCAGAGTACTGGAGCAGGATGTAGGGGCAGCGTCACTGGTAATTAACCGGATGAATAGCTGTGGGTGGAGAATGATAGGGCTAAATGGGGGTGTGGAAAAAATAAATACAGGGGGGGGGGGGATGGAGGGCATGTGGAGCAGTACTCACAATGGTCCGGCGGGAGGTGCGCGCTGCTCGCTGTAATCCAATGGTGTTGCGGGGAACACGGAGGGTTGTTTAAAAAGGCGCCCGGAAATGGCGCATGCGCGGAGCGGAGCGTCCGATTTTTGGCGCATGCGCAGTAATAATTGTGGAGTGGAGCCTGAATAGATAGCGGTGGGTGGAGGGCGGGGAACGGGGAGGTGTAGGTAGGTAGGGGAATGGATAGGAGTGAGATATATGGACAGGGAATGGGGAGGGTAGAGGTAAAGTTAATGGGTGGGAGGTACACAGGGAAGGGTACCATGGTGAATGCTATGTCTGGACTGTGACTAGTGTTAGGATGGTAGGAAATAATTATAATAGCAGCATCAGACATGTTGTTGGGCAGTAGATTAGTAATGGACAGTGGTAATATTAAAAATATTAAAAAATACATGTTAGAAGAATGATATTGTGATGGGAGTTAGATAAGGGAAATGACAAAGGGGAAAACACGTGAGAGAATATGAATATAGAACGGCAAGGTGGATGAGTAGATGCATGAATGGGAGAGCAGTGAGGCACAATATAATTAAAGAATTCATGTTAAAACAACAATACTATGATGGAAGTAGGTTAAAAGCAATACAAAAAAGGGGAAACACATGGGGGAGTATAAATATGGAACGACAAGATAGATACCTGAAAGGGAAAACAATGACACATATATTGGGCTATGGTGGCCGTGAGATGTGCGTAAGCACAAATCATGAGTCAGTCTCTGAGTCCATTACGTGGATACAGGAATCCTTGGTGTGGATGATAGGCTATTCTGGAGGGAGTCGTCTTCAAACGCGTTCCAGAGATTCGTTGAGACCGTTGGGGAACAAGGTGTTCAGCTTGAAAATCCAAAAGTTTTCTCGTTTAATCAACTGATCCAGTCTGTTCGGATGATTCTTCGGAATTCTTTCGATGGGGATCAGGGACAGGCTACAGAAGTCCCTATCGTGGTGAGTGAGACAGTGTCTAGAAACACTATGGAGTAAGAAGCCTGCCTTGGCCTTGCTGCGGTGGGTATTCATGCGTTCCCTGAGTGTTTGGGATGTCCTGCCCACATACTGTAGGGTGCAGGAACATTCTAAGAGATATATAACAAAATCGGAATTGCAGTTGATGAATGAGTTGATAGGGAAGGTTTCTTTGGTGGTATTGGAAGTGAAGGTGGTGGATCTGTGTGTAAGGATATCGCAGGTTTTACATTTAGATCCCCCACACTTGAAGGCCCCTTTTAGTTCGGGGAAAAGGCTGGTTGTGGTTTTGGTGGAGGACTTCTTGCGGAGTTTAGAGGGTGCTAGAAGGTTTTTTAGCGTGGGCGCTCTTCTGAATGTGATTTGAGGTTTGGCAGGGAGAGTATTGGTGATGTGGGGGTCCTTCCGTAGGATATGCCAGTGTTCAGTGAGAATTTCTCTGATGATCTTATGGTCAGTGGTATACTTAGTAATGAAATTGGCACTTCTGTTTTTGTTGGTGATCTCAGTATGTCGGGAGGGCAATAGACACTCTTTCTGTGTCAGAGCGAGGGTTTTTGTATATGCATCTTTAAGGACTTTTGATGGATAGCCCTTTTGTGCAAAACGGTCTCTGAGGAGTTTGGACTGGGTTCTGAATGTACTGGTATCTGTGCAATTTCTTCTTACGCGTTTGTATTGGCTGTAGGGTATGTTTAAAAGCCATTTTTTATAGTGTGAACTAGTGAAATCTAGAAAGCTGTTGACATCTACTTTTTTGAAGAAGGTCTCAGTGGTCAGGCCAGAGTATAGTTGGTTAACAGATATTAAAAGGTCCAGGTACTCGATTTGAGTTGGGGAGATGTTAGCTGTGAGTTGGATACCCCAGTGGTTTGTGTTAATTTGTTCTGTGAATAGGAGCGCTTCGGTTTCGGTGCCTTCCCAGATGATAAAAAGATCATCTATATATCTTTTAAAGTATTTTAGTTTATGGGAAAAATGCGGATTTTTTGTCAGGTGATTTCTCTCGAAGGCCCCCATGAAGATATTCGCGTAACTGGGAGCAAATCTGGTGCCCATGGCTGTCCCCTTAATTTGTTTATATATATTGGATCCGAACGAAAAGGTGTTATGGTCAAGGATAAATCGGATGCTGTTTAGAATGAATTCAGTTTGTTCAGGTGGCATAAGGATGTCTGCTGAAAGGGTCTCTCGGATGGCCTGAATTCCTAGATCGTGTGAGATGTTGGTATACAAGGAGGTCACATCCATGGTCATGAGTAAATAACCTGGTTGCCATTTGATTTGTTCGAGCTCCAGTATGAGCTGTGCGGAATCTCTAAGAAAAGACGGTAATGCCACCACATATTTTTGGAGAAGTATGTCTACATACTCAGAGAGGTTACTTGTAACAGAATTAATGCCAGATATGATTGGTCGTCCTGGAGGTTTTTCTGGATTTTTGTGAATCTTAGGGAGGTAGTAAAATAGGGGCGTGCGGGGATTTTTAGGGATTAGATAGTCCCTTTCTTTCTTTGTCAAGATGCCCGATGAGTGGGCTCCTTGCACCAGGGTGGAGAGATGGTTAAGATGGTCGAGTTTAGGATCCTGGTCCAGATGGCAATAGTATTGAGAGTCTGAGAGGATGGAGGTACTTTCGGTGATATAGTCATCTCTGTTGAGGATGACGGTACCGCCCCCTTTGTCTGCCGGTTTGATGACTATCAGGGTGTTATCCATGAGTTGTTTCAGGGCCTTCTTTTCACTAATGGTGATATTGGATGGACGGGGTCCTCTCTTTAGTGTCCTAAATTCCGTGGATACTGTATGGAAGAAGGTGTCTATAAATGGTCCCCTGCTGTGCGTGGGGTTAAACGAAGAGGGGGGTTTGAGATTGGTATGTAGGAAAGTGTCTGGGGGATCGAAGGGGGGGGCTGGATCGGCCGTGTTCTTTAAGGAAAAATGTCTAGTGAGGGTAATTTTCCGAATGAATTGATTCAAGTCAAGAAAGAGGTCAAATTCATTAGAGACTGTCGAGGGGCAAAAAGAAAGCCCTTTGCTGAGTAAGCTTGTTTCGCTGGGAGTGAGAGTATGTGTCGAGAGGTTAAAGATTTTCACTTTCTGGGCTTTGGTATTTGTTAGTGGCTTACTTTTTTGTTTTTTGTTCCGATTTCTCCCTCCCCTGCATCCTCTGGTCCTCCTTTTCTTTTTTGCCTGTTGGCTGGGGAGAATATGGAGAAGGTCGCCTTTGGACTCAACAGGGGCATGACCAGATTTTCCATTATCATGGGTGGGGGTTCCTTGAGGTTGGGTGGTAGGTCTAAAAAAGACAATGAGTGGCTCGAGTCCTGGGATAAAGGGGTTTTGGGATTCAGGGTGTCATTATGTGTCTCCTGGGGGGTAGTTTGAGAAATCAAGTTGGTAAATGGCAGTCTGGATGTCGTTGATTTTTGTGTGGAGGAACAGGGAGATATTTCGATTTGACTATCTATTGTCACATTGTGGGTAGTTATTTGTGAAAGCTGGAAATCGACGTGGGGTTGGTGGTTCTGACTGGGGTTGCTAAAGTTCTGTTTGGGGTCTGGTGGTGGAGCGGTAATATGATCGGGGGAATAGGAGGCGTTGGGTCTCTTGTAGGTCCGATTAACATAGGTGCGTCCTTTGCCTGGAATGTGAGTGTATTTTTTGTTATTATTTTTTGTTGTTTGGTTAGGGATAGACATTAACGGGGGAATGATAGGGTGATGAGGTAAGGTTTTTTGTCTTGTATCAGGTGGTTTCCCTGAGTGGGTACTGGGGGGGGCGGGGGGCGGGACAGCGGCGGGGAAATCGATATGGTCCCTGTCTGGTTCCCATGATCTATGGGTTTGTTTGAGGTATTCCTGGCGGTCTCGTGTGAGTTTTTTTGATTTTTTGGAGACTAGGGAATATTCAAGTGAGCGGAGCCTGTTGGAAATGGAGACGTTTAAGCTGGAATAATCGCTATGGTCAATATACTGTTCCAGATCGTTCTTAATTGCATCAATAGATGCAGTGTTGGTATCGACCATTCGGGATCTTTTTTGTATGAGTCTATCTATCAGACCCAATGAGCAGGTTTCGAGGTACCGTTCCCAATCTTGAGAAAAATATGTGTCATCGGGAAAAGGGGATTTGAATGGTAGTCTAAGGCCTCTTGGGGTAATTTTCTCTTTTAGGTAGATTTTGAGAAAGGCAATATCTATGGAGTGTTGAATCTCCTTTTTACAGGCATCTTCCAGAAGGAGAAAGAGGTCTGTCATCTTTTTTGTGTTTATCTGTGAAGCATGCTGTTCTTCTGAGGAGGTGGCGAGGGTGGATTTGTTGGAAACTGATAGTTTGTGTATCAGATTCTCTCGGTTTATCCATCTGGAGTTGTAGTAGTCCATGCTTAGGTGAGGTTGTGGATTGGGCTAACAGCTGAAGGCAGCCTAACGTGTAAAAAATGGAGGTCTCCTGTTGGGTGTCCTCCTACCGGGGTCCCTATGTGGGTCCGGACTAGATATAGTATTGTGGGGGCACGTGGCGCCTCAGGGGGGGAGGAAGGTAGTAGTGTTGGGGGTATGTGGTGGTAGGGTAATAGAGGTAAGATATGGAGGGAAGGGTAGAGAGAAGATGTGGGGGGCTGCTGCGGACCCTGTGGAACGCAGGAGTGTCTGCGGTCAAATGGGTAGGTAGTGATTAGACAATGAAGTCCAAAGAAATACACAGGTAAGTACGTACGCGCTGCCCCTATAGCTAGAAGGTATTATGGAGGTAAACTCCTGAAGGAATATAAAGAATGTTTCTTATATAATAGGTTTATTTTTTCAATAGCGGACGACGCGTTTCAAGGACGAATTGTCCTCTTCATCAGGTCCATAAGCACTAAAAAAACATCGAACGAGATTGGGGGTAGGGGGGTAATACAAATAGATAGAAGCATAAGTACGTTAAAAAATTCAAAAATACGTTAAAAAAATTCGAAGATATACATAGATAAAATAGATGTGCAGGAGATTAAGAATATGTACAGGAGATTAAGAATATGTACAGAATTTCATAAAGTACAACAAAATGCATGATATTGATGACTTAAAATTCATGAGAACAATAGTAGTATACAGATGGTAAAGTGCATGGTGATGATGCTAGACAGGTCAGAGCGGTGTCAGAGCGGTGTGACTGTCATAAATGAGAGGTAGGGTGTTTTAGGTATAGACAACGGGGCTTACCTGGATATAATACTTTAGGGTATAACAGAGGGGGATACTGTATAGAAAGTATGGCAATCCTGCATAGGAAAAGGGATATGGGGTAAATAGATGGAATGGGGGGAGGCTAAATCATAATGAGGGGTTAAACAAACCTGCAGAGTACTGGAGCAGGATGTAGGGGCAGCGTCACTGGTAATTAACCGGATGAATAGCTGTGGGTGGAGAATGATAGGGCTAAATGGGGGTGTGGAAAAAATAAATACAGGGGGGGGGGGATGGAGGGCATGTGGAGCAGTACTCACAATGGTCCGGCGGGAGGTGCGCGCTGCTCGCTGTAATCCAATGGTGTTGCGGGGAACACGGAGGGTTGTTTAAAAAGGCGCCCGGAAATGGCGCATGCGCGGAGCGGAGCGTCCGATTTTTGGCGCATGCGCAGTAATAATTGTGGAGTGGAGCCTGAATAGATAGCGGTGGGTGGAGGGCGGGGAACGGGGAGGTGTAGGTAGGTAGGGGAATGGATAGGAGTGAGATATATGGACAGGGAATGGGGAGGGTAGAGGTAAAGTTAATGGGTGGGAGGTACACAGGGAAGGGTACCATGGTGAATGCTATGTCTGGACTGTGACTAGTGTTAGGATGGTAGGAAATAATTATAATAGCAGCATCAGACATGTTGTTGGGCAGTAGATTAGTAATGGACAGTGGTAATATTAAAAATATTAAAAAATACATGTTAGAAGAATGATATTGTGATGGGAGTTAGATAAGGGAAATGACAAAGGGGAAAACACGTGAGAGAATATGAATATAGAACGGCAAGGTGGATGAGTAGATGCATGAATGGGAGAGCAGTGAGGCACAATATAATTAAAGAATTCATGTTAAAACAACAATACTATGATGGAAGTAGGTTAAAAGCAATACAAAAAAGGGGAAACACATGGGGGAGTATAAATATGGAACGACAAGATAGATACCTGAAAGGGAAAACAATGACACATATATTGGGCTATGGTGGCCGTGAGATGTGCGTAAGCACAAATCATGAGTCAGTCTCTGAGTCCATTACGTGGATACAGGAATCCTTGGTGTGGATGATAGGCTATTCTGGAGGGAGTCGTCTTCAAACGCGTTCCAGAGATTCGTTGAGACCGTTGGGGAACAAGGTGTTCAGCTTGAAAATCCAAAAGTTTTCTCGTTTAATCAACTGATCCAGTCTGTTCGGATGATTCTTCGGAATTCTTTCGATGGGGATCAGGGACAGGCTACAGAAGTCCCTATCGTGGTGAGTGAGACAGTGTCTAGAAACACTATGGAGTAAGAAGCCTGCCTTGGCCTTGCTGCGGTGGGTATTCATGCGTTCCCTGAGTGTTTGGGATGTCCTGCCCACATACTGTAGGGTGCAGGAACATTCTAAGAGATATATAACAAAATCGGAATTGCAGTTGATGAATGAGTTGATAGGGAAGGTTTCTTTGGTGGTATTGGAAGTGAAGGTGGTGGATCTGTGTGTAAGGATATCGCAGGTTTTACATTTAGATCCCCCACACTTGAAGGCCCCTTTTAGTTCGGGGAAAAGGCTGGTTGTGGTTTTGGTGGAGGACTTCTTGCGGAGTTTAGAGGGTGCTAGAAGGTTTTTTAGCGTGGGCGCTCTTCTGAATGTGATTTGAGGTTTGGCAGGGAGAGTATTGGTGATGTGGGGGTCCTTCCGTAGGATATGCCAGTGTTCAGTGAGAATTTCTCTGATGATCTTATGGTCAGTGGTATACTTAGTAATGAAATTGGCACTTCTGTTTTTGTTGGTGATCTCAGTATGTCGGGAGGGCAATAGACACTCTTTCTGTGTCAGAGCGAGGGTTTTTGTATATGCATCTTTAAGGACTTTTGATGGATAGCCCTTTTGTGCAAAACGGTCTCTGAGGAGTTTGGACTGGGTTCTGAATGTACTGGTATCTGTGCAATTTCTTCTTACGCGTTTGTATTGGCTGTAGGGTATGTTTAAAAGCCATTTTTTATAGTGTGAACTAGTGAAATCTAGAAAGCTGTTGACATCTACTTTTTTGAAGAAGGTCTCAGTGGTCAGGCCAGAGTATAGTTGGTTAACAGATATTAAAAGGTCCAGGTACTCGATTTGAGTTGGGGAGATGTTAGCTGTGAGTTGGATACCCCAGTGGTTTGTGTTAATTTGTTCTGTGAATAGGAGCGCTTCGGTTTCGGTGCCTTCCCAGATGATAAAAAGATCATCTATATATCTTTTAAAGTATTTTAGTTTATGGGAAAAATGCGGATTTTTTGTCAGGTGATTTCTCTCGAAGGCCCCCATGAAGATATTCGCGTAACATTCTAACTACCCTGCAAGGCCCTGGGAGGTGAGAGGAACCCAAATAGGTCTGTCAGCCGCAGTGAGGTGATACAGACTGAAAAACTGCAGTGTGGGCGTTAGGACAGTATTCAGACAGAGCGAAAAAACAGGACGAACAAGAATGAAACAAGCGGGTTTCAAGACAGCATAAGAAACCAAAGCAGACACGAGGAAAGAGAACTAAAGATGTAGAGACACATAACATAGAAGGATAAGCAAAACTGCCGGGTCGCACTAGAGGGTACGTCAAGGTCAAATCACTAGACAAGGAAGAGTAACCTAACTGGTGAATACAATACCAGGGTGAAGCAAACAATGCTACAGGAAACCAGGAATCCAGCTAGGCTGTGAGCTCCAGAAGGACAAACACTGGGACAGGTGGAAGGTCCAGATCCAATTTATGCAGCCTGAGATCCGGCCCAGAATCCCATAGGAGCAGGAACCCAGGCTGATTCAGAAGACAGACAGCTTTAATTTCCCTAAAGCGCACACGTCCTGGATGCCCACTGCCCCGCGTGTGCAGCAGGGTTAACTCGCTGCAGACCCGGGGCGGAGCCAGCGCGGAGACGCGCAGAAACTCGGGGAGGACCGCTAGCATAGTCAGCATGGAGGGTAGAAGGACCAGCAGACGTGGTGTCCCTTCCAGCGGATCTGACACCACCGCTAATAACCGAGGTCGGTTTTGCACCGATCGCGGCTATTACCTTTTCCGTTGCCGGCGGCATTTAAAAGACCGTGGCACGTGGGCGCCGCCATCTTTATGCCGATTGTTGTTCCCCCGAACGTCATCATGGGGCGGCAATCGGTTGCCATGGTAGCCTCGCGTCTTTGTTTGACCCGAGGCTACATGGCTTCTGCAGATTCGTTACAATGAGCCAGTGGCTCATTGTAATGAATGACCTGCAAAAATGCCATATATTGCAATACAGAAGTATTGCAGTATATGGTAGGAACAATCTGACAATCTAGGGTTAATGTACCCTAGATGGTCTAAGAAATAGTGAAAAAAAAGAAAAAAAAAAGGTTTAAAAAAATTAATACAATATTAAAAATTCAAATCACCCCCCTTTCCCTAGAACTGATATAAAACATAATAAACAGTAAAAATCAAAGACACATTAGGTATCGTCACGTACCAAAATGCCCGATCTATCAAAATATAAAAGCTGTTACAGCCGGCGGTGACCTCCGAGACGGGAAATGGCGCCCAAATGTCCAAAATGCGACTTATACATAACATAAAAAATTGAATAAAAAGTGATCAAAATGTTGCACAGACCTCAAAATGGTAGCAATGAAAACGTCATCTCATTTTGCTAAAAATGACATATCACACAGCTCCGTGCACCAAAGTATGAAAAAGTTATTAGTTTCAGAAGATGGCAACATTTTTTTTTTCTTTTTTGTACACATTCGTTTAATTTTTGAAAATGTATTAAAACACAATAAAACCTCTATAAATTTGGTATCACTGCGATCGTACCGAACCAAAGAATAAAGCTGAGGTGTTATTTGGAGTGCACAGTCAGTCGTAAAAACTGAGCCCACACGTGCGGTTTTCTTTTCAATTTTTCCACATTTGGAATTTTTTTCCAGGTTTGCAGTACAAGGCATGTTAAAATAAATAACATTAAGGGAAATTAAAATTTGGTATGCACAAAATACGCCCTCACACAGGTCTGTAAACATAAAAATGAAAAAGTTATGGATTTTTGAAGGTGGAGAGCGAGAAATGAGCGAAAAAACCCTACGTCCTTAAAGGGTTAATGAAATTCTTTACTGCCTTTGGTGTTCTTTGCATTTGTGATGTATCTCCGGCGCACGTGCTTGTGGTTGTGTGAGTGATGTGTATATGTGATAAAATTCTATTAGCGGCTGTTATATGATCTGCGCATGTGCTGTATTATTCAGGGATCGCTGTCCAGAAAGTGATGTGTCCGTCACTTCCGGTAGTTGACACGATGAAGACTGGCTGGACCTCATAAAGCGGCTTCCGGTATATGGTATGCACACCGATTTATTGAACTGCATATCACGGCTGTTTTGTGTCGGACTCTGAGGGTAAGCACACCATATATTCCAAACCTCTTTATCTGCACATTACCCCTGAGGAAGCCTTTGCAAACAGGTGAGACGCGTGGGGATTATTATTGCCCCCAGTGCCCAGAATTTATATCTCCATTATATCTCCATCTTTATATTGTCCATTTAGGTAACTATGGCTTTATTAATGTTTATGTACTAACTTTGTTTACACAACACCTTTTGATCTGATATTTGTATTGTGTTGTATTTGTATATTTGAGGCACCAATGTGTGCTTTTGTAAGTGTTTTTAAAAACTTGGATCATTTAATAAAGATTTAAATGAATTTAGATTAATCATGTACATCCCCTTTCATTTGTTTGTCTGAGACCTTAATTTGGGTGTCATTGGATTACTTATTAGACCCTTATATCTATATAAATTATATTTTTATGTAATCTAATGTACTGTATATACTCGAGTATAAGCCGACCCAAGTATAAGCCGAGACCCCTAATTTTACCACCAAAAACTGGGAAAACCTATTGACTCGAGTATAAGCCAAGGTTGGGAAATGCATTGATCACAACCCCCCCCCCCAGTATATAGCCAGCAAGCCCCCAAGTAGTATATAGCCAGCCTGCCCCCAGTAGTATATAGCCAGCCTGCCCTCTGTAGTATACAGCCAGCCCAGCCTGCCCCCAGTAGTATACAGCCAGCCCAGCCTGCCCCCGGTAGTATACAGCCAGCCCAGCCTGCCCCCGGTAGTATACAGCCAGCCCAGCCTGCCCCTGGTAGTATACAGCCAGCCCAGCCTGCCCCCGGTAGTATACAGCCAGCCCAGTCTGCCCCCGGTAGTATACAGCCAGCCCAGCCTGCCCCCGGTAGTATACAGCCAGCCCAGCCTGCCCCCGGTAGTATACAGCCAGCCCAGCCTGCCCCCGGTAGTATACAGCCAGCCCAGCCTGCCCCCGGTAGTATACAGCCAGCCCAGCCTTCCCCCAGTAGTATACAGCCAGCCCAGCCTGCCCCGGTAGTATACAGCCAGCCCAGCCTGCCCCCAGTAGTATACAGCCAGCCCAGCCTTCCCCCAGTAGTATACAGCCCAGCCTGCCCCTAGTAGTATACAGCAAGCCCAGCATTAAAAAAAAACTAAACCTACATACTCACCCTCCAGCGGCCCTGATGCACAGCGCTGCTACCCCGATGTACGTGTTGCCTCCCTGATGTCAGCACAGGTCCTCTTCTGTCTTCCAACTTCTTCGGTCTTCGGCAACATCTTACAGGGCGCGGCCAAGCACTTCCCGGTCGGCAGGCGCATAGTATGACTCGGCCGCTGCTGACGTCATACTATGCGCCCGCCGTGAATAAACATGGCCGCTCCCTGCAGGATGTTACCGAAGACAGAAGAAGTCAGAAGACACAAGAGGACCCACGTTGACATTGGGGAAGCAGCGCGGACATCGGGGGAGCAGGGCTGCGCATCGTGGCCGACAGAGTGTGAGTATATAAGGTTTTGGTTTTTTTTTAAGTGCTGGGCTGGCTGTATTGACTCGTATATAAGCCGAGTTGAGGATTTTCAGCACATTTTTTGTATATATGGTAATATAGTTGGGCATACAGAGTATCATACCTCAGCCTACTTACTACAAAAAACCCTTACTATAAAAAGGAATAAAATGTGTAGAATTAGCTTACTATTTTTATTCTTTAACCTATTTTTTTTCTTTTATATGTGGATTTTGAATATTTTATAAGATGTAACAATAAATGCTTTAAATACTTACTTTCATACCTTGGCCCATGAACACCCAAACTCAGAAACCACACCAGTAGTACAGTGAAAAGATCTAGGTGAATAACTTTTTTTACAAAATTAATACATAATTCTCAACAAAATAAATGCTCTAAATCAGTCAATTAGGAAAACATGCTGGTTAAGGATTCGACAAAGGTCTCCAATTGAAACTGTAAATTGTCTGCAAAGATTAGGCAAAAGCATAAGCAGAGGGGGACATGACTTTGGCATAAGCAGAGGGGGACATGACTTTGGCATGGGGAGACCTATAATGCTGGAATTTTTTATGTAGTTGTATTTATTTAATATAGGTGGGTTCTGCTTTCAGAGGGCAAAGTATATAGGGTAGAGTGTACTGTGAGAGGGTTGGGGCCCAGCAGTAGATATCACTTCCTGTCCTGTGTCTCTCTTCCTCTTCCTCTCACCAGAAGACCATGGAGAAACTTGTCTGCTGCCTGGGGGGAGTATAATACTGCGGTTATATCACACTGTAGTGACCACATACACCTCTCACATCATATAGTAGTGTAGAATTAGCTTCTACGTCAAGTATAGAAGGATTTTTACCTCAGAAATCATAATTAAGATTGAGTTTATTGTGTAACCATGTCTCCTCATTTATATAATCCATCTTATATATGGCAGACATTACTGCATGTCAGCTTATTACCTTATACTCTGTGGTTATGGTGGTTTACATGGGAGAAATCTTTTATAACATTATGCGAACATGACTGAAGGAGTGTAAGTGTACTCACACCTCACACACTACAGACATGCCGAAGTATCTGCAGGTTGTTTGCTTCTATTTATGATGGATTTCTATGGGAGTGTTATTACCTCCCACACAGTAGATATGGCTGTGTGTAATTTCATTGGAGTTTTCTTACATTATTCTCACATGCTGTGGACATGGGGTTACCTCATGGATTTATGTGGTCTCCATGTCTCTTACTGCAGCAATGTGGAGGCTGCTGGTGTGGGCGCTTACAGCAGCCCTGGCTGATACATCACATATTACAGCAGTATCATGAGTCATGGTGAGCTGGAGATGTGTGATATGGAGGAGAGGGGCTGAGGATAGATATCAGCCAATACTGTGCTCTTTATGAGGGGGTCACATGTACCACACATTGGTGAGAGAGAACAGAAATCACATGAAGTACGGAGCTCACACTACCTCTAACAACCACTAATAATGTTATCACAGTGTCAGTGTATATCAATGTATGTAGCCTCCGTCTTAGTCACTGTCCATGAGGGATGCAGGTTATTGCCCCTCCCACTGTATTGGGTCTGGTGTTATGTCTATGACTTCTATCTCACTGCTGCTCTGTATTTATGGCACCGGGTAGGATCTGGCCTAGTTATGCAAATTATTTCTTGTCTGATTGTCACGGCGATGACGCTGCCTCGTCACGTGATGTGGGGTGCAACTGTACAGTTAATTTAGCCTACTCAAATTTGCGCTCACCTTTCACTCAGGACACAAACTGAGCATAAATCACACCTCATACAGCTCCTGCACCAGACCCGCTACCACCACTTATTGCATTTATACTGGGACCAATAAGTATCCCACTCTACATCAACTCTTGCTCTCAAGCAGTCACCTTGTCACACCACTAGACATGCACACTCAGCACTCTAGCAGTCACACAGCTAACCACACTTTACAAGGCTTACACTTTATGAGTTTTAAGAGCATATAGGGACCAAAATTAAAGTGAAAAGCTTTAATTATAAAAAGTTGTTCAGTGCAAAAAAAAGTTAAAAACGAAAGAATTACAAAATAAAATAAACACAACACGGCAAAACAGTTATAAAATAAAAACGGTGAAAAATTAAAAATTAAAAAGTAAATCCTGAATCCCTGGAGGTGGGAGAAATAAGGAACACACTCAGCTTGTCAAGCAGCCCCCAAAATGTGAACATCATTTACTGTATTTCATATTGTTTTATATCTTCTCAGTTTGGTTCAAGTTTCAGAACCTCCCGTTCATTAATTAGTCCAGAGGGTCATTCAAGATTGGGCAAAGTGTTAATCAGGGGGAGAGACCAGGAATATTTAAAGGGCACCTACCACCACAAATCTACCTATAAAGGTAGATTGAGTGGTAGGTGGATCAATGGGACGTTAGGATAGCCCTTTTAATGCGGCTACTGGGGTGTGGAGTATCCGCATCTGAGGTTACACGAGGCGGCTACTCCATGCCCCGGTAGCCACTTTACCCCTCCTACTCATCCATCTTTGGCGCGCAGCTCCGCGTAGCTGCGCGCCCTCGTCCGGCGATCCTGCCGTCTGCGCATGCGCAGAAGAGCAGGCCCGCGCCTGCGCGGTCACTGCTCCGAAACAGGGGCGAGCCTGCTCTTCTGCACATGCGCAGACGGCAGGATCGCCAGACGAGGGCGCGCAGCTACGCGGAGCTGCGCGCCGAAGATGGGTGAGTAGGAGGGGAAAAGAGGCTACCGGGGCGTGGAGTAGCCGCCTCGTGTAACCTCAGATGTGGCTACTCCACGCCCCAGTAGCCGCATAAGTAAATTTGAATATATATCTAATAAAAGTTATCAAAAAAGTGTGGGGACGTGAGGATTCGCCCTTAAAAGGGCTATCCTCACGTCCCATTGATCCACCTACCACCCAATCTACCTTTATAGGTAGATTTATGATGGTAGGTTCCCTTTAAACAGTTTCTTTGTTTCCAAATCCCTAGATGGGAGTAGATGCAGAGAAGAGGTGACCAAATGGCTTTTGAGGTCACCACAGAACATTCTGCAGGTCAGAGTTTATCATGTTGTAAGGATCTCCAGCAGTGGCGTAACAAGACCCCAGTGGGCCCCGGTGCAAACTTAGAATCAGGGCCCCCAGATACCTTAACACTCCCTGCCTGCCCTATCCCGCACATTATACTTCAAAATACACATATTTCATATATACACTCCACAGAAATAAGCACACATACACTATATATGCATAACACACATAAACATATATTAACACTGCCCCATATATATTCTACACGCGCTATATTTATGCTACACATATAAATACACACACCATATGAAACACTGAAATTCAGTTGCACATATATATATTTATATATATATATATATCCACATACCTGTACAATACTAATAATATTTCAGTAATGACTATATCACATATACACATATACATAAATATATACCAGCTGCGAAAAAACTGCACATTGCTATACAGCGCCGAAAAATTACTGCACTAAAGGGCTGCCTCTAAAAACACCACAATCACTGACAGTATAATATCACAGGAATAAAAGCTATGTCCTAAATACATTTATACAAAGATCGGAGGCTGTCTGATTTTAACCCTTCTATTACAATGTGCGATTTGCAAATGATAATAGATGATGTAAAAATCTGCATATACTGTAGCATGGCAGTATATGGTAGGATCAGTCAGACAAAATAGTCAAAATAACAGTAATGCCCCCTTCACGCACACACACTATATATATATATATATATATATATATATATATATATATATATATATATATATATAATATAGTGTGTGTGTGTGTGAAGGAGGCATTACTGTTATTTTGACTATTTTTCAGACCCCCCTAGGGTACTTTAACTCCAGGTTGTCTGACTGATCCTACCATATACTGCCTTGCTACAGTATATGCAGATTTTTACATCATTTATTATAATGTGCAAATCGTAATTATATATATATAATGTAATGTTCCCCTGCACACATATATATAGTAATGGCCCCCTGCACACATATATAGTAATGTTCCCCCCGCACATATATATAGTAATGTTCACCCCACACATATACTGTATATAGTAATATTCCCCCCGCACATATATATAGTAATGACCCCCTGTACACACATATATAGTAATGCCCCCACACACAGATATATAGTAATGGCCCCCCACACACAATTTATAATAAAAAAAAAAAAAACTCTAATACTTACATTTCTTCACTTCGCCAATCTTCCTTTTTCTGGCCTTTATCCTCCGTCTTCTGTTCTGTTCACGTAGTAAGGCGCCCAGCGCTGGCAGTGTAATGATGTCATTATGCTGCCAGAGCTAGGACGCATACTGCCCCGTGCGCTGCTTCAGTATGACATAGCAGGAAGTGTCAGTGGGTCACTTCCTGCTCTGTTACCGACCTAAGTGCACAAGCACCCCCCCCCCCGGCCCAGAATCATTAAATGATAGCCTGCCAGGCCAGCAAATTCACGGGGGGGCCCGGGGCCCCCGTCCGATGGGCCCCGGTCTCAATGGTGACCGCTGGAACCCCGGTCGGTACGCCACTGATCTCCAGGATGTTGTAAATGCTGCCTGGACGCTTCAATAGATGCCATATGTTTCAACACAGTTAGTAATTGCCCTAGTTAAACAAATCTTATACATCTTATACATAATATCTCCTTGACACTGATATATATATTTTTCCTAAGGCTGTTACTTTTGTGTGTGTAGATTTCATTTGCAGCACCATCTATATATTACAAGTGGTGGATGGTGCTGTAGGGAGAGGAGTACATGCACCCTCAGTCTATATTGCTGAAGGAGCTCTGTAGTATGAGATTAGATGTGCTCATGTATATATTGCAAAGTGGTGGAAGGTGCAGTATTGAGGGGAGTACATGAATCCTCAGTATATATGTGTATGCATTGGAATATAAGACTTTATGTGGTTTTATATATATATATATATATATATATATATATATATTATATATATAATAGGGGGCAGGTGGCGCTGGACTGAGGGGAGTAAATTTTGCAGGTGCTGACTAAGATGCCCTGTACAAGACTAACAGTATTCATTCCCATATAATCTACAGGGATAGGGCTCAGCACATGGCCGGAGGCTGCTGTAGTAACTGCTGCGCATAGTTCTGTAAGATGCTCGGGGTTCAGTAGTTGTCTTTGGATTTGGAAAAAATTGGTGATAGTAGAGATTCACATGGTCCTACACATATATTTACACGGCTCATTTTAGCCTCTTGCTGTGTTGGGGCCTGGGGCAGTGGTGGTGGATTATAATTGCCTTAGGTAATTGGACGTGGTGCCCCTGAACTGATGGTTTATGATTATTGGTGAAAAGGAGGCTGTGGAGAGAATGGCATCAGAAATGTCTACCTCCCAGGTCTCCTCTTTGTAGGTGATAAGTGTTTTGAATATTTGTAAGAAGGTCCCTTCTTGCTAACATTCCAAATATAATAACTAAATGATATAATAATAATTTTTATTTATATAGAGCTATTATATTTGGTAGCGCTTTACAAATCATGGGGGATGTCTTTTAAGAGATATGCAGATCTTAAATGCATTATCACATGCATTTAACATATAAATACTAGCTCTAAGAATGTCTGTTACTGTGGCTTTGTATGTAGGAACAGGTACAAATTGGATGTTTGTATTCAGACCAGCAGGCTGGTTATGTATTTTTATCATATTTTATGATGCAGCATTGCTCATTTATATTAATAGCCAGTCATCTGAGGTGATAAATTTAAAGTGGGGGCCACTGAGGTTTTGCTATTTGGTATCTTACATATTTCCCTAAATGTAGGCGGCTTATGGCCCCCTGGCAGGGGCAGACTGGGAATTTAAAGTGGCCCTGGAAAAAGATTAAAAGTGGCCCCATGATATAGGTATATAGGATATAGGTATATAGGATATAGGCCACCAATACAAGTTGGCGGAGTCAACTAACCATAAGCGACAATAAGGGTGATAACACATGTTACCGTTTTGATTCCATTTTGTAACTGAATCAAGACTCACTGGGGTGACCAGCGGCTGATCACATATGTGTTTGTATGTAAATGCATGCATCACAATGAGCGCCCGGTGTCCTGCATTTACACAATATGCGCTGATTGCCAATCACCTACGTTTGCATAGAAACGCATATGTGATCGGCCGCGGGCCGCCACAATGCGTTTTGATTCAGTTACAAAATGGAATCAAAACGCTAAGGGCGCGTTCACACATTGGGGCAGATTTACTTACCCGGCCCATTCGCGATCCAGCGGCGCGTTCTCTGCGCTGGATTCGGGTCCGGACGGGATTCATTAAGGTAGTTACTCCGCCGTCCACCAGGTGGCGCTGCTGCGCTGAGAAGCATCGGAACGTGCTGAAGTTCACTTAGCCGGGCTAAGTGAAGGTAAGTGCAAGCTCCGTGACAGTTTTTTTTTTTTTAAATGCGGTGGTTTTTCCGAATCCTACGGGTTTTCATTTGGCCACACCCCCCCCCCCTTACATGTTTTTTCGACCACCCCCCCCCCCCCGATTTCCGTCGCGTGCATGCCTGCGCCAAAATCCCGGGGCAATTCAGGGAAAATCGGCGCAAATCGGAAATATTCGGGTAACACGTCGGGAAACCGCGAATCGGGCCCTTAGTAAATGACCCCCATTGCGTTTTGGCCTAGGTTTTCATTGCGTTTGAACCACATTACAACAGCTGAGGAGGGGTGATTTGGCTAATTACATTTCTGTTAACATTTGCGTTAACAAATATAAACAGTAATGTAATTAGGCAAATCACCTATCCCCAGCTGTTGTAATGCGTTTCAAACACAATGAAAACGCAGGCCAAGACATAACGTGTGAACACACCCTCACATAAAGCATGCGCCAGCCCATCTCCCCCACACACACAGCATGCACTAGCCCCATCTCCCACACACACACACAACATGCACCAGCCCCATCTCCCATAGACACGCACAGCAGGCACCAGCCCCATCTCCCATACACACACACAGCAGGCACCAGCCCCATCTCCCATACACACACACAGCAGGCACCAGCCCCATCTCCCATACATACACACAGCAGGCACCAGCCCCATCTCCCATACACACACAGCAGGCACCAGCCAAGCCCGGTCTGTGCTGTGGGGGCGTGGCCTCCTGTGTAATGTGTAGGGCCGGGCCTGTGAGGAGCCCAGCGCTAGGGCTGATATCTGCAGGGAGAACAGGCTCCTGCACTGCCACCCACTGCTGTACATCAATATCGTAAGGTTAGTTTATCATATGGATGCATCAGGGAGGGAGGGCAATGCAGGCAGCCTGAGAATAAGAAGTGATCTGCCCGACAGCCCGGCACATGGTGTAGTGAGAGAAAGGAGGAGGGTCCCGGCCCTGCATGTAGTGAGATGGAAGGGACCGGCCCCATCAGCTGCTTCAGAGCAGCGGCCCACCGGGAAGTCTCCCGGTAAAGTCTATGGCTAGTCCGCCCCTGCCCCCTGGTATGGAGCGGTAGCCATCATGGGTATGGCCCCCTGGAGTGGAGCGGTAGCCATCACTGGTATTGCTCCCTGTAGTGGTGGGGTAGCCATCACAGGTATGGCCCCCTGGAGTGGAGGGGTAGCCATCAAGGGTATATCCCCCTGGAGTGGAGGGGTAACCATCAATGGTATGGCCCCCTGGAGTGGAGGGGTAGCCATCATGGGTATAGCCCTCAGATGGAGAGGTAGCCATCACGGGTATGGCCCCCTGGAGTGGAGGGGTAGCCATCATAGGTATGGCCCTCGGGTGGAGAGGTAGCCATCACAGGTATGGCCCCCTGGAGTGGAGGAGTAGCCATCACTGGTATGGCCCCCTGGAGTGGAGGAGTAGCCATCACTGGTATGGCCCCCTGGAGTGGAGAGGTAGCCATCACGGGTATGGTCCCCTGGAGCGGAGGGGTAGCCATCATGGGTATGGCCCCCAGTTTCTACAGATCCTGTTAATACATCCCTGGGGCTTGCATGTCACACGCTTGCAGAATAAATTGGGTCCTCTGAGCTAGGTGACTTTTAACTTGAACTGTTGGCCTGCACAACAAATTATATTAGAAGAAGGAAGTCTGGTCAGAGACTGCAGCGAGAGATTGAAAAACATACAAATGCAACCCACCTTAATTGTCCCAAATTTATCAGGGAGGGCTGCTACACTTAATATATTCTTCCACAACCAATCAGTTGGTGCCATCCTCAGTTTTCAAAAAGAACTTGAAACAGAATTCATTTGTTAGTTATCTGCACATGATGGTGCTGGCTCCCTGTAGACCGCTGCATCCACATCTACTAGTATTGTTTCTGTGGCCCAACTTTAGGCTTAACAGGAAGTTCTGTTGTAGGCATCAGCTTCCTCCAGTCTTAAAGAATGCATCGGCAAATGCATTAATTTGACAATATTTTTTTTGTTAGCTGTTGTAGGTGCATGTTTAAGTGTAAAACATCTACAATACGAGTTTTATATTGCAAGTTTCTAGTCTATGAAATACTTGCTCTAAGTAACTTGCTCTTTGTTCCTCCAGGGTGGTATCAAATTGAATGTCATCACAAATGTTGAGGACCCTGGGAATTCCTGAAAGCATTCTGAAATATTGATAAATTGTCAAATCTTCATAGACCCATTTAAGTGCAAAACATGCTAAACATCATATTCCTAGAGTTGAACTAATGTGGTTAAACCTATGATTGTACCGGATGATCAACGTATGGAGAGATGAGGATATTTCTCCAGAATATTTAGAATAGAAGAATTATTCTAAACCAGTTTAACACAACCAAGAGACATTATACCTGTAACGTCTGTGCCCTTTTAAGATTCGGTACCATGCTCTGCCCACAAGGTATGGCAAAAGATGAGCTTCTCACTTAGATTTTGTACTTAGCTTTAATTCTGTTCTGCACCAGTCTGAACACTGCCTTATTTCACTCCTGGCTGTCTTAATTGATTTCCACCACATGCCTATATCTCTTGCGCACTTTGGGCTATAGATGGTTAAGCTAGCTGTGATGGATGGATTCCTTCTCCACTCACATCCCCCCTTCTCCTTTGGTTAGTCTGGATATCAGGGTGCTGGCTAGTGGCATTTAAAGATTTAACACCCGTGAACAGCACTTATTGCAGGTGTTGAGTGCTGGGTGTGAGCCGAGAACTAGCCTGAACCCAAACTCCTGAGTGAACAGTGAGGCTAGGGTTCACTCATCACAACCCCTAGATACAGAATGAACTATGTAACATTGTGGATTACTTTTATTTTCAATATTTATAGGAAACCTGTCATCAGAAATTAATCAAATCAAATAAACACTACCAGTAAGTTATCAAGCTGCAGAGCAAGTTTGGTGGCATCATCCAGAAAAACAATTTTTAAGTAATAAGGAAGTTAGATGTATAAAGTCAAGAAGAAGGAGAGTGTATGACTACAGTTAATCTTCCCCTTTGTCAGGATCCGAACCTGTGCTCTGGTGCCTGGTTCTCTGTCTCCTTGTATGCTGAGCCACTCAGCTAGTTGAATAGTTGTCTGCTGGACTAATGTGTTGAACCTACTTGTAAAACCCACCACCTGTTTCTCCTGATTAGAACCGCCCTGAGTTTACCTTGATTGGTCTGCCTATATATATGTGTCTCTGACACTTCCTGCTTGTGTTAGTATTGTATTCAGTTTACTGAGTACAGCCTGTACATCCAGGAGACCTCCTTACTGGAGATCTTCTAGTTCTAGGAACACCACTTTTGCTGACTGCAAGTTCTCTATACTACACCTTCAGCTCCTGAGATACAACAAATATTACTCTGGTCTCTACACTTCTGTTCTAGTCCAAAATGCCCAATCAAAATATAATAAACTGCGTTTAACCCCTAATGTAAAATAGCGCCCCTAATGGCACTTTTTGGCCATTTTGAAAAATATAAAAAGGTTGTATAGGCCATTTTGAAAAATATGAAAAGGTCGTATAGTCCTAAAAATGGTAGCATTGAAAATGTCATCAAAAGTCGCAAAAATTACACCACCAACAGCTTCGTATGAAAAAGTTATTAGTGCCAGAAGATGGCAAAATTAAAAAAAACATTGTACAGGAGGTTTTAATTTTTGTAAATGTATAAAAAAAATTTAAAAACCTATTCAAATTTGTTATGCCTGTGATCACACCGACCCAAAGATTAATTTTGATGTCATTTTGGCTGACCCAAAGATGTCATTTTGGGTGCACAGTGAAAGCCGTAAAATCCAAGCCCACAAGGAAACGGCGCAAATGCGTTTTTTCACCTTTTTCACTGCATTTGGAATTTTTTTCCTGCTTCCCAGTACATGGCATGGAATATTAAATACCAACGCTATGAAGTGTAATTTGTTATGCATAAAGCAAGCCACCACAGGGCTCTTTACGTGTAAAATAAAAAAAGTTATAGATTTTTGAAGGTGGGGAACAAAAAATGGAAATAAAATAACAAAAAAGGACAAGGTCGTTAAGGGGTTAAAGGTTGGAGTTGATGGAGTTGCATCTTTTTCCAGCCTTATATTAAATGAATCTGCTGGGACTAGAATAACATCTTTTTTTGGGTAAGCAATTGGCTTACAAATAGAAAACTGAAGGGCATCATTGATGGCACATTCTCAGATTGAGTCAACGGTACCAGTGGGATGCTACAATGGTCAGTATTGGGGCAACTTATTCTTAATTTATTATATCATTAGTTATTGATCTTATGGAGGGTTTACACAGTCAATTTTCAATATTTGCAAATAATACTAAGCTATGGAAAGTAATTAATACCGAGGCCAATAGAATGACATAACATTAACATTACAGAAGGATTTTTGTAAACTGGAGGTTTGATAGTATTAAAGTAAGCTTATGCATTTAGACCATTGAAACAAATGTACGGTATATTCTAAACAGTTAATTACTTGGTAAAACTGCAGCTGAAAAATACTTAGGGGTATTGGTGGATGGTAAACTTAATTTTAATAAGCAGCGCTGGGCAGTGTCTAATAAAGCAAATACCGTATATACTTGAGTATAAGCCGACCTGAGTATAAGCCGAGACCCCTAATTTTACCACCAAAAACTGGGAAAACCTATTGACTCGAGTATAAGCCGAGGGTGGGAAATGCATTGGTCACAGACCCCCCCAGTATATAGCCAGCCAGCCCCCTGTAGTATACAGCCTGCCCAGCTTGCCCTCAGTAGTATACAGCCAGCCCAGATTGGCCCCAGTAGTATACAGCCAGCCCAGCCTGCCCCCTGTAGTATACAGCCTGTCCAGCTTGCCCCCAGTAGTATACAGCCAGCCCAGCTTGCCCCCAGTAGTATACAGCCAGCCCAGCCTGCCCCCAGTAGTATACATCGGTGGCCCCGATTTGCAGCGCTGCTCCCCCGATGTCCGCGCGGCTCCTCTTCTTGCTTCCGCGCCTGTCTTCTTTCTTCTGCTGGGAGCCACCATAGCTCTTCCCCGGCCGGCAGGGAAAAAAAAAGTTGGTGGTGCCCAGCAGAAGAAAGAAGACGGGCGCGGAAGCCAGAAGACGAGCCGCGCGGACATCGGGGGAGCAGCGCTGCACATCGGGGCCACTGGAGGGTGAGTATATAAGTTTATTATTTTTTAAAGTATTTTTTACTCTGCATTGATTCGTGTATAAGCCGAGGGGATGTTTTTCAGCACATTTTTTGTGCTGAAAAACTCGGCTTATAAACGAGTATATATGGTAGTTTTGCCCATATATAAATCCCTGGTCAGAGAACACATGAAATATTGTATACAGTTTGTGACACAGTTTATAAAAAGGACTTAGTAGAATTGGAATGGGTGCAGAGGAGAGCAACCAAGATCATTAGAGGAATGGGGAGGGGGACTAGAATACAATGTTAGATTACAAAATTTGGGAATATTCAGTTTAGAAAAAAAGACAATTAAAGGAAATCTACCACCAGGTTTAAGGATTATAAACCAAGCACACTGAGATACTGGCATGTGTCCCTCTGACAGGATCCACAATTCTTTAAGCTTCCCATGTCCATGTTTGTAAGAAAAAAAAGGATGTAAAATTATGCAAATAAGCCTGAGGGGTACCAGGCTCTATTAACTCCTATGGAGCTCAGAGCCCCTCAGACTCATTTCCCTTCACTAATAAAATGTCCCAGCAGCAGCCTCCCATCACTAATAACATGTCCAGCAGCGGCCTCCCCTCACTAATAACATGTCCAGCAGCGGCCTCCCCTCACTAATAACATGTCCAGCAGCGGCCTCCCCTCACTAATAACATGTCCAGCAGCTGCCTCCCATCACTAATTACATGTCAAGCAGCGGCCTCCCATTGCTTATACCATGTCCCAGAACCAGCCTCCCATCACTAATAACATGTCAGTCTGTTTCCCCTCTTCATAATTTCAACTCCTCCAGCTCCTTCAGACGGCACCCATGGATGCAGTTGACGTGATATTGGGTTGGGTCACATGACAGGATGGGCAGTTCAAACAGGTGGCGGGCCTAGTAAGCTCTGGGGGGCAGGGACATTGTAATGGACAGACTGTTTCATTTGTGGATGGGGAGGGTCGGCGCAGTCCATTACAGGCGGCACCATGCATAATCTATATACGCTGATGCTCACAGGCCCGTTGCAGCTGCTACAGCTTTAGTTACACCCCTGAAAGTACATTTTTAAGGAAGATTGGCCATTAAGAAATAAGGAAAACTGCTGTCTAAAAGCGGTACCTGGACACAGTGCCGATAAACATGTACAATGGAGTAAACTGATGGTAAAATAAAATAATTATGTCACCAAGGACTCAAAGAGGACTTGTCACCCTGAAAAAAGCAGTAGGAATTACTTACTAAAGTAAGCAGCTCCTAGCGCTACCCCATTTTTAGCGATGTTAAACTGCTAGCTTTAATGAGCAGCTCCTAGTGCCTTTTTTAGGGTGGCAGGTCCTCTTTAAAAATCCTGAGAGGGTTGGCAGAATTGCCATTTGTAATGTGGGCAATTTGTGCAAGACACAGATGCCCTTGATATGCAGAGCAGTGCAGAATAAAACCATTTGTCTGTACACTCTGGAAAACCCAAGCAGCATGTGTTGACGTCATCGCACACTGACTGTGTCCCTGCAAGGAGACATGATCCAGGAGAAGCGTGGGGAGAAGAGGAGACAGCATTGGCGTGGGAACAGGAAGGCAATTATTAGTTTTATTATTTTATTGATGGCCTCCTCCTTCATATACTCGTAGGACTGTATACAATGATGGAGGGAGGTGCTGTATACAGTATAGTGTAAAAAAAAAAAAAAATCTGCTCCAGGTGTCCCTGGGAATCATTCTGCAAAGTATTAGGCCTCTCAGTCCCTATTTAGTATATTTTTGTCTGTAGCAACCATTTTCTTCAGCTCTACAAAAGCCTACTGTCAGTAAGATGGAGGGGAGGAATCTGCCACCTGTGATGCTAACCAATGAAATCATAGCTTGGACATGGAAAACATAGACACATCCACACAGGCAAGTGTGGTTGAATCATGTACAATAGATCATGTATAAACTATGAATGTGGTGTAAATAGACTGTGGTGGGACATGTGCACATAACAAGCAGGTTCAATGACTTTAGCTATCTTTTACATCTGATGAATAAGTAAAGAAATGGCATATTAAATTAGCCCCGTTACTTTGCACACTAACTCATCCACATTATTATATTAACAGGCAAAATAAAAAATACACAAATATAGTATGGACCCCCTCCCAAAGCTGATAAAGGTCACATGATAAAGGTCACATACCTGTGATACAGTAGAAATAGTTTATACGCTGGTTGGATAGCGTCTTTTGCATGTCGGTGCTCACAGATGTACAGTGGTATAGACCAATAACGTGTACCAGGAAAAAAGACAAAAAAGTGGAGGAAAAAATGTGTAGGTACAATAACTCTGACAAAAGATGAGACAGGGTATTAGGGGAGGCACTCCGAGGCTATAGAGTGCGGGGTGCCCTAGAAAACCCTGATACTCGAGGTGATAAGTCCCTGTAAGACCCTTCAAACCTCGCCACGGAGCCGCAGCCCTAAACAGCTGCCACCCCGTCTGGAACCTAACCCTATTATCGGTCCACTGACCCTAATGTAGGGATGGGAGGGGAAGGGAGGCATCCAGATAGTGGTCTCATGAAATAAGAGATGTACTTGTAAAATACCTTAGTCTATCTAAGGGGGGCAATGTGTCCCAAAAAGTGAAGATAGTGGGTATTTACAAAGATAAACAGGTAGAAAATAGATAGCTACAGGGTCACGCCTGGTCAACAACCCTACATGTCATGTTTCGCCTCTCCAATTGGGCTCATCAGGGGCACTAGAGACCTAGCGAGAAAGTCACATGAGGAAACATAAGGCATCTATGATAGTAAGATGTGAAATAACCCCCCATGAGACTAAAAACCTGCGTACTATAGAAATTCTTACCAGAAAACCTGCGTCCAAGCCAGTGTAGATGTATCAGCTGGGAATAGCAGAATAAATATTATGTTATCTGTATGCGGAGAAAGTACATCCATCACATTCAATGGTAAGTGATCATTAGTGCATACAAATGTAGTCATCAAAGTGATCAATCTTACCAGGAGTGAAATCAGGGCAGTGGCCGGGTAAAAGGAATCCATTCCAAGAGGATAGTTGGAGTGGACAGAGAAAGCATGGACTGGGAAGCGCCAGGTACGGCGCTTAGCGTCCGGCGGGGTGCCGGAAGTGTCAGTGGAATATGTTAGTGAGGCACAGTCGAGCACTGGTGGTGAGAGCCCCACCCATATATCGTGGGAGTTGCGCCAAAACCACGCCCTTAGGGGGCGGGGCCTATGTGCCGGTGTCTGGTTACAGAGAAATGGCGCCCGGAGCGGGCATGCGCAGAGAGGGCGCAGGGAGGACCCGTAATGAGACGTGCGCCTCTATAAATTACTGGTGCAGTCCGGCACGGGATGCGCCCAAAGATGGGCACGGTCACCCCGGAGATATACCCCATAAGGGGATATTAAATAATGGCGCTTAGGCAGGCAGTCAGGGGCACTAATGGGTGACCCATAGGAGCCAAAGGTTGGCGGTAAAGAGGACTTAATGTACAAGTATCCTGACCTGACAGGACCTTAAAGAAGTACTAGTATGAGTAAAGATATAAATATTAAAATATAAATAACTATCATGCATGTAAATACAAATAAATACAAAGCTTGACAGGGGTAACCGTTTAGGAGGTTACAACTAGTGAGACAAAAAACTATACTGGACCGTTAGCATATTTAGTCAGATGCAGCAGGCAAAGCTGAGCAGGCAAAACATATTTAGTCAGATGAAGCAAGCAAAGCTGAGCTGCTCATTTAAACCCAAAGGGGACATGGTTTTAAGGCGGTAGATCCATTGGGCCTCTTTTTGCAAAAGTATGCGGTCCCAATCCCCATCTCTAGGTGGAGGGTCCACCAAATCGATTCCAATGAAACTAAGTCCCTAGGATAGAGGAACAACTGGAACCCAGCCATGTGCCGGGTCAGTTCCAGCCTCTTCTCCCACAGGTGGTTTGGCTCCCTCCTCTTCCTCATCCTCTGCTTTTTTAGCCCAAGGTCCGGTTTATCCCCTCCGCAATCAGAGGGGTCGACTGAAGAATCCCTGATTGTCAATCTCTCCACCAGATCCTTGACCCCACATGAACTCTCGATTCTTAGAAAGGGTCTGTCATTCGTACCAGTTAACAAATTCAATCCTTTTTGCTGGCGAAAATATTTTGCTGTAAAGGATATCTATTTTCTACCTGCTTATCTTTGTAAATACCCACTATCTTCACTTTTTGGGACACATTGCCCCCCTTAGATAGACTAAGGTATTTTACAAGTACATCTCTTATTTCATGAGACCACTATCTGGATATCTCCCTTCCCCACATTAGGGTCAGTGGACCGATAATAGGGTTAGGTTCCAGACGGGGTGGCAGCTGTTTAGGGCTGCGGCTCCGTGGCGAGGTTTGAAGGGTCTTACAGGGACTTATCACCTCGAGTATCAGGGTTTTCTAGGGCACCCCGCACTCTATAGCCTCAGAGTGCCTCCCCTAATACCCTGTCTCATCTTTTGTCAGAGTTATTGTACCTACACATTTTTTCCTCCACTTTTCTGTCTTTTTTCCTGGTACACGTTATTGTTCTATACCACTGTACATCTGTGAGCACCGACATGCAAAAGACGCTATCCAACCAGCGTATAAACTATATCTACTGTATCACAGGTATGTGACCTTTATCATATGAACATTCACATGTACCTAGGTATATAGGCACTACTCTGACCCACCAGTGCCTGTGTTTAAAAAGCACGGTATCACTCTCACGACCACTGGTTATTGCTATTTTTATACTCCAATTTGAACCTATTTTTCATATTTTTATCTAAAATATATTAAAAGTTAAGTTTTATAACAGGCCAAATAGTTTGAAGATGTTGTCCAGGCCATACAGTAAATGTATACTTAATTTAAAATACCGTATTTTCCGGACTATATGGCGCACTAAAAAACCTATGATTTTCTTAGAAATCAAAAGTGCGCCTTATAGTCCGATGTGCCTAATATATGAATCAGGAAGAGCTCCGGGCCAAATAGCCACAGCGCTTCTTCATCTGTCGCCTAACCCGCTTACCTCTGCTCCCTGTGTCCTTGCTGCGGCTATCCGTGGGGGTCAGAACAAAAGAGTATATACAAGAGGGTGTACATGAAATAGGATCATACAACTTTATTTGAAAATTTACAAAGGCATGGTTAAAAGCATTTAAAAAGCACTAATAGTGCATAAGACAAAGAACAAAACATTAGTCCTGGCAGGTAAAAAATCAAATAAGGCAGTGGAGTAGGCAAAGGATACAAAAAATGTCATAGAGTAAATTCAAGATACATAAAGATATAGAGATAAATTCATATTGTCATCGTATCCAGCAGATAATATATGTACAAGTGCAATTAATGATCCATAGTTACCTACATGAATGTAATGTATAGATCACAGCAAAAGCCAGGAACTAAGGAGGAATCCCCACGCGTTCCGCCTGTGCAAGCAGGCTTCCTCAGGGGTAGTGTGTAGTCTTACATGTAACAGAGTATATTTATATGGCGTTCCCTACCTCTGGAGCCCAACACCCAACAGGTGTGAGTTGCGGTCCACCGCGGTGGCGTGCGTGCCAACCGCCGGAAACGGGAGGTCCACGTGATCGGGAACCGGAAGTTGAAGTTACATCACTTCCGGGGGGAAAATTAAAAGAAATTTCATGCGCATGCGCAGAATGATATGACAGCCGCGATCGGAACCGTCATACACATATATCGCAAAGCAGTTGTACAAGATAATGCGCATGCGTTTAGAACAATAATAAATAGGAGGTAATAAAAAGTGAGAAAGTGTAAGTGATGGTGGGTGTGGATATAAAGAAAAAATATATAATTGAATTGGCATGTGAGTGTGTGTAAAGTAAGTGTTGGGCTCCAGAGGCAGAGAGCGAAAAAACAATTAAGGCTCAGTGTTAACTAACAATGATAAATACGATATAAAAGTAGTAGCAAAAGACGTAAGGTGCATATAGTTTTTGTATAATCGCAGAAAGGACCTAATAGGGGTCTAAAAGACCAAATAACGAATATAAAGTCCAAAGACAATTAAAATAGATGAATGAAGGGCCCATGCTTGTGAGCCAGTGGTTAGGAGAGGTCATATTTGGGCTGATGTTCCCAGATCTTGATACGGTGGATGGACAGGGTCTCCGAAGGGATTATTCGGACAGGAGGCACATCGTGACATGGTGAGTAGGAGGAGGCAATCGCAATAGGAATACTACCTTGAGGTACCTAATATAGAAAGTCAAACACATAGATACATGAGAATGTTTGTGAGAAAATAAGTGAAAACAGTTAATGTGCATTCGGGGGTTACATGGATCATAATAAAATTATAAAGATGCACTGTGAAAAAAGAGACACGAGTGGACGAAAAGAGAGCCTAGTGATAATCCTGGTGAGTATGAACCTGAGCCTGTGGGCACCAGGTCCACGGAGGGGGTCCCAAGAAAAGGACCAGGGGCCACCCCGTGGGCAGGGCATCCACACGGGCAGGTAAAAATACGGGTCCAGAATGAATGCAAAACATAAGAGGACCTAGGTGTAAAAACAAAAACAAAACCAAAAAAGGGAACACCAACAAGAGAACAAAAGTGAGAGTAGAAATTGTGGGTATGACTTACTAAGGTGAATACTGTAATTCTTCAAGGGCTCAATCCCTATAAAAGCCTGTATATAACAGGTCCTCATTTAGTCCTGTAGGGGTCAAGGAATTAAGTTGGTAAATCCATTTCGATTCTGACCTCAAGAGTTCCTTGCTGAGATTGCCCCCCCTGGGGTTCCAAGGGATCTTTTCTAACCCACAAACCCTCAAACTTTGGTTCTTACCTTGGTGTACCTGAAGGAAGTGGTTGGCCACGGTGGAAAGGACCTTGCCCTTCAGTAAGTCTTTTGCAGCTGTCGAGATTGAGGAGAGATGTTGCTGTATGCGTCTTCGTAGTTCTTGTCCTGTTTGTCCCACATAGATCATCGGACAAGAACAGGTAAGTACATAAATAACGTTCTTTGTTTTACAGTTGGTATAGTGGTGTAACCTAAAAGAAGAGTGGTTATTGGGATGTACAAAGGTATCAGTCACCATTACGCGAGAACAAACAGAACAATCCCCACAGGGGAATGATCCCCTCAGACGTTGACCCCTCCCTAGTGAGGTAGTGGGGCGTACAAAGTGGCTGGAGGTAAGCACATCCTTCAAGTTACGGGCTCTTCTGGAGATGACTTTTGGTTTCTCAGCTATGTGTGTCTGGAGCCTGACATCACTACGGAGGATATCCCAATTATTTTTAAGGATGCGGTAAATGTCGGACCACTGGTTGTTATAAGTGGTTATCAAACATGGTTTCCCTTCTGGGTTACGGGTTTTTGTTGATAATAGGGAATGGCGATCACTGTCCCTTGCCCTAATAAAGGCTTTTGAGATCACCTTCTTGGGATAACCACGGGCCAAAAAACGTTCGGTGAGATTCCTTGAGTGGTTCATGAAGTCACTGATGTTACTGCAATTTCTTCTCACCCGAAGAAATTGGCCCACCGGGATGCCTTCTTTGAGGTGTTGCGGGTGGAAGCTAGAAAAAGACAAGAGCGCATTAGTTGCCGTCTGTTTCCTATAGAGAGTGGTAGTGAGGTTGGTCCCCTGTATATTAATCTTCAAATCCAGAAATTCGATTGTGGTGTCCAAAATATTGGAAGAGAGCAGAATCTTCCATGGGTTGGTGTTTAAATCTTGAATAAAGTTCACACAATCATCACGTGTCCCCTGGTATGGTATTATCACCAAGAAAGAACACAAATTCCTGACGGTGGACCACCCGAAGATCCCCACATTTTATATGTTGCCTAAAATTCACAAGTCCCTCACAGAACCACCAGGTAGGCCTATAGTGTCGGGTATTGGGGGGCTGAATGAGAAACTTTGTGCCTATGTCGACTTTTTTCTACAGCCACTTGTTACCAGATTACCCGCATATGTACGAGATACTACCCATCTTATCCAGCAAATTGAAGGCCGAACCATTCCTACGGGGGCACTGTTGGTCACCCTCGATGTCGAGTCCTTATATACGATCATCGGTCATCAGGTGGGTCTTGATGCTGTTACGTATTTTCTCAACAAGGAGGGCTCCCTGGATCGACGCCATGATTCCCTTATCTTGGATTTGTTGTCCTTGATTTTGCACCAAAACTCCTTTGTTTTTGATGGTTCTTACTATAAGCAGATCTCCGGGACGGCCATGGGTGCACGATGTGCTCCCTCCTATGCCAACCTATTTTTGGGTTGGTGGGAGGAGCGCATCGTGTACCAATTGGCCATGTTCACCACACACGTGGCAGGTTGGTACAGGTATATCGACGATATACTGTTGATATGGCAGGGGACACGTGATGATTGTGTGAACTTTATTCAAGATTTAAACACCAACCCATGGAAGATTCTGCTCTCTTCCAATATTTTGGACACCACAATCGAATTTCTGGATTTGAAGATTAATATACAGGGGACCAACCTCACTACCACTCTCTATAGGAAACAGACGGCAACTAATGCGCTCTTGTCTTTTTCTAGCTTCCACCCGCAACACCTCAAAGAAGGCATCCCGGTGGGCCAATTTCTTCGGGTGAGAAGAAATTGCAGTAACATCAGTGACTTCATGAACCACTCAAGGAATCTCACCGAACGTTTTTTGGCCCGTGGTTATCCCAAGAAGGTGATCTCAAAAGCCTTTATTAGGGCAAGGGACAGTGATCGCCATTCCCTATTATCAACAAAAACCCGTAACCCAGAAGGGAAACCATGTTTGATAACCACTTATAACAACCAGTGGTCCGACATTTACCGCATCCTTAAAAATAATTGGGATATCCTCCGTAGTGATGTCAGGCTCCAGACACACATAGCTGAGAAACCAAAAGTCATCTCCAGAAGAGCCCGTAACTTGAAGGATGTGCTTACCTCCAGCCACTTTGTACGCCCCACTACCTCACTAGGGAGGGGTCAACGTCTGAGGGGATCATTCCCCTGTGGGGATTGTTCTGTTTGTTCTCGCGTAATGGTGACTGATACCTTTGTACATCCCAATAACCACTCTTCTTTTAGGTTACACCACTATACCAACTGTAAAACAAAGAACGTTATTTATGTACTTACCTGTTCTTGTCCGATGATCTATGTGGGACAAACAGGACAAGAACTACGAAGACGCATACAGCAACATCTCTCCTCAATCTCGACAGCTGCAAAAGACTTACTGAAGGGCAAGGTCCTTTCCACCGTGGCCAACCACTTCCTTCAGGTACACCAAGGTAAGAACCAAAGTTTGAGGGTTTGTGGGTTAGAAAAGATCCCTTGGAACCCCAGGGGGGGCAATCTCAGCAAGGAACTCTTGAGGTCAGAATCGAAATGGATTTACCAACTTAATTCCTTGACCCCTACAGGACTAAATGAGGACCTGTTATATACAGGCTTTTATAGGGATTGAGCCCTTGAAGAATTACAGTATTCACCTTAGTAAGTCATACCCACAATTTCTACTCTCACTTTTGTTCTCTTGTTGGTGTTCCCTTTTTTGGTTTTGTTTTTGTTTTTACACCTAGGTCCTCTTATGTTTTGCATTCATTCTGGACCCGTATTTTTACCTGCCCGTGTGGATGCCCTGCCCACGGGGTGGCCCCTGGTCCTTTTCTTGGGACCCCCTCCGTGGACCTGGTGCCCACAGGCTCAGGTTCATACTCACCAGGATTATCACTAGGCTCTCTTTTCGTCCACTCGTGTCTCTTTTTTCACAGTGCATCTTTATAATTTTATTATGATCCATGTAACCCCCGAATGCACATTAACTGTTTTCACTTATTTTCTCACAAACATTCTCATGTATCTATGTGTTTGACTTTCTATATTAGGTACCTCAAGGTAGTATTCCTATTGCGATTGCCTCCTCCTACTCACCATGTCACGATGTGCCTCCTGTCCGAATAATCCCTTCGGAGACCCTGTCCATCCACCGTATCAAGATCTGGGAACATCAGCCCAAATATGACCTCTCCTAACCACTGGCTCACAAGCATGGGCCCTTCATTCATCTATTTTAATTGTCTTTGGACTTTATATTCGTTATTTGGTCTTTTAGACCCCTATTAGGTCCTTTCTGCGATTATACAAAAACTATATGCACCTTACGTCTTTTGCTACTACTTTTATATCGTATTTATCATTGTTAGTTAACACTGAGCCTTAATTGTTTTTTCGCTCTCTGCCTCTGGAGCCCAACACTTACTTTACACACACTCACATGCCAATTCAATTATATATTTTTTCTTTATATCCACACCCACCATCACTTACACTTTCTCACTTTTTATTACCTCCTATTTATTATTGTTCTAAACGCATGCGCATTATCTTGTACAACTGCTTTGCGATATATGTGTATGACGGTTCCGATCGCGGCTGTCATATCATTCTGCGCATGCGCATGAAATTTCTTTTAATTTTCCCCCCGGAAGTGATGTAACTTCAACTTCCGGTTCCCGATCATGTGGACCTCCCGTTTCCGGCGGTTGGCACGCACGCCACCGCGGTGGACCGCAACTCACACCTGTTGGGTGTTGGGCTCCAGAGGTAGGGAACGCCATATAAATATACTCTGTTACATGTAAGACTACACACTACCCCTGAGGAAGCCTGCTTGCACAGGCGGAACGCGTGGGGATTCCTCCTTAGTTCCTGGCTTTTGCTGTGATCTATACATTACATTCATGTAGGTAACTATGGATCATTAATTGCACTTGTACATATATTATCTGCTGGATACGATGACAATATGAATTTATCTCTATATCTTTATGTATCTTGAATTTACTCTATGACATTTTTTGTATCCTTTGCCTACTCCACTGCCTTATTTGATTTTTTACCTGCCAGGACTAATGTTTTGTTCTTTGTCTTATGCACTATTAGTGCTTTTTAAATGCTTTTAACCATGCCTTTGTAAATTTTCAAATAAAGTTGTATGATCCTATTTCATGTACACCCTCTTGTATATACTTTTTTGTTCTGGATTTATTATGGGTGTTACCCGATTACCCTTTTGGCCCTCATCCCCCCATTGTTATCCGTGGGGGTCACTCACTTCTCCTGGTTGCTCTCTCCTGTTGCGATCGGCACCAAGTTCGGGAGTTTGCAGGGGCCTGGGGCGTTCAATCTTCAACATGTCCCTCGTCGTAGGCATTCTGACAGTAGCCGCCACTGCTGTGGCGCTGCTGAGTCGCCTCTATGCCTCTCTGCTCGGCAATCAAAGCCATGCCCCTGGACCCTCTTCTATCTCAAGCGCCAGTCTGCGCCTTATAATCTGGTGCGCCTTATGTATGCACAAACATGTCTAAGCTGCCCTTTATTTTTAATGCGCCCAATACGCCGGTGCGCCTAATCAGGAAAAATACGGTAATTGAAGCCCGCTGAATTCCACCATTAATTCGACACTGCCCAGGATTGGTTTCCAACTCTCCTGTTTAGTTGTTGCCATATAACAGCAGAGCTCCCAGGGCTGGAATGCAGGGAATGGTGAATAAAACGTTGTTTGCCCTACTGTACACAACATGTAGATTTCTATTTTACAGCAGTCACATGGACCATAGACATAACAGTCTGGATATTCTATTATGTGTTATTAAAGGTCGTGGGAGTGTTTCCTAGACTGTGAACTGTGAAGAGTGGTGTTCCAAAAAGCTTATTTACATATTTCTTACCCAGGATTCCCAGTAGACTCTATAATTCCTGCAAACATAAACTCCATTAGGAGTTTCATACTCTTTCTGAACACATCTGTGGCTTTGCATCTAGCCAACCATTTCCCTACAGTGTATTGACGAGGAGCAATGATTCTTAAACAGTCAATTTCTTCTAGACTTACTGGATTGGCTAATATCAAATGTATATCTGGACTTTTCCAAGATATTTGACACAGTGCCGCATAAAAGGTTGGTACATGAAATGAGACTAGGCCTTGGGGAAAATCTATGTATTTGGGTAATTAATTGGCACATTCTCAAATTGGGTTGATGTTACCAGTAGAGGCCATTGGGGCCACTTCTTTTTAATTTTTTTATTAATGATCTTGTAGTGGGTTTACACAGTCAAGTATCAATATTTTCAGATGATACAAAGATGTGTAATGTAATTTATACCAAGGCCGGTTGTGGAAGCTTGAGGAGTGGGCAGAGAAATGGTTGATGAGGTTTAATGTAAATAAATGTAAAGTTATGCACTTGGGCCATGGAAAGAAAAGTATAATTGTGTTCTAAACAGTCAATTACTTGGTAAAACTGGAGCTTAAAAAGACTTGAGGGTATTGGTACATGGTAAACTTAAGTGTAGTGACTACAGCCAGGCGGCTGCTGCTAAAGCAAATAAAATTATGCAATGTTTTAAGAGAAGAATAGATTCTCACAAGGACATAGTTTTGCCCTTATACAAATCACTGGTCAGGCCATACATGGAATATTGTGTACAGTTTTGGGCACCAGTATATAAAAAGTACATAGTAAAACTGGAATGGGTGCAGAAGAGCACAACCAAGATTATTAGGGGAATTGGGGGACTACACTACAATGGTAGATTACAAAATTTGGGATTATTCAGTTTATAAAAAAGACGGCTGAGAGGAGACCTCATTCCAATGTACAAATACCTGAATGGGCAGTACAAGCATCTCTCCCAAGATCTGTTTATACCTAGGTCTATGACCAGGACAAGGGGGCATCCTCTGCGCCTAAAGGGGAGGAGCTTTTACCATCGCTATAGATAGGGGGCACCCTCTACGCCTACAGTGGCGGTTCTACCATTGCCATAGACAATGGTTCTTTACTGTAAGACTGCTCTGCTATATACATGTTCAAGAGAGTCCTGGATAACTTTCTGGAAAGCAGAAATATCACAGATTATGGGGAAAAACATTTGTGTAATTCTTAAAGATTGGACTTGATAGACCTGCTTCTTTTTCCAGCCTTATATACTATGAATGTCTTTTCAAGTTTTCCTGTAAGTCAAACTTTTCCCTTTCCTACCCTGGAAAGCTTATTTATATATTTTTTTACTTTAAGGAACGGCATCCTCTTAACCCCTTCCCGACATTTGACGTACTATTACTGCATGGCGGGAGGTGCGTTCCCGCAAAATGCGGTAATAGTACGTCATGCTTCTGGCGCCGGCTCCAGAACGGAGCCCGCGCCAGAAGCTGCGGGTGTCGGCTATATATTATAGCCGACACCCGCCTCTAACACCCGCGATCAGAGATTTCCGGGGGGGTCCGCTGCTCCGATCGCAGCCCCGGGACTGCCAGTGCCCGGGGCTGCGCGATCCTCTTCTGTGAGCCGGGTCCGTGCCTTCTGGCATGCTCAGTGTGTTACATTACACAGTGTAATACATCTGTATTACACTGTGTAATGTGAAGAAGAGCTTGAACAAGTGATCAGTGGATCACTTGTTCAAGCTAAACTGTAAAAGTTAATAAAAAATGTTAAAAACACTACATAAAATCATTTTTTTAATGAAAAGAATTAATTAAATAAAGTTAAAGTCCCCTAAACACAAATATTCCCTATACACATGCAATAAAGTGAAAAAAACACAAAATCGCCAAAAAACCACACATATTTGGTATTGCCGCGTCCGTAACAATCCGTACAATAACTCAGATACATTATTTGACCCGCTCGGTGAACGCCGTAAAAACAAAACCCATAAAACACGCCAAAAATGTACATTTTTCATAAAATCTCTACACAAAAATGTTCTAAAAAGTGATCAAAAAAAGTTATGTGCGCCAAAATGGTACCACTGAAAAGAACAACTCAACTCATAAAAAATAAGCCCAAAACTAGCTCTTTCAACCAAAAAATATTAACGTTATGTCTCCGAAAAGATGGCGATGCAAAAACAAATGAGATTTCCTCTATATTAGTTTTTATCCAGTAAAATTGTAAAAATAAATGAAAAACTGTATAAATGAGGTATCACCATAATTGTAATCACCTATAGAATAAAGATAATATAGTACTTTTAGTGTACAGTGTACGACCCCCAAAAAATACGAAAAAAAAGTAAAACAAAATTGACAATTTTCTTTTCACCCATACATTCAAGAGTTAATAAAATCTCATCAATAAGCTAATGACCCACGAAAATGAATTATTTGTAAAGTGCATCTCATGTTGCAAAAAATAAGCCCTTATATGTCCAAATTGCCAAAAAAATAAAGATTGTATAGCCAATAAAAAGTGACAATGCATAATCTGCTCTGAATGGCGCAGCTTCCCTTCGATGCCCTGGCGTGTGCCCATACAGCAGGTTACCACCACATATGGGGTATTGTTATACGCGGGAGGGATTGGGTATCAAATTTTGTGGAGCGTTTTGGTATTTTATCCACTGAGAATTTGTAAATTTTTTGAAAAACACATTCATTTAGCCAAAAAAGTTTACTTTCAAAATTGTATCCGATTTTGTTTTAACCCCTGTAAAACAATTAAAGGGTTAATAAAATTCATAAAAGTTGTTTTACGTACGTTGAGGGGTGTAGTTTCTATAATGGGGTAATTTATGGGGTTTTACTTTTATTTAGGCCTCTCAAAGTGATTTAAAACCTGAGCAGGTCCCTCAATAGCAGATTTTGCGTTTTTTATGAAAATGTGAAAAATCGCACCTAACGTTCAAAGGCACATAACATCCTACAAAAATAAGAGGATGCCTAAAAAACCATGTCCACATAAATTAGACATTTAGTGAATGTTAGTTATTACATTTTTTTGCGGTTATGACTATGTATGGAAAAAGTAGAACATTTTGAAGTTCGAAAATCAAGAATTTTTCCAAATTTTCACCAAACATCTGCTTTTCTCATAAATAAATTCAAAACATAACACCAAAATTTTTCAACTAACATGAAGTAAAAAGCGTCACGAGAAAACAATTTTAAAATCACTTGGATATGTTAAAGCGTTCCAAAGTTATAACGATTTATAGTGACACAGGGCAGATTTGAAAAAATGGGCCGTGTCAGGAAGGTGAAAAGTGAAAAGAAGCGTTAAGGGGTTAAACTGTACAATGTATCAGAAATCTTACCATGCTACCCAGAACCTTATTTCTAATACTTTCTACCATTTCTACCATTAAAAGCAATCATGATAAACAAGGGACACTTACTCATAGATCCAGACACTGTGACTGTGGTAATCTTATTATTTTTGTCTCTAGATTCACAGACTAAAACAAAGAAAAACACAAGCTTACCACTTTATATATTGGCTAGTCCCGGAGGTGCTCGGACAGGTACCCAGGGCTGAACTGGTCTCCAATCGGAAAGTAAGTCAGGAACATCCCAGGATACAGCTAATCTCCATTTTATTTATTCTTTAAAAGCAATAATCAATAATACAAGTATAAAAATCCTGAGGTAGAAAACACAGCGATCTACACTTTTCTGCTAGGCTGGTTTAGCAATGCCTTCTCATGATCAGCTGTATCCAAATGAAAGTTTTAAAAAAGCCCTCCTTAAGATCACATGACAAGCACGTGATCTTCCCTGGCTCTGTATACTCAGGTAATTAAAAAGCTATCAGCTATTTGACCCTACCTTCACCACATTAAAATTAGCAGAATGAATATAAAAGACAGAACCTCTGATACATTCATATGAGGGACGGAAAAACCTGATTGGGAACAAGTATGAATATAGTAACCATTAAAGACATTGCTGATAATCAAAGAATGAGTGTCCACACCTTAAAACTTGTTGAATACAAGTATATTCACAGATGGAAACATTATACCTATATATTAGTAGCAAGTAATAAGATCTTGCCTACAATTCAGACCCAGTGAATTTCTTGTATCTAGAATAAACATACAGAAAGTTTCAAAAATTTGTTCTTAAAATCTTCACCATTTTTGTTCTAAAAACTCTATGGCCATCCAACAAAAAGTTTCAGTATTTCCATTGTGTACTTCTCTAAAATGTCTAGAGATGGCTGATATTCCTACGGTATCATTAGTGGTGTCTTACAAATGTCTCCTAATGCAGGTTTTAGGTGCAGTCGTAGTATGTCATACATATTGCAACATGCACAATGTGCAAGCTGCAACAAGCTACATTATATAGTTAATGTAGGAACAAATTATATAATTACATAATTTGTGGAATATGATGTTATAGAATCCCCCTAAGTATATATTTGCAAGCTTTGCATACTTTGTGGCCACATTTGTGGCAACCCATGACTTGCAACCAAGTTCTAGGGACAGAACCGTCAGAACTGGGAGCAACATGGCTTCCTATGGTAGTAGCCCTTTTGGATACAAACCTGACTCCTGGGGCCACAATTTTACCTACTTATGCATCCTGTGATAAAAGGGGAAAAACTTTTTAATAGTCTTTTCTATAGCCTCAAACTGTTTACTGTAAGTTGTAACAAAAGTCTGTCTCCTTTTAGGTGTATGTTCCGATGGTTTTGTAATAATGCCCTGCTTGTACAGTTTCTGGCCTTATTCCATGAAGAATGTAAGTACTTATTCGAATATCCTCCCAATACAAGCCTATAAAGAACCGATTTCAGTTCCTCCTCAACTAATGAATTATTAGAACAGTTTCTTTTTGTGCAAATGAACTCCCCATAGGGAACACCTATAGCTAATCATCTATATAGCTCCCTATAAACATTGTATGTTCACAATATGGGTAGATGGGTAGAGCGCCACAACATCACACGTGACCCATGAAAGACCTTTTTCCCTTTTCATAACATCCAAAATTTGAAGTAGATGTTTGGTTTCTCATAAATTACAGTGAGAAGCTGTAAGTAAAAGTTCCCCCACATCACGCCGCAGCTAGACCATCCTGCTTTGCAGTGGACTCTGGGGAAGACCGGGTGCCACTTAGATTCCGGTCCCATATGTCGTCTTGTGTCATCGTCTGCGGTGGTCCAGGGGGTTCACTACCCCAGAAGCCTGACACTTTTGTTACAACTTACAGTAAACAGTTTGAGGCTATAAAAAGACTATTAAAAAGTTTATTCCCCTTTTATCATAGGATGTGAAATTGGGTAAAATTGTGGCCCCAGGAGTCAGGTTAGTATCCAAAAAGGCTACTACAATAGGTAGCCATGTTTCTCCTAGTGTTTTTAGTATTGAAAATAAAGGTTCTGTCCCTTGAACTTTGTACAGGTACACATTGCCACAAATGTGGCCACAACATATGCAAATCTTATATCTTTAGGGGAGATTCTATTACCTCATATTCCACAGGCAAGAATTATGTCATTCATTCCTACATTAAAGGGAACTTGTCATCAGCAAGTGGCCTATTGAACCAGTACCATTATGTTGTAAAACACTAACTGTTCTGTCCTATGCAGATATAGAGCTGTTTAAGTTTCCGTCTGCAGTGTAAGGTTGGTAACAGCACCATCTACTGGTGGTTTAGCGCATTTCCTAACTTGTAGTTCCTTCAGAACAGAAGGTCAAAAGCCCACTCTAGTAAAGAGAGATGCCCTTGGCTTCAGAACACTATTACGCAGGTGGGACAAAACCAGAGACTTCTAAAAGGTATGGTTGCACACCACACATGTACTCTGCCAATACACCACCAGCCAGATCCAGTGCAAATCAAGCTACAATTGATTTTGCCAGGTTCCTTGCTCGACGTGAGCTGATCACAAAAGGACTTGTCAAGTTCAGCGATTGTGCTGAAAATGATAGAGCTTGGCAAGCTGCATTCCAAAATGCTAACTGGAACTGGATCTCTTGGTAAAATGGTTAGCAAGCGAGTTTGAGGAACACGCTAAAATAATTAGAGACATTAATGTAAATTATCCAGACACTGGTCTTAAAAAGGTCTGGAATAGACTTGATGAATTCTATGGCTCACCAGAAGTCATAGTAAATGCCTTGTTTAAGAGAATTGAGATCTTTCCTAAAATAGCAAACAAAGCCTATGCAAAACTTAGGTGACTTGTTAATGGAGTTGTGTGTTGCAAAGGTAGAAGGATATCTGGTGGGATTGAAATACCTTGACACTGCTAAAGGTGTGAATCCCATAGTGCAGAAACACCCCTATAACCTGCAAGAAAAGTGGCTCATTATTGGTTCATGATATAAAAAGACTTACAATGTACAATTTCCTCCATTTAATGTGTTTGTAGATTTTGTCTCTGAACAAGCTAGAATTAGAAATGGTCTTAGATTTCACATTGGCATATGCCAACACACTGGGTCATCAAAGAAACATGATCTGGAAGGTGTTCAGTTACTTGGTAGTGGTTTATTAGGTCAATTTCTGCTGACAGGTTCCCTTTAATTGTAATTTATATTGCAGCATGCATATTGTGCAAGTTGCAATATGTAAGATATACTACTACTGCACCTAAGACCCGCATTAGGAGACATTTTCAGACGCCATTAATGATACCTTAAGAATATCAGCCATCTCTAGCCATTTTAGAGAAGTACATGAGGGAATACTAAAACTTTTTGTTGGATGGGTACAGAGTTTTCAGACTGAAAAAGGGTGGAGATTTTAAGAGAAAAATTGTATATAGGGAAACTTTCTGGATGTTTATTCTAGATAAAGGAAATCCTGTGGGTCTAAATTGTAGGCAAGATCTTATTACTTGCTACTGATGTATAGGTGTAATGTTTCCATCTGTGCGTATACTTGTATTCACCGTATCCTTATTTAGTTTTCAAGTGTGGACACAGTCATGGCCATAAGTTTTGAGAATGACACAAATATTATATTTTCACATGATCTGTTGCCCTCTGGTTTTTATGTGTGTTTACAAAACCAAAGTAATAAAACGGGTGGTATGGGCATAGATTGTACTGGATCCCCCCGTTGTATAAATTAATCTCACCAAAAAATTGAAAAACACAACATCTAAAGTATATTACGTATAATACAAAACAATCTTTATTGAGAAAAAATAGTGCATCACAATGCACCAGCAGCAATACAATATAAAAACAACAGAGAGTGCCACATAATATAAAGTTGATAAAACCAATGGAACAAATAGAAACTGGTAAGTGTAGCCTACTAACAGTCACAACCTAAGTAGGAATTGTAAACAGAGGAAGAACATCCCTCACATAAGAGCAGTAATGTTACCTATACCAGTAGGAAGGCACACGCTGTACACCCCGACACGTGTTTCGCACTTAGCTTTTTCAAGGGGAGTGTCTAGAGAAAGGCTTGATGGGTTTAAATATAGAAGTGCACCAATGAGAGAATAAGGCTGAAAAGTATAGATAAGGTACAGCTGTGTACCTATAGCTGATGAACGGCAGGGAAAGGAAGGGGCTGGACAGCAAAAGATCACATGACATGGGAATGGATACCAAGAGTCCGAGATATCGCGGTATCTCGGACCAGGATATGTTTCCTACGCGTGCGCCAAAAAGAGCGAGTGCTGCGACAGATTACCAAGATTCTGGCGCAGCTGCGCCAGAAATCAGATATAGGGTTCAATAGTCCACTATGTCACTTGGGAATGCCTAAAGGGTATCCAGAGGACAGTGCTACCTTGTATCCTAGTGTTGTAAAATCTAGAAGGTATTAAAACCAGCATAAGAGATATAATTATTACAGGGAAGGGGGAAGGGGGAACATCTACATCTAAAATATGGGAAAGGGAAGAGGCTCAGAAAATACTGTATAAAGTGACAAGTGCATGGATCAAAATGGTAAAACACAAGTACAAAAACAATTGAATACATGGAATTGATGAAAGTGATAAGTGCAATGAGTACATTAGTACAGGTATATGTACAGAAATGTTGATGTAAACTTATGTACAGGAATGTTGGTGTAAACTTCCACATCTGGGATATAACAGTAGAAAGGACCATGATACATATAGCAAAAAGGAATGATAATAAGTAAACATAATATCATATAAGAAAAACTATGTGCAGAGTGCAAAACAACATGCATGTGACAGTGCAAAAACCGTGCAAAGTGCAAGTGCATCAAAGTGCCAACTAAGGTGGTGAATAGGTAATATAATGTATGCAAGAGGAAGGGAGGCATGGAGGGATCCAGTATGGAGAATCAGTGGGATTGAGGGGGCCGTTCATATTAGTTCACTCCGGGTGGGCTTCTGAAAAATAATAAAAGAATAGATAATACTAACAAAAAAATTATTTTATATATAGACAGGAGACTGCAGCAAGGGAGAGAAGTCCCAGAACAGAGATTGAAGCACAAAACAAAAAAAAAACAAAGACATAAATTATAATACAATATAGTAATAAAACCTAAACCCTAAACACTAAATGAAAATAAAAGAGGAGCACAGTAATCTAGAGATATAAACCATTACAGGTAAGGGACAAAACTCATATTCTCGTTGAGACCTCTTGGAGATACCGTGTCCAAGAGGAAGATCCACTTCGTCTCTTTCTGAGCCAGGACTCGTTTCCAGTTTCCACCCCTGGAGTCTACCATCACCCTATCAATCCCTCTTACCTTGAATAGGGAGCTGTCACATTGGTGATACTCTTTAAAGTGACGTGGTATTGTCTTTAGACTCCTCACATCATGTTCATCCTTTGCTGCCTCTATGCCAAGAACGTGCTCCCGGATCCTGCGACGGAATTGTCTTGAAGTCAATCCGATATAAATCAGACCACACGGACATGTTGCAAAGTAGATAACTCCAGTAGTCGTACACGTAATGGAATATGTGATTTTAAATTCCTTATGCCTGTGTGAGTCAAAAAAGATCTGGGTCGTTTCTACATTACTACATGCCACACATTTTCCACAGGGTCTACTACCCCATTTGGGGCCCTTGGATCCGAAGATCCTGTTGGTTGGTTCCCTGTGGGTGCTACTTACCAGATGGTCACGAAGGTTTTTTGCCCGGCGGTATGTAACCGATGGATGTGTAGTTGTAAACTTCTGTAAAGTGTCGTCAATCCTAAGAAGATGCCAATATTTCGAGAGGATCGTCTGCATTTTCCTCCATTCCGAGTTATAAGTGGTTATGAATCTGACGATATCTTCGTTAGTGCGCTTTTCTGGCTCTTTCATGATGAGGTCCTCTCTTCTCGCTTTTCTAGCTCTCCTATAGCCTCTTCTTATGCAGCGTTCCGGGTAGCCACGTTCCTCGAAGCGGTGGCGTAGATCCTTAGCCTGAGTCTCAAACAGTGAGTCATCCGAACAGATACGTCGTATCCGGAGGAACTGTCCGATCGGGATGCTATCAATTAGTTTCCTAGGATGCGACGATTGAGCATGAAGAAGGGCATTGCTGGAAGTCTCCTTCCTAAAAACATTGGAGGAAATAAATCCATCACCATCCACATTAAAAAGCACATCGAGGAATTCCATGTCCTTACGTCCAACTTTATAGGTAAGTTTGATGTTATAGATGTTATCATTAAGGGATAATATGAATTCCTCCAACTCCTCCGTTTGTCCCTGCCAGATCATGATGATGTCATCTATATATCTGAGGTATAGATGCACTTTATCAACATGTCTGCCAGGACTTGTGAGGAAAACCTCCCTCTCCCACAGCCCCAGGAAAAGGTTTGCATATGAGGGCGCGCATGCCGCCCCCATCGCCGTTCCCTGGAGCTGTAGGTAGAATCCTCCCTTAAACATGAAAAAGTTATGTGATAGAGCGAACTCCAAGAGTTCCAATAGTAAATCCATCACTTCTCCTTCCATGTTGGACATACCAAGGAAGAACTTGACAGCTGATATTCCATCTTGATGTCGGATTGACGTGTAAAGTGATTCCACGTCGCAGGTAACGATGTACATGTCCGATTCCAGATGGAGACCTACAAACTTTTTGAGAACATCCGTCGTATCCTTGAGATAAGAGGGTAAAGTCTCAACTGATGGGCGAAGATGAAAATCAATTAGCTTACAAATAGGTTCGCACAAGTTGTTAATACCTGATACGATCGGTCGACCGGGAGGGCTATTCAATCGTTTGTGCACCTTCGGCAAAAGGTAGAATGAAGAAATCCTTGGATGTTCAGGAATGAGGCAGTCCATCTGGTTTTGAGTCAGGATCTTGTTCTTGACAGCTGTTGAAAGAATGAGGGTTAGTTCATCCTTAAATTTTATTAGGGGATTGAAGGAGAGTTTCTTATAACAGGTACCATCACGGAGTTGTCTAAACGCTTCCTTTTCATAGTCCCCAATAGACCAAAGTACGACATTTCCACCCTTATCTGAGGGTTTTATAATCATGTCTTCCATTCCCCTCAGTTCTTCAATAGCCTTCCGTTGTATTGCAGTGCAGTTCTTTTCTGTTCCTACTTTTGGTAATTTCTTAAAATCCTGCGATACAAGCTTAACGAACAGGTCTATATTAGGATAGTCCGCTAGGACTGGGAATCTTTTTGATCTTGGTAATAAAGAAGGGGGAATGATACCTTTTTTTTGGGGTGCCTCCTGTTCTTCGAGGAGCTCCTCCAAAGCTTGTAAGGCTAGGTGCTCATTATCCTCAGGTGTTCTTGCTTGGTCCATGTCTGCAAAGATCTTTTTGAAAGCCAGTTTTCGTGCAAAGAGGTGTAGATCTTTTATTGCTGTAAAGCAGTCAAAATTACCAGTTGGTGAAAAAGACAGGCCGAGGCTTAAGACCTCCATTTGCGACTTAGATAATATCTTATCTGTTAAATTAATTACCTTAAGTGCAGATCTACTGTTGTCATTCACTTGGTCACCTCGAGCCCACCGTTTAGGTTGATGCCTCTGGTACGGTTCATAACGTCTCTTGTTGTTCCGGGTAGGCCTAGATTCAGGTCCCTCTGTGGAGATTTGGGATAGTCCTCCAGAGGAGATTTGTGAAGATATAGAGGAAGAACGACTACGGGATGGATTCTTGTTATTTTTCCATCTATAAATCCGACCAGATGTCACATCCTGACTGTCTCTCTGAAACTTCTTAGTCTTTTGGCCCTTAATCTGTTTCTCCCAGATAGTGTAAGCCTCTTCTAACTCAGTGTTGAAGGTCACTAGTTCCGTATTAGTTAGACACTGTTTAATTTCTGTCTGGATAATGTTAACCTCGGTGTCTAGAGTTTCTAGTTGTTGGCTGTTCTGCTCAATAATGAGCTGCATCAAAGCTATAGAGCTTTTATTGCATATCTCCTCCCATTTCGTACAGAACAAAGTGTCCTCCAATCCAAAGGATGGACATATCTGGATCCGCAATCCCTTTGGAATCATACCTTTTAGGATATAGTTTTCCAGAGAGAGACGGTTCCACCAAAGTCTTGTCCTGCGGTGTAGTAGATTTTTCAGGTTGGTTGTAATCTCTTTTTTATGTTTTTGCTGTGAATCCTCTGTGCTGCTGATGCTATTGCCAAATACCGCATCTGCGTCCAGGCGCCAGGAAGATTCTCGTGCCCGAAAGTCCATTTCGAGGACTAAAATTAACCTCTGTAACAGAAGATACAGGGATATAGACAAAACCAAAGTAATAAAACGGGTGGTATGGGCATAGATTGTACTGGATCCCCCCGTTGTATAAATTAATCTCACCAAAAAATTGAAAAACACAACATCTAAAGTATATTACGTATAATACAAAACAATCTTTATTGAGAAAAAATAGTGCATCACAATGCACCAGCAGCAATACAATATAAAAACAACAGAGAGTGCCACATAATATAAAGTTGATAAAACCAATGGAACAAATAGAAACTGGTAAGTGTAGCCTACTAACAGTCACAACCTAAGTAGGAATTGTAAACAGAGGAAGAACATCCCTCACATAAGAGCAGTAATGTTACCTATACCAGTAGGAAGGCACACGCTGTACACCCCGACACGTGTTTCGCACTTAGCTTTTTCAAGGGGAGTGTCTGGAGAAAGGCTTGATGGGTTTAAATATAGAAGTGCACCAATGAGAGAATAAGGCTGAAAAGTATAGATAAGGTACAGCTGTGTACCTATAGCTGATGAACGGCTATGAACATTACTGCTCTTATGTGAGGGATGTTCTTCCTCTGTTTACAATTCCTACTTAGGTTGTGACTGTTAGTAGGCTACACTTACCAGTTTCTATTTGTTCCATTGGTTTTATCAACTTTATATTATGTGGCACTCTCTGTTGTTTTTATATTGTATTGCTGCTGGTGCATTGTGATGCACTATTTTTTCTCAATAAAGATTGTTTTGTATTATACGTAATATACTTTAGATGTTGTGTTTTATGTGTGTTTGTCAGATGTTTTTATCACATACAGAAAGTGCAATCATATTATGAGTAACAAAAGCTTTTATTGATAGTTAGAATGAGTTACTGTAGCAAGTCAATATTTGCAGTGTTGACCCTTCTTCTTCAGGACCTCTGCAATTCTCCCTTGCATGCTCTCAATCAACTTCTGGACCAGTTACTGACTGATAGCAGTCCATTCTTGCACAATCAAAGCTTGCATTTCGCAACACCCGAAAAATGAGCCTGACACAGCTCTTTTGATAAGGGGACGACATGTGGAGGCAGCCATGGAGACGACTTCCATGATTAAGAGCGACAGTATGGGGCATTCATATTGCGCTGCTATGATTGCAACTTCAGGTCTCCAGCATGGCGGCGACAGATGGGCCGCGTTCCACTATGTATCTGGTGAAACACCTGAAAATTCTGCCTGACACAGCTCATTTGATAAGGGGACGATGTATGGAGGCAGTGAACTAGTAGTAGATTAAAGGTGCTGCAGTTAAAACTATGTTAGTTGGATCTTGGCATGGAGCTGGCGCTCCGCTGCCAGGCGAGCTTTCGCCTATCCAAGCCCCTGTCCCTCGGCTACTCCAAAACAGCACTTCTAAGAACCTTTTGTATAAGATCAAGTGTAGTAGCGTTCTTATAAGTTTGGGTTATGGCGGGTGAGGGGAATGTAAACAGATGCGCAAGAAGCGCTGAAATAATATCGGTAAATGATAAAAGTTTGCCAGTATATTTTGTGGATTACACAGCAGGGTGGCGACAAAGTTAACAAGTTTGATGTGGAATCCATGAAAGCAAACCAAAATTCTGCCTGACACAGCTCATTTGATAAGGGGACGATGTATGGAGGCAGTGAACTAGTAGTAGATTAAAGGTACTGCAGTTAAAACTATGTTAGTTGGATCTTGAGATGAAGCTGGCGCTCCGCTGCCAGGCGAGCTTTCGCCAATCCAAGCCCCTGTCTCTAGGCTACTCCCCAAACAGCACTTCTAAGAACCTTTTGTATAAGATCAAGTGTAGTAGCGTTCTTATAAGTTTGGGATATGGTGGGTGAAGGGAATGTAAACATATGCGCAAGAAGCGCTGAAATAATATTGGTAAATGATAAAAGTTTGCCAGTATATTTTGTGGATTACACAGCAGGGTGGCGACAAAGTTAACAAGTTTGATGTGGAATCCATGAAAACAACCCAAAGTTCTGCCTGACACAACTCGTTTGATAAGGGGACCATGTATGGAGGCAGTGAACTAGTAGTAGATTAAAGGTATTGCAGTTAAAACTATGTTAGTTGGATCTTGAGATGGAGCTGGCGCTCCGCTGCCAGGCGAGCTTTCGCCAATCCAAGCCCCTGTCTCTAGGCTACTCCCCAAACAGCACTTCTAAGAACCTTTTGTATAAGATCAAGTGTAGTAGCGTTCTTATAAGTTTGGGATATGGCGGGTGAGGGGAATGTAAACAGATGCGCAAGAAGCGCTGAAATAATATCGGTAAATGATGAAAGTTTGCCAGTATATTTTGTGGATTACACAGCAGGGTGGCGACAAAGTTAAAAAGTTTGATGTGGAAGCCATGAAAACAACCCAAAATTCTGCCTGACACAGCTCGTTTGATAAGGGGACCATGTATGGAGGCAGTGAACTAGTAGTAGATTAAAGGTACTGCAGTTAAAACTATGTTAGTTGGATCTTGAGATGGAGCTGGCGCTCCGCTGCCAGGCGAGCTTTCGCCAATCCAAGCCCCTGTCTCTAGGCTACTCCCCAAACAGCACTTCTAAGAACCTTTTGTATAAGATCAAGTGTAGTAGCGTTCTTATAAGTTTGGGATATGGCGGGTGAGGGGAATGTAAACAGATGCGCAAGAAGCGCTGAAATAATATCGGTAAATGATAAAAGTTTGCCAGTATATTTTGTGGATTACACAGCAGGGTGGCGACAAAGTTAACAAGTTTGATGTGGAAGCCATGAAAACAACCCAAAGTTCTGCCTGACACAGCTCGTTTGATAAGGAGACCATGTATGGAGGCAGCTATATGGACAACTTTTGGAGGCAGCTATTGCGATGACGTGTGGAGGTAGCAATGGAGACAACGTGTGGAGCCAGCTAAAAAGACGACATATGGAGGCTGCTATGGAGACAATTTAATTTGGATAGTGCCTGTATGTGGCAGTCCAAAAAAGTTTTCAAACCAGAGGATCAGGTAGGTGGTCCTCCAGAAAAATTAAATAAATTGAGTGCCTGTATGTGGCAGTCCAAAAAAGTTTTCAAACCAGAGGAGCAGGAGGACAATGAGGAGGAGGAGTGCATACATTATTCAGGTTGAGCTTCTTTCACCTGGTGGAGAATGAAAATCCGGAGAAATCCAGGCTTTATTCATCTTGATAAGCGTCAGCCTGTCAGCGCTGTCAGTCGACAGGCGTGAACGCTTATCGGTGATGATGCCACCAGCTGCACTGAAAACCCGCTCGGACAACACGCTAGCGGCAGGGCAGGCAAGAACCTCCAAGGCGTACAGCGCCAGTTTGTGCCACATGTCCAGCTTTGAAACCCAGTAGTTCTAGGAAGCTGGGTGATCATTTAGGACGATGGTATGGTCAGCTACGTACTCCCTCACCATCTTTCTGTAAAGATCAGCCCTACTCTGCCGAGACTGGGGACAGGTGACAGTGTCTTGCTGGGGTGACATAAAACTGGCAAAGGCCTTGTAAAGCGTACCCCTGCCAGTGCTGGAAAAGCTGCCTGCTCGTCTACTCTCCCTCGCTATTTGTCCCGCAGAAGTACGCCCTCTGCCGCTAGCGCTGTCAGAAGGGAAATACTGTTTCAGCTTGTGCACCAGGGCCTGCTGGTATTCATGCATTCTCACACTCCTTTCCTCTCCAGGGATGAGAGTGGAAAGATTTTGCTTGTACCGTGGGTCCAGGAGAGTGAATACCCAGTAATCGGTGCTGGAATAAATTCTTTGAACGCGAGGGTCACGGGATAGACAGCCTAGCATGAAATCTGCCATATGCGCCAGAGTCCCAACGCGCAATAATTCACTCCCCTCACTGGCCTGACTGCCCATTTCCTCCTCCTCCAACTCCTCTTCTTCTGCCCATACACGCTGAACAGTGAAGGACCGAACAATGGTCCCCTCTTCTGTCTCGCCAACATTCTCCTCCTCTTCTCCTCATCCTCCTCCACCTCCTCCGATATGCGCTGAGAAACAGACCTGAGGGTGCTTTGGCTATCAACAAGGGAATTTTCTTCCCCCGTTTCTTGTGCCGAGCGCAAAGCTTCCGACTTCATGCTGACCAGAGAGTTTTTCAACAGGCCAAGCAGCGGGATGGTGAGGCTGATGATGGCGGCATCGCCACTGACCATCTGTGTTGACTCCTCAAAGTTACTCAGCACCTGACAGATATCAGACATTCAAATCCACTCCTCATTGTAGACTTGAGGAAGCTGACTGACCTGACTACCAGTTCTGGTGGAAGTTGACATCTGGCAGTCTACAATCGCTCTGCGCTGATGGTAAACTCTGGATAACATGGTCAGTGTTGAATTCCACCTCGTGGGCACGTCGCACAACAGTCGGTGAGCGGGCAGTTGGAGGCGGCGCTGCGCTGCCCTGAGAGTGGCAGCATCTGTGCTGGACTTCCTGAAATGCGCACAGATGCGGCGCACCTTCGTGAGCAAATCAGACAGATTGGGGTATGTCTTGAGGAAACGCTGAACTATGAGATTTAACACATGGGCCAGGCATGGCACATGTGTCAGTCTGCCGAGTTGCAGAGCCGCCACCAGGTTACGGCCGTTGTCAAACACAACCATGCCTAGCTTCAGGTTCAGCGGTACCAGCCACAGATCAGTCTGCGCCGTGATGCCCTGTAATAGCTCTTGGGCAGTGTGCCTTTTATCGCCTTGGCTCAGCAGTTTGAGCACCGCCTGCTGTCACTTAGCGATGGCACTGCTGCTGTGCCTAGAGCTACCGACTGATGGCGCCATGCCCACGGATGGTAATTCGGAGGAGGGGTGGCAGGAGGAGGAGGCATAGTAGGCCTTTGAGACCTGGACCGAGGTAGGCCCCGCAATCCTCGGCGTCAGCAGTATATGACCAGCCCCAGGGTCAGACTCGGTCCCAGCCTCCACCAAGCTAACCCAATGTGCCCTGTAGTTGCCCTGCCCGGCAGCACTCATCCACGTGTCCGTGGTCAGGTGGACCTTGTCAGAAACGGCGTTGGTCAGGGCACAGATGATGTTCTCTGACACGTGCTTGTGCAGGGCTGGGATGGCACATCGGGAAAAGTAGTGGCGGCTGGGGACCGAATACCGCCGCCGCCATGAGGTTTCGAAAGGCCTCGGTCTCTACCAGCCTATAGTGCAGCATCTCCAGGCTAAGCAACTTGGAGATGTGGACATTGAGGGCTTGGGCGTGTGGGTGGGTTGCGCTATACTTCCTTTTGCGCTCCAGCGTCTGGGGTATGGAGAGCTGAACGCTGGTGGATGCTGTGGAGGATCGTGGAGGCGAAGATGGGGTTTTCGCACGGGAGGTGTTTGGGCCGTAGGTCCTGGGCAAGGGGCTGACTAGCAGATGACCCAGGGGAAGGAGCAGTGGTGTGCCCGGCCGGAGGTGAACGGGCTTGGTGCCATTGAGTGGGGTGTTTAGCATTCATATGCCTGCGCATACTGGTGGTAGTTAAGCTAGTAGTGGTGGAACCCCTGCTGATCCTGGTTTGGCAAAGGTTGCACACCACAGTCCGTCGGTCATCCGGTGTTTCTTTAAAGAACCTCCAGACTTCTGAAAATCTAGCCCTCCCCACGGGAGCTTGACTACGGGCAACATTTGGCGCTGATGCACCAGCTCTGGTCCTGCCTCTCCGTCTGGCCCCACCACTGCCTCTTCCAACCTGTTCTGCTATTGGACTCGCCTCCGTCTCAGAAGCACTGTGTTCACCCGGCCTATCAACCCAGCTTGGGTCTGTCACCTCATCATCCTCCGATCCCTCAGTCTGCTCCCCCCTCGGACTTCCTGCCCTGACAACTTCACCACTGTCTGACAACCGTGTCTCCTCATCGTCCGACACCTCTTTACACACTTCTTCCACTACGTCAATAATGTCATCATGACCCACAGACTGCGACCGGTAGAAAACCTGGGCATCGGAAAATTGATCAGCAGCAACCGGACAAGTGGTTTGTGACTGTGGGAAGGGTCCAGAAAACAGTTCCTCAGAGTATGCCGGTTCAAATGCCAAATTTTGCTGGGAGGGGGCAGACTGGGGGGAAGGAGGCTGAGGTGGAGGAGCTGGAGGAGTGCTGATTTCGGTGACATGGGTGGACTGCGTGGAAGACTGACTGGTGGACAAATGGCTAGAAGCATTGTCCGCAATCCACGACATCACCTCTTTGCACTGTTCTGGCCTCAACAGAGCTCTACCGCAGTAACTTGAGACATGATGAACCTAGGGAGTGTAGCTCTGCGGCGTTCCCCTGCTCCCTCATCAGCAGGTGGTATCTCACCCCGCCCAGGACCACGGCCTCTGACCCCTGCAGTAGTTGGACGCCCACATCCACACCCTCGTCCTCTACCCCTAGCCCTCGGGTTAAACATTTTCAAAATTAAAGTGTAAACTTACATTTTTTTTTTTTGTGTTTTTTGTGTTTTTTTTTTAAACAAAACGATGCTATCCTATTGCTATGGCTAGTTTCTAACCTACACTGACAGCACACAACTGGATTTTGTTCTGTGCCAGATGACTTTGAGTTATAAGATAAATAAACGTAAAAAAAAATAAATCAGAAGACTGTGCCTAATTCAAATCAAACCCCTAATAAATTGTCCCACTTCGGTGTTTGAGGTGGATATGTGTGTCACTAAGTCTCCCTGCACAAGTCTCCCTGCAAATTACTCACAATATGGTACTAGCTGCACTACTAATAGCAGCAAGCCCAGCCACAAGGAAACCAAAAAAAAAGGAAAATAAAACATTATTGTAGCCCTAAAAAAGACTGTTGGGGCCTTGTAGAATCACTCCTGCCTAACACTATTCTAATAGAACACCCTAACGCTTTCCCTGACCAGCAGCAGCTCTCTCCCTAGCGGCATCCAGAAAGAGAATGACGCGAGCAGCGCGGGCAGGGGCTAGTCTATTCCAGGGTCACCTGATCTTGCCAGCAAACCACTGCTATCGACGTGTAAGGGTACCACGTCATGCTGGGTGGAGTGCAGAGTCTCCTGGCTTGTGATTGGCACTGTTTCTGGCCGCCAAAAAGCAAAACGGCGGGAGATGCCATTTTCTCGAGCTTTCGAAATACTCGTCCGAGCAACAAGCAGTTTCGCTGTTGGACGGTTGGGAGAAGTTGCTCTTGAAGGACATTCTGGTACCATTATTTATTCATGGATGTGTTTTTAGGCAAGACTGTGAGAGAGCCAATTCCCTTGGCTGAGAAGCAACCCCACACATGAATGGTTGCAAAATGCTTTACAGTTGGCATGAGACAACTGGTGGTATCGCTCACCTTGTCTTCTCCGAACAAGCTGTTTTGCAGATGTTCCAAACAATCGGAAAGGGGATTCATCAGAGAAAATGACTTTACCCCAGTCCTCAGCAGTCCACTTCCTGTACCTTTTTCAGAATATCAGTCTGTCCCTGATATTTTCTCTGGAGAAAAGTGGCTTCTTTGCTGCCCTCCTTGACACCAGGCCTTGCTCCAAGAGTCTCAGCCTCACAGTGCGTGCAGATGCACTCACACCTGCCTGCTGCTATTCCTGAACAAGCTCTGCACTGCTGGTAGCCCAATCCCGAAGCTGAAACACTTTGAAGAGACGGTCCTGGCACTTGCTGGTCCTTCTTGGCGCCCTGAAGCCTATTTGGCAACAATGGAACCTCTCTCCTTGAATACCTTGATGATGCGATGAATTGTTGACTGAGGTGCAATCTTTCTAGCTAAGATAATCTTCCCTGTTAGGCCAGTTTTGTGCAGTGCAATGATGACTGCAAGTGTTTCTTTAGAGATAACCATGGTTAACAGAAAAGAAACAATGATGCCAAGCACCAGCCTCCTGTTAACCCCTTACTAACATTTGACGTAATGGTACTGCATCGTTGGAGGTGCGTTCCCGCAATTTGCAGTACCATTACGTCAAACTTCTGGCGCCAGCTCCTTAACAGAGCCGGCGCCAGAAGCTGCGGGTGTCGGCTATATACTATAGCCAACACCCGCCTCTAACACACTCGATCATAGATTTCTCCGATCGCGGTTGTTAACCCCTAACACACCACGGTGCTTACCTGGGGTGGGGGGTGGGGGGGCGCTCCTCTGATCGCAGCCCCGGGAGTGCCAGTGCCCTGGGCTGTGCGATCTTCTACCGGGTGCCGGGTCCCTGCCTTCTGCAGGTCCCGGCAGTAACACACTGAGCATGCGCAGCATCACACTGTGATGTCTGCGGCTGACGTCTGCACTGTGCGCGGCACGAACCTGCCGCTGACCTAAAGACAGCAAAGAAGACCCAAGGGGGCCGCCGGAAAGGTGAGTTTTGAATATTTCTTTTTTAAATTAACGGGGCGGGGTCCGGGGCACAGGGGCTTGCAGGCTATTGACTGGGGCACGGGCTGGAAGGCTATATACCGGGGCACAGGGGCTGGCAGGCTATATACCGGGGCACAGGGGCTGGCAGGCTGTATACCGGGGCACAGGGGCTGGAAGGCTGTATACCGGGGCACAGGGGCTGGCAGGCTGTATACTCTGGGGGGTGGCTGTGACCAATGCATTTCCCACCATCGGCTTATACTCGAGTCAATAGGTTTTACCAGGTTTTCCTGGTAAATTAGGGGTCTCGGCTTATACTCGAGTATATATGGTAATAAAGTTAAAAAACACAAAATCGCCAAAAAAACCCTACATATTTGGTATCGCCACGTCTGTATCAATCCAGACAATAACTCATTATTCAATAAACATTATTGGGCCCGTAAAAACAAAACACAAAAAACTTGCCAGAAATGTACATTTTTCATAAAATCTCAATCTCTTCAAAATACAAAAATGTTTCAAAAAAAGTGATCAAAAAAAGTTATGTGCGCCAAAATGGACAGGACAACTCAACACGTAAAAAATAAACCCTAAATTAGCTCTGTCAACCAAAAATTATTGAAGTTACATCTCCGAAAAGATGGCGAAAACAAATGAAATTTCCTCTATATTAGTTTTTTTTCAGTAAAATTGTAAAAATAAATGAAAAACTATATAAATGAGGTGTCAACGTAATCGTAGTGATCTGTAGAATAAAGATAATATTGTATTTTTAGTGTACGGTGTACGACCCACAAAAAATACAAAAAGAAAGAAAACCAAAATTTTCTTTTCACCCATACATTCAAGAGTTAATAAAATCTCATCAATAAGCTAATGACCCACTAACATGAAATAGTTGTAAAGTGCATCTCATATCGGAAAAATAAGCCCTTATATGTCCAAATTGCCAAAAAATAAAGATTGTATAGCAGTGGTTCTCAACCTTTCTAATGCTGTGACCCCGCAATACAATTCCTCATGTTGTGGTGACCCCAAACCATGCAACTCACAGTAAAAACACAATAAAATTGCGGCTCCAATGGCTTTAGACGACCCCCGGTTGTGGTCGTTTGACCCCCGCTGGGGTCCCGACCCACAGGTTGAGAACCACTGTTGTATAGCCAATAAAAAGAGACAATGCATAATCTGCTTTGAATGGCACAGCTTCCCTTCGATGCCCTGGCGTCCACATAAAGTAGACATTCGGTGAATGTTAGTTATTAAGTTTTTTTGCAGTTATGACTCATGTGTGGAAAAAGTAGAACATTTTGAAGTTTGAAAATCGAGAATCTTTCCAAATTTTCCCCAAATATTTGATTTTCTCATAAATAAATGCAAAACATACCACCAAAATTTTTCAACTAACATGAAGTACAAAGTGTCACAAGAAAACAATTTTAAATCCACTTGGATATGTTAAAGCGTTTCAAAGTTATAACCATTTATAGTGACACAGGGCAGATTTGAAATTGGGCCATGCCTGAAAGGTGAAAAGTGGCTTCAGCGTTAAGGGGTTAAAGTGTCCAGTGTTGGATTCTTACTTAATCATGACAGATTGCTCCAGTAACACAGGTGTGGGTGTTGATGAGGACAGGGCTGGAGATCAATCACTGAAACAATGTTAGCTGCTCCTTTTAAGGCAGGCCTGCAATGAAGTTGAAATGTGTTTTTGGGGAAAAAGTTCAATTTCTAGGCAAATATTGACTTTGCAATTAATTGCTGTTAAGCTGATCACTCTTTATAACCTTCTGTAGTATATACTACTTGCCATTATAAAACCTGAGGCCCCTTCCACACTTGCGTTTTTCACGCGCATGCTCTGCATGTGCTTTTGACGCGTAGAACTTTCATTGCACTCTGACCCATTATAATCAATGGGCTTTTTCACACTTGAATTTATTTTCATGCGCACACACACAGTTTTTTTAATGCATGTTTGAATCTCGACATGCTCTACTATACAAGTCTATGGAGACGCATTAAAAACGCATTGCACTCTGAGACACATGCATAGAAAACATAGACCTCAGCCCTGAGTCCTTTCACGCGCATTGTCTGTGCAATGAAAAACGCATTGAAATTGCATTTAAAATGCGCATGAAAAACTGAGACACTGAACAAACTCTGACTGACTGAAAACTGATTGAACTCTGATGAAAATTGTCAGTTTTTCACTGACCAAACCCTGATCACACCCTGATCAGACTCTGACACGATCTGCAACACAAGTGTGGAAGGGGCCTGATGCAGTAGACTTTGTAAAAATTTGCATTTCTATCATTCTCAAATCTTTTGGCCAAAACTGTATAATGGTTAGTATATTCGTACTTGTTCGCTTTCATGTTTTTTGGTCCCTCATATGTATTTATCTGAGGTTCCGTGTCTTACATTCATGCTGCTGATTTTAATGTGGTAATTGTAGGGTTAAATAGCTGAAAGCTTTTAACTTACCTGAGTTTACAGAATCTGAGAAGATCACGTGCTTGTCATGTGATTGTGAGGAGGACTTTTTTGAACTTCCGTTTGGGTACAGCTGTTAGAACATTAGTTAGGCCGGCGCCACACGTGGCACTTTGTCTGCGCTTGCAAACGCATAGAAACGCCGATGCGATCGGGCCGAGGTCCGTCCCGGTGGGCGCGACTTTGTCTGCGTTTGCGTTTGCAAGCGCAGACAAAGCGCCACGTGTGGCGCCGGCCTAAGGCATTGCTGTATTTTTCACCTCAGGATTTTTGTACTTGCACTTATTATGGATTATTGCTTTTAAAGAATAAAGAAATGGAGATTTGCTGTACTTACTTTTTTCTAGCTTCATAGGCTGTTATAGTGGATTTCAGAAGGAAGGAGGCCATGGATAATAAATATAAGAAGATTACCACAGTCACGGTGCCTGGAAATATAAGTAATTGTCCATGGTTTTTTATGGCATCATTTAGTCCAAGGCCAGATGAGGAGAGTGAAATAGCTGCTGACTCAGTATTGGTACTGTGGCTCGTGGGAGATATGAGGTGTAGGAGTGCTCATTACTCATTCTCCTCCTTCTAAACCTCAGGCAACTCCCCTTAACATGCTGTGCAACAACCTCTCACAACTCCCCACTCTGGTTATTTGTATGTGGGAAAATTAACATGTACCCTACTGGTCCCTTGCAAAACACAGGTTTGGGCCTACTGTTTTACAGGACTTGCATAGCAAATGTTGTCTCAGGTTCCTGGTATTCAAAAATGGTCAAACTGAAAATTTTAAAACTGTTAGATGATTGAATTCTAGATGATGAAACTGATAGTTGAGTTGAATGTGTGGGATTGTTGAAGGTGTAGAGAGTGGAGTCTTGCACATCCACTGCTTTACCAGCTATTTCTAGCCATCAAGAATGGTGATAAATATTTCCTAATACTTATTTGCATCACTTGAACTTCAGTAGTGATACTTCTGTCTAGACTGAGTGTGTAGAATAATTTAAGACAATAACTTACTGTAGGTTATTGACCTAGAAACATCAGGGAATAAAATTCTGCCATTGACTTTTACACAGTCAATATTTGATCAGTATTTTGCATCATTTTTTATAAGCCACAATCAGTAAGGGTTTTACAAAATTGACAAGCTAATAAATACTTGCATTGTATTTTTCCTCCTTGTGGGAAAACCTTGTTCAAACCCTCACTAAATACTGATTTGTCTAAAAGTGACCAAAGCCAGCTTATAGATATTAGTCCATATTAGGCAGAAAAATACTTCCCCACATTATATATAAGTAAAAGAAACTAATGTTAGCTGTGATGATAAATCTGACATTTATATTGTCTACTGTGAAGAAGTGAGAGGTATTGTTTGGGAGAACCACTATCTGTCCTGAAGGCAAGTAAAAGGTACATGGTAAAAGCCCTGGCTTTATCTGCAGTTACCCTGTGGTAAGCAGGAGTAGTCAGTTTGGTCTATGTTGGCCCAGCTGTCATAGACACCTTTGTAAAGTCCATACTGCGCCTGCTTATCATGTATTTGTATTTTGTATGTGCCTAAGCCAAGGCTGAATTTGTGTTTTGACAAAGATGTGTAAATAAAACACTTGATTTGGACTTTAACCCCTTAAGGATGCAGCCATTTACAGCTTAAGGCTCAGCCCCATTTTTTTAATTCTGATTTGTGTCGCTTTATATGGTTAAAACTTTTGAACACTGTTACTTATAAAAGTGATTCTGAGATTGTTTTTTCCCCACATGTTGGGGTAAATGTTGGCTGATAAATTTTGCGTTTATTTTCCAAAAAAAAAAAAAAGATGAATTTTTTGAAAAATTTCCCTTTTTTGAAATTTGAAATCAATACATTTTCAGGCAGATAGATTTACCACCTAAATAAATTGCTGAATAACATTTCCCATATGTCTACTTTACATTTTCATAATTTTTGAAATGTCTGGATAATTTATTTTGATGTCGCGCGGCTTACAAATCGAATAGCGATTTTCTGTATTTTCAGAATTTACTTTTTTGCGGTTAAATACTGTTTTGAATGAAATTTTACATATTTAGCATCAAAATCCCCTACATAATCAACCCATTTTCAAATCTGCACCCCTCAAACTATCAGAAACAGCTTTTAGGAAGATCGTTAACCCCTTGAGATCTTCATAGTTATTAAATCAAAATGAAGGTGAAATTTAGAATGGTCAAATTGTGCTGGTTATATGTTCATTTAGCCCTAAAATTTACACATTTCCAAAAGATAAAAATAGAAAACCCACCATACAATTTGTTCTGCTATTGTACAGAGACCCCCCACATGTGGACTTTACTTGTTTTATGGGTGCACAGTGAGGCGCAGAAGGGAAGGAGCGCCCTGCAGCTGCCAGGATTTTAGTTTTCTCGTTGCCTCCCTTTTTAGGCTATAACATTTTCGCTTTTTCGTTATTGGGGCCATGTGATGGCATTTTTCTTGCGGGATGAGATGCTTTTTCCAGTGTTGCCATTTTGGGGTTGGTATCCCCTATTGTTGAAAATTTAGGAACTCGTTCTTGAGGGCAGGAGTAGAAAAGCATCAATTTTGTACTGGATTTTTGACTTTTTTTTTTTTTCGTGTTCACCTTTTAGCCTAATAATCATGTTATCTTTATTTTATGGGTCGATACGATTATTGCGATACCAGACTTGAATATATTTTCTTACATTTTACTAAATTTGTCAAATAAAACCGTAATGTGGGGAAAAATCGGTACATTTTTGCATTGCCGTCTTCCTAGTGGCATAACATTTTTACTTTTTGGGCTACGGAGCTGGTTGATGGCTATTTTTTGCGGGACATGTTGTACTTTGCACCCGTATAATTCTGGAGCACATATGTTTTTTTGATCACTTTTTATTGCATTTTTTGTAAGATTGAATTGGTAAAAATGATAATTTTTGCTGGGTTTTCAACAGTTTCTTTTAACGGCGTTCACCGTATGGGTTCAATAATTATTTACTTTTATTCTACGGGTTGTTTCGGATGCGGTGATACTATATATGTGGGGGTTTTGTTATGATTTAGACTTTTTTTTGGGTTATGTCTCTTTATATGTTATGGGGCTTATTGATTTATTACTTTATTTTTTATTTATTAACATTTTTTTTTACTTTTTCACTTTTTCCAGCATGGGACATGAACAACCAATCATCTGATTGCTTGTTCATGATAATACCCTGTAATACTGATGTATTGCAGGGTATTAGCAGTGTCAGCCTATGCACATGCATAGCCGGCACCCCTTTTTTTCCCGATAATGGTTCGGCTCTGGTCCAGAGCCGAGCTGGCATCAGCTCAGTGGTAGATATATCCACCATGGAGCACTAAGTCACTGCGCTCCGTGGGGGATATGACTGCCACGGAGCGCTAAGGGGTTAACTCTGCTTGTCCCTGCTTCCTGCACTACTTCAAGGCATCTACCAGAGCAATTCCCCACACAACATTAATAATTTTTAATCTAATTAAATCGATCGCCACATTTTATCCCTTTAAAACACTAGCACCCTCAGGTAGCATATAAAATTTTCTGAGTTCTCTCTTTTATCCTTAATGTGAAGGAATCTCCTCCGAAGGCATGTGAAAATGAGCAGAGCAGTTATATTTGCCTGAGATGAGTTAAAGAGAACCCGTCAGGCAAAATAACCCTCCTAAACTAAATATATTTTCATAAACTGCCATTAGAGAGCATTGCCTCTATCCCTTCATTGTCCCTCTACATGCCTGTAAACTTAAGCAATGAGGTCCTAAAACTGTATGCAAATGACCTGTGAAATGTCCAATGAGTCATTAGAATATTCAAGCTGTCCACCTTATTCATGAGTGGGAGGTACAGCCACACCCCCAGTGCTCGCCTGACAGCCTGTGTAATGATGTGAGGCTGTATAATGAGGTGATGGCTGCTCCATGTGCTTGCTGGTGGCCACGCCCCCTGCAGCCTGTGTGTGTATAGGAGAGTTACAACAGCTCCAGGCTGCAGCCATGTTATAGCAGAACATGTCAGGTTCTTGTGTAGCTGATGCCTGTGTCTCACACTTGTGTATTAGGAGGATGCAGCATGTCAGCAGATGCAGCACACACACTAGCAATGCTTTACTATACATTACACACAGACCTGAGCAGGGGGAGGAGAGGGGAGGGGTAACAGGAGTGACATCACTGCCCCTGACCATGTGACCAGCCTCATTTACATAATGAAGAAAAGATGATTTTATAATGATTAATATATGAATTTACTAGATAAAGGCTGGGATGGGATCCTTGTGAGCTCCTCCAACAGGTAGAGGCAACAGAAATAGTGACAGAGACCTGATGACAGGTGTCTTTTAAGTTTAAAAGTTTCAAGGTTATTGTCACTTCCAATGCCCCTATCTCCAGTTCAATAGTACCTAGAAGCATGAGTTCACGTTGTCATATTAAAGATTAGAATTTATCTTTCAGTTTACATCAGACTTGCAGTTAATTCATATTTGGAAATATGAGCTCCTGCTAAATACCCAGTTCAACCTTTTTTTTACTGCCTAAATGTCTTGTTCTGGAGCTCATAGAATCACAAGCATGGTGTGATCTGAAAAATATGATTCTGATCTTAAAAATGACACCAGCATGTTTCTAGGTAGTATAGAACCAAAGAAACAGGTGGCTGAAGGGATGCTCTTTCTGCAGCCTCTAAACCTGACTACTTTTATGACTTTTCTCTACTCATCTGCAAATGCTTTGGATCAGATTTTGTATAGCCAAATATGCAATATTATTCATAGTTTGATGGGGTTAATTTCATGGTCCTACTACAGGAATAAGAAAACACACTATTCTCAGCACAAAAAGGTACTCAATAAGGGGATAAAAACATGAATACAGAGATTTATCTATACTTATCTATATTTATCTTCATCAAGGACATATTGGTCCTGTGGAATTGGACTAAAGAGGAATGTGTGGGATATGTGCAGATTTTCATTTGAAATGAATTGAGCTTTTTGTTCACCTATGAGACAAATATAAACATTATTAATTTCCTGGATCGGTCAGTTGTCATCACTGCAGTAAGGGAGATTATCTCCAGGATGTTCAGAAAGCAGACCACAACAAATAACATCCTAAATAACATGGGACTGCTGGCACCCTACTCCTACGAAAAAGGGTATCTCAAAAGGTCAGTGTCTGCAGGCTTGCAGGAGCTGTTTGTCCACTGGTGACTACTTCAGAGCTACTAAAGAACTAAAGGACAGGCTACATAAAAGAGGTCACCCAAAATGAACCCTAAGGTATCCCTATCAACATCCTAAAAAATGAACTTCACCTATTTGTTCCTAAACTGAGACCGTTGACTGCATCCGATAGTGGTACATTGAAGTGTTAGTGTTAACTGCATACATATATTCCTACATTGCAATTATTATTTTCTTTTATTTGCAAGATAAATCTTGATATCTGACATGCTATTCTATTAGTCTGACAGTCTCGATCTAGCGTTTGTCAAAATCACTGTCCAGCCCGTAGACATAACCGTATAGTGGCTTGATATATACCCAACCAAGATTGGTTATGTCATGCCAGTTTATGGATTTAGATTTGGTTTATCAGTTAGGCAGCAATACAAATGTCTAATTTTAATGCAAGTTATCCAGGAAGATGAATACATGCAGATGAGCAATAGCAAGACAAACCTGCTGTTGAATAACTAGAACTTCTGATGAATCCCTACAATGCATTGGTAGTAAAATGCAACCCAATACAGCAGAGAGACCAACTGCAAAGTAGGGGGGAAAAAGTTGTCTTTGGTGGCAAACAGTGATGAGGGGACCCAGGTATTGTTGTAAAATCAATAAGGCACATTTCCCTGCACTGAATAAAATTCAGATTGTTGGCCTTCATCTCCCTAACACTGAATTATATTTATTGATATTGTATATATAATATTTCTTATTACAAGCAGTCCCCAGGTTACATACAAGATAGGTTCCATAGGTCTGTTCTTAAGTTCAATTTGTATGCAAGTCGAAACTGTATTTTTTACAATGGTAGATCCAGACAAAAATTTTTTTTTGCCACAGTGAGAAATGTAGTTACAACATTTTTTGCTGTAATTGAGCCAAGGATTATCAATAAAGCTTCATTACAGAAACCTTACAGCTGATCATCACAGTCTGGGACTATAGTAAAGCATTCAGAGAGCTTCACCAGAGGTCACAGTGGCAGAGGGGTCCGTCTTTAACTAGTGGTCGTCTGTAAGTCGAGTGTTCTTAAGTAGGGGACTGCCTGTATATTATATATCTTTTGATAGTGATACTTTTTAACAAAATTGATATAGAAACAGACATTAAAATAACCTGTTTATGAATACAGATTTCCCTCTGTGAAATGTTTTCTGACAAACAGCAAACGTCAACTCTTTTAATTAACAGACATAAAAATAAAAAGTATGACCCTTGAATCAATCTAAGTCTAATGAAGAAAGCAGATAAAGTACAGATTTGTGCTGACAAGGCTATGTCAATGAAACACCAAGAATTTATTATTTAAATAATTCTTTAACCCAATGACACCATTATGGTCATATTTAACTCAATCTTTTTAAACTGTGGTTACATATTACCAAAATGCTTATTTCCTTTATTACCCCATAAAGAAAAATGTACAAAGTGATCTATGACTTATTTACAACAAATGTATTGCTTTTTGACGTAAAATGAAATTCCAAGTCGGGTTCAATACACAGTCATAAAACCATATTGTGCCAACAAAGACATTAACAGGTAATCTAATTGATGGGAAAGTTAAACATCAATGATGAACATATAAAGAGTTCTTTCAATTGGTACAAATTAACTCTTGAAAAGAAGCACAGAATTACAGAGGCTTACACTGCTGTGCATGATAGTTACCTTATTCGTAGTTGAGATATTTTTTTGAAAAATAAAGTTCTTCAGAAAGGCTGTGTTAATATTAAAACCATAAAGTACATGTCTTTTATTTCTATGAACAAAAATTCAAATTTAATGTTGAACAAAAAATTACATTTATTGATATTCTGTAGTTTCCACTAATATATTCTATTTCCATGTACATCAATCTATGATTAAGGGTGACAGGCTGATCTTATCTCAGCTCCAGAGTATACACAGATCTGAAGAAGCACTCAACTTGAAGTGCAAAATGCGTAGTCTTCGTTGTGCACCATTTTTATCTTCTGAATAAATGGACACCATTTTGGGAATATTTTACATCAGCACCATTTCTAATATGTTCATTGTACACTCCTTGGGGAAGGTCAATGACCTACCCTAGGTTTATTTGTTGCTACATCAATTTATGGTACATTTGCCCATACTAGTATTTTAGGACATATCCTCATCTTCTGGAACCTCACCATAAATCTCTAAACCCTGAATGTCATGATGAATTTCTTGTGACCCCATTTCCTTTAGAATCTTTGGCACCATTCCTTCATGTTTAGAGAAAACACTTTCCATAACTGAGCCTTTGCAATAGCGCAATCGTAATGCAACTGTCATAGATTTTATCAAATGAATTCTTCACCCATGTCACAACTTCAATAAATGATCTTCTTATACTAATACATAGCATGAAAGGAGCTGCAGCAATGGCTGCCACAAGGTCTTGTTTTCAGGGGAGGCCTTATATTTGTAAGTTTAATAAAAATTGTGGTCTTATTTTGGGGAATGTCTTATTTTTAAGGAAACATATATACAATATCGCAAAGGACAAATGAAGCAGCACTGATACTGACACTAAAATACAAATTAAGGAAAATGTAGAACTCCAAGACTTACAAAAAAGAAGTTTTATATGTATAACAAAAAAGTAAGCAGCACATGCGACAATCGATAATAAGGTGCAGGGCCCCGGACCCAGACTTGGCCCATCCAATGAATAACAAAGAGAAAAATCACAGCACTCCAAGATTCCATCCAAAATTGTGTACTTTAATTCAAGTCACCACTGCAACGTTCGATTCCTGTGGTTTGGAGTCTTTCTGAAGCCTGAGAAAAAATCCAGACCTCAGGAGTCAGGAGTGATCACTTAAATAAACGTACACTGAAGTGCCAATAGCTTAGAAGAAGGACCGCCATCCTCTAAATTTAAACTGTCACTTCCATGCTCCTGCCATTATGACATTGTGGTACTGATGCGTAGTTACCTGACATAATCATCCATCCAAATGATGCAACTTCACTGCTGCCTTGGACATAGTAGTTACATCCAAGGGGTTAAAGGAAATCTACCATGAAAATCAAACATGATACACCAGTGACACTAACATAAAAATATATATTTTTAAATAATTAAATAATTTTATTTTGGAAAACTAACAATAACATGTATGTTATTGCCATGGCCACAATGACCGCTTAAATAAAAATAAAGTGTCATATAACTTATACAGAATCGGAAGGCATGAAGTCAGGACAGGTGGCACAGGATCAGAGTCAGGAACAAAGCAGGAGGTCAGGGCTAGCGGCAGAGGAACAAAGTCAGGAACAGAACAATGGGAAATCACTATAAGCACAGGAACAACAGGTGCAAAGTTTTCTCTGAGGCACGAGGCACAAAGAGCCGTCAGGGGACACAGGAAGGGGCCGGCCCTTTAAATCTTACAGAGATGGAGCAAACACAGCCTAGGAGGCGAGGACGCGTGCACTGGATCACGGGGACTGCTACTGGAGTGAGGGACGGTGAGTGAGGCTGCGGCCGAGCTCCAGCGTAACAGGGAGTCGCATAGGTGCGCCTGCACCCGTGACAGCATTACCCTCCCTTCGACCTCCCCCTCTTCTTGGCCTGCAGAAATCTCTGCAGAAGATCACATTCCAGAATGTTGTCTTTGGGTCCAAAGACCTCTCTTCCGGCCCTTCCAGTAGATGAGAAAGAACCGCTTCCCTCTGACCAACTTCATATCCAGGACCTCTTTGACCTCAAAGACCTTGGTAGAATCAGCCTCAGGAGCAGGAGGAAATACTTGCCGGGAGAAGTGATTCAGGATGACAAGCTTCAGAAGGGAGACATGGAAGAAGTTCGGGATGCGCATGGTGGGAGGAAGGCAAAGCCACATGATTAATGTACTTCAGTATCTCGAAAGGACCCAGGAAACAAGGACCGAGTCTGCTCCCAGATGTACTTAAGATCTTGAACCAACTCTTCCACAACAGGAACATCAGAAGGCAACGAGGAGAGGAAGAGGTGGGCATGGATATTGTCCATAAACAATGAAGAAGGGAGCAGAGCTGACATATTCAGAGTCCAAGGAATTGTAGGAGAATTTGGCGGACAAAGACAACAGGGTAGACCAGTCGTTCTGTTGAGAGGAAACAAAATTCTGCAGATAGCAGATCAGAGTCTGATTAACTCTCTCAACTTGTCCATTAGACTGCGTATGATACGCAGAGGAGAAATCCAGCTTTACTTGGAGTCAGCTACAGAGGGAACGACAGAACCGGGAAACAAACTGGACCCCCCAGTCCAAAACATTGTGCCAAGGGAGTCCACGAAGTCAGAATATGTGGAGGAAGAACAGGCTGAGGAATCAAATGGGACCAGAAGATGTCGGAAGGTCTGTAACAAGTCTATTGCTATGTGAGTCCACTGGGTGTCCATTTTGGGGGATCTGTATACCCCAAATAGCAGTTCTTTTTTGTTGCTAAAGTGAATAGGAAGAAATCAGTGTGAAATCCACATACTTTCTGTAGTGATTTATGCTGTAATCCCAGGGTGTCCATTTTGGGGCATTTGTATAACGCAAATTCCAATACTTTTTGTTGCTAAAGTTCAGGGCAAGATTTATATGTCAAATCCACGTACTTTATATAGTGATTTTCACTCCGATTACAGGGTGTGGGGCATCTTTATAACACAAATTCCAATACTTTTTGTTGCTAAAGTCGAGAGCAAAAAATAAGTGTCAAATCCACGTAGTTGATTAACCACTATGTCAGACAGAAAGATGGCAGGTGGAGAAGGCAGAGGTTGCAGCACAGTAAGGGGACATTGCAGCAGGGGTGACTCTGTAAGGCCAGAACTGCTGTTGTCATCTAGCGGAAGTGTGCTAATTAAGAACCCAAAGGTTGTTGATTGGTTGAATAGGTCTTCCTAAAATATAACATCTAACCACAGACAAGAGTCCGTGGGTTCATCAGATACAACAATTAGTCAGTGGCCCTCACCTTTCCTCCACCAGCCCTGTCTTGTTCTTTTGCCTCAGCCAGAGAGCTACTAGGTCGTCTGGGCTCAGCGTCACTATTGAGCGAGGACGAAGTGTTTGAGGACAGTCAGAAGCTGCTTGGGAGTGAAGAGATGGGGCAGACATCCTCATGCAGTGGTACAGGGGCAGAGCAAGGAAGAGTGTTGGCAGTAAAATCACCACTTCGGCGAGGAGCCGAGAGTGTGTATATGTAGAATCTGGGGGAAGAAAGTTAAGCAACTACACTTGTGCAGGGCAAATAGACAGTGTACATAGAGAGCTGGGAAGAGTCATAGTCCATGGGGGAGGAAGGGCGGCTGGAATGAGATTGGGGAATAAGGACAAAAGGAATACGGACAGGGAAAACCATATAAAGTGTATGTACACAAATGCCAGAAGCCTCACAAACAAATGGAGGAACTGGAACTCTTGATGTTGGAGCGGAAATATGATATAGTGGGAATCAGCGAGACATGGCTGGACAGTAGCTATGACTGGGCTGTTGCTATAGATGGTTATAGTCTTTTTAGTAAGGATCGTATAAATAAAAAAGGTGGAGGGGTTTGTTTATATGTGAATTCTTGCCTCAAGCCCGTCCTGCGAGATTACATCAGTAACGCAAATGTGCAGTCCCTATGGGTTGAGATAAGAGGAGGGAAAAAGAATAATAAAATATTACTAGGGCTTTGTTATAAGGCTCCAAATATAATGGAGGCAGCAGAGGAAATGCTCATAAGTGAAATGGATGCAACTTCAAAGCAAGGTGAAGTACTTATCATGGGGGACTTCAATTACCCAGATATTGACTGGGGGGCAGAAACCTGCAGGTCCTTCAAAGGCAGCAGGTTCTTGTCAACAAGGAAAGACAATTACCTGTCGCAACTAGTCCTGGAGCCAACAAGAGGGGGGTCACTGCTGGACCTTATCCTTACCAACAGACCTGATAGGGTTTCAAAACTACAGGTTGGGGGGAACCTGGGGAATAGTGATCATAATATCATTGATTTTGTATTACGCTTTACTAAGAGCGTTAGTGAAGGGGCAACCAACACTCTAAACTTCAGGAGGGCAAATTTTAAGCAACTAAGGGAAGACCTTAAAGGCATAGACTGGGATAATGTTCTCAAAGACAAAAGCCCCCCCCCAAAAATGGGACTTTTTCTCATATATTCTGAAAAAGTCCTGTGAGAAACACATACCTTATGGGAAAAAGCATAAAAGGAACAAGAAAAAGCCTATGTGGCTAACTAGTCTTGTAAGGTAAGCAATAAGCGAGAAAGATAAAGCGTTTAAAGTGCTAAAACGTGAAGGTAGCGATGAGGCATTACAGGATTATAGAGAGAAAAATAAATCCTGCAAAAAGCAGATGTAAAAAGGCCGCAAAAATAGAGACTGAGAGAAAAATTGCCAGGGAGAGCAAAAATAATCCCAAATTATTTTTCAAGTATATAAATGATAAGAATCTAAAAACAGAGAGTGTGGGTCCCCTTAGAAATAACATGGGGGTCATGAGATGAGGAAAGGGCCAATCTACTGAATGTCGCCTTCTCAACTGTCTTTACCCAGGAAAATCCCCTGGTGGAAGACACAATGAGGAATAATGTTAATTCTTTTTATAATGTCAACAGTTTAACCCAGGAAGAGGTACGGCGCCGCCTCGCAACCACTAAGATAGATAAACCACCTGGACCAGATGGCATACACCCCCGGGTTCTGCATGAATTATGTACGGTGATAGACAAACCGTTATTTTTAATATTTGAAGATTCACTGAGGACTGGTTATGTTCCACAGGAATGGCGCATAGCAAATGTGGTACCAATATACAAAAAAGGATCAAATAGCGATCCTGGAAACTACAGACCCGTGAGTCTAACTGCTGTGGTGGGGAAAATATTTGAGGGGTTTGTTAGAGATGGATCTGGGGGACGCTGTGGATGTTGTATATCTGGACTTTTCAAAGGCATTTGACACCGTGCCACATAAAAGGTTGGTATATAAAATGAGACTGCTGGGAATAGGAGAAAATCTGTGTATTTGGGTAAGTAATTGGCTTAGTGATAGAAAACAGAGGGTGGTCATTAATGGCACATTCTCAGATTGGGTTGATGTTACCAGTGGAGTGCCACAGGGGTCAGTATTGGGGCCACTTCTTTTTAATATTTTTATTAATGACCTTGTAGTGGGTTTACACAGTCAAGTTTCAATATTTGCAGATGATACTAAGCTGTGTAAAGTAATAAATACTGAGGTCGATAGTTTAGCATTACAGAGGGATTTGTGGAAGCTTGAGGGATGGGCAGAGAAATGGTTGATGAGGTTTAATGTAGATAAATGTAAAGTTATGCACTTGGGCCATGGAAACAAAAAGTATAATTATGTTCTAAACGGTCAATTACTTAGTAAAACTGAAGCTGAAAAGGACTTGGGGGTATTGGTGGATGGTAAACTTAATTTTAGTGACCAGAGACAGGCAGCTGCTGCTAAAGCAAATAAAATATTGTGTACAGTTTTGGGCACCAGTGTATAAAAAGGATATAGTAGAGCTGGAACGAGTGCAGAGGAGAGCAACCAGGATTATTAGGGAAATGGGGGAACTAGAATACACTGACAGATTAAAAAATTTGGGATTATTCAGTTTAGAAAAAAGACGACTGAGGGGAGACCTCATTACAATGTACAAATACCTGAACGGACAGTACAAGGATCTCTCCGAAGATCTTTTTATACCTCGGCCTGTGACCAGGACAAGGGGGCATCCTCTACGCCTAGAGGAGAGGCGATTTTACCATCACCATAGACAAACGTTCTTTACTGTAAGAGCAGTGAGACTGTGGAACTCTCTGCCGCAGGAGGTTGTTATGGCGGACTCTATGTACATGTTCAAGAGAGGCCTGGATGACTTTATGGAGAGAAAAAATATCACGGGTTATGGGGACAAAACATTAATTTAATTCTTAAAGGTTGGACTTGATGGACTTGCGTCTCCTTCCAGCCTTATATACTATGATACTATGATACTATGAAGCGCGGCCAGGGAGCTAACTTTGGCTCCACTGCCCTGCGCCAACACATGCAACGTCACCATCCAATGGCCTGGGAGAAACGTGGAACAGCAGAGCCTGGTGGCACACATGCAATTTCAGCCAGTCAAGGCTCCAGCACCGCTGGACATCATATCCCGGTCCAGATGCTCCTGCTCCTCACTACGCATTGTGCCAGCAGTCGTTGAAAGAGGCGATTACAAGGAGACAACTGCATGCATCCAGCCTAAGGTGCAGAAGCTGACCATGCTCTTGCCAAAGTTGTTGGTACTGCAGTCCCTCCCTTTCCAAGTCGTGGACTCTCCACCCCTGGCTAATGGCTTGTGCCGAACCGAGGTGGAGAGTTCCAAGCTGAAATTTTTTTCTCAAAAAGGCAGTGCCAGCCCTTCACCAATATAAACAACAGAAGGTGGCCCAGTCCTTGAGCTTATCAGTTTCTTCCAAGGTGCACGGCAGTGCGGACGTGTGTAGCTGTAATTACAGTCAGGGCCAGTACATGTCCTTTACAGCCCACTGGGTGAATGTGCTTCTCACCCAGCCACACCAACAACTTCCACAAGAGATGCCGCTTTCTCCTCCACATTGTCAAACGGCTCCTCCTGCACCAGTGTCCTCCTCCTTCTCCACCACCACCTCATCCTCCACAAGTGCCATCATACCACATGTGCAGGGCACAGAATTGTCACGCAGTTCTACACCTGGTTTGCCTGAGAGAACAAAGTCACACAGGGGAGGAACTGCTCAGCGTCATGCAACAAGAAATCAATGTGTGGCTTTCTCCACGACAATTAAAAATCGGAACCATGGGGACAGACAATGGGAGAAACATGGTGTCCATGCTGCACCAAGGATGGCGCATATGTTCAATCTGGTTGTCAACAGATTCCTCAAGTCTTCCACCCATCTGCAAGACATTCTAAAAATGGCCAGGAAACTGTGCATGCACTTCAGCCATTCTTACAAAGCCAAGAACACCCTCCTCGAGTTGTAGCGTCAGAACGGCCTACCCCAACATAATCTGATATGCTATGTTTCCACCCGTTGGAATTCCAGCCTCCATATGTTAGACCGCCTATATGAACAGAGAAAAGCCATTAATGATTTTTTGATGATGCAAGCGGAACGGAGTACTCCGTTGTGTAACTTTGATGTCAGCCCCTGGCAGCTCATGCTGTGACACCTGCCGTTTGCTCAGGCCCTTTGAAGAGGCCACATTATTTGTCAGTCGCCAGGACTGCGGGATGAATAATGTCATTCCATTGCTTCATGTCCTGGAACTCATGCTGCAAAATCTGCCTGGTCAGGGCACTGGAGAAGTGGAGACTACATCTCATGGCCACATAAGTCTGGTGGGGGCTGAACTATAAGAGGAGGAGGACATGGGAGCACAAGCAGAGTCTGGTGAAATCACTGGTTTTTCCACTCAGGTGACAAGAGAGAAGGAGCAGGAGCATCCGGAGGAGGTAGAAGACGAGGCAGATGAGCCAGAAGCACCGTGGAAGTATACAGTGGAGATTGAGACCGGGAATCCCACAGAGTCACTTGTGTAGATGGCCCGCAGTATGCTGCTTTGCCTAACTAGTGACAGCATAATAGTCAACATCCAGCATAGGGCTGACTTTTGGCTCTCCACCCTCTTGGGGCCTCGCTACCGGTCAAAAATGGCTTTTTCCAGCTGGGGAGTAGCAACTGGCATACTGTAGAGAAATACTGTTCACACAGTATACTGCTCACGTACTACTGCCACGACTGCTGTGGGGAGCTGGGGGGGTTGAAGCAGTAGCAGCTTCATCAGCAGCAGCTTAAGTATAGATTCCTTAATGAGCAACTACATTCACCGGCTTAGTGAGGAGGGTAGCCGCCACCAGCAGCACCAGGACATGGAGCAGACCCTACACCAGCAGGTGGTCACCTACTTGGACAGCACTTTACCACCTCAGGTAGAGGATCCCATGGACTACTGGACAGCCAAACTTGATGCGTGGCTGGATCTTGCGGAGCTTGCAGTAGAGAAGCTGTCCTGCACGGCCAGTAGTGTGGCATATAAGCAGATGTTCAGTGCGGCGGGGCCCATTATTACTCCAAGGAGAACCCGCTTGTCCACCCGTAATGTGGAGAGATTGACATGTGTCAAGATAAATCAGGCTTGGATCGGCAAGGATTTCAACTCACCAATGCATCACATTAGATCAGCCATGACGCCTCTCCCAAACGTTGAGAAATGAGTCTGGGTTCTAACTACCTGCCTAAGCCACTATTCTGAAGCTGCCACCCATCTGATGCCACACAACTGCTGCCAGTTGCTCCATCTGCCTCCTACCATCTTTACCAGGGACTGGAATTGTCTGCCACCGCCACACTATATCATTGTGCCACTCTGTGGGCTCCTGCTGCTGTTGCTGATGCCACCTCCACACTATATCATTGTGCCACTCTGTGGGCTCCTGCTGCTGCTGACGCCACCTCCACTCTATATCTTTGTGCAACTCTGTGGGCTCATGCTGCTACTGATGCCACACTATATCATTGTGCCACTCTGAGGGCTCCTGCTGCTGCTGACACCACCTCCACACTATATCATTGTGCCACTCAATGGGCTCCTGCTGCTGCTGACACCACCTCCACACTCTAGCATTGTGCCACTCTGTGGGCTCCTGGTGCTGCTGACGCCACCTCCTAACTATATCATTGTGTCACTCTGTGGGCTCCTGGAGCTGCTGCTGCTGATGCCACCTCCACACTATATCATTGTGCCACTCTGTGGGCTCCTACTGCTGCTGACTCCACCTTCACACTATATCAATGTGCCACTCTGTGGGCTCTTGCTGCTGTTGCTGATGCCACCTCCACACTATATCATTGTTTCACTCTGTGGGCTTCTGCTGCTGCTGACGCCACCTCCACACTATATCATTGTGCCACTCTGTAGGCTGCTGCTGCCAACACCTCCACACTATATCATCGTGCCACTCTGTGGGCACCTTTTGCTGCTGACCCTACCTCATCACTATATAATTGTGCCACTCTGTGGGCTCCTGCTGCTGCTGACACCGCCTCCACACTACATCATTGGGCCACTCTGTGGGCTCCTGCTGCTGCTGACGCCATCTCCACACTGTATCATTGTGCCACTCTGTGGGCTCCTGCTGCTGCTGACGCCACCTCCACACTACATCATTGTGTCACTCTGTGAGCTCCTGCTGCTACTGCTAATGCCACCTCCACTCTATATCATTGTGCTGCTCTGTGGGCTCCTGCTGCTGATGCCGCATCCACACTATATCATTGTGCCCCTCTGTGGGTCCTTTTGCTGCTGACCCAACCTCCACACTTTATCATAGTGCCACTCTGTGGGCTCCTGCTGCTGCTGCTGACCCCACCTCCACTCTATATCATTGTGCCACTCTGTGGGCTGCTGTTGCTGACAACACCTCCACACTACATCATTGTGCCACTCTGTGGGCTCCTGCTGCTGCTGACGCCACCTCCACTATAAATCATTGTGCCACTCTGTGGGCTCCTGCTGCTGCAGACACCATCTCCACGCTATATCATTGTGCCACTCTGTGGGTTGCTGCTGACGTCCCCTCCACACTACATCATTGTGCCACTCTGTGGGCTGCTGCTGACGCCCCCTCCACACTACATCATTGTGCCAATCTGTGGGCTCCTGCTGCTGCTGCCACCTCCACACTGTATCATTGTGCCACTCTGTGGGCTCCTGCTGACGCAACCTCCACACTATATCATTGTGCCACTCTGTGGGCTCCTGCTGCTGCTGACGCCACCTCCACTATAAATCATTGTGCCACTCTGTGGGCTCCTGCTGCTGCAGACACCATCTCCACGCTATATCATTGTGCCACTCTGTGGGTTGCTGCTGACGTCCCCTCCACACTACATCATTGTGCCACTCTGTGGGCTGCTGCTGACGCCCCCTCCACACTACATCATTGTGCCAATCTGTGGGCTCCTGATGCTGTTGCCACCTCCACACTGTATCATTGTGCCACTCTGTGGGCTCCTGCTGATGCCACCTCCACACTACATCATTGTGCCACTCTGTGGGCTCCTGCTGCTGAATTCATCTTCTCACTATATCATTGTGCCACTCTGAGGGCTCCTGCTGCTGCTGACGCCACCTCCACACTATATCATTTTGCTACTCTGTGGGCTTCTGCTGCTGCTGACACTACCTCCGCACTATATCATTGTGTCACTCTGTGGGCTCCTGCTGCTGCTGCCACCTCCACACTATATCATTGTGCCACTCCGTGGGCTCCTGCTGCTGCTGATGCTACCTCCACTCTATATCATTGTGGCACTCTATGGCCTACCATATTGCCGCCACCTCCACACCTCTGTTCTCAAGCATCTCAAGCTGTTTCTGCTGCTGCTGCTGCCACCTTTGCAGTTCATTTTTGGCAAAGACCTGATATTTTTAGGAAAACTAATGTGTTATGCATGTGGCGTCTCTAATCTTCAAATTTAAAAGGAAAATTTCAACTTCGATCTCATTTCAAACTTCATCATTGTGCCACAATGTGGCCCCCTCTGCTGTGGGCTCCTGCTGCTGCCGCCACCTCCAAGCTCTATCATTGTGCCACTCTATGGCCTACCATGTGTCCGCCACCTCTATAATTTGTCATTGTGCCACTCTACAGCCTACTCATGCTGCTGCCAACTGACCACTTTCTCCCTAGAACACCCTATGATTTTCATAATGCTGTTTTCACCCTCCATCGCTCTATGACGTTGCCACTATGTTTAGTTTCCCCCTTCATTTCATCTGTCAGAAGGAATGAAAAGCCTCAGGATTCATAGCTAAAAGCAGGAGTGGATACAGAACACAGAGAACATGCAAATATCTTATTTACTTGTCATCTCTGTTTTGGATCCACTACTGTTTGTTTTTGCCTTTAGCAATACTGATGATGGATTATTGACCGATTGAAAACGGACACTGACGGCCGAAATGAAGGGTAAAATGATCAGTGACGTCAATGCAGAATTACTGCCAACACCCTCTGCACTCTTTTAGGGGGGGGGGGGGGAGTTACATGTATCCGCGTTTAACAGTACAGGTTATGTTGTAATTAGAGATGAGCGAACATACTCGTCCGAGCTTGATGCTCGATCGAGCATTAGTGTACTCGTAACTGCTCGTTGCTCGGACGAGTATTTCACCCGCTCGAGAAAATGGCAGCTCCCGCCGTTTTGCTTTTTGGCGGCCAGAAACAGAGCCAATCACAAGCCAGGAGACTCTGCACTCCACCCAGCATGACGTGGTACCCTTACACGTAGATAGCAGTGGTTGGCTGGCCAGATCAGGTGACCCTGGGATAGACTAGCCGCTGCCCGCGCTGCTCGGATCATTCTCTGTCTGGATGCCGCTAGGGAGAGAGCTGCTGCTGGTCAGGGAAAGCGTTAGGGTGTTCTATTAGCTTACTGTTAGGCAGGAGTGATTCTAAAAGAACCCAACAGCCCTTCTTAGGGCTACAATAACGTTATAATTTTTATTTTTTTTTTATTTGCAGCTAGTACCATATTGTGAGGAATTAGCAGGGGGACTTGCTACCGTTGTGTTTAGCTCTTAGTGACACACATATCCACCTCAAACACCAAAGTGGGAAAATTTATTAGGGGTTTGAGTAGAATTAGGCACAGTCTGCCAGTTTCTTTTTATTTTACGTTTATTGTTTTAATAACTCAGTGTCATCTCATCTTGCATAGTAGTGTGCTGTAATACTTGGCTAGAAAATAGCCATAGGAGAATACAAACGGCTTAATTACGCCTACAGTAGCGTTATATATATTTGTTTTCTGGTTGATCTGCTGGTGGCTGTAGTTGTTGCAGTGCATCTACTAGTAAATTGTGAGCAATTTGGAGTCAGACTTGCGACCACTGTGTTTTAGTGACGCACATATCCATCGCAAAGACCGAAGTGGGAAAATTTATTAGGGCCCGGGGTTGTATTTCAATTAGGCACAGTCTGCCATTTCCTTTTTTATTTTACGTTTATTTTTTTCATAACTCAGCGTCATCTCATCTGGCATAGTAGTGTGCTGTAATACTTAGGTAGAAAATAGCCATAGGAGAATACAAACGGCTTAATTACGCCTACAGTAGCGTTATATATATTTGTTTTCTGGTTGATCTGCTGGTGGCTGTAGTTGTTGCAGTGCATCTACTAGCAAATTGTGAGCAATTTGGAGTCAGACTTGCGACCACTGTGTTTTGCGCTTAGTGACGCACATATCCATCGCAAAGACCGAAGTGGGAAAATTTATTAGGGGCCGGGGTTGTATTTCAATTAGGCACAGTCTGCCATTTCCTTTTTTATTTTACGTTTATTTTTTTCATAACTCAGCGTCATCTCATCTGGCATAGTAGTGTGCTGTAATACTTGGCTAGAAAATAGCCATAGGAGAATACAAACGACTTAATTACGCCTACAGTAGCGTTATATATATTTGATTTCTGGTTGATCTGCTGGTGGCTGTAGTTGTTGCAGTGCATCTACTAGCAAATTGTGAGCAATTTGGAGTCAGACTTGCGACCACTGTGTTTTGCGCTTAGTGACGCACATATCCATCGCAAAGACCGAAGTGGGAAAATTTATTAGGGCCCGGGGTTGTATTTCAATTAGGCACAGTCTGCCATTTCCTTTTTTATTTTACGTTTATTTTTTTCATAACTCAGCGTCATCTCATCTGGCATAGCAGTGTGCTTTCATACTTGGCTATAAAATAGCCATAGCAATAGGATAGCATCGTTTGGTTTTAAAAACTAAAAAACACAAAAAAAAACAAAAAAAAACAAAAAAAGTAAAAAAAAAAATTCAAGTTATGACTCTCATTTTCAAAATGTTTAACCCGAGGGCTAGGGGTAGAGGACGAGGGCGGGGACGTGGGCGTCCAAATACTGCAGGGGTCAGAGGCCGTGGTCCTGGGCGGGGTGAGACACCACCTGCTTATGAGGGAGCAGGGGAACGCCGCAGAGCTACACTCCCTAGGTTCATGTCTGAAGTTACTGGGAATCGTGGTAGAGCACTGTTGAGGCCAGAACAGTGCGAAGAGGTGATGTCGTGGATTGCCGACAATGCTTCGAGCAATTTGTCCACCAGTCAGTCTTCCACGCAGTCCACCCATGTCACCGAAATCGGCACTCCTCCAGCTCCTGCACCTCAGCCTCCTCCCCCCAGTCTGCCCCCTCCCAGCAAAATTTGCCATTTGAACCGGCATACTCTGAGGAACTGTTTTCTGGACCATTCCCACAGTCACAAACCACTTGTCCGGTTGCTGATGAGCAATTTTCCGATGCCCAGGTTTTCCACCAGTCGCAGTCTGTGGGTGATGATGACCTTGTTGACGTACTGGAAGAAGTGTTTAAAGAGGTGTCCGACGATGAGGAGAAACGGTTGTCAGACAGTGGGGAAGTTGTTGTCAGGGCAGGAAGTCCGAGGGGGGAGCAGACTGAGGGATCGGAGGATGATGAGGTGACAGACCCAAGCTGGGTTGAGAGGCCGGGTGAACACAGTGCTTCTGAGACGGAGGAGAGTCCTCGACCAGAACAGGTTGGAAGAGGCAGTGGTGGGGCCAGACGGAGAGGCAGGGCCAGAGCTGGTGCATCAGCGCCAAATGTGTCAACTAGTGAAGCTCCCGTGGCAAGGGCTCCTGCGGCGAGGGCTAGATTTTCAGAAGTCTGGAGGTTCTTTAAGGAAACACCGGATGACCGACGGACTGTGGTGTGCCACATTTGCCAAACCAGGATCAGCAGGGGTTCCACCACTACTAGCTTAACTACCACCAGTATGCGCAGGCATATGAATGCTAAACACCCCACTCAGTGGCAACAAGCGCGTTCACCTCCGGCCGTGCACACCACTGCTCCTTCCCCTGTGTCAGCTGATAGTCAGCCCCCTGCCCAGGACCCTGCCACAAAAACCCCATCGTCGCCTCCACGATCCTCCACAGCATCCACCAGCGTTCGGCTCTCCATACCCCAGACGCTGGAGCGGAAACGCAAATATAGTGCAACCCACCCGCACGCCCAAGCCCTTAATGTGCACATCTCCAGATTGCTAAGCCTGGAGATGCTGCCCTATAGGCTAGTAGAGACCGAGGCCTTTCGCAGCCTCATGGCGGCGGCCGCCCCTCGGTATTCGGTCCCCAGCCGCCACTACTTTTCCCGATGTGCCGTCCCAGCCCTGCACCAGCACGTGTCAGACAACATAATCCGTGCCCTGACCAACGCCGTTTCTGACAAGGTCCACCTGACCACGGACACGTGGACGAGTGCTGCCGGGCAGGGCCACTATATATCTCTGACGGCACATTGGGTTAACTTGGTGGAGGCTGGGACCGAGTGTGACCCTGCGGCTGGTCATATACTGCCGACGCCGAGGATTGCGGGGCCTACCTCGGTCCAGGTGTTTGAGGCCTACTATGCCTCCTCCTCCTCCCACCCCTCCTCCACCTCCTCCTCCGAACGACCATCCGTGGGCATGGCGCCATCAGTCGGTAGCTCTAGGCACAGCAGCAGTGCCGTCGCTAAGCGACAGCAGGCGGTGCTCAAACTGCTGAGCCTAGGCGATAAAAGGCACACCGCCCAAGAACTATTACAGGGCATCACGGCGCAGACTGATCTGTGGCTGGCACCGCTGAACCTGAAACCAGGCATGGTTGTGTGTGACAACGGCCGTAACCTGGTGGCGGCTCTGCAACTCAGCAGACTGACACATGTGCCATGCCTGGCCCATGTGTTAAATCTGATAGTTCAGCGTTTCCTCAAGACATACCCCAATCTGTCTGATTTGCTCACGAAGGTGCGCCGCATCTGTGCGCATTTCAGGAAGTCCAGCACAGATGCTGCCACTCTCAGGGCAGCGCAGCGCCGCCTCCAACTGCCCGCTCACCGACTGTTGTGCGACGTGCCCACGAGGTGGAATTCAACACTGACCATGTTATCCAGAGTTTACCAGCAGCGCCGAGCGATTGTAGACTGCCAGATGTCAACTTCCACCAGAACTGGTAGTCAGGTCACTCAGCTTCCTCAAGTCTACAATGAGGAGTGGACGTGGATGTCTGATATCTGTCAGGTGCTGAGTAACTTTGAGGAGTCAACACAGATGGTCAGTGGCGATGCCGCCATCATCAGCCTCACCATCCCGCTGCTTGGCCTGTTGAAAAACTCTCTGGTCAGCATGAAGTAGGAAGCTTTGCGCTCCTCACAAGAGACGGGGGAAGAAGATTCCCTTGTTGATAGCCAAAGCACCCTTAGGTCTGTTTCTCAGCGCATATCGGAGGAGGTGGAGGTGGAGGAGGATGAGGAGGAAGAGGAGGAGAATGTTGGCGAGACACAAGAGGGGACCATTGTTGAGTCCTTCACTGTTGAGAGTGTATGGGCAGAAGAAGAGGAATTGGAGGAGTTGGAGGAGGAGGAAATGGACAGTCAGGCCAGTGAGGGGAGCGAATTCTTACGCGTTGGTACTCTGGCGCATATGGCAGATTTCATGCTAGGCTGCCTATCCCGTGACCCTCGCGTTCAAAGAATTTATTCCAGCACCGATTACTGGGTGTTCACTCTCCTGGACCCACGGTACAAGCAAAATCTTTCCACTCTCATCCCTGGAGAGGAAAGGAGTGTGAGAATGCATGAATACCAGCAGGCCCTGGTGCACAAGCTGAAACAGTATTTCCCTTCTGACAGCGCTAGCGGCAGAGTGCGTAGTTCTGCGGGACAAGTAGCGAGGGAGAGTAGGCGAGCAGGCAGCTTGTCCAGCACTGGCAAGGGTACGCTTTACAAGGCTTTTGCCAGCTTTATGTCACCCCAGCAAGACACTGTCACCTGTCCCCAGTCTCGGCAGAGTAGGGCTGATCTTTACAGAAAGATGGTGAGGGAGTACGTAGCTGACCATACCATCGTCCTAAATGATCACACAGCTCCCTACAACTACTGGGTTTCAAAGCTGGACATGTGGCACGAACTGGCGCTGTACGCCTTGGAGGTTCTTGCCTGCCCTGCCGCTAGCGTCTTGTCCGAGCGGGTTTTCAGTGCAGCTGGTGGCATCATCACCGATAAGCGTACACGCCTGTCGACTGACAGCGCTGACAGGCTGACGCTTATCAAGATGAATAAAGCATGGATTTCTCCTAATTTCAAATCTCCAGCAGGTGAAGGAAGCTCAACCTGAATAATTTATCCACTCCTCCTCCTCCTCATTTTCCTCCTTCTCCTGCTCTTTGTACAGTAAAGCAGAGGAAACTGGCTATTTTTGACAGGGCCCACTGGCTCTACCTATAGTACTTTATGCATTTAATTTTTCTGGAGGGCCACCGACCCGGTCCTCTGTTTTAAACAATTTTTGGGAGTGCCACATACAGGCACTCAATCTATTCAATTTTTCTGGAGCTCCACCTACCTGCTCCTCTGGTTTGAAAAAATTTTTGGACTGCCACATACAGGCACTCAATCTATTCCATTTTTCTGGAGGGCCACCTACCTGCTCCTCTGGTTTAAAAACTTTTTTGGACTGCCACATACAGGCACTCAATCTATTCCATTTTTCTGGAGGGCCACCTACCTGCTCCTCTGGTTTAAAAACTTTTTTGGACTGCCACATACAGGCACTCAATCTATTCCATTTTTCTGGAGGGCCACCTACCTGCTCCTCTGGTTTAAAAACTTTTTTGGACTGCCACATACAGGCACTCAATCTATTCCATTTTTCTGGAGGGCCACCTACCTGCTCCTCTGGTTTAAAAACTTTTTGGACTGCCACATACAGGCACTCAATCTATTCCATTTTTCTGGAGGGCCACCTACCTGCTCCTCTGGTTTAAAAACTTTTTTGGACTGCCACATACAGGCACTCAATCTATTCCATTTTTCTGGAGGGCCACCTACCTGCTCCTCTGGTTTAAAAACTTTTTTGGACTGCCACATACAGGCACTCAATCTATTCCATTTTTCTGGAGGGCCACCTACCTGCTCCTCTGGTTTGAAAAATTTTTTGGACTGCCACATACAGGCACTATCCAAATTGAATTGTCTCCATAGCAGCCTCCACACGTTGTCTCCATTGCTACCTCCAAAAGTCGTCCATATAGCTGCCTCCATACATCGTCCCTTTATCAAACGAGGTTTGTCAGGCCGAAATTTGGGTTGTTTTCATGGATTCCACATCAAAGTTGTTAACTTTGTCGCCACCCTGCTGTGTTATCCACAAAATACACTGGCAAACTTTTACCATTTACGGATATTATTTCAGCGCTTCTTGCGCATCTGTTTACATTCCCCTCACCCGCCATATCCTAAACTTATAAGAACGCTACTACACTTGATCTTATACAAAAGGTTCTTAGAAGTGCTGTTTGGGGAGTAGCCTAGAGACAGGGGCTTGGATTGGCGAAAGCTCGCCTGGCAGCGGAGCGGCAGCTCCATGCCAAGAACCAACTAACATAGTTTTAACTGCAGCACCTTTAATCTACTACTAGTTCACTGCCTCCATACATGCCCGCCTTATCAAACGTGCTGTGTCAGGCAGAATTTTGGGTTGTTTTCATGGCTTCCACAACAAACTTGTTAACTTTGTCGCCACCCTGCTGTGTAATCCACAAAATATACTGGCAAACTTTTACCATTTACGGATATTATTTCAGCGCTTCTTGCGCATCTGTTTACATTCCCCTCACCCGCCATATCCTAAACTTATAAGAACGCTACTACACTTGATCTTATACAAAAGGTTCTTAGAAGTGCTGTTTGGGGAGTAGCCTAGAGACAGGGGCTTGGATTGGCGAAAGCTCGCCTGGCAGCGGAGCGGCAGCTCCATGCCAAGAACCAACTAACATAGTTTTAACTGCAGCACCTTTAATCTACTACTAGTTCACTGCCTCCATACATGCCCGCCTTATCAAACGTGCTGTGTCAGGCAGAATTTTGGGTTGTTTTCATGGCTTCCACAACAAACTTGTTAACTTTGTCGCCACCCTGCTGTGTAATCCACAAAATATACTGGCAAACTTTTACCATTTACGGATATTATTTCAGCGCTTCTTGCGCATCTGTTTACATTCCCCTCACCCGCCATATCCTAAACTTATAAGAACGCTACTACACTTGATCTTATACAAAAGGTTCTTAGAAGTGCTGTTTGGGGAGTAGCCTAGAGACAGGGGCTTGGATTGGCGAAAGCTCGCCTGGCAGCGGAGCGGCAGCTCCATGCCAAGAACCAACTAACATAGTTTTAACTGCAGCACCTTTAATCTACTACTAGTTCACTGCCTCCATACATGCCCGCCTTATCAAACGTGCTGTGTCAGGCAGAATTTTGGGTTGTTTTCATGGCTTCCACAACAAACTTGTTAACTTTGTCGCCACCCTGCTGTGTAATCCACAAAATATACTGGCAAACTTTTACCATTTACGGATATTATTTCAGCGCTTCTTGCGCATCTGTTTACATCCCCCTCACCCGCCATATCCCAAACTTATAAGAACGCTACTACACTTAACTTGGTGCAGGCTGGGACTGAGTCTGACCCTGGGGCTGGTCATATACTGCCGACGCAGAGGATTGCGGGGCCTACCTCGGTCCAGGTCTCAAAGGCCTACTATACCTCCAAATCCTCCCACCCCTCCTCCACCTCCTCCTCCTCCGAATTACCATCCGTGGGCATGGCGCCATCAGTCGGTAGCTCTAGGCACAGCAGCAGTGCCGTCGCTAAGCGACAGCAGGCGGTGCTCAAACTGCTGAGCCTAGGTGATAAAAGGCACACCGCCCAAGAGCTATTGCAGGGCATTCCACATCAAACTTGTTAACTTTGTCGCCACCCTGCTGTGTAAGCCACAAAATATACTGGAAAACTTTTTTCATTTACGGATATTATTTCAGCGCTTCTTGCGCAGATGTTTACATTCCCCTCACCCGCCATATCCCAAACTTATAAGAACGCTACTACACTTGATCTTATCCGAAAGGTTCTTAGAAGTGCTGTTTGGGGAGTATCCTAGAGACAGGGGCTTGGATTGGCGAAAGCTCGCCTGGCAGCGGAGCGCCAGCTCCATGCCAAGAAACAACTAACATAGTTTTAACTGCAGCACCTTTAATCTACTACTAGTTCACTGCCTCCATACATCGTCCCCTTATCAAACGAGCTGTGTCAGGCAGAATTTTGGATTGTTTTCATGGCTTCCATGTTAACTTTGTCGCCACCCTGCTGTGTAATCCACAAAATATACTGGCAAACTTTTATCATGTACCGATATTATTTGAGCGCTTCTTGCTCACCTCCTTTGGTTCCTCTCTGCTACCCATTGGTTTGAAGCCTGAGTCCATTTAGGGTATGTCGCCATGCCACTCTCTAGCCTTCCGCTGCTGCCGCTGCCTCTGCATGCCGTCCCCTATAGTGTCAGGGTCAATTATTGGATGTTTTAGATGCTATCTAGCTTCATTCTGTCACTCTGTCATGGCCATGCTGTTGCCCATAATTTTGGCATAATGGTGCATTTAAGCAGCCTCAGAGGCATCCATGCATGCTGTCCCTGCTGTTTCCTGTCCATTTCCGTGGTGTTTCCATCCTTTTCTGAGGTTCCCAGGTGTTTGGCCAAGCTTCCCTGTGCAGAGCCTTGGTCCCCTTGAAAAATGCTCGAGTCTCCCATTGACTTCAATGGGGCTCGTTACTCGAAACGAGCACTCGAGCATCGGGAAAAGTTCGTCTCGAATAACGAGTACCCGAGCATTTTAGTGCTCGCTCATCTCTAGTTGTAATCTATGGAATCATCTGATGTCAGTGTAAAAAGAGTGCACCCTTTGATGTTATAGTGGGATCTTGGTCCTCAGCTCAGTCCTTTCGAGCTGGCACAGACGTAACCATGTCAGGCTGCGTTCCCGCTTCACTTATTTGGTGAAGTGGCCTCTGTAAGAGCACATGGATTTGAAGAGTGAAGCGATTTTAGGAGCGGCGGCTGTCATGTGCGTGTCATACTAAAACACAACATTTTTTGAAGACCAAACCACGCTCCCTATGCATATTTAAGCATGCCACAATGTTCTACAACACCCTACAGGCTTTCTGCAGCCAGAAAATACCTGTTTTTTTAACTTGATTCGTCATGATTCCATTCGGGTCGAATCAAATTTTTGAAAAAAAAATTGGCGAATCGGGACAAACTGATTTTTAACAAATTTGCCCATCTCTGAGCTGAGGTATTGACCAGATCCTTCCTGTTCCAGAGGGAGTGGCTCATGCCAGGGCTTTCCTGGAGAGAAGACTGATTATGAAAGCCACCTTAAACCGTTCCCTGGTGATCTGCATCAATTCAATGTGCCAGGAGCACTGAGTGATGAATCCCATGTTAACTTTGCGTCTCCTTGGAGGGCATGGATAGTCACAGTCTGGGTTCAGCAGTAGACAGTGTAGTCGGAGGTGCCGCAAGTACTGGTCGCTGCTGTTGGGTAGCCAACAATTGCTGCAAGATGGTAGTGAGCTGACCAAGTTGCTGGCCCTCCCGGCAATCTGTTGGGACTACTGGGCCATGGTGGTGGTGAGATCAGCCAGTTCAAGTTACGAAACCTTGGCAAATCCATGGCCAGATCTTTCTGTCAGGATCACGGGTAGTGGACCCACTCTACCACTGCAAGCGATGACAGAAGCCGACACCTGCGAGTGGAGTCTAGGTGGCACCTGGTTTTCACCAGAGCCCACCGCAAAGCGGATTGGACCACCAGGTCGCTCCACGGCCACGACTTTGCTCACAGTGGGGGCCAAGGCGAAGTACAGAATCGAAAGGCAGAGATAGAGTTGTGGTCAGGTAGGAAGTCAGGACGGGCACACAGGTTTGAAGTCAGGAACAAGGCAGGAGGTCAGGGCTGGCAGCAGAGGAAAGAAGTCAGGAACGGGAATCAAGGTCACAATGGGAAATCACTATAAACACAGGAACAACAGGTGGAAAGCTTTCTCAGAGACACAGGAAACAAACATCCGACAGGGAACAAAGGAAGTGGTCGGCAAATTATCGGGGCATGTGGCCGGAAAATCACCAATCATCGGTGCACTGACCTTTTAAATCTTACAGAGCTGGCGCACAAGCGCCCTAGGAGGTGTGGGCTGGCGCGCGCGCCCAAGCACAGGGACTGCCGCTGGAGCAAGGGAAGATGAATGAGTCTTCGGCCGAGCTCCAGCAGGACAGGGAGGTACACACAGGTGCCTGCTACCTGGGACATGGGGCGGCGCTGTCATCTTCGTTCTGATCGTTGCTCCATAGGACGTCATCAGTTGCGTCAAGGATCCCAGTGGCTCATTGTAATGAATACTATGTAAAATTAACATATACTGCAATACAGTAGTATTGCAGTATATGGTTGGAATGATTAGAGCATCTAGTACCCTAGAGGGTGTAAAAAATAGTAAAAAAAAAAAGTTTAAAAAACAATAAAAAACTAAAATTTCTAATCACCCTAGAACTGATGTAATACATAATAAACAGTAAAAATCACAAACATGTTAGGTATTGCCACATCTCAAAATGCCTGATCAAAATATAAAAACAGTAATTGCCGGCGGTGAACCTCATAACGGAAAATAGCACCCAAATGTCCAAATAGCTACTTATACACGATTTTCACATAAAAAGTGATCAAAAGGGCGAAAATCTATGTCTTTGGGGTTCCAAATTGAGAGCCACGTGACGAATGAAGGAAATTAACAGATCTTCTTAATGCTAAAGCAGCCAAAAGCTACCATAACGGCTATTAATTCTTTTTTAACCCCTTAAGAACGCAGCCATTTTACAGATTAAGGCACAGTCCCATTTTTTGGATTCTGACATGCATTGCCTTATATGGTTATAACTTATGAACTCTGTTTCTTATCAAAGCGATTCTTAGATTATTTTTTCTCCACATGTTGTACTTCATTTTAGTGGTAAATGTTGGCTGATAAGTTTTGTGTTTATTTACAAAGATAAAAAATGATGATTTTTTTTTAAATTTGTCATTTTTGAAATTTGAAATTATTGCGTTTTCAGGCAGATAGATTTACCACCTAAAAAGTTGCTGAATAACATTTCCCATATGTCTACTTTACTTATTCATCATTTTTGAAATGTCTGGATAATTTATTTTGATGTCACACGGCTTACAAATAGAATATCGATTTTACGTATTTTTAGAATTTACTATTTTGGGGATAAATACTGTTTTGAATTAAATTTGAAATACTTAGCATTAAAACCACCCTAAATGATCAACCCATTTTCAAATCTACCCCATCAACTATGAGGAACAGCGTTTAGGCAGATTGTTAACCCCTTGAGATCTTCATAGTAATTGAATCAAAATGGAGGTGAAATTTAGAATGGTCAAATTTTGTCAGTTATACGTTCATTTAGCCCCAAAATTTACACTTTTCCAAAAGATAAAAAGAAAAATCCCACCATACAATTTGTAATGCAATTGTGGTACAGAGACCCACCACATGTGGCTGTGACTTGTTTAATGGGCACACGGAGAAGCGCAGAATGGAAGTAGGGACCTGCAGTTGTCAGGATCTTAGTTTCCTGATTGGCCCATTTTGCAGGCTATAAAATTTTTGCTTTTTTGTTATTGGGGCCATGTGATGGCATTTTTTTTTCGGGACGAGATGTAGAAAAGCATAAATTCTATACTGGATTTTTTACTTTTTTTCTTTTTTGTGTTCACCATATAGCCTAATAATTATGTTATTATCTGAACATTTTTTCTTATGTTTTACTAAATTTGCCAAATAAAACCCTAATGTGGGGAAAAATCTATCATTTTTGTATCGCCTTCTTCCAAGTGGCATAACATTTTTACTTTTTTGGCTACAGAACTGGTTGATGGCTTGTTTTTTGCGGAACATGTTGTACTTTGCAACAGTATCATTAAGGAGTATGTTTTGTTTATCACTTTTTATTGCATTTTTTGTCGAATTCAATAGGTAAAAATCATAATTTTTGGCTGGTTTTTAAAGATATTTTTTTACGGCGTTCATCGTACGGGTTAAAAAATTATTTACTTTTATTCTACGGATTGTTACGGACGTGGTGATACTATATATGTGGGGTTTGTGTTATGATTTAGACTTTTTTTAGGATTATATTTCTTTTTAGATGTTATGGGGCCTATGGACATTTTTATTGATTTATTACTTTATTTTTTATTGGAAATTTTTTTTTACTTTTTTACTATTTTCACCATGGGACATGAACAAGCAATCATTTGACAACATGGTACAGAACCCCAAAAGTACTCCATCACATGGGCCTAGTACCTCAAAGATAAATGTTTGAGATGCAGTGCCCGGAATGGCTCACATGTGCATATATTTTTGTCCTGCCCAGGAATCTAAAAATTCAGATGAGCCCCTTCAGAGGAGTTTAGCCAGGCTGCCAAGTTGCTAATTCCCCACTATTGGCTGAGCAAGACCCCTCCTACAATCCCAGAATGGCTTAACAAGGTTGATCAAATGCGCAGGTTGGAAGAACTGGCTAGTTGTTCAGATAGGAAACATGATGCGTTCATTAAACTGTGGGCTCCCTGGTATAGATATAGGAAACAGGCCACAGTATTATATCTTTGAAATCTCACTCTTTCTTCACTGCTTATCCAATTCACCCAAGATATTATCTGTACCTAATATTAATGTTCGACCCTTATCTCGTTAAAGCACATATATGGCCATCATTTACATCGTGAGCAACTATTGGAAAATCTGTCATAAAAGCACTCCAAATAGAGTTACATCTGTAACCCCCTTTTCTCTTCCCCCTCTCCTGTATTCTGTTCATAGCCCCCCTCCATCACCCTATCCATTTCTAGTTAGAATAATAATAAGCTCTCCTCGATGACCTTCCTCATTACTATATCACAATATATATTTACAATACCGGATATACACTTACCGGCCACTTTATTAAGTACACCTGTCCAACTGCTCATTAACACTTAATTTCTAATCAGCCAATCACATGGCGGCAACTTAGTGCATTTAGGCATCTAGACATGGTCAAGACAATCTCCTGCAGTTCAAACCGAGCATCAGTATGGGGAAGAAAGGTGATTTGAGTGCCTTTGAACATGGCATGGTTGTTGGTGCCAGAAGGGCTGGTCTGAGTATTTCAGAAACTGCTGATCTACTGGGATTTTCACCCACAACCATCTCTAGGGTTTACCGAGAATGGTCCGAAAAAGAAAAAACATCCAGTGAGCGGCAGTTTTGTGGGCGGAAATGCCTTGTTGATGCCAGAGGTCAGAGGAGAATGGGCAGACTGGTTCGAGCTGATAGAAAGGCAACAGTGACTCAAATAGCCACCCGTTACAACCAAGGTAGACAGAAGAGCATCTCTGAACGCACAGTACGTCGAACTTTGAGGCAGATGGGCTACAGCAGCAGAAGACCACACACCGGGTGCCACTCCTTTCAGCTAAGAACAGGAAACTGAGGCTACAATTTGCACAAGCTCATCGAAATTGGACAGTAGAAGATTGGAAAAACGTTGCCTGGTCTGATGAGTCTCGATTTCTGCTGCGACATTCGGATGGTAGGGTCAGAATTTGGCATCAACAACATGAAAGCATGGATCGATCCTGCCTTGTATCAACGGTTCAGGCTGGTGGTGGTGTCATGGTGTGGGGAATATTTTCTTGGCACTCTTTGGGCCCCTTGGTACCAATTGAGCATCGTTGCAACGCCACAGCCTACCTGAGTATTGTTGCTGACCATGTCCATGACCACAATGTACCCAACAACTGATGGCTACTTTCAGCAGGATAATGCGCCATGTCATAAAGCTGGAATCATCTCAGACTGGTTTCTTAAACATGACAATGAGTTCACTGTACTCAAATGGCCTCCACAGCCACCAGATCTCAATCCAATAGAGCATCTTTGGGATGTGGTGGAACGGGAGATTCGTATCATGGATGTGCAGCCGACAAATCTGCGGCAACTGTGTGATGCCATCATGTCAATATGGACCAAAATCTCTGAGGAATGCTTCCAGCATCTTGTTGAATCTATGCCACGAAGAATTGAGGAAGTTCTGAAGGCAAAAGGGGGTCCAACCCGTTACTAGCATGGTGTACCTAATAAAGTGGCCGGTGAGTGTATATATATATATATATATATATATATTCCCTTACAATCCCCCTATTGTGGAGAACACGACAATACAATTTGAGTGAAGTGTTTTGCTGAACTGTATTGAACCTATTTAGTCCGAAATGTGTCATCCTGACCCTTGTAGGACTGCTTTAATACTTCCCAGATTTTAAGAAAAGGGCATTTTCTTTTTGAGCGTATACAGCACTACCTTTGAAGAACATGATTGAATAAGTATAAGTGGACAGAAAGTCTGGATTTTTACTAAGGCAAGTCTGCAGACTTGAGTAGGAAGTGATGTATCTGACCTAAGATCAAATTGTAGGAAGGGGCATTGCCTCCCATGTCTCCTATACCTGACAGTTAATTCCTTCTACTATCATATCACATATAGAGCTGAAAAGGCAATTACTCACCATAGTGTGGGGATATCCTACCTGACCCTACGGTCCCTGCACAATATTATGGCATGTACACTCAAAATATTTTGTCAGCCATCTATCCACCAAACACACGTATTCCCATAACCATTAAAATCAAAATATAAAGATTACAATGACTGTTGTCATCAACTCCTTTTCACCAGCCTTCAAAAAGCTCTGCCTTGCTCTGTTGTATTTGCATGGCCAGTCATCTCATTTTCTTGTAAGATAAGAAATAGTCCAATATACATAATAGAGCCAGGATGAGACAAACTATTACTGAATGAATCAGCAGATTGAAGAACTGTTGCTGTGGGTTGTATCCAAATAGACTCTCCCACCTGGACACTGCAGAGTCTATTTTCCAAGGAATTGACTATCCATATCAACTTGTCAGAGGCTTTGGCTTTCATTTGGACAGATATCCAAACTCTTTACAGGGGTAATCAATGCTTTCCTTGTGGCGGTTAGTTCCATGATGTCATCAAGCTCGGACAAGTATACTCGCTCATCTCTAATCATAACTTGTCTGCTTAGAGATTACCCTTCCACACCCACTGACCTAGGTAGTTATAGGAGCTAAAACAGCTATAAAACTGAGTAAAAATGTAAAGGAAAGGGTTAAAATGATCTTTATTGTGTGGGAAAACCCCTTTAATTTCAATAGTGTTAAAAAAAAACATACTTACTCGTTGTTTCCTCTGGGGAGTGGTGGGGGAATCAGATTTGTTATGTAAAAACTAGATTCAGTGTAACCCAGGAACATGATGAAGATAGTAGTTTTCTGTTCTCTTCGGGGTATGTGATTGCATTAAAGGACATCTACCATAAAGATCAAGGTTTGTAAACCAAGCACACTTACATGCTGGTGTGTGCCCCTCTGGCAGGATCTGCTCTTTTAGCTTCTTATGCCTGTTTTTTAAGAAAAAAAAGGCTTTTAAAATTATGCAAAAGACCCTGAGGGGCTCTAGACTCCTAAGATGTTAATAGGGCCTACAGCCCTTCAGACTCATTTGCATAATTTTTTAAGACTTTTTTTTCCCTCAGTAGCAGCCTCTACTTCTCTGTATCCTCTTTGTAATGGTACCTGGGCATGCTAACCAGTATTTCTGGGTTACACCTCCAAATAACACACCCCTTTCAGTAAAATAAAGGAGATACCAAATGTATATAGCTATATAGCCGTAGCTGCTCCTATGGGGCCCGGCGGTGAGGAGGAGGCAGTGTTGTTTATTAACTTTATGATTTCCTTCAATCTGTCCCTGCCCTCTGCCCAATGATTAGCAGGCCTGGAAGAGCATCAAACCCCTCCACTCCCCAACCAGCTCCTCCCACCCACCCCCCACATTGTAGAGGAGAGGGATAATTCATCTTATGCTGCCCGGGCACTCCTACATGTCCCATCACCCCCCCACCCCCATAGAGTGGAGGAGGGCGCATGGTTTGTCTCTGCCCCAGTGATGTGCCCCTCCCCACCTTGTTTGCCCGCCCTCTAGTCATATGAACCGATCCAGCGCCTCAACATCTATGACAACAAGTGGAGCATGGTATAGATGAAGAGTTCCAAGTCTGGTAAGTATATATATATATATATATATATATATATATGTATGTTAATGCTGTGTGTCTGAGTATATGCTGTATGTGTGTGTATATGATGTATGGTGTGTATATATTATATATTATACACACCTGTATGATGTCTATTTACTGTATGTATGTGATGATGTGTCAGGCTAGCGGGTGTGGATCCTCTGGACCACTGCAGACGATGACACAAGCCACTACCTGGGACAGGAGTGGTACCCGGTTTTCACCAGAGCCCGCCGCAAGGCGGGTTAGACAAGCTGTGGCATGGTACCACCAGGTCGTTCCTCAGGCGGGACTTGTCTGCAGTGGCGGCCAAGGTCGAGATACAGGAACGGCAGTCAATCTCGAGGTCAAAGTCAGGCACAGGGTCAGGGCAGGCGGCAGAGATGCAAAGTCCGATCCGGGGTCAGCAACAGGAGGTAACAGATGGGTACGGGAACACAGCACACAGAACAGCAGCACAGAGGAACACGGGTACACAGGAACACGGAGGAGCTCAGGTAACACAGGAACACGGAGGGACTCAGGAACGCTAGAGACACAGGAGGCACAGGAACGCAGAAGACACAGGAGGAACAGGAACACAGGAGACACAGGAACGCAGGAAAATCATAGGAAACACTGGTACGCAGATAACTCACAAAAGAGCTTTCTCTCAGGCTGTTAGGCACAAAGATCCGGCAAGGCAGTAATGAGGGTGTTGGATTTTTAAAGGGGAAGTGATCAGCCAGTGCACCAATTAGCAGTGCGCTGGCCCTTTCAATTTCCTGAGGGTACCGCGCGTGTGCCCTAGGAGACGGGGACGCGTGCGGCCGGAACTCAGCTGCAAGTCAGAAACATGGAGAGGAGAGGTGTGCTGCACTGGCGCGCGCCTGCGAACCCCAGGGAGCACGGGTGAGCCCGCGGCCCAAGAAATGGGTCGCGGGATCACCCGTGACAGTACCCCCTTTAGGCCTCCCCCTCCTCTTGGGCTGTAGAAATCGCTGTAGAAGATCATGGTCCAGATTGTTCTTTTCAGGCTCCCAAGATCTCTCCTCCGGCCTGAACCCCTTCCAGTCCACCAAGAAGAACTTCTTACCCTTTACCGTCTTCATGTTGAGAATCTCCTTTACCTCATAAATGTCTGAGGAGTCAACCACCGGAGCAGGAGGAGATATTTGCCGGGAGAAGCAGTTCAGAATAACAGGCTTGAGTAGGGAGACATGGAAGGAGGATGCGCATGGTGGAAGGAAGGCGCAGCTTGTAGGACACCGGATTTATGCAAGATAGAACCTCGAAGGGACCCAAGAATCGTGGACCAAGCTTGTATCCAGGGATCTTCAACCGGCTGTATCTAGCAGACAACCAGACCTTGTCCCCAGGAGAAAAAACAGGAGATGGCCTGCGTTTTTTATCCGCTTGTAGCTTGGTACGGGCGAGAAGCCTGCAACAATGAAAGGCGAGTCTGATCCCAAATGGTCTTAAGATCTCGTACCAACTCATCATATTTAAAGGGGAAGTGATCAGCCAGTGCACCAATTAGCGGTACGCTGGTCCTTTAAATTTCCTGAAGGTACCGTGCGCGCCCTATGAGACGGGGACGGGCGCGGCCGGAACTCAGCTGCAAGTCAGGAACCGGGAGAGGTGAGCTGCGCTGGCGCCGCCCCGGGGAGCACGGGTGAGTCCGCGACCCGAGATATGGGTCGCGGGAACACCCGTGACATGATGTTTGGTATGTGCGTGTATATGATGGGTGGTATGTATATACTGTATGTATGATGTCTATATACTGTAGCTATGTGTGTTCTATTTATTTGTATATGCAGTATGTCTTTATATGGTGTGTTTATATTGTATGTGTGTTTATATGGAGTGTTTATACTATATGTATATTATGTGTTTATAATCTACATGTACTACACAGAATGTGTGTAATTGATGTGTAAATTCTATGGGGGGGAATTTATTAATGCTTCTGGGATAGTTTTCTGAAGTAGAAAATTACGTTTATTATGCGACTACAGCAACTCCACACCATGTGGCTGTTGAGGGGCTATGCCCTATTGTTGAAAATTTATTAACTTTTTTTTTAGGTCTGGAGTAGAAAAGTATCAATTCTGTTCTAGATTTTTTACTTTTCTTTGTGTTCACTGTGTAGCCTAATAATCATGTTATCTATATTCTGTGGGTTTTTAACAGTTTTTTTTTATGGTGTTTGTCACGAACCCCAATCACCGGGGTTCACACATGGGGATACCTACTCTATGGAGTCCCAGAATCCACTGCCACCACCCATAAGTTACTTAAGCAAAGAAGGCCGTAGGTACCTCTACCATACAGACAATTCACACTGATGATTTAAATGGCACATGCACTCACTGCTTATACTATATAGACTATGCTAAAAATGACCTCTGGTAATGTAATTCCCTTTGGAGACTCAGATTCTTTAAAGCTACAAGCAGAGACTTATTAAAGGAACAATTTAATATACATACAAAAAATTACAGTACACTCAAAGAATAAAATTGTCAGATAAAATGAAAAGGTTAAAAAGCAATACATATAGAATACTTACAAACAGTAAGGAAACAAAAAACTCTTGCTATTGAAATAGGAAGAAATTCTTTGGCCCGAGGACTGGGCATAGACAATGATCCAGTCTTATAGTGTGATAGAATACTCAAAACTGAACCAAAGCCATGTGGCTGCTTCACTAATTTAAACACAGGGGATTTTTGACCCCCACCCCTGGTTGTGATGTCACTGTGAGGAGGAGTTTTTATATCCCCTCCCTTCAGTGAGGTACTTTTTGGGTCTGGGGTTTTATTAAAACCCCAAAACTTTTGATTGGAAGATGGCACAATCATGCCATTGCTTCCAACCAACCGGGTACCTTATTCCCATTAACCCCATACCAAACTCGGGGTGTCTTAGCCTAATATGAGGGGTGTTCTGCTATTGCCTGACACTGGCACTACTCTTCCGATTCTCACTCCAGGAGCCTCTCTAGACCCCATAACTATCCTGTGTAACTGGGGACCTATAATTATAAATTGTGCCCCAGTTATGGACAGCTATAATATTTCCCATTGTCTGAGTATTCATCTCCCTTCCTGAACCACACACTGGCCAAAGGTGTCAATTTTGGCCCCCTGGGAAGAGCACAATTCTCTAATCAAACAGAGACTCCCTGGAGTGCGGAGACACACTGCCCAGTGCCTCTTCCTGGCTGGTTGCAAATCTGGTTGTAAAGCTCTGGCCAAATGGAGCCTCGGGACATGATTGAAACAACACAAAGAAAGACAAGAAAGAAAATTTTTTTAAAAACTGTAGAGTAGTAATATTATCACAGTGTTCATTGAGCGGGTTCAATAATAATTTTTGCTTAATTCTACAGGTCGTTTTGGACGCGGTGATGCTATATATGTGGGGATTGTGTAATGATCATCTGATTGCTTGTTCATGATAATACCCTGCAATACTGAATTAAGCAAATGCTTAGGCTGACACTGTGCCTTTAAGTGGGTGTTACACTGGGGTGACAGCTGTAAGCTACAGCTGAGACGGTTGTGTATACTGATACTGGCCTAGCTGTGATCTCGAACTGAGCCGCCATCAGCTCTGCACCCAAAATAACAGATGCTCAGTGCTTAGTTAAGAGGCTAAAGTCATTATGATTTTTGTTTTTATTTTAACATTTCTATCAGTAATGCAAGAGGAAGGTCTTCTGTTTGTGTCCATCAGTTTTGTATTTTTTGTGGCCAATGGTGTAATTCCCTGGCAGATATTAACAGCGGCGCAATGCAGTGCCAATATCTACAGGATAAAAATAGTTTTTCTCACATTTACAGGATGAGTAGAACACTCATTTATGCAGGACAAGAGTAGTAGGACGGCGCAACACTCATACATGCATGTTAAAAGTAGTAATACTGTGAAGTGCACATATATGTAGTAGAAGAGTAATAAAACTGAGTGGCACTCAGAGATACAGAATAAGGCTGCATGCACACGACTATTGTAAGGGCCATTATTTGGCTGCACAGTGTCTCACCATGATGAGCCAGACGGCCGCCATGTGAAATGTGAAAGTTGTCCTATATTTTGTCAGAATACTTCCAGCTTGTACAAAAATATGTAGAATAAAATTATTAGTAATGTGTGTATAAGAGTAGCAGAAATATGCAGGATAATAGCAGTGCATTCTATAAACAGTAGAACGCTGGTAGCTCTTGTTATTATTATCTCTACAGGGAAGTATTGAGCTAAGAGTAAGTTTAGGTATATTATACAGTTTTCAAGCAATTCTCTATGGCAGTGGTCCCCAAACCTAGCTTATATTGTCTCATTTCCTTTAGAATTATCCCCCACTTATATTGTCCCCTTTTCTGCCATCTCTTTTTTCACTTCACTTATGCATTAATGCACATAATCACGCATGTAGTGGCAATAGAGCTGTTTATGAACAGGGAAGAGTCTTGAAAAAAGGCAGCTGCAAGGGACAGGGAAGGTGGGTATTTGATTTTTTTTTGTTATTTCGCGGCTCAGGACCAGGTTCTCCATTGCCCGTTCTTGGGCCACGGAACGGCAGCTGGGGAGCTCTGCTCTATAGTATATGACATGTAGATAAACGGTGATATCATCTATTAACTAGTGGATGCAATGATGTTGTTTTCTGTCTTGTTTTTTTCTGAGATGTAAATGCGATGACTGCTGCAAATAATCCCTACAGAATTCATGTGTCAGATTTTTATTAGATTTAAAGGAAAAGAAAGAAGAAGAAAATGAATTACAAATATACGAAGATTATCATTCCTGATTTTGATGATATATTGCCTTTATGCGTTGCAAGACTTAACTACTGTACTTTTTAAGCCATTATTGATATGCACTTGTTTTATCAAATGTGTTTTTATAACTGTTACAAAGCAACCAGTGTTTTACATGTGTTAAATGTAATGTCAATGTATTCAACATTTCTAAAAATAAGATTTAAAAAAACATGAAAGATAAAAATATGTTTGTAAAAAAATAGGTCATTTTGTGTTAACATATTTCTTTAAACCAGACAAGGTTGATATAACCAGACAAGGTTGATATAATATAAAGTGTGTTATATTGATTGTGAAGGTGAGAGACAGATGCAATAGATAGAAAGATAGAGATAGAGATACTGGAGATAACCGTAAGGTGGAAAGCAGAGGTGTTTATGACACCCTTGTAAGACTTATTGTCACATAGATAGTACAGATAACACTATCTTTATGGTATGAGTCAACCAAATTACACATTTATACCTGAATACATGTGCACATAACAATCAGATTCGATGTGTTGAGCTATCCATCTTGGTGTGTGAAGACCCAAGGGAAAAGATGAAGTATTTTTCCTGGATCGCCTTCTTGCTGGGGTTTCTACTATATAAAGGGACTTGTGTTAGAGTTACATATAATGGGTACGTACATAAAGTTTATGTTGTATTTGCCTTGCCTTATTTTGTGTTTTTCTGTAGAAAATGTTATATTTTCACATGCTTGAATACCTAGCTTATAAACCTGCATTTTCAATTACATAACAACATAAAAAGATTTAAGGCAAAAGACAGAGAAAAAACGAATGGGGAAAAGTTTCACGTACCCTAATGTCCTAATGGTGGTGGAAGTTTGATGTACGGAGTGCACACGTGGTTCTGGCTTGAAACTGTAGATACTTGAAAAAGAGAAGATCGTAGCACATCCGACAAAGTTAAAACACTTTATTCTTCATTCTTTAAAATCGTACATGGGTGTACAAGTAGGCACGGAAAAAATGTACACGTTTCAGCTTGTCTAAGCCTTACTCACACCATGAGTAAGGCTTAGACAAGCTGAAACGCATACGTTTTTTCCGTGCCTACTTGTACACCCACGTACGATTTAAAGAATGAAGAATAAAGTGTTTTAACTTTGTCGGATGTGCTACAATCTTCTCTTTTTCAAATAAAAAGATTTATTGCATTTTTTATTATAAAGTAGAAGGCAAGCACAATTGTGTAATTAATTATAATATAGGCGATTTGGGCAGTAGCTCAGGGTCAAAATCTTCTAGAGGTCCCATGGCCACCAAACCAAACCATCCACCAAACTTTATAATGAGAGGGACCTTCACCCATGAAATCCTCATACATCTTCCCATGCACTCAATACAAATGTGAACCAGAACCATTTCAGGTCCTTTGAAGGTCCTCCAAAGGTCTTGAAATGGCAGATTGAAAGCAGGCAAAAGGGAAGCATCCTCCAATCCTCAAGAAACTTGATTCTAGTACCATATGTAGGAAGTGAATCCCAGACTTGTAGGAGCTATAATATTCATACATCCAGGGTCCATGGCAGTCTTAATCCACCCCGGCATTCACCTGATTAAAAGTTGAGGTATTTCAAACTGGTAAACTGTCATAACTCTGTTTTCTTTACAAACAGTGATGTACAATATAGAGAGTCCATGAGGGCTGTGTCTACCTCTTCAGTAAAGCAGCAAAGCCCAATAATACACATTGAGTTGATATTCATAGAGAACTAACACCCTGACATGGTTTTTGAATTGTCCTTTAGTTGACAGAAAATACAAAATATTACCCGGATCAATAATTTAGGAAGAATTCTGTGCTGCTATTATACAAATTTTTCTACAAGACCGTGGTAGTATACATACATGAAACAGGAGTAAATTTTTTCCCTTTTATGCACATTCCTTTCTATAATATTGTTCTTTAAACAAGACCTTGTGAACAGGGCATGTGCCATCAATAATTATTATGAGTGACAGTAAATTGATCAAATAGCCTATGTGCCCTACTATATTGAATAATCTAACATGTTACCAACAGGTTATTAATATATAGACTGGCTGGGATTCTGACTCAATTTAGGCATGAATACGAGAAATGTACAGTACGGTTCATCTTTTAGTGTCATTGTAAATAAAAGCTAAGTTTCAGGTGATTTAGGCTGCACTTATTGGGCGTGATGCCTTCACAGTTCATGTTTATTTTCCCTCTCCCATAATCCTCTCTGAACCACTAGAAATCTCCTGACTATGAATAAAGTGTCTTGTGGGCTCCTCTGGTTTATAGGTTCAGTTGCAACTGTGACTTCTATTCTATAAAACTGTGTGCTTCATTACTGCCTTTTAAAGCGTTTTGCAACATTTCTTTTTGCAACTGCGCCTGTTCACTGGTTGTACAAAATTGTAGGCGTTGTTTTCTATGTTAGGTTTTCCCTATTTATTTTAAAGCAGATGTGATTGATTGATTTTCTTTTGTTGGTGCAAATAGGCTGAACTATGGCAGAAAAACCTTGGTGTTAGCCAGATACATGGATGGAGTAAAAAAGGTGCAAATTATGCACATATTGACTTTTTGATCAGAGGACTTTCACTTTTTCATTAAAAATGGCACATATTGCACCAACTTAAAAATAAAACCAAACATGGGATTGAACACATTTAAAATAGCAAAACAACCCTTCTGACAAATGAGCACAAAAAAATTTAAGAAACAACAACAAAGAGACCTCGCTATGATAAATGACCTATTCTTATGTTGGTAATGGTAGAAGGTATCTATTCCTAGATATCCTTATGGATAACCCCTGGATCTTTCAAAACAAGACCCGGCGCGCTAAGTTCCAAAATCCGGTTTATTATCCAATAAAACCATAAATACAAATATGGATATAAAAAAGATATATACGTAAAAACAAGACGCGTTTCGGATCCGGAACGGATCCTTCCTCAGTTGCATTACATGACTAGTTTGTAAGCTGCCCATATATACATACTTTTTGGCGCGTTCCCAGTGCCAGGGATGGGAGGCGCTGAGTAGGCGAATGAGTCGATGACAGATGTCATCCATCACGATAGTAATGAATAATATATATACTCACAATATAAAACAACATAAATAAAACATGATATCAACATCGTTGGAATCTGATGATTGATATGATGTTGATATCATGTTTTATTTATGTTGTTTTATATTGTGAGTATATATATTATTCATTACTATCGTGATGGATGACATCTGTCATCGACTCATTCGCCTACTCAGCGCCTCCCATCCCTGGCACTGGGAACGCGCCAAAAAGTATGTATATATGGGCAGCTTACAAACTAGTCATGTAATGCAACTGAGGAAGGATCCGTTCCGGATCCGAAACGTGTCTTGTTTTTACGTATATATCTTTTTTATATCCATATTTGTATTTATGGTTTTATTGGATAATAAACCGGATTTTGGAACTTAGCGCGCCGGGTCTTGTTTTGAAAGATCCAGGGGTTATCCATAAGGATATCTAGGAATAGATACCTTCTACCATTACCTTCTTCAAACGGTATTCTTACCGCTGCGACACCCCAGAGGCTGCATCCAGTTCCACATCAGAAGCGAGTATATGTGTTGTGCCATCAGCACAACACTAAAAGGTGAGTGCACATTTTGCACATTTACTGAATCGAATGTATTGAGGACCACTACACATTGAGCGCCCCTCGTTCTCCTCTATCTTCTTCTCCTATTCTTATGTTGCAATTCTCACAGCAAAAAAGGAGCTAGCCATAAACAATATTATAGAAAACTGCCTATTGTATACCATGTGTAGTAAATATACCTGTTTGCAGGGTAAGGGAAATTGTGCAGGAAAACATTGGTGCCTTTATGATGGTATGTAATCCCGCATTAGCGATAAATGAAAGAGACTGCCACTTGAATCTGGTACATATATGATATATGTATATATATATATATATATATCACATTACTAGACATTAAATTAAAGCAAACATCAAAGCTGTTGGATATAAAGCATTATTTGTACTTCCTTATGCTTCAAGACTACCGTATATATAAACCTGAATCCCGTACGGGGACAAGGAATTCCTGCTACTGGAAAGTTATCACACACGGCACGATACCTGAGCCCTTGAAACTATCCTAAGGTCTCTTTCACATTCAATAGTGCATCCGTTGGTTTTGTCTCCGTTTTTCTACAGTTTTTTTCTTTGTGATGCATCTGTTTTGTCTGATGGCTTAACAGTGCTTTGCAAACATCACACCTGGTTTTTCAGCCTCATTAGGGAAAAAAAAACGGATGTAGCATCCGTTTTATTTGAATACCCAAAGACTTATATTGCCTTCCTTGATCCGCATCAGGACATGTTTCGTAATTTTTTTCCACGGACAACAGATTGATTTCTATTCTGTTCTATTCTATATCTTTGTGAGGGATCCGTAGAAATCAACCACGTACATGAAAACCAATGTAAAACAGCCCTAAAATTACATCTGCTGTGGAATAAGGCCACTTAGACTCAATAAAGTTAAACACTAAGACAGGTATCAGCACTGAGGTTGTGTGGATATAACAGTTTCTTTTCTATTCTGTATAAATCTTCAAGTAAAAGACTGAAATCAGATGGATACGTACAGTATGTGCAACATAGAATATATTTTAGAAACTGTATAAACCTGCAAAGTTTTTTGTGAGGCAAAAGCTAAATGACTATTTTTTAGCTAAAAAAAAGTTTATTTCTGTTCTTCTGCTTATAGAAAGGGAACAAATTCTGTATTATTGTTGCTTATATTGTTAAGCACATTATAGAAACAGATAAAGTATAAATATTTATATTAGCACATTTAATATGTTTCATTTTCTTATATACTTTATTTATACAATATTCATGGATATAACTAATTTCACAGAAACCTCCATAACTAAAGCTTGACAAACGAAGCATAAACCTACATAAAGTTAAATGTCTTATGAAATAATTCCCACTCAAATGGGTATATTGCCTTTTTTAAGCCCAACCTTATAAATTGATGGAAATATAAATGTGCAACTATGAACCTCATATCACTTTAAGCCTAATAACAACTGATAAAGTACATATTTGTGCTGACAGGGCTATGTCAAGGGAGTTTGATGACTTTCTTATGTATACAATTATATAATGTAATGATGCCTTTATGGTCATAGTTAACTCGATCTTCATGTACTTTGCTTACAAATGAGCAAAATGCTGTTTTTCTTTTATGATCTGATAAAGAAGGATGTGCAAAGTCATCCCTAACTTATTATATTGTTTTATATGTAAATTATACATGAGGGGTAATTACAGCTATATTATGGAGTCATATAATCAAATTCTCCCAATAAAATTGTGTAAATAGTTAAACATGAATTGGTATAAGCATAGCAATACTTATGTACTGATCATCCTGCCACCGCTGGTGGAATAATCAGCATAGCGTAGGCTATTGGGACCTGTAACCAGCTAAAAACGACATTCCTGTTTGGGTGTTTTTAAAATCTATATAAAACATTTAATTAATTAAACAATAAAATTTTTTCAGTCCCCTATTCGTAGACTGAATAGCCTACCATGTGTGATCTGACTAGTGACTTAGTACCAGTGACCAAGTAAGGGAAGACACTGATGGTGAGCCATCATTGTAAGCCCACCCAACTGCCCCTACCTTGCCGATCCTACCCTAGATGGTAGGTGAAAACTGGGCGATGTTCCCTTCCTGCACCAAAGTGAAACACATAAGATATAAATATGAAAAAACAAAACACAGAAGGAAGTTTGTACAAAAATAATGATGCAAAATGGGCTACTTAGAACAAGAAAATAATCAAAGGTAAGGAGGTGAGCAAAGATCAGAAAAACAAGATTAATCAATACAGAATACACTAGCAAGCTACAAAGAAAACTTATAGCAAGCACTATGAAGAGAGCCAATAGAGTTCTCTATGGGATGTCAGAGTCTCAATCCGGGCGTGTTTGTATGACCCCTTTCATATCTTTATTTCACAAAGGAGACCATATCACCCAAACATAAGCAACTAGTTAGGGTTCACTTATTCCAATATTGATAGTCTGTTATTAATAAGTAATATCCCCTAAGGAATGATATGATGTTTATTTTTTTATTCACCTTTGGCAAGTCCCTTTGTGACACCCAGTTTGAGCACTGAGTGTCAGTGATGAGTACTTCTTTCACTCATATTTATTAAATAGATGACACAATATGTGCATCCATTTAGTACAATAATGGTCTCCAGCACACTCGTTGTATGTACAGATTTTGAGAACCACAGGGCACCAGTCATTAAAGTGTTTTGCTAATGTTCAAGTCTCATATCAGTCTCTCATACACACACATTCACACGTTTTTTTGCCACTAATTGTACCTACTTCACATTTGAATCATAGGGATCTAAGACCGCTAACTAAAACCTGAGAAAACACTACAGCACCCCCCCCCCCCAACATGTTTCACCACCTCAGTGGCGTCCTCAGGGGTGCCAGGGCTAAGTTTTTCTTTTCTCTTTATTAATCTAAGGAATACAGCTATTTAGACTAATACACTGTGTATACACAGTAATATATAGTGTCCATAAAAATAATGGCAAAGGGCACGGATTCATTACACATTATTACATCCATTGCATACCTCTGGCCGTTTTCAATGTTGTGTGCAGCCGGCCTTAGCCCACACAGGCGTCCTTATTTTCACATCTATTAGGTAAGCTAGTGATAGTGTTTATCAACCTTCTGGAGATTTTTGTGGATCAAAAAAAAATTATCACGGATGTTTTGTAGCTCGAGAAGAGCACACTTAAAAGGGTAATGTCAAGTCAGGTAATTTTGAAATATCCACAGGATTTTGAAATGTTGTGTGTGTGTCTCAAAAAGGGCAGAAAATTTTTAATTTCAATACCAGAAATTGCTGGTGTGCATGGCGCAAAAAGGGATGGAAAGTTGGAAATTCTGGAACATTTTAGAAACATTAACATTTTAGTTAAGTGTTTCAGAAAATGGCATAGCAAAACTTTTTTTTTATTTTAATGGGTTTATTATAAAAACATAGTTTTTTACAGGTCAAGGGAAGCCTGGATAAAGAAAAAAAATCAAACAAATTACTGTATAATACAGCAAAACTTGTCAGAGCAGCAAAAGGTTACATTTATTATATATTTCCTTTTTATTAAACAGCTTATATATATTTAGCCATGTGAGCACTATTATTATCTGAGTAAATACTGCTACTTATTCATTATTTTAGTGATCAAGTACTAAAAGTCACACCAATGACATCACAGCAAGCACAGTACCTACAGGAATTGTCAATAAAATGGCGGGTAAGATGATTTTGTTGTTTAGTAGTGAATAAGGTGCTGTTTTTGGATTATTCATATACCTTTTATGCAATGTTTTGAAACACATGTAAAAAATTAAATATGAATTTCAAGTATTCCTCTGATATTCTCATTTACATATTTAACATGTTTAACATAGGTAATAAATCATGTATAAAATATGTATTATTTTCGTGTGTTTTTTATTTTATTCTACACTTCAACTTTTATGGCAGGAACTCACCTACAAAAAACACAATGGAAAATGTAGCATTCCTTTCACAAATATGTTATGTGTGAAACCAATTTAAGCCACACTGATGTGATTCTTTGTTTGCAACCTGCCGTATGCCAACTACAATTTAAAAAAAGACTGCATGGCGTGCAAACTCGGGCAGTACTAGGTTGTGTGTCTTTTGAGGCCCGGGAAGCCATCTCATGCATGGGGTAGTGGAATCTATAGACATGTGCATGAGCTCATAGAAAGAAATTAAAACGTGTGATCACCTCTGAAAAAATGCCTATCCCATGCCCCTAAAACAAGTTCATGTGCATCACATATATCGGATTTGTTGCCGATTTAACATGTGCTAGTAAAGCCACCATTCTGCAGGTAGCGATACACTGAAGCCAGCACTGCGAAAAGTACATCTGTTAATCTTGCCATTATTAAGTATTTTAGGTTTTATTCCCCTATTAATAACAATTTGCCACCTTTTCTTTATTGTCTGCACTGGGGACTCTCTGCTCTTACAGTGTCATAGCGACTTAAAGGAAATTGACTAATATCAAGCATGGATAAACCAGGGACACTTACTCAAAGATCCAAGCTCTGTGACTGTGGTAATCTTCTTATCACAGCTCCCCTTTAAAATATTCATGAGCACTGTTAAAATGAAAGCTGAGCTATGATCGGTTTCAGACAGCTTCATAAATCTGCCCCAATATGTTATTTTTATTGTACGGTGTATGGCCTCAAGAAAAAAACAGGAAGAAAATAAACCAGAATTTATGATTTTCTTTCCCAACATACATTTAAGAGTTAATAAAATCTATTATTATTAATTATTATCTTTATTAAGAGTTAATAAAGTATTTGTAAATTGCATCTCATGTCACTATAAATGTTGCTTTTATTGAAGCCTCTCAAAAGGTACTTGAAACCTGAGGAGGTCCCTCAATAGTGTGATTTTGTGTTTTTTATAATAATGTGAAAATTCGCACCCGTCCAAATCCCCATAACATCTTACAAAAATAAACCAGACATTTGGTTAATGTTTTCTATCAAGTGTTTTGCTGTTATGACAATGTATGGAAAAAGTAGAACATTTTGAATTTTAAAAATTGTGAATTTTTAATATTTGGTGAAAAATTTTAATTTTTTTTTATAAATAAACCAAACATATACCACCAAAATTTATCAACTAACATGAGGTAAAAAATGTCACGAGAAAACAACGTCAAAATCACTTAGATATGTTAGTGTTCCAAAGTTATATCCACTTATATTGACAGGTGTCAGATTTGAAAAAAATGGGCCGTTTCAGGAAGGTGAAAAGTGGCTTCGCGTTAAAGGATTAAGGGTACATGGGAAAACTCATGTACATCAAGCAGGCCATCTAAGGCCTCTTTTTCAGCCAAACCAGTTCCTTACACTGTACTGATTATTTGTGTACCACGCTGCTACCTCTCCAGCAGGGAATCCAGATCTTCAATATGAATATGAAAACCCAAATGCACTTTTTCCAGCAAACAAAGCTCTCAAATTTTAATTCCTTGTGATGTTTATACAATAAAGATAATTTTTAACTCCCTTACAAAATTCCAGAGTGTGGGTCGGGTGAACATTCACTAGTATCTGACACATAGAAAAAGAAATGAGACAGATGAGAGATGATAAAATCCATGAGATGTATATTATACACAATGACACTCTTAGCACTGCTACATCTGAGACATAACAAACACTGTCAGTTAGTAGATTCAGACTCGTCACGATGCTGCTTGTCAGCAGGAAATGTTCATGTGAGCGTCTGTGTGTAAGCTTGTCTTTGAATGCAAGGGTGGGGGTAGAGAGCAGACAGGAGAAACTATTCATGAGAATCTGCCATGCCCGAAGTCAGAAGAAGATTGACGTTTGGATCCAGGGACAACCAAGATTGTATACACCAGGACTGATAGAGACAGGTTGGAATTATATCTGTGAAATACTATTAGATTTAGAGTATGTGTTATTTTGTTATCCAGAGTATATTTAAGAATCTTGTCTATGTGGGAATAACCCTTTAAAGGACATCGACCAGCAGGATGAAAGACTGTATGCAAATGAGCCTGAAGGACTCCAGGCTCCATTAACACCTATGGTGCCTGGGGCTTGGAGCCCCTCCATTCCATTTGCATACAGTCCTTCACCCTGGTGGTAGATGCCCTATAAGCATTGGAAGAATAAGACGATAAAAAATACAGATCTTACAGCTCTTTTATGGTCTACTTCAAACACTTAAAAGTGCATTTGAGGTTTTATGTCCATATTGCAGATCTGGATTTGTTGCTGGAAAGGTAGCAGCTTGGCATGCAAATAACCTTTATGAAATAGCACTATCCATAGTTAGAAGTCTGTTCCTTTTGAAAAGACATAAAGGTTTGACTTTTATCCCACATCATTTCACAAGGCTTCACGAAGGTCATGCTTGATGCTAAGAGGTTGCTTTACAAGGTAGCTCAGAGGCAAAGTTTTCTTTGTTATATATTTTAAATTCTTTTTCTAGCTTGACCTGTGGAAGCCAGACACTGTACATGAAATACATGCTGGAGGTGATGTTCATGTCCATGTCCCATCTTCCCACCTGCGGCAGATGGAAGAGAATCTTGTGCAACAAAATATACCATTTAAGTATGTACAATGATTTTTTTACTTTTGTGCTATTTACAGCGTAAACACACATTTCCTATTAGTGACATAAAGGTTTCATGGTTTGAAATACATTTTAGCAAACAATAGAAGGATAAACCACATTGAAAGATGAAGCAAAGAAGTGTCCAGGAAAACATATGATGTACAAAGATGTATCATTCTGTCTACACCAGAAAACTCAAGTAATTTTCTGAAGGTTTTAGACCAGTTTTAGGCTGTTTTTCGACTCCTATAAAAAAGGGTGTGTTCTCATTAAAAGGGTGTGTGTCTGTTTCATATATAACTTTTACAGCAGAAAATTCTAAATTGTGGTGCAGAAAACTAGACAGGTGCAAAATAAGACACGCCAGTCTTATCCTGCACCAGATTCATAATCCAGCAAACACAGATTAATTTGGCACAGCAGAAAATTGTTTAGTTCTACTCTGCACTGGTCTTAAAATCTACTTCATTGTTGCATACAGGTATCTAAAAAGGCTCTTTGAATTTAATTATAGCATGTATGATTTTTTCCCCCACATTAGGGTTTTATTTGGCAAATTTAGTAAAAAAATTCAAGTCTGGTATTCCCGTAATCGTACCAACCCATAGAATAAAGATAACATGATTATTAGGCTATACTGTGAACGCGGGAAAAAAAAGTAAAAAATGCAGTATAGAATTGATGCCTTTCTACTCGTGACCTCAAAAAAAGTTCCTAAATTTTTAATAGGAGTACCAACCCCAAAATGGTAACAAAAAAGATATGCCGTCACATGGCCCCAATAACAAAAAAAGAAAATTTTATAGCCTACAAAATTGGCCAATGAGGAAATTAAAATCCTGGCAGCTGCAGGTTCTTCCCTCCTTCCCTTCTGTGCCTCGCTATGCACCCATAAAACAAGTCACGGCCACATGTGGGGGGTCTCTGTAATCGGGTGGGTTTTCTCTTTGTATCTTTTGCACATGTGTAAATTTTAGGGTTAAATTAACGTATAACCGACAAAATTTGAGCATTCTAAATTTCACCCCCATTTTGATTCAATTACTATGAAGATCTCAAGGGGTAAACAATCTTCCTAAAAGCTGTTTCTGATAGTTTGAGGGGGGCAGATCTGAAAATGGGTTAGTTATATAGGGGGGTTTAAAGGGGTATTCCCATCTGGGCATTTACATTTAATTTAATTCATTTTCCATATTTGAACATTTCTTCAATTGAATGTTAATAAAAAAAAATTTTCCTGTGTGAAGATAATTTCTCATAAATGTAGTAATGTTGTCCCTTAGAAACCAGATAGCTTCCTCGGATACGACGACGTCACACTCTGTCAGCAGTGGCCAGACATGCGCTATTGAGTCCTGCCTGACCACCTGGCTTCAGCGTTCATTACCACATGATGGCTGTGCGACATGTAGTAACTCCCGGACATTTTATATACAATAACCTTTTGTTTCTTTGTGCAATCCCTGCAGCAGAGGTTTCTAAGGGACCAAATCACTACATTTATGAGAAATTATCTTCACACAGGAACATTTTTTTTAATAACATCTAATTGAAGAAATGTTTATATATGGCAGATTAATTAAACTAAATGTGAGTGCCCAGACGAGAATACCCCTTTAATGCTAATTATGTAAAATTTAATTCAAAACAGTATTTGTCCCCAAAATAGTAAATTCTGAAAAACGGAAAATCGATAATCTATTTTCAAAAATTAGGAAAATGTAAAGTAGACATATGGGAAATGTTATTCAGCAACTTATTTAGGTGGTAAATCTATTTGCCTGAAAACGCGATGATTTCGAATTTCAAAAATTTTTCAAAAAATTCATCATTTTTTCTTATTTTTTGTAAATAAACGCAAAACTTATCAGCCAAAATTTACCTCTAAAATGAAGTACAATGTATGAAGAAAAAACAATCTCAGAATCGCTTTGATAAGTAACAGTGTTCAAAAGTTATAACCATATAAAGAGACGCATGTCAGAATCCAAAAAATGGTACTGAGCCTAAAGCTACAAAATGACTGCGTCCTTAAGGGGTTAAAAAGTTATGTTTAGTTTTTCTGGGATCTCCATGTTGAAAATACTGTAACCTGAGAACAGTTAAAGGGAACCTGTCTCCAGCTTTTAACCCCAATTAATTACTAGCCCCCCCCCCACCTCAGATAGGGTATAAAATGTGCTTTCCGTCTTTTATTTGAAATCTTGTCCTTTTACCTATAAAAATTGTCCTGCTAAATCATATGAAAATGAGCTGAGAACAGTCATATTTTTCTGAAATATGACTGCATGGGAATGTCACTTTCAGTGCCCTTAGGTCTTTCTGTCATCTATATTTTCTAGGTCTATAGTACAGGCATTCCCCTGGTTACGTAGAAGATAAGGTCCAGAGGTTTGTTCTCAAGTTGAATTTGTATGTAAGTCGAAACTTTTGAGACTGCATTGTGGTCCTCTAAGCTACTGAAACTGAGATACAGACAGTACAGGTGGTCCCCTACTTATGAAAAACCGACTTACAGATGGCTCCTAGTTCCAAACGGCACTCAGGATTTTGATAATTGACTATATTATAGCCCTAGACTACAATGATCAGCTGGAAAAGTTGTCAAAGATCATCAAATATGTCTGCAATTAAGCTTTATTGTTAATCCTTGTTCCTATGGCAATCCAACATGTTTAAAATCCAATAGTCATAGAGACCAAAATTATAAAGTATATAGTTCCGACTTAAATACAAATTCAACTTAAGAACAAACCTACAGAACCTATCCTGTACGTAAACCCGGGTACTGCCTCAATAGGAAAATGAATGAAATTTTAACTTAAGCTCAAATTTCCAACTGTCTATACTCCAGTACTGTATCTTACAGAACCACAAGCCTCATGTTTCTAGGTACCAAATATAAGGGTGTCTGAAGTGACACTCTACCTACAGCCTCTTTTCTGTTCATTCTATTTGATTTTTATAGGTAAATGAGTGAGATTTTGAATAAAAGAGGGAACGGCAGTAAGGACATTTTTACTATACCTAAGAGGGCTAGTAAAAGGGGTAAAATCTGGTTACAGCAAAAATTCTTAAGGGGTTAATAATTTTGGAGCTCCTTCACATGTAACCATTCTGTTTGGAAAAACACATAAAATATAACACAGTTCATAAAACATACTAACCACCTGAGCACATGAAACAAAGCACAGGCACAGGTACACCTCTTTTAAAATAAAAATAATATAAAAATTAAAATAATAACAATATTGCATGTATCTATTTTTTGTGCTCCTATTGTGCACTTTCCTTATAGATATAGATATTCTGCAAAAAAAAAAAAAATCAACAATTTGCAACTGCATAACACTTGATCATAATAACAAATACATATATATTTCTGTTTATGCTTCTGAAATATTTTTTTTACCAGGATCACAATAGAAGATGTGCAGAAATTAATAGATCGCTCTAGTGTGAATCGCCAAAGCACAGGACCCATAACTTTGGAAAGTTATGATTATACAAAGTATCATCCAATGGATGTGGTAAGTAGATGATTGAAATATGAGAAAACATCTCTATTAGAAATGAGCGAGCACTAAAATGCTCGGGTACTCGTTATTCGAGACGAACTTTTCCCGATGCTCGAGTGCTCGTTTCGAGTAACGAGCCCCATTGAAGTCAATGGGAGACTCGAGCATTTTTCAAGGGGACCAAGGCTCTGCACAGGGAAGCTTGGCCAAACACCTGGGAACCTCAGAAAAGGATGGAAACACCACGGAAATGGACAGGAAACAGCAGGGGCAGCATGCATGGATGCCTCTGAGGCTGCTTAAATGCACCATTATGCCAAAATTATGGGCAACAGCATGGCCATGACAGAGTGACAGAATGAAGCTAGATAGTATCTAAAACATCCAATAATTGACCCTGACACTATAGGGGACGGCATGCAGAGGCAGCGGCAGCAGCGGAAGGCTAGAGAGTGGCATGGCGACATACCCTAAATGGACTCAGGCTTCAAACCAATGGGTAGCAGAGAGGAACCAAAGGAGGTGAGCAAGAAGCGCTCAAATAATATTGGTACATGATAAAAGTTTGCCAGTATATTTTGTAGATTACACAGCAGGGTGGCGACAAAGTTAACATGGAAGCCATGAAAACAATCCAAAATTCTGCCTGACACAGCTCGTTTGATAAGGGGACGATGTATGGAGGCAGTGAACTAGTAGTAGATTAAAGGTGCTGCAGTTAAAACTATGTTAGTTGGTTCTTGGCATGGAGCTGGCGCTCCGCTGCCAGGCGAGCTTTCGCCAATCCAAGCCCCTGTCTCTAGGCTACTCCCCAAACAGCACTTCTAAGAACCTTTCGGATAAGATCAAGTGTAGTAGCGTTCTTATAAGTTTGGGATATGGCGGGTGAGGGGAATGTAAACAGAAGCGCAAGAAGCGCTGAAATAATATCGGTAAATGATAAAAGTTTGCCAGTGTATTTTGTGGCTTACACAGCAGGGTGGCGACAAAGTTAACAAGTTTGATGTGGAATGCCCTGCAATAGCTCTTGGGCGGTGTGCCTTTTATCACCTAGGCTCAGCAGTTTGAGCACCGCCTGCTGTCGCTTAGCAACGGCACTGCTGCTGTGCCTAGAGCTACCGACTGATGGCGCCATGCCCACGGATGGTAATTCGGAGGAGGAGGAGGTGGAGGAGGGGTGGGAGGATTTGGAGGTATAGTAGGCCTTTGAGACCTGGACCGAGGTAGGCCCCGCAATCCTCTGCGTCGGCAGTATATGACCAGCCCCAGGGTCAGACTCGGTCCCAGCCTGCACCAAGTTAAGTGTAGTAGCGTTCTTATAAGTTTGGGATATGGCGGGTGAGGGGAATGTAAACAGATGCGCAAGAAGCGCATGATGCGCATGGAGCTGGCGCTCCGCTGCTAGGCGAGCTTTCGCCAATCCAAGCCCCTGTCTCTAGGCTACTCCCCAAACAGCACTTCTAAGAACCTTTTGTATAAGATCAAGTGTAGTAGCGTTCTTATAAGTTTAGGATATGGCGGGTGAGGGGAATGTAAACAGATGCGCAAGAAGCGCTGAAATAATATCCGTAAATGGTAAAAGTTTGCCAGTGTATTTTGTGGATAACACAGCAGGGTGGCGACAAAGTTAACAACTTTGATGTGGAATCCATGAAAACAACCCAAATTTCGGCCTGACAAACCTCGTTTGATAAAGGGACGATGTATGGAGGCAGCTATATGGATGACTTTTGGAGGTAGCAATGGAGACAACGTGTGGAGGATGCTATGGAGACAATACAATTTGGATAGTGCCTGTATGTGGCAGTCCAAAAAATTTTTCAAACCAGAGGAGCAGGTAGGTGGCCCTCCAGAAAAATGGAATAGATTGAGTGCCTGTATGTGGCAGTCCAAAAAATTTTTCAAACCAGAGGAGCAGGTAGGTGGCCCTCCAGAAAAATGGAATAGATTGAGTGCCTGTATGTGGCAGTCCAAAAAATTTTTCAAACCAGAGGAGCAGGTAGGTGGCCCTCCAGAAAAATGGAATAGATTGAGTGCCTGTATGTGGCAGTCCAAAAAAGTTTTTAAACCAGAGGAGCAGGTAGGTGGCCCTCCAGAAAAATGGAATAGATTGAGTGCCTGTATGTGGCAGTCCAAAAAAGTTTTTAAACCAGAGGAGCAGGTAGGTGGCCCTCCAGAAAAATGGAATAGATTGAGTGCCTGTATGTGGCAGTCCCAAAAAATTGTTTAAAACAGAGGACCGGAAAGGTGGCCCTCCAGAAAAATTGAATAGATTGAGTGCCTGTATGTGGCACTCCCAAAAATTGTTTAAAACAGAGGACCGTGTCGGTGGCCCTCCAGAAAAATTAAATGCATAAAGTACTATACCTAGAGCCAGTGGGCCCTGTCAAAAAACAGCCAGTTTCCTCTGCTTTACTGTAGAAAGAGGAGGAGAAGGAGGAAAATGAGGAGGAGGAGGAGTGGATAAATTATTCAGGTTGAGCTTCCTTCACCTGCTGGAGATTTGAAATTAGGAGAAATCCATGCTTTATTCATCTTGATAAGCGTCAGCCTGTCAGCGCTGTCAGTCGACAGGCGTGTACGCTTATCGGTGATGATGCCACCAGCTGCACTGAAAACCCGCTCTGACAAGACGCTATCGGCAGGGCAGGCAAGAACCTCCAAGGCGTAGAGCGCCAGTTCGTGCCACATGTCCAGCTTTGAAACCCAGTAGTTGTAGGGAGCTGTGTGATCATTTAGGACGATGGTATGGTCAGCTACGTACTCCCTCACCATCTTTCTGTAAAGATCAGCCCTACTCTGCCGAGACTGGGGACAGGTGACAGTGTCTTGCTGGGGTGACATAAAGCTGGCAAAAGCCTTGTAAAACGTACCCTTGCCAGTGCTGGACAAGCTGCCTGCTCGCCTACTCTCCCTCGCTACTTGTCCCGCAGAACTACGCACTCTGCCGCTAGCGCTGTCAGAAGGGAAATACTGTTTCAGCTTGTGCACCAGGGCCTGCTGGTATTCATGCATTCTCACACTCCTTTCCTCTCCAGGGATGAGAGTGGAAAGATTTTGCTTGTACCGTGGGTCCAGGAGAGTGAACACCCAGTAATCGGTGCTGGAATAAATTCTTTGAACGCGAGGGTCACGGGATAGGCAGCCTAGCATGAAATCTGCCATATGCGCCAGAGTACCAACGTGTAAGAATTCACTCCCCTCACTGGCCTGACTGTCCATTTCCTCCTCCTCCAACTCCTCCAACTCCTCTTCTTCTGCCCATACACGCTCAACAGTGTAGGACTCAACAATGGTCCCCTCTTGTGTCTCGCCAACATTCTCCTCCTCTTCCTCCTCATCCTCCTCCACCTCCACCTCCTCCGATATGCGCTGAGAAACAGACCTAAGGGTGCTTTGGCTATCAATAAGGGAATCTTCTTCCCCTGTCTCTTGTGAGGAGCGCAAAGCTTCCGACTTCATGCTAACCAGAGAGTTTTTCAACAGGCCAAGCAGCGGGATGGTGAGGCTGATGATGGCGGCATCGCCACTGACCATCTGTGTTGACTCCTCAAAGTTACTCAGCACCTGACAGATATCAGACATCCACGTCCACTCCTCATTGTAGACTTGAGGAAGCTGACTGACCTGACTACCAGTTCTGGTGGAAGTTGACATCTGGCAGTCTACAATCGCTCGGCGCTGCTGGTAAACTCTGGATAACATGGTCAGTGTTGAATTCCACCTCGTGGGCACGTCGCACAACAGTCGGTGAGCGGGCAGTTGGAGGCGGCGCTGCGCTGCCCTGAGAGTGGCAGCATCTGTGCTGGACTTCCTGAAATGCGCACAGATGCGGCGCACCTTCGTGAGCAAATCAGACAGATTGGGGTATGTCTTGAGGAAACGCTGAACTATCAGATTTAACACATGGGCCAGGCATGGCACATGTGTCAGTCTGCCGAGTTGCAGAGCCGCCACCAGGTTACGGCCGTTGTCACACACAACCATGCCTGGCTTCAGGTTCAGCGGTGCCAGCCACAGATCAGTCTGCGCCGTGATGCCCTGTAATAGTTCTTGGGCGGTGTGCCTTTTATCGCCTAGGCTCAGCAGTTTGAGCACCGCCTGCTGTCGCTTAGCGACGGCACTGCTGCTGTGCCTAGAGCTACCGACTGATGGCGCCATGCCCACGGATGGTCGTTCGGAGGAGGAGGTGGAGGAGGGGTGGGAGGAGGAGGAGGCATAGTAGGCCTCAAACACCTGGACCGAGGTAGGCCCCGCAATCCTCGGCGTCGGCAGTATATGACCAGCCGCAGGGTCACACTCGGTCCCAGCCTCCACCAAGTTAACCCAATGTGCCGTCAGAGATATATAGTGGCCCTGCCCGGCAGCACTCGTCCACGTGTCCGTGGTCAGGTGGACCTTGTCAGAAACGGCGTTGGTCAGGGCACGGATTATGTTGTCTGACACATGCTGGTGCAGGGCTGGGACGGCACATCGGGAAAAGTAGTGGCGGCTGGGGACCGAATACCGAGGGGCGGCCACCGCCATGAGGCTGCGAAAGGCCTCGGTCTCTACTAGCCTATAGGGCAGCATCTCCAGGCTTAGCAATCTGGAGATGTGCACATTAAGGGCTTGGGCGTGCGGGTGGGTTGCACTATATTTGCGTTTCCGCTCCAGCGTCTGGGGTATGGAGAGCTGAACGCTGGTGGATGCTGTGGAGGATCGTGGAGGTGACGATGGGGTTTTTGTGGCAGGGTCCTGGGCAGGGGGCTGACTATCAGCTGACACAGGGGAAGGAGCAGTGGTGTGCACGGCCGGAGGTGAACGCGCTTGTTGCCACTGAGTGGGGTGTTTAGCATTCATATGCCTGCGCATACTGGTGGTAGTTAAGCTAGTAGTGGTGGAACCCCTGCTGATCCTGGTTTGGCAAATGTGGCACACCACAGTCCGTCGGTCATCCGGTGTTTCCTTAAAGAACCTCCAGACTTCTGAAAATCTAGCCCTCGCCGCAGGAGCCCTCGCCACGGGAGCTTCACTAGTTGACACATTTGGCGCTGATGCACCAGATCTGGCCCTGCCTCTCCGTCTGGCCCCACCACTGCCTCTTCCAACCTGTTCTGGTCGAGGACTCTCCTCCGTCTCAGAAGCACTGTGTTCACCCGGCCTCTCAACCCAGCTTGGGTCTGTCACCTCATCATCCTCCGATCCCTCAGTCTGCTCCCCCCTCGGACTTCCTGCCCTGACAACAACTTCCCCACTGTCTGACAACCGTGTCTCCTCATCGTCGGACACCTCTTTACACACTTCTTCCAGTACGTCAACAAGGTCATCATCACCCACAGACTGCGACTGGTGGAAAACCTGGGCATCGGAAAATTGCTCATCAGCAACCGGACAAGTGGTTTGTGACTGTGGGAAGGGTCCAGAAAACAGTTCCTCAGAGTATGCCGGTTCAAATGGCAAATTTTGCTGGGAGGGGGCATACTGGGGGGGAGGAGGCTGAGGTGCAGTAGCTGGAGGAGTGCCGATTTCGGTGACATGGGTGGACTGCGTGGAAGACTGACTGGTGGACAAATTGCTCGAAGCATTGTCGGCAATCCACGACATCACCTGTTCGCACTGTTCTGGCCTCAACAGTGCTCTACCACGATTCCCAGTAACTTCAGACATGAACCTAGGGAGTGTAGCTCTGCGGCGTTCCCCTGCTCCCTCATAAGCAGGTGGTGTCTCACCCCGCCCAGGACCACGGCCTCTGACCCCTGCAGTAGTTGGACGCCCACGTCCCCGCCCTCGTCCTCTACCCCTAGCCCTCGGGTTAAACATTTTGAAAATGAGAGTTATAACTTGTATTTTTTTTTTAACTTTTTTTTTTTTTTTGTTTTTTTTTTTGTGTTTTTTAGTTTTTAAAACCAAACGATGCTATCCTATTGCTATGGCTATTTTCTAGCCAAGTATTACAGCACACTACTATGCCAGATGAGATGACGCTGAGTTATGAAAAAAATAAACGTAAAATAAAAAAGGAAATGGCAGACTGTGCCTAGTTGAAATACAACCCCGGGCCCTAATAAATTTTCCCACTTCGGTCTTTGCGATGGATATGTGCGTCACTAAAACACAGTGGTCGCAAGTCTGACTCCAAATTGCTCCCAATTTGATAGTAGATGCACTGCAGCAAGTACAGCCACCAGCAGATCAACCAGAAATCAAATATATATAACGCTACTGTAGGCGTAATTAAGACGTTTGTATTCTCCTATGGCTATTTTCTAGCCAAGTATTACAGCACACTACTATGCCAGATGAGATGACGCTGAGTTATGAAAAAAATTAACGTAAAATAAAAAGAAACTGGCAGACTGTGCCTAATTGAAATACAACCCCGGGCCCTAATAAATTTTCCCACTTCGGTCTTTGCGATGGATATGTGCGTCACTAAAACACAGTGGTCGCAAGTCTGACTCCAAATTGCTCCCAATTTGATAGTAGATGCACTGCAGCAAGTACAGCCACCAGCAGATCAACCAGAAATCAAATATATATAACGCTACTGTAGGCGTAATTAAGACGTTTGTATTCTCCTATGGCTATTTTCTAGCCAAGTATTACAGCACACTACTATGCCAGATGAGATGACGCTGAGTTATGAAAAAAATTAACGTAAAATAAAAAGAAACTGGCAGACTGTGCCTAATTGAAATACAACCCCGGGCCCTAATAAATTTTCCCACTTCGGTCTTTGCGATGGATATGTGCGTCACTAAAACACAGTGGTCGCAAGTCTGACTCCAAATTGCTCCCAATTTGATAGTAGATGCACTGCAGCAAGTACAGCCACCAGCAGATCAACCAGAAATCAAATATATATAACGCTACTGTAGGCGTAATTAAGACGTTTGTATTCTCCTATGGCTATTTTCTAGCCAAGTATTACAGCACACTACTATGCCAGATGAGATGACGCTGAGTTATGAAAAAAATTAACGTAAAATAAAAAGAAACTGGCAGACTGTGCCTAATTGAAATACAACCCCTGGCCCTAATAAATTTTCCCACTTCGGTCTTTGCGATGGATATGTGCGTCACTAAAACACAGTGGTCGCAAGTCTGACTCCAAATTGCTCCCAATTTGATAGTAGATGCACTGCAGCAAGTACAGCCACCAGCAGATCAACCAGAAATCAAATATATATAACGCTACTGTAGGCGTAATTAAGACGTTTGTATTCTCCTATGGCTATTTTCTAGCCAAGTATTACAGCACACTACTATGCCAGATGAGATGACGCTGAGTTATGAAAAAAATAAACGTAAAATAAAAAGAAACTGGCAGACTGTGCCTAATTGAAATACAACCCCGGGCCCTAATAAATTTTCCCACTTCGGTCTTTGCGATGGATATGTGCGTCACTAAAACACAGTGGTCGCAAGTCTGACTCCAAATTGCTCCCAATTTGATAGTAGATGCACTGCAGCAAGTACAGCCACCAGCAGATCAACCAGAAATCAAATATATATAACGCTACTGTAGGCGTAATTAAGACGTTTGTATTCTCCTATGGCTATTTTCTAGCCAAGTATTACAGCACACTACTATGCCAGATGAGATGACGCTGAGTTATGAAAAAAATAAACGTAAAATAAAAAGAAACTGGCAGACTGTGCCTAATTGAAATACAACCCCGGGCCCTAATAAATTTTCCCACTTCGGTCTTTGCGATGGATATGTGCGTCACTAAAACACAGTGGTCGCAAGTCTGACTCCAAATTGCTCCCAATTTGATAGTAGATGCACTGCAGCAAGTACAGCCACCAGCAGATCAACCAGAAATCAAATATATATAACGCTACTGTAGGCGTAATTAAGACGTTTGTATTCTCCTATGGCTATTTTCTAGCCAAGTATTACAGCACACTACTATGCCAGATGAGATGACGCTGAGTTATGAAAAAAATTAACGTAAAATAAAAAGAAACTGGCAGACTGTGCCTAATTGAAATACAACCCCTGGCCCTAATAAATTTTCCCACTTCGGTCTTTGCGATGGATATGTGCGTCACTAAAACACAGTGGTCGCAAGTCTGACTCCAAATTGCTCCCAATTTGATAGTAGATGCACTGCAGCAAGTACAGCCACCAGCAGATCAACCAGAAATCAAATATATATAACGCTACTGTAGGCGTAATTAAGACGTTTGTATTCTCCTATGGCTATTTTCTAGCCAAGTATTACAGCACACTACTATGCCAGATGAGATGACGCTGAGTTATGAAAAAAATAAACGTAAAATAAAAAGAAACTGGCAGACTGTGCCTAATTCTACTCAAACCCCTAATAAATTTTCCCACTTTGGTGTTTGAGGTGGATATGTGTGTCACTAAGAGCTAAACACAACGGTAGCAAGTCCCCCTGCTAATTCCTCACAATATGGTACTAGCTGCAAATAAAAAAAAAAAAAAATTATAACGTTATTGTAGCCATAAGAAGGGCTGTTGGGTTCTTTTAGAATCACTCCTGCCTAACAGTAAGCTAATAGAACACCCTAACGCTTTCCCTGAGCAGCAGCAGCTCTCTCCCTAGCGGCATCCAGACAGAGAATGATCCGAGCAGCGCGGGCAGCGGCTAGTCTATCCCAGGGTCACCTGATCTGGCCAGCCAACCACTGCTATCTACGTGTAAGGGTACCACGTCATGCTGGGTGGAGTGCAGAGTCTCCTGGCTTGTGATTGGCTCTGTTTCTGGCCGCCAAAAAGCAAAACGGCGGGAGCTGCCATTTTCTCGAGCGGGCGAAATACTCGTCCGAGCAACGAGCAGTTACGAGTACGCTAATGCTCGATCGAGCATCAAGCTCGGACGAGTATGTTCGCTCATCTCTAATCTCTATGATTAGTGGAAGCCCAACCATTAAGATCCTCACAAATCCTGAAAATGTAAAGAACAGCATTTGTAGGACAAAGTAGCAGACGTATAAGTCTTATATGCAGAACCTGGAGTGCAGTTCTCAGGATTTTATTGGAGGTCTGCATCATTTTTAACTTTTAAACATTGACACATATTTGTCAAGTTTGCTGACAATTACTAATTTTATCAAAATATCTTTATTAGATTTATAATTGGATGGACCTGATTAAAGATAAATATAGTGATGTGGTAACGCAACATTATCTGGGACATACACATGAACAGAGGCCAATCTACTACTTCAAAGTAAGTACAAGAAGCTTCAGATGTAATACATTTGTATAGTATGAACATCACAATGTTGCTAATATGGTAAAAGTAAAATATACTGTATATATTTAAATTCTCATAAGTAGACTGTAGAGAGATAACAATACTATGGCTAATACACATCAGCACTGTGTCTGTCCTACCAGAGGAGGTATTTCCATTGAGATTTATCACCCTAGGAAGAAACTTTCCTATCCACACATAAGGTTCTGTCTTTTATTGCTAGTCAATTGGCAACACAAAGCACCAGAAGTAAAACCTCACAAAAGCAGCCACCAGTTGAAGGATTATCTTATCTATGTACTGTATGTACATTGCAAATCCAGGGGAGAAAAGTTGTGGGAGTGCTACTTTTCTTGGATTTTAGTGTTGTTTAGCAAGATTTGATGCAGAATGGCTCGTTGCTATTGTCCAACATTGGTATCAGTAGGCAGAACCTCCAGCCTTTTGATACTATCCTTTATTTCAGGATTTATTACAGGATGGTTCAGAGCATAGGGAAGGTGGGTTCAGGACAAGCTATTTTTTAATGTAGACAAGTTCAGCAGTGGAAACATTCAAAAAGGGGCAGAGCAGGATCTCATACTTTGACAATGCACTTTTATTTCATATACACCTTCTCCTTAGAGCCACACCCTCCGATAGAGGTTTCTCTATTGCAATAGATAAGCATATCATCTAAAAGAAAACCTAGAATTGTAATAAACTTTTTTTTTTTAATCAATATTTACAAACTTTATGTTTTTCTATTTTACAGGTTGGATGGCCATCAGAAAAGACAAAGAAAGTTATACTAATGGATTGTGGCATTCATGCACGTGAATGGATTGCTGTAGCTTATTGCCAGTGGTTTATGAGAGAGGTATGTTTAATGCTGCTGTAGGGTAATGGCTTAAATGGACTAGAAGTACAGACAAGGACAGTAAAGCCTAATGCTAAACCACCTTCCCAGCTGTTCCTACCTAATCTTTACCCTACGTGGTCAGTGACAACTGGTTAGCACCAAAGTGCAAACATGGAGACAATGGGGCACATTTACTGACCTGTTCGCGGACTTTCCCGAAAGTGAATTGTCTGACTAGAATGCACTGTGCCGCTAAGATTGTCCGCCCGATATCCTGCATGTGTGGCTTCCCTGCTCAGGTCCGCCGAAGTTCACCTTCCTCTTTCTGCTGCATGGAAGTGCTTGATCTTGTGACACTATTTTCAGTCTGTATCAGTCGGATCATCTAGTTAAATACCTGTCCCAAAAACGTCGGAAAAAACAATGAAAGTGCGTCCACGGACCCTTAGTAAATAAGCCTCAATGGGTCATATTTACTAAGAGTAGTGCAAACTGCACTAAATGCAGTTTGCCTGTATATAATGCAGGTAGCGCCAGATTCATGATTTCTGGCGCCCGTTCTTCATGAATCTGGCACCCCCTGCACTGACCTGACAGAGTTTACCAACTTTTTTGTGGTACATCTTTAACATCTCAAGACATCTGTCGGATTTCTCATGATAAATCTGGCGCAATGTTTGACTTATCACTGAAACGCCACCTAATTTTTGTTGCATGATGCCTAGTGCAGCCGCGCCACAAAAGGGTCGTGGGCGACATAAATGGGGTAGAGACGCTTCTTCAATACTTGTGCAAACAGTTTACACCTAAAAGAGCATGCAAAGTCTGCCAGAAAACTGGCCCTTAGTAAATGTGCCCCAATGAGAGGACCAGGGCCGGCGCTATGGGTAGGCAAAGGGGGCAATTGCCCAGGGCCCCCTGAAAGGGGAGAATCTCTTCTTTCAAATGAATCTTGAATTTTGTTTCTAGGTACCAGGGATCCAAAGATATTCAGGTTTAAAGTGAGAATATCAGGTGCCATTTTTATATATAACAATCACTCCCAACGGCAGTTTAACAGTTAATATCTCAGTTTTATTAACACTTAGAAACACAAAGAAACACAGCCATAAATGGAGCTACAGCCGTACTTGGAGCTACAACCGCAGTACACAGCCATACATGGAGCTACAGCCGCAGTACACAGCCATACATGGAGCTACAGGAGCAGTATACAGCCATACATGGAGCTACAGCCGCAGTACACAGCCATACATGGAGCTACAGCCGCAGTACACAGCCATAAATGGAGCTACAGCCGCAGTACACAGCCATACATGGAGCTACTGCCGCAGTACACAGCCATACATGGAGCTACAGCTGCAGTACACAGCCATACATGGAGCCACAGCTGCAGTACACAGTCATACATGGATCTACAGCCGCAGTACACAGTCATACATGGAGCTACAGCCGCAGTACACAGCCATGCATGGAGCTACAGCCGCAGTACACAGCCATACATGGAGCTACAACTGCAGTACACAGCCATACATGGAGCTACAGCCGCAGTACACAGCCATACATGGAGTTACAGCCGCAGTACACAGTATTCTGTTTTATTGCTATATTTTGCAGGTTGTGACTGTCTTAAAATTTCTAGCTGGAAAGCAGATATCTAGTTATTACAGTGTTAGTGATATTATGTGGATTTATTTATGTGACCATATCAATATGGGACATTTATGAACTCTACACATGTCCATCTATGACATTTAGGAGATGTGAAGGTAATTTTTTTTCTTTTTGGAACAAATTTTTTGCCATCAAAGTCAAATTTTAAGTATTTTTTATAAAATGTTTCAGTTTGAATCAAAATTGCATGAAGGCGTCTATGTCTATAAACTCTTTGATGCAATTTTGAAAATGGGGCAAGTATCTGTTTTAAGAAAATATCGGTCCCTGTCCCCAATGGGCCTCACAGTCTAATCAACCTACCAGTAATTTTTTGGAGTGTGGGAGAAAACTGGAGGACCCGGAGGAAACCCACAAAGACACAGAGAGAACATACAAACTCTTTGCAGATGTTGACCAGCGCCGCAAAGCTGTAGTGCTAACCACTGAGCCACCATGCTGCCCATCAATATCCCTATGATCTATCTATCTCCTATAAAATTCTCTAAAATTACAGTTTGTTTTACCATACTAAAGGGAGCCTCTTGCTGACTGTGACTGGTCATAAAATAGTTTTATTTTGGGGCCCCACTTTTAGTTTTGCCCAGGGCCCCACTTTGTCTAGAACCGGCCCTGGAGAGGACAATACAACACAGAAGAGTAATTGACAAGTATGGGTCAGAACAAAGAGGACAATGCAGTACATAGCTTAGGAAATAGCTGGCAAAACATTTCTGAGATGTTGAAGTCAAGGAAACGATTGAACCAGTTCCAGAGTGAACCAGAGATCCAGACAAGGCAGACCGGAAGGGGAAAAATGACAGTGGAGGAATATTCTGTCCATCTCAGCTAACGTTACTGAGACAGACAGTTATGTATGAAATCAATTAAGACAGATAGAAAAGTAGTAAAGTAGTGTTTAGACTAGTAAGGACAGAATGTAACCGCATCACACTTCAGCCATAATTTATGGACATAGGAGAGCATAGAATCCCGAACAAGCACAGATATTAGAGTATCACATAATTTAGGAAGTTAAAATGTAAGAAAAGTAATTCTTCTTCTGTAATTCCATAGAGTTAAATCATATAGTTTGTTTTGTAGACTTACTTACAATTAAAAGAATTGGTTCTAAGCTTGATATATCTTTTGCATTTTATAATCAACCAATTTTTCTCTAGATACTAGAAAGACGAAAGAGCGATCCTTTAATCAACAAGCTGCTCAGACAAGTAGATTTTTATGTTATACCTGTCTTAAATGTTGACGGATATATTTATACTTGGACAACGGTAAGATTCTGAAATGTCTTGAATTATGATTGTACTATGAACTAAATATATAACTCATACATAAAGCTATAATGTGGTCAATCATGAAGATTTTTGTTGAAATATAAACATAACAGAAGTTGCAATTATATCACAATACATCTGCACTCCTAGACATCCAGAGTTTAGTGGCATATGACATGTAAGCCAACAAATATACTCTTAAAAAAGCCCTTGACAATAGACTTGCATACCACAAGATGTCACCAGATGAATCATAACCATGTAATAGTGAATTTCAGAGTAAGTGCATGTCCTTTATATTACCATCACCTATAACATTATTTGAAGCTGTTAAGATAACGTCCAAGAAGATTTATGCATGAATGATATACAGTGTGCGTTGTGTTGCTCCTTTCAAATTTTTTAGAAAGCCTCTCTATTTGTGTGCAATAAGTTGGTTTCTATACATTTCTTGAAGCAGAAAGAAATGGGGAAAAAAGAAAAACATTTTTTCTTTAATAAAGTTCACTTTTGTCATCTGCACTATTAATTTATTGAAAGTGACTTAAAAGTTTAGTTACACTTTATGGTTTACTTGACCAAAAATATTATATATTGTTAAGGGAACCTATTATACATTGTTAAAGGAACCTGTCATCAGGAAGGTGATTTTTATATGAAGACAGGTTCCAATAGTCTCTGGCATGTTTATTTTAAAAATGCCTTCAGGTACTTTTTAATAATTTGTTTAACATTAACTAACCCCCTGCCAGCAGTGTGTGGAGAGTCTCCAAATAGGGGGGAGGGGCAATTCTAATGGCATTATTCAAATGGCACTATTCATCTTTTTCTCTTCTCAATGCCTCCTCCCTACTCATTGCCTTTTCCCTCCCCCCTCCCTCAGCCTCTCCCCTTCTCCCTGCCCCATGTACATCAGCTCACCACCACAGGCAATTCTCATTTAAACTGCCCCCCCCCATTCCCCTGGGACTCATCACACACTGCTGGCAGGGAGCCAAGTAATGCTAACGAAACAATTGCAAAACAAAAGGAACTGGCATTATTCAGATACAGAACAAAGGCCTTTTTTAAATCAACATGCCTGAGGCTATTGGAACCTGTCATCATATAAACATTACCTTCCTGATGATAGGTTCTGTTTAAATTAAATAGGTTACATAAAAGTAACACTTCAAGGCTGAATTGGGGAGGCTATTATTTTTAAGCAAAAATAAGACTTCATGAAGTTGATGCATCATTTATTTTCCTTCTCCATATCAGGAACGTTTGTGGAGAAAGAACCGTTCACCTCAAAATGGGGGAACCTGTTTTGGAGTAGACCTCAACCGCAATTTTGATGCACACTGGTGTAGTATGTTCTACTTACAGATGTATAAAATTATGATAGATATGTTTGTTCCAGTTTATTCTTTTAAAAAAATATGTAAAATATAAAAAGTTAATTATGTACTCTGTCTGAATAAAAGTGGAAGAATTAACCCCTTCACACTCTGAATCGTACATGTAAGGGACATAAGAGAGGTATTTCCCTCTCAGTACCATGCATGTAAAGAACTGACAAGGGTCTGACTCTGGGCTGTATCAATACCAGTTACTTTGTTTAACCCCATAGCGCAATAAGACGTACCCTTACGTCTTGCTGCGCATGGGGGAGTATGAAGAGGGCTCACGGGCTGAGCCCTCTTCATACTCACCGGGCATTTGCTTCATAATGAAGCAAACTTCCGTCACTAACACCGTTAACCCTTTGGCAAAGCTGCCGGCGGCATTAAAGTGACGTCACCGGGGAGCGGCGATCCGTTGCCATGACAGCCTGGGATCACACAAAGATCCGAGGCTGTCATGATCGAGGCTATCTATTACAATGTGCGATTTGCACATTGTAATAGATGGTATGCAAAATCCCCATATACTGCCATACTGTAGTATGGCAGTGTATGGTAGGATCAATCAGACAACCTAGGGTTAAAGTACCCTAGGGAGTCTGAAAAATAGTAAAAAAAATAAATAAAAAAAGTAAAAAAAAAAAATTATATTAAAAAAACATAAAAATTCAAATCACCCCCCTTTCCCTAGAACTGATATATATATAAATAAACAGTAAAAATCCTAAACACATTAGGTATCGCCGCGTCCGAAAATGCCTGATCTATCAAAATAAAATAACCGTTTTTCACAGCGTTTTACCCCGTAGCGGAAAATAGCGCCCAAAGTAGCAAATTGCAATAAGCCATTTTGAAAAATAGAAAAAAATCTATAAAAAGTGATCAAAAGGTCGCACAGTTCTAAAAATAAAAGCGTTGAAAACGTCATCAGAAGTCGCAAAAAATTACACCACCCACAGCTCTGTACACTAAAGTATGAGAAAGTTATTAGCGCAAGAACGCTGTAAAATGAAGAATTTTTTTTCTGTACAGGAGGTTTTAATTTTTGTAAACGTATGAAAATATTATAAAACCTATACAAATTTGGTATCCCTGTGATCGTATTGATCCAATGAATGAAGTAGATCTGTCATTTGGGGCGCACAGTGAAAGCTGTAAAAACCAAGCCCACAAGAAATGGCGCAAATGTGTTTTTTCATCATTTTCACAGCATATGGATTTTTTTCTGCTTCCCAGTACACGGAATGGAATATTTAATACCATACTATGAAGTGCAATTTGTTACGCAGAAAATAAGACATCACACAGCTCTGTACATAGAAAAATAATGGTTAATGGTGTTTAACTGCTTATATGCCATGGCTAATAGACAGTAGCATCTAAAGTGTTATTTTAACAGTCATTTCCATCTCAACTCTCCCTCATGTGCCACTAGAAGCAGAGCCAGTATGTATTATGGCAACAGTCAGCATGAAAAAGGCTCTTAAATGGCCACCTTCTACATCCAGGTATTTGTCCTACTTTATGAAAGAATAAAAAGGCTGGCTTTGTATCAGGGATCAGAATAGTCTAGTCTAGATTTTTAAAAAAATGAAAACCAAAAGCATTTTTAATAATATAATTAAATATGTCTGGAAGAATATAATAAAAAGTGATTTTAAGAGTTACATGTACCTTTATGTGGTAATAATGAAAAGTAAAGCTCATACTACAAGTTCCATCGTTGGAAAAATTATTACAACTTTGTGGAAACACATAACAAGTTTTTGTAATATGTGTGTGTGGGAGGGGGGGACAGGATAAATTACCAATACACATCTATTAAAAGTTTTTCCCAACTCACCAAGCCAATCCTGTGAATACAATGTCCAGAGATGGAGGACCTTGACATCTATGACTGATCTGCACATTCTATATCTTTCAGGACCATATGATAGTATTCAATCTAATTACATGATGTGAAGGGAGAAGTGTAGTGATAAGCTGAGGATGCCCCCAGTCTGCAGTACAGGGGAGTGAAAGTAATAAGACTACATACTATCATAAGGTCTGAAAAGGAAGAGCATGCAGAGACTGATCATGGACATTTAAGATCAGACGACCCTCTGTTTGTGGGACACACATACTAACCACTACTACAATTAATATGTTTTTATTTAATTCTTTCTATGGCATTCACTAGGTCAATAATGGCATGGAAAAAAGCAAAATAAAATGTTTTTTATTACATAATGATGTGTTTTTGCGGATACATAAAGGGGCAAAGGGATGTGTTTAAAGGGATCAATTTGTCCTTGATCCCAGGGGAGGACTAGACCCTGCAATAAAATGGCAGATGGTACAGTGGACAACTGCTGGTGCATAGGAATTCCATTGGAATTTCACAGCTTAAAATGATATTCTCATCTGGACATTTAATTAATTTCATCTTCCATGTACACATATTTATATGTAGTCATATGGTCTCAGAAATGGAGCATCCAGCTCTGCTGGAGTGATTGCACCAACAAACAAGCAAATAATTTATGAATTAATAGCATATGGATGGCCACCTCTGCCAGAGTGTGGAGGTGGTCATATCCAATGACAGCAGTCTCGTATTTAAGGGACAACATGGCTACATTCATTGGAAATTATCTTCGTACAGGTAAAAAAAAATTAACCCCTTAAGGACGCAGCCTGTTTGCAGGTTAAGGCTCGCAACTTTTTTTTGAAATTTGACCAGTGTCTCTTCCTGTGGTAATAACTTTTGAACACTGTTACTTATCAAAGCGATTCTGAGAGTGTTTTTTCCCCACATGTTGTACTTCATTTTAGTGGTAAATTTTGGCTGATTTTGCGTTTATTTACAAAAAAAGAAAAAAAATTATGAATTTTTAGAAAAAATTGCCATTTTCGAAATTCAAAATCACCGCGTTTTCAGGCAGATAGATTTACCACCTAAATAACTTGCAGAATAACATTTCCCATTTGTCTACTTTACATTTTCATAATTTTTGAAATGTTTGGATAATTTATTTTGATGTCACGTGGCCTACAAATCGAATAGCGATTTTCCGTATTTTCGGAATTGACTATTTTGGGGATAAATACTGTTTGAAATCAAATTTTACATATTTAGCAACAAAACCCCCTATATAACCAACCCATTTTCAAATCTGCACCCCACAAACTATCAGAAACAGCATTTACAAAGATTGTTAGCCCCTTGAGATCTTCATAGTAATTGAATCAAAATGGCGGTGAAATTTAGAATGGTAAAATTTTGTCGGTTACACGTTCATTTAGCCCTAAAATTTACACATTTCCAAAAGATAAAAAGAGAAAACTCACCATAAAATTTGTTCTACAATTTCTCCTGAGTGCAGCGACCCCCCACATGTGGACATTACTTGTGTTATGGGGGCACAGCGAGGCGCAGAAGGGAAGGAGCACCCTGCAGCTGCAAGGATTTTAGTTTTCTGGTTGCCCCCTTTTGAAGGCTATAAAATTTTCGCTTTTCCGTTATTTGGGCCATGTGACAGCATTTTTTTTGCGGGACGAGATGCTTTTTCCAGTGTTACCATTTTTGGGTTGGTATCACCTATTGTTGAAAATTTTGGAACTTTTTTTGAGGTCCTTAGTAGAAAAGCATCAATTCTGTACTGGATTTTTTACTTTTTTTTTTTTCGTGTTCACCATATAGCCTAATAATCCTGTTATCTTTATTCTATGGGTCCATACGATTACGGGGATACCAGACATGAATATTTTTTCTTATGTTTTACTAAATTTGCCAAATAAAACCCTAATGTGGGGAAAAATCTATCATTTTTGCATCGCTGTCTTCCAAGTGGCATAACATTGTTATGTTTTTGGCTACAGAGCTGGTTGATGGCTTGTTTTTTGCGGGACATGTTGTTCTTTGCAACAATATCATTCTGGAGTACATATGTTTTGTTGATCACTTTTTATTGCATTTTTAGTGGGATATAATAGGTAAAAATCATAATTTTTGGCGGGTTATTGACGGTTTTTTTTACGGCATTCATCATATGGGTTCAATAGTTATTTAGTTTTATGCTATGGATTGTTACGGATGCGGTGATACTATATATGTGGGGTTTGTGTTATGATTTAGACTTTTTTGAGCGTTATATTTCTCTTTATATGTTTTGGGGCTTATGGGCAATTTTAGTGATTTATAAAGTAATTTTTTATTGAAAAACATTATTTTGTACATTTTTTACATGATCCACCATGGGATATGAACAAGCAATCATCTGATTGCTTGTTCTTGATAATACTCTGCAATACTAATGTATTGCAGGGTATTATCAGTGCCAGCCTTTGTCACAGACGCCATCTTAAAGGTAAACCCTCCAGGCTTCTCTGGGGTCCCGATCGGACCCCAGAGGAGCCAAAACAGCAATCGGCCCCCCCGAAAACGGTGCGGGGGGCCGATCGTGGGGTAAAGACCCCCAGAAGGCATGTTAAATGCCGCGGTCGCGTTGACCACGACATTTAACGGGTTAAACACCCGCGATCGGAGCCCACTCCGACCGCGGGTGTTAGCCGGGGATGTCAGCGGTAAAATTACTGCTGAAATCCCGCGGCTAACGATGCCGGTTCGGCTGCTATGCAGCGCTGAACCGGCATCGGCTCTGCGCAGTAGCTGTACTGCGCTGAGCGCTAATCGCGGGACTCAGCGCAGTACAGCTACGGCGCAGAGCGCTAAGGGGTTAAAGTACCATGCAATTAAATAATATTCCAGAGGTATTAAAGTAAATGTGAATGTCCAGATCCAGATGGAAAAACCCCTTAAGTAGATAATTAATGTACTTTATTAGATCAGCTTGATGGTGTCATTAGATAATCTATTAGGTCCTGTATTTGGCAACGCTTAATAGTTGTACCAATATGGCTGTCATGTAATACAGTATTGGGCTCCCAGTTTCCATAGCAACCCATTGGCCGCTTGTGATTGTGTTGCAGAGGGCAATATAATTTTAGGACCCTTTAGATTGTGCTGTTGCTTTTGACTGTTTTAGATAGCACAATATTATGTTTCATATGGTCTACTGTTTTATGCATTTATTGTATGACATAACTTTTCAGTCAGTACACACACAATACCAAATGTATGTATATAGATGTTTAAATAACCTAAATATGCATAATGAAATCCTTTAGGGGTAAAATCCTTTACCATCATCACTTTCCAAGCAACATAACTTTTGACATTTATTGTCAATGTGGCTGTGTGAGGGCTTATTTTTTATGTAAAGACCTTAGTAATTTATTTATTAAGTTATTATTTATTTCTCCACATTTAATTCGTAAAGCATTTTTGATCTTGTTTTATATATTGTTTGTGTGATGGATGATTTAAATTGGGCCATTGTTCTTCCTTTGGCCATTGTTCTTCCTTTATTTTATTTTTTTACATTTAAAGTTTTTGTCATACAGGACAAGTACTTATAGATTCTTAGCCTAATATGCATTTAACATTTTTATTTTTTTTAAGGGATTGGTGGTTTTCTGTGTCTTTGAGGGTTTTTTTTCCACACCAGGAACCAATATCCTGCAGTCTTCTTCTGATAATACCCTTATAAAATTTAAACCTTTTGTGCAAAAATGTTTTTCTTTGTCCTAATCTGCTAATAAGTTTTTCATGCTTCAGTTTATGGATCTTTATAAGGTTACATTTTTTGCTGGATGTGATGACATTTACAGTTCTACCATTCTGGCGATTGTGCTGTCATGGGTGCCCCTGCGATGTCCCGGGTCACAGGTGCACCCGTGTGCCTCCCTGTGCCCCTGGTGCCCGGCTATAGCGTCTCTTACCTCCCCTCGTTCCAGCGGTGGTACCCACACGCCGGCTCTGTATGATGTAAAGGGCCAGCACACCGATGATTGCCGCTGGCTGCCCACCTAACCCTGATAAATTGACAGCCCTTTCCTGTTTACCCTGCCGGATCTTTGAGCCCTGTGCTTGTCTCCCATTCCTAGTGCAATTAGTGTGATTTTCCGTTATGACTCAGATTCTGTTCCTGACTGTGATCCCGTGCCACCTGTCCTGACCTCCAGCCTGTCTATGACTCAGTCTCAGCCTTACAATTCTGTACCTCGCCTTGGCTACCACCACAAGCAAAGTCGCGCCTTTGGAACGACCTAATGGTTTCCTGCCTCAGCAAGTCCAACCCACTTTGCAGCAGGCACTGGTGAAAACCGGGTGCCACTTAAGACTCCTCTCCCAGGTGTTGCCTTACGTCATCTCTCGTGGTGGTACAGTGGGTCCTGACATGTGCAACCTTTTGATCACTTTATATCAAATTCTTTGTAAGATGGCAAAAAGTGGTGTTTTGGGCGGGGAATAATCATTTTCATATGTTGATAGAATGGGACTTTTGGGATGCAGCAGTACAATTTTATGATTTTATTTGATTATTTCTTTTTATATAAAGAAAAAAGAAGGTGATTTAAAACATTTTCTAATTTAATTTTTTTTTATAAAGTACCTTCAAGGGCCTAAAAAGTCATTAAAAATGTAAAAAAAAAAAAAAGGATTGCAGTATGTGGATAATTTGCATGGCCTCTGGCACACTTGTATAGATCCTGCTCAATGACAAGTCTTGGAGACTCATACAGACTCCAGGTTACCATGGGAACGGATCGTAGATACCTGATGATGTAGCGGAAGTCACAATCCAAACCAAGATGGTAGCGCCCATGTGCCGTCAACATTTACCCGCCGGAATTTAAACTTTTAACCCCCGCAATCATTGCCAGCACCGCTAGCGGGTGTCAGCAGAAGGAGTTGGCTGCAAAATGCATCCAACACCTACCATGTATAAAGAGAGGGCTCAGTCCTTAAGCCCTATTCATAAATCCTTAATGATTATGATGTACATGTACTGTATGTTATAATGCGTAAAGGGGTTATTGACTGCCGCAAAATCATTTGCTTATTATTAGTAGTATTATACCTTGTCTTAATAAACATAACATTTTATTGATGCTAATATTATTACTTGATTATATGATAGGGACTGACAACCACAGAAATACATATAGAATATTATGAAGTTATGTGATCATTTATGTTCTTATCAAGCACACAAGGCAGACTTTGTTGTTACTAATATATATTTTGTATTACTTTAATTTTCAGGTGTTGGAGCAGATACTTTCTGTGATAGTATAGTTTTTTGTGGTCCAAGTGCTGCTTCAGAACTTGAAACCAAAGCTTTGGTCAAATTATTTATACTGGTCAAATCCAATATGCTTATGTACCTTACAATACACAACTTTGGAAAGCTTATTCTTCTTCCTTACGGATACAAAACAAACCAATCTGAAAATCATAATGAAATGGTAAATACCCTTAAATTCAGATTTTCACATTTTAACAGCAGAATATATAACAGTTGATTTAAAGGGGTATTCCACAAATATGTACATCTGGCACAAAAACTGAGAATGCTATAAATAAGTGAATGCAATAATACAATGGCATTTATGTTATAGTTAAATAGTTTTTATAATTCACCAAATTTATTGGGCTTTCCAAGATGGCTGTTTTTTCAAGATACTACAACAACACTACTCCCATTATGCCTCAGTTTTCAATAACAGCTCCTCCGAGATGATCTCAGTGATCTCTGAGTTAATATTCTAGCAGTAACCAGTAAGTAAGCAGCTACAGCCAAACATTATGATGGCCACATGACAGTTAAGAGAGCAGCCATCTTCCATTTTTCCATCTTCCTTTTCATCATTACACTATATGTTCAGATCATTTTTTCTGTTAAGGGGAGCTAAGTTTTATATAACAATTAATTACATATTACCTTATATGTTAATGGACAATTTGAATATTAATTATGCTTATACCTGGATTACCCCTTTAAACATTTCATTATTTATCCTGTATAGATCCTACTGTATATGACTGACAGCTATTTTCTCAATTTCAAGCTTTATGCAGGAAAAACAACTTCAAGTATTACAGGCAGTCCCCGGGTTACGTACAAAATAGGGTGCGGAGGTTTGTTCTTTGGCCCCAGTGGCCCCAGTGACAATTGAGGTTTAAACATTTTTTGCTGTAATAGGACCAAGGATGATCAATAAAACTTCATTACAGACATCTTAGAGCTGATTATTGCAATCTGGGACTATAGAAATGCATAAGAGCTTCACCAGATGCCAGAAGGGTCTGTCTGTAACTATGGGTTGTCTGTAAGTCGAGTGTCCTTAAGTAGGGGACTGCCTGTATCTGCTTTCCTTCCAGCCTCACCAGAGGACTCATGTCCCGTGCTGCAATTAGGTTTTCTGAATATAATTCCTTCATTTGAAGTTGAGAGTTTAGGTCAGAGAATTCCCTTCAACCTAGGCAGTACTGCCAATACATTAACTGAACTTAACTGACATAAATACGTCTTCGATGACATTTTGTACAGTATGTTAAGTGTTCAGAATTATAAAGACTTCGATCATATTTGATAAAGACATAAAGCTATGGTACGCTGTACATTTTTTAATGATAATACTGTATAATACTAAGAGTTCTCAAATTTATTCTACATATTGTACAGTATATTAAGTATCATGCTGATAGTTTTTATAACTGTTTATTTTATATGTTGTACAGTAGTGGAATGTTGAATATTGCTTTATTTCTGGTACGATACTCCTGCTCAACTACATCAGCTTTTCTCTAACATACCGGGTGTATGCTGGCACTGTGGGGAAATGGTTGGGACTCTACAACACATCGACTGGAGTTGTACACTTATTCAGCCATTTTGGGGGGAGATAATGGGATTGCTCCGGAAAGTACTCTCACTGTTGATACCTCTCAGCCCTCTTCTACCTGCTTAATTTACCCCCACATCCCCTGCCTAAGGTAACATAAAAACTCAGCTTGCATATCCTTACTGCAGCCAGGTATATGATAGTCCATCACTGGAAGAGGTCGTCTCACCCCACCCAATCAACTCTTCTGGTGAGAATGTGAGAAGTTAGAAGTATGGAGTCCCTAGCAGCATCTATGGGTCACAGAGTGGACTTTTTCAGTAAGGTCTGGGCTCAATGGGAGCCTTACTGGGGTGTGATGTGACATCAAGGGGGAGGCTAGACCCGTGACAAGATCCTCTCCTGTAGGAATCATTCCCTTTGTCATTCCCTTTTGTGTACTTGTCTTGTGTGTCTCTGGTTTTTGTTGTTAAATTGCAGATTTCTGGTGGACATTTTTACCATGAGTATGCATTAACTACATGCTGTTGAGGGCATGCCTACCATTCTTATTTATGACCATAAGAATGGTCACTTGCTTCTTGTTAGCCTGTATGAAACTATTTTAAGTTTTTCTGCTAAATTGCTTTGTTTCTATCCTGCAATTGTTAATGCAGTTAGGAACATAAAAAGCAAGAACATCTATGTACTGAATATTATCTTTATATATAAAACTGTGAATGGTGTTCAAAGGCGATTTATAATGTCCTTAAGTAAATATCATGGAGCCACTTTTTTATTCACAGTTTACTATGTAGATTCTTTTAGAGAATAATCGTATAGAATAACAACTTTTTCCTAACTCCGCACTAAGCTAATGTAAGCAATTCTCTAATTAACACTCATAAGCTATCTGTAGATGTTTGCCTACTTATCAGGGGTTTTGCTTTGCCTAGTTTTTCAGCACAAAAAATGCGCTGATATAACCTAACTCGGCTTTTCAAGGAGAAAAAAACTAAATGTTAACTCACCTTCCGATGTTCCCCGGCATCCATCACGGCCCCGACATCCCGGCTCCCAGTCTGTCGCAGTCTTTGTGACATCAGCCGCATCGGCACACACATCGGCACGCCGATGTTGGAGCCGCGATGGATGCTGGGGAGTGTCGCAAGTTCACTTTTCTTTTTTCTTTTCCTACAGGCAGGGGCTGGCAGGCTACATACTCAAGGGGCAGGCAGGCTATATACTCGTGGAGGCAGGCTATATACTTGTGGGGCAAGCAGGTAGGCTATATACTCGAAGGGGCAGGCAGGCTATATACTAGAGGTGGCGGGCAGGCTATATACTCGAGGGGGCAGGCAGGCTATATACTCGAGGGGGCAGACAGGCAGGCTATATACTCCAGGGGGCAGGCAGGCTATATATTCCAGGGGGCAGGAAGCTCTGTACTCCAGGGGGCTGTGACCAATGCATTTCCCACCCTCGGCTTATACTCAAGTCAAAAGGTTTGTCCCTTTTTTGTGTCAAAATTAGGGGTCTCGGCTTATACTCGGGTGGGCTTATACTCGAGTATGTACACATACTGTGATGTTGTTATGGTGTAGTTGGCCATGTTTTATTATATCTTTTTCTTTGTAGTTTAGTAGATTACTAAATGATCATTTCTTACTATGATGAAGAGCTTAAAGGGGTATTCTCGTCTGGGCACTCACATTCAGTTTCACTTATCTTCCATATATAAACACTTCTTCAGTTGGATGTTATTAAAAAGAATGTTCCTGTGTGAAAATAATTTCTCATAAATGTAGCCATTCTGTCCCTTAGAAACGAGATAGCTTCCTCGGATACGACCACGTCACACTCGTCACAGCGGTGGCCAGACTTGCGCTATAGAGTCCTACCTGACCTCCTGGATTCAGCGATCATTACCACAGGACAGTTGTGGGACTTGCAGTTACTCCCGGACATTTCATATACAAAAACCTTTTTGTTTATTTGTGCAATCTCTCAGGCAGAGGTGGCCGTATCCGAGGAAGCCATCTCGTTTCTAAGGGACAAAATGACTACATTATGAGAATTTATCTTCACACAGGAACATTTTTTTTAATAACATCTAATTGAAGAAATGTTTATATATGGCATAATTATCAAACTGAATGTGAATGCCCAGACGAGAATACCCCTTTAAGTACTCTGTGCTGTGAACTTTGTCTGTACAAGCATTAACACTGGTTCAGTGTACTGATTGGCTGGGCTATTTGTGCATGTCAGATGAATGCCCTCAGCGCACTTGTCTCAGTACTCTTAGTTGATGTCACAACCTGGAATTCCTGCCCATTAAAAAGGAAGCAAAGAGGATTTTACAAATAGCCTTTCAATATCTTTAGAATTTCTAGATGTTTGCCTCGATTTCTAAAATAGTTGCAAAAAATATCAGTTTACTTGATGTACTTTTATGTGCCCTTGAACCAAATTTTTAAAACTGTACATAACCCTCAAAGAATACTGATACTCAACTTGATACTATCATTGGGAAAAAAAAAAAAAAAAGGTTCAGCATACCATAGCTCTTTGGGGGTTGTTTATCAGGGATTCTGCACCACTCCAGGGTGGGCGTTGAGGGCTTTAAGGGGAGGTCATGGCCGGCCAGAGGGTGGGCACGGTCGGCAGGGAGTGGGAAGGCCCAAGGCGAGCCTGTCCCCACATCTGCACACTCGCTGCAGCCGATGACTTTTCATATGTGAAAATTTTCTGGCTGCACTTATGTAGAAATAAATGCTATACAAGCCCCAGCCAGATACATCAAGAGGCTGGATCGTCTTAATATATCCGGCTGCATCGGGGCAGTGATGGGCTATCAAACCCCCTATGGGCGTTATTTAACATTAGACCAACTCCAGCATATAGACCAGCAGGGGACTGGATTAACTATGACACTTTTTATGAGACTATTTGCAAAAGTCTTAAGTCATGAATCTGGTTTTGCACTAGCAGTTGTTCTATGTTGACACCAGATTAATGAAGAGGTGGAAATAGCCCTGTCAGGCTTTTTAGCAGTGAAAAGTCTCAAAAACCCTCAATACGACTATTTTGAGACTTTTTTTATACCAAAAAAGCCAAGTAAAGCAATGACAAATAACACCACATCTTTATCAAATAGGATAGAAGTCTTCATAATTCTGAACACTTAAATACAAAAAACAAAATGTATATTAACATAAAACTTTCTATTGTATTTCAAAACAATTACAAATAGAATTACTTATATATCTGGACAAACAATATCTATCTACGAAGGTTTGGTATTATTGGTAAAACTTCCCAATTTTTATTTAACCAGGAAACAGTTGCCAATAGAGCTATTGAAAAAATGAAAGAATTGCATGATAATGAATATGTAGTGGGATCTACATCGGTCATATTATGTAAGTACAATTAGGATATATACTACAGAAATTTTTTTGGTCTAGCCAAAACAAATGTTGGCAAAAACTCTTTTCTAATGTAATGTCATTAAAATTGTGTTTTTCTAATTCTTTGTATTATTCATTCTTTGCATTATTTTCCCTATTTTCTCTCATACTCTTAAGTACAGGCACATGTAGGAAACTGTAGAAGAGGTAAATTATGGCATGTTCCGATAAAGTCATACTAAATAAATGAAACTTGGGCCTCCTTGGGCTGATTCCAGCAGCCCCTCCCCATGTCCTATGTCTCCTCATCTTTCATTTCATTGTTCGCATAGCTTAAATATTTCGCAATGGCCTGCCTGGGGCGCTCACCCATCCCTGATGACTGCGTAGATGGGGAGTGCACTGGTCTCGGCGGGCCTATCCTGTGCGCTCTTTCCGCTGGAAAATTTTCGTCTATGCACAACAATCAGGCAACGTATCAGAGAACACCTTATTCAGCACCAGTTCCGTTATGGTCTCAGGCAGACCTACAAAGCGCAGGTTGCTGCGCCTTGACCTATTTTCCAGGTCATCTAATTTTTCAGATATTTTTCTATTGTCAGCAGCAAGCAGCTTTACTCTTGCCATTACTCCGGCAGTATCATCTTCCATTGAAGAAATCTGCTGCTCCGCTTCCTCTATTCTATTTGCATTAGTTTTTATATCATTTTGCAAGGTTATCAGGAACTCTGCTATAGTGGATGATATCGCCTCCTGTAGTGTGGGGCCCATTCTACGCACCACTTCTTTAGCCAGCTTCTTGTAATTTATATGTGGTTGTTGGCTGGATGTATTGCTGGTATCTGACTCACCCCCATCCTCCTCTGTCTGGTCACCGCGTGGCTCCGCTGTTCAGCGGGTCGGCCCATCTTGGCCATGCGGTTCTCTCCTGTGTCTCCGACCCCGCTTTGTTTATGGTGTTGCTATGCGCCAGCCGCCTCTCGGGTGCTGTCCTGCAGCTTACCGGGTTCAGCAAGCCTTATTTTCCGGCTCTTGTTGTGCGTGTGGGCGATCTCTTACGGGCTATGTGCTGTGGAGCTCCGCTGTCCCCTGTCCTCACATGCTGGAGCCGGAACCGGAAGTCCTTTCTCTTTCATTTCATGTAACAAGGGTGATATTATCAGAGGTCCTGTTACATTGGAAAACTGTACCCCATTCATATATCTGATCACAGCGTGCCACCAAGGACTCCTACTCCTCCCCATGCCACCATGCTGGGATTTCATGTGATCAGATATATATGGGGTATATAGGGTACAGTTTGCAAATGTATTTTTATGAAATCATAAACATCTTAGTTGTCACTGTGAACTAGATGCCCGATTTATGAAAATATTTAAAAAAAAACTATCCCAAAAGTTGAACTTTTTCACCTTTTTGCCACACATAAAAAATGAAGTAAAAAGTGATCAAAAGGTCATCCAGTCCCTAGAATGATAATAATGTAAGCCCTTACTCAGGTCTGTATACAGATGTCAGAATAATTAAAATTTAAAACATAACAAACATATACATTTTTGTGACAGAAGTAACTCAAAGCAAAGGTTTCATCTGGACCACGCCATGAAAGCTGAAAAAAAGAAAAACGTGAAAACAAAAATAGCATAATGGGGCACATTTACTTACCCGGTCCAGTCGCGATCCAGCGGCGGATTCTCCGTCGCTGATTCGGGTTCTGCCGGGATTCACTAAGGTCCGTGCGCCGATATTCACCAGGTGTCGCTGCTGCGCCGAGGTCCGCTGGAGTTCACCTGCTTTTCTCTGGTGTATGTGAGTGCTTGATCTTGCGACACAAATGGCTTTTTAAATTCCGCGATTTTTCCGAATCCTTCGGGTTGTCCGGTGGCCACGCCCCCCGATTTCTGTCGCATGAAAATCGGCGCGATTGCGCCAAAAATCGGTCGCGTGCGCCACTATCCCGTGAAATACAGCGCAAAGCAGAAATATTCGGGAAAAACCCGACGGATTCGCGGCTGCGGACCCTTAGTAAATGTGCCCCAATGTGTCTTTATGTGTTTTTTGCTGCATTTGCATTTTTTCCTCTGGAAATGGCAAAATAAAAATGTTATGGGTTTTGGAAAGTGAGGAGTAAACGCAGAAAAGGGCTGTGGTAAAAATAAACCACTGTATCATTGTATCCCAAATTATTGGAGCGGCAGGACAGGGGGGGTGCCTTTCTATAGTTTGCCTCAGGCAACAAAGAGGCTAGGTTCACTCCTGCCAGCTACTTACTCCTCCACTGCCAGGAAGCTGTAAAAAGTATTGGGCGCTGACTTTTCCTGGACCTGCATTATTTTTTTTACATTTTTCATCTTTGTCTATTTCTTCATTTCAGATTATACTTCAGGAACATCAGCAGACTGGGCAGCTGAACAAAAGATTAAATTTGCGTATACCTATGAACTACGAGATGATGGAGAATTTGGATTTGAACTCCCAGCTGATCAGATAAAACCAACATGTGAAGAAACATTGACCTCTATGTTGTCCATGTTTGACTACATAAATGAAAAATATCTGGAGCCACTGGATGTTGGTGGCGGAGCAGTTGTTATTGGTTCACTATGGACAAATACACTTCTTTCGCTTTTCATCTGTGTGTATTATGCTTTCTCTCATTAATTATGACCAATTCTCTTGATAAACATATTTTCCTTTTTATAATATCTGATGTAATTTGTAAAATACAAACTAGTGCATATTAATTATGTCAATTAAAGATTCATTGTTTACAATAAATCATAACTCATAAACTCTTTAATATGTTATGTAATAATAGAGTAATGAATAACAAAAGGAACAGCTCACCTGCCACAATGTATGCCTTACTATGTTCATATCAAATAATGCTGCTCAGTATGAGGCCAAGAAATCTATCATCAGTTTTGACCATGTTAACTGCTTTAGGACAGAAGAGAGATAAGTCGTCTAAATTAACCAGCCGTTAAGGCATTTAGACGATCTATATTGTCACACAGTTAAAGGTGGCTGATCATTAGGGTCATTACACCCTAGATCAGGGGTCAGGAATAGAGATGAGCGGGCACTAAAATGCTCGGGTGCTCGTTATTCGAGACAAACTTTTCCCGATGTTCAAGTGCTCGTCTCGAATAACGAGCCCCATTGAAGTCAATGGGACACTCAAGCATTTTTCAAGGGGACCAAGGCTCTGCACAGGGAAACTTGGCCAAACACCTGGAAAACTCAGAAAATGATGGAAACACCATGGAAATGGACAGGAAACAGCAGGGGCAGCATGCATGGATGCCTCTGAGGCTGCTTAATCACACCATTATGCCAAAATTATGGGCAACAGCATGGCGATGACAGAGTGACCGAATAAGGCTAGATAGCATCTAAAACATCCAATAATTGACCCTGACACTATAGAAGACGGCACTCAGAGGCAGCGGCAACAGCGGCAGCCTAGAGAGTGGCATGGCGACATACCCCAAATGGACTCAGGCTTCAAACCAATTTAAAAAATTCCTTTTGGCGAGGATAACGTGTAGCACTGTATGTATCATTATTTTGCCTGGTTAAGGCGGCAGAGAGGAACCAAAGGAGGTGAGCAAGAAGCGATGAAATGATTTCCTATGTGAACAAAATGTTGACTGTATATTTAGTCGATAACCCAGCATGATGGCGACATAGTGACCAAGTTCCATAACGTATCTGGTGAAACACCCGAAAAATCAGCCTGACACAGCTCGTTTGATAAGGGGACGACATGTGGAGGCAGCCATGGAGACGACTTCCATGATTAAGAGCGACAGTATGGGGCATCCATATTGTGCTGCTATGATTGAAACTTCAGGTCTCCAGCATGGCGGCGACCAGTTCCATTATGTATCTGGTGAAACACCTGAAAATTCTGCCTGACACAGCTCGTTTGATAAGGGGATGATGTGCTGTATTTCCTCTTGCGGTCCAGCGTCTGGGGTATAGACAGTTGAAAGTTGTACAAGGAGACATTCGTGGTCACTGTGGAGGATCGTGGAGGCGAAATGGACAGGAAACAGCAGGGGCAGTATGCATGGATGCCTCTGAGGCTGCCTAATCTTGGGATGGAGCTGGCGGTCCGCTGCCAGGCGAGCTTTCGCCTGTCCAAGCCCCTATCTCTCGGCTCCTCCCCACCCAAAATGGGCCTGGGGGCCAGAAGCGTTTACTTTGAAAAAATTATAATTTTCAAAGCAGGCGGGGTCGTTATGAATATTTCATCTAGGAATAATGGAATAGCATAGCGGTTCTATTTTTAATAGTTTTTTCAGAAATGGTTCCATGATTAAGAGCGACAGTATGGGGCATCCATATTGCGCTGCTATGATTGCAACTTCAGGTCTCCAGCATGGCGGCGACAGATGGGCCGAGTTCCATTATGTATCTGGAGAAACACCCGAAAATTCGGCCTGACACAGCTCGTTTGATAAGGGGACGATGTATGGAGGCAGTAAAGTAGTAGTAGATTAAAGGTGCTGCAGTTAAAACTATGTTAGTTGGATCTTGGGATGGAGCTGGCGGTCCGCTGCCAGGCGAACTTTCTCCTGTCCAAGCCACTGCCACTCGGCTCCTCCCCACCCAAAATGGGCCTGGGGGCCAGAAGCGTTTACTTTGAAAAAATTATAATTTTCTAGGCAGGCGGGGGCTACAAACAGCACTTCTAAGAACCTTTTGTATTAGATCAAGTGTAGTACTGTTCTTATAAGTAATTGGCTTGGTTATGGCAGTTATTCAGGTTGAGATTCTTTCACCTGGTGGAGAATTGAAATCCTGAGAAATCCAGGCTTTATTCATCTTGATAAGCGTCAGCATGTCAGTGCTGTCAGTCGACAGGCGTGTACGCTTATCGGTGATGATGCCACCAGCTGCACTGAAAACCCGCTCAGACAACATGCTAGCGGCAAGAAAGACCTATTAAAGCAAAATATGGACTGTTTGTGCCATAAGTTACAGCAATGTTGCCACAGTACAAGTAGGGCACCAACAACATACAAATTGCTAAGCTCAGAAAGCAAATAACCAAAAAAAAAAAAAGAAACAAAGTGAGCGTGCGTTACTAAAACATGAAATTTATTGATATACGTTAAAAATAAGACAATCACATAATACCAGGTGGTTACAGGGCAAACAGCCAAAAAAGGTGCTGGGCAGCACAAATATGGAAGTAAAACAGTCATACCTACAATTTTAAAGTGTCAACAGCGCATAAGAGGAGAGCTGCCCAGCACCTCCCCGACACGTGTTTCGTCCTCACAGGACTTTGTCAAGGGGTGGTGCTGTGGACGGCACAGGAAGATTAAATCACAGAAGCTGACCAATAGAAGAAGCAGAGCGCACCTGCGCCAGATGAGCGGTAGGTGAAATGTATTGGGCGCATGATCCGTGACTTATGCGTCCGCGCGGTGGGGAGGCGGGACAGGTACGTCACCCGGAGCAAGTCACATCATAGTATCATAGTATCATAGTATATAAGGCTGGAAGGAGACGCAAGTCCATCAAGTCCAACCTTCAAGAATTAAATAAATGTTTTATCCCCATAACCCGTGATATTTTTTCTCTCCAGAAAGTCATCCAGGCCTCTCTTGAACATGTACATAGAGTCCACCATAACAACCTCCTGCGGCAGAGAGTTCCACAGTCTCACTGCTCTTACAGTAAAGAACCTTTGTCTATGGTGATGGTAGAATCGCCTCTCCTCTAGGCGTAGAGAATGCCCCCTTGTCCTGGTCACAGGCCTAGGTATAAAAAGATCTTTGGAGAGATCCTTGTACTGTCCGTTCAGGTATTTGTACATTGTAATGAGGTCTCCCCTCAGTCGTCTTTTTTCTAAACTGAATAATCCCAAATTTTGTAATCTGTCAGTGTACTCTAATCCCCCATTCCCCTAATAATCCTGGTTGCTCTCCTCTGCACCCGTTCCAGCTCTATTATATCCTTTTTATACACTGGTGCCCAAAACTGTACACAATATTCCATGTGTGGTCTGACCAGGGATTTGTATAAGGGCAAATCTATGTCTTTATCATGAGAATCTATTCCTCTCCTGATACATCCCATTATTTTATTTGCTTTAGCAGCAGCCGCCTGGCTCTGGTCACTAAAATTAAGTTTACCATCCACCAATACGCCCAAGTCCGTTTCAGCTTCAGTTTTACTAAGTAATTGACCGTTTAGAACATAATTATACTTTTTGTTTCCACGGCCCAAGTGCATAACTTTACATTTATCTACATTAAACCTCATCAACCATTTCTCTGCCCATCCCTCAAGCTTCCACAAATCCCTCTGTAATGCTAAACTATCGACCTCAGTATTTATTACTTTACACAGCTTAGTATCATCTGCAAATATTGAAACTTGACTGTGTAAACCCACTACAAGGTCATTAATAAAAATATTAAAAAGAAGTGGCCCCAATACTGACCCCTGTGGCACTCCACTGGTAACATCAACCCAATCTGAGAATGTGCCATTAATGACGACCCTCTGTTTTCTATCACTAAGCCAATTACTTACCCAGATACACAGATTTTCTCCTATTCCCAGCAGTCTCATTTTATATACCAACCTTTTATGTGGCACGGTGTCAAATGCCTTTGAGAAGTCCAGATATACAACATCCACAGCGTCCCCCAGATCCAGTCTTGAACTTACCTCCTCGTAGAAACCAATCAGATTAGTCTGACAGGACCGATCTCTCATAAACCCATGCTGACGCTGGGTTATAAGGTTGTGCACAGTGAGATACTCCAGGATAGCATCTCTAATAAACCCCTCAAATATTTTCCCCACCACAGCAGTTAGACTCACAGGTCTGCAGTTTCCAGGATCGCTATTTGATCCTTTTTTGTATATTGGTACCACATTTGCTATGCGCCATTCCTGTGGAACATAACCAGTCCTCAGTGAATCTTCAAATATTAAAAATAACGGTTTGTCTATCACGGTACATAATTCATGCAGAACCCGGGGGTGTATGCCATCTGGCCCAGGTGATTTATCTATCTTAGTGGTTGCGCATGGTTGCACATGATCCGGATGACGACATGAGCCGCCGCCCACACGCGCAGGCGCACAGCGGTCAGCGGGCATGCGCACCTTACACCTGAGGACTTCGGACGCCATATTAGATGTGGGATAGAAAAATATCAATGGTGCCTTGAAACATAATAATGAGATGTGTGGATCTGGAAAAAGTGTGATGAAAAACGAAGAGGATATGCATAAGCTAAGTACTGCATTTTTCAAAAGAAAAAGGGGAAAACAGGTTGAACCAATCAACTAAATGAGGGATGAGTATGAGGTAAGTAGTAAGGGTGGTGTGCAAACTGCAGTGTAAGTGATGTGGATGGTGTAGGGTAAGTATGCAAAAGTGAGTGTGCAGACATAGGTAAGTATACGGACTGCAAAAAAAGGGACCATATACGGGTAGGATGCTGCAAAAGCAAAAAAGCATGAAGTGCAACGGATTGAAGTAGTGTGATGTGAGATGGTGCACAAGGACCATGTGCAAGTGAAGGGTCCTAGGGAATGGGGTGGAGTGAACAAAAGATGGTGCTTGGAGGTCATGTGCAACATGTGTAATCAATGTTGCAGGTGCGTAGAAGCGAAAAGGGACCACAGGATGCAAACCATGATGAGAAGAAGTGGTATACAAAAGTGACACTTGGTGAAAAAGGTGGGTGTGCCAATGGATGATGTGCAAAAAATGGCGAAAAATATGTGAAAAAAAGTGCAACATGGAGTGCCAAAAATGACAAATGGGTGAAAGACACAATGCGCAAGTTGTGATGGGCCGTGAAAAAGGTGAAAGAATGAAGTGAGGGCGAAGTGGAGAAATGGTTAAGAGAATCAAGGCATCGCGGTCCTGGTGGCTGGCAGATGAAGAGACGAAGTCATTCAATCAATAGTCCAATATCCCCGAAGGGCAATAAACGTAAGTTGCTTCCAGATCTTCCGACACAAAATTAACGTTCTATAATACAAAAAAGTAAAAAGACAAAATAAGTTAAAAACCTTTAACATACAAATAAATTAAAAACATGAAGGAGCACCACAAGAAGCGGACACAGAGAGCGGCAGAAGGAGGCAAAGGGTAAGCCTGTAGGTGAGAGATGTTTACAAGAAGGCAGAAAACCTGAAGTTCTCATTTAGTCCATGAGGGGACACTGTATGAAGTGTCCAAATCCATTTCGACTCTAATTGGAGTAATCTCCGTTTGAGAGCCCCACCACGGAGATCTAAATAAATGTGGTCTATTCCTATTACCTTAAAGCCTGATGGATCCGAGTGATGAATTTGCTTAAAGTGCCGAGGTATAGGTTTCAACTTCAAAATATCCTCCTCTTGGAGCACAGCCGATGAAGCCAAGATCCCAGTGACATGCTAACGTACCCTGAGTTTAAGTTCCCGTGTCGTCATGCCCACGTAAATTTTCCTACATGGGCACGTGGCATAGTAAATTACGCCCTTGGTGGTACAGTTGATGGGCCATGTAATCTTGTACTGTCTTGTCCCGTCTGATCGGGAGAAGTGTGATGATTTTTCCACATTTGGGCATGAGATGCATTTCCCACAGGGAAGGCAGCCCCGTTTTGGTGGTTGTGCTCCAAAAATTCGTGTCGGTGGATCAGGAACAAAATAACTATGCACAAGTGAATCCCTGAGGTTGCGTGCTCTGCGGGACACAATAGATGGAAAGGGGGTTATTATCTTTTCTAGAATAGGGTCCGAAGTGAGAATCGGCCAGAATTTCTGAAGGATATGCTGTATGTCCTTCCACCGGTTATGGTAAGTAGTGATGAATCGAGGGGGTTGTACAGTTTTCCCAGACTTCTTAGGGTAGAGGAGAGAATTGCGGTCAGTAGTACAAGCTCTTCTGTACACTTTAGAAATGCTTCTCTTGCTATAGCCGCGTTCGAGAAAGCGGTTCGAGAGATCTTCAGCTTGTTTTTCAAATTCTTCAGAAGAAGAACAGATTCTCTTTATACGTAAAAATTGACCAATGGGTATGGCATTGATGGTCTGAGGTGGGTGAGCTGAGGTAGCATGTAGCAAGCTATTAGTCGATGTGGTTTTCCTGAAGACGTCCGTCTGGAGATATCCTGAAGAGTCCTTCATGACACGAATATCCAAGAAATCTATGGAGTTGGAATCAGATGACCAAGTAAGTTTGATATTCCGTTGGTTCTTGTTCAGCACATCAAAGAAGGATTTGAGACCATCCTCATCTCCCTGCCAGATGATGAAGATATCATCAATGTACCGCGCCCAAAAGAGAACGCGGCACATTGCGTCTCCACCATCTGACAGGAAGAGGTCCCTCTCCCACAGCCCCAGGAACAAATTGGCATATGAGGGGGCACAAGCCGCCCCCATAGCCATTCCCTGGAGCTGCAGGTAGAAGGACCCATTGAAGGTGAAGAAGTTATGTCTGAGTGCAAACTCAAGGAGTGTCAAAATGAAGGAGATCTCACTGTCTTCATATTGTGACAGGCGTAGGAAATATGAAACCGCACTCAGACCATCATCATGCTTAATAGACGTGTACAGCGACTCCACATCGCAGGTGACAAGAAGCTGGCCATGGTCCAAGTGAATCCCCTCCAGCTTCCGCAGGAGGTCAGTGGAGTCCTGAAGATAGGAAGGGAGACCCTTCACCAAAGGTTGTAAAATGGTGTCGATATATTTGCAGATATTATCAGTGCAATTACCTCGGCCAGAGATAATGGGTCTTCCGGTGGGATTGGTCAGATTTTGCTTGTACCGTGGGTCCAGGAGAGTGAATACCCAGTAATCGGTGCTGGAATAAATTCTTTGAACGCGAGGGATCACGGGATAGGCAGCCTAGCATGAAATCTGCCTTATGCGCCAAAGTCCCAACGCACAAAAATTCACTCCCCTCACTGGACTGACTGTCCATTTCCTCCAACTCCAACTCCACCAACTCCTCTTCTTCTGCCCATACACGCTGAACAGTGAAGGACTGAGCAATGCTCCCCTCCTCCACCTCCTCCGATATGCGCTGAGAAACAGACCCGAGGGTGCTTTGGCTATCAACAAGGGAATCTTCTTCCCCCGTCTCTTGTGACGAGCGCAAAGCTTCCGATTTCATGCTGACCAGAGAGTTTTTAAACAGGCCAAGCAGCGGGATGGTGAGGCTGATGATGGCGGCATCGCCACTGACCATCTGTGTTGACTCCTCAAAGTTACTCAGCACCTGACAGATATCAGACATCCACGTCCGCTCCTCATTGTAGACTTGAGGAAGCTGACTGACTACCAGTTCTGGTCGAAGTTGACATCTGGCAGTCTACAATCGCTCTGCGCTGCTGGTAAACTCTGGATAATATGGTTAATGTTGAATTCCACCTTGTGGGCACGTTGCACAACAGTCGGTGAGCGGGCAGTTGGAGGCGGCGCTGCGCTGCCCTTATAGTGGCATCTGTGCTGGACTTCCTGAAATGCGGTGCACCTTCCTGAGCAAATCAGACAGATTGGGGTATGTCTTGAGAAACCGCTGAACTATGAGATTTAACACATGGGCCAGGCATGGCACATGTGTCAGTCTGCCGAGTTGCAGAGCCGCCACCAGGTTATGGCCATTGTCACACACAACCATGCCTGGCTTCAGGTTCAGCGGTGCCAGCCACAGATCAGTCTGCGCTGTGATGCCCTGTAATAGCTCTTGGGCGGTGTGCCTTTTATCGCCTAGGCTCAGCAGTTTGAGCACCGCCTGCTGTCTCTTTGCGATGGCACTGCTGCTGTGCCTAGAGCTACCGACCGATGGCGACATGCCCACGGATGGTAATTCGGAGGAGGAGGTGGAGGAGGGGTGGGAGAAGGAGGAGGCATAATAGGCCTGAGAGCCCTGGACCGAAGTAGACCCCGCAATCCTCGGCTTCGGCAGTATATGACCTGCCCCAGGGTCAGACTCGGTCCTAGCCTCCACCAAGATAACCCAATGTGCCGTCAGCGATATATAGTGGCCCTGCCTGGCAGCACTCGTCCACGTGTCCGTGGTCAGGTGGACCTTGTCAGAAACGGCGTTGGTCAGGGCACGGATGATGTTGTCTGACACGTGCTGGTGCAGAGCTGGGACGGCACATCTGGAAAAGTAGTGGCGGCTGGGGACCGAATACCGAGGGGCGGCCGCTGCCATGAGGTTGCGAAAGGCCTCGGTCTCTACCAGCCTATAGGGCAGCATCTCCAGGCTAAGTAATTTGGAGATGTGGACGTTGAGGGCTTGGGCATGTGGGTAGGTTGCACTGTATTTCCTCTTGCGCTCCAGCGTCTGGGGTATAGACAGCTGAACGCTGCGCATGGAGACATTGGTGGATGCTGTGGAGGATCGTGGAGGCGAAGATGTGGTTTTCGCAAGGGAGGTGTTTGGACCGGGGTCCTGGGCAGGGGGCTGACTAGCAGAGGCAGCAGATGACACAGGGGAAGGAGCAGTGGTGTGCCCGGCCGGAGGTGAACGGCCTTGGTTCTATTGAGTGGGGTGTTTAGCATTCATATGCCTGCGCATACTGGTGGTGGTTAAGCTGGTAGTGGTGGAACCCCTGCTGTTCCTGGTGTGGCACAGGTTGCACACTACAGTCCGTCGGTCATCCGGTGTTTCTTTAAAGAACCTCCAGACTTCTGAAAATCTAGCCCTCTCCACGGGAGCTTCATTACGTGAAACATTTGGCGCTGATGCACCAGCTCTGGCCCTGCCTCTCCGTCTGGCCCCACCACTGCCTCTTTCAACCTGTTCTCGTCGAGGACTCGCCTCCGTCTGAGAATCACTGTGTTCACCCGGCCTATCAACCCAGCTTGGGTCTGTCACCTCATCATCCTCCGATCTGCTCCCCTCTCAGACTTCCTGCCCTGACAACAACTTCACCACTGTCTGACAACCGTGTCTCCTCATCGTCCGACACCTCTTTACACACTTCTTCCACTACGTCAACAATGTCATCATCACCCACAGACTGCGACCGGTGGAAAACCTGGGCATCGGGAAAGAGCTCAGCAGCAACCGGACAAGTGGTTTGTGACTCTGGGAAGGGTCCAGAAAACAGTTCCTCAGAGTATGCTGGTTGAAATGCCAAATTTTCCTGGGAGGGGGCAGACTGGGGGGAAGGAGACTGAGGTGGAGGAGCTGGAGGAGTGCTGATTTCGGTGACATGGGTGGACTGTGTGGAAGACTGACTGGTGGACAAATGGCTAGAAGCATTGTCCACAATCCACGACATCACCTGTTCGCACTGTTCTGGCCTCAACAGTGCTCTACCACGAGTTCCAGTAACTTGAGACATGAACCTAGGGAGTGTAGCTCTGTGGCGTTCCCCTGCTCCCTCATCAGCAGGTGGTGTCTCACCCCGCCCAGGACCACGGCCTCTGACCCCTGCAGTAGTTGGACACCCACGCCCTCATCCTCTACCCCTGTGTAAACTGGTAATTTTTGGTGTGGTTTTTTTTTTGTTTTTTTGTGGTTTTTTATTTTTTGTGGGTTTTTTTTTGTTTTTTGTGGGTTTTTTTTAACAAAACGATCAGCAGAAATCACACAGCAACCACAGAAGATGATGATGATTGTTATGGCTAGTTTCTAACCTACACTGACAGCACACAACAGGATTTTGTGCTGTGCCTGTGATGACTTTCAGTTTTGAAAAAAAAAAAAAAAAATCGGCAGACTGTGCCTAATTCAATCAAACCCCTAATAAATTGTCCCACTTAGGTGTTTGAGATGGATATGTGTGTCACTAAGAGATAAACACAACGGTCGCAAGTCTCCCTGCAAATTCCTCACAATATGGTACTAGCTGTACTACTAGTGCCAGCAAGCCCAGCCACAAGCAAACCAAAAAAATATATATATATAACGCTATTGTAGCCCTAAGAAGGGCTGTTGGGTTCTTGTAGAATCACTCCTGCCTAACACTATTCTAACAGAACACCCTAACGCTATCCCTGACCAGCAGCAGCTCTCTCCCTAACGGCATCCAGACAGAGAATAATGCGAGCAGCGCGGGCAGGGGCTAGTATATTCCAGGGTCACCTGATCAGGCCAGCCAACCACTGCTATCGACGTGTAAGTGTTCCACGTGATGCTGAGTGGAGTGCAGAGTCTCCTGGCTTGTGATTGGCTCTGTTTCTGTACGCCAAAAATCAAAAAGCAATTTTCTCGAGCTGGCGAAATATTTGTCCGAGCAACGAGCAGTTTCGAGTACACTAATGCTCAAACGAGCATCAAGCTCGGACGAGTATGTTCGCTCATCTCTAGTCAGGAACCTTTTTGGCTGAGAGAGCCATGAACCCCTAATATTTTAAAATGTTATTCCGTAAGAGCCGTACAATTTGCAGATGCCTCCCATTAGATAGGTAGTGCCAGTGTCACAGGTGCCCCTGCGATCTACATCTCGGATCGCAGGCACACCCGTGCCCCTTCACCGTGGCACCGCCCCTTTCCAAGCTCACTCCCCTCTCCCCGTTCCTGCTCCCATCTCCCCGTTCCTGCTCCCATCCCGGCTGGCCAGTGCATGCTCGCCGGCACTCGCAGATTTAAAGGGCCAGCGCTCTACCGACTTCCTGGGTTCCTATAAAGATCGGCGGCTCCCAGCATTCCCCAAAGCTTTCCACAGTGTTGACCTCCCATTGTGACCCCTGTTTCTGATTCTGCTCCTTCGCTGCCAGCCCTGACCTCTTGCTCCGTCCCTAACCTCGCATCATTGCCGCCTGCCTTGACTGTATGCCTGTTCCTGACCACGAGACTGCCTAGTGATCCTGTACCTCAACCCTGGCTGTCACCATGGACAAGTCGCGGCTGTGGAAAGAGCTGCAGTAAGACCATCCTTCTTTGCGGCGGGCTCTGGTGTTGGCTTACATCATTTTCTGCGGTTGTCCAGGGGGTTCACTACTCCAAATCCTGACACCCACCACATGCTCTCAAGTAAATAGGTAGCCACAGCACATGCCTTCCAGTAGATAGATAGCCACAGCACATGATTCCCAGCAGATAGGTAGCCACAGCACATGCCTCTCAGTAGATAGCTAGCCACAGCACATACTCCCCAGTAAATAGGTTGCCACAGCACATGCCCTCAAGTAAATAGGAAGCCACAGCACATGCCTTCCAGTAGATAGGTAGCCACAGCACATACTCCCCAGTAAATAGGTTGCCACAGCACATGCCCTCAAGTAAATAGGTAGCCACAGCACATGCCTTCCAGTAGATAGGTAGCCACAGCACATGCTTCCCAGCAGATAGGTAGCCATAGCATATGCTTCCCAGTAGATAGGTAGCCACAGCACATACTCTCGAGTAAATAGGTAGCCACAGCACATGCCCCCCAGTAGATAGGTAGTCACATCAAAAAAAAAAAAAAGGAATATAAACTTACCAGCGCTCCCTGCAGCCAGCTCCTCATTGCTCCCACACTCTTCTCTTTGATCCAGGCTTAGATGATGGCGGCGATGACACCTGGCTCGCTCAAAGGACATCGCTGCATGTGTCCAGTGATCGGTCTATGACACACACAGCTGCCATCACTATTTATTAAAGATCTGTCTGAGAGCCAGATGCAGCCAACAAAAGAGCCACATCTGGCTCCCGAGCCATAGGTTCCCTACCCCTGCCCTAGACCTCTCACAGCTGTCCCTGCACAGGGATTGCTGGGATTGGTTAGTCAAGTCTGACTGTCCATGTCCAGTCAGAGCTAAAATGTTAAAAGTAAGAAAAGTATCTTGCATCAGCAGCTCTGATCTCCTCACGTCTGCCAGGAGATCGGAAATAAGAGCTGTCTGAAGTGATTTGTGCCCATCACAGTTAAAACTCGGCAAACACACACACCTCCCTACATACTTATATTTTCCAATTAACCCCTTCTGGAAGCTGTTGTTATCTGCGACTTGCTTCCAATGCTTTACTAAAAACCACATAAAGGGTTGACAAACAACCTAAAAGTTGTTTTGAATGATTAAAGGGGGTGGTTTGACAAAATAGCGGGATTTAAGCATGTTTCTGATATATAAGCCTTTTCAAATCTCTTTGAAACTTTATATGTAAATGTTCCTGAAGATTTCTAAATGTACTATTAAATTTGTTAACCTTCTAACATTCTAAAATAATAAAAGTATGTTTAAAAAATTTATACCAACATTATGGGAACATATGGTAAATGTTATTTAGTAAACTTAAAGTGTAACCGTCATTCTGAGCAAAAAAAAAACTAAAATACATAATTCTGTTACAGGTGTCCCTGGGACTCATTCCTCAAAGTAATTTGTCTCTCGGTCCTCATTTAGTACCTCTTTTGGCCCATAGCAACCAGGGTTTCCAGCTCCCAAAAACCTACAATCAGCAAGATGGAGGGTGGGACTGCCTCCTGTCACCTTATCACAAGCGCCTGCTGCTGACCAATGACAACATATCTATGTATCTATCTCATATCTATCTATGTCCTATCTATCTATCAATTTATCTATCTCCTATGTATCTATCTATTCATCTATCTATCTAAAAAATGGAAAGTTCAGAGCAGCACAGCAACTAGGTTGGGTACAAAGTCCGTAAGCACTCTGGCTAGAGCGCCCTCAGTATAATTTTCCACAAACAGGCAGCACTCCGAGATAGTGTTCAAAACGATTAGGTGTCTTTATTCCATGTGCACATGGAATAAAGACACCCCATCGTTTTGAACACTATCTCGGAGTGCTGCCTGTTTGTGGAAAATTATCTATCTATCTATTTATATATCTATTTAGCTATCTAATATAATATCTATCTATCTATCTCATATCTATCTATCCATCTAGCTCATATCTATCTATGTATCTATCTATCCTGTTTCTCCCAAAAAAACAGTGTCTTATATTAATGTTTGCTCCTAAAGAGGCCCTAGGTCTTATTTTCAGGGGATGTCTTATTTTTCCATGCACAAGAATTTACATTTATTTGTGAACAAAAAAATCAACTTCTCTAACATCCTTATGAATCTCCAAACTCAGAATTTCATGCTGTATTTCTTAGAATCATCGGCCCCAATATCTCATGTTTAGTAAAAGTGTTTTCCATAAATGAGCCCTTCTTATCCTTAGCTGCTGGGATCACATTTGCAGCACAACATTCAGTGATTTACTTACATGAATTCTTCCCCATGTCACAACCTTCTGCAGCATCTAAAAGATTTCCTAATACTAATATAGGAGTGGGGGGAACTGCTGCAATGACTGATGCTAGGTCTTATTTTCAGTGGAGGCCTTATAATTCTAAGCCTGAAAAAAAATTGTACTAGGTCTTATTTCCGGGGGATGTCTTATTTTAGGAGAAACAGGGCATCTATCTATCTCATATCTATCTATCTATCTATCTATCTATCTATCTATCTATCTATCTCATATCTATCTCCTATCTATCTATCTATCTATCTATCTATCTATCTATCTATCTATCTATCTATCTATCCATCTCTCTTATATCAAACTCTCATATCTATCTATCTGTCCATCTATCTATCTATCTATCTATCTATCTATCTATCTCTTATCTATCTATCTATCTAAGATACAAATTGGAAAAAGCGAGCAGCACTCCAAAGGTAGATTTCAAAAGTTGGTGATCTTTATTGAGGCAAGTGGCCACTCTGCCATTCTGGTCCGGGTGTACAATAATAGAGATCACCTTTTCTAACCGTTCCGCAAGAATTTTTGCTAAGATTTTTATGTCAGTATTTATCAAAGAGATGGATCTATATGAACCAATCTCTATTTCTTTTTTCTCCTTTTTCAGTATTAAAACTATCGACTCTGCCATAGAACCATACACCACCCCTGCAACAAATGCAGCATCAAACACTTTTACCAATGTGGGATCAAGAACACTCGCATATTTTTTATAAAAAGCATAAGACAACATATCCAACCCAGGGGGCGAGTCCCCAGAAAGCTCACTAATGGTATCAGATATTTCAAAGGCCGTAATTGGAGTATTCAGATGGGCCCTCTGCTCCTCAGACACGGTAACGGAACAGAATCTAAATATTGATTTAACTGGGTATCCGTGAATTCTGCATCTGATTTATATAGAGACTGATAAAAAAAGACCTAAAACTATTTAGGATTGCCCCCAGTTCTTGAACAAGGGTTCCTCCCTGTGTTAACAATTGCATGAAACCCCTTGTTACAATTACCTCTTTTTTAATATATTTGCCACAATCTTACCAGGTTTGCCCCATTTCTGAATAATGCCTCTGGCCTTTAAAAAAATTTTGTGTTTGTTTTTTTCCTCCTTATAAGTATCATAGGCAATCTTTGCCTCTATAAAACAGTCCATATTTGATGCCGTAGGAGTAGCTGGCCATCCCTCCTGTCTGAACTCAAGATCCCTCTTGAGTTTTGTTTCCTTCAGCCTGAACTCCTTTTTTTCCCAATTTATCTCTAAAAATTTTAGCAAGTCCCAAACCAACCCCGGATCAGAACTATCGATGCTACGATCCCAAAACTCATGAATTAACCCTGAAATCTTTTCCGTGTTGTCCAGGATCGAGAACAAATGAGGGTTTAATCTACAAAACCCCCTACTTGTCCTTTCCTCCGTATTCAATAACACGGAGATTGGGCCATGATCGGATACCATAATGGAACCATACTTCATCTCTGAAATGTATCGAATAAAGCCATCATTCACTAGACATAAATCAATCCTAAACAACATGGAATGGGTGCAACTAAAACAGGAAAAAGCAGGTTTATCAAAGTACTTAATGCGCCATACATCTTTCAGCTGCCAAATATCACAAAAAGTGCTGAATCCTGGAGTACCCCTACTTGTATGGGCCCAAGGAGCCCCCAAATTATGTCAATCCAGGATAGGATCAAATACTTCATTATAGTTCCCCCAAATCATTATTGGAATATCACCCTTGTCAGAAACATACTGAATCAAGGAGTTCAAAACCTCAAAAGAAAAAGGTGGAGGGACATAAACAAATACGAGAATACATGGTAGTCTATGTAAGAGACAAGACAGAAAAATAAATCTACCTCATTTTTCAATCCAATGTGTAAAAATTTTGATATCCACTTTGTTATGTATAAGCACAGAAACCCCCCTGGATAGTGCGGAGCCATACGCATGAAATGAAAAAGCAACCCATTTCCTATCCAGCAGATGGGAGGACTCTGGGGTGAGATAATGCCGTGAGATAATGTGCGCTGATATCATTTACTTTTTTTTTATATATGGCAAAAGGGGTTGAAAATGATAAAGAACATATACTTATATCCGCAATCCTGTCCTTCCCTGGCACCACCCATCACTTCTAGGCCTCTGCTTGCATATAGAGCCCAGAAGTGCTGCCCCCCCCTAATGGTATAGATTCATTTTGTTCATAGATTTGAGGGTGCAGAGCGTCCTCTGTCCTGTATGAAATCCCCACTCTCTATGAACCATAATGCTGAGGTTAATAGCTGCTAGAGTGATGCAACTGTGATTTTCTGCATCACTATCGTCCTCTTGTATTACTATTATTATCCACTGGAGGGCAGTATAATAAAATCTAGTGTATGGAGGACGGATATCGTCTTCTTGTATTACTATTATTAGCCACTGGAGGGCAGTATAATACAATCTAGTGTATGGATGATTGTACTACAGCTGACTCGGGATAAACACTGTAGTTGGGATAGACTCGCAAACCAGTGAAGATGTGCACGGACAGCTGTTAGTTACAGTGGAATAGGGTAAGTATAACCTGCATTGCTGTAGCCAGGTGTACTGACAGGTATCTTATGTTCACGTTCTGCTGTTATAGTGCGCGGGTAGGGTCAGAGGTAAGATGAATTGTGTGTGGTGATTTGTGACCGATAACATGGCCGGTACATGGAGCGCTGTGGCTGAAAAGGTGATGCGCTCATGCAACAGACCCTGTGGCCTCCCGTATCCTATCCGAGTCTGCAGAGACGGTCATGAATGTAGCCGGGGCAGAAATTGCACTGCGGAGGCGCTATTCACAGCAGGAGTGAGAAAAGCCTGAAAATATCCCTAAAGCAGCATTCGCACGATGCGCTGTGTCACAATTTTTGACGCGTTTTTAACTCATTCCAAAGGCTTCAGCCTTGATCACATGCTGAGATAACATTGTGTTTCCACTGCATCTGTTAAAATGCAATATAACCTCAGCATGTGATCAAGGCTGATGCCTTTGGAATGCGTCAAAAACGCATCAAAAAAAGTGACACAACGCATCGTGTGAAAGCACCCTAAGTGTCAAGACAAATGTCCCACCGCTGCAAAGACGTCCCGGTCTGTGGCCATTTTATTGCTGTCATTGTGATTGACAGATTGGGGGTCATTTACTAAGGGCCCGATTCTCGTTTTCCCGACGTGTTACCCGAATATTTCCGATTTGCGCCGATTTCCCCTGAATTGCCCCGGGATTTTGGCGCATGCGATTGGATTGTGGCGCATCGGCGCTGGCATGCACGTGACGGAAATCGGGGGCGTGGCTGAACGAAAACCCTATGGATTCGGAAAAACCGCAGCATTTTTAAAAAAAATGTGTCGGGGAGCTTGCACTTACCTTCACTAGGAATAGGCCGGTGTACTTGAGTGCGTTCCGATGCTCTTCAGCGCAGCAGCCACCTGGTGGACGTCGGAGGAACTACCTTAATGAATCCTGGCCGGACCTGAATCCACCGCAGAGAACGCGCCGCTGGATCATAAATCTGCCCCATTGTTTATCAGGTTATTTCTGCCTCATTATGCATGATGTTTCTGTTCAAAGAAAACAGCTCGAATCACACACAGTGGGGCTCATTTATTAATTTTCGGCGGGTTTCCCAACGATTTCCAAGTTGCGCCGCATTTAACAGGGGTTTTTGGCGCACACGATCGGATTTAACGGTCAGGATTTAACATCGGCAATTGTGTCGCAAGACACGCACTTACAAGCACTGGGAAGAAGAAGGTGAACTCCAGCGGACCTCGGCGGGGAAGCGACGGATGCAGGAAATCGGACGCACGAGCTACGTGAATCGCGCCGGACTTCATCTTCGTAGGACCGTCCGGATCGGGGATTGTGACAGGACCGTGTAAGTAAATTTGCCCCTTGGTACACCTTCAATATCCACCAGTATCCTGACACCGCGAGGGTGGTCGGCGCGCATCGGGGGAACGATTGAGGGTGAGTACAGTTTTATTATTTTAGCTAGGACTGTATATAGTTATTATAGGGGGATGTATGTAGTTATTATAGGGGGACTGTATATGGTTATTATAGGGAGACTGTATATAGTTATTATAGGGGGACTGTATATAGTTGTTATAGGGGGCTTTTTATAGTGATACAGTGTATACAGTGATTGCTGGGGGACTTTATATAGTGATTACTGGGAGACTGTATATACTGCTTACTGGGAGCTGTTTACAGTGATTGCTGGGGGGCTGTATACAGTGATTGCTGGGGCTGTATACAGTGATAGCTGGGGGCTGTATATAATGATCGCTGGGGGGCTGTATATAGTGATTGCTAGGGGGTTGTTTATAGTGATTACTGGGAGCTGTATACAGTGATTGCTGGGGGACTTTATATAGTGATTACTGGGAGGCTGTATATATTGCTTATTGGGAGCTGTTTGCAGTGATTGGTGGGGGGCTGTATACAGTGATTGCTGGGGCTGTATACAGTGATTGCTGGGGGCTGTATATAATGATCGCTGGGGGGCTGTATATAGTAATTGCTAGGGGGCTGTATATAGGGATTACTGGGAGCTGTATACAGTGATTGCTGGGGAGGCTGTATATAGTGATTGCTGGGGGGCTGTATATAGTGATTGCTGGGGGGCTGTATATAGTGATTGCTGGGGGGCTGTATATAGTGATTACTAGGGGCTGTATATAGTGATTCCTGGGCACTGTATATAGTAATTACTGGGGGCTGTATATGGTGATCACTGGGGAGGCTGTATAGTTATTGCTGGGGAGCTGTATATAGTGATTGCTGTTCCCTGTCTGGACTACAGTCAATGGGGGCCCCCACCAGTTTTTGCACCCAGGGGCCCCCACTAACCTTAATCTGGCTCTGTAATCAGTGTAACTGACAGCTGTCTGTGCACATTTTTACAAGGTTGCGAATCTATTGCAACTACACACGCACCTCTGTGTTTATCCCGAGTCAGCTGTAATACAATCTTCTTCCATACACTAGATTGTATTATACTGCCCTCTAGAGGCTAATAATAGTAATACAAAAGGACGATATCCGTCTTCCATACTCAAGTTTGTATTATACTGCCCTCCAGTGGCTAATAATAGTACTACAAGAGGATGATAGTGATGCAGAAAACCACAGTTGCATCACTCTAGCTATTAACCTCAGCATTATGGTTCATAGAGAGTGGGGATTTCATACAGGACAGAGGACACTCTGCACCCTCAAATCTGTGAACAAAATTAATCTAAACCCTTAGATATTAGGATGTATTTGAAGAGTTTATTACAATCAGGGGTGATACTCCCTTTATAAGCCCATACTACCTTTTATAGGGAGCTTAAGTGTCAATTTTAAATGCACACAGCGTCTTTTCCTGTAAAATGATATGTCTATGAACACATAATAATAACAATTTTTAATAAAGTTTACAAAATGTTAACACCCCACACGTTTCCGTTCTTACCATTTCCCTATATAACCTAAAATTAGACACTCAGGGGCAGATTTATTTACCAGGTCCATTCGCGATCCAGCGGCGCGTTCTCTGTGGAGGATTCAGGTCTTCCGGCGACTGACTAAGGTAGTTCCCCTGATGTCCACTAGGTGTCGCTGCTGCGCTGAATTCCGTCGGAGTTCACTGAAGTTCACCAAGCCAGGCCAGGTGCAGGTAAGCGCGTGTCAAGCGACACATTTTTTTTAAAAAATACAGCGGTTTCTCAGAATCCGACGGGTTTTCCGACGGCCACGCCCCCGATTTCCGTTGCGTGCATGCTGGCGCTGATGCGCCACAATCCGATTTCGCGTGCCAAAATCGGTAAAATTCGGGTAACCCGACGTAAAAACATGAATCGGGCCCTTAGAAAATGACCCCCTCAGTGTCCCAAACTAGATTGGTAGTCATATGCCATTTATTACAAAATGTCTCTCCAGAAACTTCAAAAGCAAACGAAATATATTGGCATTCTCTTGTTGAAATCTATATCTCTTAGTTTATAAACAAGTAGAAAGCATGCTATTTACAATACTGTAAACCCTAAGTGTATCTCACTATACAAATAATGTACAGCCCCCCCAGCCCCCAGTCTATATACAGCCCTCCATTTGTATGCTCCCCCACATACAATGGCCCCCATTTATTAAAGCCCTTGCACTATTTTTTGTCGGACTTTGGGCCACATGTATCACTCGTTTTTTCTGTTGTTTTTGCGCCTTTTCATTCAGGTGCACCGTTTTTGCGCAATTTTTGCGACTAAACGCCAAACTAGCCGCGCAGCAAAAATAATTAGCTTTCCCTCATCTATCTTCCCAATCCAGATGTTTTGCTGCGCCTAATGATATTCATCACTTGCAACATTTTTATTTAGGCGCAAAAACGGGCGCAAAAACACTCCAGCCCGAAGGTGGCGTTAACTGAGAAGAAAGCACTGAGCCCCTTTGCAGAACAACTCATTTCTAGCAGCAAAGCTCAGCCAGACACTGCAGACACTAGTACATATAATACAGACATGAGATACTCTGCAGGCAGGAGCTGCAGACTCTATTTACATCACCTTCTATTTACAAAACATTCTGCAGAATTCTGAGCTCAAAGCAAGACAGGAGAGAAGTTTGCAGAATGTTGCACTTGTTGCACTTGTTGTTACTACATACAAGTGTCCCCTATGTAATTCTGCACAGTATCACCAGGGTGTCTGAGGGGGATACTGGGCAGAAATACAGGGGTGCAGCAGGAGACCAGGAGAAGCCCCTGCTGAGGAGAAGCCCCTGCTGAGGAGGTCACTGGGTGCAGGGTGTCACACACCTGGGTGCTGCTGTGAGTGTTATCTTCATTCTGGGCTGTGGGAGAAGCAGAGAGGAGCTTGTAGCAGGATCATATGTAAGTGCCTGAATCTAACATTACGCCTTAACTGCGCCAAAATTGCGCCTAAACTTTGTTAAAGTAAAGTGATTAATAAGAGGCAGGAAATTACCTTATCACAGATGGTTGTAGCTTGTGATAATTCTGGCAAAACAGTGCGCCAGAATTTAGGCGCAACTACTACACTTAGGCGCACAAAAGTGATAAATGTGGCCTGTGGACTGGGTTTGGGCTGCACTATACCCACTTTCTGTACATAAAGTGGTGTTTCTGTGCACTCTGTCAGGCCACTGCAGGGGACGCCAGATTCATTAAAAACGTGCTCCACAATTCATGAATCTGTCGCACTCTGCACAGTTCACAGGCAAACTGTACCTAGCTGCACTATTTTTAATAAATATGGGTCAATCTATTTATATACAGCCCCCCAGTATATAAATTTGAGGTAGCAATGAATAAAATAATAAAGCAAATACTTACCTCATACCTCCCAACATTTGTGAAAGGGAAAGAGGGACAAAATGGCGGCACGCGTAGTGTGCCGCGGCGATCCCCCTAAGCCACACCCCCAATCACTCCCTGGCCATGCCCCAAAGTTTAGCCATATTATAATAATAAAAATTATCTCAATAAAAAAAAATATATATTATCCTCATTGGGATTAGAACCCAGAACCTGCAGTGTCCATGTATAATAATGTCACAGTGCCCCAACCAACTGAGCTATAACCTCTGTGCTTATCTAGGTGTAGAATTTTGGTAACTAAGAACTATGACTACTGTTACACTGTGACACAGATTTAATGCCTTGGTATATAGGGAGGGATCTTCTCAGAGATGATTTTAATTATTGAGGCTATTATTATGGAGATTATTATTATTATTGAGATGATTATTATTATTTTTACTATTATTAATAATCATCTCCATAATAATAAAAATAATAAAATTTATAATAATAATAATAGTCTCAATAATTACAATAATAATCTCTGAGAAGATCCCTCTCTATATCAGTGCATTAGTCTGTGTCACAGTGTAAATGGCAGATAACATGTCTTAGTTACCAGAAATCCTCAGCTCTGTATCACTGGGCTTATAGCTCAGTTAGTTAAGCTCCTGTCTATGGTTCGAATCTCTGCCTGGCCAAAACTTTATTTAATTTAATTAAATAAAGAGCTTGTGTCTGGGGAAGCCCTGGAGACTATATATGGACAGATACTGATCTGAGCCTGATGACGTGGTCCCTGCTCTCTCAGCTAAGCCGACACTTCTCTGAAAAGGATTCCCTGCCCGATGTCTGTAGAAGCCATTCTGTACTGTCAGTTCTGGCTTTCAAAGTATTTACTATGGGGACACAGCACCGGGACACAGCGGGACCTGGGGGTAAAATCCGTGACATTCTGACAGCTGCCCGTTTCGCGGGGCAGAGGTAAGAAAAACGTGAAAGTCCCGTCAAAATCAGGACGGTTGGGAGCTATGCTTACCTTACTGTTCCCACGCTGCTGCTGTGTCCTCTTCTCCTGACTCTTCAGGCACTAGAACGCAGGGATGCAGGCGGTGTTATGATTCTGCTCTTCATATCAATAGACATAGGTTTTATTGATATGCGCAGCATGAGTATGGAAGGTCTGTCCACCCGAGTCACCCACCCATAAACCATTCTGCTACCCCCCTCAGGTGGCCCAGGTTGGGGACCCTTTTATGATGGGGGCCCTGGGCAATTGCCATGATGTTTCGCCGGCCCTGCATACAAGTATATCCAAACCCAGATAAGGAGTCATATACACGTAGATAATCTACTGACTTGACATACTTTTTTTTTTTTTAAAACATATTTTATTTGAGTCATCATATACATCATATACATACATTGTTATATACATGTTTCCAAATTTTGTACAGCTACATTGTATATTATGTAAAAGACTCATTTTTACAATTTTAAACAGTAATAATAACCCATTTTCGGTAGTGCACTATATTCCATTTCTGCGCCGCTTTTTTCTTACCGAGTTTTCAACAATATTAACCTTGTAACTTAAACAAACCTAAACTAAGGGCCATTTTATATATTTCGTAATGTTTTCCCACTTCTCTCTCTCTATCTTTTACTTTTCTCATATCTGTACCATCAATTCGATTTTGAGGGTTGGGAAAAGAAAAAACGGGGTCTGTGGAGAGACGCGCTACATCCAGAAATCAGATTGGTAAGGGTAATTTTTATGTATTTTATTTGGATTTTGACAACGCGTTTCAACACCGTAACGGTGTCTTCATCAGGTCTAAAACTGTATACGTAGGTTACAGAGACAGAAGATAAAAACAAAAACAAAAACATAACATAACATAGTTAGTTGATTAGTATGGTTAGTACGATACAAATGTTAAAATAGATTGCTCAAATGCAGTGGAATAAAAAATTGAAATGGAAGTAATGAAATAAAAATAAAAATAATGAAATAAAAACATGGAACAGTTTTTCGACATCATATACAGAATGTGCAATAAGAATTTACAATAAGAGCTAAAATGCATGAAAAAGAGTTGCATAATAGAATGAAATGGGTGAGAATTGTTGTGTTGCATGATTGGTAATTAAATAAATAAATAAATAGCTGATCGGTCTATAGATAAATAAATAAATAATTAATTAAATAAATTAATGAATTAAGATGGGACGAGTGTACTTGGAGATTACCTGCAGGAAAAGGGGGAGGAGGGGGGGTATCGGGTAGCAGAGCTGTGCTGCCTAATGTCCAGCCTGAGGAGATGAAGATGACAAACAATGAGTGGTCATGCGGTGGGTAGATGGAGAGAGGGATAGTGTGTGGTGCCGGTGAAGAACTTACTGAAACGTCCGATTGCCGTGGAGATGAAGCGCAGGGAGATGGCAAGTTGCGTGTTGGCACGGGCGCGAGAGGACAGAGCGCGCGCCAAGAAGAGACGCGGTATTTATTGACAGTAGGATGTGCAGAGGCAGTGCGCAGGCGCTAGCCTCCGAAAGCAATGTATGGGGAAATGGAGTAATGTGTTGCTGCCGACTGGATAAGGGGCAGAGCTGTGTGACATGGGAAGGGAATGATTTGACATAGGGATGTGTATGTTGACAAGGTGGGAAAGAATGAATAGATACATGCATTGAGTTGTGAAAGGAATACAACACAATAATGAGCAGAAAATGCCAAATGATACAATGAGACATGCGTTTAGAATATTGCGATATGGGAAATGTATAGAATTGAAATATAAAGTTGAAATGAATATAATATATATAAATATAAAGTTGAAATGAATATAATATATATGAATATAAATATAAAATTGAATTAGTTGGTAATTAGTAATAAATTGATCATGATGAAGGACAAAATTAACAAATAACATAAAATGATGAGTTTAGAGTGTGTGAAAAAAATAAAATGAAATACAATACAATACGGTACAATAATGCAATGTAATAGAATAAAATAAAGCATGCGTTATGGGATTCAATTAAATTAAATTAGTAATTAATTGCATGTACATGGATAATAAAGAGAGTATTAATCAAAATGTAAAAAACACACAATGTAGTAATAATAGTGACTGGCAAGAGATGACACTAATAAATGACACTAAAAAATGGTGGTTGAACCAGTGTTTGTACCACGAGTCTGGAGGGTAAGGTGAGTTCCCACTGAGGTTCGGCGTTCAGAATGAGGTCTCGACCATATCGTTTAGACCTGCGGGTGAGAGGGTGTCCAGTTTGTATATCCAAAAGGACTCTCGTTGGCGCAGTTTCTGGAACCTGTTGCTGGAAGTGGTGGGTATTTGTTCAATCGGGGTGATCCTGATGTTGCTAAAATCTTTTTCATGTTTTAGTGCAAAATGGCTCGACACACTATGTTTAAGAAAGCCGTTGGTGATGTTGGATCTGTGGTTGTTCATCCTGATGTGGAGTTCTTGGGTTGTTCTGCCTATATATTGTAAATTGCACGGACATTCTAGGAGGTAGATGATGAAGGATGAGTGGCAGTTGAGGAAGGAAAGAATCTCAAAATTTTCTCCGGTGGTGGTTGAGGTGAAAGATCTTCTTCTATGTTGAATGTTTGCACAGCAAAGGCATCTGGTGGAGCCGCATTTGAAAGACCCTTTTAAAGTTAGAAAGGTGGAAGGTTGGGATTTGTGTGCGGTTTTCAGTTTACTAGGAGCAAGTATGTTACGGAGGGTTTTGGCTCTTCTGAAGGTGATGGATGGTCGGTTGGGCAGGGAAAGTTTAAGGTGAGGGTCACTAAGTAGAACAGGCCAGTGTTTCGTTATGATTTGTTTTATGTTGCTATGGCTAGTGTTGTAGGTGGTTATGAAGTTGAGTGGAGGTTTGCTAGGTTGGTGCATTGGTGGAGGTTTGCTGGGTTGGAGGCATTGGTTCTGAGTGAGGGATAGTGTTTTGGTGAAAGCGTCTTGGACCAGTTTTTTCGGATAGTGCTTGTCTTGGAAGCGTTGTTTCAAGATTTTGGCTTGGGCAATGTATTTGGTGGTGTCCGAACAGTTCTTTCTAATACGCTTGAATTGCCCGTACGGGATGTTGCGGAGCCATGGGGTGTGATGTGCACTACGGAAATCCAAGTAACTGTTCACATCGACGGATTTGAAATGTGTACTTGTGGTGAAGGTCCCTGTATTGTTGAGATGGATTGAAAGGTCCAGGAAGTCAATATGCGTGGTGGAATGATTGAAAGTGAAGCTCAATCCCATCTTGTTGTTGTTTAAATGGGCGATGAATTCGGTGGCGGTCTCTTTATTGCCCTCCCAGATGAAGAATAGATCATCTATATAGCGGCGGAAAAAGATGATATTGTTCTGGAAAGGATTGGGGCCAAGGATATATTCTTTTTCAAAGGTGCCCATGTACAGGTTCGCATAAGAGGGTGCGAACCTAGTGCCCATGGCGCAGCCTTTGGTTTGCCGGTAGATGGTGTCTTCGAAGGAGAAGGAGTTGTGGTGGAGGATGAAGTTGATGCTGTTGAGCAGAAAGGTGATTTGGGCTGGAGGCATATCGGGGTTGGATAATAGGAAACTTTCAATGGATCTAATTCCTAGGTTGTGTGGGATGTTGGAGTAAAGTGCTGATACATCGGCTGTTAGCAGTGACCAATTGTTCCGGTTCTTATGGTTCTCGATGGGGTTGTTAAATGGTAAGAGTTCGTTGATGAGCTGGGTCGAATCCTTCAGGTAGGATGGGAGTTGGAGAACGAGAGGTTGAAGGTGGAGATCTATGTAGTGTGACAAATTGGAGGTTAGGGAATTGATGCCGGATATGATGGGACGGCCGGGTGGGTTGGTGAGGGATTTATGGATCTTGGGTAAGTGATAGAAAAAGGGAAGGGGTGGGTTGTTGATGGTTAGAAACTGTTTTTCTTTTTTATTGATGAGGTTCTGGGTGGAGGCTTGGTGGATGAGGTCAGTATAAGCGATGTAGTCGGTTGGTAGCGGATTTTTGGATAGTAGTTCGTAAAAGGATGAATCTGATAAGATGTTTTTTGCTTCATCAATATAGTCGGCTCGGTCTTGTAATACAATGCCCCCTCCCTTATCTGCTGGTCTTATGATGATCGTGGTGTTCTCCTTCAAGGACTTGATGGCTCTTTTTTCTCCAGGGGAAAGATTGTTATGTCTGGTTCCCTTGGGGTGATTAAGGTGAAGTTTCTTGAGGTCCTCGAGTGCTAGGTTGTAGAAGGTTTCTATAGCGGGGCCCTTGTGATGTAGAGGGTAAAAATGGGAAGGGGGATGGACAGGAACTGAAATCGGGTTGGGGGTTTCGGGTGGGTTGGTGGGTGGACTTTGGGTTGAGGGTGTAGACATGCGTGTTGCAGTTTGGATGGATTGAATGGCAAAATGTCGATTAAGGGTGAGTTTGCGGATGAAACTATTGAGGTCGAGAAATAGTTGGAAGTCGTCTGCCGATGCGGTGGGACAGAAGGAGAGACCTTTGGACAAAAGGTCAATTTCGTTCTGTTCGAGGTTGTACTTGGAAAGGTTAAAGATCTTTATTGGTTGGTGGGGTTGATGTTGTTGTACTGGTTCAATTGGAAAGGGTGGTTTCTGTTGGGTATCGTTTGGTGTGAGGGGTTTTATTGGTTGAGTTTCGTTGGTTATTGCTTTCTTGTGCTTTTGGCTGCTGGTTCCTCTTTTAGCAGTTCCACCACGGCAGCCTCGTGGTCTGCTTTTCTTTTTTGTGAGGTGGTTGTTTTGTGGCTCAGAGAGAAAAACTTCGTAATTTTGATTGGACAGGTAAGGAGTGGGAGAAGGGGTTGAGAGGTTGTTTGGGGAGAGAAACTCGGGGATCTGGAGAGATGGGTTGGAAGGGCTAAAAAAGATTCAGTGGAAGAGGTACTGGACGTGGAGGGTGCCTCCGATGGTAATAGGGGTACGGAGAAAGTTTGGGTAGGTGACAGAGGTTCGTCATGGGTCGAGAGTAATGATAAATTCGGGTTATCTATGGAATCGTGTATTGTATGTATTGTGGTCAAGCTGGTGGGGAGGCTAGCTAAGTGAACTTCCAGATCAGCTGCTTTGAAGGCGTTGAGGGGGATGGGGCCAAGGGGGTTCTGTGGGGTGGGGGGTTGGCTGGTTATGGGTATGACATGTATTGGGGTATTCATTTTGTTGGTGGTGGAGGGAGCGTAGGCTGTCCTGGGAGAGGGTGTGGGTATGGTGGTTTTTCTGAAGGTTCTATTTTTGGTAGGGGGGGCTTGAGAAGTGGGTCCCTTAGGGATCTTGTGTTGGTTGATGTTGGGTTTTGTGTTTATATTTGGGCGGGTGGTGTTGTTAGTGTTTGGATGAGTTTTTGGGTAGGTGGGTTGGTTGGAGTTGAGAACGGTCGGTGTGGGGTCATTTGTGGTATGGTTGGGAGAGAGTTGGTTGCGTGTGTTGTCAAGTTTCAGACATTTTCGTTTTATCTCCCCTAGATCGTGTTGTTGGGAGCGGAAATGTGTGCTGGAGGCTAGGTCATGAAAATCTGGGTGATTCTCATAGGGAGATAGCAGACTAGAAATTGTATTTATTTTTAGTGTGGCCTCCTTTTGGAGGTCGGTTCTTTTACATATGATTAGCTCAATGAGGTTACGAGTGAAAGACTCTAGCTGATTGGTCCATTTGTTGGTGAAGGCTCCATCATTCGGAAAAGGGGATTTAATGTCTATTGAGAGGCTCCTGGGATAGAGGTGTTCTTTCAGATAGATTTTCAAAAAATGGGTGTGGATGCTGTTTGATGATTCTTTTTTCAGAGCATCTTCGAGATCGAGAAATAGGTTAGTCATTGATTTGGTGTCTTCTCTGGAGAAATGGTTCGTGATTTGGGGTTCGACGGTGGTTCTTTGGTCCATCCATTGGTCAATGAGGTGGTCCCTTTGTGCTTCTCGAGCCGCCAGGAACGAAAGCATTCGTATGGATTGGAGACGTTAGATGGTGGGGTTGTAGTTGTTGTGCACTGGCAGCCACCAAATAAGAGGGTTAGATGGTGCTCAATCCCACAGAGCCGGTCCAAAAACCGGTAGAGAACGAGGAATAGGTAAAAGTAAGGGGATCTACTAGAGCCAGGCGCCAAAAACAGTTTTTTGTGTGCACACAGGACAGGAAAGGGGTGTCTTTTGGGGAATAGTGGGGTGGAGTTGCAGCGTCGGGCCCCGGTACTGGAACTTAGTCCAGAATAGGTATGAGGGGTTATCCAACCCCGATATGCCTCCAGCCCAAATCACCTTTCTGCTCAACAGCATCAACTTCATCCTCCACCACAACTCCTTCTCCTTCGAAGACACCATCTACCGGCAAACCAAAGGCTGCGCCATGGGCACTAGGTTCGCACCCTCTTATGCGAACCTGTACATGGGCACCTTTGAAAAAGAATATATCCTTGGCCCCAATCCTTTCCAGAACAATATCATCTTTTTCCGCCGCTATATAGATGATCTATTCTTCATCTGGGAGGGCAATAAAGAGACCGCCACCGAATTCATCGCCCATTTAAACAACAACAAGATGGGATTGAGCTTCACTTTCAATCATTCCACCACGCATATTGACTTCCTGGACCTTTCAATCCATCTCAACAATACAGGGACCTTCACCACAAGTACACATTTCAAATCCGTCGATGTGAACAGTTACTTGGATTTCCGTAGTGCACATCACACCCCATGGCTCCGCAACATCCCGTACGGGCAATTCAAGCGTATTAGAAAGAACTGTTCGGACACCACCAAATACATTGCCCAAGCCAAAATCTTGAAACAACGCTTCCAAGACAAGCACTATCCGAAAAAACTGGTCCAAGACGCTTTCACCAAAACACTATCCCTCACTCAGAACCAATGCCTCCAACCCAGCAAACCTCCACCAATGCACCAACCTAGCAAACCTCCACTCAACTTCATAACCACCTACAACACTAGCCATAGCAACATAAAACAAATCATAACGAAACACTGGCCTGTTCTACTTAGTGACCCTCACCTTAAACTTTCCCTGCCCAACCGACCATCCATCACCTTCAGAAGAGCCAAAACCCTCCGTAACATACTTGCTCCTAGTAAACTGAAAACCGCACACAAATCCCAACCTTCCACCTTTCTAACTTTAAAAGGGTCTTTCAAATGCGGCTCCACCAGATGCCTTTGCTGTGCAAACATTCAACATAGAAGAAGATCTTTCACCTCAACCACCACCGGAGAAAATTTTGAGATTCTTTCCTTCCTCAACTGCCACTCATCCTTCATCATCTACCTCCTAGAATGTCCGTGCAATTTACAATATATAGGCAGAACAACCCAAGAACTCCACATCAGGATGAACAACCACAGATCCAACATCACCAACGGCTTTCTTAAACATAGTGTGTCGAGCCATTTTGCACTAAAACATGAAAAAGATTTTAGCAACATCAGGATCACCCCGATTGAACAAATACCCACCACTTCCAGCAACAGGTTCCAGAAACTGCGCCAACGAGAGTCCTTTTGGATATACAAACTGGACACCCTCTCACCCGCAGGTCTAAACGATATGGTCGAGACCTCATTCTGAACGCCGAACCTCAGTGGGAACTCACCTTACCCTCCAGACTCGTGGTACAAACACTGGTTCAACCACCATTTTTTAGTGTCATTTATTAGTGTCATCTCTTGCCAGTCACTATTATTACTACATTGTGTGTTTTTTACATTTTGATTAATACTCTCTTTATTATCCATGTACATGCAATTAATTACTAATTTAATTTAATTGAATCCCATAACGCATGCTTTATTTTATTCTATTACATTGCATTATTGTACCGTATTGTATTGTATTTCATTTTATTTTTTTCACACACTCTAAACTCATCATTTTATGTTATTTGTTAATTTTGTCCTTCATCATGATCAATTTATTACTAATTACCAACTAATTCAATTTTATATTTATATTCATATATATTATATTCATTTCAACTTTATATTTATATATATTATATTCATTTCAACTTTATATTTCAATTCTATACATTTCCCATATCGCAATATTCTAAACGCATGTCTCATTGTATCATTTGGCATTTTCTGCTCATTATTGTGTTGTATTCCTTTCACAACTCAATGCATGTATCTATTCATTCTTTCCCACCTTGTCAACATACACATCCCTATGTCAAATCATTCCCTTCCCATGTCACACAGCTCTGCCCCTTATCCAGTCGGCAGCAACACATTACTCCATTTCCCCATACATTGCTTTCGGAGGCTAGCGCCTGCGCACTGCCTCTGCACATCCTACTGTCAATAAATACCGCGTCTCTTCTTGGCGCGCGCTCTGTCCTCTCGCGCCCGTGCCAACACGCAACTTGCCATCTCCCTGCGCTTCATCTCCACGGCAATCGGACGTTTCAGTAAGTTCTTCACCGGCACCACACACTATCCCTCTCTCCATCTACCCACCGCATGACCACTCATTGTTTGTCATCTTCATCTCCTCAGGCTGGACATTAGGCAGCACAGCTCTGCTACCCGATACCCCCCCTCCTCCCCCTTTTCCTGCAGGTAATCTCCAAGTACACTCGTCCCATCTTAATTCATTAATTTATTTAATTAATTATTTATTTATTTATCTATAGACCGATCAGCTATTTATTTATTTATTTAATTACCAATCATGCAACACAACAATTCTCACCCATTTCATTCTATTATGCAACTCTTTTTCATGCATTTTAGCTCTTATTGTAAATTCTTATTGCACATTCTGTATATGATGTCGAAAAACTGTTCCATGTTTTTATTTCATTATTTTTATTTTTATTTCATTACTTCCATTTCAATTTTTTATTCCACTGCATTTGAGCAATCTATTTTAACATTTGTATCGTACTAACCATACTAATCAACTAACTATGTTATGTTATGTTTTTGTTTTTGTTTTTATCTTCTGTCTCTGTAACCTACGTATACAGTTTTAGACCTGATGAAGACACCGTTACGGTGTTGAAACGCGTTGTCAAAATCCAAATAAAATACATAAAAATTACCCTTACCAATCTGATTTCTGGATGTAGCGCGTCTCTCCACAGACCCCGTTTTTTCTTTTCCCAACCCTCATACCTATTCTGGACTAAGTTCCAGTACCGGGGCCCGACGCTGCAACTCCACCCCACTATTCCCCAAAAGACACCCCTTTCCTGTCCTGTGTGCACACAAAAAACTGTTTTTGGCGCCTGGCTCTAGTAGATCCCCTTACTTTTACCTATTCCTCATCAATTCGATTTTGTATGTAAGTTTGCATACTGCGAAGCTTTAAAATAAGTGGTTTCCAGCCATTTTTCCCATCTTTCTTGAATTTTTGGGGCAGATGTGTTACTTCCTTCTAAATGTGCCATTGTTCTTTCTAATATATAATTATTGCTTATCCTATTTGTCAATTCTGCAAAAGATGGAATTTTTGTTGATTTCCATAAACTAGCAATCAGGGAGATTGCTGTAGTTGTCACATGAAACATAATTGTTCTATCCTCCGGGACTATTTCATGTAATCCTAGGCCTAACAGCGTTAATGCCGGGGTTATGCTATGGTTTGTGCCCAATGTGTCTCCCAGAAGGCTTCGCACTTGGTCCCAAAACCCTTTAATATTTTCGCACGTCCAAAAAATGTGTAATATAGTTCCTTTATCTTTCCCACATCTCCAGCATATATTGGAGGTGGATGGATAGATTTTTGATAGTTTATCTGGTGTATAGTACCACCTATATAGTATCTTTCTTCTTGTTTCTAGGTGTGAAGCACATCTAGATAGATTCGATGTGCATAAAAAACTATTTTCCCATGTCTCTTTATTTACTACTATATTCAAATCTGTCTCCCATCTTTGTAAGCTCGGTATCTCATGTTGCACCATCTCCGAAATTATTTGTCTATATACTAAGGCTATGCCTTTTGTTAACCTTTGGGGGTTAAAAAAAGAGGCTTCAAATGCTGTTTTTATTTTTGTTGCTCCATCTGGGATGTCGTATTTGTAAATATTTGTAAAAGTCTTGTTTAGGTATATTGAATTTAGAACATATATCTGCAAATATATATCTGCAAATGCCATCAAATGTCCTTTACTTGATATGTCTCCAATTTGACATATTCCAAGTTTTGTCCAATTGAACATGTCAATGTCTGGTATTATTTTTGCAAGAACTTGTAATGGCACATCCCAAATTTTCAATGAGAATAATGGCTTGTTGCCTGTGAATTTTTGCCATGATTTTATCCCTACTGCAATTGTTTCTACGGAGGGAACCTTTATCGTGCGGCCAAGTGCCATTTCCCACAAAAATTGGGAAGGCGACACATCTGGGAGCATTTCCTTTTCTATCTTTATCCACTGTTTTTCAGATTTTTGTGTTAGCCACTGTTTAGTTTGATCTAGTATTGCGGCATGGTAGTAATGCTCTAAACATGGTAATCCTAATCCACCCTTATGTGCTGGAAGATATAAAATATTGGCTGCAACTCTATGTATTTTGTATGCCCAAACATAATGGTTAATTATCTTTTGCAATTTGCGAAGGTATTTGTTTGATAGTATGATCGGGACATTTCTAAAGAGATATGTTATCTTGGGCAAAACCATCATCTTTACTGCCGCTACTCTGCCTACCCACGATATATGCTGTTTGGAATATGTTTTCATTTCACTCTCTATTTGCGCCAATAAGGGAATATAATTAAGCTGAAACAACTTAGAGGATGGAAACGCTAATTGTACCCCTAAATATGTAAGCGATGAGTTAGCCCACACAAATGGGTATGCTTGCTGTAAGTATTTTTTGATATCATCCTGGATATACATCTCTAATATCAGAGATTTTGTGGCATTTAGCTTATAGTATGATATTTTACTAAATTGCTTGAGAAGTATAGATACTGCTGCTATTGATTTGACTGGTTTTGTTATGGAAATAATCACATCATCAGCAAAAAGTCCTATCTTGTTCTCCAATGTCCCTGCTTTTATTCCGGATATAGCTTTTGATTCCCTTATTGCTTCGGCTAAGGGTTCCATTATTAGCGTAAATATCAAGGGTGAAAGTGGGCACCCCTGTCTAGTGCCATTGGAAATATCAAAGGGCTTAGATATATATCCTGACGTTAGTACCTGGGCTGATGGAAGTGTATAAAGTGCCATTATTCCTCTTGCTTCCTCTGGTGTTAATCCATATTTTGCTAGGACCCTTTCTAAGTATTTCCAATGGACTCTGTCGAACGCCTTCTCCGCATCTAAAGATAATAGCAAAGAAGGCGTCCGACATCTCTCCACCAGTTGGATAAGATTTATAAACCTTCTCGTCCCATCTGAAGATACTCTTCCTTTCACAAAACCTACTTGGTCCGGGTGAATTAACACTGGAATTATTTGCGCTAACCTGTTAGCTAGTATTTTGGAGTACAATTTGAGGTCTGAATTTAATAGCGAAATAGGGCGAAAATTCCCTGGTCTATCTGCTGGTTTACCTGGTTTAGGGAGGGTTACTATTGTAGCCCTCAACATATCCTTTGGTATGCTCCCTGTTTTTTGAAAGTTATTAAATATGTCTGTCAAATATGGGGCTAAGATGTCCTGAAATTTTTTATAATAATCATTGCTCAAACCGTCTGGACCTGGAGCTTTATTAAGTTTGAGACTTTTTATAGCTTGTCTAACCTCATTTACTGTTATTGGTTCTACCAAGCTTTGGATCTGGTTTGGTGTCATAGTTGGTAACTTTACCGACTTCAGAAAGTTATCTATTTCTTCCATTGATGGTTGATTTGTGTGTTTATCTTCTTTGAGGTTATACAATTTATAATAATATTCTGCCATGGCATCAGCAATGCCCTGAGGGTCAAATACTCTATCTAGGTTCTCTTTTATAAGGTATGGTACCCTAGATTGTGCAGCCCTTTGTTTTAACTGCCTTGCTAATATTTTGCTGGCCTTATTTCCTAGTCTGTACTGTCTTGCTTTCATTTTTCGTAAAGCTTGTTCATATTTATATGCATCTAATTGGTTTAGTTGCTGCTGCAGAATAGTTATCATGCTATGTCTGTGTGGGCAGAATGTTATTTTATTCATTGCGTCCAAATGCGTTAAGCATTCTACCACATGTAACCTTTGCTCTTCTCTTTGTTTCCTATCTCTACTTGCCATACCTATGTAGTGATCCCTTATATGCATTTTGTGTGTACACCAAACACTAGTTAGGGATGCTTGTGACCCCTTATTATGTTCCATATATTCTATTAACACCTTTTTTGTTTTGTCCTGATATTGGGGAACTTGGAGAAAAAAATTATTAAGTCTCCACATATGTGGACGTGGTTTTCCATATTGTTCCGCTAGCACCATATGGACAGGGGCATGATCAGACCAACTGATAACGTCTATCCTTGTGGACTTTACTTTTCTATATAATTCGTGATCTACTAGGAACATATCTATTCTGGAATATGTCCTGTGTGGATTTGAATAAAATGAATAGTCCCTTTCCATAGGGTGTTGCAGACGCCACGCGTCTAATAACGCCTCTTTCTGAGATAAAGTAAATAATATTGAGGGGGTTTGAGTATTAGTTATAGCCGTGGTGTCTATTGAGGGCCACATAGACATATTCAAATCCCCTGCTATTAGAACCATTCCCTGTTTACAAGAAGCCACAATAGCAAATAAAGATTTAAAGAACCTATTTTGGTGTGTATTTGGTACATATGTGTTGACTAGTGTATAAACTTCATTATTTATTTTACATATTAGTATTACATATCGACCTTGGGGGTCCCTTTTTTCCTCAATAAGATCGAATGCTACTGCGTTTCCTATTGCTATAAACACCCCTCTTTTCTTCTTAACTGCTGGTGCAGCAAAAATATAGGGAAAACTTTTATCATGTATGCGAAAAAGGTCTTCTTTGTTCAGATGGGATTCTTGTACAAAGTAAATATCAGCCTTGGCATTTTTTGCTTCCTTCCACATCCTAGCTCTTTTGTATGGACTATTTAATCCTTTAGCATTTACAGATGTAACATTCAAAAACATTTTAGTATTACATTATAAAGCTTATAAAGCGTCATATTATTGGTACATCCTATCTGGATTAGTGGTATACATTGACTTATTACTTTCTGTGGCCCTTTCAACAGTTGTAACTTTAACTTAACTTGAAAAAACATAATACTCTTAACAATACTTCGAGAGCATATTTTTATCCCACAAGGGGATGTTTGGGGGTACATATATATGTTCATACCATACATAACGTCCTCCAGTTACAGCCAGACTGATGCCATCATTGGATAAATACAACAGAACGATCCTCCAGGATCCACCAACACCTTCGCTCCCTCTGATAGATGGTCTTCATTTTCTTGAGACAGTCTCCCATTCTTCTTCTAGCCTTGCATTTCCTCTGGTTTTCTGATTTCTTAAGGGGTCTTCTTCTTCTATTAGGTTCCACTCCATCAGCAATTGCTGCAACTTTTCTGGTGATGATACCACCACTTGCCTTCCATCTTTGTTTATAAGCATTTTAACCGGGAAACCCCACTTGTAAGGTATTTTGTGTGCCCGCAGGGTTTTTGCCGCCTCCTGAAATTCTCTACGTCTTGCAAGTGTAGCTGCAGATAGGTCTGTGAATAATTGGATTTCTTTGAATCTCTCTGGCAGTTCCATTGGAGCTCTGGAAACTTGCATGAGCTTGTCTTTAAAATGATAAAAATGGATCCTAGCTATAACATCTCTAGGAGTGGAAGGTGGCAGGGATTTTGCTTTGGGGAGTCTATGTACTCTGTCAATCAGTAAATCTCTTGGTGAAGCATCTGGAACCATTGCCACAAACATATCTGTTAGGAATTCTTCTAACTGATCTTGTTTAACCGTTTCCGGGATGCCCCGAAATCTGATATTATTTCTTCGTGAGCGGTCCTCCATATCCACTATCTTTAGTTTCAGCTCTCTCACCTCTTCTTCCAGAGAGTTACTTGAGTCGACAAGCTCATTGTGCGCCACCGTTATCTCAGCCATTTTGTTTTCCACATGCGCTGTTCTCTCACCCAACGCTACGACATCACCCTTAAAGGCCCTTATAGCCGTGTGTATATCATGCTGTAAGGATGTGCGCAGTTCTTGTAATAAAGATATAATTCTGCCCTCTGACACAGGTTTGGGGCTTACTGAGTTAGTGGTATGAGCTGGTGATTGTAGGTGACGCTGTTCCTCCTGCACATGTGCCGGTGTATAGCCTCCATGTTCCCCAGAATCACTACCCTCCATGAGGGAGTCCACATTTAGCAGCGAGTGTCTCCTACCTTGTAGGCCAGCAAGCGGGGAAAACCTTCCCGAAGATCTTGAGGATTGCGCTGGAGACGCTGCCTGTTCCTGCTCAGAGGCTGTATCTCGGTTCCTGTCGGCGCCATTTTGGGAGCGCGTGGACGGAAAGAAAGCAGTCAATTTCGTTGGCGCTGCTTTTTTCTTCAGCCTTCCCATCTTCCCAAACGATTTGGGTAAGTTTTCGGGTGGTGTCCGGTTTACTCTCCCGGCGATCAACTCTGCTGTTTGCCGCTGTTTCGCTGCTTTCGGCTATCAGAGGCACGGAGCTCTCAGAGACACGTCTCACTCCATGCGCTGCTGGCCACGCCCCACCGACTTGACATACTTTTAACAGTCTTGTATCCCCTACACTCTCACTGCCACTCCATTGGTTATTCTTGTATTTAGATGTTTGTAGTAGAATCACATTTGTTAGTGTCTGGGTGTACCTGTGGCCATTTTGGACATTAGTAATAACATGCTACACTGTAATGTGAGGGATCAGGTACAGGAAAATAGACAAGACAGTGAGACCTAAATCTGAACCCACCAATCTCATCTTTCCTGCTTACTCAAAAGCACCCAAAGCGATAGCCAGTAACTAGTTGACAATCCCTCCATAACCATCTAAGAATGATTGCCAAAGTTGGGTCACAACAGAGAAAGCAAATTAAATAAAAAATCACAATTATGGAAGAAAAGTCTAAACAAGTGCCAAGATCAAGATGCCTGGAAAAGAATAAACAAAGTCTCAGACCAGGTATAGAGCTAGCTAACAATCACTATAACCAGCATCCTAAGCAGGACTCTTATGTGATCCGAGACCCCTGTCACAATAGTGATTGGGCCAAATCTCAGAGATCCAAACAACAAAGGGGCAGATTATTACTGTGAGAAGCTATCAATAGCAACAGGTTACTGAACTATGTACCAGAGTTAATGTTGCAGGAAAGAGACAGGTGTGGTATAGTAGAGAAGCTATGAGAGGTAGGGCGCCAATGCAGCCTTCTGAATGGGGCCCCCCTTCCCACTTCAAATATGTATACACTCACACATATTTATACAAGCACAAATATTTGTACATATATATATACGTATATATATATATATATATATATATATATATATATATGTACTCATACAGTTCTACACACATACACACATTTATACACTCATACAGTGCCATATACAAATAGACATCATATATACATACAGTGTATACACATCATAATATGTTATATACATATTATGCTGTACAATGTGCAGCATAATATGTATATAATGATGCGCATCCTCCATTCAGGTCCATTGATGGGGCCCTGCAGCAGTTGCTATGTTTGCTACCACTGTAGTTACGCCCCTGCTGTGGCACTAATTCATCCAAAGAAACAATGATGGACCATGTAAGGCAGGGACTTCTTAATATTAGGTATTTGCCACACAGACTCTAAGTAATAGTGGGACAGTGAAGGTGCTAACAGGTAATATACAGGTGCCTAACCTGTACCAGTATACAAAAAGCGATTGAAATGAAAACACCTAGCACCAACTCACACTGTACACCAGATTTACAGTAAAAATGTTTATTGGATCTAAAACTGGAACATATGAGTAGCATACAATTATATGTTCAAAATGGGAGAATGTATAGGACCTGCAACATGAAAAAGAAAAAAATACCTAAATCTTTAATAAAATTCAATGTTGTATACTATGTGAACTAAGTAAACTATGTAAACTAAGTAAACATCTCATTAAATGCATTTAAGATCACAGGCTGGGTGAAAGGTAGGGTGGCACTGAAGGGCCCACCTCTACAATATGAAAAAATGTAAAAATAGTATAGATTATAAAATATGAATTGTAAAATCATAAAATCATATATGTTCATGAAAAAGTCCAGAGAGCAAATTCTTTGTACTTTATATGCTTCTTGTAGACAAAAAAAAAAAAACATAAAAAATTGTTGTAATATTTAACTTTCTATTTGTCAGGGAGGTATTGATGTTATTCCAAATCAGACTGTAAATCAGAATCTGGCCGTTCAGGATATAAATGTTGCGTTCTCAATTGTAATGACAATCTTAAATCACAACTCGATACTGGTGCTTGTTGCAACATTAGTTGTGTATCATTTCAGCAAGCTCAGATAATCTGCTCAGAGCTCATGTAAGGCCCAGATACATGGATGGTGAACAGTCATATAGGAGAAATGGTGGCTGTGGTGGAAATGTCACTTCTATTACAATTTTTTATGTTTTTGTCTACAAGAAGCATATGAAGTACTAAGAATTCACTTCTTAACATTAGCCACCAAATACTGTACACACAGTCATAATAATCCCATTCCCATACATTCTAAAAATTAACGTTTATTTGTGTTGTATTAAAAGATGAAATAATTAATCAGATACGAATTTGTGGATCGTTAAAATGACTAAAATCCTCCAAGGATAGCCTCTAAATGGGTGTTTTGTTGGTCGTGCACCAGGGATGATCCACACATATCCCAATTTAATGATGAGCTGCTCACACTCTGCTACCTTTTTCTCAAAACTATCTAGTCTGAGATGGCTAACAGAGTCAATTGGCAGTCTGGCTAGTCTTCACACAATTACACTGCCTAGTGAAATCTTGCTAATTAAGGTCCATTATCTCCATATTACAACACCAACTCCTCTACCTAGAGATAATGACAGTGAGCTAGCTCAGCTATATAATATACAACAGGGGTACTAACTCGTCTGACCTAACTAGTAGATTCAACAACAAGCTACCTAGCTAGATAGGCAAACAACGTTGGAGGATTAGAGCGATAAAAATTTCAAAGAGCACAAGCCCCCCAACATGTTTCACCAGTAATAATCATCTTAATCAGTGGTTAGGGCTAAACTGGCGGACGGCGATGCCAAAGCCATATATAAGGGATTGCAGAGGAACACACCTCTCCCTCATAGCCAATAGGAGTAGCCATCTAGCAAAGCATCATAGAGGTAAAGCCCCGTTCGGTGACATCACAAGGAGCATCTGACACCCCTCCCTCACAGCCAATAAAAGTAGACATCTAGTGACGTGTCATAGGGGAAATGCCCGTTCAGTGATGTCACAAGGAGCATGTGACATACCTCTCCCTCATAGCCAATAGAAGTAACCATCTAGCGACGCATCATAGGGATTACACCCCGTTCAGTGACATCACAAGGAGCACTTGACACACCTCTCACTCACAGTCAATAGGAGTAGCCGTTTAACGACGCATCATAGAGGTAACGCCCCGTTCAGTGACATCACATTTTAGCATGTAACACACCTCTCCCTCATAGCCAATAGAAGTAGCCATCTACCGAAGCTATATAGGGGCAACACCCCATTCAGTGACATCCCCAGGAGCATGTAACACACCTCTCTCTCATAGCCAAAAGGAGTAACCAAACAGCATAGCCTGCTAAACCCATGTTCATAGTGCAGTATTCCAGAAAGACTCAAAAGTACAATCTGACATAGGAGGATGCCGAGGCAGAGGTTAAATAAACCATTAGGTCATTACATTACTTTAACTGACAAAATACGGGATTGCTGTATGTGCAACACCCTTGCCGATGCAAGGCAGAGTGGTTGTTGCGAATACGTCCCACCATGTAGCTTGCAGCCTGTGTAGAGTCTGATCAACCCCACAGCATGTCACTACATAACAACTACATAACACAGATGAGCACTGCAGTGGTAGAGCCTGCCTGGTAAGGCAGGAGTTAATTGTTTTATGTGATGTAATTCCAGCAACCAATCACAGGTGTTATACTTTGTTTCTATGAGCTGAGATGTAATTGGAGGAGTAGCCACCACCTAACCAGTGGGAGTAACAAAACCCCTGGTCAGGAAACTTCTAGAGTTCAGAAGAAGAGTGGAGTCAGACCCAGGAGTCTGGAGAAGCAGACTGGAGTTAATCCAGTACAGACCAGAGTAGAGACTCAGAGGAGTCTGTGCAGCCAGCACACCAGACCAAAGCAGGTGAGCCCAGCTCCCTGCCTGAGTGTAGTGAGTTAGTCAGAGAGAGGAAAGGGATATCATCCTACCTTCATGGGTGATATCTGAAGCAACCCAGGACAAGCTGAAGCATCCTTTCAGGACACAGCTATCTTCCAGCCTGCCCATTGCATCCAGGCTGATGATCTCCATCCTGTGGCTCCCTCCAACTGCATCTCCAGCATCCTACCATTCTGTTAAGGCACATTGCTACTCTTCCTGTCGGGTTCCAATAAAGAACTGTAAGTTATTTTCGTTCAACGTCTGCCTCCATCTGGTCCCTGCTACTACGGCTGACACCATCACGGGCACCCTATCCACTACACTGGGACTCATACTCCAGAACCCAAAGGGTTGCCCCAGCCTATAGCCTATAGCAGCCTCTCCCTCATCATTTCTTGCCAACACCACCCTGCTGGAGACCTGCCAGGCTGTAGGACAGCCCTCTGGTTCCCCATACCAAGCACCGTGACACCGTGCCTAGGCCACAACCGCCAACCATTTAGGTACTGCGGGCCCCGGCTGTCTCTAGGCCCCAAGAAAAGGCTAGGCCCCGGTGGGGGATGTTGCATATGCTTGTTATATTATATATTGTCGGCCCTCACTGCATATTCTGTATGTTATTAAGATGACATATATGTTGATTTTTTACTTATTTTTTAAAAAGTAGCAAGTCAGAAATCTGACTTTACACATCAGTTGTTCTATGTTTAGGACACTATGGGGGTTATTTATCATTAGACAGGCTCCATGGGACACTTTTATGTGTATTTTTGGAGCTTGTCTGAATGTAAGATTCCCTAAAGTGGATTTGGCCCTTTAATAAATGTTCTTATGGTCTTTTTTTTTCAATAGTCCAAATAATGTCTCAAAATGCATAAAAAGTCCCAGCACATACACCAGTATGAAAAAGTCTCAAATCACAAATTTGGCTTAGCATGGCGTTCCACAGCGTTGCAATAGCAATAGTTGTATGTTTACGCCAGATTAATGAAGAGGTGGAAATAGCCCTGTGAGATTTTTTTAGCAGTGAAAAGTCCCAAAAACCTCAATGCAACAATTTTGAGACTTTTAACACCAAAACACCCATGAAACCAATGATAAATAACCCCCTATTTCTTAATGGGGGGAAATTAGGATCTTTGGGTAATAGTAATGTCTATTTATTGGGCTAGATATATTAAACTGACTGTGCCAGTTTTCTGTCTGACTTTGCACTAAAACGAACATGTTAAAGCCTTAAGAATCTGAGCACCTCATGTATTACCATGTGCGACATCCCCCACCGGGCCTGACCTTTTGCCTTGGGGACAGGTGGATTCCTCTGGTAGTCACTGGCTTGACGCGGCCTAGCACTCAACTGGGTTGCAATGGGGTGAAACTGCCAATTCATACAACATAGATATAGGTATATATTGTAGTTTATCATCCAGGCATTAGCACCCAGCAGACCTGAAAGAGATTGGTGTTCACCACTGATTGGCTGGGACTTGGAGAGAGAGATAAGGTACAGTTTCCACGGAGAGTGATATTTTAGGCTTGTGAGGAGACATTGTGGGGTTTGGAGTACAGTGCAGGGGCTACAGTAGATGCATGAGTGTATCTGTGTCTAGAACTGTCCTCAATTAATCTTATAAGTATAACACAAGCATAAGAGAACACAAGCTGCAAGTGTCATCTTACTGAAAACTGTCTCCTGTTGGGTATATACCAATTATAGAGCCTTAAAATAAAGTACTTATCTGAGGAATAAAGGACTGTGTGGGTGATCTTGTACTCATGGTCACTTGGTACAGGTGGAACAGGCTTTGTCCATGCCGGGCATGTGTAAGGATCCCTGTGTAGATGGTAGAGGGGAGGCCCATGATGTTATGTGGCTTTCAAGGATCACGCTTGGACAAGGGATGTGGAACATCAACTCATGGTTCCTTTATTCCAAGAACACAGCAAAGTCAACAGGCCAAGGTAACAGTATACCACTGGTCCAGGTTCAAAGTAGCTGGTTGGCTTGTATCTGGCAAAGATTGCTCATAGCCTAGTTTCTGTAGCTTATGGCTGGAGAGCTTAGAATTTGCTTCTCTCAGTGGTTCTATGCAGGCGCTGTAAGGTAGAGTCCTTCAGCAGGCCTGGTAGCTGCAGGCCATGTGTCTGGACAGCAGGTCTCAGACACATCTGCATCTCAGAAATCAGTCTCTACAGCCACCAGGGAGTTGATATAAACTTGAGCTGGAGCAAAGAGTACAGGCTTAACCTAGGGGGTTTCCCACAAAAGAAAAATTCTCAGATCCTAATCCCCTAGAGAGGTTTACACAAGAAAGATCATTTTAACCCTTTACACAGTCAGCTCTACAACATCTCTGTTCCCAGTCTCACAGATATATGCTCTGAAGGTAAGCGCGTGCCGAGTGACAATTTTTTTTTAAATGCGGCGGTTTTTCCAAATCCTTCGGGTTTTCGTTCGGCCACGCCCCCTGATTTCCGTCGCGTGCATGCCGGCACCGATGCGCCACAATTCAATCGCATGCGCCAAAAACCCGGGGCAAATCGGAAATATTCGGGTAACACGTCGGGAAAACGCGAATCGGGCCCTTAGTAAATGACCCCCAATGTGTTTGCTGACAGGAAGTGATCAGTGTGAGCTCTGTACTAGAGGGGCAGGGCTACAGGCACACATCAGAGAGACACAGAAATCTCAGCTCCAGGCTGTCACACACAAATCCAAGATGGCGGCCACCCGACCCTAAGTCAGAAGATAGGGTCGTGTCTAGGGGCAACTGAAATTGTGTACACCAGGACTGATAGAGACAGGTTGGAATTATATATGTTAAATGCTGGAATTTTGTTAACAACAGTGAATTAGAGAATGTCTTATTTTATTATCCTGAGTACATATAAGAAATTTGTCTTCGTGGGAATACACCTTTGAGGGTAAAGGACATTTTCTTAAAGGAAACTTCCTATGGAAACCACACAATTTAAAGGGAACCTGTCACCAGGGACCTCATTTTTCACTAAAGACAGGTTGCAGAAGCTTATTACACCTGCAGTGCAAATCTGCCTTTCTGCCTTTTTTATGCATTTGCATTACAATATAATTGTGAGTTATAACTTACTCTTGCTCCATGACAAAATCCTGGGGTAGTCACAGGGGCTGGACTTTGGTTTGGATGCATTTCAAAAAACAACATGTGAATTGTCTGTGTCCGTGTCCTGCTTCTTCTCAGAGGTTACAGCCTGGTCCACCTGACATCAGTGGGGGAGGGACATGCTGTACAGGAGCACAAACATGGAGACAAGTCACATGTTGTTTTTTGAAATGCATCCAAACCAATGTCCAGCCCCTGTGATTTTGTCAGGATGCAAGAGTAAGTTATAACACACAATTATATTGTAATACAAATGCTTAGAAAAGGCAGAGAGGCATGTTTGCACTGCAGGTGTCATGGGCTTTTAGAATCTGTCTTTAGTGAAAATGAGGTCCTTGGTGACAGGTCCCCTTTAAAGGATCAAGGCAGGAGGAGCTCTGGCTCACAATGCCAGACATCACTCCTTAGTCCAGTTGCCTTTTCCTCCTCAGATTCCTCCTCTACTGCTTCCTCATCCAGTCAGCACAGCGCTTACAGCACCACTTTTAGCAAAGCCATGGGGAAACAGCAGGCTGTGCTAAAATTGATCTGTCTGAGTGAAACACTATATACCGCCCGTGCCGCCATTTTGTCCCTCTTTCCCTTTCACAAATGTTGGGAGGTATGCACATGTGAGTTACAATCACACACAGTATATATACACTATATACCCCTGACACTGCGGACCCCATAGCAGCTGCTATGGCTGCTAGCACTATAGCTATGCCCCTGGAGCAGACATGAGTGGTTGCTGCCACTGAACCTCAAACCTGGAAAGAGAGTGTGTGACAAAGGTCAACTTGGTGGTGCAAAGGTTGCTGGCCAACTATACAGACCTGCCAAAGCTGCTGCATAAAGTGTGTGCCATGTGTTCCCAATCTCTGTGTTCACACCCTGCTGCTGCTTTCCTATCTGCACTGCAGAGGAACTTTAGCCTGCCCACCCACCGCCTTGTCACCCTTGTGCCCTGCCTGCGCAGCGCCCACACCACTCACCTGTCCCCAGTCCTTTTTCCAGCTCCCGCAGCTGTGTGCGCATGTCCCCGTCTCATAGGGCGCACGCGCATCGGCTCGCGAAAATTTCAAGGGTGAGCGTATTGCTGATTAGTGCTGGCCATTTCCAGGAACTTGTAAAAAGCCGGCCTCTCCCAGCATTTCCTGATGGATATTTGTGCTATATGCCCTTGAGAAAGCTAGTATTGTTGCCCTTTACTTGTGTATTGATTTCCCGTTGTAACCCCACACCTGTTCCTGTTTACGCTCCATCGCTGCCAGCCCTGACCTTCTGCTTTGTCTCTGACTGTCAGGATTGGAGGTAGAGGATCCTTTGAACCACCGCGGACGATGACACAAGCAAACACCTGGGACCAGAGTCTAAGTGGCACCCGGTCTTCTCCAGAGCCCGCCACAAAGAAGGATGGTCTTGCTGCGGTGTGGAACCACCAGGTCGTTCCACAGGCGTGACTTGTCCGCGGTGGCAGCCAAGGTCGAGGTACAGGAATGGCAGGAAGTCTCCTAGTCGGGGACAGGCAGGAGGTCAGGATGGGCAGCAGGGGATCAGAGTCAGGGACGTAGTCAAGGCAGATAGTGAAGGAGCGTTGTCAAAAACGGAATCAGGGTCACAACAGGAACTCACAATAACAGCGCAGGGCATCAGACAAAGCTTTCTCTAAGGCACGAAGATCCGACAGGAAAGACAGGAAGGGGCTGTGAATTTATCAGAATTGGCAGCCACCCAGCGCCAGTTATCTGCGCGCTGGCCCTTTAAATCTCCAGAACCGTGACCTGAGACGTGGGTCACGGGAGCACCCATGACAGTACCCCCCTTCGGCCTCCCCTTCTTCTTGGACTGGATGAATTTCTGTAGAAGACCACGGTCCAAGATGTTATCCTCTTGCTCCCAGGATCTCTCCTCTGGCCTCCTCTAATCGCAGTGAAAGGAAGGGTGTCTGGTTTAGTCATTGCCACTTAATGGGGTTTGCCCATGAAAGAAAGTTGTCAAATTGTAATCCCCTAGTCATGTTTGCACAATAAAGATAATTTTTGACCACTTACAGTTTTATTGCTGTTCGAGCTCCTATAACTCAGTGACAGTCAGTGTAAAATCCTGCAGTGTGGGCAGGCACATGCTGTGCAGACAAGAAGACACTTCATGATTCCTCTGTGCTATGAGATGCTGTGTGCTGACAATGCGCTTAGATTATGAGGGTATCAGAGTTATATGTACTTACATTTAGCTTCCTACATTTTACTTGTTTCTGACACATAGAAAAAGAGAGATGAGACAGAGACATGAGTGACATATAAGACACTGATCTCTGCCACCTCACCTAATAAATAAAACAGCTGCTCCTGTGTCCTCTCCATTCTGTTAGAATCATGGCTGATCTGGGAAGGGCCTCTGTCTGTAGTGTGCTGTCTGCCTCCTACCTTCCCCTTCATCAGATCCAGGGACAACCAAAATTGTAAACACCAGGGCTGATAGAAACAGGTTGGAATTATGTCTGTGAAATGCTGTATTTTTTTTATAACGTTGAATTAGAGAATGTGTTATTTTGTTGTACTAAGTATATTTAGGAATACGTGGGAATACATCTAGATTAAAAAAAAACATTGTCTAAAGATCGCCTTTAACTGCTGTTACATAATATTATATATATATTTTTATAATATTTCTTTGTTTATTTTTTTAAATGTTATGTTATAATTTGTCTTACACTTATCTTGCCTTTTGTTCAAACTTTAATGGGGTTTATGTTCAGTTTAAAAATTCGGACAAATCTATTCAACCCAAATTTTTACCAACTTACCGTATATTCCGGCGTATAAGACGACCTGGTGTATAAGACGACCCCCCTACTTTCCTGTTTAAAATATAGAGTTTAAGATATATTCGCCTTATAAGACTACCCCTTTTCCAACGCATACAAAACACAGGTAAAAATAAAAAAAAAAACTGATTTGAATTTAACATGGTCCTTTTTTTAATTTAAATTCTTATGACATGCAGGTATATAGCAGGAAAACTGTCGCTCATAAACATAAGGCATACAACAACAACATTACCATTACAGCACAGCCCCCAGTAGTATACAGCACAGCCCCCAGTAGTATACAGCACAGCCCCCAGTAGTATACAGCACTGCCCCCAGTAGTATACAGCACTGCCCCCAGTAGTATACAGCACTGCCCCCAGTACTATACAGCTCAGCCCCCAGTAGTATACAGCACAGCCCCCAGTAGTATACAGCCCAGTCCAGCATTAAAAAAAAAAAAAACTTATATACTCACCCTCCGGTGGCCCCGATGTGCTGCGCTGCTCCCCCGATGTCTGTGCGGCTCGTCTTCAGTGTTCCGCGCCGTCTTCTTTCTTCTGCTGGGCGCCGCCATTGATCTTCCCCGGCAGGCGCCTAGTATGTCGCACCGCTGCTGACGTCATACTAGGCGCCGCCCCGGGGAGAAACATGGCGGCGCCCAGCAGAAGAAAGAAGACGGCGCGGAAGACTGAAGACGAGCCGGGCAGACATCGGGGCCACCAGAGAGTGAGTATGCGCCCCGATGTCTTTTTGAGGCTGCCGGCAGCTTTTTGCGGCTGCCGGCAGCCATCGCCGTGAAAACACCCGCGATCGGTGCTAGCACCGATCGCGGGTGTTACTGGTAAGCCTTTGCTGCAATATGCAGCAAAGACTTACCGGCTATGGAGAGGGCTCAGCCCGTGAGCCCTCTCCATGCACCGGGACCCGACCGCCGCCGTGAATACACGGCGGGCGGTCGGGATTACCGGCGTATAAGACAACCCCAGACAAGACAGAAGATTTTTCTGTCTTCAAAAGTCGTCTTATACGCCGGAATATACGGTACTCATCTTTATCCATGACACTTGTACAGGCATTAATGCGTCTTCTGGTCTTACTAATTAAGGATAGTAAGTTTACTCTAATAATATAGAATGTGTGCAATGATTTGGATTTCAAGGTACTGAAACTCTTGATCCCATTGTCAGGATTCGGGGTGAGTGGATCCTCTGGACCTCTGCGGGAGGTGGTACTAGCCAACACCCGGGACCAGAATCTAAGTGGCACCTCGTCTTCACCTGGTTTTGCTGTGGCGGGGCACCACCAGGTTGTTCCACGGGTGCGACTAGCCCGCAGTGGCAGCCTAGGTTGAGGTACCACAGCAGGAGACAGTCTCATGGTCAGGTTCAGGCACAGGGTCAGGGCAGGCGGTTGAGATGCAAGGTGAAGTCCAATCTTGGGTCAGCAGGGGAGGTCCAGGCCGATGGGAAAGGGAACACAGGCAAACAGGACACAGGCACACGGGACACAGGAACACGGGAACACAGGAACTCAGAAGCAGGAACACACAGGAACACGGGAACTCAGGAGCAGGAACACACAGAAAAAGCAGAAATATCACTCGGTAGCTTTCTCTAAGGCATAGGCACAAAGATCCAGCAGGTTTTGCAGGGAGAGGCAGGTTTATATGGAATTTGTGGAAATGACCAGCGCTAATTAATGGCGCACTGGCCCTTCAAATCTAGAGAAGCCAGCACGTGCGCGCCCTTGGGGTTGGGGATGCACACGCACGGCGGATGGGACCGAGACAAGAGCCAGGACGGATAAGATGTGCAGGCGATGCGCTGGGGGGGGGCAGAGGGTACCCCCCCTTCGGCCTCCTCCTCTTCTTGGGCTGGAGGAATCTCTGCAGGAGACCTGGTCCAGGATATTGCCCTCTGGCTCCCAAGACCTCTCTTCCAGCCCAAACCCCTTCCAGTCAACCAAAAAGAACTGCTTCCCCCTTACCGACTTCATGTCAAGGATCTCCTTTACCTCATAGGTGTCGGTTGAGTCAGCCACAGGAACAAGGTACTGGAAGGCGCAGCTTGTAGGACACCAGAGTGATGCAAGTCAGGACCTCGAAAGGACCCAAGAATCATGGACCAAGCTTGTACCCTGGAATCTAAAGCCGGATGTACCTGGAGGACAACAAAACCTTGTCCCCAGGATAGAAGATAGGAGGAGGTTTGCATCCCTTGTAGGCCTGGGTTTTGGTGTGAGCAGAAACCCGAAGTAGAGATTGATGGATCTGTTCCCAGACAGAACTGAGGTCCTGCACCAATTCTTCCACCGCAGGAATATCCGAGCGAATGGACAGAGGGAGCGGTGGGTGTGGAATTCCTCTGTAAACAATAAAGAATGGGACTGCACCAGCAGATTTTGACTCCAGAGAGTTTTAGGAGAACTCTGCCCACAGCAACAAAGTGGACCAGTCGTCCTGACGGGCTGAGACAAAATGACGAAGGTAGCAGCCCAGAGTTTGGTTAACTCTCTCTGTCACCTCTGTCGCCTGTAACTCACCTGTCCATTGGACTGAGGGTGGTAGGCTGAGGAGAAATCCAACTTTACCTACAGTTGGCTGCAGAGAGAATACAAGAAGCGGGGAACAAACTGAACTCCTCTATCAGAGACGATGTGTTGAGGAAGACCATATAGCAGGAAGATATGTTGAAAGAAGAGGCTGGCAAGACATGGAGCAGAGGGAAGACCGGGAAGAGGGACAAAATGAGACATCTTCAAAAACTGGTCCGTTACCACCCAGATGATGGTATTGCCCGTGGAAGATGACCATAGCCACATGTGACCACGGGCGGCTGGGTATCGGCAACGGAAGCAATGGACCGTCTCCTGTGGTCCGTCTCCTGTGGTTCGTATACTGTGGTCCGTATACTGTGGTCTGTCTCCTGAGGTCCGATCCCGTACGACTGTGCTCCTGCTGTGCCGTCCAGGGTTCCAGCCTAGTGGTGACCTCCTGCCTTCCTGTGCTTCTGCCGTGCCTTCCAGGGTTCCAGCCCTGTGATGTCTTTACTCCGTACCAGCTTTACCAGTGCTCCTGCTGTTATCTCACATTGTGACTGTTTCCTGCATTTGTTGCCTTGGCTGCCACCGCGGGTCTCATACCATCCCCCGCATTGGCCCAGAGGGTCCACAGACTCTTCCCAAAGAGACTCTCAGACGGTTCGTCCCTCACGAACCATGACAGTAATATCCGGGCATGGACCCCGCCAAGGCCATGGTCTCCGCCAAGGTCTTGGATCTTGCTAAAGCCATGGACTATGCTAAGGATTCCCGTTCGCTTCTGGCCAATTTTTCCAGGGTAGTTGCCCAGCAGTCCCGGCAGCTCTTTTTTCAGGAAAAACAATTAAGCAGAGTTGCCTCTGTGCTTCTACAGTTGCTTGACTCCCAGCAAATGCAGGCTCCACTTTCCCTAAAGCCTTCCCAGCCTGCTGTCTTGCTTCAACAGATGCCTGACTCCCAGCAGTCTCAAGCCCGGCTTCCATGTCAGCCTCGCTTGGCTCCAGTGTTCCAAAAGCAACCAGAGTCTCCGGCACTCCCAGAAGCTGTCCCAGAGTCTCCGGCACTCCCAGAAGCTGTACCAGAGTCTCCGGCTCTCCCAGAAGCCGCTCCAGAGTCTCCGGCTCTCCCAGAAGCCGCTCCAGAGTCTCTGGCTCTCCCAGAAGCTGCTCCAGAGTCTCCGGCTCTCCCACTAGCCATACAAAAGTCTCCAGTCTTCCCAGAGGCCTCTCCTATGTGCCAAGAGCCGGTCTTGTCTCCAGTGTGCCAAAAGCTGCTCCAGTCTCCGATGTGCCAAGAGCCACTCCTGTCTCCAGTGTGCCAAGAGCCGCTCCACTCTCCGATGTGCCAAGAGCCACTCCAATCTCTGGTATGCCAAGAGCCGCTCCAGTCTCTGTTGGCCAAAAGACTCTCCAGACGTCTCCATGGTGGTCCATATCCTGTGGCCTGTGCCTGGTGGTCCGTATCCTGTGGTCTGTGTCCTGTGGACCATATCCTGTGTTCCGTGTCCGGTGGTCTGTATTCTGTGGTCCATATCCTGTGATCTGTGTCCGGTGGTCCATATCCTGCGGTCCGTGTCCTGTGGTCCATATCCTGCAGTCCGTGTCCAGTGGTCCATCTCCTGTGGTCCATCTCCTGTGGTCCGTCTCCTGTGGTCCATATCCTGTGGTCCGTATCCTGTGGTCCGATCCTGTACGACTGTGCTCCTGCTGTGCCATCCAGGGTTCCAGCCCAGTGGCGACCTCCTGCCTTCCTGTGCTTCTGCCGTGCCTTCCAGGGTTCCAGCCCAGCGGTGTCTTTACTCTGCACCAGCTTTACCAGTGCTACTCGAGTCTATGGAAATTTTTCAGAATACTACACTCAAGACCTTTCTAGGGAAATCCACACAGGACTGGATAGAAGATATAACCAGTAAAGGCATTTCCTTAACCTTTCTGCAGCAAGAGGAAATCAAATACTACAATGCTAAGCTGAGGGAGGCCACAACCATACTAAAAGATCCCACATGGTTCAAAAATTGGCTGAAAAGGACTCAATGCCAAAAGGCCTAGATGTGTCAGGATTCAGGAAAACTCCTATAAAACACTAACTCGCTGGTACAACACACCTCAAGTACTAAGACAGAAAGGCCTCACTGACACAGATTCATGCTGGAGATGTGAGAAAGAACAGGGCACACTAAGGCACATCCTATGGAAATGTTCATTAATCCAACCAATTTGGAAAGAGGTGAATAACCATATCCCTGGCCCACCCACATCCACACCCTATAATCTCCTCCACTTCCCTTACATTTAAGGGATTCAATAAAGAGTGCAAAAAAGATAAGGGATGGTGGCCAAGGGACAGCCCTGACATGTTCATCTAGTTAAAGAGGACATGTCACCCCAATTTGGGACCATAAACCAAACTACAGGTCCATATGTCCATATCTAAATCCCCAAAACACAAAAAAAAATTTTGCCTCCCAAAAAAATGTAATTAAAATCAATCAAAAAGCCATAGATATCCTAAATTGGTATAAACAACTATACTGCAATCTTGTACAGTTGTCTTAAATGGATGCCTCTGGAACATTGGGGGTCATTTACTAGGGGCCTGAATCACGTTTTTATGTCGGGTTACACAAATTTTACCGTTTTGCGCCGATTTTGGCTGAATTGCCCCGGGATTTTGACGCACGCGATTGGATTGTGGCGCTTCGGCACCGGCACGGGACGGAAATTGGGGGGGGGGGGCGCGTCGGAAAACCCGTCGGATTCGAAGAAATCACCGAATCACCGTATTTTTTTAAAAAAATTTGCCGCTTGACACGCGCTTACCTGCACCCGGCCTGGGTGAACTTCAGTGAACTCCGACGGAATTCAGCGCAGCATTGACACCTAGTGGACATTGGGGGAGCTACCTTAGTGAATCGCCGGAAGAAACGAATCAGCGTCAGAGAACCCGCCGCTGGATCGCGAATGGACCGGGTAAGTAAATCTACCCCATTGTATCCTGAAACATCAGCTTGTCTATAAGTTTGTATGGATCTCTTTGAGCAATAAAAAGCTTTAAATTAAAAAAAAAAATTACAGCTCACATTGCCATAGGTAGAAATATAAGAATGTCAGAATATAGAGAATATTTTTTTTTTAGAATTAAACATTGAAGGAAACTCCCATTGGACAATCAAAGCAAGCTGACTATTGTAAAGCCAAAACCAGTAGGAAAAGGACATTTGCAAAATGAACATCTCTTCCTTTAAGACTCTAGCAATACCCCTGACAGCTGCGGTTGCATTAATGGTTGGTTTAACCGGTTAAGGACCGGGCCCTTTCCTGTTTTTTCATGTCCATTTTTCACTCCCCACCTTCAAAAATCTATAACTTTTTTATTTTTACACGTAAAGAGCTGTGTGATGGCTTGTTTTCTGCGTAACAAATTGCACTTCATAGTGATGGTATTAAATATTCCATGCCATGTAATCGGAAGCGGGAAAAAAAATTCCAAATGCAGTGAAAATGGTGAAAAAACGCATTTGCGCCATTTTCTTGTGGGCTTGGATATTACGTCTTTCACTGAGCGCCCCAAATGACATGTCTACTTTATTCTTTGGGTCGGTACGATTAAGGGGATACCAAATTTGTATAGGTTTTATAATGTTTTCATACATTTACAAAATTTAAAACCTCCTGTACAAAAATTAGTTTTTTGATTTTTGCCAACTTCTGGCGCTAATAACTTTTTTATACTTTGGTGTACGGAGCTGTGGGTGGTGTAATTTTTTGCGAAATTTGATAATAATTTCAATGATATCATTTTTAGGACTGTATGACCTTTTGATAACTTTTATAGATTTTTTTATATTTTTCAAAATGGCAAAAGAGTGCCATTTTCGACTTTTTCGACTTTTTATTTTCCGTTACGGGGTTAAACGCATTGAAAAAACGTTATCATATTTTGATAGATCGGGCATTTTTTTTTTAAACTTTTTTTTATTTTTAATATTTTTCAGACTCCCTAGGGTACTTTAACCCTAGGTTTTCTGATCGATCCTATCATATACAGGCAGTCCCCGGGTTACATACAAGATAGGGTCTGTAGGTTTGTTCTTAAGTTGAGTTTGTATGCAAGTCGGAACTGTATATTTTAGCATTGTAATCCCAGACAGAACTTTTTTGGTCTCTGTGAGAATTGGATTTTAAAAATGTTGGGTTGTCATAAAAATCAATATTAACACTAAAGCTTCATTACAGACACATTTGATAACTATTATAGCTGATCATTGTAGCCTAGGACTAAAGTACAATAAATTACCTATATCCAGAGGTCCGTTTGTAACTAGGGATCGTATGTAAGTCGAGTGTTCTTAAGTAGGGGACCGCCTGTACTGCCATACTACAGTATGGCAGTATATGGGGATTTTCCTCCTCATTCATTACAATGTGCTATCAGCAAATTGTAATGAAGGGGTTAAAACAAAATAGCCTTGGGTCTTCGGAAGACCCGAGGCTACCATGTAGACGGATCGCCGCTCCCCGTTGACGTCACGGGGAGCGGCGATCCCAGGTAAGATGGCATGGGCACCGCCATCTTTTTGAGGCTGTGATAACACCCGCAATATGCAGCAAAGACTTACCGGCTAAGGAGAGGGCTCAGCCCGTGAGCCCTCTCCATGCAGCGACCCGACCCGACCAGAAATTGTCAAAAAAATTTTTTTTAAAGAAATGGTTGATCACCTTAATCAGACCAACAAAATGAACATGGCATTCACATATGTTATTAATAAAAGTAAACTTGTATTCCTTGATGTATTGGTCGAGATACAGGATGATAAGATCCACACCTCGATCCATAGGAAAAAAGACAGCTACTAACTCCCTACTTCACTTTAAAAGTTATCATCCCAGGCATTTTAAAGAAGCCATCCCATATGGACAATTTTTAAGAACGAGACGTGTAAATAATACCATGGAAGGCTTCGAAAAGCAAGCGATTGAATTGAAAGAGAGACTTTTAAAAAGGGGCTACCCAGAGAGCATAATAGATTGGGCATATGAACAGATCAAAATGAATTCCCATGGCGGAAGTAGTCAAAAAAGCCATAAGGGAAAATTGGTACCTAATAGAGAGTGATAGGGACTTAGCTGCAGTAGTGGACGGGGGACCTCTCATTAGTTTCCGAAGAGGAGAAACTATTAAATCTGGGCTTGTGAAAAGTTTGTTTTGCACAGAAAGAGAAAAACTTTAGATTCGGGAACTGTAGGTGTTGTCCACATAATCTAGGAGGAAAAACTGTGTTGTTTGGAGGCCTGGAGGTTAAAATCAAAAGTTTCATTCATTTAAAACAAAATTTGTTGTATATGTTCTAATCTGTGACTGCCGTAGATTTTATATGGGCAAAACCATAAGGAGTTTATACTTAAGAATAAGAGAACATTTGGCGTCCGTCAGAACAGGAGTGGGGGCCCCCCGATTAATTCAGCATATCAGAGAGTTTCATGGGGGTGATATAAAAACCCTAAAAGTTGCAGGGATTGAAGTAGTACCACTCCCCATGAAAGGAGGGGATAGACAGCGTTTACTGTTACAGGCTGAAGGCAGGTGGATCCTTTGCTAAAATGCGATGGGCCCGACAGGCCTGAATAACAAAATGGACTATGGATTATTTTTGTGACGACTTTGTAGTATCTTTTATATACAAGATTGTAATGAATTTTCCAGATGACTAATGGTGTATGCGACATGATTGAAGAAGAATCTCAATTTATTCATAGCAGCACTGTTTAATGTGTGATTATCCATGGTTATTTGTTAATCCATGTTTTGTTTTTAGTATATGAAGAATATATACTGAGTTATGGGATCTTGGCACTATACGTGTAAAGCACACATTAAGTTATGTCTCGCTTCTAGCATCTGAAGGCTTCGTATCTCCCCTGTAGCGCAACAAGGTCAGCTCCCTGCTTTGCTGTCTCACGCCATGCTCCGATATCCGCAATGCATGATTCTGGCCTTGTTGCTGGGGCAACGCGTCATGGATGGGAGGTGACGCAGACCCGGTCATGTGACGTACCCCACGTGGGCGGGGGGCGGAGTCACCATCTGGTTTCTGGACGGTTAGACGCCGTGCCCATGGGTTCCCGCAAGTAGTGAAGGGACGCCTCGGCCCAGCAGGTAGAGCAACCGCGCAAGTAGCAGTGAGTTTAAGCCAATTATGCATTACAATGTCGATAATGTTTCTTCTATTGGACCAAACTTAGGATGTGTGACAGATGATTTTACCTATCTGTGAACAAGTAAAACTATTGTACAGGTGTACCCCTTTTGATCTATCAGTATATAAGGACCATCCCCATTTTAATCAACACATACAAAGGCCGGAAGGAGCGCTGTGCTTGTGAAACGGCCGTTGCCTTCCAATGGGCATTCCCCCCACCCCACCCCCTCCCTTGTATACCTTCCATGTGAATACTTGTCTACATTGTTATAAATAAGAAGAGACTTGCATTGAAGACCGATGAGTGCTGTCCATTTCTTCTTGTATCTGGTTTAAGACGTAATACTACGTCACATCCCGGGTGCGGGTGCATGGAGAGGGCTCATGGGCTGAGCCCTCTCCATAGCCGATAAGTCTATGCTGCATAATGCACCAGTAACACCCACGTGGGCGGCGCCATCTTTCTGAGGATCCTCGCTCCCCGTGATGTCATCGGGAAGCGGCGATCCATCGCTATCAGCACATTGTAATAAATGAGGAGTAAAATTCCCATATACTGCCATACTGTAGTATGGCAGTATATGATAGGATCGTACAGACACCCTAGGCTTAAAGTACCCTAGGGAGTCTGAAAAATAGTAAAAATAAAAAAATATATAATTAAAAAACCTAAAAACTCAAATCACCCCCCTTTCCCTAGAACTGATATAAATATAAATAAACAGTAAACACATTAGGTATCGCCGCGAAAATTCCCAATCTATCAAAATATAATAACGTTTTTTCACTGTGTTTAACCCAAAAGCACTTTTTTGCCATTTAAAAAAAATTACAAATTCTATAAAAAGTGAACAAAAGGTTTTACAGTCCTAAAATTGATCATCAAAAGCTGCAAAAAGACAACACCTCCCAAAGCTCCATACCCCAAAGTATAAAAAAGTTATTAGCGCTAGAAGACGGCAAAATCCCCCAAAAAAATTTTGTGCAGGAGGTTTTAATTTTTGTAAATGTATGAAAACATTATAAAAACTATTCAAATTTGGTATCCCCCATAATCATACCAACCCAAAGATTAAAGTAGACGTGTCATTTAGGGCATGAAAATAAGCCATAACACAGCTCTGTACATGGAAAAATAAAAAAGTTATAGATTTTTGAAGGATGGGAGTGAAAAATGAAAACACAAAAACGAAAAAGGGCTGCAGCGATAAGGGGTTAAACCTCTTTCCATGATAGTTTGACCATTTTAGCACTCTGTTCAGACGCTATTGAGTTTACTGAAGAATTTAACATTTCTGTGAAGAGAAGTTCTATCGAATAATGACTGCAAACCTTGGGGTTGGCCAGGGTTGTCTCCAAGTTTCAGAAGGTCCCTAGGTGATATAGCCTCAATAGGCAGCTTTTCAGTGAACTCATGTGGTGTCATTAAAAATTCAGAAACTAAAACATTCTCCTGTTTCCTATAATATTCCCTAGTTTATCATCCCAAACAGACCTCTCATGGTTATTTTATATAAAGCCCCCCTCACTTCCTGTGGATTCATTAGATTCAGCCAGCCTCACCTATGGATTACTTATGTACAGCCTTATGTGGGTCCCCCGCAGCCAGGGCCCTGGCACTTGCCCAGGTATGCCTAGTGCTGGCACAGACCATGTTCCTGGCCAGGGCTGATTCTAGCCTTTTTGCTGCCTGAGGCAAAGCTTGAAAATGCTGCCCCCGTGCCCCCGTAAAGCTATCTCACATACCAGTAGTCAGTCAGTGACACAGATATTAGTGACATCTAGTACCTTACAGGTGATGATCTGCTCCATCAGGAAGAAAACTTCATTAAGATTTCTCCCAGCCATGGTTTATCTCTGCTGAATTCACAGTCAAACTTCTTCAGCTCTATGCAGCACAGCTCCACAAGGCTCCCCACATTTCGGAAAACAGGGGTACCGCACACCATTAACTTGTAGGGTGCTGCTTCTGTCGGGTTGTCAGCCCAAATAACAAGAATGAAGAAACATAGCACCTATGTGCTATGTTTCTTCATTCCTAAAAATACCACAATCACTTACAGTATAATGGAGCTTTTTCCTAATATACAGTATATTATCTTCAGAACATGACTGAACATACTATTCCTCACAAAAAACATCCTCTATTAGTCATCCGAATAAATTATAGTATATACAGCAGCGACAATTTATTAGGTGCCCTAATTTAACATCCCTCTGCATACACAGCCACCAGCAGCCCCCCTGCATACACAGCCACCAGCAGCCCCCCTGCATACACAGCCACCAGCAGCCCCCCTGCATACACAGCCTCCAGCCCCCCCCCCCTTGCATACACAGCCTCCAGAAGCCCCCCTGCATATAAAGCCTCCAGCCCACCTGTATATAGACTCCAGCCCCCCTGTTTATAGGCATGACACCCAGAGAAAGTAAAAACCTAGTAATCCTGTTCCTGGCTATCTTGCATTGAAGATAGCACTTCACAATTATGATACAAGGTGCCATCAGAGTTAAGCAAAGGAATTACTGAAGCTACTTATTTCATTAGATGCTGCGGTCACTAAGAACATGTTATCTAAGGAGTTTACTGCTGTCAGCAAGCCCCTATCCAGCTACCCCTGCAAGGAGAGGAAAGCACCGTCTTCATCTTTGTGGAGCTTGTGACATATACATGTGAACATACGCCTGAAATCTCACTCCAATGGGTGGTGCTTTATTCACAGGGTTTAATTTTGTATATGTGTACTATAACATCAGAATAGAGGGTTGTAGAATGGCATTCACCCTTCCTGGAGATCCAATCAATCTTTATTCCAGCTTGTTAACCAACAATGCTTAGGGATAGGGGTGATACCGAGGTACTGTACAGACAAGTGACTGCAATTTCACATGTACCCTCCTCCTAGTTATACAGCCTCCAGAACCACCTGCCTTGATACCACCTCCAAAACCACCTACCATGAAGTCAAGGTGGGTGGTTCTGGAGGCGATATAACTAGGAGGGAGGCAGTCACATGACCACAACAAGCAAGAAGAAGTGTGGTACACACGTAACTGCAATCGCTTGTCTGTACAGAACCTCTGCAGCACTCCCTATCCCTAAGCCATGTTCGTTTAAGAAGCTGGAATGAAGATTGATTAAATCACCAGGAAGGTTGAGTGCCATTCTATGTCTCTTCATTCTGCTGCCAAAATTATTGCTAATGAGGGCAAAGAATTTTCAATAATAGTGTAAATCTTTCTGAAAATCTAAAAGACACAATGAGACACAATGTCAATTCTTGATCACATTATATTTTATATTTTTTGCATTATTTACAGCAATGCATTATTTCAGTGAGTTACTGAAAGTCTGTGGCTCTTCTAAATGAGCCAACCCTACTGTTTACTCCACCCCAGTCACTGTATCTCCTGTATTCGCCATGTCTCAAGTAATACTGACGTCCCCTGTAGTTAGGCTCATCATAAAATATCCAATGGCCTTCAAGGACATTGCAAGAGTGGATGTCATGGTAACGGAATTTCTCATAAACTTGTGGACAATCTTCTGTGAATTCCATCATTTGGCCTTTGAAGTCTTCTCTCTCGTAAACTCTAATCTTGCATGATGATTGCTGTTGAAATATGTTACAAAAATGTCCATTATACCCAAATTTTAATAAATTACATAAACAAGTTAAGTGAACAATATCTCTTCTTTAAAATTGTTGTTCTTGTTACCTATGTATATTCATATAATATACTTTCTTTTAGTTTTACATGGCAGGTTTGTGTCCCAATCAGTAAGAAAAATTTTAAAATTAAAAATAACACCAACAGTTCACAAATAAGTGTAAATATCTACATAGAAAGATTTATCAATAGGTATAGTGTTTAGAATAAGTGTCAGATAGTCCATTTATAAAGTACCTGGGGAATTATTCTGCAGGATCGGATAGTATCTCCGAAGCCCAAACATTGGTTGAAATCAGGGTATTCACCCCTTTTCAAGAAATACTGACATCCTCTGTAGTTGGGAAATTCATAGATCATCCAGTTCCCATGTTCGACACGGATTGAGCCACACCGATTGAAGAATGAGAGCAAGTCAGAGCTATCAGAGTCACACTCATATGAGCGGCCTTGGAAGTTCCTGTCTTCATAAAAGATAATCTGACAAGCATATACACTGAATTAGATTCCTTCATGTAAAATTATGTGAAACATCATCACTAGAGATGAGCGAGCATACTCGAGCTTGATGCTTGTTCGAGTATTAGCATACTCGAAACGGCTCGTTGCTCGGATGAGTATTACGCCTGCTTGAGAACGAGCTTTCACTTAAGCAAACACAGTGAAGAACAGTGAAGAACACAGTGAAGAACACATTGCAGATGTTTCCATACATCTGCTAACTTATTAGAAGACAGGAGTACAGAAAGGTGTTCTTCACAATAGTATGTGAAGAACAATATGTGTGAATAACACATTGCAGATGTTTAACACTGGTCATTCTCCTTTTTGCAGTTCCACGAATATTCCATTGTATTAAAAAAAAACGAAGAAACAGGACTGACTTCCTTATTTCTCAACAAAATGACACATTTTATTGGTCCCCTTGAAAAATGCTCGAGTCTCCCATTGATTTCAATGGGGTTCGTTATTTGAAACAAGCACTCGAGCATCGGAAAAAGTTTGACTCGAGTAACGAGCACTCAAGCATTTTAGTGCTCGCTCATCTCTAATCATCACCAATAATTGAGTTTTCTAGAAAAGCTTTAAATGTACTAGATTTATCATAGTGTCTGATGTTGGATGTAGTCTTTTCAGCCTCCCCTATCTTGGGCTTTATAGGACCTACCGTACCATGCTTTAACGATTGCATTAACCCCTTAAGGACCAGGCCCTTCTGTGTTTTTGCATCTTTATTTTTCACTCCCCACCTTCAAAAATCTATTACTTTTTTATTTTATCATGTAGAGAGATGTGTGATGGCTTGTTTTCTGCGTAAAAAATTGCACTTCATAGTGATGGTATTCTATGCCTTTTACTGAGAAGCGGGAAAAACATTCTGAATGCTGTGAAAATGTTGAAAAAACACATTTGGGCCATTTCTTGTTGGCTTAGATTTTACGTCTTTCACTATGCATCCTAAATAACAGGTGTACTTCATTAATTTGGTCAATGCCATCTCGTGGATACCAAATTTGTATAGGTTTTATAATGTTTGAAAATATATTTACAAAAATTAGAACCTCCTGTACAAAAAAATCTTCATTTGGCCATCTACTTGCGCTAATAACTTCGGTGTACGGAGCTGTGGGTGGTGTCATTTTTTGTGACTTTTGATGAAGTTTTCAATGCTTTTATGATTAGGATTGTACAATCTTTTGATCACTTTTTATAGAATTTTTTATATTTTTTAAAATGGCAAAAAAATTCAATTTGCAACTTGGGGTGCTATTTTCTGTTACGGGGTTAAACGCAGTGAAAAACCGTTATTTTATTTTGATAGATCGGGCATTTTCTGACCTGGCGATAGCTAATGTGTCTATGATTTTTACAGTTTATTTATATTTATATGACTTCTAGTGAAAGGGGGGTGATTGAATTTTTAGGTTTTTTTTATATAATTCTTAATTTTTTTACTTTTTTAAAAATTTTTTACTATTTTTCCGAATCCCTAGGGTACTTTAACCCTAGGTTGTCTACAGTATGGCAGTATATGGGGATTTTGCACACCATCTATTACAATGTGCAAATCGCACATTTTAATAGATAGCCTAAGACATGATAGCCAAGATGGCAGAGATCAAAGGGTTAAAGGGGTTATCCGGGTTCAAAAAATTTCTTATGGCCGGGCTGGGGAGGGCTAGTTAAACATAATAAACATGTACTTACCTCGTCTGGCGCCGTTGATGTCCCGCGCCGCAGTCCCTTCGATCCGAGCTTCCGGTCCGCGATGTGGACGGCTCCTCCCATCCGTCCCTATCTCTCAGCGTTGTATGCGCTGGGAGATGGTGCGCATGGGAGCTTCCGGCCGGCCGGAAGCTCTCTGTGTGCACTTGTAATGAAACCGGCGCACAGAGAAGCCCGCCCGCGGCGCAGGACATCGTCAGCGCCGGACGAGGTAAGTACATGTTTATTGTGTTTAAATAGCCCTCCCCAGCCCGGCCATAAGAAATGTTTTAAACCCGGATAACCCCTTTAACACCCGTGATCAGTGCAAGCACCGATCGCCAGTGTTAATGATGGGTGTTTGCTTCATTGTGAAGCAAGCACCCGTAGAGTATGAAGAGGGCTCAGCCCGTAAGCCCTCTTCATACTCCCCCATGCGCAATAAAACGTAGTAAAACCCTGCTGTGCAGGTTGTACCGGATATTTTTTACAATACCGGATATACAAAGAGGTTCTGGCCTCTAATGACCTTACAGGAAAATAGTGTTGGGATTATTTGTAATGTTTATCTTTTTTTGTTGGATTAATATGTGGTTCCTTTTATTTTGCTGACATTTTATTTTGTACTTGAATTTAAGTCTGAGTCTAGCATGCTCTGTTTTGTGACTTTCTAGGCAAAATCAAAAAGTTCGCAGAAAAGGAACTAACAGCTGGAGTATAAAGATACATACAGCACACTGCATGAAATCTTTGGACCAGCGTAGTTCTCTACACTGCTATTAAATGCGACTAATTAGTCGCAAGTCACTTAAAGTCACAGAAAAAGTTGCAAATTAAAAAGAAAAACAATGCCAAAGGAGTGAAGCTGTAAAAGCAGAGCTCACAAGAAACTGCCTCAAATTAGTTTTTCATCCATTTCACTGCATTTGGGAATTTTTCCCACTTCCCAGTAAAAGGCATGGCATATTAAATACTGCCACTAGGAAGATCAATTTGTTATGGAGAGTCCTCATAAAACTCTGTACACAGAAAAATAAAAAAGTTATGGATTTTTGAAGGAGCGGAGCAAAAAATGGAAACTCAAAACCAAAAAAAGGGCATTGGCAGGAAGGGGTTAAAAGTATGTCCCTCATGGGAAAATACTGTCATATAAAAGTTCCTAGAAATCAAACATGCAATTTTCACTTTTATTGAGGTATATGAAAAATTGCAATAGTCCTTAAAATGTTGCTTTTCCAATTGATCTGAGATCAAATATGGAGAGATGCTACCAGGGCAGGGCAGGAAAATATATTATGCCCAGCATGTATTTTGCTAGGGTCCTATTTTTGAATCAGACTTGTGCCTGATATGTAATGGGCAATGTCAAGTGTTACTTTGGAGGGACACTTAGATCTAGCATATGTTCAGTTCTTATCCAAAAGACTCTTAGAACCAAAGTTTCTGAACAGATCCTCTATAAAATTTGTAGAATAATAGTCCTTGAGTATACTATATATTTTCTTAAAACAAAACATATACAAATGATTATCTTGAATTTAAGTCTTACCTTCCCCATTTTCGTTGGTTTGCTGGTTGGCAAATCATAATTATTTTCTAGCAGCCGTCCAATATATACTGTTCCCTGTACAACCATAGGCTTAAAAAGTGCATAAAAAGCAGAAGAGGCCCCTTTCTGCCTGCAGAGGTGAATCAGTTCACTTTGTGTTCTGCATTGTGTAGGGTCAATTCGTTGTGAAAACCTCTAGTGGGGATTGATCCATTGTCAAAAGGATTTTTGTCTCATTGTCATTAAATAAAGATGTTGTGTGCTGGATTCATGAGTATAGCTGTGGAAACACAGAGAAATAATTGTATGCTATAAATGACTCCTGATTGTTGGATCAAAGGGGAAATTGTGTAACTTTTTCAATATAACATAAAATATACATGTATACATTCATTTCTGAATAAGTATAGCAGTGGCCGATGTGTTATTGTGTGAGGTCCTGATATTGTAATTATTTTTCATATTTATGCAGACATGTAATACAAGGCAGCAGAGAAGCACTTAATTGTGATCTCACTGTATAAATAAGACTCTTATGTTTTTTATCCAAAGCCTCTTTACTTCTAAAGACAACTTTTAAAATTATGCTAATTAATCTAAATGGCTCTTGGGGGTTCTTATAATAAAGAAACCAGCACTTAGCCTGTGTATAGCAGTCACATTAATGTAATGACTGTGTGTGGCTTATAATAAAGAAACCGGGACCCATCCTGTGTATAGCAGTCACACTAATCTAAGAACTGTGCCTGGTTTATAATAAAGAAGCTGGGACCCATCCTGCGTATATCAGTCACACTAATCTAATAACTGTGCCTGGTTTATAATAAAGAAGCTGGGACCCATCCTGTGTATAGCAGTCACACTAATCCAATGACTGTGCCTGGTTTATAATAAAGAAACCGGGACCCATCCTGTGTATAGCAGTCACACTAATCTAATAACTGTGCCTGGTTTATAATAAAAAAGCTGGGACCCATCCTGTGTATAGCAGTCACACTAATCCAATGACTGTGCCTGGTTTATAATAAAGAAACCAGGACCCATCCTGTGTATAGCAGTCACACTAATCTAATAACTGTGCCTGGTTTATAATAAAGAAGCTGGGACCCATCCTGTGTATAGCAGTCACACTAATCTAATGACTGTGCCTGGTTTATAATAAAAAAGCTGGGACCCATCCTGTGTATAGCAGTCACACTAATCTAATAACTGTGCCTGGTTTATAATAAAAAAGCTGGGACCCATCCTGTGTATAGCAGTCACACTAATCCAATGACTGTGCCTGGTTTATAATAAAGAAACCGGGACTAGAGATGAGCGAGCACTAAAATGCTCGGGTACTCGTTATTCGAGACGAACTTTTCCCGATGCTCGAGTGCTCGTCTCGAATAACGAGCCCCATTGAAGTCAATGGGAGACTCGAGCATTTTTCAAGGGGACCAAGGCTCTGCACAGGGAAGCTTGGCCAAACACCTGGGAACCTCAGAAAAGGATGGAAACACCACGGAAATGGACAGGAAACAGCAGGGGCAGCATGCATGGATGCCTCTGAGGCTGCTTAATCGCACCATTATGCCAAAATTATGGGCAACAGCATGGCCATGACAGAGTGACAGAATGAAGCTAGATAGCATCTAAAACATCCAATAATTGACCCTGACACTATAGGGGACGGCATGCAGAGGCAGCGGCAGCAGCGGCAGGCTAGAGAGTGGCATTGCGACATACCCTAAATGGACTCAGGCTTCAAACCAATGGGTGGCAGAGAGGAACCAAAGGAGGTGAGCAAGAAGCGTTCAAATAATATCGGTACATGATAAAAGTTTGCCAGTATATTTTGTGGATTACACAGCAGGGTGGCGACAAAGTTAACATGGAAGCCATGAAAACAACCCAAAATTCTGCCTGACACAGCTCGTTTGATAAGGGGACCATGTATGGAGGCAGTGAACTAGTAGTAGATTAAAGGTGCTGCAGTTAAAACTATGTTAGTTGGATCTTGGGATGGAGCTGGTGCTCCGCTGCCAGGCGAGCTTTCGCCAATCCAAGCCCCTGTCTCTAGGCTACTCCCCAAACAGCACTTCTAAGAACCTTTTGTACAAGATCAAGTGTAGTAGCGTTCTTATAAGTTTAGGATATGGCGGGTGAGGGGAATGTAAACAGATGCGCAAGAAGCGCTGAAATAATATTGCTAAATGATAAAAGTTTGCCAGTATATTTTGTGGATTACACAGCAGGGTGGCGACAAAGTTAACAAGTTTGTTGTGGAAGCCATGAAAACAACCCAAAATTCTGCCTGACACAGCTCGTTTGATAAGGGGACCATGTATGCCTACAGTTCATGCCAGTCGCTGCACTGGCTGCCAGTCTCCTTTCGAATACAGTTTAAAATAATAACCCTCATCCATGAAGCTCTGTATAATGCTGCACCCCCCTACCTCTCCTCTCTTATCTCAGTCTATCGCCCAACCCGTGCTCTTAGATCCGCCAGTGATCTTAGATTAACCTCTACCCTAGTGCGGACCTCCCACTCGCGTCTCCAAGACTTCTCTAGAGCTGCACCAATTCTATGGAATGCTCTGCCCCGGACTATCAGACCAATACCTAACCTCCAAAGTTTCAAACGTGCTCTTAAAACCCATTTCTTTAGGCAAGCCTATAACACTCATTAACTGCATGAAGTTTTAACTCTTCTACTAACCCGTCCTGTGTCGTCCTCCCATCTGTTATCCAGCAACCAACAGGCACCAGACTTCTCTGCAGTCCCATTCACCCTGGACCTGGTATATAAGATGACGCTGAGTGGTTCAAGCGACAGCAATTCCATTTATTATATTTTGTTCTATTCCCTAAGAAGAATGGCTTGACCATTAAATATTCTTTTACCTCGTGTTACCCCATCATCTTCATAAACCGTAAGCTCTGGCGAGCAGGGACCTCACTCCTGTTGTTCCATACAAATGTTGTGCTCTGTTACATTACATTTGTATTTGTTTCCTATGATTTGTAAAGCGCTGCGGAATATGATGGCGCTATATAAATAAAGATTATTATTATTATTATTATGGAGGCAGTGAACTAGTAGTAGATTAAAGGTGCTGCAGTTAAAACTATGTTAGTTGGATCTTGGGATGGAGCTGGCGCTCCGCTTCCAGGCGAGCTTTCGCCAATCCAAGCCCCTGTCTCTAGGCTACTCACCAAACAGCACTTCTAAGAACCTTTTGTATAAGATCAAGTGTAGTAGCGTTCTTATAAGTTTGGGATATGGCGGGTGAGGGGAATGTAAACAGATGCGCAAGAAGCGCTGAAATAATATCGGTAAATGATAAAAGTTTGCCAGTATATTTTGTGGATTACACAGCAGGGTGGCGACAAAGTTAACAAGTTTGATGTGGAATGCCCTGTAATAGCTCTAGGGCGGTGTGCCTTTTATCGCCTAGGCTCAGCAGTTTGAGCACCGCCTGCTGTCGCTTAGCGACGGCACTGCTGCTGTGCCTAGAGCTACCGACTGATGGCGCCATGGCCACGGATGGTAATTCGGAGGAGGAGGAGGTGGAGGAGGGCTGGGAGGAGGAGGAGGTATAGTAGGCCTTTGAGACCTGGACCGAGGTAGGCCCCGCAATCCTCTGCGTCGGCAGTATATGACCAGCCCCAGGGTCAGACTCGGTCCCAGCCTGCACCAAGTTAAGTGTAGTAGCGTTCTTATAAGTTTGGGATATGGCGGGTGAGGGGAATGTAAACAGATGCGCAAGAAGCGCTGAAATAATATCCCTAAATGGTAAAAGTTTGCCAGTATATTTTGTGGATAACACAGCAGGGTGGAGACAAAGTTAACAACTTTGATGTGGAATCCATGAAAACAACCCAAATTTCTGCCTGACACACCTCGTTTGATAAGGGGACGATGTATGGAGGCAGCTATATGGACGACTTTTGGAGGTAGCAATGGAGACAACGTGTGGAGGCTGCTATGGAGACAATTTAATTTGGATAGTGCCTGTATGTGGCAGTCCAAAAAAGTTTTCAAACCAGAGGAGCAGGTAGGTGGCCCTCCAGAAAAATGAAATAGATTGAGTGCCTGTATGTGGCAGTCCAAAAAAGTTTTCAAACCAGAGGAGCAGGTAGGTGGCTCTCCAGAAAAATGAAATAGATTGAGTGCCTGTATGTGGCACTCCCAAAAATTGTTTAAAACAGAGGACCGGGTAGGTGGCCCTCCAGAAAAATTAAATGCATAAAGTACTATAGCTAGAGCCAGTGGGCCCTGTCAAAAAATAGCCAGTTTCCTCTGCTTTAGTGTACAAAGAGGAGGAGAAGGAGGAAAATGAGGAGGAGGAGGAGTGCATAAATTATTCAGGTTGAGCTTCCTTCACCTGGTGGAGATTGGAAATTATGAGAAATCCAGGCTTTATTCATCTTAATAAGCGTCAGCCTGTCAACGCTGTCAGTCGACAGGCGTGTACGCTTATCGGTGATGATGCCACCAGCTGCACTGAAAACCCGCTCGGACAACACGCTAGCGGCAGGGCAGGCAAGAACCTCCAAGGCGTACAGCGCCAGTTCGTGCCACATGTCCAGCTTTGAAACCCAGTAGTTGTAGGGAGCTGTGTGATCATTTAGGACGATGGTATGGTCAGCTACGTACTCCCTCACCATCTTTCTGTAAAGATCAGCCCTACTCTGCCGAGACTGGGGACAGGTGACAGTGTCTTGCTGGGGGGACATAAAGCTGGCAAAAGCCTTGTAAAGCGTACCCTTGCCAGTGCTGGACAAGCTGCCTGCTCGCCTACTCTCCCTCGCTACTTGTCCCGCAGAACTACGCACTCTGCCGCTAGCGCTGTCAAAGGGGAAATAGTGTTTCAGCTTGTGCACCAGGGCCTGCTGGTATTCATGCATTCTCACACTCCTTTCCTCTCCAGGGATGAGAGTGGAAAGATTTTGCTTGTACCGTGGGTCCAGGAGAGTGAATACCCAGTAATCGGTGCTGGAATAAATTCTTTGAACGCGAGGGTCACGGGATAGGCAGCCTAGCATGAAATCTGCCATATGCGCCAGAGTACCAACGCGTAAGAATTCACTCCCCTCACTGGCCTGACTGTCCATTTCCTCCTCCTCCAACTCCTCCAACTCCTCTTCTTCTGCCCATACACGCTGAACAGTGAAGGACTGAACAATGGTCCCCTCTTGTGTCTCGCCAACATTCTCCTCCTCTTCCTCCTCATCCTCCTCCACCTCCACCTCCTCCGATATGCGCTGAGAAACAGACCTAAGGGTGCTTTGGCTATCAACAAGGGAATCTTCTTCCCCCGTCTCTTGTGACGAGCGCAAAGCTTCCGACTTCATGCTGATCAGAGAGTTTTTCAACAGGCCAAGCAGCAGGATGGTGAGGCTGATGATGGCAGCATCGCCACTGACCATCTGTGTTGACTCCTTGGCCTGTTACTCAGCACCTGACAGATATCAGACATCCACGTCCACTCCTCATTGTAGACTTGAGGAAGCTCAGACATCTACGTCCACTCCTCATTGTAGACTTGAGGAAGCTGACTGACCTGACTACCAGTTCTGGTGGAAGTTGACATCTGGCAGTCTACAATCGCTCTGCGCTGCTGGTAAACTCTGGATAACATAGTTAATGTTGAATTCCACCTCGAGGGCACGTCGCACAACAGTCGGTGAGCGGGCAGTTGGAGGCGGCGCTGCGCTTCCCTGAGAGTGGCAGCATCTGTGCTGGACTTCCTGAAATGCGCACAGATGCGGCGCACCTTCGTGAGCAAATCAGACAGATTGGGGTATGTCTTGAGGAAACGCTGAACTATCAGATTTAACACATGGGCCAGGCATGGCACATGTGTCAGTCTGCCGAGTTGCAGAGCCGCCACCAGGTTACGGCCGTTGGCTTCAGGTTCAGCGGTGCCAGCCACAGATCAGTCTGCGCCGTGATGCCCTGTAATAGTTCTTGGGCGGTGTGCCTTTTATCGCCTAGGCTCAGCAGTTTGAGCACCGCCTGCTGTCGCTTAGCGACGGCACTGCTGCTGTGCCTAGAGCTAGCGACTGATGGCGCCATGCCCACGGATGGTAGTTCGGAGGAGGAGGTGGAGGAGGGGTGGGAGGAGGAGGAGGCATAGTATGCCTGAAAGACCTGGACTGAGGTAGGCCCCCCAATCCTCGGCGTCGGCAGTATATGACCAGCCGCAGGGTCAGACTCGGTCCCAGCCTCCACCAAGTTAACCCAATGTGCCGTCAGCGATATATAGTGGCCCTGCCCGGCAGCACTCGTCCACGTGTCCGTGGTCAGGTGGACCTTGTCAGAAACGGCGTTGGTCAGGGCACGGATGATGTTGTCTGACACGTGCTGGTGCAGGGCTGGGACGGCACATCGGGAAAAGTAGTGGCGGCTGGGGACCGAATACCGAGGGGCGGCCGCCGCCATGAGGTTGCGAAAGGCCTCGGTCTCTACTAGCCTATAGGGCAGCATCTCCAGGCTAAGCAATCTGGAGATGTGGACATTAAGGGCTTGGACGTGCGGGTGGGTTGCACTATATTTCCGTTTCCGCTCCAGCGTCTGGGGTATGGAGAGCTGAATGCTGGTGGATGCTGTGGAGGATCGTGGAGGCGACGATGGGGTTTTTGTGTCAGGGTCCTGGGCAGGGGGCTGACTATCAGCTGACACAGGGGAAGGAGCAGTGGTGTGCACGGCCGGAGGTGAACGGGCTTGGTGCCACTGAGTGGGGTGTTTAGCATTCATATGCCTGCGCATACTGGTGGTAGTTAAGCTAGTAGTGGTGGAAGCCCTGCTGATCCTGGTTTGGCAAAGGTTGCACACCACAGTCCGTCGGTCATCCGGTGTTTCCTTAAAGAACCTCCAGACTTCTGAAAATCTAGCCCTCGCCGCGGGAGCCCTCGCCACGGGAGCTTCACTACGTGACACATTTGGCGCTGATGCACCTGCTCTGGTCCTGCCTCTCCGTCTATCCCCACCACTGCCTCTTCTAACCTGTTCTGGTCGAGGACTCTCCTCCATCTCAGAAGCACTGTGTTCACCCGGCCTCTCAACCCAGCTTGGGTCTGTCACCTCATCATCCTCCGATCCTTCAGTCTGCTCCCCCCTCGGACTTCCTGCCCCCCTGACAACAACTTCACCACTGTCTGACAACCGTGTCTCCTCATTGTCGGACACCTCTTTACACACTTCTTCCACTACGTCAAGAAGGTCATCATCACCCACAGACTGCGACTGGTGGAAAACCTGGGCATCGGAAAATTGCTCAGCAGCAACCGGACAAGTGGTTTGTGACTGTGGGAAGGGTCCAGAAAACAGTTCCTCAGAGTATTCCGGTTCAAATGCCAAATTTTCCTGGGAGGGGGCAGACTGGGGGGGAGGAGGCTGAGGTGCAGGAGCTGGAGGAGTGGCGATTTCGGTGACATGGGTGGACTGCGTGGAAGACTGACTGGTGGACAAATTGCTCGAAGCATTGTCGGCAATCCACGACATCACCTGTTCGCACTGTTCTGGCCTCAACAGTGCTCTACCACGAGTCCCAGTAACTTCAGACATGAACCTAGGGAGTGTAGCTCTGCGGCGTTCCCCTGCTCCCTCATCAGCAGGTGGTGTCTCACCCAGCCCAGGACCACGGCCTCTGACCCCTGCAGTAGTTGGACGCCCACGTCCCCGCCCTCGTCCTCTACCCCTAGCCCTCGGGTTAAACATTTTGAAAATGAAAGTTATAACTTTAATTTTTTTTTAACTTTTTTTTGTGTTTTTTTGTGTTTTTTTTTTTTTGTGTTTTTTAGTTTTTAAAACCAAACGATGCTATCCTATTGCTATGGCTATTTTCTAGCCAAGTATGAAAGCACACTGCTATGCCAGATGAGATGACGCTGAGTTATGAAAAAATAAACGTAAAATAAAAAGGAAATGGCAGACTGTGCCTTATTGAAATCCAACCCCTAATAAATTTTCCCACTTCGGTCTTTGCGATGGATATGTGCGTCACTAAGCGCTAAACACAAAGGTCGCAAGTCTCACTACAAATTCCTCACAATTTGGTAGTAGAGGCACTGCAGCAAGGACAGCCACCAGCAGATCAACCAGAAATAAAATATATATAATGCTATTGTAGGCGTAAGTAAGCCGTTTGGATTCTCCTTTGGCTATTTTCTAGCCAAGTATGAAAGCACACTGATGAGATGACGCTGAGTTATGAAAAAATAAACGTAAAATAAAAAGGAAATGGCAGACTGTGCCTAATTGAAATCCAACCCCTAATAAATTTTCCAACTTCGGTCTTTGCGATGGATATGTGCGTCACTAAGCGCTAAACACAACGGTCGCAAGTCTCACTACAAATTCCTCACAATTTGGTAGTAGATGCACTGCAGCAAGGACAGCCACCAGCAGATCAACCAGAAATAAAATATATATAACGCTATTGTAGGCGTAAGTAAGCCGTTTGGATTCTCCTTTGGCTATTTTCTAGCCAAGTATGAAAGCACACTGATGAGATGACGCTGAGTTATAAAAAAATAAACGTAAAATAAAAAGAAACTGGCAGACTGTGCCTAATTGAAATCCAACCCCTAATAAATTTTCCCACTTCGGTCTTTGCGATGGATATGTGCGTCACTAAGCGCTAAACACAACGGTCGCAAGTCTCACTACAAATTCCTCACAATTTGGTAGTAGATGCACTGCAGCAAGGACAGCCACCAGCAGATCAACCAGAAATAAAATATATATAACGCTATTGTAGGCGTAAGTAAGCCGTTTGGATTCTCCTTTGGCTATTTTCTAGCCAAGTATGAAAGCACACTGATGAGATGACGCTGAGTTATGAAAAAATAAACGTAAAATAAAAAGAAACTGGCAGACTGTGCCTAATTGAAATCCAACCCCTAATAAATTTTCCCACTTCGGTCTTTGCGATGGATATGTGCGTCACTAAGCGCTAAACACAAAGGTCGCAAGTCTCACTACAAATTCCTCACAATTTGGTAGTAGATGCACTGCAGCAAGGACAGCCACCAGCAGATCAACCAGAAATAAAATATATATAACGCTATTGTAGGCGTAAGTAAGCCGTTTGGATTCTCCTTTGGCTATTTTCTAGCCAAGTATGAAAGCACACTGATGAGATGACGCTGAGTTATGAAAAAATAAACGTAAAATAAAAAGAAACTGGCAGACTGTGCCTAATTGAAATCCAACCCCTAATAAATTTTCCCACTTCGGTATTTGCGATGGATATGTGCGTAACTAAGCGCTAAACACAACGGTCGCAAGTCTCACTACAAATTCCTCACAATTTGGTAGTAGATGCACTGCAGCAAGGACAGCCACCAGCAGATCAACCAGAAATAAAATATATATAACGCTATTGTAGGCGTAAGTAAGCCGTTTGGATTCTCCTTTGGCTATTTTCTAGCCAAGTATGAAAGCACACTGATGAGATGACGCTGAGTTATGAAAAAATAAACGTAAAATAAAAAGTAAATGGCAGACTGTGCCTAATTGAAATCCAACCCCTAATAAATTTTCCCACTTCGGTCTTTGCGATGGATATGTGCGTCACTAAGCGCTAAACACAGCGGTCGCAAGTCTCACTACAAATTCCTCACAATTTGGTAGTAGATGCACTGCAGCAAGGACAGCCACCAGCAGATCAACCAGAAATAAAATATATATAACGCTATTGTAGGCGTAAGTAAGCCGTTTGGATTCTCCTTTGGCTATTTTCTAGCCAAGTATGAAAGCACACTGCTATGCCAGATGAGATGACGCTGAGTTATGAAAAAATAAACGTAAAATAAAAAGTAAATGGCAGACTGTGCTTAATTGAAATCAAACCCCTAATAAATTTTCCCACTTTGGTGTTTGAGGTGGATATGTGTGTCGCTAAGAGCTAAACACAACGGTAGCAATTCCCCCTGCAAATTCCTCACAATATGGTACTAGCTGCAAATAAAAAAAAAAAAAAAAAAGTATAACGTTATTGTAGCCCTAAGAAGGGCTGTTGGGTTCTTGTAGACTCACTCCTGCCTAACAGTAAGCTAATAGAACACCCTAACGCTATCCCTGCAGCAGCCGCAGCTCTCTCCCTAGCAGCATCCAGACACAGAATGATCCGAGCCAGTGGCGTAACTAGGAATGAGTGGGCCCCATAGCAAACTTTTGGCTGGGCCCCCCCCCCCCCCACCTCGCCGATGACCACGGCACCTTTTCCCATTCCCTGCCCATTTTGAACATATATAAGGGTTTTTATATTGTAAGTATACAGAGTAACTAACACAGGAATAACACATAAGGCATTTATAGTTTAACATATTTTATCACTTAGGTCATAATCATAACTTACCTGAAACCCAAAGCACCGTGTTTCCATCACTTCTTGCTTGATATAAATTTTAACTTTAAAACATCTAGGAAGCACCTAAGCACAAAAATGATAGTGGTTAATCTTGCATTAAGCTATATAACTATTTGTAATTATAGAATGGTATAAAATTTATTAAAAATTTGTGTCTTATCTTATATGTAATTCGTCAAAACTTACTTGGACACGAAGTATCATATTCAACTAGTTTGCATCTTCTGAAAAGATATGTTGTTTTTTTCGAACATATTAACTATATGAAAAACTCGCCAACCTGAAAAAAAAATATAAATAATCCAAATTCTGTTCATGTTTCTCCAATCAGCATTGATTATAAAATAAATTTCAAGTTTTCTAACTTACATTAACAAAACCAGAACTTTCAACGGATGATCAACCTAGGGAAATCAACAAAAATAATATTTATTAGAGGTTTTACTTTAGCTGTATTCATTGTTAAAGGAGTAGGCAAGCAAATCACAAGTTCTGCTTGTTCACTCCATAACCATAAACTTTCTGACAGATTTACCAAGCTGTCTGAAAGTCAGAATATTTCTAGTTGTCCATTGCAACCAATCAAGGCTCCCCTTTAAAATATTCATGAGCACTAGTAAAATGAAAGCTGAGATGTGATTGGTTGCCATGAGCAACTACAAATATTCTGACTTTCAGACAGCTTGATAAATCTGCCCCATAGTGTTAATACATAGTTTTAAAGTAAGCCATACTCACTTTTGTCCAGATCCTTCTATCTCTATAGATTGTAGGATACGTAGCTTTACTCTTCTCCTTTTCTCTTCAAGTTTTGATCACTGTTTGGCCTTCACACTTCACGTAATGCTCTTCACAATAAAATCTAGGAAAGTAGAAAAAAAGAAAATGGCTCTGAGCAAATGGGTGTTTAATATTCATAGTCTACCATAAGGATAACTCATTTTTAAAAATCAGCATAGAATAGACAGATGCATATGCAGTGACTATTTGGCCGGGTCAACGTACGGGCCTGTTTCCACTGGTTGATAGTGTACATGAACTCTTTCACATCAGAACAGAGTCCATGTGCTCCATCTAACGCATGCTCATCTCCCTATGGCTAAATAGGAGTCCATGCAATATAGTGAACAATAGTCCTGAAACATGGGGCTCCTGTGTGCCAAAAAGCAAAGGGGTTACTAATGTTCATTGGTCGATATTTGAAAGTAAACTAATGAACTCTAAAAGCTTAACACAGATTATTGAAGAGTAACAGTATGCATATACTGGCGGTCCCCTACTTAAGGACACCCGACTTACAGACAACCCCTAGTTACAGACGGACCCCTCTGCCCTCTGTGACCTCTGGTGAAGCTCTCTGGATGTTACTATAGTCCGAGACTGCAATGATCAGCTGTACGGTGTCTGTAATGAAGCTTTATTCATAATCCTTGGTCCCATTACAGCAAAAAATTTTGAAACTCCACTGGGGCAAAAATATAATTTTGTCTGGAGTGACAATTGTAAAATATACAGTTCCGACTTGTACTTAACCCGGGGACTGCCCGTATACTTCTTTTTATTAACCTTTTTTAGAAAATGCTTTTCAGATCTGTAAATGCTGTATACTTTGCCTTATTAAAGGAAACCTACCACTTGTAGTGGCAGGTTTCTGATGGAAATACCGGGCACCAGCTCAGGCTGAGCTGGTGCCGGAGCTTATTTTAGTTAGTGTTTTAAACCGCGGTATCGCGGTTTAAAACACTTTTTAAACGTTATAGCCGGCGCAGGCAGGTACGCGCTCGGCACTTACCGTGCACGCAGCTCTCATTCACTTCCTATGTAGCCGCGTGCACGGTAAGCGCCGAGCGCGTACCTGCCTGCGCCGGCTATAACGTTTAAAAAGTGTTTTAAACCGCGGTTTAAAACACTAACTAAAATAAGCTCCGGCACCAGCTCACCCTGAGCTGGTGCCCGGTATTTCCATCGGAAACCTGCCACTACAAGTGGTAGGTTTCCTTTAAGTGGAGAACTTTAGTTATGTGGATAGTTTGTTTTAATAAAATGGTTGACAAGGGTGCGTCGGGGAGGTTTTATTTTAATAAAAAATATTTCCTAAAAAATGTTGTTTTTTTTTAACTCAAAACTTGCCTTAGTAATGGTCCTGGACTGTGGCCTTGTGTTAGCTGGTAAAGGCTGATATTAACCCCCTTATCATTATCCAGGTACCCACTGCCAACAGAGGTGCTGTAAAGAGCTGGATACAATCCAGTACCTGACCGTCTACAGATGATCCGGTACTAAGGCGGTTGCAGGCTGGTATTGGGCTCTGCCCAAAAACAGTGGGTGCTCAAATTCAAATAATATCAGGGTGCTGCAGCTGTATTGTATCTGGCTGGTTATAGAAAATGAGTCTCCATACCCTTTTTGTAAAACAAGTTTTAAAAAAAAAAATGACGTGGGGTTCCCCCTCATTTTCATAACCAGCCAGATACAATACAGCAGCAGCACCCTGACATTACTGGGGTGTGAGTGCCCATTGATATAGGGCCATCACAGCCCAATAATACCAGCCTGCAGCCGCCCCAGCACCTAACCATCTATAGATGGTCAAGTTCTGGATTGTACCGAGCTCTTCCTGGCACCCCTGGTGGCGGTGGGTACCAGGGTAATGATTAGGGGGTTACTGTTAAGCCTTTTTTACCGGCTAACACTAGGCCCCGCTCCTAGTAATGGGCGCCGTCTATTAGACAGCACCATTACTAAGGCAAGTTTTGAGTAGAAAAAAAAACACACAAAGAAATATATTTTATTAAAATAAAAACTCCCCAACAACCCCTTGTTAACCATTTTATTAAAAAACATAATCCAGGTCATTGATGTAGTCCACCGAATCAAGCGAAGTATGAAACAGCGTACCCAGATCTGAAAAATAGAAATACAGAAAATGCATCAAATAATTATTTATATATATATATATATATATATATATATATATATATATATATATATATATATATATATATATATACATATACATATATATATATATATATTTAAATATATGTTATTAGTGAGGGGGGACACCTCACTAAAAACACGCCCAGCAGTGGCCTCCCCTCACTAATGACATGTCCCAGCTTTACTAATAAAAAAGTCCCTAGCTGCCTCCCTTTCCTAATAAAAAGTTCCTAGGGCCTCCCTTAACTAATAAAAAAGCCCCTATGGCCTCCCTTAACTAATAAAAAAGCTCCTAGGGCCTCCCTTAACTAATAAAAAAGCCCCTGGGGCCTCCCTTGACTAATAAAAAATCCCCTAGGGCCTCCCTTGACTAATAAAAAATCCCCTAGGGCCTCCCTTGACTAATAAAAAAGCCCCTGGGGCCTCCCTTAACTAATAAAGAAGCCCCTAGGGCCTCCCTTGACTAATAAAAAAGCCCCTGGGGCCTCCCTTGACTAATAAAAAAGCCCCTGGGGCCTCCTTTGACTAATAAAAAATCCCCTAGGGCCTCCCTTCTCTAATAAAAAATCCCCTAGGGCCTCACTTGACTAATAAAAAATCCCCTAGGGCCTCCCTTGACTAATAAAAAAGCCCCTATGGCCTCCCTTAACTAATAAAAAAGCACCTAGGGCCTCCCTTCTCTAATAAAAAATCCCCTAGGGCCTCCCTTCTCTAATAAAAAATCCCATAGGGCCTCCCTTCTCTAATAAAAAATCCCCTAGGGCCTCCCTTAACTAATAAAAAAGCCCCTATGGCCTCCCTTCTCTAATAAAAAATCCCATAGGGCCTCCCTTAACTAATAAAGAAGCCCCTAGGGCCTCCCTTGACTAATAAAAAATCCCCTAGGGCCTCCCTTGACTAATAAAAAATCCCCTAGGGCCTCCCTTGACTAATAAAAAATCCCCTAGGGCCTCCCTTAACTAATAAAGAAGCCCCTGGGGCCTCCCTTGACTAATAAAAAAGCCCCTGGGGCCTCCCTTGACTAATAAAAAAGCCCCTGGGGCCTCCTTTGACTAATAAAAAATCCCCTAGGGCCTCCCTTGACTAATAAAAAATCCCCTAGGGCCTCCCTTGACTAATAAAAAAGCCCCTAGGGCCTCCCTTAACTAATAAAAAAGCCCCTGGGGCCTCCCTTGACTAATAAAAAAGCCCCTAGGGCCTCCCTTAACTAATAAAAAAGCTTTCCCTATACAAATAATAAACATATACTTACCCACCGGTCGGTGATGTCTTCTTCCCTTTACCTTCACCTCACGGGAGAAAATGGCGGCTCGGCTCCTCCAGGTTGCACCGCGCGCCTCTGGTCACGTGACTTACGCGACCTGACGTCAGGTCGCGTCAGTCACGTGACATGGGCCGCGCGGTGCAACCTGAAGGAGAACGGGTGGGCGGATCGCCGACGCAGGACTGGTAAGTAGTGGGGCAGAAACAGGGGCGGGCGCAGGGAGGGACAGATACAGAGGAGCGGGCGCAGTCACAGATACACAGGGGCGGGCGCAGGGACAGATACACAGGGGCGGGCGCAGGGACAGATACACAGGGGCGGGGAGGGGCCTTATCGTGCCGGATAGCAGGGCCCGGGCCTCGGTCGGACCGGGTCGGTAATGCTGCGCAGCAGACATCGGGATGTGCCGCCCCACGGGCCCCTGAAGCTCCCGGGCCCCGTAGCAACCGCTACGGCTGCTACGGCGGTAGTTCCGCCACTGATCCGAGCAGCGCAGGCAGGGGCTAGTCTATTCCAGGGTCACCTGATCTGGCCAGCCAACCACTGCTATCGACGTGTAAGGGTACCACGTCATGCTGGGTGGAGTGCAGAGTCTCCTGTGATTGGCTCTGTTTCTGGCCGCCAAAAAGCAAAACGGCGGGAGCTGCCATTTTCTCGAGCGTACGAAGTATTCGTCCAAGCAACGAGCAGTTTCGAGTACGCTAATGCTCGAACGAGCATCAAGCTCGGACGAGTATGTTCGCTCATCTCTAACCGGGACCCATCCTGTGTATAGCAGTCACACTAATCTAATGACTGTGCCTGGTTTATAATAAAGAAACCGGGACCCATCCTGTGTATAGCAGTCACACTAATCTAATAACTGTGCCTGGTTTATAATAAAGAAACCGGGACCCATCCTGTGTATAGCAGTCACACTAATCTAATGACTGTGCCTGGTTTATAATAAAGAAACTGGGACCCATCCTGTGTATAGCAGTCACACTAATCTAATGACTGTGCCTGGTTTATAATAAAGAAACCAGAAAACAGTCTGTGTATAGCAGTCACACTAATCTAATAACTGTGTCTGCTTTATAATAAAGAAACCGGGACCCATCCTGTGAATAGCAGTCACACTAATCTAATGACTGCGTCTGCCTTATAATAAAGAAACCAAGAAACAGCCTGTGTATAGCAGTCACACTAATCTAATGACTGTGTCTGTTTTATAATAAAGAAACTGGGACCCAGCCTGTGTATAGCAGTCACACTAATCTAATGATTGTGTCTGCTTTATAATAAAGAAACTGGGACCCATCCTGTGTATAGCAGTCACACTAATCTAATGACTGTGTCTGCTTTATAATAAAGAAACCAGGAAACAGCCTGTGTATAGCAGGCACACTAATCTAATGACTGTGTCTGCTTTATAATAAAGAAACCGGGTCCCAGCCTGTGTATAGCAGTCACACTAATCTAATAACTGTGTGCAGAGCCGGATCATAGGAAGGGCCCCCACCACTTCGCCTTTAAGAGGGGCACCCACCAAATTGGGGCGATTCGGGCGGTCGTGAGAGAAGAGAACTATAAGTTCCCTGCTCTGCCATAGAAGATCCAATGTAAATAAAGATGGCTGGTTCACGTCGCAGAGTGTGACGTCACAGCGTGTGACGTCAACGCGGCGCGACTCACGGCGCAGGCTGTAGCAGGGCGCCGCCATCTTTGTTTACATCCGATCTCCATTCTGACAATGCGAGGGAGCAGTGGCGTAACTAGGAATGAGTGGGCCCCATAGCAAACTTTTGGCTGGGCCCCCCCCCCCCCACCTCGCCGATGACCACGGCACCTTTTCCCATTCCCTGCCCATTTTGAACATATATAAGGGTTTTTATATTGTAAGTATACAGAGTAACTAACACAGGAATAACACATAAGGCATTTATAGTTTAACATATTTTATCACTTAGGTCATAATCATAACTTACCTGAAACCCAAAGCACCGTGTTTCCATCACTTCTTGCTTGATATAAATTTTAACTTTAAAACATCTAGGAAGCACCTAAGCACAAAAATGATAGTGGTTAATCTTGCATTAAGCTATATAACTATTTGTAATTATAGAATGGTATAAAATTTATTAAAAATTTGTGTCTTATCTTATATGTAATTCGTCAAAACTTACTTGGACACGAAGTATCATATTCAACTAGTTTGCATCTTCTGAAAAGATATGTTGTTTTTTTCGAACATATTAACTATATGAAAAACTCGCCAACCTGAAAAAAAAATATAAATAATCCAAATTCTGTTCATGTTTCTCCAATCAGCATTGATTATAAAATAAATTTCAAGTTTTCTAACTTACATTAACAAAACCAGAACTTTCAACGGATGATCAACCTAGGGAAATCAACAAAAATAATATTTATTAGAGGTTTTACTTTAGCTGTATTCATTGTTAAAGGAGTAGGCAAGCAAATCACAAGTTCTGCTTGTTCACTCCATAACCATAAACTTTCTGACAGATTTACCAAGCTGTCTGAAAGTCAGAATATTTCTAGTTGTCCATTGCAACCAATCAAGGCTCCCCTTTAAAATATTCATGAGCACTAGTAAAATGAAAGCTGAGATGTGATTGGTTGCCATGAGCAACTACAAATATTCTGACTTTCAGACAGCTTGATAAATCTGCCCCATAGTGTTAATACATAGTTTTAAAGTAAGCCATACTCACTTTTGTCCAGATCCTTCTATCTCTATAGATTGTAGGATACGTAGCTTTACTCTTCTCCTTTTCTCTTCAAGTTTTGATCACTGTTTGGCCTTCACACTTCACGTAATGCTCTTCACAATAAAATCTAGGAAAGTAGAAAAAAAGAAAATGGCTCTGAGCAAATGGGTGTTTAATATTCATAGTCTACCATAAGGATAACTCATTTTTAAAAATCAGCATAGAATAGACAGATGCATATGCAGTGACTATTTGGCCGGGTCAACGTACGGGCCTGTTTCCACTGGTTGATAGTGTACATGAACTCTTTCACATCAGAACAGAGTCCATGTGCTCCATCTAACGCATGCTCATCTCCCTATGGCTAAATAGGAGTCCATGCAATATAGTGAACAATAGTCCTGAAACATGGGGCTCCTGTGTGCCAAAAAGCAAAGGGGTTACTAATGTTCATTGGTCGATATTTGAAAGTAAACTAATGAACTCTAAAAGCTTAACACAGATTATTGAAGAGTAACAGTATGCATATACTGGCGGTCCCCTACTTAAGGACACCCGACTTACAGACAACCCCTAGTTACAGACGGACCCCTCTGCCCTCTGTGACCTCTGGTGAAGCTCTCTGGATGTTACTATAGTCCGAGACTGCAATGATCAGCTGTACGGTGTCTGTAATGAAGCTTTATTCATAATCCTTGGTCCCATTACAGCAAAAAATTTTGAAACTCCACTGGGGCAAAAATATAATTTTGTCTGGAGTGACAATTGTAAAATATACAGTTCCGACTTGTACTTAACCCGGGGACTGCCCGTATACTTCTTTTTATTAACCTTTTTTAGAAAATGCTTTTCAGATCTGTAAATGCTGTATACTTTGCCTTATTAAAGGAAACCTACCACTTGTAGTGGCAGGTTTCTGATGGAAATACCGGGCACCAGCTCAGGCTGAGCTGGTGCCGGAGCTTATTTTAGTTAGTGTTTTAAACCGCGGTATCGCGGTTTAAAACACTTTTTAAACGTTATAGCCGGCGCAGGCAGGTACGCGCTCGGCACTTACCGTGCACGCAGCTCTCATTCACTTCCTATGTAGCCGCGTGCACGGTAAGCGCCGAGCGCGTACCTGCCTGCGCCGGCTATAACGTTTAAAAAGTGTTTTAAACCGCGGTTTAAAACACTAACTAAAATAAGCTCCGGCACCAGCTCACCCTGAGCTGGTGCCCGGTATTTCCATCGGAAACCTGCCACTACAAGTGGTAGGTTTCCTTTAAGTGGAGAACTTTAGTTATGTGGATAGTTTGTTTTAATAAAATGGTTGACAAGGGTGCGTCGGGGAGGTTTTATTTTAATAAAAAATATTTCCTAAAAAATGTTGTTTTTTTTTAACTCAAAACTTGCCTTAGTAATGGTCCTGGACTGTGGCCTTGTGTTAGCTGGTAAAGGCTGATATTAACCCCCTTATCATTATCCAGGTACCCACTGCCAACAGAGGTGCTGTAAAGAGCTGGATACAATCCAGTACCTGACCGTCTACAGATGATCCGGTACTAAGGCGGTTGCAGGCTGGTATTGGGCTCTGCCCAAAAACAGTGGGTGCTCAAATTCAAATAATATCAGGGTGCTGCAGCTGTATTGTATCTGGCTGGTTATAGAAAATGAGTCTCCATACCCTTTTTGTAAAACAAGTTTTAAAAAAAAAAATGACGTGGGGTTCCCCCTCATTTTCATAACCAGCCAGATACAATACAGCAGCAGCACCCTGACATTACTGGGGTGTGAGTGCCCATTGATATAGGGCCATCACAGCCCAATAATACCAGCCTGCAGCCGCCCCAGCACCTGACCATCTATAGATGGTCAAGTTCTGGATTGTACCGAGCTCTTCCTGGCACCCCTGGTGGCGGTGGGTACCAGGGTAATGATTAGGGGGTTACTGTTAAGCCTTTTTTACCGGCTAACACTAGGCCCCGCTCCTAGTAATGGGCGCCGTCTATTAGACAGCACCATTACTAAGGCAAGTTTTGAGTAGAAAAAAAAACACACAAAGAAATATATTTTATTAAAATAAAAACTCCCCAACAACCCCTTGTTAACCATTTTATTAAAAAACATAATCCAGGTCATTGATGTAGTCCACCGAATCAAGCGAAGTATGAAACAGCGTACCCAGATCTGAAAAATAGAAATACAGAAAATGCATCAAATAATTATTTATATATATATATATATATATATATATATATATATATATATATATATATATATATATATAATATATATATATATATATACATATACATATATATATATATATTTAAATATATGTTATTAGTGAGGGGGGACACCTCACTAAAAACACGCCCAGCAGTGGCCTCCCCTCACTAATGACATGTCCCAGCTTTACTAATAAAAAAGTCCCTAGCTGCCTCCCTTTCCTAATAAAAAGTTCCTAGGGCCTCCCTTAACTAATAAAAAAGCCCCTATGGCCTCCCTTAACTAATAAAAAAGCTCCTAGGGCCTCCCTTAACTAATAAAAAAGCCCCTGGGGCCTCCCTTGACTAATAAAAAATCCCCTAGGGCCTCCCTTGACTAATAAAAAATCCCCTAGGGCCTCCCTTGACTAATAAAAAAGCCCCTGGGGCCTCCCTTAACTAATAAAGAAGCCCCTAGGGCCTCCCTTGACTAATAAAAAAGCCCCTGGGGCCTCCCTTGACTAATAAAAAAGCCCCTGGGGCCTCCTTTGACTAATAAAAAATCCCCTAGGGCCTCCCTTCTCTAATAAAAAATCCCCTAGGGCCTCACTTGACTAATAAAAAATCCCCTAGGGCCTCCCTTGACTAATAAAAAAGCCCCTATGGCCTCCCTTAACTAATAAAAAAGCACCTAGGGCCTCCCTTCTCTAATAAAAAATCCCCTAGGGCCTCCCTTCTCTAATAAAAAATCCCATAGGGCCTCCCTTCTCTAATAAAAAATCCCCTAGGGCCTCCCTTAACTAATAAAAAAGCCCCTATGGCCTCCCTTCTCTAATAAAAAATCCCATAGGGCCTCCCTTAACTAATAAAGAAGCCCCTAGGGCCTCCCTTGACTAATAAAAAATCCCCTAGGGCCTCCCTTGACTAATAAAAAATCCCCTAGGGCCTCCCTTGACTAATAAAAAATCCCCTAGGGCCTCCCTTAACTAATAAAGAAGCCCCTGGGGCCTCCCTTGACTAATAAAAAAGCCCCTGGGGCCTCCCTTGACTAATAAAAAAGCCCCTGGGGCCTCCCTTGACTAATAAAAAATCCCCTAGGGCCTCCCTTGACTAATAAAAAATCCCCTAGGGCCTCCCTTGACTAATAAAAAAGCCCCTAGGGCCTCCCTTAACTAATAAAAAAGCCCCTGGGGCCTCCCTTGACTAATAAAAAAGCCCCTAGGGCCTCCCTTAACTAATAAAAAAGCTTTCCCTATACAAATAATAAACATATACTTACCCACCGGTCGGTGATGTCTTCTTCCCTTTACCTTCACCTCACGGGAGAAAATGGCGGCTCGGCTCCTCCAGGTTGCACCGCGCGCCTCTGGTCACGTGACTTACGCGACCTGACGTCAGGTCGCGTCAGTCACGTGACATGGGCCGCGCGGTGCAACCTGAAGGAGAACGGGTGGGCGGATCGCCGACGCAGGACTGGTAAGTAGTGGGGCAGAAACAGGGGCGGGCGCAGGGAGGGACAGATACAGAGGAGCGGGCGCAGTCACAGATACACAGGGGCGGGCGCAGGGACAGATACACAGGGGCGGGCGCAGGGACAGATACACAGGGGCGGGGAGGGGCCTTATCGTGCCGGATAGCAGGGCCCGGGCCTCGGTCGGACCGGGTCGGTAATGCTGCGCAGCAGACATCGGGATGTGCCGCCCCACGGGCCCCTGAAGCTCCCGGGCCCCGTAGCAACCGCTACGGCTGCTACGGCGGTAGTTCCGCCACTGCGAGGGAGGATGAAGACAGCGCACATCGTGGGAACGATGGAGGGTGAGTACAATTTTAGTATTATATATAGAACTGTATGTATTTGTTATTGGGGGGGGTATTATATCTAGAACTATATATGGTTATTATTGGGGGGGGTTGTATATATTTATTATGTGGGGGGGGGGGTGTATAGCAATAATAAGAAGATGTATATAGTTGTTATAGGGGGATTGTATATATTTATTATGGGGGTGTATATAGTTGTTATAGGGGGTGTATATAGTTATTATAGGGGGACTGTATACAGTGATTGCTGGGGAGCTGTATACAGTGATTTCTGGGGGAGCTGTATACAGAGATTGCTGGTTGAGCTGTATACAGTGATTGTTGGGGGAGCTGTATACAGTGATTGCTGGGGAAGCTGTATATAGCGGTTGCTGGGGGAGCAGTATACAGTGATTGCTGGGGGAGCTGTATACAGTGATTGCTGGGGGAGCTGTATACAGTGATTGCTGGGAGAGCTGTATACAGTGATTGCTGGGGGAGCTGTATATAGCAGGGGTCAGAAACCTTTTTGGCTGGGAGAGCCATGAGCACCACATATTTTAAAATGTAATTCTGTGAGAACCATACAACATGCACATGCCTTCAAGTAGATAAGTAGCCACGGCACATGTCCCCCAGTAGATAGGTAGTCACATCACTTCCCCTTTAATACATAGGTAGATACATACCCCCCCCCCCCCCCAGTAGATGGGAAGCCCCAGTACACGCCCCTAGTAGATAAGTAGCCGCATCACATGACCCCCCAGTAAATAGGTAGCCACAGCACATAGGCCCCCAGTAGATAGGTAGCCCCAGCACATGCCCCCCAGTACATATGTAGCCACAGCACATGCACTCAAATAGACAGCTAGCCCCAGCAAATGCCCCTAAGTAGATAGGTAGCTACAGGACATGCCCCCCATTAGATAGGAAGTCATAGCACATTCCCCCAGTAGATAGTTAGCCACAGCACATGACCCCCCAGTAGATAGGTAGTCACAGCACATGACCCCACCCCCCCCAGTAGATAGGTAGTCAAAGCACATGCTCCCCAGAAGTTAGGTAGTCACAGCACATGCTCCCCAGCAGATAGGTAGCCACAGCACAGGCTCCCCAATAGATAGGTAGTAACAGCACAGGCTCCCCGATAGATAGGTATCCACAGCACATGTCCCCAGTAGATAGAAAGCCCCATCACATGCCCCCAGTAGATAGGTAGCCCCATCATATGCCCCCAGTAGATGGGTAGCTCCAGCACATGCCCCAGTAGATAGGTAGTCAGAGAAAAAAAAGGGAATACTCCCCTATCTGCTCTCCTTCAGCGGCTTCTCATCACTTCCGCTTTCTTCTATATGGTGCAGCGATGGCACCTTGGTCACACAAAGGACGCAGGCAGTGGTAACATCTGTGTGTGTGTCTTGGATGTACACACTACCCATGGCTATTAATCAATGATTTGTCTGAGAGCCAGTTGATGCCATCAAAAGAGCCACATATAGCTCCCGAGCCATAGGTTCCCTACCCCTGGTATATAGTGATTGCTGGGGGAGCTGTATACAGTGATTGCTGTGGGAGCTGTATACAGTGATTGCTGTGGGACCTGTATTCAGTGATTGCTGGGGGAGCTGTATACAGTGATTGCTTGCAGAGCTGTATACAGTGATTGCTGGGGGAGCTGTATACAGTGATTGCTGGCGGAGCTGTATACAGTGGATGCTGGGGGAGTTGTATATAGTGATTGCTGCGGGGAGCTGTATATAGTGATGACTGGGAGCTGTATATAGTGATTGCTGGGGGAGCTGTATACAGTGATTGCTGGATGGAGCTGTATACAGTGATTGCTGGGGGAGCTGTATACATTGATTGCTGGGGGAGCTGTATATTGTGATTGCTGGGGGAGCTGTATATAGTGATTGCTGGGGGAGCTGTATATAGTGATTGCTGGGGGGAGCTGTATATAGGGATTGCTAGGGGAGCTGTATATAGTGATTACTGGGGGGATGTATATAGTGATTACTGGGGGGATGTATATAGTTATTGCTGGGGGAGCTGTATATAGTGACTACTGGGGGCTGTATATTATGATTGCTGGGGGAGCTGTATATAGTGATGCCTGCGGGCTGTATATAGTGTTTGCTGGGGGAGCTGTATACAATGATTGCTGGGGGAGCTGTATATAGTGACTACTGGGGGCTGTATACATTGATGCCTGCGGGCTGTATATAGTGATTGCTGGGGGGCTGTATATAGTGATTACTGGGAGCTGTATACAGTGATTGCTAGGGGGCTGTATACAGTGATTTCTGGGGGGAGCTGTATACAGTGATTGCTGGGGGAGCTGTATACAGTGATTGCTGAAGGAGCTGTATATAGTGACTACTGGGGGCTGTATACAGTGTTTGCTGGGGTAGCTGTATATAGTGACTACTGTGGGCTGTATATAGTGATTGCTGGGGGAACTGTATATAGTGATTGCTGGGGGAGCTGTATTTAGTGATTGCTGGGGGAGCTGTATATAGTGATTGCTGCAGGTAACTGTATATAGTGATTACTGGGAGCTGTATATAGTGATTGCATGGGGAGCTGTATACAGTGATTGCTGGATGGAGCTGTATACAGTGATTGCTGGGGGAGCTGTATACAGTGATTGCTGGGTGAGCTGTATATAGTGATTGCTGGCGATGCTGTATACAGAGATTACTGGGGGATGTATACAGTGATTACTGGGGATGTATATAGTGATTGCTGGGGGAGCTGTATATAGTGATTGCTGGGGGAGCTGTATATAGTGATTGCTGGGGGGAGCTGTATATAGTGATTGCCGGGGGAGCTGTATACAGTGATTGCTGTGGGAGCTGTATACAGTGATTGCTGTGGGACCTGTATTCAGTGATTGCTGGGGGAGCTGTATACAGTGATTGCTGGGGGAGCTGTATACAGTGATTGTTGGGGGAGCTGTATACAGTGATTGCTGGGGGAGCTGTATACAGTGATTGCTGGCAGAGCTGTATACAGTGATTGCTGGGGGAGCTGTATACAGTGATTGCTGGCGGAGCTGTATACAGTGGATGCTGGGGGAGTTGTATATAGTGATTGCTGCGGGGAGCTGTATATAGTGATGACTGGGAGCTGTATATAGTGATTGCTGGGGGAGCTGTATACAGTGATTGCTGGGGGAGCTGTATATTGTGATTGCTGGGGGAGCTGTATATAGTGATTGCTGGGGGAGCTGTATACAGTGATTGCTGGATGGAGCTGTATACAGTGATTGCTGGGGGAGCTGTATACATTGATTGCTGGGGGAGCTGTATATTGTGATTGCTGGGGGAGCTGTATATAGTGATTGCTGGGGGAGCTGTATATAGTGATTGCTGGGGGGAGCTGTATATAGGGATTGCTAGGGGAGCTGTATATAGTGATTACTGGGGGGATGTATATAGTGATTACTGGGGGGATGTATATAGTTATTGCTGGGGGAGCTGTATATAGTGACTACTGGGGGCTGTATATTATGATTGCTGGGGGAGCTGTATATAGTGATGCCTGCGGGCTGTATATAGTGTTTGCTGGGGGAGCTGTATACAATGATTGCTGGGGGAGCTGTATATAGTGACTACTGGGGGCTGTATACATTGATGCCTGCGGGCTGTATATAGTGATTGCTGGGGGGCTGTATATAGTGATTACTGGGAGCTGTATACAGTGATTGCTAGGGGGCTGTATACAGTGATTTCTGGGGGGAGCTGTATACAGTGATTGCTGGGGGAGCTGTATACAGTGATTGCTGGGGGAGCTGTATACAGTGATTGCTGGCAGAGCTGTATACAGTGATTGCTGGCAGAGCTGTATACAGTGATTGCTGGCGGAGCTGTATACAGTGGATGCTGGGGGAGTTGTATATAGTGATTGCTGCGGGGAGCTGTATATAGTGATGACTGGGAGCTGTATATAGTGATTGCTGGGGGAGCTGTATACAGTGATTGCTGGATGGAGCTGTATACAGTGATTGCTGGGGGAGCTGTATACATTGATTGCTGGGGGAGCTGTATATTGTGATTGCTGGGGGAGCTGTATATAGTGATTGCTGGGGGAGCTGTATATAGTGATTGCTGGGGGGAGCTGTATATAGGGATTGCTAGGGGAGCTGTATATAGTGATTACTGGGGGGATGTATATAGTGATTACTGGGGGGATGTATATAGTTATTGCTGGGGGAGCTGTATATAGTGACTACTGGGGGCTGTATATTATGATTGCTGGGGGAGCTGTATATAGTGATGCCTGCGGGCTGTATATAGTGTTTGCTGGGGGAGCTGTATACAATGATTGCTGGGGGAGCTGTATATAGTGACTACTGGGGGCTGTATACATTGATGCCTGCGGGCTGTATATAGTGATTGCTGGGGGGCTGTATATAGTGATTACTGGGAGCTGTATACAGTGATTGCTAGGGGGCTGTATACAGTGATTTCTGGGGGGAGCTGTATACAGTGATTGCTGGGGGAGCTGTATACAGTGATTGCTGAAGGAGCTGTATATAGTGACTACTGGGGGCTGTATACAGTGTTTGCTGGGGTAGCTGTATATAGTGACTACTGTGGGCTGTATATAGTGATTGCTGGGGGAGCTGTATATAGTGATTGCTGGGGGAGCTGTATTTAGTGATTGCTGGGGGAGCTGTATATAGTGATTGCTGCGGGGAACTGTATATAGTAATTACTGGGAGCTGTATATAGTGATTGCTGGGGGAGCTGTATACAGTGATTGCTGGATGGAGCTGTATACAGTGATTGCTGGGGGAGCTGTATACAGTGATTGCTGGGTGAGCTGTATATAGTGATTGCTGGCGATGCTGTATACAGAGATTACTGGGGGATGTATACAGTGATTACTGGGGATGTATATAGTGATTGCTGGGGGAGCTGTATATAGTGATTGCTGGGGGAGCTGTATATAGTGATTGCTGGGGGGAGCTGTATATAGTGATTGCTGGGAGGAGCTGTATACAGTGATTTCTGTGGGAGTTGTATATAGTGATTGCTGGGGGGAGCTGTATATAGTGATTGCTGGGGGAGCTGTATACAGTGATTGCTGGGGGAGCTTTATACAGTGATTGCTGGGGGGAGCTGTATATAGTGATTGCTGGGAGGAGCTGTATACAGTGATTGCTGTGGGAGTTGTATATAGTGATTGCTGGGGGGAGCTGTATATAGTGATTGCTCGGGAGCTGTATATAGTGATTACTGGGGGATGTATACAGTGATTACTGGGGATGTATATAGTGATTGCTGGGGGAGCTGTATACAGTGATTGCTGGGGGAGCTGTATATAGTGATTGCTGGCGGAGTTGTATATAATGATTGCCCGGGGAGCTGTATATAGTGAATGCCCGGGGAGCAGTATATAGTGATTGCTGGCGGGGCTGTATACTGTGATTGCTAGGGGAGCTGTATACAGTGATTGCTGGGGGAGCTGTATACAGTGATTGCTGGGGGAGCTGTATACAGTGATTGCCGGGGGAGCTGTATATAGTGATTGCTGGGGGAGCTGTATATAGTGATTGCTGGCGATGCTGTATACAGAGATTACTGGGGGATGTATACAGTGATTACTGGGGATGTATATAGTGATTGCTGGGGGAGCTGTATATAGTGATTGCTGGGGGAGCTGTATATAGTGATTGCTGGGGGGAGCTGTATATAGTGATTGCTGAGGGAGATGTATACAGTGATTGCTGGCAGAGCTGTATACAGTGATTGCTGGGGGAGTTGTATATAGTGATTGCTGGGGGGAGCTGTATATAGTGATTACTGGGAGCTGTATACAGTGATTGCTGGGGGAGCTGTATACAGTGATTGCTGGATGGAGCTGTATATAGTGATTGCTGGGGGAGCTGTATATAGTGATTGCTGGCGGAGCTGTAAATAGTGATTGCTGAGGGAGCTGTATAAAGTGATTGCTGGGGGAGCTGTATATAGTGATTGCTGGGGGAGCTGTAAATAGTGATTGCTGGGGGGAGCTGTATATAGTGATTGCTGGGGAAGCTGTATACAGTGATTGCTGGGGGGAGCTGTATATAGTGATTGCTGGCGGAGCTGTATACAGTGATTGCTGGCGGAGCTGTATACAGTGATTGCTGGGGGAGCTGTATACAGTGATTGCTGGTGGAGCTGTATACAGTGATTGCTGGCGGAGCTGTATACAGTGATTGCTGGCGGAGCTGTATACAGTAATTGCTGGGGGAGCAGTATACAGTGATTGCTGTGGGAGCTGTATACAGTGGTTGCTGGGGGAGCTGTATACAGTGGTTGCTGGGGGAGCTGTATATACTGGTTTCTGGGGAAGCTGTATACAATGATCACTGGAGAGGCTGTATATGGTTATTGCTGGGGAGAGGTATATAGCGATTGCTGTTCCCTGTCTGAACTACATTCAATGGGGGCCTCCACCATGTTTTGCGCCCAGGGGCCCCCACCAACCTTAATCCGGCCCTGACTGTGTGTGGTATATAACAAAGAAACCGGGACACAGCCTGTGTATAGCAGTCACACTAATCTAATAACTGTACCTGGTTTATAATAAAGAAACTGGGACGCATCCTGTGTATAGCAGTCACACTAATCTAATAACTGTTACTTTGAATCTAATTACTGTGCCTGGTGTATAATAAAGAAACCAGGACACAGCCTTGTAGCCATCAATTAAAACAGTGCCAATGGGGGTAGCCACTGACGAGAGCGGTGTGCTAAATTTAAATCTAGCTTCATTGGGACAATGTGCACACACAGATTATAAACAAAGTGCAACAATGTTTCAGTGATATTTCAATGGATGAAGAATTTGTAAGTAAAGCATCAATGCATTAGAATCTGTATTTGTAAAAATAAGAAAAGACATTAAAGAGAACCCGTCATGCAAAATAACCCCCCTAAACTAAATATATTTTCATAAACTGCCATTAGAGAGCATTGCCTCTATCCCTTCATTGTCCCTCTACATGCCTGTAAACCTAAGCAATGAGGTCCTAAAGCTGTATGCAAATGACCTGTGAAATGTCCAATGAAGCATTAGCATATTCAAGCTGTCCACTCTATTCATGAGTGGGAGGCACAGCCACACCCCCAGTGCATGACTGACAGCCTCTATAATGATGTGAGGCTGTATAATGATGTGCTTCCTGGTGCTGGTGGCCACGCCCCCTGCAGCCTGTGTGTGCATGTGTGTGTGTTTAGGAGAGATACAACAGTGTACTCTCACCTGTATATTAGGAGGAAGCAGCATGTCAGTAGATGCAGCACACACACTAGCCATGCTTTACTATACATTACACACAGACATGAGCAGGGGGAGGAGAGGGGAGGGGTAACAGGGGTGACATCACTGCCTCTGACCATGTGACCAGCCTCATTTACATAATAAAGAATAGATGATTTTACAATGAATAATGTATGAAATAACTAGAAAAAGGCTGGGATGGGATCCTTGTGAGCTGCTCCAACAGGTTGTAGTGACAGGACAAGTGACACAGACCTGATGACAGGTGTCCTTTAACAAAGCTAAATCTGATCTAAGCCTAAAGGTTGAAAACTATACATCCTACCCTCCTACATCCCCTCAATGAAAGTCCAATGCATGCTCACATAACTAGAACAATAAAATCATGCAAATAATCCTAATTAATGCAATTAACCCTGCTAAAGAGAAAATGGCTTATTCTGGGTGTATTTCTCATTTAAAAAACTTTACTCTGTTAACCCTTGCTGTTGTTCAGCATGTATTTTGAAATAGATATTTACTAGAGATGAGCGAACATGCTCGTCCGAGCTTGATGCTCGGTCGAGCATTAGGGTACTCGAAACTGCTCGTTGCTCGGACGAATACTTCGCCCGCTCGAGAAAATGGCAGCTCCCGCCGTTTTGCTTTTTGGCGGCCAGAAACAGAGCCAATCACAAGCCAGGAGACTCTGCACTCCACCCAGCATGACGTGGTACCCTTACACGTCGATAGCAGTGGTTGGCTGGCCAGATCAGGTGACCCTGGGATAGACTAGCCGCTGCCCGCGCTGCTCGGATCATTCTGTGTCTGGATGCCGCTAGGGAGAGAGCTGCTGCTGGTCAGGGAAAGCGTTAGGGTGTTCTATTAGCTTACTGTTAGGCAGGAGTGATTCTCAAAGAACCCAACAGCCCTTCTTAGGGCTACAATAACGTTCGACTTTTTTTATTTTAATTTGCATCTAGTACCATTTTGTGAGGAATTAGCAGGGGGACTTGCTACCGTTGTGTTTAGCTCTTAGTGGCACACATATCCATAGCAAAGACCGAAGTGGGAAAATTTAGTAGGGGTTGGATTTCAATTAGGCACTAACTCAGTGTCATCTCATCTGGCATAGTAGTGTGCTTTGATACTTGGCTAGAAAATAGCCATAGGAGAATACAAAGAGCTTACTTACGCATACAGTAGCGTTCTATATATTTGATTTCTGGTTGATCTGCTGGTGGCTGTACTTTCTGCAGTGCATGTACTAGCCAATTCTGAGCAATTTGTAGTGAGACTTGCGACCGCTGTGTTCTGCGCTTAGTGACGCACATATCCATAGCAAAGACCGAAGTGGGAAAATTTAGTAGGGGTTGGATTTCAATTAGGCACTAACTCAGTGTCATCTCATCTGGCATAGTAGTGTGCTTTGATACTTGGCTAGAAAATAGCCATAGGAGAATACAAAGAGCTTACTTACGCATACAGTAGCGTTCTATATATTTGATTTCTGGTTGATCTGCTGGTGGCTGTACTTTCTGCAGTGCATGTACTAGCCAATTCTGAGCAATTTGTAGTGAGACTTGCGACCGCTGTGTTCTGCGCTTAGTGACGCACATATCCATAGCAAAGACCGAAGTGGGAAAATTTAGTAGGGGTTGGATTTCAATTAGGCACTAACTCAGTGTCATCTCATCTGGCATAGTAGTGTGCTTTGATACTTGGCTAGAAAATAGCCATAGGAGAATACAAAGAGCTTACTTACGCATACAGTAGCGTTCTATATATTTGATTTCTGGTTGATCTGCTGGTGGCTGTACTTTCTGCAGTGCATGTACTAGCCAATTCTGAGCAATTTGTAGTGAGACTTGCGACCGCTGTGTTCTGCGCTTAGTGACGCACATATCCATAGCAAAGACCGAAGTGGGAAAATTTAGTAGGGGTTGGATTTCAATTAGGCACTAACTCAGTGTCATCTCATCTGGCATAGTAGTGTGCTTTGATACTTGGCTAGAAAATAGCCATAGGAGAATACAAAGAGCTTACTTACGCATACAGTAGCGTTCTATATATTTGATTTCTGGTTGATCTGCTGGTGGCTGTACTTTCTGCAGTGCATGTACTAGCCAATTCTGAGCAATTTGTAGTGAGACTTGCGACCGCTGTGTTCTGCGCTTAGTGACGCACATATCCATAGCAAAGACCGAAGTGGGAAAATTTAGTAGGGGTTGGATTTCAATTAGGCACTAACTCAGTGTCATCTCATCTGGCGTAGTAGTGTGCTTTGATACTTGGCTAGAAAATAGCCATAGGAGAATACAAAGAGCTTACTTACGCATACAGTAGCGTTCTATATATTTGATTTCTGGTTGATCTGCTGGTGGCTGTACTTTCTGCAGTGCATGTACTAGCCAATTCTGAGCAATTTGTAGTGAGACTTGCGACCGCTGTGTTCTGCGCTTAGTGACGCACATATCCATAGCAAAGACCGAAGTGGGAAAATTTAGTAGGGGTTGGATTTCAATTAGGCACTAACTCAGTGTCATCTCATCTGGCATAGTAGTGTGCTTTGATACTTGGCTAGAAAATAGCCATAGGAGAATACAAAGAGCTTACTTACGCATACAGTAGCGTTCTATATATTTGATTTCTGGTTGATCTGCTGGTGGCTGTACTTTCTGCAGTGCATGTACTAGCCAATTCTGAGCAATTTGTAGTGAGACTTGCGACCGCTGTGTTCTGCGCTTAGTGACGCACATATCCATAGCAAAGACCGAAGTGGGAAAATTTAGTAGGGGTTGGATTTCAATTAGGCACTAACTCAGTGTCATCTCATCTGGCATAGTAGTGTGCTTTGATACTTGGCTAGAAAATAGCCATAGGAGAATACAAAGAGCTTACTTACGCATACAGTAGCGTTCTATATATTTGATTTCTGGTTGATCTGCTGGTGGCTGTACTTTCTGCAGTGCATGTACTAGCCAATTCTGAGCAATTTGTAGTGAGACTTGCGACCGCTGTATTCTGCGCTTAGTGACGCACATATCCATAGCAAAGACCGAAGTGGGAAAATTTAGTAGGGGTTGGATTTCAATTAGGCACTAACTCAGTGTCATCTCATCTGGCATAGTAGTGTGCTTTGATACTTGGCTAGAAAATAGCCATAGGAGAATACAAAGAGCTTACTTACGCATACAGTAGCGTTCTATATATTTGATTTCTGGTTGATCTGCTGGTGGCTGTACTTTCTGCAGTGCATGTACTAGCCAATTCTGAGCAATTTGTAGTGAGACTTGCGACCGCTGTGTTCTGCGCTTAGTGACGCACATATCCATAGCAAAGACCGAAGTGGGAAAATTTAGTAGGGGTTGGATTTCAATTAGGCACTAACTCAGTGTCATCTCATCTGGCATAGTAGTGTGCTTTGATACTTGGCTAGAAAATAGCCATAGGAGAATACAAAGAGCTTACTTACGCATACAGTAGCGTTCTATATATTTGATTTCTGGTTGATCTGCTGGTGGCTGTACTTTCTGCAGTGCATGTACTAGCCAATTCTGAGCAATTTGTAGTGAGACTTGCGACCGCTGTGTTCTGCGCTTAGTGACGCACATATCCATAGCAAAGACCGAAGTGGGAAAATTTAGTAGGGGTTGGATTTCAATTAGGCACTAACTCAGTGTCATCTCATCTGGCATAGTAGTGTGCTTTGATACTTGGCTAGAAAATAGCCATAGGAGAATACAAAGAGCTTACTTACGCATACAGTAGCGTTCTATATATTTGATTTCTGGTTGATCTGCTGGTGGCTGTACTTTCTGCAGTGCATGTACTAGCCAATTCTGAGCAATTTGTAGTGAGACTTGCGACCGCTGTGTTCTGCGCTTAGTGACGCACATATCCATAGCAAAGACCGAAGTGGGAAAATTTAGTAGGGGTTGGATTTCAATTAGGCACTAACTCAGTGTCATCTCATCTGGCATAGTAGTGTGCTTTGATACTTGGCTAGAAAATAGCCATAGGAGAATACAAAGAGCTTACTTACGCATACAGTAGCGTTCTATATATTTGATTTCTGGTTGATCTGCTGGTGGCTGTACTTTCTGCAGTGCATGTACTAGCCAATTCTGAGCAATTTGTAGTGAGACTTGCGACCGCTGTGTTCTGCGCTTAGTGACGCACATATCCATAGCAAAGACCGAAGTGGGAAAATTTAGTAGGGGTTGGATTTCAATTAGGCACTAACTCAGTGTCATCTCATCTGGCATAGTAGTGTGCTTTGATACTTGGCTAGAAAATAGCCATAGCAATAGGATAGCATTGTTTGGTTTTAAAAACTCAAAAAAAAACAAAAAACACAAAAAAAAAACACAAAAAAAAACAAAAAAAAGTAAAAAAAAAAATAAAGTTATAACTCTCATTTTAAAAATGTTTAACCCGAGGGCTAGGGGTAGAGGACGAGGGCGGGGACGTGGGCGTCCAACTACTGCAGGGGTCAGAGGCCGTGGTCCTGGGCGGGGTGAGACACCACCTGCTGATGAGGGAGCAGGGGAACGCCGCAGAGCTACACTCCCTAGGTTCATGTCTGAAGTTACTGGGACTCGTGGTAGAGCACTGTTGAGGCCAGAACAGTGCGAACAGGTGATGTCGTGGATTGCTGACAATGCTTCGAGCAATTTGTCCACCACCAGTCAGTCTTCCACGCAGTCCACCCATGTCACCGAAATCGCCACTCCTCCAGCTCCTGCACCTCAGCCTCCTCCCCCCCAGTCTGCCCCCTCCCAGGAAAATTTGGCATTTGAACCGGCATACTCTGAGGAACTGTTTTCTGGACCCTTCCCACAGTCACAAACCACTTGTCCGGTTGCTGCTGAGCAATTTTCCGATGCCCAGGTTTTCCAACAGTCACAGTCTGTGGGTGATGATGACCTTCTTGACGTAGTGGAAGTGTGTAAAGAGGTGTCCGACGATGAGGAGACACGGTTGTCAGACAGTGGGGAAGTTGTTGTCAGGGCAGGAAGTCCGAGGGGGGAGCAGACTGAGGGATCGGAGGATGATGAGGTGACAGACCCAAGCTGGGTTGAGAGGCCGGGTGAACACAGTGCTTCTGAGACGGAGGAGAGTCCTCGACCAGAACAGGTTGGAAGAGGCAGTGGTGGGGCCAGACGGAGAGGCAGGGCCAGAGCTGGTGCATCAGCGCCAAATGTGTCAACTAGTGAAGCTCCCGTGGCGAGGGCTCCTGCGGCGAGGGCTAGATCTTCAGAAGTCTGGAGGTTCTTTAAGGAAACACCGGATGACCGACGGACTGTGGTGTGCAACATTTGCCAAACCAGGCTCAGCAGGGGTTCCACCACTACTAGCTTAACTACCACCAGTATGCGCAGGCATATGAATGCTAAACACCCCACTCAGTGGCAACAAGCCCGTTCACCTCCGGCCGTGCACACCACTGCTCCTTCCCCTGTGTCAGCTGCTAGTCAGCCCCCTGCCCAGGACCCTGCCACAAAAACCCCATCGTCGCCTCCACGATCCTCCACAGCATCCACCAGCGTTCAGCTCTCCATACCCCAGACGCTGGAGCGGAAACGCAAATATAGTGCAACCCACCCGCACGCCCAAGCCCTTAATGTGCACATCTCCAGATTGCTTAGCCTGGAGATGCTGCCCTATAGGCTAGTAGAGACCGAGGCCTTTCGCAACCTCATGGCGGCGGCCGCCCCTCGGTATTCGGTCCCCAGCCGCCACTACTTTTCCCGATGTGCCGTCCCAGCCCTGCACCAGCACGTGTCAGACAACATCATCCGTGCCCTGACCAACGCCGTTTCTGACAAGGTCCACCTGACCACGGACACGTGGACGAGTGCTGCCGGGCAGGGCCACTATATATCGCTGACGGCACATTGGGTTAACTTGGTGGAGGCTGGGACCGAGTCTGACACTGGGGCTGCTCATATACTGCCGACGCCGAGGATTGCGGGGCCTACCTCGGTCCAGGTGTTTCAGGCCTACTATGCCTCCTCCTCCTCCCACCCCTCCTCCACCTCCTCCTCCGAACTACCATCCGTGGGCACGGCGCCATCAGTCGGTAGCTCTAGGCACAGCAGCAGTGCCGTCGCTAAGCGACAGCAGGCGGTGCTCAAACTGCTGAGCCTAGGCGACAAAAGGCACACCGCCCAAGAGCTATTACAGGGCATCACGGCGCAGACTGATCTGTGGCTGGCACCGCTGAACCTCAAGCCGGGAATGGTTGTGTGTGACAACGGCCGTAACCTGGTGGCGGCTCTGCAACTCGGCAGACTGACACATGTGCCATGCCTGGCCCATGTGTTAAATCTGATAGTTCAGCGTTTCCTCAAGACATACCCCAATCTGTCTGATTTGCTCACGAAGGTGCGCCGCATCTGTGCGCATTTCAGGAAGTCCAGCCCAGATGCTGCCACTCTCAGGGCAGCGCAGCGCCGCCTCCAACTGCCCGTTCACCGACTGTTGTGCGACGTGCCCACGAGGTGGAATTCAACACTGACCATGTTATCCAGAGTTTACCAGCAGCGCAGAGCGATTGTAGACTGCCAGATGTCAACTTCCACCAGAACTGGTAGTCAGGTCAGTCAGCTTCCTCAAGTCTACAATGAGGAGTGGACGTGGATGTCTGATATCTGTCAGGTGCTGAGTAACTTTGAGGAGTCAACACAGATGGTCAGTGGCGATGCCGCCATCATCAGCCTCACCATCCCGCTGCTTGGCCTGTTGAAAAACTCTCTGGTCAGCATGAAGTCGGAAGCTTTGCGCTCGTCACAAGAGACAGGGGAAGAATATTCCCTTGTTGATAGCCAAAGCACCCTCAGGTCTGTTTCTCAGCGCATATCGGAGGAGGTGGAGGTGGAGGAGGATGAGGAGGAAGAGGAGGAGAATGTTGGTGAGACACAAGAGGGGACCATTGTTGAGTCCTTTACTGTTCAGCGTGTATGGGCAGAAGAAGAGGAGTTGGAGGAGTTGGAGGAGGAGGAAATGGACAGTCAGGCCAGTGAGGGGAGTGAATTCTTACGCGTTGGTACTCTGGCGCATATGGCAGATTTCATGCTAGGCTGCCTATCCCGTGACCCTCGCGTTCAAAGAATTTATTCCAGCACCGATTACTGGGTGTTCACTCTCCTGGACCCACGGTACAAGCAAAATCTTTCCACTCTCATCCCTGCAGAGGAAAGGAGTGTGAGAATGCATGAATACCAGCAGGCCCTGGTGCACAAGCTGAAACAGTATTTCCCTTCTGACAGCGCTAGCGGCAGAGTGCGTAGTTCTGCGGGACAAGTAGCGAGGGAGAGTAGGCGAGCAGGCAGCTTGTCCAGCACTGGCAAGGGTACGCTTTACAAGGCTTTTGCCAGCTTTATGTCACCCCAGCAAGACACTGTCACCTGTCCCCAGTCTCGGCAGAGTAGGGCTGATCTTTACAGAAAGATGGTGAGGGAGTACGTAGCTGACCATACCATCGTCCTAAATGATCACACAGCTCCCTACAACTACTGGGTTTCAAAGCTGGACATGTGGCACGAACTGGCGCTGTACGCCTTGGAGGTTCTTGCCTGCCCTGCCGCTAGCGTCTTGTCCGAGCGGGTTTTCAGTGCAGCTGGTGGCATCATCACCGATAAGCGTACACGCCTGTCGACTGACAGCGCTGACAGGCTGACGCTTATTAAAATGAATAAAGGCTGGATTTCTCAGAATTTCCAATCTCCACCAGGTGAAGGAAGCTCAACCTGAATAATTGATCCACTCCTCCTCCTCCTCATTTTCCTCCTTCTCCTCCTCTTTGTACAGTAAAGCAGAGGAAAATGGCTATTTTTTGACAGGGCCCACTGGCTCTTGCTATAGTACTTCATGCATTTAATTTTTCTGGAGGGCCACCTACCCGGTCCTCTGTTTGAAACAATTTTTGTGAGTGCCACATACAGGCACTCAATCTATTCCATTTTACTGCAGGGCCACCTACCTGCTCCTCTGGTTTGAAACATTTTTGGGACTGCCACATACAGGCACTCAATCTATTCCATTTTACTGGAGGGCCACCTACCTGCTCCTCTGGTTTGAAAAATTTTTGGGACTGCCACATACAGGCACTCAATCTATTCCATTTTACTGCAGGGCCACCTACCTGCTCCTCTGGTTTGAAAAATTTTTGGGACTGCCACATACAGGCACTCAATCTATTCCATTTTACTGCAGGGCCACCTACCTGCTCCTCTGGTTTGAAACATTTTTGGGACTGCCACATACAGGCACTCAATCTATTCCATTTTACTGGAGGGCCACCTACCTGCTCCTCTGGTTTGAAAAATTTTTGGGACTGCCACATACAGGCACTCAATCTATTCCATTTTACTGCAGGGCCACCTACCTGCTCCTCTGGTTTGAAACATTTTTGGGACTGCCACATACAGGCACTCAATCTATTCCATTTTACTGGAGGGCCACCTACCTGCTCCTCTGGTTTGAAAAATTTTTGGGACTGCCACATACAGGCACTCAATCTATTCCATTTTACTGCAGGGCCACCTACCTGCTCCTCTGGTTTGAAAAATTTTTGGGACTGCCACATACAGGCACTCAATCTATTCCATTTTACTGCAGGGCCACCTACCTGCTCCTCTGGTTTGAAACATTTTTGGGACTGCCACATACAGGCACTCAATCTATTCCATTTTACTGGAGGGCCACCTACCTGCTCCTCTGGTTTGAAAAATTTTTGGGACTGCCACATACAGGCACTCAATCTATTCCATTTTACTGCAGGGCCACCTACCTGCTCCTCTGGTTTGAAACATTTTTGGGACTGCCACATACAGGCACTCAATCTATTCCATTTTACTGGAGGGCCACCTACCTGCTCCTCTGGTTTGAAAAATGTTTGGGACTGCCACATACAGGCACTATCCAAATTAAATTGTCTCCATAGCAGCCTCCACACGTTGTCTCCATTGCTACCTCCAAAAGTCGTCCATATAGCTGCCTCCATACATCGTCCCTTTATCAAACGAGGTGTGTCAGGCAGAAATTTGGGTTGTTTTCATGGATTCCACATCAAAGTTGTTAACTTTGTCGCCACCCTGCTGTGTTATCCACAAAATATACTGGCAAACTTTTACCATTTAGGGATATTATTTCAGCGCTTCTTGCGCATCTGTTTACATTCCCCTCACCCGGCATATCCTAAACTTATAAGAACGCTACTACACTTGATCTTATACAAAAGGTTCTTAGAAGTGCTGTTTGGGGAGTAGCCTAGAGACAGGGGCTTGAATTGGCGAAAGCTCGCCTGGCAGCGGAGCGCCAGCTCCATGCGCATCATGCGCTTCTTGCGCATCTGTTTACATTCCCCTCACCCGGCATATCCTAAACTTATAAGAACGCTACTACACTTGATCTTATACAAAAGGTTCTTAGAAGTGCTGTTTGGGGAGTAGCCTAGAGACAGGGGCTTGAATTGGCGAAAGCTCGCCTGGCAGCGGAGCGCCAGCTCCATGCGCATCATGCGCTTCTTGCGCATCTGTTTACATTCCCCTCACCCGCCATATCCTAAACTTATAAGAACGCTACTACACTTGATCTTATACAAAAGGTTCTTAGAAGTGCTGTTTGGGGAGTAGCCTAGAGACAGGGGCTTGAATTGGCGAAAGCTCGCCTGGCAGCGGAGCGCCAGCTCCATGCGCATCATGCGCTTCTTGCGCATCTGTTTACATTCCCCTCACCCGCCATATCCCAAACTTATAAGAACGCTACTACACTTAACTTGGTGCAGGCTGGGACCGAGTCTGACCCTGGGGCTGGTCATATACTGCCGACGCAGAGAATTGCGGGGCCTACCTCGGTCCAGGTCTCAAAGGCCTACTATACCTCCTCCCACCCCTCCTCCACCTCCTCCTCCTCCGAATTACCATCCGTGGGCATGGCGCCATCAGTCGGTAGCTCTAGGCACAGCAGCAGTGCCGTCGCTAAGCGACAGCAGGCGGTGCTGAAACTGCTGAGCCTAGGCGATAAAAGGCACACCGCCCAAGAGCTATTACAGGGCATTCCACATCAAAGTTGTTAACTTTGTCGCCACCCTGCTGTGTAATCCACAAAATATACTTGCAAACTTTTACCATTTAGGGATATTATTTCAGCGCTTCTTGCGCATCTGTTTACATTCCCCTCACCCGCCATATCCTAAACTTATAAGAACGCTACTACACTTGATCTTATACAAAAGGTTCTTAGAAGTGCTGTTTGGGGAGTAGCCTAGAGACAGGGGCTTGGATTGGCAAAAGCTCGCCTGGCTGCAGAGCGCCAGCTCCATCCCAAGATCCAACTAACATAGTTGCAGCACCTTTAATCTACTACTAGTTCACTGCCTCCATAATAATAATAATAATGATCTTTATTTATATAGCGCCATCATATTCCGTAGCGCTTTACAAATCATAGGAAACAAATACAAATGTATTGTAACAGAGCACAACATTTGTATGGAACAACAGGAGTGAGGTCCCTGCTCGCCAGAGCTTACGGTTTATGAAGATGATGGGGTAACACGAGGTAAAAGAATATTTAACGGTCAAGCCATTCTTCTTAGGGAATAGAACAAAATATAATAAATGGAATTGCTGTCGCTTGAACCACTCAGCCGTCATCTTATATACCAGGTCCAGGGTGAATGGGACTGCAGAGAAGTCTGGTGCCTGTTGGTTGCTGGATAACAGATGGGAGGACGACACAGGACGGGTTAGTAGAAGAGTTAAAACTTCATGCAGTTAATGAGTGTTATAGGCTTGCCTAAAGAAATGGGTTTTAAGAGCACGTTTGAAACTTTGGAGGTTAGGTATTTGTCTGATAGTCCAGGGCAGAGCATTCCATAGAATTGGTGCAGCTCTAGAGAAGTCTTGGAGACGCGAGTGGGAGGTCCGCACTAGGGTAGAGGTTAATCTAAGATCACTGGCGGATCTAAGAGCACGGGTTGGGCGATAGACTGAGATAAGAGAGGAGAGGTAGGGGGGTGCAGCATTATACAGAGCTTTATGGATGAGGGTTATTATTATTTTAAACTGTATTCGAAAGGAGACTGGCAGCCAGTGCAGCGACTGGCATGAACTGTAAGCATACATGGTCCCCTTATCAAACGAGCTGTGTCAGGCAGAATTTTGGGTTGTTTTCATGGCTTCCATGTTAACTTTGTCGCCACCCTGCTGTGTAATCCACAAAATATACTGGCAAACTTTTATCATGTACCGATATTATTTGAGCGCTTCTTGCTCACCTCCTTTGGTTCCTCTCTGACACCCATTGGTTTGAAGCCTGAGTCCAATTAGGGTATGTCGCCATGCCACTCTCTAGCCTGCTGCCGCTGCCTCTGCCTCTGCATGCCGTCCCCTATAGTGTCAGGGTCAATTATTGGATGTTTTACATGCTATCTAGCTTCATTCTGTCACTCTGTCATGGCCATGCTGTTGCCCATAATTTCGGCATAATGGTGCGATTAAGCAGCCTCAGAGGCATCCATGCATGCTGCCCCTGCTGTTTCCTGTCCATTTCCGTGGTGTTTCCATCCTTTTCTGAGGTTCCCAGGTGTTTGGCCAAGCTTCCCTGTGCAGAGCCTTGGTCCCCTTGAAAAATGCTCGAGTCTCCCATTGACTTCAATGGGGTTCGTTATTCGAGACGAGCACTCGAGCATCGGGAAAAGTTCGTCTCGAATAACGAGTACCCGAGCATTTTAGTGTTCGCTCATCTCTAATATTTACATTTCAATTTCCCTGATATCGTCTTGTGGGAAGAAACCTGTAGGTCCTTCAAAGGCAGCTGATTTGGGGTATGCGGTATGATGATCCCCCAGCTTAAACCACATTGTCTATAAGATAATGGAATAAAAGCTATCCACTATGCTTCTTGCCTATTTTGCCCCCTCTGTGATTCCTCTGTTACATTAATAGCCAATGGTAATTGATGCCAACTTTCCATCACCAACTGCCATGCATGTATCTGATGTCTGTAAAATGCTGCTTAGGACTAGACTAGGACTAGTCAAACTAGACTTCAAAGCCAGCCTTGTCATAATACATAGATTTAAAGTCCTTGTCAATGAATCTTTGATCAGGGTCTTCTGATATTCATAGGGTGTGAAGTGCATGGATTGCAGACCCAGGGAGCCAACAAAATTGGTAATTTGCTAATTTGGTATTAGATAATAGGCTAAATATTTCATAGTGGTGTTTGGTATTGCTAGAATTTTAAACTGCTGCTGGGCAATATACTTAGGAGACCCATGGAAGAAACCATGCCCGGAGTAACCATGCCCTTCTCACATGACCAAGGGGGCAGATTAGGTTGTTAATCAAAAAGACGAAGAATCTGTGCGAAACACGCATCGGGGTGTACCTTCCCTCTGACTGTCCTCCGCCTGCCTCTACCATGCCTGCGGGTAAGTGCGACATGCAAAGCTAAAAACTTTCTATACCGGAAGGTACCTCCGGTTCGTTGAATTGGCTCAATTTGCACTGTTGTCTATCTTACCCTACCTTTTTTGGTCCTATTGCTGGACAAAGTTATAATTGTTACCCATATTTGGCACGCTTTGATTTTGGGGCATGGGAAGGAGGGGGGCCGCTGTATGGTCCCATTTTCATCTGGGACACCTTGTTTCCCCTGTACTTTGTAAATTCCCCAAATGTTGTTTTTGGGAGTTGTAAATGTGTATTATTTGGAATGTTAATAAAGTATATACATATTTTTCAAAAATCTCTCTAGCTCTTTGTTTTTTGTTGATGTTAATCAAAAAGAGCCTATCCAGTATTTCGTTGATTCTCCTACAGGGGTCTCTATGCTAATCTGATAAGTAAGAGGTCTGTTTTTCTTTATTTTATCTCTTTGTATTTTTACTGTTCTGCCTTTATGCATGTCTGCTTATTTCATATTTTTTTTTGTAACCTATAAGCATTGTGCCTTTGCATATTAAATAGTTTTTTAAGAAGTTATTCCTTGTAGTTCTATATGCCCCTATACCTTGAGAGCCTAAGGCCCTTTCCACACTTGCGTTTTTCACGTGCTTGTTCTGCGCATCCTTTTGCAAGTCACGCGTGTGAAAAATGCACCATACAAGTCTATGGAGAAGCATTGCACTCTGAGACACATGCATGTGCAATGCATTTTTTTAGGAATCAATTGCCATAGAAAAGCATAAAAATGCCATCTGGATTTGGGTATGGCGCGATTCACTAAGATCGTGTGTCCCAGTTCCTTCCTGTGTCGCTGCTGAACCCAGGTCCGCCGGAGTTCACCTGCTTCTTCCTGGTGCATGTGAGTTCTTGATCTTGCGACACAAAACCTTTTTTAAATTCCGTGGTTTGTCCGATTCTGTCGGGTTGTCCGGCGGCCACAACTCCCCCACCTCCATTTCTGTCGCGTGCAAGCCGGGGCCCAATGCGTCAAAATCCGATCGTGTGCGCCAAAATCCCAGGGCAATTCAATGCAAAACGGAAACCCGACAAAAGTGCGTCTGACGGACCCTTAGTAAATGAGCTGATCTGAGAGAATTTCAAAATTACAATTTGGTGGCACGTGGGTATAGTAAACCCCAATATCATTGATGTTGTATTCTGCTTTACTAAGATGGTTAGTAGAGGGGCAACAAACACTCTAAACTTCAGGTGGGCATTTTCAGAAGGTAAAGGAGGACTTTAATGGCATAAACTGGGAAAAATTTAAAACATTTAAAAAATATTTCATAGTTTCATAGTTTCTACGGTTGAAAAAAGACACTTGTCCATCAAGTTCAACCAAGGAAGGGAAGTGATTGGATGAGGAAGGGATTTAGGGGAAACAATTCTATGTAACATAACCGTCAATGGTATTTAGGTGTAAAAAGGCATCTAGACCCTTCTTGAAGCTCTCCGCTGTCCCTGCTGTGACCAGCGCCTGAGGCAGGCTATTCCACAGATTGACCGTTCTCATAGTAAAAAAGCCCTGTCGCCTCCGGTGATTAAACCTTGATTTCTCCAAACGGAGAGAGTGCCCCCTCGTCTTTTGATTTGATCTAATCTGAAACAACTTACCACCATATTTTTTGTATGGACCATTCATATATTTAAATAAATTAATCATGTCCCCTCGTAGTCGTCTCTTTTCCAGACTAAATAAATCTAGTTGTTTTAATCTTTCTTCATAACTGAGACCCTCCATACCCCTTATCATTTTTGTGGCTCTACGTTGAACCCTCTCCAGCTCCAGGGCATCCTTTTTATGGACCGGTGCCCAGAACTGGACAGCATATTCCAGGTGTGGCCGAACCAGTGCCTTGTATAGTGGTAATATTACATCCCTATCACGAGAGTCCATACCACTTTTGATACATGACAAGATCCTACTGGCTTTAGAGGCAGCTGATTGACATTGCATGCTGTTATTCAATTTATGATCTACTAGTACCCCCAGGTCCTTCTCAACAAGGGACTCTCCCAGATTTACTCCCCCAAGGACATATTTTGCCTTTGGATTATTGGCCCCCAGGTGCATAACCTTACATTTATCCACATTAAACCTCATTTGCCAAGTCAATGACCAAACATTCAGTTTGTCCAAGTCACCCTGCAGCCTATGAACATCCTCCATAGACTGTATTACACTACACAGTTTGGTGTCATCTGCAAAAATAGACACAGTGCTATTAATTCCTACCTCTATATCATTAATAAATATATTAAATAGTAGTGGGCCAAGCACAGAACCCTGGGGTACACCACTCATAACTGGTGACCATTCCGAGTAGGAATCATTGACCACAACTCTCTGGATACGATCCTTCAGCCAGTTTTCAGTCCAATTGCAAATGATTTCTGCCAAACCAATAGCCCTAATTTTACCCATCAGGCGTCTATGAGGGACAGTGTCAAATGCCTTTGCAAAGTCCAAGAACACAATATCCACAGCTGCTCCTCCATCCAGACACCTGCTCACCTCTTCATAGAAGCAGATAAGGTTAGTTTGACAACTTCTATTCTTAGTAAACCCATGCTGGCTGTCACTTATTATACTATTTGATGTCACATACTCCAGTATGTAGTCTTTTACCAACCCTTCCAATACTTTCCCCACAATGGAAGTTAAGCTTACAGGCCTGTAATTGCCAGGCGAAGTTCTAGAGCCCTTTTTATATATTGGCACCACATTTGCCTTGCGCCAGTCACTTGGCACCACACCAGACATTACAGAATCCCTGAAGATTTTAGCCAGCGGTACAGCAATAACAGAACTGAGTTCTTTAAGAACTCTGGGGTGTAACCCATCTGGTCCAGGAGCTTTGTACACATTGATTTTATTGAGCTTAGATTGGATAATGTCTACATTTAGCCAGCCTAGTATATCACAGGATCCATGACCCGCACTGGCACCACCCAAGTCAGAAGTTCTCTCTTCTATTGTATAAACGGAGCTAAAAAACCTATTAAGTATCTCCGCCTTCTCCTGGTCTCCAGTCACCGATGCCCCATTTTCAGAATAAAGGGGTCCAACCTGTTGTGACCCATTTTTTTTGCATTGATATACCTAAAAAATTTCTTGGGATTTGTTTTGCTATCTTTAGCCACCTGTCTTTCATTTTGTATTTTGGCTGATTTGATTTCTTTTTTACAGATTTTGGTAAGTTTTTTATAAGTATTGAAAGCCTCAGGTGACCCGTCAGATTTATATTTTTTAAATGCCCTCTTTTTCTCATTAATTGCCCTTTTAACTGTAGCTGTAAGCCACGCGGGGTGTAATCTAGCCCGTCTATACTTGTTACCTATTGGAATAAATTTAGAAGTATAAAAACCCAGGATAGATTTGAATTTCTCCCATTTAACATTAGTATCACCATGTGACAGTATCTGATCCCAGTCTATATCCTGTATTGCAGCCCTGAATTTTTGGAAATTAGCCCTCTTAAAATTCAAAGTTTTCGATTTTCCCACCTGTTTCTGCTTTTTAAAGTTTAAGAGGAAAATAATTATATTATGATCGCTGTTCCCAAGGGGTTCCCGGATACTGACATTTTGGACAATCTCCTCGTTGTTAGAAATCACAAGGTCCAACAATGCATCACCTCTTGTGGGATCTTCTACAAGCTGCACCATAAAATTATCCTGAAGAATGTTCATAAAATGTCTCCCCTTCATAGATGAAGACGAGCCCTGACCCCAATTTATATTTGGAAAGTTAAAGTCTCCCATTATCACTACGGTCCCCTCCTGTGCAGCCCGCTCCATCTGTTTATATAGGTGACCCTCTATTTCCTCAGAGATGTTAGGGGGTCTATAAATTACACCAAAAATAATTTTTTCAAAGCTCTCTTGGCTTTGAATTTCAACCCACAAAGTTTCAGCCTCCTCACACTCTGAGACCACTGACTCATTCACAATCGCTTTTAAGTCTCTTCTGACATACAGACATACACCACCTCCCCTCCTATTTGCCCTGTCTTTCCGAAAGAGTGTAAAACCTTGAATATTAACAACCCAATCATGCGATGCATCGAGCCATGTCTCTGCTACACCAACAACATCTAACTGTTCCTCTAATATCAGAGCCTCAAGCTCGCCCATTTTGCCTGAGATACTTCTGGCATTTGTGAACATACAATTTAATTTTCCACAGTTATTTATCTGATTTAAAGTAATTTTACTGGCACATATATCCTCACCACTGTTCTGCAACTTGTGGATCTCCTTATCCACTGCCTTAGGCCCCCATACACAGCCCACATCACCACCCACCAACATAACCTGCCCCCTCTCTGACCTGTCTACCCCTTCAGTGTCTTCCTTTTCCTCCTCCCCCGAGCCTAGTTTAAATACTCCGCCACCCCTGCTAGGATCTTCTCCCCCAGCACAGCAGCCCCCCTTCCACTTAGGTGCAAGTTATCTGCAGAAAACAGCTTGTACCCCAGTGAAAAGTCAGCCCAATGCTCTAGGAACCCAAATCCCTCTGCTCTACACCAGGATCTGAGCCATGCATTTAACTCCCTGAGCTCCCGCTGTGTGCTCTGTGTAGCGCATGGCACAGGTAGGATTCCGGAGAATACTACCTTGGAGGTCCTTTCCTTAAGCTTTGAACCTAGTTCTTTAAAATTATTCTTCAGGCTCCTCCACCTACCATCTATTCTGTCATTGGTACCAACATGGACCACGACAGCTGGGTCATCCCCAGCCCCTCCCAGTAATTTATCCACCCTTTCCACCACATGCCGAACCCTGGCACCAGGGAGACAGCAAACCATTCGGTTGAGGCGGTCTTGGCGACAAATTATTCTATCCGTCTTCCTGATTATAGAGTCCCCTACAACCACTAGCTGCCTTGGCTTACCTGCACTCCCATCCACCCTACTACTAGCTGGTCTGCTCCCCCGGCTGTGAGGGAGAGCAGGATCCGCTAGTTTGATTAACTAGTTTGGTAAGGTGAGCAAAAAATGAAAAAGATAAGGTGTTTTAGTTGCTAGAATACAAAGGTAGTGATTTGGCCTTAAAGGATTAGAGATAGAAAAATGTTTTCTGTATAAAAATAGAGACTGAAAGAAATATTGCCAAGGAAAGTAAAAATATACCCAAATTATTCTTCAAATATATGTGGATAAAAACTAAAAACAGAGAGTGTGGGCCCTCTGAGCAATAAACTAGAGGGAGATGAGGAAAAGGACAAATTATTGAATGCCTGTTCTATGTTTAACCCAATGGCTCCCATCATTCCATGCCGGATCTTTGTGTGTACTCCATGGTGAAAGCTCCCCTGCGATATTCCTTCCGTGTTGCCATGTTACCTGAGTCCCTCCTTGTTGCTGTGTTCCTGTGTCCGGTGTGCCTGTCCTCCTGTTCCCACCTGCCTGGACCTCCCGTTGCTGACCCCGGATTTGGACTTGACCTTGCATCTCTGCCGCCTGCCCTGACCTTCTGCTTGGACCTGACCACGAGACTGTCTTCCGCTAAGGAACCTCGACCTCGGCTGCCACCGCGGGCTAGTCGCACCTGTGAAACGACCTGGCGGTATCCTGTCGCAGGAAATCTCATCTGTCTCATATCTCTTTTTCTATGTGTTAGACACTAGTAGAATGTACAGAATGTAAATGAAAGTGTATATAACCCTGTACCCTGATAATCTAAGCCCATTCATCTCAAAAAACTTGATGGATCATTAAGTGTCTGCTTAGAGAGTCCCCGCCCACACTTACACTGCCCACACTGGAATCTTACACTGACCATCTCTGAGGAGCTAAGACAGAAAGAAAACTGAATAAAATAGTAAGGTGTCAAAAATTATCTTTGTTGTGTGAACATCTCGTGCCCTTCCATGTGGCGCAGTGTCCCCCCAGCCCATACTCACCTCTCCTGGCTCCTGGCACTGCTCTGGTCTCATCCAGGCCACGATCCTTCTGCTGGTCTAAGCCGCGCCCATACCAGCTTACTAGGACGCGTGCGTCGGCTCCTTAGGATTTAAAGGGCCAGCATCCCCCTGATTGGCAGTGGCTAATCAGGCTCGCCCTTATAATCCAGCACCTCCCTTCACTCACTGCTGGATCTTCAAGTCATTTCCCTGAAGTGAAAGCCCTCCTGTGTTTCCTAGTGTTCCAGCGTTCCCAGCATTCCCAGGATTCCTCTGTGTGTCTGTACTCCAGAGTTCCTCCGAGTTCCTATATTCCTATGGCAGTCCTGCATTCCTGTGACCATCCTGCATTCTTGTGGCAACCCTGCATTCCTGTGGTGGTCCTGCATTCCTGTGGCAGCACTGCAATCCTGTGGGGGTGCTGCATTCCTGTGGCAGTCCTCCATTCCTGTGGTGATCCTGCATTCCTGTGGCGGTCTTGCATTCTTGTGGCGGTCCTGCCATCCTGCCGAGGTTCTGCCATCCTGAGGTCTGTTCCTGTGTCCAGCTCCAATGGTCTGTCGTGTGGTTCCTGTCCCATCCTGTGGTTCCTACTCCGGTGATCCGTCCCTGTGGTTCCTGTGCTATCCTGTGGTTCCTGTTTCTTGCTTCCCTACCTTGGCTGCCCCCGCAGGCCCAGTCACACCCGTGGAATGACCTGGTGGCACCCCGCCGCAGCAGGACCATCTCGCTTTGCGGAGGGCTCTGGCGAAGACCAGGAACCACTTAGACTCCGGTCTCGGGTTGCGGCTAGTACCATCATCCCCCAGAGGGTCCTCAGACTCTTCCCATAGAGACTTTTCCCCACACTTGTCCCCACAGGTGTTATAGTAATATCCGGCCAAGATCATGAATCATGCCAAAGCCATGGACAGTGTCAAGGATCAATATCAGCTACTGGCAGATTCCCAGCAGAAGAGATTGCTGTCAAAAAACAACTTCCTAGACAAACTCATTGCAACTCCTCCTCCTGTTGCCCCAGTCACCCCGCCATGTTTCCCGGCAGTAGAGTCTGGACCCGAATTTGTTTTGCCTAACAAATTTGATGGCAACCCCAATTTGTGCAGGAGCTTTGTTTCCCAGTGCTCGCTGCACATTGAAGTAATGTCGTCCCAGTTCGCCACCGAACGCTCTAAGGTGGCATTTATCTTTTGTTTGCTATCCGGAGAAGCCCTGGCCTGGGATACTCCTCTGTGGGATAGTGGTTACCAGGTCAGAGCTACCCTTACCAGGTTCTTGGCATAAATCTTGTCCGTGTTTTTAAAATTCATCTCGTAACTGCAGGATTACGGCCCCCTATCTGTTTTCGATACTCCATGCCTTCTTCAATTCATTATAACCTTCCATCTACCACTTCACAGACACAGGAAACTGAATATGGTAAATATAAATATGTGAATATGGGACAAATGTAAAACTTTAACAAAACTTTATGATCGGTCACAGTACAAGAATTACAGTTTCTTAGAGATAGAAGCAAAAATGTGATGGATATATATTTGTTAATTTTATTGGAGGTTCATGGGTTAATTTCATCAGTTCTATCAGTATCTTCTTCAGATTCTAGTTCAGTTGATGTTTCTTCTCTTTCCTGTCCCTTTAATAAGCAAAACAGAATTATTTATAATTAAAGAAAAAAAGATGTAAAAAAAAGTAATCTTATGCATACATAATCTTTAGAACATTACGTATCCTGACAGTTTTCACGTGAATAGAATGTCTTGCCAAATTCAATACTTGTCTTGTATGAAGTGTAATCTATCTATTAATATTGGGATCAAATTAGGCAACAAAATTCACATGTAACATTTTTCTGTTTTCAAGGTGCAGGTATATATGTTGTTTTAATAATTTTGTATTTATACTGTAGGAGGAGACGGCCTGACTTCCACATGTTCATTTTTTGGAAACCAAAATAAAAAGTATAATGGAAAGATATTCTGCACAAACTCTTGGTTCTGGCTAACAAATACTGATGGAAAATACTGTCCAAAATAAATGAAACAATTTTCACACTGAATTATTCTGCTCAAAATTTCAAAACTGTCGTTTGAAAAAGGCATTTCAGTTCTAACAGAAATCATGAATTTTGCCCTGAAAGTGACCATCATCTACACACTAATTCTACTGTGCTTTCTATAATGAAAAGGATTCCTGACACCAATATGGGCTACACAATATTAGGCCAGAATCATTACGGAACAGAAAAGAAGTATTCACAGAATATTGAAATAAAGTTGTATTGCAGTACCTTGTGTGAATGGTCAGACTCCCTAGGGTTCAAACACCCTATAGGGCCATAAATATATTAAGAAAATACACTCAAAAAAAGGTGGAAAAAAGGCACCCATTTTGGACCGGTAGCGAGGGTCCAAGAAGGTGGAGAGCCAAAAGTCATCCCTATGCCGAATGTTGACTATTCTGCTGTTACTAGTTAGGCAAAGCAGCATGCTGCAGGCCATCTGCGCAAGTTACTCTGAGGGACTCCCGGCCTCCATCTCCACTGTATACTGCCACGGTGCTTCTGGGTCATCAGCCTCGTCTTCTACCTCCTCTGGATGCTCCTGCTCCTCCTCTCCTGTCACCTGAGTAGAAAAACTACTAATTTCCCCAGACTCTGCTTGTGCTCCAATGTCCTCCTCCAGTTCAGCCCCCAGTGGGTTCATGTGGCCATGAGATGTAGTCGCCACTTTTCTAGTGCCCTGACCAGACAGATTTTGCAGTATCTGTTCCAAGACATGAAGCAGTGGAATGACGTTATCCATCCCATATTCCTGACACCCTGGACCCTGGAAAAAATCACTCCACCAACTATGTGGATCTGACACAGATTTCTTGATATCTACTATAGTAACAAAAAAGAATTGAAACTTGGGGAATACAGAACCCCAAAAACGGACACCCTGGAATTTGAGCAAAAATCACTCCATCATCTATGTGGATTTGACATGGATTTTTTTATATCAACTTTAACAATAAAAAAGAATTGAAATATGGGGTATACAGATACCCAAAACGGACACCCTTGGCGTTGAGCAAAAATCACTCCATCAGCTACTGAGTACAAGCAACTAGACGCTAGAGACTGCACATGCAGTACGAAATGACGGGATTGCACATGGCCGTCTGTTTTTATAGGGCTGTGACATCACATAAGCCTGCCGGTCGCTGATTGGCTTACATGCCTGCACATGTGATCGAGGGTGTTCCTATCTTCTTCCCAGAGTTCTCTGCCCCATGTAACACGTTGTGCTTGCGGCCATTTTGCTAATATGGGGGGGATTTGTTCCTACAAATTACCGTAAACTTTGGATTTGCAGGACCAAAGTTTTACTGAAATTCTAAACGTATTCCACTTCATTAGAATTGATAATTATAGTCATGAAAATAGCCAAGGATATAGATGAGAAAAACCTTTTAATGCAAAAAGATTTTTACAGCTTTCATGTATGTCAAAGAATGGTTAATTCCTATGCACTGGGCTCCCCCCTTAGGGTGGCTGTAGACTTAGGGGAGATTTAGCTATTTATTTATAAAGATATTGGAATCATCACTAAGTGGGTACCCTGACCCTGCATGGTATGCTGACACATTATTTAGACAACACTTTAAGATGGGTCCACATGTGGCACAATAATTATTTTAATTACTTAAATGACAAAGGGAATAATAACTTAATAAAAAATTAAACCACATTGTAAGTGAGATTGAGCCCCTCTAATGAACACTTGTAGGGTTAGTTTTAGTCAGGGACAGTGTTAGGGGACGGGAAACTGGGCACTTGCCCAGGCCCCCATGTCCTACCTAAAGGGTTCTCTGCGTTTGGACTTTTGTGGGCAGAGGATGTATTGCTCTTTTAATACCACTTGGTTGAATGCCTGGGTGAAGATGCTTATCATCTATCTCCTGTTCATCTATCTCCTATCTATAATCAATACTTCTATCATTCGATCTTCTATCTCTCTTCTACTGTATTTATGTATCCCTCATATCTATCTTCTACTTTATATTTATGTATATATATATATATATATATATATATATATATATATACATATATATATATAGCATCTATCTATAAATGTATGTCATCTTTTATATTTTTCATTTCTCATCAATCTACCTATCATCTGTCTGTCTCCTATAAAATTATCCTACAGTCCTATATTACAGATTGCTGGATGTGACTGTTCATAAAATAGTTTTATTATGGGGTCCCACTTTTAGTTTTGCGCAGAGCCCTACTTTGTCTAAAACTGGCTCTGGTTTTAGTGCTCTAGAAAGGCTCAAAGAGCTTCATCAATCACATGGGGTTAGGAACACTGATTCATTACTCACTAAATGCTCATCTGAGTCCAATCCTTGTGATGATTCAGTTTCATGTTTGCCAGAAGAATTCCACAATCTTGCACCTGGAATAGAATAATGGTAATAATGTGAACCCATTGTGTATTTCCATTTTCTTCTGAACTGTGTTTTTAGGTTTTTCAAGAATGAATTTACTTGAGTCTATCTAGCCCTCCACATTTCTTTAAATATTTCTCCTACAATATATAATTTAAAGTTCTATCACAGCATTAAAACTGATGTTATCCTTATATTTATTGCCCATGGCTATCAATGGATTTTGCTGCCGTGTAACAGCCAGCATACACCATTCATGTAGTCTGTTTCACTTCTAAGATATTGCAGTCACTTCCATTTACTGTTCGTGAAGTTACTCACATGAAAAAACAGATCTATTGTTCTTGATTGCCACAATAATCTACACAACCCCCGACAACACAGATCCAGCAGGTTATTGTGGAAATTAGGGGCCTATCAGAGCTGTACACTCCCAAGATACAGTGGGGCAGATTTATCAAGCTGTCTGAAATGCAGAATATTTCTAGTTCCCCATGGCAACCAATCACAGCTTTCATCTTATTTTAAAGGAAAGCTGTGATTGGTTGCCATGGGCAACTAGAAATATTCTGACTTTCAGGCAGCTTGATAAATCTGCCCCAATGTTTTGACAGTAAGTGTTTCAAGCTATTCAATTTGCGATCCAAATGATAGACCTTTAAACTCTTAATGCCAATGCGACTTTTCACCGTCCAGACAGAGCTTTTTTAAAAATCTGACATATATCACTATAACCGGTTGTAATTTTGGAACACTTTAACATGGCCAAGTGATTTTAAGACTGTTTTCTTTTAACACATTATAATAATTGTGAAAAATTTGGGTGATATGCTGCATTTATGAAAAAAAAGTCTTTATACACTTTATAGCAGTGGTGGCGAACCTATGGCACGGGTGCCAGAGGCGGCACTCCGAGCTCTTTCTGTGGGTACCCGGGCCATCACCCCAGCACACCACACAGGACTCAAAGAGTTTTCCTGTAGTTCCAAGCAACTTAAATGATAATATTTTAAAGTGACTTACTTGGCTACTTGGGACTGTAGGAATAGGGAGAATGTGTAGACAGGGCTTTCTACTGTGTTGGTGTCCTCAAGAGGCCAGTAAGATTGAACATTGTTGAAGAACAGGGAGCAATAAGATACTGCTCTAATTTTGGTTTGCACCTAGCTATAAATGAAGGGGATTTGGGTTTGCAGTTTGGACACTCGGTCGCTAAAAGGTTTGCCATCACTGCTGTATTAGCATCCAAACATAATAATAAACATTTGCTATATGTCTGCTTTATCTTTTTCAGATTTTCACATAAAGGTACATACAATAGAAAACTCCCATATTTTAAGGCATCATTCACACGAACATGTGATTTTTCCAGTCCCATATTTCCGTGCCTTATGAGACTGTATATACGTGACATTTTTCATCCGTATGCAGCACATATTTGACCCATATTTATACATCCCTATGGGCATATGGAACTGGAAAAAAAACTGGGCAGTATACGGTACAGTGCAAAGAATGGCAATGTAAATGGTTGGATGTATTGTCTCTATCTTTTCCCGTGTGTGCCGCTGTGTCTGCACTGTTTTTTATGGGCGGGTCATCTCCCGGGCTGCAGCCTGGCGGGCTTACGGATGTGTAAATGTATCCTTATTTTGTTTTTACAGCCCACAGGCCAGTTATATAGTTTGTTTAATTATTACATGATTACATGTAATGTGAATTAATTTAGTATGTAAGTTTGACTGCAGCCCATATCCTGTTCTGATACTTTAACCCCTAGGTGCACCAGGACGTTATAGTACGTATAGTACGTCCCTGCGGGTAGATACTTCCTGCACCGGGACATGCTGCAACTTCCTGCTTCTGGCACCGGCTCACGAACGGACCCGGCACCAGAAGCAGTAACTGTCAGCTGTCTATCATAGCTGACACCACGCGCTAACACCCACGATCAGAGCCGACTCTGTTCGTGAGTGTTAACCCCTTACAAGCCGCAGTCAAGAATGACCGCGGTGTGCGTAAGGGTGTTCCCCCTATGGATCGGATCCCGCGTGCCGCTTACCGGGGGATCCGATCCACTTCTGGGCAGCCCCGAGGTTTGCTGAGTGCCCCGGGGCTGCCCAATGTCCTGAGCAGTCAGACCCCTTCCGATCAGAGCATCGCTGGTTCAAGTTCAAGTATGGAAAAGTTAAAAAAATTTAAAAACACTAAAGTTTACACATTAGAATAAATAAAAAATAAATATATAAAAATATAAGCCCCTAAAATGTCACTTTCCCATAAAAACACTTAATAAAGTATAAAAAACCACAAAAAAATATATGCTCTAAAAAGTGATAAAAAAATGTTCCGCACTCTTCTCGCAAAACAAAGACCCTAACCCGATTTGTCAGCCAAAAAAAAAAAGGTCTGCATATGAAAAGATGCTGATGCTAAAATAAACAAGATTTTCTCCAAATCAGTTTTTGTGAGGTTGAAAAGTAAAAAAGTTATGCATATGAAAAATGGTGATGGTAAAAACATTTTGCCAAATTACTTTTTATTCAGTAAAAATGGGAAAATCGTAATCGTAGCGACCCATAGAATAAAAATAATATACTATTTTTATGGTATGGTAAAAAAACACAAAAAAATCTTCCTAAAAATTGATGATTTTCATTTCCTCCACCAACAAAGAGTTAATAAAATCTCACCAATTAGCTATAGATACCCCAAAATTACATACCAGAAAAGTGCATCTCATGTGGCAAAAGAAAAAAGGCCCCTATAGGTCCACATTAAAAAAAGAAAAAAAATTATAGCCTGTGCAATTTGACAATGCAAATCTGTTGTAGATGGCACCTCCTTCCATTCTATGCCCGGCCGTGCTCCCATACAGCAGGATACCACTACATCCGTAGCGTAACAACCGCCGTAGCAGCCGTAGCGGTTGCTACGGGGCCCGTGAGGTTAAGGGGCCCGGGGATGCACGGACTCCATTCAGTTTCCCTTCAGTGTCGGTGCCTGCCGGATCATGCCCCCGGGCCCCTACCTCTGTGTCCGCTCCTAAACCCGCCCCCTCGTGAGCCACCTGCCCCCTGCACAGGGAGACCGAAGGTGACTACCTAGCCCCACCCCCCCGACCCCAGGTGACCGTCCGCCTATCCCGCTGCATGCTGGCACAGGTGGCCGCTGACAGAGCGGATTGATGCCCCTCCTCCTCACTCTACAGCCCGCATGGGCTAACAAGTACCCGCCGACTCCTGCACTCCCCCCACCCCCAGCGCAGCATAATAAGCAACCACCTGACTCCCCCAGTGTGACAACCCCCCCCCCCCCCCCCCCGCGGCTGAACAAGCACCCGGCACCTGCCCGAACGACCACGGCCCCCGGCGGCTGAACAAGCACCCGGCACCTGCCAGAACCACAACGACCCCCCCCCCCCCGCGGACAAACAAGCACCCACCTGAACACCAGCCTGAAGCCACGGCCCGGTCATCACCCATACAGCCCCAAAGCGTCTGATAAGGTAAGTATATACTTATGTATTTATCTTTGTGTATATATGTGTATATATCTGTGTATATATGTATATACTGTGTATATACTGTGTATTTATGCATATATCTGTGTATATATGTATATACTGTGTATATACTGTGTATATATGCATATATCTGTGTATATTTGTATATACTGTGTATATATGCATATATCTGTGTATATTTGTATATACTGTGTATATATTGTGTATATATGCATATATCTGTGTATATTTGTATATACTGTGTATATACTGTGTATATATGCATATATCTGTGTATATTTGTATATACTGTGTATATACTATGTATATACTGTGTATATATGCATATATCTGTGTGTATTTGTATATACTGTGTATATACTGTGTATATATGCATATATCTGTGTATATTTGTATATACTGTGTATATACTCTGTATATATGCATATATCTGTGTATATTTGTATATACTGTGTATATACTCTGTATATATGCATATATCTGTGTATATTTGTATATACTGTGTATATACTCTGTATATATGCATATATCTGTGTATATTTGTATATACTGTGTATATACTCTGTATATATGCATATATCTGTGTATATTTGTATATACTCTGTATATATGCATATATCTGTGTATATTTGTATATACTCTGTATATATGCATATATCTGTGTATATTTGTATATACTGTGTGTATATATGCATATATCTGTGTATAATCACGAAAATAGGCAGCACTCCAAGACGTCCAGCATTAGGTGAAAAAAATGTTCTTCTTTTTATGCTGCATGTATGTGTATATATGGTCAGTGTATACTGTAAGTGTGTTTAATATATATATATATATATATATATATAGTATATAATGTGTATGCAGTATATGTGATGTTTATATTCAGTATGTGTGTATATACTTTATGAGTTTGTATATATAGTGTAACAGAGTGCATAAATGTGTGTGTGTATAAGTGTATACTTGTATGTATATAGGTGTGAATATACGAGTGTAGAAATTTATATGTGTGTATATAAATGTACGTATATAGGAGTGTATAAATGTGTGTAGTTGTATAAACATGTATAAGGGTACATTCACAAGTACGTGTGAGGGACGTATATCTGGCTGCAAATTTGCTGCTGGATATACATCCCTCACAGGCATCTATAGTGCTTCGGTACAGTGAGTACAACGAGTACTCACTGTTTTGAGCCATGTCCACAAAAGAGATGGAGCCTGATCTATCTATGGCCGTAACAACGACCATGCGGCTCTATTCTCTATGGAGAGTGGAGGGGTGAGCCGCGATCACCTCTCCAGCACTCCAGACATGTGCCTGCCAGGCTATAGCCAGGCGGGCATATGTTTATGTGAATGCCGCCTAAATATTTATATATTTTTTTATGGGGAAGGCGGCCCCATGCAGAAATCTGCTATGGGGCCCAGCCTCTCTTAGTTACGCCTCTGCACTACATATGGTATATCACTGTACTCGGGAGAAATTGAAAAATGGGGCTGCATCCTAAAGGACAAAATAGGCCATAGGGGTTAATATTGTATCCTGGCACAAGGACTGTCGTATTTGGCACTTTGGTGTTTTTACAATGAAATCTAGTCATGTAAATATTGCAATTTAATGAAATATTAATAAAAATTGCTCATTTTAAAATATTTGTTGACTCTTGAAGGGTTATTCCCATTTTGGCAAATTAATGTTATTGTATCTATTATAAAAACGTATCTAGAAAACCGTGAGGAATTGATACAGAAAGTATACTGGAAAGTTGTATAACTTTTTATATTCAATACAATAACATTCATTTCCTGAAATGGGAATACCCCTTTAACTGTGGTTGTGTTCTATCCATACAAAATGTGCAACGGCTAAGCAATATGAAAATTGATATTATTCTACAAAAACATCATTTTAATGCAAAATAAGTTATTCTTAGCTTGGTCATTTAGCCTGCCTTGGGTTCAGGTCTTAGGTGGTTCTACTAAATAGACACATAAGAGGCTCTTCATAAGTGGCAGTGTGTCCACGACTGGTGCTTGCTGGTGTTAAACGCTGCTGGAAAAATCACCAGCGGCATCTTAATCTATGTGTCCGCATGGGCCTACTGGGAGCGATCACTACAAATAACATTGTTCCCCCTTTGCCCTGCTGTGTTCCGAAAATGCACTTTATGCCCACATCTAAGACATAAAGTGAGTTTTCCCTAGTACCACTCTTTTATATAATGTCAGGCACACAACATGGTGCCGAAGGAAACCAGAGTTATTTGACAGTTTTGTTTTAAAGGAAATCTACCATTTGATTTCATGCATTATGAACCAAACATACTTTCAAAATGCCATAGCTACACTGATGCAGAAACATATCATGTTTAATCCCTGAGTGGTTTTGCTGAAAAAACATATAAAATTAAGGACCTTGGGAAAGTTGGGTTGCATGCTGCTTGCCGTTCATAAACACATTACATGGAGTTTCCTGAACTGTCCAGGACTAATCACCTGAGCTGGATGATTTATACACAGCAGCTAGGGGATGGTGCAGCGATTGATTACTTCTGCCTGTCGGGCACAACACAGTGACTACATCATTCTCTGAAGCAGTGCAAGAGGGGAAGTGCCGAGCCAGGCACAGGAGTGACAGAGCCTCATTATCCTGAACCACTCAGCTCTGGGATTAAATAAGATATGTTTCTGCGTCAGTGTAGCTACAACATTCTCAAGGTATGTTTGGTTCATAATGCATGAAATCCAATGTTAGATTTCCTTTAAGACACCATGCTGCTTTTGTGAAGCCTTTGAAAAGTGACCCATTATGGAAACTTCCATATCCCTTCAAGGATTTCACCAAAGAATATACTGAGAATACAAATCCTACTATTTTTACATTATATTTCAAGAAATGAAGGTATGACAAATGGGCAATATAAGCTGCACAAAATACATTGGGTGAGGCAAACCCCCCACCATTTTGTCACTAACCTCAGGGTCAGTGGGTGTCCAGGTGAGTCAGTTTTGGTGCCTTTTCCATTAGATGTCATTTATCCCAGCATATATATTTCTTATACATCACTATAGCCATGGTCGCATTAAAGAATTTAGTGGTTTTACAGTTTTGCCTTGTCACATTGTACAGGCTATAACATTTTCTGTTGATGTGAAAACTTGAGGGCTTATTTTTGTGGGATGAGATGCATCTTTCAGATTCATCATTTTGGGTAGTCTATAACTTGTTGATGAGATTTTATTAACTTTTTCCAGTTGGAGAACAATCAAATCATCAATTCTTTATTCACTGTACCTTAAATATGTATGTTATCTTTGTTATACAGCAAGGAGGGATACCTCATTTATATAATGTTTTATATATTTGCCTAATTTTGCTATAACTTAGACAAAATTGGAGAATTCAAGTAATGTGTTTACTCATTCAGGGCTTAGTTTTGTAAGAAGAGTTGTTCTTTTCAGTTGTACCTTTTTGGGGCATTTAACTTTTTTTATTTTTGATTCATTTTTATAAAATTTCTTGATGGTATCAAATGTTTTTTTACAGCATTCATTGTGCAGGTCTATTAATGATTCACCTTTATTGTACTGGTTGTTACAAATGTCGAGATATCAAATATGTGAAGTTTTTTGAGATTTTGTGGTTTTATTTATTTATTTTTTTTAATTTTTTCATTGAACAACTTTTTTTCACTTATATTTCACTTTTCATTTTATTTTACACATCATCAAGCAGTCAAAGGAAACTGGAAAGTGCAAATCATATATATAAAGCTGCGTGTATGTGTGTGTGGCGGTGAACACTAAAAGAATCTGAACCACATTTACAATCATCAAATTTTGCATAGCCACTTTCTGAAATTCAGGCTATATCATAGACTAGGTTTTGAGCTTAAATTTTAACCCTTTGCTTACCTAAATACACTTATTAACCACCATATACAGGAGCCATTGTCTGCTGCTCCTGTAGATGCTGATTTTGCCAGAGGTCATCATTATGAACTCTGAACTTTGATTGGTTACTATAGGCAATGAGTATAAGATGGTAAGAGGGATACAGAGATAGTACGAGATTTATCAGAAATGCCTGAGGTAAAACTGTTCCAGTGGCTCATGAAAACCAAGCTGTAAGACATCAGCTGTAGTTTTATAAACAGCTGTGGTAAAATGGAAGGTGAGCTCTGATTGATTGCTTTGGGTAAATAGAAAAGTTTTGCTCTCAGACACTTCTGATAAATCCATTGATAGACAAAGTGAAAGTCAGAGACAAATACAGAGACAGACAGTCAGATAAATTCAGAGAAAGTCAAAGACTGACAGTGTCAGTAAAAAAGACAGTCAGTAACAGTCAGAGACAGTGAGAAACCGAGAAACCAAGAAAGTCAGAAACACTCAGAGACAGTGAGGGACAGAGACAGTCAGTGACAGAGACTATCTGAGAAAGTCAGAGACAATCCAAGACAGTAACAGAAACTCAGAGTCAGAGATAGTCAGAGACAGACAGAAACAGAGACAGTCGGAGACAGACAAAGCCAGACCGACACAGTGAGAGAAACTCAGAAAAAGAAATGGTCAGAGACAGAGATTATCAGAGACAGACAGAGACTGCTCACAAATAGATGCTTTTCTTGCAGTAGTAACGGAAAAGATTATTGCTCTAGGTAATGTCCTGGGGAATGGATATAGCAATTTTACACACAAGGAAAGGTTGGTGATAAAGGAGTTGATGGCAGATAAATCAATAATATTTAAGCCAGCAGATAAAGGGGGAAATTTGGTCATCCTGAGTGGAGATACATACATTGAAATGTGTTATTAATTACTAAAAGAATGCGACAGAATTCTTAAGAAGAATCCAACAACAAGATTCTATGAGGACCTGAAAAGAATTTTGGTAAAAGGGATGGAAGACAAGCTAGTCAATAAAGAAGAGTATGATTATATGCTACCATCATGCCAAAAAATAGCAACTTTCTATGCCATGCAAAGGCGTGGTGAATCTGAAGGGGAGACCATTAGTGTCTGGCATTGACAGTTTGTCACAGAACACAAGTCAATACACCGATCAAATTCTCTACTCTTTGTGGTATCCCTACCATCATATGGAAGGGATACTATGGATGTCTTAAATAGACTAGATCAACTTGTAGTGCCAGAAGGGACATTCTTAGCAAGTCTTGACATTGAAGCCTTGTACAGTTCCATACCCCATGATTTGGGATGGCAAACTGTAGCTAATTTTCTAACATCTCGTGGTGTCCAATAGGACACAGGAATGATTAATTAGTGATAGAATTTGTGGAATATGTATTGACGCATAACTACTTCACCTTTGATGGTAACTTCTTCCACCAGCTCAGGGGGCTCACAATGGGGAGCCTCTGTGCTCCCATGTTTGCAAACCTCTATCTGGACTGGTGTGAGAATAAGATTTTATTTCAGGAAAGCCAGGAGAAATGGACCTCGACCATATTGTTATGGCTGAGGTTCATAGATGTTGTCCTGATACTTTGGACTGACACCAGGGAGGCTTTCCAGCTGTTGTTGAAGAGCTAAATAGTAATAATATTGGCTTATTCTTCACATCTGAGATTAGAGAGCATGAGATAACCTTCCTGCATCTCATGATCAATATATCAAAGAATGAAGAAATCGAGATGAGGGTGTTTAGGAAATCTACAGCTACAAACAATTGCATCTTTATAGCCACAGTAAAACCGAATGGGCTCAATGACACTATATCATATGTATGCTATTTATGAATATTAATAGAACTGGTTTGTATATTATCAACTTAGATTTTGAGTAACAACCAACATGAAAACTGTTATCAGTCGCTGTCAAAAGTGAAGCTATATCTACAACTTAGTGATGGTTAGCTCCATCCAGGGTCGGACTAGGGTACCTGGGACCCACCAGTGAAATTGATTTTGGGGGCCCACCTACTACTACATAAAAATATTCTGGGATAAGGGAATTTCTAAGCACTAACGAGGGCAGTGAAACAAAGGATAAGCTAATCCCTTTCTCCCTACCTCTCTGCTAGTGACTGCTTTTGGTTTGTGTACAGGGGTTGCAGTGGTGACATTATCTCAGGGCGTTAATGTTAGGGATTGTATAAGAGTTACCCCTGATTTTCTGAGCTGTCTGCTGGGCTGTGGTTAGGGATGTAAGTGATCGCACCTAGATCTATAAAGATCTATAGAGAAAAGAGCAAACAAACAAGACAATTAGCTCAAGATTAGCTATACACTCACCGGCCACTTTATTAGGTACACCTGTCCAACTGCTCGGTAACACTTAATTTCTAATCAGCCAATCACATGGCGGCAACTCAGTGCATTTAGGCATGCAGACATGGTCAAGACAATCTCCTGCAGTTCAAACCGAGCATCAGTATGGGGAAGAAAGGTGATTTGAGTGCCTTTGAACGTGGCATGGTTGTTGGTGCCAGAAGGGCTGGTCTGAGTATTTCAGAAACTGCTGATCTACTGGGATTGTCAAGCACAACCATCTCTAGGGTTTACAGAGAATGGTAAAGAAAAAGAAAAAACATCCAGTGAGCGGCAGTTCTGTGGGCGGAAATGGCTTGTTGATGCCAGAGGTCAGAGGAGAATGGGCAGACTGGTTCGAGCTGATAGAAAGGCAACAGTGACTCAAATCGCCACCCGTTACAACCAAGGTAGGCAGAAGAGCATCTTGAGGCAGATGGGCTACAGCAGCAGAAGACCACACCGGGTGCCACTCCTCTCAGCTAAGAACAGGAAACTGAGGCTACAATTTGCACAAGCTCATCGAAATTGGACAGTAGAAGATTGGAAAAACATTGCCTGGTCTGATGAGCCTCGATTTCTGCTGCAACATTCGGATGGTAGGGTCAGAATTTGGCGTCAACAACATCAAAGCATGGATCCATCTTGCCTTGTATCAACGGTTCAGGCTGGTGGTGGTGGTGTCATGGTGTGGGGAATATTTTCTTGGCACTCTTTGGGCCCCTTGGTACCAATTGAGCATTGTTGCAACGCCACAGCCTACCTGAGTATTGTTGCTGACCATGTCCATCCCGTTATGACCACCCCTTTATGACCACAATGCACCCAACATCTGATGACTACTTTCAGCAGGATAAAGCACCCTGTCATAAAGCTGAAATCATCTCAGACTGGTTTCTTGAACATGACAATGAGTTCATTGTACTCAAATGGCCTCCACAATCACCATATCTCAATCCAATAGAGCATCTTTGGGATGTGGTGGAACGGGAGATTCGCATCATGGATGTGCAGCCGACAAATCTGCGGCAACTGTGTGATGCCATCATGTCAATATGGACCAAAATCTTTGAGGAATGCTTCCAGCACCTTGTTGAATCTATGCCACGAAGAATTGAGGCAGTTCTGAAGGCAAAAGGGGGTCCAACCCGTTACTAACATGGTGTACCTAATAAAGTGGCCGGTGAGTGTATATGGTCATGTTGTGCCCTCTAGGGGCTAGGTAGATTCTAGAGCTAGCCATCAAGTGATTGGAGCCCTGATTTTAATAACGGTTTTGGAGAAAGAATACCCGCATGCTTTTATGAGATAAATAATAAAAGCTGTATTTTAAATATTTCAAGTATCAAGCAGTAAGTGTACAGACAGACAATCAGAGAGAAAGAAAGTCACACAGTCAGAGATGGTCATAAACAGTGGGGCAGATTTATCAAGCTGTCTGAAAGTCAGACTATTTCTGGTTGCCCATGGGAACCAATCACAGCTCAGCTTTCATTTTACCAGTGCCCATGAATGTTTTAAAGGGGAGCTGTTATTGATTGCCATGAGCAACTAGTCATATCCACGTTTGAGTTGGCAAGTTCATGATGCTGTGAGGCATGCACCACACCATGAATGTGCCGAATGTGCTAGCTCATGGCCTTTGCACAGGATTACTTGCATAAAGTCTTACTCTTATATTTTTTCTGAATTCTACAGGAGCTCACTGAACTGTCAGATTACTTGGAATCTGGTACCTAGAAACATGCATTTTGTGTTATATAAACCCCTTAACAACCTGGCCCTTTATTGTCTTTTCATTTCCATTTTTCACTCACCAGCTTCAAAAATCTTTTTACACATAAAGATCTGTGTGAGGGCTTGTTGTTGGTGTAACAAATTGCACTTCATAGTGATTGTATTTATTATTCCTTGCCATGCACTGGGAAGTGGGAAAAAATTCCAAATGCAGTGATAATGGTGAAAAACGCATTTGCGCCGTTTTCTTATGGGCTTGGATTTTACGGCTTTCACTGTGCACCCCAAATGACATGTCCACTTTATTCTTTGGGTTGTATGATCACGGGGATACCAAATAAGTACAGGTTTTATAATGTTTTCATACATTTACAAAAATTACAACCTCCTGTACAAAAATTTTATTGAGGATTTTGCACTCTTCTTGCGCCAATAACTTTTTCATACATAGATTGGGCATTTTTGGACGTGGCAATACCTAATGTGTTTATGATTTTTACTGTTTATTTATATTTATATCAGTTCTAGGGAAAGGGGGGTGATTTGAATTTTTAGGTTTTTTTCTTATAATTTTAACTTATTTTTATTTTTACTTTTACTATTTTTCAGGTACTTTAACCATAAGTTGTTTGATTGCTACTGCTGTATAGCAGTGTATGGGGATTTTCCTCATTAGAATGTGCAAATCACCCATGGCCCCATGCCCATGTGGCACCATCTTTTTGAAGCCGTCGGTAGCTTTGCCGCTGGAGGTCGACGGGATAACATTCGTGATTGGTGCTAACATCGATTGCGGGTGTTACCGGTAAGTCTTTGCTGCAATATCCACCCACACCCAATAGTACCGCGCTTATTGTTAAGGGTTTAACTATATGGATCTCAGAACTGGATCTTTATCTGCAGATTGCATTTCAAGCTATATCTCTAGCTGCCAGTATCTCTGGTTCGATAGCTTACAAAAGAATGAGATAGGAAAACAGCATGTTTCTAGGTGCTATACAACAGAAAATACAGGCTTCTCACTGAATTTTAAATGTTTGGAGCTACCCAGCACTAAGTGATGAAACTTAAATTAGATTTTTATTAAGAGAATACGTATTGAACTGTACATAGGTTTTCAGCTATAATATTTTCATGTACTTACAGTGTTGTAAAGCATGTTTTGCTGCTTGAGGAGCAGTAAGCATGGCAAATGGATGAAGTGAAAGGTTGAAGGGCTGAGTCAGGTGCCCCTGTAAAAATGGTGATGAATGAATGAAAGGTTAAAACAATTCAAAAACAGAAAAAATTAAGGATGTGGAACAATTAATTGCAATCAATGTTTTAACAATAGAAACATTATTATATTTATAAAGCAGTGTAAAACAAATTGTGTGCCTGCAACCATGAGCATAGGCCATACATTCTCAAGCTATTAAAAGGTATTACAATCTCAAGAAGGTTACTTTATTTGATCTATCAAAAGCCACAGAAAGAAATGTTTTGGAATACAGATTTTACCAACAGATTTTACCAAATGTATGGTTTTCACAAATCAGGGCCTAACTCAGTTTACCATTGCGAAGCATACAAATGGTAAATGGTAGCCACACTAGAAGTTTTGTCATTGACTACAGTGATCAAATAGTAGTAAAGAAGGCATCCAGGTAAAGATTTTGTTCCATAACTCAGTGATCCCCAACCCCCCCAGGCCCAGGCTTCAACTTTATGAAAGTAACTCTATACTGTCTCCTTCTTTTCCTGCACGTGCATACACCATGACGCTTCCATCTGGCCGTGACGTCATAGTGTGTGCATGTAGGTACTCTCGGGGTCTGCTAGCAGGTTCCTGAGAGCGGATTTGCCCTTATCTGCTGTAGGCAGGGCCATAGCCTGCAGAGACGTTGTTCGTCACTGCTTACTCAGTCTGATACCTTGTACAAAGTCTCCTTGTGGTTGCGCTGTTGCTGGACAGGTTTGTGACAGAATTACCAGCCATACTTTCTTGAATATGGAGACCATGGAAGCTGTAATTAGTCAGGTACAGAGTCTGGCTGAGATGGTTTAGTATCTGGCTGAACGTGTGCATCAGCAGGAACAGTGCCTCCATTTGATTTTAGGTCAGGTCTGTGTATGAGCCTGAGGTTAAGCTACCTGATCTCTAAGCTGGAGACTGAAAACTTTAATTCTCTTTCAGGGAGAGCTGCAAGCTGTATTTTTCCTTAGGCCCCAGTCTTCTGGTAATGACATCCAGAGGGTAGGCATCATCATGTCCTCAGAAATTGGCATTTTCTGTAGCCCATGATGCTCCAGAAATTTCCTCAGTAGACTTTTTTTTCAATTTTGTCATTATATGAGGAACCTGGCAAAACCACTTTTGTTGAAGATCAGTTAAAGGGTTGTTTAGACTGTAAAAAAAACAACTGGGGCCAGGATGGGGCTGCTTAAAAAATTAAAATTTACTTACCTCTATGGTTCCTCAAGAATCTGTGATGCATTCAGTTCTTGGCCGGCTGAGGTGGCCAGTCATGCCCACCCGTCTCGCAGTATACAGTGCTGGGAATAGGGATGCGTGGGCGCCCCCTCCCGGCCACCAATGTTTTTTTTATGGTCTCCTTTAACTACTTTAAGCAAGATTATTGCTGCAGCAAGATTATTGCTCTGAGTTCAGGAGGTGGTCCTTTCAAGCGGATGGAATGAAAGGGCTTTCCAATACTGATTTAGATTGGGTTTGGCAGATGCTATTAAAAATCTGTTAGACCGGCATCCTGAGGCTAAGACTTGAGAAAAGGTATTTGGCAGCCAGAAGAGATGGACATTAGCACAAATGTGAGTCTGCTTTACCTGTTCCTTCTTCTCTACATTCTTCTTGTGTCTCACCAGCTCTATATAAAGAAACCTTGCAAAATAGTGTAGAACCAATGCAAATAGAAGTGGATGAGCATATGCTAATTGAAGTGAGTGTTATGTCAACTCGGCAACGTAATAACCCAAAAGAGTAACACCCCTGTAGATTTGTTTGTACCTAGCTAACACTGGGTTAAGGTTACTACTAGAGAGTCATTACTGCTAGACATTCAATTTCTGAATCTTATTGGTCAAATGATGTGGAGAAATTTTAATTTCTTGCCACTAGAGAAGTTACCTAATGCCAAAGAAATTGCCACTCGGGCACCTGAATCAATTGTATACGGTATGTATCTGTTTGTCATAAAGATGGGGGGAAACAGCTGAGTGTGTACAATCACCATGTATCCCCATCCCTCCATTTTTCTGCAGTTATGGTTTCTTATTTCTGCAAGATATGCTGTACTAAATTTTATTCACCTGTTTATTACACTTGTGGCTTCTTCGGTCTACAAATCTTAATGGATACCCACTGTGAGTCTACCACCATCCTTATATTGATCAGTAAACTAAGTCCAAGAAAGCTTTTCTCTTAAGTGTTTTTTATATTACATTACAATATAGTGCATAGTAGAAAACTGGATATAATATTAAAAAATTGTAAATTTAAGTTTAACCCCTTATCAACGACGCTTGTTTTCAGCTTAATGAACAAACTTGATTTTTAGAATCTGACGTGTCACTATAATTGGTTTATAACTTCTGAATGCTATAACATATCTGTAACCGGTGGTCCCGCAACATGGGCTCACTCGTGCCCCGCGCTCCCCGAAGGCGCAGAGCCGGCGCCACATACCTGTCCCTGCTCCCAAGTCCCGGCCTTGCTCCGTGTACACAGCAGCCTCAGAAAATTTAAAGGGCCAGCGCGCCATTAATTGGCGCTGGCCATTTTCCATAAGGCTGTTTAAACCTGCCTCTCCCATCACACCCTGCCGGATCTTTGTGCCTCACAGCCTGAGAGAAAGCTTTATTGCGATTTTTCTGCGTTCCAGTGTCTCCTGCGTTCCTGTGACTCCTACGTTCCTGTGACTCCTATGTTCCTCAGTCCCTCCGTATTCCTGTGTCTAACTGAGTCCCTCCATGTTCCTGTGTACCAGTGTTCCTCTGTGATGCTGTCCTGTGTGCTGTGTTCCCGTACCTATCTGCTTGGACCTCTTGTTGCTGACCCCAGATTGGACTCTGACGTTGCAGCTCTGCCGCCTGCCCTGACCCTGTGCCTAGACCTGACCACGAGATTGTCTGCTGGTCCTGTACATCAACCTTGAGGAATGACCTGTGGTACCACGCCGCTTTACGGCGGGCTCTGGTGAAAAACGGTTACCACTTTGACCCCGGTCCCAGGGAGTGGGATCCACAACCCTCAAGCCTGACAATATCCAGGTGACTCTGGGATTGTTAAAGAGCTTACCGGGTGAGTGATCTGCAACACCCTCGCCGATGCAAGGCAGAGGAGTGGTTGCGAATATGTCCCATCATGTAGCTTGCAGCCTGTGTAGGGTCTGATTAGCCTCACAGCATGTCACTACACTAGATAACACAGATGAACTCTGCAGTGGTAGATCCTGCATGGTAAGGCAGGAGTTAATTGTTTTATGTGATGTCATATGTGTCAGCCAATCACAGGTGTTATACTTTGTCTCTGTGAGCTGAGATGTAAGCTGAGATGTAATTGGAGGAGCAGCCACCACCTGACCAGAGGAGTAACAAGATCCCTGTTCAGGAAACTTCCAGAAGAAGAGTCAGTTCTCGCAGAAGAGAATAGAGAGCAGTCAGACCTAGGAGTCTGCAGAAGCAGACTGGAGTTACTCCAGTACAGACTCTGTGCAGCTAGCATACCAGACCAGAGCAGGAAGAGCCTAGCCCCTGCCTGAAGAGTGGAACTAATAGCTAGTATAGTGAGGAAAGGGGTATCATCCTACCTTCAAGGGTGATACCTGAAGCAACCCAGGACAAGCTGAAGCATCCTTCCAGGACACAGCTACCTCCCAGCCTGCCCTCTGCATCCAGGCTGGCGCTCTACATCCTGTGGCTCCCTCCAACTACATCTCAGCACTCCACTACTCAGCACGTTGCTGCGGTTCCTGTCGGTTCCAATAAATAACTGTAAGTTGTTTTTGTTCAACCTCTGCCTCCGTCTGGTCCCTGCTACTACGGCTGCCACCATCACAGGCACCCTGTCCACTACATAGAGACTTATACTCTAGACACCAAAGGGTTGCCCCAGGGAGAACCGCTATAGCAGCCTCTCCCTCATCATTTCTTGCCAACACCACCCTGCTGGAGACCTGCCAGGCTGTAGGACAGCCCTCCGGTTCCCCAGACCAAGCACCGTGACACTAGCGTGCCTAGGCCGCAACCGCCAGCCACTCAGGTACTGCGGGCCCCGGCTGACTCCAGGCCCCGAGAAAAGGCTAGGCCCCGGGGGGATGTTTCAGATCTATCCTGCAGCAGCCCCGGTGTCCATCCTGTGTCCCCGGGGCTGCTGTCTCCTGTTCACACCGGGATCTGCCTCCTGACGCATGCCCAGTGTATACAAGTGTATTTCAGTGCAAGGACCCAAGTCTGGAAAAATCATTTTATAATAATAATTAAATAAATAAAAGTCCCTTGAACAACCCAGTAACGTATAAAATCCAAATTAAGTACATAAAACACAAAAAACGTATATATTTGGTATTACCATGTCCGTATTAATCTGTACAATAAATCAAAATCAATAATGAACCTGCTCGGTGAACGACGTAAAAAAAAATATTAAAAACTTCCCATAATATACAATTTTTTATTAAATACCTTCACAAAAAATGCTTTGAAAAAATTATCAAAAAAAGTTATACAACTGAAGAGAACAACCCTTATTGCAAAAAAAGCCCTCTTTCAGATCTGTCAACAGAAAAATACAGAATTTATGCCCTTCAAAATTTATCGATAGTAAATAAAATGTGATTTTCTCCAATATTGGCTTTGCTCAGTAAAATTGAGCAAAGCTTAGAAAACCTATATAATTGAGGTATCACCGTAATCATTGTGAACCAGAGAATACAGATAAATCGTATGTTATGGCGAGTGGGAAAAAAAAGTGCTAAAAATGCTAAATAAAAATTGCTGATTTTGTTTGTGTCCCCCTTTAAAATAGTTACCGTAATAAAATCTTATGAACAAGCTATAGACCCCCAAAATGAATTATGTATACATTGTATTTCACCCCTCATATGTTCGCATTACCAAAAAAATTAAGATTTTATATACTGTACAATGTGACAATACAAATCTGCTGTGAATGTCGCTGCTTTCATTATATGCCCGGCCATGTGCCCATACAGCAGTTTACCATCACATATGGGTATTGATGCACTTGGGAGAAATTGGGAATCAAACTTTGCAGAGCATTTTATCATCTAATTCATTATGAAAGTGTCATTTTTTTGCCTAAAAGAATGTATTTTCCCCAAAAATTCAAAAGATTCTAAATCACACTTCCATTTTGTTTTAACCCATATGAAACACTTAATGGGTTAATAGACTTTTTATAAGTTGTTTACATATGTAGAGGTGTGTAGTTTCTATGGTGGGGTAATTTATAAGGTTTAACTATTATTTAGGCCTTTCAAAGTCACTTGAAAGCTGAGTTGTTCCTCAAAATGTAAGTTTTAGCGATTTTGATAAAAAATTGCCACATAACATCCTAGAAAAATGAGAGGATGCATAAAATATCATTTCAATATAAAGCAGACATTCCGGAAATGTTAGTTATCAAGCTTTTTGGTAGTTCTATCTGCCTGGAAAGCAGAACATTTCAAACTTTAGAAATGAAGAATTTTTCAGAACTTTTGCCAAATTTTCATTTTATTTTCTGAATGAAACCATAACTTATCACTTACATTTTACAGGTACCATAAAGTACAATGTGTCATGAGAAAGAAATCTCAAAACCACCTTTATATGTGGTTATAACCAACTCACACATGTCAGATTCTAAAAATCAAGTCTGGTCATTAAGCTGAAAACAAGCGTCGGTGATAAGGGGTTAAATCCCCCTAAAACATTCTTTTTAGTGCAAACTGCTTGCACATGTATTTATAAAGGCTGCTCTATGCCTGACGTAACACAAAATTCTGCACTGAAATGGGCGTTCTGGTACACAGTAAGACCATGCACAACATTTATCATTATGTCGCAGGCTCTATGTTGAAGGTGTACCAAAAAAAGCAAGTGCACAGTGTCGGAGCAGTGCAATGGGCTCCAAATCCATGAATAACTTGCAACACAATTCATCCACCTAGTACATTTTGCACTGTTTTTGATAAGTGTGGACCAATGTGAGCCAGAAGATTACTGTTCACTAAGTAATGTACCCGAGCTCAGTTACCATTAATTTCAATGTAGGGTTGAGTTGCTTCAATCTGTCTTAGCCACTGCACTGTGTGTGTAATGCTGTGTACTTCCAGCTACAAAGACTGTATTTTTACTGAAATTAAAGGATCAGGATATCAGTAGGGATGCCAGGACAAAGATGTGCTAATATTAATTGAAATCCAGGAAAATTCCATTTAAAGTGTACAATAACAAGAGTGTTAAAATGTTGTTCATTTGATGTACCGTACCTTATTTTATAGTTTTTTTTTTATATGTGAATTTGAAAATAAAATGGTATATAAAGTAATGTTTATTTTAAAAAGTGCATCTTAGTACTTGTAAGACTTTAATGTAGGCCATTTTATTGTTTATAGTAACTGTGTGAGTAATACCTCTAATTTCATCATTGCCTCAGCATTCTGGAACTGACTTGACCTGTTACCATTAGCAATGCGCAAAATAACCTATGAAATCTGCTGACCCCATATATGACGCCTGACATCTCCCTTTTGTTTTCGAAACTCTACAAAGCGGATTTTGCCTAAGCGTTAACTAAAGAAAGAAAATTCTCCAATAAAGCGTGACAGGCTGTGTGAATGAATTGTGTAGGTCTCTTTTGCTGAGTTCACTAATTTATGATTTACACAACTAGCCTACTGAGTCCGTCCCCTCGTCCTACACAACAGTATATAAGCAATCCCAATCTCTGTCAAAACAGTGTTTACTGAAAGCGCCCACTGACAGCGAAACAACCAAAATGGGAAAGGTATGTATATGTCTACCTCATTTTGTCTAGGTGATATTAATAATATTATGAGTGGCATGCAATATACAGGCGGTCCCCTACTTAAAGACACCCGACTTACAGGCGCACCCTAGTTAAAGACGGACCCCTCTGCCCCCTATGACCTCTGGTGAAGCTCTCTGGATGCTTTACTATAGTCCAAGATTGCTATAATCAGCTGTGAAGTGTCTGTAATGAAGCTTTTTTGATAATCCTTAGTCCAATTGAAGCAAAAAAATTTTAAACTCCAATTGTCACTGGGGCAAAAAAAAATTGTCTACAACTACAATTTTAAAATATACAGTTTCGACTCTTGTACATAACCCGTGGACTGCCTGTATAGGATTGCAATCAGATTGAAAGTCAAATTATGACTTTGATCAGTAGGAAAGCTACTGATAAAAGGTATTGAAATTGGCAATTCTTTTATACATATGCCAGATCTGTCATTTGTGGAGATATGTACTCTGCCAAAAGTTAAATTTAAATGTGCAAGTGGCTACATTACAGGAATATTATGCAGCATTATTTTATATCCTTAACATTGCTATCAATGTCTAATTTCAGATCATCTTCTACGAGGACAGGAACTTCCAGGGCCGCTCTTATGAGTGCAGCTCTGACTGTTCTGATCTTCACTCCTTCTTCAACCGCTGCAACTCCATCCGTGTAGAGAATGGAAACTGGATGCTGTATGAACACCCCAACTACACTGGACACCAGTACTTCCTGAGGAGGGGAGAATATCCTGACTTCCAGCAGTGGCTAGGTTTCAATGATTCTATCAGGTCTTGCCGTATTATCCCTCAGGTATGCCCCTTTTGGAGGAGTTGATTGAAACAAAATATCTAAAAGTCAGTCCTATGCACCTCACTACCACTGTATTAACCTGACTAACACTTAATTAGAGATTCATTTTGCAGCCTGTAAATGCCAAATAGATGATAAATGTAGAAATACTTAGTACACCTTCTAATAGTTTTACTAATCATCAGAATATTTATAATCACTTACAAATATTTCTCCCTATTCTAGCAACGTGGTTCCTATAGAATAAGGATCTATGAAAGAGAAGACTTCCGTGGAGAGAATATGGAGTTTGTGGATGACTGCTCCTCAGTCCATGAGCGTTTCAACTATCATGATATCTACTCTTGCAATGTCTTTGATGGCCACTGGATCTTTTATGAGCAACCCAATTTCAGAGGACGTCAGTATTACCTGAGACCTGGAGAGTACAGAAGATACTCTGACTGGGGCTCTGTTAATGCCAGGGTTGGCTCCTTCAGACGTGTTAGGGAAAATTATTAAACTATATAATAATTGCTCGAAAGCTTAAATAAACAATTCATTATTGAAGAAAATGTATTTTGTTTAATATGCTTTGACTTTCTCTATTTCTAAATCTATAAACCTAAATTATGATCAACCTATTTAATTAAGATTCACCAAGCATGTCAGCAATGTACTCTATATATAGATCATGGACAAAATCTACAACAAAGCACAGGATTAGCCTACACTAAAGAACTTAAGAAACATTACACGGAATGAGTTAGAAGGCACCACATAAGAAACTGGTGCAAATATCATTACACGTGCAAATACATCCCTGTATCTATTTTATAAGGCAAAGTAGTGATTGTAATGATATTCATGACACTCTTTAAAATATGATTAGATTTGTATTTAAGAGACACTGGATGGTACTTAAGTATTTATGAAAATATTGATCTACAGTATGATTGATCATCATGTAAACTTGTCCAAGTGATATGAGCCATAGGTGGCAATAACTAGCTGGGAAATCTGTGTCTTGCCTGCCTCAAGGTCAAACTGCAAGAACTGAAACTGAAAGAACCTGACTAACAAAGTTAAAAGAAAACAAACACTGTAGGAGCTCAGTGAAACCTACTTTGCTTGAGTTCTGCATTCGTGTTGTGGAAGGCTTATTTCCATAAATTTCAAAAACCTCTTCTACTGGTAAGGTATTCTGTAAATAGATTACAGAAAATTGGAAAATTAAGAGAGCAAACAAGCTAGTAATTATGAATCTTCAAGGATAAAAGTTAAATACACTGGAGGAACATGCATTTTACTGATCAGATTATAAACCCCACTTCGCATTTATCCAGTCACAAGAAGTAACTGAACCCCTCAAGCTGAATAATATAAATGTTATGGCTAGCAGTGTAGAAGTGTAAAAGTAATCACACTATAAAACACACTATAGCAGTGATGGCAAACCTTTTAGATACCGAGTGCCCAAACTACAATCAAAACCCACATATTTTTTGCAAAGTGCCAATGCAACAATTTAGGCAGTAACTTATTACTCCCTGTTCTGTCACAGGTTTAAATGGTATACCCTGAGGTACACCACTCATAACTGGTGACCATTCCGAGTAGGAATCATTGACCACAACTCTCTGGATACGATCCTTCAGCCAGTTCTCAATCCAATTGCAAATGATTTCTGCCAAACCAATAGCCCTAATTTTACCCATCAGGCGTCTATGATGGACAAGTGTCTTTTTTCAACCATATAAACTATGAAACTATGAGACATTAATACAGTAAAAGGAGGAAAAGATCGGATTATCATTGTAGCTTCCTTCTAGGGTCCTGGGCTGCTTGGGAGTACAAGAGGCCTTGAGTCCTGTCTGGTGAATTCTGCCCTGGGGTGAGGGCAAGGGTGCCCATAGAGAGGGTTCTGAGTGCCACCTCTGGCACCCGTGCCATAGGATTGCTACCACTGCACTATAGTAGGTTCTTACCATTAACATGCCTGCAAAGGAAGACAAGATCATAGCTTCTCTTTCCATCCGATTTGGGTAATGATGGTTTAATGCCAATTTACTAAACAAGAAAAAAAACTGTAATAGTTTAACAAAAACTTTTAAATTAGTTTTTATGTAGACACTTTTTTTGACATGTCTAAATGTTCTGACACCAGCATAAGCATTGAATGAGGCTATCCATAAGTGCTGCTGCTTTATAAATTTCTGGAAACAGGATCTCTGTTTTCATGTATGTTGGGAGTTCTGTCAGTTGGACCCCCACCAATAATATTGTTATCCTATATCCGGTACTTTTTCTGTGTTTCTCATTGCTACATAACTCAGTGAATCAGTGTATACTGATCCTCTGTTTCTCATAGCTTTTTAGAAGGCACTGATGCCACTAGTTAACTCTCGGAAATGGTTGTATACACTTTTATAACTCCTGTAGTTATATATGTTATTTGTAAGGAATGGTATCTATAAGTGATTCACTTGTTTAGTGTAATACTAGATACTATGCAGTAGTTTTCCAGCTCTAAATAAATTATTAAAATACTTACATTCTTTCTTTTTTAAGTGATTCATTTCCTTTAGAAGTACTAAGCCACTGTAATGCAACACCTATGGCCAGATCATAATGAGCCTAAAATAAAAACTTATATGTGTTAGAATAATCCAGCTTCACTAACTGACCAAACAATATACAGTGTAGTTTGTTCATGTATCTAGAAAGAGATATATTAAATGGGTCTCAAGATACAAGAATGTAGCTCTTTCTCATTTATATAAACTGACAACCAGCATGCCTAACATAAAAGCAATCAACCTCAAGCCATAGTATGGGGATTACTATAACATCAAACAGATTAATGAAAGTTTATTTAAAGTTTAAATTCTTGCCTTTATTTAGATTATGTGTTTCTGAGTCAGGTCAGCCCTTTTATCAGATCAAAAAGCTGTAGGAAACCATTACATGTGCTTAATTCCTGAGTTTACACATGGTAGAAGTCTATCCACACGGAACTACTTTACGGGCTGCTTAAATAATCTATTTTTTGTTTTGTTTTTGTATCAGCTATCACAGAACAGGTCAGGTAACTTTCCACCCATAGGGAGAGGGTGAAGTTTAATGAGCTTAAAGCAGATGTAACAGGACCTTAGATGACATCACCCTAGCCACATGACTTTTAGCGCGCAATGATGTAACAGAGCTCTCTCACAATGTTCCCTATAGCAGCATATCATAGCCTGTCAATCAGGAACAAGGAGGCAGGGCTGTGCAGTAAGCACTGAATAAAATGAGGCCTCATTGGACTCACATGGTGAGTTGCATATAAGTTTACAAACTAGTTTTTTTACATTGCAGCCATTTAGGGATAAGGGTGGCTTCATTTCAAAGGCAGGTTCTCTTTAAGGAAGGGAATAATCTAAGATCACTGGCAGATTGAAAAGCGTGGGTTGGTGATAGACTAAAATGAGCAAGGAGAAGTAGGGAGCTACTACACTGTACAGAAGAGAGTTTAGAAAATGGAAGACCAATTGGTTGGGACTCAGAGTAGTCGAGACAAGAGTTAATCAGATTGACAATTAGCATTTTAACCCCTTAACAACCAGATTCTTTTTTGTCTTGGAGTTCTCAAACACCCACAGTAAAGAGCTGTATGAGGGCTTGTTTTCTGTGTAACAAATTGAAATTCATAGTGAAAGTATTTAATATCCCATGCCATGTACAGGGAATCTGAAAAAAATTCAATGATTCAATGTCACCATCTATCATACAAATATTTTACAAACGGATCAGAAAAAAATGTTTTTTCTAAAAATAAATGCAAAACAGTCACTACAGGGACAGTCAGATTACTGGCGACAGCTCCTTGGTGCATTGACTACCGGGCTCCAAAGATGTTTCCCCAAGGTGCAGCAGGAGAAATTTCTACTCACTGAGGAATTTGCTGCAGTCACACTCTTTTTCCAACTTCTGCAACTATTCCACTGCTTCCATTGAATAAAGGGCACTCTAGACTTCATATATAATAATGTTTTTAAATTGTCTTGTACTAGAAAAATCACTCTCTGTATTGCAAAATTATGTTTTATTGGAAGAGGTCTCTTACTGCATTATATTAAACTGGTCTATCTTGCTATAAGGTTTGAGGGGGTTAGTATAGCTGACTCAGTATCTAATTAACTCTGCAAAGAAGAGGAAAGGTATTATCTCCAAATCATATAAGGAACTGTCACTATTATTTTTCCAGAATACAATTGAGAACATTTCTAAAAGCTGGGAGATACATGAGGATTTATGCCATTAACTACGATGGAACAATATCCTGATTGCCTATCCTGAATATCCTGTTTATCTCAAACAAAAAAATCACATTATATGATTATTCAACAGGCAATATTTGCTCTGAAATTGTTATGTAAAAGAGGTTGGAGCAAAATAAAATATTCCATTATATATTAAATTATCTTTGCTGACATTGACTTTATACATTCCAACTTCAGGGTTTTCTTCCATTCAAATATTACTCTTAAGGGAACTCTTGATGGTTGCTTTGGGGAGACTTGGAATGACTTGGGGTCACCAGGTTAATAAGTTAATGATTTTAGAAAAATGATATTATCAGAATTATGTAGACTGTATTCTAGTGTGAGGCATAGTGTTATTCTCCCCATTCTCTGTTGAAAAATGATATAAAGGAATTCCTGAAAGATTTTTTTAGGGGAAGAACGTTTAAAGAATATTAACATTCATCATCTAATTATTATTAATAATCATTATTATTTAATGTCAAATAAAATTTTACATTAAGTTCTTTGAATTGGATAGCAAGACGAACAGCAAAAAAAAATCAAAGCTTAAATAGCATGAATATATGAAAATCATGACCAAAAACTACTGTTTTTTTACCAGGTCATCTAGGGTTGAAGACTGCTTTCTCCCTTTTGGATCAAATTCTTTCTCTCGAAGGGTAGTGCTAACATAGTCTCCCCTTCAAAAAAAGCAAAGAACATTAATATTTCATATACACTAAAACACTGCAGTAAGATAGAGTATAGCTCGACTTATACTTAAATAAGCTGTAAAAGTAGACAAATAAAGAATAGATATGTACTACACCCTGTCACTACGTTACCAATTATTTGTTTCAGTGGTCCATTATTATTCCTAGGAGTCTGCTAGCAAAGGCTGCACAAAGGATGTGTAGAGTCTATATAAAATTTTATTTTACTGCATAACCACTTAAAAGGCTGAAAATAACTCAGATTAAACAAGTGTTTCTAGCCACAAAGGAAAACACAATGACATGGAACATGTTGAGCCCAAAGGCTGTTTTTGTGATGGATCTCTCTGTTGATTGTTATATTTGTGAGTTATCTTCTCCCATATGATCCCTTGGTGCTGTAGTAAGTGATTGCAGTCGAGAGCACCCTTCCCTCCATCCTATTGTAATTGTAACACCCATGCCAGTGTCTCCCTCTGTCCACTGTAAGTGGCTTAGAACGTTTTTAATTTCTGACTTTGTTTTTGCTTGACATTTCATAGTGTGAACTGTGGTTTATGTTGCTGGCTGTGTTTTGACTGCACAGAGTTCTTCTCCAGTCATCTACAGTGTCTTATGCAGTTGAATCTATCTATATGTATTCTGCTCACATCTAGTTGAGTGATGTTTATGTGTTCCACTAGCTTTTGGAATTTGGCTTTTGTGCTATTTACCAGTATTTTTGGTTTTCCAATCTTGGCTTAAGTATTCTGACTATCCCTTTGAATTCTGATTTTGTGCCATATTTGATATCTATACTTTTGTCAGAAACTCTGATCCTGCTTTTGTGTTATTTGTTTGTAAGTCTTTCTTTGTGTCCTTTGGCAAAGCAAGGGAACGTCAACCAATTACTGGCCCCTGTTTAGGGAGGACCTAGTAAGCAGGTAGGTGACAGTTTGGGGACAAAGTTCACTTCCTTGTTTGTCCTTTTAGTCTTATCCCCTTTAATATAACATCGGGATTGTGATTCTAAGTGACACAAAATCAGTGACATCCACTGTTAAAGGGGTTTTCCCACGTGGTGTGTGATGGCACAACGTGAGGCTTTCATCAGTGCCGCGCCTCCCGCCCCCTCCTGTCTCTCACCTCCCGGCATGTAACTTTCGCGGCGTCCTCCCCTGTGGTGTCCGTTCTCGGCTCCTTACCCCGGGCTCCTACCCCTTCCGCTTGGCATGGAGCGCTGACAGCTGAAGGTAACGTGGAACCGGGGATCAATCCTGTGGACTGAGGCTGCCTGCGCGAGAGAGGTCCGGCGGCTTCCTCGTTGCTGCAGCCATGTCCAACGCTTGGACTTCCTGGAGGTCTGTTTCGGGGCAACACAGTGTGAATATATGTGAATGGAGGGACGAGAGGCTAAGCTGTCGGCTGCGAGATGCACTGGTTGCAAGCACGTACACTCACCGGCCACTTTATTAAGTACACCAGTCGAACTGTTCGTTAACACTTAATTTTTAATCAGCCAATCACATGGCGGCAACTCAGTGCATTTAGGCATGTAGACATGGTCAAGACAATCTCCTGCAGTTCAAACCGAGCATCAGTATGGGGAAGAAAGGTGATTTGAGTGCCTTTGAACGTGGCATGGTTGTTGGTGCCAGAAGGGCTGGTCTGAGTATTTCAGAAACTGCTGATCTAGGGTTCTCTAGGGTTTACAGAGAATGGTCCGAAAATCCAGTGAGCGGCAGTTCTGTGGGCGGAAATGCCTTGTTGATGCCAGAGGTCAGAGGAGAATGGGCAGACTGGTTCGAGCTGATAGAAAGGCAACAGTGAATCAAATCGCCACCCGTTACAACCAAGGTAGGCAGAAGAGCATCTCTGAACGCACAGTACGTCGAACTTTGAGGCAGATGGGCTACAGCAGCAGAAGACCACACCGGGTGCCACTCCTTTCAGCTAAGCACAGGAAACTGAGGCTACAATTTGCACAAGCTCATAGAAATTGGACAGTAGAAGATTGGAAAAACGTTGATCTGGTCTGATGAGTCTCGATTTCTGCTGCGACATTCGGATGGTAGGGTCAGAATTTGGTGTCAACAACATGAAAGCATGGATCCATCCTGCCTTGTATCAACGGTTCAGGCTGGTGGTGGTGGTGTCATGGTGTGGGGAATATTTTCTTGGCACTCTTTGGGCCCCTTGGTACCAATTGAGCATCGTTGCAAGGCCACAGCCTACCTGAGTATTGTTGCTGACCGTGTCCCTCCCTTTATGACCACAATGTACCCAACATCTGATGGCTACTTTCAGCAGGATAATGCGCCATGTCATAAAGCTGGAATCATCTCAGACTGGTTTCTTGAACATGACAATGAGTTCACTGTACTCAAATGGCCTCCACAGTCACCAGATCTCAATCCAATAGAGCATCTTTGGGATGTGGTGGAACGGGAGATTCGCATCATGGATGTGCAGCCGACAAATCTGCGGCAACTGTGTGATTCCATCATGTCAATATGGACCAAAATCTCTGAGGAATGCTTCCAGCACCTTGTTGAATCTATGCCATGAAGAATTGAGGCAGTTCTGAAGGCAAAAGGGGGTGCAACCCGTTACTAGCATGGTGTACCTAATAAAGTGGCTGGTGAGTGCCACCAGGAGTTCGGTGGAGGATTTCTCAGTGGCGGACATGTTCTCGGCACCTGAAAAGGACAGCACCACAGATCCGACGAGAAAAGTGCTTGGTGAGATCTCCTCTGACTTCCTTTTTTTCCTTCCTTCCTTCCTTCATTTTTTTTTTTTTGTCTGCCATGCACGGTTCTGCTTAATTGTTTTTTCTACGGCAATAACGTGTATGTGCTATTTTCTGGATACGGCTGGCAGCCCGACGGCTAACGACTAGCAGATAACTAACAGATTACTATCTAATATTGCTTACTAGCACTGCACTGACTCAGTTGAAACATATGCACGCTAGCTGGTGGCTGCTTTAACGGACTAACATTGGATTAATACATACCTTCCGGAGCTGCCCTTTGTTCGGATGTTCGATACTTGGTTTAAAAAGGAAAGTTAAGGAATAAGGAAATGTTATGACTGACTAACACGTGTGCTTGTTGCCAATCTCTATTAAGGGCGCTTGAGATGGTGGTGGACTAACGTATAACCTCAAAGCTGTCGCCTGAGTGACATGAAATCGAAGGGTGTCGATTATGACTGTCGACTAACATTTAATTCTTGAGTCACCTCGCTACAGAGCCTGATCATATTGTGTTAACCACTATCAATTAGTATCAGGACTGCTTAACTGTGATGATAGACACTGGTTGGTACAGTTTATTAGATTAACTATTAATTTGCCAAGGTATCCTGAACCATTACATTGGAAAGAAAAAGTGTTTGTTATAACGGTGTTCCAATATGCACTACTAATATCATATTTAGGGATTGTGGATATATAGACCTGTTGGGACTGCTGGCCAATATTATTGGTTTTTTTTTTTTTCGTGGGGTTCTTGCGAATCTACACTGCTGATGTGATTTTTCAGCTTGACCTGCAGGCTTGTATCTCTTTTTTTTACTATAAGTCTTTAGGTAGCAGGGGCCAGTTTTAGAGGAGGGAAATGCCCCCTAAAAATGTGAGAAAATCTGGTGGGGGTCTGGAGAAAATATGGAAAACCCCTCCTCCGAAAACCAAAATGAGTGCTAAAGAGACCGTAAAAGATCAAAGGGGGGAGGGGAGTCTTAGACTTGAGACACTGCATAGGGAAGATCTCCCCCAAGAACTGAACCTGCTCCTTACTGAAATATTGACAGCTGTTAAAGAGACTAAAAGTTCGGCTGAGGAATCTAAGGTGGCAATTGATAACATAAATGAACAGATCAGTAGTTTGAACTCAGACATCAAACTTATTAGGGAGGAAATGAACAAAATAAGGGATAAGAATAATGAAATGTCAAAAAGTTGTAAGAAACTAGAGTCACAAGTGCAGGATCTTAGGACAGATATTGCAAAGATCAAAGAAGAGAATGTAGGGCTACAATTAAAAATTACGGATATGAGGGATAGATCAAGGAGAGCCAATGTTAGAATTGTAGGCTTTCCGGAGGGAGATGAACCCAGAAGAAGAAGATGGAAAAATGGTTAATAGACACTTTTGGGGTGGAGGATTTCTCCGCAGTGTTTGGGGTAGAGAGAGCACATCGGGTTCCATCAAAAAAACCTGTACCAGGGAGTCTCCCGAGAGCGATTTTGGTCAAACTTCAAATCTTGAGGAAATGTAGTGAAAAGGCGGGAATAACTAATAACGGCGAGAAATGTTCAATATACCCTGACTTCTCTAGGGACACGCAAAGAGCCAGGGTTAGCTTTAAGGAGTAAAGAAAAGAATGGTAGAAGCTGGGATTCAATATTCGTTGTTATTTCCATCTAAATTGCGGGTTGTATTTAAGGAACGAACATGGTTCGCAATATGAATGCCCCATACTGTCGCTCTTAATCATGGAAGTCGTCTCCATGGCTGCCTCCACATGTCGTCCCCTTATGAAAAGAGCTGTGTCAGGCTCATTTTTCGGGTGTTTCACCAGATACGTTATGGAACTTGGTCACTATGTCGCCACCATGCTGTGTTATCGACTAAATATACCGTCAACCTTTTGTTCACATAGGAAATCATTTCAGCGCTTCTTGCTCACCTCCTTTGGTGAAACCTGAGTCCATTTAGGGTATGTCGCCATGACACTCTCTAGCCTGCCGCTGCTGCCGCTGCCTCTGAATGCCATCCCCTATAGTGTCAGGGCAATTATTGCATGTTTTAGATGCTATCTAGCCTCATTCGGTCACTCTGTCATGGCCATGCTGTTGCCCATAATTTTGGCATAATGGTACGATTAAGCAGCCTCAGAGGCATCCATGCATGCTGCCCCTGTTGTTTCCGGTCCATTTCCGTGGTGTTTCCATCCTTTTCTGAGGTTCCCAGGTGTTTGGCCAAGCTTAAGGAAATAAAGTCTTTCTTTCAGCTCACCGACATGTAGGAGGCCATATGAGGATCAGGCGCACGGAGCAAAGAAGTCGGGCCGCTCCGAGACAATATGGAAGAACAAACGAAGGTAAGCTCCAGCGAGGATCCAAAAATGTGGGAAGTCAAGAAAAAATATATGAAAAAATCAAAAAAATGGAAGCATAAAAACTAACTTTTAATTCATAAGGTTAAAAAACCATGTGCACATGGGAAAGAAAAAAGCCATGACGCGTTTCGGAAGTCAATCCTTAGTCATACTGGCGTGTGTGCATGTGGGAACTTGGGGCATTTAAAGTGTAAATGGAAACACCCGGTATGCATGAGAAGAAGTAAGTGACGTAATGAAGACACAGTATAAGGGAAAGAGGGAAAACCCGATGTGGACAGAAAATGTTTACATATGTAAACAAATTGTAAACAATGAAAAGATCTAAAAAGATCAGGCAAATCTTGAAAATGCGGTAGGTATGAACTTAATAGAAATGACATAATAGAGACACAGTATAAGGGAAAGAAGGGAAAACCCGATATGGAAAGAAAAATGTTTACACGTGTAAACAAATTGTAAACAATGAAAAAATCTAAAAATATCAGGCAAATCTTGGAAATGCGGTAGGTATAGACTTAATAGAAATACATGAGGTCGGATCGCAAGTTTAAACCATGTTGATGGCTAGTATTTAAAGTAAGTATCCAAAGAGCCTCTCTAGTAAGTAGGATTTTGCGCCAATCGCCTCCTCTTTTAGGTGGGGGAACTTTTTCGATAACCAATGCCGACATATGTGTAAAAGAGCCAGAATGAACAGTTTTGAAATGTTTTGCTACATTGGACATGTTTCGTGAGCACATTTTGTGTGCATCATTTACATGTTCTTGTAGACGAATTTTGAATTTTCTCACTGTGCATCCGACATATTGCAGATGACACGATGTGCAACTGATAAGGTATACCACATGGTGGCTTTCACAGTTTACATATTTATTAATATTGTACAATGTCTGGTGAGAGGTGGTATAGCTTTGAAAGGTGGCAGACTTTTTCATGAATTTGCATACCGTGCATCTATTCTGACCGCACTTCAAATTGCCTTTAAGGTGTAACCAGGTATTAGTATGTGTGCTGGAACTATCAGCACTAGAGAACATATTAGGTGAAACAATGTTGCCTATGGTGGAAGCACGTTTGGCAACATATTGTACACCATTAGACAGAATTTGTTTTACTATAGGATCCTGGTATAAAATAGGTAAGTTGTTTTGTATGATAGTTTTAACCATGGAAAATTCTTCACTGTAAGTTGTGCTGAAAGTTACACTATTAGCATGCTGTTGTTTTTTACGGTTTTGCTGTGAAAATAAATATTCCAAGCGGGGTTTAGTGTCTACTATTCTTTTAGCTCGTTCGAGGGTATGTGTGTTGTAACCCCTATGTTTGAAACGGTTGTCCATGGTATGGGTTTCAGAGACAAATGTATCAGAGTCGGAGCAAGAGCATCGTGCTCTGATGTACTCTCCGACTGGTAGGTTCCTGATAGTGTGCTTGGGATGACAGGATTTGGCATGAAGAGTGGTATTGCCTGATGTAGGCTTTCTACAGACACGTGGACACAGAGTGGGAAGAGCTGTGTCCTGTTAAAGTGATATCCAAGAAATGTATGCAGGTAGTATTGAAATGATGAGTAAATGTCAAATTAAGAGTATTGTTGTTAATGTAACTGATGAAATTGGGAATGTTACATATGTCATCCGACCAAACTAAGATGCAATCATCTATATATCTACCATACCATTTTATGGATTTAACAAAAGGGTTAGTGTCCGTAAATATATAATGTTCCTCCCACCATGCCATATATAGATTAGCTAAAGAGGGCGAGAACTTGGCCCCCATAGGGCAGCCTTGTACCTGCAAATAAAATTCTTTGTCAAAAGCAAAAAAATTGTGGGTTAGCAGAAATCTTAAGACATCTAAAATAAATTCTTGTAATATCTTAGAGTAATTACTGTACTTGCTTAGGTGGTGGGCTATTGCTAAGATAGCTAAATTGTGTGGTATCATGGTATACAAAGATGATACATCACAAGTAACCCAACATAAATTGCTATCCCAGAAAAAATTTGACATGCTTTTTAACACCTCACGGCTATCTTTGATATATCCAGGGATGCGTAGTACAAGGGGCTGTAGCATATTGTCCAACCATTTCCCAAGTTGCTCTGTCAAAGAGCCTACCCCAGATATTATCGGGCGCATAGGAGGGGGAAAAAGTTCCTTATGTGTCTTGGGTAGGGCTTACAGGATAGGGGTTAGTGGATGAGTTGGCAAAAGAAATGATGTAGTTTTGTCGTCAAAGATGTTTAGGCATTTGCCCTCTTGTAAGAGTGAAGATAATTTTTTGCGGACCCAAGTAGTGGGGTTGTCAGCTAATTTTCTGTAAGTAGAAACATCTTGTAACATGATTTTTATTTCCCGTGCATAGAGATCCGAATCAAGTACTACAACTGAGCCACCTTTGTCGGCATTTCTCACAGTAATATACTTGTTATTTTTGAGATCCTGTAAAGCTTGACGTTCGCCCAAACTTAAATTATTGTTGTTAGAAACGGATGACTCAGATAAATCCTTTAAGTCCTTCACAACTGACAGTTGGAAAGTGTCCATAGCTGGTGTTCTTGTTTGGATAGGATAGAAATGTGGATTGGAGGGGCGTGGTCTGACTTCCGGAATGAGCGGACGCATCTGAGAAGAGCTCCGCTACCGAGAGAGCTTTATCTATATAATCCTGCTGTAATATAGACCGCAAACATACCTTACTCTCGGGTCAGACGCTCCTCCGGTCGCGGGTCGAGAGTCATGAGCAAAGCCCGAAACTCCGCCGCTGCTGAGAGGCTCAAGGGGTTTGCAAGACCAGGGCCCCATAATGGCGCCGCGGCACCACCATGTGCGCAGCTAGATCAAACAACTTCAGAGTCTGATGAGGCAGCCGTTCAGGATGACGTGCCAGAACCTACACTTAAAGAAGTTTCTGCTCAACTTCTAGCTGCAATACAACACTCCACGGTATCGTTGACTACCAAAATTGAAGAGATACGAGTGGATGTTGGTCTCCTCAGACAAGACATGCAAAAGCTAAGAGACCGGGTTAAAGACACGGAAGAGCGCATATCACAAATAGAGGACGACAACGTTCCAGTGCAAGCCCAGCTTGTATCGCTAGAGAAAGCGGCTGAAATGTGGGCCCAGAAGTCGGACGACCTGGAAAATCGCCTGCGGCGAAATAACATCAGAATACTGGGCTTACCAGAGAGATCGGAAGGAGCAGATCCCATCACTTTTATGGAGAAATGGATTAAAGAGGTACTGCCGCAGTTATCTGTCTCATCGCTATACGCTGTAGAACGGGCGCACCGAGTCCCCGCCAGGCCTCCCCCACCTGGAGCTCCTCCACGCCCTATGCTGGTCCGCATACTGTGCAGTAAGGACAGAGACGCCATCTTGGGTGCTGCCAGGCGTGCAGGTACCATTTCATATCAGTGCAGCAATGTGGCTATGTACCCTGACTTTTCTGCAGCCCTTCAAAAGTCGCGAGCCACGTTTCTGGGAGTGAAGAAAAGGCTCCGTGAGTTACAAATCCCTTATTCTATGGCTTTCCCAGCACGCCTACGTGTAGTGCATGAAGACCGTGTCATGTTTTTCAACTCGCCTAATGAGGCAGACGACTGGCTGAACACCAGGAGACGTCCCCCAAGACCCTGAGACCGTCATTCTCTCTTACCTGCCGCAAGCTTGTATGAAGCTACAAAGCATACTAGAGACCCTACTTGCTAAGTATACTCCTTGTTTGTCCGTTATGTTATGTTTCTTTTCCCACCAAAATGGCGTGGTTTGATCCTAGGTGGACAGTATGATGCGACCAAAAGGTCCACACTTGAATCTAAAGTGATATATTTATGTCTATGCTTCGCTTATATAAGTGTCGCCCACACAAGAGTGAAATGTGTATTATCGATACCCATGTTTGGTGCCCTCCGACCCCGGAGAGAAATTTATATTTCTGTATTTAAATTTTCTATGGTCTATGCTATATAACTATTACAAGATGAAGCTCTGCTCGGAAGTGTTAGCTTACGCTATTGGATTCCATCTTAAGCGTAGGCTACCCCGTACTACTTCTGAGTAGTTGATCTGTGGTTTGGATCAACTGCTTCTGGTTGCTCTGATAGAGCGTTACAGCGTTGCTCCTGTTGAGCAAGTTATAAGTAAGAGTATTAGATTGGGATTTCAGCTATTGTATAAACGGTTAACATAAGGTCTTGGTAATATGACTCTTAAATTAATGTCGTGGAATGTGAGAGGACTAGGAGACAATCGCAAGCGGAACATTGTGATGTCATATATTCAGAACCACTTACCTTCCATCATATGTCTCCAAGAGACCCATCTAACCCAGGATAATGTTAGATTGCTCCAGAAACCCTGGGTTCAATGGGCTCAACATTCAACACATACATCCCATTCTAGAGGAGTCTCGATTTTAGTTCACCGATCAGTCAGATGGGAACCAGGTCTAGTGAAAAGAGACCCCGAAGGCAGATATTTATTTCTTCAAGCTTGGGTAAACTGCCGTCAATTTGTCATCCTTGGTATATACAATCCTCCTTCCTCCCCTCTAACGGTGCTGCATGAAGCAGCCTGCTTTGCATCTCAGTTCCCACACGCTACTTTGATTTGCATGGGCGATTTCAACGCTATGCTTGATGTCTCCCTAGACAAGCATAGGAATGACCCCATACAGGAGCCTTTGGACTCTCAGACCCCCCTGGCTCGATTGCTAATGGAGCTTGGGTGGACTGACCTTTGGAGGTTACAACACCCACAGATTAGAGAATTTACGTGTCATACCCCTGGTAGAAATACTCTTTCAAGAATTGACTATGTATGCGGGAATGGTAATGTGGTAGCACTGCTACATAAAATCATCCACCTGCCGAGAGGAGTCTCTGACCATACCCCTATTCTGACAGTCCTTAAATTCCCGACTACACATACATATACCAATCCACGCAAAATCCATCCATTCTGGTTTTCTCTTCTGCCTGCCACTGATAGAACCCCTGCACTAATTGAGGAATACCTGGCTAGTAATGTAGATTCAAATTCACACTCTGCATATTGGGATGCGCTGAAAATATATATAAGAGGTTGTTTGCAATCCGCCATTACTTATATAAAGAGGGATGCGCTTAGAGAGGAGGAAGAATTAGGTGCCCTTTGCTCTCGCTTAGAGCACATATACACTGGAAATCCCACTGACTCTAACAAAGAAAGATGGCTCAACACTGGCAGACAATACCTACAATGCCTATATGAAAAGGATAAAAGGAGAACTTTTTTCGCACACCAGAAATATTTTGAATTAGGAAATCAGTCTAGTAGTCTGCTAGCTCAACTAATACACCAGAACACAGCTTCTCCCACGGTCCTACAACTGGCTTCTCCTTCTGGAGATGCTATTACCTCTAATGATGAGATTCTAGCGGCTTTCGCAGAATTCTATAGCACATTATACTCCAAACAGACGAACTCCTCTCTGTCTGAGATTGACGCATACCTAGACAATATTGACTGTCCGAGTCTCAGCCAGGAGCAAAGAGACTTGCTTGACGCCCCTTTCACAATTGAAGAACTACAAGAAGCCTTAAAATTAATGGCTAGAGGTAAGGCTTCAGGACCTGACGGTCTCCCGTTAGAGATGTGGACCCAATACCAAGAGTTACTGCTACCCCCCATGCTACAAATGCTCCAATCCTCATTTGAGAACGAAACCCTTCCCGAGTCTTTCTACAAGGCTAACATAGTAGTTATTCTTAAGCCGGATAAGAATCCGAAGGAATGTGGCTCTTACAGGCCCATTTCTTTGCTGAATAATGACTATAAAATCCTAACTAAGATAATGGCCTGTAGATTAAACAAAGTCATTACTGACCTAATACATACGGACCAGGCAGGTTTTATGCCGGGCAGGTCAACATCAGACAATCTACGTAGGTCACAGATAATTCTTCAAGTAGGCGCAGAACAGAAAGGAGACTGGGCCCTGGCCTCACTAGATGCGGCCAAGGCCTTCGACTCGGTCGAATGGAATTATCTGCAGGCAGTACTTCAGAAATTCAAGTTTGGCCCAGTGTTTAGGAAATGGGTTTCCATTCTCTATCGGAAACCGCAAGCCTCAGTCTCCGTAAATGGTCTGTTATCTACACCATTTTCCCTTGAACGAGGAACTAGGCAGGGGTGCCCCCTTTCCCCGCTCCTTTTTGCTCTAGCTATGGAGCCGCTAGCCAATAAAATCCGTCTAGATACAATATACACTGGGATACCGCATGGGGAGGGTCAGGATCGTCTTGCACTATATGCCGACGATCTTCTCCTCTTCATGACACAGCCTGACAGTTCCCTCCCCAGAGCCATAGACCTCATAAATGAATTTGGGACCTTCTCCGGCCTCCAGATCAACTGGAGCAAATCGTGCTTAATGTACCTATCCCCAGACAGGAATAATGACTCCTCGGGAATGGTGTCAGACCTCATAGTCGTGGACAAATTTAAATATCTCGGCATCACACTGCCCAAGCATCCAAAGACATCCCTAGATGCCAACGTTTTTCCTCTACTGGGCTATTTTAGAGATAAATTTAAAACCTGGGCATCCCTCCCTTTGTCAGTGGCAGGCAGAATAAATCTCGTCAAAATGGTTGTGCTACCAAAGTGTCTTTATGTACTTGAACACATTTTCTACCCTATACCTAAACACTTTTTTAAAACTTTAGATTCTATGATAATTACCTTTATCTGGGGCTCCTCTAGATCAAAGCTGCAGCTAGCGAAACTACAAAGACCCAAGGATCAAGCAGGGATGGCTCTCCCCAATATCTTTTTATACTATCTTGCAGGTCAACTTAGATTTTTGGGACCATGGCTATCTCATACTCCGCTTTCATACCCAGAGAAAAAGCTGGCAGATTGTTTAAACCTACTAAGCCTGTGGGCACTTCTAACAGAGGGAAATTTTGGTAAGAAACTCTTACCTATACACAAAGTGGCCAGAACGGTGTGGAAGGAAGCCACCCTGATTTGCCCCTGTACTAATACCCCATCGGAAACTCCTCTCTGGCATAATGATGGCTTGCCGCAGTTACAACAACTCCCTGACAAAGACTGGTGGAACTCCATGGGAGTCTCTACTTTAGGTACACTCTATGAGAATAATGTTTTCATTTCTTTTGACCAACTAAGAGATAAATTTCAGCTACAGAGAACACATTTCTATAAATATCTGCAGCTGAGACACGCAGTACAGACACAATTCCCTAGCCCCCTAGTTACTATTTCCTCATATCCACTTATTGGAATTGGAAGATCTCAAGGCCCAGGAGGCATAATCTCTACCATATATTCACACCTTATTGATAGCAAAGCCACTAAGATGCAACTTCCAGTGATCCAGAAATGGAAGGGTCTCATCCCAGAATTAAATGACGAGTTACTTAAAGAGGTTTTGGAATCCCATCTATATGTTTCTCCAGCTGTTAATAATAAACTTACCCAATTGTACATAATACACCAGAGCTATCTAACTCCCCTAAGATTGTTTAAAATGGGGAGACTTGCATCTCCTCAATGCTTGAGATGCTCGCACACCCCTGCTGATTTTTGGCATATGTATTGGGCTTGCCCATGTATAGAAACTTTTTGGACCTCGGTGATGAGTGTAGTATCCCAAGTTGCGAATAAACCCATTTCAAAAACCCCACTGATATGTCTTTTTGGTGTATTAGACGATGAACTCTGGACACATCATGAGAAAGTCTTTTTACGAGAATCACTATTCTTAGCTAGGAAAGCTATTGCCCTAAGATGGATGGGTGACTCTAATCCCTCTCTCACACAATGGCTACAGCTAGTAAACCAGACAGTCCCATATGCGAAGGTGATATATAAAAAGAGAGGCTGCATAGCGAAATTTGATAAGGTGTGGCGGAATTGGTGTGACTCCCCACTCACATCACTTAATCCTGAAGATATTTTGTCTAGGGGGAATAGAACCTGAACCACAATACCAAACCTGTTTGATAAAACCTTAGTCATGATAATCCCAACTAATAGCACGTTACAATCCAAGCGGGTAAATACCCACCTGGTAAAGTTAAAATAATTATAGCGTTATAAGAATTGTATGATCTTTTATTATCATATAGACTTGATCTATGTACAGGATGCTTATTTTATTTTATATAATGTGTAATATCCTCTCTCGCTTGCACGCGAGATCAGTGAATTTTATTTTGTTTTATGTATATTTTTCAATAAAACAGTTTAAAAAAAAAAAAGAAATGTGGATTGGATTTGGTAACTTTATGAAAAGTATCGTGCAGCTGAGTTGTGGAAACGCCATCTTCAGTCATAAGAGTGTTGAGATTAGATACTAAAATTTGATCCGCAAGAGAAAAGTCCAGAGGAAACACGGTAGTTCCACATTCATTGAGTTCAGAGATGATACAATCAGTAGGAGTGGAAGATGTTTCCAAATCAAAAAAATGCGTTTCACCATAATAGATCTTACGAACTTATTTACATCCTGTATGGTGTTGTATAGGTTAAAATGACTAGTGGGGGCAAAATTAAGTCCTTTAGCAAGTACTTGTATTTGTGGAGAAGACAAAGTGCATGCAGACATATTCAATACGCTGTTGGAGGAACATGAGGCTACTTGTTGTTGCGAGTTTTTTGATGTTGAGATCTGGTTTTTATGCTTGCGACCGGCTCTCCTCCTGTATCTTTTGTTTTGTGCCGGGTTGCATCGTTTTTTGATTGTTGTTTGTAAGGTTTGGTATGAGAGGAAGAGGATGTATCATTGCGCTCTATATCTGACATGTCCGTTGCTGCATCCGAATCCCACTCTGAGGAAGAAAAATTGACATGTGTTTGGTTTTTGTTTTTTAACATAGATTTGCGGTAGTACCTGCGTTTTTGTCTCCAAGTGTACACAGTGCATCCGAATCCCACTCTGAGGAAGAAAAATTGACATGTGTTTGGTTTTTGTTTTTTAATATAGATTTGCGGTAGTACCTGCGTTTTTGTCTCCAAGTGTACACAGTGTCAGAGTCCTGTGTGTCCCTATTAAATTTGCTTTTTTTAGTGTCCATAATCTGGTTTTCCAAAGCTGTGATTTTTTCTTTCATTTTTTTGTCTAAAGTTCTGTAATCTTCCAGAGATGAATCCGAGTGAATAGAAGAATATAGTTCTTGTAAAGATATTTGAGTGGAAGAAATTTTAGCTTCTTCTTTTTTAATTATTAATTCCATAAGTTTGATAGAACAGTCCGTGAGAATAGAATACCATTCTTGTTTAAAGTCATCATCGTATACGGTGGTAGGTAGTTTATAGAGCCGAAGGCCTCTTGGTATCATTTGTTTAGAAACATAATTTTTGAGGGTGGTTGCATCCCACCATGTGCGCAATAGAGAAACTTCCAATTTTTCAATGTCACTGAACATGTTTTGGAGAGTTTTGTTGGTTGGGTTGTTTCCTGGATTAGAAAAGAGCTCTTTTGCTTTATGAATACGGTCAGACATCGCAAAAGATGAGATTTGAGAGCATACAGTGTGTTCCACATTTATGTTATCCATATTGCACTAAAAATATAAAGTTCTCTATGTAAGTTGCGTTTTATGGAATATAACAATATTGATGCAAAAATGTATTAGAAAAATCTTGACTATCATGAAAGGGTTAAAGTGAACAGATGGCTGGGCTGTTCACAAGAAAAAAGAAAAACTAAGTCAGTGGAGCACGAAACAAATGGTGTAAACGGCAATGTGAAAAACAAAAGGAAATAAAGTCTTTCTTGCAGCTCACCGACATTCTATTAAGTCTATACCTACCGCATTTCCAAGATTTGCCTGATATTTTTAGATTTTTCCATTGTTTACAATTTGTTTACACGTGTAAACATTTTTCTTTCCATATTGGGTTTTCCCTTCTTTCCCTTATACTGTGTCTCTATTATGTCATTTCTATTAAGTTCATACCTACCGCATTTTCAAGATTTGCCTGATCTTTTTAGATCTTTTCATTGTTTACAATTTGTTTACATCTGTAAACATTTTCTGTCCACATCGGGTTTTCCCTCTTTCCCTTATACTGTGTCTTCATTACGTCACTTCCTTCTTCTCATGCATACCGGGTGTTTCCATTTAGACTTTAAATGCCCCACGTTCCCACATGCACACAAGCCAGTATGACTAAGGATTGACTTCCGAAATGCGTCATGGCTTTTTTCTTTCCCATGTGCACATGGTTTTTTAACCTTATGAATTAAAAGTTAGTTTTTATGCTTCCATTTTTTTGATTTTTTCATATATTTTTTCTTGACTTCCCACATTTTTGGATCCTCGCTGGAGCTTACCTTCGTTTGTTTGGCAAGCTTCCCTGTGCAGAGCCTTGGTCCCCTTGAAAAATGCTCGAGTCTCCCATTGACTTCAATGGGGCTCGTTATTCGAGACGAGCACTCGAGCATCGGGAAAAGTTTGTCTCGAATAACGAGTCCCCGAGCATTTTAGTGCTCGCTCATCTCTAGTAACTATGTCCCATTTGGTTCAGCTAGCGAAAGGTAAAGTTAAGAACTAGAGATGAGCGAACATACTCGTCCAAGCTTGATGCTCGTTCGAGCATTAGCGTACTCGAAACTGCTCGTTGCTCGGACGAATACTTCGCCTGCTCGAGAAAATGGCAGCTCCCGCCGTTTTGCTTTTTGGCGGCCAGAAACAGAGCCAATCACAAGCCAGGAGACTCTGCACTCCACCCAGCATGACGTGGTACCCTTACACGTCGATAGCAGTGGTTGGCTGGCCAGATCAGGTGACCCTGGGATAGACTAGCCGCTGCCCGCGCTGCTCGGATCATTCTGTGTCTGGATGCCGCTAGGGAGAGAGCTGCTGCTGGTCAGGGAAAGCGTTAGGGTGTTCTATTAGAATAGTGTTAGGCAGGAGTGATTCTACAAGAACCCAACAGCCCTTCTTAGGGCTACAATAACGTTATACTTTTTTTTTTTTGTTTGCTTGTGGCTGGGCTTCCTGGCACTAGTAGTGCAGCTAGTACCATATTGTGAGGAATTTGCAGGGGGACTTGCTACCGTTGTGTTTAGCTCTTAGTGACACACATATCCACCTCAAACACCAAAGTGGGAAAATTTATTAGGGGTTTGATTTCAATTAGGCACAGTCTGCCATTTACTTTTTATTTTACGTTTATTTTTTCATAACTCAGCGTCATCTCATCTGGCATAGCAGTGTGCTTTCAAACTTGGCTAGAAAATAGCCAAAGGAGAATCCAAACGGCTTACTTACGCCTAAAATAGCGCTATATATATTTTATTTCTGGTTGATCTGCTGGTGGCTGTCCTTGCTGCAGTGCATATACTAGCCAATTGTGAGGAATTTGGAGTGAGACTTGCGACCGCTGTGTTTAGCGCTTAGTGACGCACATATCCATCGCAAATACCGAAGTGGGAAAATTTATTAGGGGTTGGATTTCAATTAGGCACAGTCTGGCAGTTTCTTTTTATTTTACGTTTATTTTTTCATAACTCAGTGTCATCTCATCAGTGTGCTTTCATACTTGGCTAGAAAATAGCCAAAGGAGAATCCAAATGGCTTACTTACGCCTACAATAGCGTTATATATATTTTATTTCTGGTTGATCTGCTGGTGGCTGTCCTTGCTGCAGTGCATATACTAGCCAATTGTGAGGAATTTGGAGTGAGACTTGCGACCGCTGTGTTTAGCGCTTAGTGACGCACATATCCATCGCAAAGACCGAAGTGGGAAAATTTATTAGGGGTTGGATTTCAATTAGGCACAGTCTGGCAGTTTCTTTTTATTTTACGTTTATTTTTTCATAACTCAGCGTCATCTCATCAGTGTGCTTTCATACTTGGCTAGAAAATAGCCAAAGGAGAATCCAAACGGCTTACTTACGCCTACAATAGCGTTATATATATTTTATTTCTGGTTGATCTGCTGGTGGCTGTCCTTGCTGCAGTGCATATACTAGCCAATTGTGAGGAATTTGGAGTGAGACTTGCGACCGCTGTGTTTAGCGCTTAGTGACGCACATATCCATCGCAAATACCGAAGTGGGAAAATTTATTAGGGGTTGGATTTCAATTAGGCACAGTCTGGCAGTTTCTTTTTATTTTACGTTTATTTTTTCATAACTCAGCGTCATCTCATCAGTGTGCTTTCATACTTGGCTAGAAAATAGCCAAAGGAGGATCCAAACGGCTTACTTACGCCTACAATAGCGTTATATATATTTTATTTCTGGTTGATCTGCTGGTGGCTGTCCTTGCTGCAGTGCATCTACTAGCCAATTGTGAGGAATTTGGAGTGAGACTTGCGACCGCTGTGTTTAGCGCTTAGTGACGCACATATCCATCGCAAAGACCGAAGTGGGAAAATTTATTAGGGGTTGGATTTCAATTAGGCACAGTCTGGCAGTTTCTTTTTATTTTACATTTATTTTTTCATAACTCAGCGTCATCTCATCTGGCATAGTAGTGTGCTTTCATACTTGGCTAGAAAATAGCCAAAGGAGAATCCAAACGGCTTACTTTCGCCTACAATAGCGTTATATATATTTTATTTCTGGTTGATCTGCTGGTGGCTGTCCTTGCTGCAGTGCATATACTAACCAATTGTGAGGAATTTGGAGTGAGACTTGCGACCGCTGTGTTTAGCGCTTAGTGACGCACATATCCATCGCAAAGACCGAAGTGGGAAAATTTATTAGGGGTTGGATTTCAATTAGGCACAGTCTGGCAGTTTCTTTTTATTTTACGTTTATTTTTTCATAACTCAGCGTCATCTCATCAGTGTGCTTTCATACTTGGCTAGAAAATAGCCAAAGGAGAATCCAAACGGCTTACTTACGCCTACAATAGCGTTATATATATTTTATTTCTGGTTGATCTGCTGGTGGCTTTCCTTGCTGCAGTGCATATACTAGCCAATTGTGAGGAATTTGGAGTGAGGCTTGCGACCGCTGTGTTTAGCGCTTAGTGACGCACATATCCATCGCAAAGACCGAAGTGGGAAAATTTATTAGGGGTTGGATTTCAATTAGGCACAGTCTGGCAGTTTCTTTTTATTTTACGTTTATTTTTTCATAACTCAGCGTCATCTCATCAGTGTGCTTTCATACTTGGCTAGAAAATAGCCAAAGGAGAATCCAAACGGCTTACTTACGCCTACAATAGCGTTATATATATTTTATTTCTGGTTGATCTGCTGGTGGCTGTCCTTGCTGCAGTGCATCTACTAGCAAATTGTGAAGAATTTGTAGTGAGACTTGCGACCGCTGTGTTTAGCGCTTAGTGACGCACATATCCATCGCAAAGACCGAAGTGGGAAAATTTATTAGGGGTTGGATTTCAATTAGGCACAGTCTGCCATTTCCTTTTTATTTTACGTTTATTTTTTCATAACTCAGCGTCATCTCATCTGGCATAGCAGTGTGCTTTCATACTTGGCTAGAAAATAGCCATAGCAATAGGATAGCATTGTTTGGTTTTAAAAACTAAAAACACAAAAAAAAACTAAAAAACACAAAAAAAATTAAAGTTATAACTTTCATTTTCAAAATGTTTAACCCGAGGGCTAGGGGTAGAGGACGAGGACGAGGGCGGGGACGTGGGCGTCCAACTACTGCAGGGGTCAGAGGCCGTGGTCCTGGGTGGGGTGAGACACCACCTGCTGATGAGGGAGCAGGGGAACGCCGCAGAGCTACACTCCCTAGGATCATGTCTGAAGTTACTGGGACTCGTGGTAGAGCACTGTTGAGGCCAGAACAGTGCGAACAGGTGATGTCGTGGATTGCCGACAATGCTTCGAGCAATTTGTCCACCAGTCAGTCTTCCACGCAGTCCACCCATGTCACCGAAATCGGCACTCCTCCAGCTCCTGCACCTCAGCCTCCTCCCCCCAAGTCTGCCCCCTCCCATGAAAATTTGGCATTTGAACCGGCATACTCTGAGGAACTTTTTTCTGGACCCTTCCCACAGTCACAAACCACTTGTCCGGTTGCTGCTGAGCAATTTTCCGATGCCCAGGTTTTCCACCAGTCGCAGTCTGTGGGTGATGATGACCTTCTTGACGTAGTGGAAGAAGTGTGTAAAGAGGTGTCCGACGATGAGGAGACACGGTTGTCACACAGTGGTGAAGTTGTTGTCAGGGCAGGAAGTCCGAGGGGGGAGCAGACTGAGGGATCGGAGGATGATGAGGTGACAGACCCAAGCTGGGTTGAGAGGCCGGGTGAACACAGTGCTTCTGAGACGGAGGAGAGTCCTCGACCAGAACAGGTTGGAAGAGGCAGTGGTGGGGCCAGACGGAGAGGCAGGGCCAGAGCAGGTGCATCAGCGCCAAATGTGTCACGTAGTGAAGCTCCCGGGGCGAGGGCTCCCGCGTCGAGGGCTAGATTTTCAGAAGTCTGGAGGTTCTTTAAGGAAACACCGGATGACCGACGGACTGTGGTGTGCAACCTTTGCCAAACCAGGATCAGCAGGGGTTCCACCACTACTAGCTTAACTACCACCAGTATGCGCAGGCATATGAATGCTAAACACCCCACTCAGTGGCACCAAGCCCGTTCACCTCCGGCCGTGCACACCACTGCTCCTTCCCCTGTGTCAGCTGATAGTCAGCCCCCTGCCCAGGACCCTGGCACAAAAACCCCATCGTCGCCTCCACGATCCTCCACAGCATCCACCAGCGTTCAGCTCTCCATACCCCAGACGCTGGAGCGGAAACGGAAATATAGTGCAACCCACCCGCACGCCCAAGCCCTTAATGTCCACATCTCCAGATTGCTTAGCCTGGAGATGCTGCCCTATAGGCTAGTAGAGACCGAGGCCTTTCGCAACCTCATGGCGGAGGCCGCCCCTCGGTATTCGGTCCCCAGCCGCCACTACTTTTCCCGATGTGCCGTCCCAGCCCTGCACCAGCACGTGTCAGACAACATCATCCGTGCCCTGACCAACGCCGTTTCTGACAAGGTCCACCTGACCACGGACACGTGGACGAGTGCTGCCGGGCAGGGCCACTATATATCGCTGACGGCACATTGGGTTAACTTGGTGGAGGCTGGGACCGAGTGTGACCCTGCGGCTGGTCATATACTGCCGACGCCGAGGATTGCGGGGCCTACCTCGGTCCAGGTCTTTCAGGCCTACTATGCCTCCTCCTCCTCCCACCCCTCCTCCACCTCCTCCTCCGAACTACCATCCGTGGGCATGGCGCCATCAGTCGCTAGCTCTAGGCACAGCAGCAGTGCCTTCGCTAAGCGACAGCAGGCGGTGCTCAAACTGCTGAGCCTAGGCGATAAAAGGCACACCGCCCAAGAGCTATTACAGGGCATCACGGCGCAGACTGATCTGTGGCTGGCACCGCTGAACCTGAAGCCAGGCATGGTTGTGTGTGACAACGGCCGTAACCTGGTGGCGGCTCTGCAACTCGGCAGACTGACACATGTGCCATGCCTGGCCCATGTGTTAAATCTGATAGTTCCCTCAAGACATACCCCAATCTGTCTGATTTGCTCACGAAGGTGCGCCGCATCTGTGCGCATTTCAGGAAGTCAGCACAGATGCTGCCACTCTCAGGGCAGCGCAGCGCCGCCTCCAACTGACCGCTCACCGACTGTTGTGCGACGTGCCCACGAGGTGGAATTCAACATTAACCATGTTATCCAGAGTTTACCAGCAGCGCAGAGCGATTGTAGACTGCCAGATGTCAACTTCCACCAGAACTGGTAGTCAGGTCAGTCAGCTTCCTCAAGTCTACAATGAGGAGTGGACGTGGATGTCTGATATCTGTCAGGTGCTGAGTAACATTGAGGAGTCAACACAGATGGTCAGTGGCGATACCGCCATCATCAGCCTCACCATCCCGCTGCTTGGCCTGTTGAAAAACTCTCTGATCAGCATGAAGTCGGAAGCTTTGCGCTTGTCACAAGAGACGGGGGAAGAAGATTCCCTTGTTGATAGCCAAAGCACCCTTAGGTCTGTTTCTCAGCGCATATCGGAGGAGTTGGAGGTGGAGGAGGATGAGGAGGAAGAAGAGGAGAATGTTGGCGAGACACAAGAGGGGACCATTGTTGAGTCCTTCACTGTTCAGCGTGTATGGGCAGAAGAAGAGGAGTTGGAGGAGTTGGAGGAGGAGGAAATGGACAGTCAGGCCAGTGAGGGGAGTGAATTCTTACGCGTTGGTACTCTGGCGCATATGGCAGATTTCTTGCTAGGCTGCCTATCCCGTGACCCTCGCGTTCAAAGAATTTATTCCAGCACCGATTACTGGGTATTCACTCTCCTGGACCCACGGTACAAGCAAAATCTTTCCACTCTCATCCCTGGAGAGGAAAGGAGTGTGAGAATGCATGAATACCAGCAGGCCCTGGTGCACAAGCTGAAACACTATTTCCCTTCTGACAGCGCTAGCGGCAGAGTGCGTAGTTCTGCGGGACAAGTAGCGAGGGAGAGTAGGCGAGCAGGCAGCTTGTCCAGCACTGGCAAGGGTACGCTTTACAAGGCTTTTGCCAGCTTTATGTCACCCCAGCAAGACACTGTCACCTGTCCCCAGTCTCGGCAGAGTAGGGCTGATCTTTACAGAAAGATGGTGAGGGAGTACGTAGCTGACCATACCATCGTCCTAAATGATCACACAGCTCCCTACAACTACTGGGTTTCAAAGCTGGACATGTGGCACGAACTGGCGCTGTACGCCTTGGAGGTTCTTGCCTGCCCTGCCGCTAGCGTGTTGTCCGAGCGGGTTTTCAGTGCAGCTGGTGGCATCATCACCGATAAGCGTACACGCCTGTCGACTGACAGCGCTGATAGGCTAACGCTTATTAAGATGAATAAAGCCTGGATTTCTCATAATTTCCAATCTCCACCAGGTGAAGGAAGCTCAACCTGAATAATTTATGCACTCCTCCTCCTCCTCATTTTCCTCCTTCTCCTCCTCTTTGTACACTAAAGCAGAGGAAACTGGCTATTTTTTGACAGGGCCCACTGGCTCTAGCTATAGTACTTTATGCATTTAATTTTTCTGGAGGGCCACCTACCCGGTCCTCTGGTTTGAAAACTTTTTTGGACTGCCACATACAGGCACTCAATCTATTCAATTTTTCTGGAGGGCCACCTACCTGCTCCTCTGGTTTGAAAACTTTTTTTGGCTGCCACATACAGGCACTCAATCTATTTCATTTTTCTGGAGGGCCACCTACCTGCTCCTCTGGTTTGAAAACTTTTTTGGAGCTCCTCTGGTTTGAAAACTTTTTTGGACTGCCACATACAGGCACTCAATCTATTTCATTTTTCTGGAGGGCCACCTACCTGCTCCTCTGGTTTGAAAACTTTTTTGGACTGCCACATACAGGCACTCAATCTATTTCATTTTTCTGGAGGGCCACCTACCTGCTCCTCTGGTTTGAAAACTTTTTTGGACTGCCACATACAGGCACTCAATCTATTAAATTTTTCTGGAGGGCCACCTACCTGCTCCTCTGGTTTGAAAACTTTTTTGGACTGCCACATACAGGCACTCAATCTATTTCATTTTTCTGGAGGGCCACCTACCTGCTCCTCTGGTTTGAAAACTTTTTTGGACTGCCACATACAGGCACTCAATCTATTTCATTTTTCTGGAGGGCCACCTACCTGCTCCTCTGGTTTGAAAACTTTTTTGGACTGCCACATACAGGCACTCAATCTATTTCATTTTTCTGGAGGGCCACCTACCTGCTCCTCTGGTTTGAAAACTTTTTTGGACTGCCACATACAGGCACTCAATCTATTCAATTTTTCTGGAGGGCCACCTACCTGCTCCTCTGGTTTGAAAACTTTTTTGGACTGCCACATACAGGCACTCAATCTATTTCATTTTTCTGGAGGGCCACCTACCTGCTCCTCTGGTTTGAAAACTTTTTTGGACTGCCACATACAGGCACTCAATCTATTTCATTTTTCTGGAGGGCCACCTACCTGCTCCTCTGGTTTGAAAACTTTTTTGGACTGCCACATACAGGCACTATCCAAATTAAATTGTCTCCATAGCAGCCTCCACACGTTGCCTCCATTGCTACCTCCAAAAGTCGTCCATATAGCTGCCTCCATACATCGTCCCCTTATCAAACGAGGTGTGTCAGGCAGAAATTTGGGTTGTTTTCATGGATTCCACATCAAAGTTGTTAACTTTGTCGCCACCCTGCTGTGTTATCCACAAAATATACTGGCAAACTTTTACCATTTACGGATATTATTTCAGCGCTTCTTGCGCATCTGTTTACATTCCCCTCACCCGCCATATCCCAAACTTATAAGAACGCTACTACACTTAACTTGGTGCAGGCTGGGACCGAGTCTGACCCTGGGGCTGGTCATATACTGCCGACGCAGAGGATTGCGGGGCCTACCTCGGTCCAGGTCTCAAAGGCCTACTATACCTCCTCCTCCTCCCACCCCTCCTCCACCTCCTCCGAATTACCATCCGTGGCCATGGCGCCATCAGTCGGTAGCTCTAGGCACAGCAGCAGTGCCGTCGCTAAGCGACAGCAGGCGGTGCTCAAACTGCTGAGCCTAGGCGATAAAAGGCACACCGCCCAAGAGCTATTACAGGCCATTCCACATCAAACTTGTTAACTTTGTCGCCACCCTGCTGTGTAATCCACAAAATATACTGGCAAACTTTTATCATTTACCGATATTATTTCAGAGCTTCTTGCGCATCTGTTTACATTCCCCTCACCCGCCATATCCCAAACTTATAAGAACGCTACTACACTTGATCTTATACCAAAGGTTCTTAGAAGTGCTGTTTGGGGAGTAGCCTAGAGACAGGGGCTTGGATTGGCGAAAGCTCGCCTGGAAGCGGAGCGCCAGCTCCATGCCAAGATCCAACTAACATAGTTTTAACTGCAGCACCTTTAATCTACTACTAGTTCACTGCCTCCATAATAATAATAATAATAATCTTTATTTATATAGTGCCATCATATTCCGTAGCGCTTTACAAATCATAGGAAACAAATACAAATGTAATGTAACAGAGCACAACATTTGTATGGAACAACAGGAGTGAGGTCCCTGCTCGCCAGAGCTTACGGTTTATAAAGATGATGGGGTAACACAAGGTAAAAGAATTTTTAATGGTCAAGCCATTCTTCTTAGGGAATAGAACAAAATATAATAAATGGAATTGCTGTCGCTTGAACCACTCAGCCGTCATCTTATATACCAGGTCCAGGGTGAATGGGACTGCAGAGAAGTCTGGTGCCTGTTGGTTGCTGGATAACAGATGGGAGGACGACACAGGACGGGTTAGTAGAAGAGTTAAAACTTCATGCAGTTAATGAGTGTTATAGGCTTGCCTAAAGAAATGGGTTTTAAGAGCACGTTTGAAACTTTGGAGGTTAGGTATTAGTCTGATAGTCCGGGGCAGAGCATTCCATAGAATTGGTGCAGCTCTAGAGAAGTCTTGGAGACGCGAGTGGGAGGTCCGCACTAGGGTAGAGGTTGATCTAAGATCACTGGGGGATCTAAGAGCACGGGTTGGGCGATAGACTGAGATAAGAGAGGAGAGGTAGGGGGGTGCAGCATTATACAGAGCTTTATGGATGAGGGTTATTATTTTAAACTGTATTCGAAAGGAGACTGGCAGCCAGTGCACCGACTGGCATGAACTGTAGGCATACATGGTCCCCTTATCAAACGAGCTGTGTCAGGCAGAATTTTGGGTTGTTTTCATGGCTTCCACAACAAACTTGTTAACTTTGTCGCCACCCTGCTGTGTAATCCACAAAATATACTGGCAAACTTTTATCATTTACCAATATTATTTCAGCGCTTCTTGCGCATCTGTTTACATTCCCCTCACCCGCCATATCCTAAACTTATAAGAACGCTACTACACTTGATCTTATACAAAAGGTTCTTAGAAGTGCTGTTTGGGGAGTAGCCTAGAGACAGGGGCTTGGATTGGCGAAAGCTCATCTGGCAGCGGAGCGCCAGCTCCATCCCAAGATCCAACTAACATAGTTTTAACTGCAGCACCTTTAATCTACTACTAGTTCACTGCCTCCATACATGGTCCCCTTATCAAACGAGCTGTGTCAGGCAGAATTTTGGGTTGTTTTCATGGCTTCCATGTTAACTTTGTCGCCACCCTGCTGTGTAATCCACAAAATATACTGGCAAACTTTTATCATGTACCGATATTATTTGAGCGCTTCTTGCTCACCTCCTTTGGTTCCTCTCTGCCACCCATTGGTTTGAAGCCTGAGTCCATTTAGGGTATGTCGCCATGCCACTCTCTAGCCTGCCGCTGCTGCCGCTGCCTCTGCATGCCGTCCCCTATAGTGTCAGGGTCAATTATTGGATGTTTTAGATGCTATCTAGCTTCATTCTGTCACTCTGTCATGGCCATGCTGTTGCCCATAATTTTGGCATAATGGTGCGATTAAGCAGCCTCAGAGGCATCCATGCATGCTGCCCCTGCTGTTTCCTGTCCATTTCCGTGGTGTTTCCATCCTTTTCTGAGGTTCCCAGGTGTTTGGCCAAGCTTCCCTGTGCAGAGCCTTGGTCCCCTTGAAAAATGCTCGAGTCTCCCATTGTCTTCAATGGGGCTCGTTATTCGAGACGAGCACTCGAGCATCGGGAAAAGTTCGTCTCGAATAACGAGTACCCGAGCATTTTAGTGCTCGCTCATCTCTATTAAGAACGCCTTTGAGTTGATGGAATCTTCTGTTCTGCTGGCTGAGCCATTTTCAAAATCGGACATCTGCAAATCACTTTTTAGATCATGGACTGAAGTAAAAAAAATATTTGCAGTACAAGGATTCCAAGAGGAAACTATGTTATGGTTTAATGATACCTTGCCCGATATGCAATTGATACCAGATAATGGCCTTTGGATCAAGAAGGGGGTATTACACATTTCACAAGTGGTGTTTGAGGAAAAATTTATAAAATTTGAGGAGTTGAAAGGGAAATATGGGTTACAGGGAGGGGATGTGTTTAGGTATATGCAACTTTCGCATGCACTAAGAAAAGGCAAACACTTGATAAAGTTGAAGAAAGAAACATATATGGGTTTGGAGTATGTTAAATCAGTAAGGAACACGAAAAAAATTGTTTCTAAAATATATAAATACATTGTAAAGGATTATTCAAGTAAATTTATGCACGGGTCTAAAGTAAAATGGGAATCGGAGATTGGGATAGTGAAATGTGAAGAGTGGGGGAAAGTGTATAAAAATATTAAACGTAGTTCACTTAATTGGAATTATAGGATTATACAATTTAATAGAATTTATTATACCCCTGCCTTGTTAGCTAAAATGAAAATCAGGGAAGATTCAAGATGCTATAAGTGTGATATGATGGAAGCCAATTTCCTACATACCATCTGGGAGTGTCCTGGGATCGGGACGTTTTGGAAAGAGGTGTTTGAGTATATTTCCAAGATTGTGGGTAGCGAGTGCACGCCAGTAGTAAAAACTGCTATATTGGGCTTGGTTGTCTATCCAGGGTTAACTAAATCTCAAAGAAACCTAATTTCAAAATTAATGAACATTGCATTGGTGTGTGTGGCACGTAAATGGGGGGACAGAGAACCCCCATCAAAGGAACTTTGGTACAATTTAACTCTGAGAGTGGGTCAGTTTGAAAAAATGTATTATAAAAAAAATTGGGCAGATAATTAAATTAAGGTATAAGGCATATTTCTCTCTTTTTTTTTCTCTCAGGTCGGGGTTGGGGTGGGGGGTCATAGGGAGATAAGGTACTCAGGTTGTGTATAAATTTAAATTTCTATTTTTTGGCAATGACTAGACTAGAGCTAAAAATGGAATTATGTAAGAACTAAGATGATGATGTATGTTCTATTTCATGCGTTTGACAATGTATTGTGATATTATGTGAAGAATTAATAAAAAATTTCTAAAAATTTTTCTAAAAAATGGTTTTCCCACAAAAGAAAATTCTCACATTTCAATCCCCTAGTGATGTTAACATGATAAAGATCATTTTAACCATTTACTTTACAATTTTACTCAGTTTTATTGCAGTTTTAGCTCCTATGACTCCCTATGCTGCTCAGTGCAAAATCCAAGGGTGTGGGCGGGGCCTTCTCGAGGCAGACACATTATTGTATTATCCCTCTAGTTCTGTTGGGTGACAATGTGGCTACATTATCAGGATAGAGGTGTATGTACACTTTCATCTGGCTTCTGACATTATACTAACACACTGAAACATAGGAGTATATTTATCAGGGCCTCTGCACCACATAAGTGGCATAGAGGCCTTGAAATAATAACAAATGCTAGCTAATTGATAGCACTTGCGATTTTTTTGGCCCCAATCCGTCACCTTCACGTCAGTGGGGTGTGAAGGGGCGTGATGGGGGGGCGCGTCCGACACATGTGAAAAGTTGCCGGCTGCATTTATTTCTATGCCAGACAGGGCCTGGTGTAGAATAAATGCTGCGCAGCACCCTGCCCGATACATCAAGAGGTAGAGGCGAGCACGGCATGATAAATATCCCCCATAGAGAGAGAGAGATGAGACAGATCAGAGATGCATGAGATGACTATTCAGAGGCTGACAGACACAGGCTGACAGACTTTTACACCGTTACACCTCACAGATATGTGCCTGCCTCCCCCTTCCCCTGCATTACTTATCTCCTTGTAGTTTGTAGTTTTCAGCTTCTCTCTCTGCTCACCATCTCCTGGCAGGATGTGTCTCGCGTGGCTACATGCACACAGTAGAGAGACACAGAAATCTCAGCTCCACGATCTCACACAGAAATCCAAGATGGTGCCCAACCATGCAAAATAACCCCCCTAAACTAAATATATTTTCATAAACTGCCATTAGAGAGCATTGCCTCTATCACTTTATTGTCCCTCTACATGCCTGTAAACCTAAGCAATGAGGTCCTAAAGCTGTATGCAAATGACCTGTGAAGTGTCCAATGAAGCATTAGCATATTCAAGCTGTCCACTCTATTCATGAGTGGGAGGCACAGCCACACCCCCAGTGCATGACTGACAGCCTGTATAATGATGTGAGGCTGTATAATGATGTGCTTCCTGGTGCTGGTGGCCACGCCCCCTGCAGCCTGTGTGTGCATGTGTGTGTGTTTAGGAGAGATACAGCAGCTCCAGGCAGCCATGTTATAGCAGAACATGTCAGATTCATGTGTAGCTGATGTCTGTGTCTCTCACCTGTATATTAGGAGGATGCAGCATGTCAGCAGATGCAGTACACACTAGCCATGCTTTACTATACATTACACACAGACATGAGCAGGGGGAGGAGATAGGAGTGGTAACAGGGGTGACATCACTGCCTCTGACCATGTGACCAGCCTCATTTACATGATAAAGAATAGATGATTTTACAATGAATAATGTATGAAATAACTAGATAAAGGCTGGGATGGGATCCTTGTGAGCTGCTCCAACAGGTAGAGGTGACAGGACAAGTGACACAGACCTGATGACAGGTGTCCTTTAAGTCTGAGGTTACTTGACAGGCTGGATTTATATCTGTGAAATGCTGTATTTTTGTTAATAGTGAATTAGAGAATTAGAGAATGTGTTATTTTGTTATCCATCGTACATATAAGAAACTTTTCTTTGTGGGAATACCCCTTTAAAGTTGCAGTGACGAATGTGATTATTAAATAGATCTCTGTAACTAAAACACAACCAAGGGGATTCTGCTCTTTAATAGGACACCTGAATTGTGTGCCACAGTTTTGGAGATATGAACATTTGAAGTGAGGCCCTTCCATCCTGTCAGCTGAACGCAGAATCCATAAGGAGAAGTAGCAAACACTTTGCAAAGGTACATGCACTCTCTGTCTTTATCTCTGATGACATATAACACATTTTGGTAAAGGTTATTACAATTTTACTTAGGAAGTGCTCGTGTCTGAGCTAGTCTTGTAATACAGGATAGGAGGGGCAGGAGGCAGAGAACACTGCGGCGTGCAGACAAGAAAAGAAATTGTAAACACCAGGACTCATAGAGACAGGTTGGAATTATATCTGTGAAATGCTGTATCTTTGTTACTAACGTTGAATTAGAGGGAGGCGGGGCTTGCTGATGGATGAGTGAGGTCGCATAACGAGAGAGCTCCAGCACCCATGCCTTACAATCGGGATATATAGGCAGCACCTTCCTCCCAGTGGGTGAACATTGGCCACAGGAAACCGGGGAACTGCCGAATGAGCCTCAGAATGAGTCTGCAGAACCTTAGACTCTACAACGGGTAGTTCAGCCATTCCACTTGGCCAACTGAATAGATTGGGAGATTGCTGAGAGAAATGCACCTGACTAACGTGTGGAGAATTTTACATCCATATGACAAGGACTATTCATACCACTCCCTAGCACACAATAGCTATCACAGGATAGATCACCTGTTCCTCTCCCACCACCTTATTGATCAGACAACTAAGTGTGGTCTGATCATGAGCCAGTAATGGGATCTATAGCGATCTCGGCCTCCACACCATGCATCAATACATGGAGACTTAATGAGAACCTACTAAATGACTCCTTATGTGTTACAGATATTAAAAACACTATCCAGACATTTATTTCAGACTACACTATCCAAAATTCCAATGCCCCACTGCCATGGGAAGCATTAAAAGGTAATATCAGGGGTGTCCTGATGTCCCATAGCTTGCACCTTAAACGTTATTATTTACTGAACTGGAGCGGCTTAAATCTAACAATAAATCCTCTCCATCCCAACCCATCAAAGCAGAACTATCTGAAGATACTAGCGATCCTAGATGAAAAGACCCAATGCACGCATAATGGCCTGCGTAAAAGCTACTACAAATACGGAGATAAAAGCGGTTCGTGGCTTGCAAAGGCGCCACATCCAAAGGCCCCACGCACACATGTCCTCTTTATCACCTCCTCGGCCAAAGGCATAATACACTCACCGCAGGGTATAGTCTTGAAATTTCTATGAACGCCTATATAATTTAGACTCCAATACAGGATTTTACAGAACATGAAATTAAAAGAGTCATTAAGGAACTAAAATCAAGAAAGAGCCCTGGCCCAGATGTTTTCACGGCAAGTTCTTTAACCCCTTAAGGACGCAGCCTGTTTGCAGGTTAAGGCTCGCAACTTATTTTTAAAATTTGACCAGTGTCTCTTCCTGTGGTAATAACTTTTGAACACTGTTACTTAACAAAGCGATTCTGAGATTGTTTTTTACCCACATGTTGTACTTCATTTTAGTGGTAAATTTTGGCTGATAAGTTTTGCGTTTATTTACAAAAAAAAAAAAATGATGAATTTTTAGAGAAATTTGCCATTTTCGAAATTCAAAATCACCGCGTTTTCAGGCAGATCGATTTACCACCTAAATAACTTGCAGAATAACATTTCCCATTTGTCTACTTTACATTTTCATAATTATTGAAATGTTTGGATAATTTATTTTGACGTCACGCAGCCTACAAATCGAATAGCGATTTTCCGTATTTTCGGAATTGACTATTTTGGGGATAAATACTGTTTGAAATCAAATTTTACATATTTAGCAACAAAACCCCCTATATAACCAACCCATCAAATCTGCACCCCTCAAACTATCAGAAACAGCATTTACAAAGATTGTTAACCCCTTGAGATCTTCATAGTAATTGAATCAAAATGGCTATAATGGTTATACGTTCATTTAGCCCTAAAATTTACACATTTCCAAAAGATAAAAAGAGAAAACTCACCATAAAATTTGTTCTACAATTTCTCCTGAGTGCAGCGACCCCCCACATGTGGACATTACTTGTGTTATGGGGGCACAGCGAGGCGCAGAAGGGAAGGAGCACCCTGCAGCTGCCAGGATTTTAGTTTTATTCTATGGATTGTTACGGACGCGGTGATACTATATATGTGGGGTTTGTGTTATGATTTAGACTTTTTTGAGCGTTATATGTTTCTTTATATGTTTTGGGGCTTATGGGCATTTTTAGTGATTTATAAAGTAATTTTTTATTGAAAAACATTATTTTGTACATTTTTTACATGATCCACCATGGGATATGAACAAGCAATCATCTGATTGCTTGTTCTTGATAATACTCTGCAATACTAATGTATTGCAGGGTATTATCAGTGCCAGCCTATGCAGATGCATAGGCTGACACTTTGCCTTTAAGATGACGTCACAGATGCCATCTTAAAGGTAAACCCTCCAGGCTTCTCTGGGGTCCCGATCGAACCCCAGAGGAGCCAAAACAGCGATCGACCCCCTGAAAACCGTGCGGGGGGCCGATCGTGGGGTAAAGACCCCCAGAAGGCATGTTAAATGCCGCGGTCGCGTTGACCGCGGCATTTAACGGGTTAAACACCCGCGATCGGAGCCCACTTCGACCGCGGGTGTTAGCCGGGGATGTCAGCGGTAAATTACCGCTGAAATCCCGTGGCTAACGATGCCGGTTCGGCTGCTATGCAGCGCTGAACCGGCATCGGCTCTGCGCAGTAGCTGTACTGCGCTGAGCGCTAATCGCGGGACTCAACGCAGTACAGCTACGGCGCAGAGCGCTAAGGGGTTAAAATGTTTGGAGAGGACATTATGCCCATACTCCTACAAGTAATCAATGCAGCAGCGAATGGCACTCCTTTCCTGGCTCAAGCCCTATAAGCAACTATCACGGTCTTACCCAAACTGGGAAAATCACTGACTACATGTGAGGACTTTAGACCTATATCCCTGTTAAATGTGGACATTTGGACTGTTGACCAAAAATGGTGGCCTTTTGCTTCAAACTCATATCCCAGATCTTATATATCGAGACCAGGTGAGCTTTGTGCCAGGAAGAGAGACCAAAGACAACATGGTGAAAACTATTTCCCTAATGGCAAGAGCACGCACAAATGGCAACAAACTATGCCTTGTCACAGTAGACGCGGAAAAGGCTTTAAGGGCTCATTCACACTGCCGTCTGCGGGGCCGTACATGCGGCTGCAAAGATGCCAATTGACGTCCCCATAGACGCCAATAGCGGCACATGTGTGGCACCGATCCGGGCTGCACACCGCAAAAAGATAGAGCATGCTCTAGCATGGTGGCTGAGTGAGTAGCACTTCTGCCTTGCAGCACTGGAGTCCATGGGTTTGAATCCCACCCAGGTCAACATCTGCAAAGAGTTTGTATGTTCTCTCTGTGTTTGCATGGGTTTCCTCCGGGTACTCCGGTTTCCTCCCACACTCCAAAACATACTGTTAGGTTGTTTAGATTGTGAGCCCCATGGGGACAGGGACCAATTTGAAATGCTTTGTGCAGCGCTGCGTAATCTGTGTGCGCTATATAAATAAAGAATTATTATTATTATCTTTCGGCGGATGTGCGGCCGTGTGTCGCTATTTCCTATGGAGGGAGGAGGGGTCACCTCCTCCTCACCTCCAGCACACGGCGGTATGCCCGCATGGCGGGCATACCGCGAGTGATTGTACCATAAAATGGGAGTTCCTGGCAGCAGTGCTCTGGAAAATAGGTTTAGACCCTAAATTTCTGCAAGCCATACTCGCACTTTACCATGACCCGACGGCTGTAGTCCGAGTGACATACTAAATATGTGGGGGTTTTAGCATCACCATCTTTTCAAATACATAAGTTTTTTATTTTTTGGCTGGCAAATCTGGTTAGGGGCTTATTTTTGCGAGAAGAGTTGTTCTTTTTAGTGGTTTTATTTTAGAGTGTGTAACATTTTTTAAATCACTTTTTACAGCATTTTTTAAGGTATTAATTAAAAATGATCGGGACGTGCTTATATTTTTATGTATTTATTTTTTATTTATTCTAATTTTTAATCTTTAGCGTTTTTAACTTTTTTTTACTTATACATACTTGAACTTGAACCAACAGTGCTCTGATCACTGGTTCAAGTCCAATACACTGCTCTACAATACTTATTCATTGTAGAGCAGTGTAAACTGTTTGCACATGCAGATGCATGCGCAGACAGTTTACGAGACCTGGAAGGGTTTGACTGACTGAAAGATCGGGCAGACCCTGGGCCAATAACTGGGTGATGTTCCCTCCCGGAGTAAGGTGTGAACACGTAACAATACAGACAAACAAACACAATAAAGGCGCATTCACACGCCGTGTGCTGGAGAGGAGGAGGAGGTAACCCCTCCTTCAGCCATAGAAAACAGCGGCGCACGGCCGCACACTTGCCGGAAGATAGAGCATGCTCTATCTTTTTGCGGTGTGTGCCCGGATTGGTGCCACACATGTGTGGCACCGTCTCCCCACCGTGCCGCTATTGCCATCTATGGGGACGAACATGCGGCTACGTGAATGAACCCTAAGGTGATGTCTTCAATCCGAGTTGGCAACAGCGGGTAATAACATTAACCAAATCACAATCCAAATAGAGAAGTCAAGACAAAGGCACAAGATCAGAAACTAGAGAATACAAGAGAGCTAATGAACATAGCAAGATAGCAGTTTGACCAGCAAGGAGTCCAGGCTAAACTGGACACTTAGGCCCCTTCCACACTTGCGTTGCAGATCACGTCAGAGTCTGATCAGTGTGCAATCAGGGTTTGGTCAGTGAAAAACTGACATTTTGCACAAAAAGCAGGACATTTTTTGGTGCACGTTGTATAATGACAAATGTGGCCAAGAAGTCAGTTCATTCTCAGTGTGAGTTGCAAATGAATGAATAGAGAAACTGACTTTCTGTTAATCTAAACCTGTAGGGCAAGTGACACGACTGCAGATCAGCAGGGAGTGGATAACTCACAAATATTAGGTAAGATTATAACCATCATGTACCTTTCTAAACGATTAGAGAATAATGGTGGAGTGTTCCGATCGTGCTGTACCAATTCCAAGAGACATTGTGGGGCAACCCTTCAATACTGTTATAGTGAACAAAGCCATACTTACAGAAGCTTTTCAAGTTCTTTCCTTAGACGTTTTCTTTCCATGAAGTCTTTATTAATCACAATTATTGGTCACAATTTTCCACAAAAGATTTAGTCCTAGAAATAAAACAAATTAAATTAGGATTTTTGTACAGGCATTCCCTAGGTTACGTACAAGATGAGTTCTGTAGGTTGTTTTTAAGTGGAATTTGTATTTAAGTCGGAACTGTATATTTTATAATTGTAAGCCCAACTAAATTGTTTTTGACTAAGACCATGACTAAGGACCAGAATGCATAGCGTCCGAAACGCGTAGGTCTGATTACCGCTTTTTAACGTGGAGCCCCGCAGCTCCACTTGTTTTTCTTTTCTATGCTACTGCCCCATGCAGCATTTTAACCCTGTTAATAAAGCTTTTTGAATAATTTTATACTTACCTACAACGAGTGCCGGCTACTTCTATTTTTTCTAAATTGTTTTTGGTCTCTGTTAGAATTGGATTTTGAAATCCAATTAATATTAAAATAAGAACCAGGATTAACATTAAAACTTAATTGCAGTCACAATTTATTACTGTTATAGCTGTTTTATTGTAGCCCATGGGTAAGGTACAGTAAATTACCAACATCCAGAGGTCCGTTTGTAACTAGGGGTAGTCTGTAAGTCGGGTGTTCTTAAGTAGGGGACTGTTTGCGGTTTTTGGGATTTGCGCAGTTTTGACAGGTATTTAACAGGGGGTTGCGCTGGAATTGTGTCACACACGATCGGATTTTGGCACAGCTACGCTGCCTTTTATGCAATAGAAATCGTGGGCCAAACCATCGGACGGTCCAATGGATTCGGACTGAGCACGGAGTTTAAGATTCAAATTGTGTTGCAAGAAAATGCACTTACATGCACCACGAAGAAGAAGGTGAACTCCAGCGAACCTGAGCGGGGAAGCAAAACATGCAGGATATCGGGCACACGATCTTAGTGAATTGTGGCAGAATGCATGATGTTCGGACAATGCACTTTCATGAACTCCACAGGACTGGGTAAGTAAATGTGCCCCACTGTGTTAGAGTATGTGAAAAGTAAAGTCCCTTTAAATGATCAGGCAGTATTTGTTTGGTACAATCGCCTTTTGGAAAGAACAATGCATTTCATCACATCTTATTGCCTGCATTTTGCGCCATTGTTTGCATATTGCATAAATAAAGTTACATTTATGTGGGGGCAAAGTATGACTCCTGCTGATTTACCGTCCTGATAAGAAGATAAGGTACACATTGATTACATCTGGTATTTGAGGGGTCGTATTACACACAAAACAACAGATGTGCCATTATTTATTTGATTAAATTAAGTACAAAAAGCCTCCATGAAAAAGCCTCCATGAGTCAATAGGCTGTAAAATCTCCTCAAGCAGAAATAGTCAATCAGGTGGAAACCTCTTAATAGGTCTTACCTACATATGATGTGTGTTGTTATACGGAATACAAACAAAGGTACCCTGGATCATTCCTTCCTGCAATGCAAACATGGGAAGAAATAGCATGAGCCATAAGGCATGGGGAGGATTAGATAGGAGGGGCCGGATGATCAGGACACACCCTCCTCTGATTCCAGATAATATAAGAAAAAAGGTGATTTATGTGGATGTAAGCGAAACAATTTTTAGCTAATAGAAGGGTGTCAGTCAGTTATTAGGGCTCTATAGGAACCTGTCACTGGCTGTATGTGTGCAAATGTGGTGACAGGTTCCCTTTAAGCATGCTCTAAGTTAGGGGATGTCTGATGTTAGGTGTTAGCAAGTTAGGCCCTATCCACATGAAAGGGCCTAACTTGCTGATCAGTGGCAGTCTCAGTGATGGCACTTGGCATCAGGCGTGACAGGTTGCTACAGTTATCTTGGGTCCAAAAAGTAAATTGGAAAATTGTACAGGTTTTCCCGAGATGACTCGTCTTTCTCAGTGGTCCATGGGGATCCCATCACTGAGACCGCCACTGATCAACAAGTTAGGCCCTATGCTGTGGAAAATCTACAAGATTTACTGATGATAGACTATCCAAATTTACATGTTTGTTGTTTAGCAAAATCACTGGTCCATTTTTCTACTTATAGCTGTGGCAATATTCACATTTAAATATAATTGTGGATGATTCAATACTAGAAGGCTACTAGGACTTATTTTTACATATTATGCGGGGATGGCAGCATTTAAATTTTTGCCTCGGGCGGCAAAAAAGGCTAGGATCCGCCCTGCTTATAATAACTTATAATAATACAGGCGGTCCCCTACTTACGAACACTCGACTTACAAACGACCCCTAGTTACAAACAGACCTCTAGATATTAGTAATTTATTGTGCTTTAGTCCTAGACTTCAATGATCAGCTATAACAGTTATGACAGGTGTCTGTAATGAAGCTTTATTGTTAATCCTGATTCTTATGACAACCCAACATTTTTAAAATCCAATTGTCACAGAGACCAAAAAAGTTCTGGCTGGGATTACAATGATAAAATATACAGTTCCAACTTGCATACAAATTCAACTTAAGAACAAACCTACAGACCCTATCTTGTATGTAACCCGGGGACTGCCTGTACTCTTAAGTAATTGCATCTAAATAACCTGGGTATGAAGCCTGTATGGGCCATATAGGTGAGCAAATGACGCCGAACTTTCAGCTGAACTTTTTTATTTATTTTTCCTCAGAAATTGGCCGCTGCTGGACCAGAAACCAATGCCCAAAAAAAGTTTTAAACAAGTTGAAGAAACATACATGTCATTTTTGAAAAACATTTTGGTCGCAAAATGGCACAAACAAAAAAACACTGGACATTTACATCTGATACAAATGTGACATCGGACTAGATCAGTTGCCTGAGATAAAGAATGACCCTCTAACAAAATTGCAGTTGGTGGTGGGGGATCAACATGCGACGTGTATATATCTATATTGTACTGCACATGTCCAGCTTAATATGTATATAACATATACTGTGATGTATATATGTAGTACCTGTGATGTGTATATGATGTCTGTATACACTGTATGTGAGTATGTTGCATATGGCACTGTATGTATGTGTATATGCACATGAGTGTATTTATATGTGATTGTAACTCGCATGTGGGAGTATACTAATATGTATATTAGGGGGCCCTGTCTAACCTAGTTACGCCACTGGCCTGAGTGGTGGATGCATCAACTGCAGCATCCGAGTTCCTCCTTCCAAATTCACCCAGAAACCTAGAAACACCAGGCCCTTCTGTTAACTAGGGTGCTGTGTGACCGACACTGGGCCCCTCTGCTGCTGCTAAGTCTGCTTCCGTGGTAGTTACGCCCCTGAATGCCACTGACGTAGGCCTTGCCTAAAAATTCAATTACAGGCAGTCCCCGGGTTACATACAGGATAGGGTCTGTAGGTTTGTTCTTAAGTTGAGTTTGTATGTAAGTCGGAACTGTATATTTTATCATTGTAATCCCAGCCAGAATGTTTTTGGTCTCTGTGACAAATTTTTTTTTTTTAAATGTTGGGTTGTCATAAGAATCAATATTAACACTAAAGTTTCATTTTAGACACATTTGATAACTGTTTCAGCTGTTTATTGTAGCCTAGGACTAAAGCACAATAAATTACCAATATCCAGAGGTCCGTTTGTAACTATGGGTCGTATGTAAGTCGAGTGTTCTTAAGTAGGGGACCGCCTGTACAATACTGTGTTGTTTTCTGTAATTCAACACAAACATCAATATATGTCAGGGTACAACTTCTGAAGTTTTTAATTTTATTTTTAGCAAAATGGTACATTTTGTATGTGTTTTGTTTTTTTTTAAATATAATACATCAAGGCTGTGCTTAACATTTCCATCTCTTCCAAAGAAAGACTGAGATGATGAAATAAAGAAAGTAAAAAAAAAATAATGCTACAGCTAAATATAGACACAATACCTTGTGAAGAAATCAGATAGTATAAAATCAATAATAGACAAAAACGCTTCTTTATGTGGCTAGAAGATCAGTAAATATTCTCTTACCTGTATCCTGTTCTATTCCTGACAGTGTTGCTGTGGCTTAAAGCAATAGAAAATGGTTTGCATAATGCAAGCCTGCTTTTTTTTTTCTTTCTTATGTTGCTATGAAACCGCATAGCTTATTGCAGAAACACTTGAGCTGACTGTGAGCAGTAAGGTCTGAATTGAATTACCTGCTTATATAAGAGAGTATTAGGTTTCTTACACCAGAGGAAATCTGACTCTGCAAAGAATACAATGGAAGAATTGGTGCGGCACCCAGTGATATAACTTCTACATACCCATAACTTGTACCTGTACATTGGGAAAAACTGTATACTCTCCAACAAATAATCAAATTGACTTCGCCACCAATTGATTTTGTCATTGGGCTGGTCAATTGAAATTTCTCAGTATTTCACAAAAAACAAATCTGTCACTGTGAAACTCTTCATTAACACATATTTTTTTCTACCATAGAAAATGATAAGGTTTACTCATTATATGTGAAGCGACAAATGATGAAATTTGAAGCATGGTGTTTAATTGAATGTTCATGTATGTGATTGAAACATCTAGTGTTATGTCAGACACCATGCCCCAGAAGAATCCTGAAGAGGAGAAACCTAAGGACAGGCGAGGTGTCTTGGCTTTTTAAAGATTTTAAACTGATATGCAATATTTTTAACCTGCTTTGTTAGTGTATTAATAAATATATTTATACCTATGCCTTGGCAATCTGCACGAATGTGTATGCCCTTTCTTAAGTAGAACCCGCAATAGGCTTTATGTATGGGATTGTTTGGATATCTGAAACTCGTATGGGGTTCACTACTTTTTGAAGGATCGCAAAGGTTCTTCTATTTCTGATAATGGTGGAGTGGTGAGAGTGAATCTTTACTGAACAGAACTGTTTCCTTTGTAAGAAAGAGTGAAGCATTTTGTTGCAGGTGAATATACATGGTGAATCTCATTCATGGCCGCCATCATAGGGAGAATTAATGAACTGCAGTCCCAAGCCCAGCACCTAAATGAGGCCCAAGCTGCAGTCCAACTCCAGCTCCTCATTAGCAATTGATGCTGTGTGCATCTAAGATCCTTTGTGTGACCAACCCGCCGTCACCACCATCGTTGCTTAGGCAACGGCTCTTAGGTCATAGAGGGGAGTGAACGACAGCCTCAGCTGGTGCCCTGAAGGGCACAGATGCCGGCTGCAGGGAGCAAAGGTAGATGAGTATTCTTTTTTTTTTTGCTGGGATCTGCAGGTTTTCTACCTATACTGGGGTGGGGATGAGGGTGGGCTGTAGTATGCTGGCTACCCACATATTGGGTGGGGAAAGAGGGAGGGCTTGGGTGTGCTGGCTATCTATATAATGTGTGGGGAGTGGGGTGCAGTGTGCTGCTGCCTATATACTAATGTGGGTGAGGAAGGTTCCAGTTTGCTGGCTACCTATATACTGCTGGGAGGGCTGCAGTATGCTGGCTACCTACACTCACCGGCCACTTTATTAGGTACACCTGTCCAACTGCTCGTTAACACTTAATTTCTAATCAGCCAATCACATGGCTGCAACTCAGTGCATTTAGGCATGTAGACATGGTCAAGACAATCTCCTGCAGTTCAAACCGAGCATCAGTATGGGGAAGAAAGGTGATTTGAGTGCCTTTGAACATGGCATGGTTGTTGGTGCCAGAAGGGCTGGTCTGAGTATTTCAGAAACTGCTGATCTACTGGGATTTTCACGCACAACCATCTCTAGGGTTTACAGAGAATGGTCTGAAAAAGAAAATCATCCAGTGAGCGGCAGTTCTGTGGGCGGAAATGCCTTGTTGATGCCAGAGGTCAGAGGAGAATGGGCAGACTGGTTCGAGCTGATAGAAAGGCAACAGTGACTCAAATCACCACCCGTTACAACCAAGGTAGGCAGAAGAGCATCTCTGAATGCACAGTATGTCGAACTTTGAGGCAGATGGGCTACAGCAGCAGAAGACCACACCGGGTGCCACTCCTTTCAGCTAAGAACAGGAAACTGAGGCTACAATTTGCACAAGCTCATCGAAATTGGACAGTAGAAGATTGGAAAAACGTTGCCTGGTCTGATGAGTCTCGATTTCTACTGCGACATTCGGATGGTAGGGTCAGAATTTGGCGTCAACAACATGAAAGCATGGATCCATCCTGCCTTGTATCAACAGTTCAGGCTGGTGGTGGTGGTGTCATGGTGTGGGGAATATTTTCTTGGCACTCTTTGGGCCCCTTGGTACCAATTGAGCATCGTTGCAACGCCACAGCCTACCTGAGTATTGTTGCTGACCATGTCCATCCCTTTATGACCACAATGTACCCAACATCTGATGGCTACTTTCAGCAGGATAATGCGCCACGTCATAAAGCTGGAATCATCTCAGACTGGTTTCTTGAACATGACAATGAGTTCACTGTACTCAAATGGCCTCCACAGTCACCAGATCTCAATCCAATAGAGCATCTTTGGGATGTGGTGGAACGGGAGATTCGCATCATGGATGTGCAGCCGACAAATCTGCGGCAACTGTGTGATGCCATCATGTCAATATGGACCAAAATCTCTGAGGAATGCTTCCAGCACCTTGTTGAATCTATGCCACGAAGAATTGAGGCAGTTCTGAAGGCAAAAGGGGGTCCAACCCGTTACTAGCATGGTGTACCTAATAAAGTGGCCGGTGAGTGTATATACAGAGGGGAAGGGGACTTCAGTGTGCATGCTACCTATATATTGGGGGTCTTCACAGTGCTAGCTATCCACATACCAGGGGGCTGTAGTGTCCTGTATACCTATATACTAGGAGCTTGCAGTGTGCTGGATACTGGGGGTTGTCATGTTTTTAAGTTGCCATTGTGAATATTCATCATGGATTCTTTCTTTTTCTTCTTGTGATTACCAGTGCAGCACACCCATCCTGCAGGGCGATGCCTTAGTGGTATACAGCTTGTGATCAATGATAAGTGGGGACTGCATGTATTTATTCATTATGAGGGTACTGTATACATGCAAATTAGAGGGCTTTGTAGATATGTAAAATCATTCAGTATACTATATGTATTTATATAGGGACCAGGAATTGGTCCTGGTGCTGTGTTTCTGTATGAAGCTTGGTTTTAGTACTGTACTTATGTATTTAACTCTATACTGGTGCTGTATTACTAAGTGTGTACTAAGTGTCAGGATCAGGGGTAGTGGACCCACTGCACCACCGCGAGCGATGACATAAACTGACACCTAGAGTCTAAGTGGCACCTGGTTTTCACCAGAGCCCGCCGCAAAGCGGCTTGGACTTACTGTGGCAGGATCCCACAAGGTTGCTCCACAGGCGCGACTTTGCTCCTGGTGGTGACCAAGGCAAGATAGAGTCATATTTCAGCAGAAGGACAGGTGGTAGAGAATCGAAGTCAGGAACATAGCAGAAGGTCACAACAGATAGTACACAAAAAGTCAGGAAACGCTTTCTCAATGGCACAAAAGCAGGCATCACAGGAAGAGGCCAGTGTCTGGCCAGCTCCAATAAGCAGCACACTAGCCCTTTAAAATTTACAGAGCTGATGTGCATACGACCTAGGAGGCGGGAACGCGCGCACTGAGACGCCGCTGGAGCAAAAAGGTAACGGAAGCTGCAGCTGGCACAAAGGGGCACACTGAGGCACACTGCGACCTGACAGTACCCTCCAACCTTCGGCCACCCCCTCTTCTTGGCCTTAAGGAACATCTCAAGAACACCACAGTCCAGAATGTTGTCTTCTGGCTCCCAAGATCTCTCCTCTGGCCCTAACCCCGTACAGTCGACAAGAAAGAACCGCCTTTCTCTGACCGACTTCATATCCTGGACTTCTTTTACCTCATCGACATCGGTGCAATCTGCCTCAGGAGCAGGAGGTGGTACTTGCCGTGAGAAGCAGTTCAGGATGACAGTTTCAGAAAGGAGACGTGGAAGGAGTTCGGGATGCGCATGGAGGGAGGAAGACGATGCTTATAGGCCAAGGGGTTGATGCGCTTCAGCACCTCAAATAGGCCCAGGAAATGAGGACCAAGCTTGTAGCTTGGAATCTTCAGCAGGACAATTCTACAAGACAGCCACACTTTATCACCTGGAGAAAAGACTGGAGGAGTCTGAGTCTCTTGTCGGTCTGGATTTTGGCACAGGCGGACGTCCGAAATAGAGATGGACTCTCAGATGGACTTGTGGTCTTGAACCAATTCTTCCACAGCAGGAACATCAGAAGGGGGAGAAGTGGGCACAAATGTCGTCCATAGACAATAAAGAAGGTAGCAGCATTGGCAGATTCAGAGTCCAGAGAATTATATGAGAATTCTGCCAAGGTAAGAGGGTTGTCGAGGATTGAGGCGCTGAGCAGCATGGAGATATAGGAGATTCTTGTGGTCAGTGTAGATACAGACCAGATGATGAGCTCTTTACTGAAGATAATGCCATTCTTCCAAAGCTAGCTTTATGGCAAGAGGGAGACATGGAAGGAGTTCGGGATGTGCATGGTGGGAGGAAGGTGCAGCTTATATCCCACAGGATTGATGCGCTTCATCACCTCGAAGGGATCCAGGATATGTGGCCCAAGTTTATAGCTGAAAATCTTCAGCTGGACATATCTGGAGGAGAGCCACAATTTATCACCGGAGAAAAAACTGGAGGAGTTTTACGGGGTTTTCTTTCAGCCTGAGTTTTGGTGCGGTCAGAGGCCTGAAGTAGAGATTGACAAGTCTGTTCCCAGATGGACTTAAGGTCTTCTACCAAATCTTCCACAGCAGTAACATCAGAAGACACAGAGAGAGGAAGAGGTGGGCGTGGATGTTGTCCATAAACAACAAAGAAGGGAGTGGCACCGGCAGAGTCCAGAGAGTTGTAGGAGAATTCAGCCCTCGGCAGCAGAGTGGACTAGTCATCCTATCAGGTGGAGATAGCAGCCCAGGGTCTGATTAACACTCTCAATTTGTACATTGGACTGTGGATGGTATCCAGATGAGAAGTCCAGCTTCACTTGAAGTTGACCGCACATTGACCGCACAAGACAATGTGCAGGGAAAAACCATGAAGCCGGAAGATGTGCAGGAAGAACAGGCTAGCAAGGCGTGGAGCTGATGGCAGACCTGGCAGAAGAACAAAGTGGGACATCTTGGAGAACCGATCCGTTAATACCCAGATGACTGAATTACCGGAAGAAGATTGGAGATCCGTAATAAAGTTCATGGCTATGTGAGTGCACAGGCCACTGGGTATCAGCAACGGCAGGAGGAGACCTGCTGGCTTGACACGTGACGACTTGTTAGGGGCACAGGAAGTGCAGGAAGGCACAAAATCGCTAACGTCCTAGGTCAGATCTGGCCATTAGTAACGAGATTTCAGAGCAATAGATCTCTGCACCCCAGGTTGCCCAGCCACACAAGAGCAATGTCTCCAAGTCAGTATCCTCTTCCGAACAGCTGGTCGGACATAGGTCTTGCCAGGAGGAAGCTGCCGTAGGTCCACAGAAGCAGCAACAACTAGTTGTTCCGGGGGAACGATATGACGAGGAGCGAGTTCTTCCCCAACAACTGCAGAAGCACGAGAGCGGGCACCAGTTTTGACATTCTTTTTGGCTGGACGGAATGTATCAAGAAGTTGAACTGAGAAAAGAAGAGGGACCAACGAGCCTTTCGAGAATTGAGACCCTGAGCAGTCTGGAGATATAGGAGATTCTTGTGGTCGGTGAAGATATAAACCAGATGACGAGCTCTTCCAGAAGATAGAGCCACTTTCTAAAGCATGTTTTATGGCCAATAGCTCTCAGTCCCTTATGGAATAATTTCTCTCTGCGAAGGAGAAAGTCTCAGAGAAGAACCCACAAGTGAGAGTTTGGCCATTGGGCTGAAATACAATACATTTGTCATTTCCTTCTCTGTTCTGACGTCGCCCCTTCCTCGCCCTAAGAAGATTTTCACCTGCTTCCCTAACTGCTTTATCTAGAGGGGTACGGGATAACCCCGTTCTCTGAGTTTAGATTTTAATTCCCCAGCTTGTATGTGAAACTGTGTGTCCTCACTGTTTAGTTTCCTGAACCGTAAAAACTGGCTAAGAGTAAATCCTCCTTTGCATGTTGTGGGTGGTAGCTAGTATAGTGTAGGAGAGAATTAGTGGCCGTAGGTTTTCTAAAGGCCGAAGTATACCATTTACCATTTTTTCTTCCACCTTGACATCTAAGAACTCAAGTTCTCGCCCTCTAAACACTGCAGTAAATCTCATATTCATTTGGTTTACCCAATTCAGTTATGCCACAAACTCCAGGAAAGACTGCTCAGAGCCTTCCCAAACAATGAAAATGTCATCCACATACCTGTGGAACGCTTTCATCTTGGAAGTATATGGGTTGTTCAGGGAAAATATATAGCGGCCCACAAAGCAAGTCAAGAAGATGTTAGTAGATTCCCCTCTTCACGTAGGCCGACATTGCAGTGGTTTCGGTCACAGACAGTGGGTACACCCGACCCCGTGGAGGAGATATGCCCAGCAGCAGGTCAATAGGGCAATCATAGATACTGTGCGGTGGCAAAGTCTCTACTTGCTTCGGAATCAAACCGCATAGTCACCAACAGATAAGTCCCTATGACGCAGGTTCAGCAGTGCAGTCTCAGCTGAAGACGCCCATGGAGGTTCCTCAAAGATGGACCTGAAATCAGCGATGAAGGAGGTGATGTTACCTGTCCTAGAGAGGAGTAGCCCATGCCAGGGCCTTCCCAGAGAGGAGACTGATGATGAAAGCCACCTTAGACCAGTCCATGACAAACTTTGTCGGCATACGTTCAAGTGCAAGGAGCACTGGGTAATAAAGCCTCTGCACAACTTGGGATCCCCATCATACTTTGATGGCATGAAAAGTCTCAGCCTAGGTTCAGCGGTCTAACTGGAGTAGCAGGAGGAGACGCAGGAGCTTGACGATGTTGCTGCAACATGGTGGTGACTTGTCCAAGCTGTTCACCTTGTACATCAATCTGCTAGGACTACTTGACCACAATGCTGGTAAGTATCCTTGGCGGGAACTATGGCTGGATCTTAATATCAGGCACCAAGGGTAGTAGACTAGCGATGGGCGAATTTGTTGAAATTCGGTTCGACCTGATTTACCAAATTTTTCGAAAAAATGTGATTTGACCTGAATTTCATCCGTCAGTATCCGCTTTCAATCTGTCATTAATCCATCAGTTCTGCTAAAGCCAAAAACAAACAGGAGTGGATCCAAAACAGAGATGACCAATATTTGGAATATTTCATGTCCTCTAGGTTCTGTATCCACTCCTGCTTTTGGCTATCAATCCTGAGGCTTTTCATTCCTTCTGACAGATGAAATGAAGGGGAAAACCAAACATAGTGGCAACGTCATAGAGTGGTGGAGGGTGAAAACAGCATTATAGAAATCACAGGATGTTCCAGGGAGACAGCGGTCAGTTAGCGCAGCATGAGTAGGCCGCAGAGTAGCACAATTACAAATTATGGAGGTGACAGCAACCTGGTAGGCCACAGAGTGGCACAATGAGAGAGTGTGGAGGTGGCAGCAGCAGCATGAGGTCAGAGAGTGGCGCGTTGACAAATACATTAGGTGGCAGAATCATGGTAGGCCACAAAGTGTCATAATGACAGAGTGTGGAGGTGGCATCAACATGATAAGCCACAGAGTGCCACAATGATAGAGTGTGGAGGTGGCGGCAGCAGCAGCACCATCAGCAGGAGCGCACAGAGTGGCACAATGTCAAAGTGTGGATGTGGTAGCAACCTGGTAGGCCACAGAGTGGCACAATGACAAAGTGCGGAGATGGCAGCAGCAGCATGAGGTCAGAGAGCGGCACTATGACAAATTCTTTAGGTGGCAGCAACATGGTAGACCACAGAGAGGCACAATTCCAGAGTGTGGAGGTGGCAGCAATATTGTAAACCATAGAGTGGCACAACGATAGAGTGTGGAGGTGGCATCAGAGTGTGGAGGTGGTGTCATGAGCAGCAGCAGAAGGAGCCCACAGAGTGGCAAAATGACATGGTAGGCCACAGAGTGTCACAATGATAGAGTGTGGAGGAGGCGTCAGCATCAGGAGCCCACAGAGTGTCCCAATGACAATAAGTGTGGATGTGGCAGCAACATGGTAAGCCACAGAGTGGCACAATGATAGAGTGTGGGGTGGCGGCAACATGGTAAGCCTCAGAGTGGCACAATGATAGAGTGTGAAGCTCATGGCAGCAGCAGCATAAGGAGCCCACAGGGTGGCACAATGATAGAGTGTGGAGGTGGCGTCAGCATCAGGATCCAACAGAGTGTCACAATGAGACAGTGTGTATGTGGCAGCAACATGGTAAGCCACAGAGTGGCACAATGATAGAGTGTGGAGGTGGCGTCAGCATCAGGATCCAACAGAGTGTCACAATGACACAGTGTGTATGTGGCAGCAACATGGTAAGCCACAGAGTGGCACAATGATAGTGTGGAGGTGGCGGTAGCAGCAGCAGACCACAGAGTGTCACAATGACAGAGTGTGGAGGTGGCACTAGCAGCAGCAGCAGGAGCCCACAGAGAGGCACAATGACAGAGTGTGGAGGTGGCAGAACATAGTAAGCCACAGAGTGGCACAATGATGGAGTGTGGAGGTGGCTGCAGCAGCAGCAAGAGCCGACAGAGTGTCAAAATGACAAAGTGTAGAGTCGGCAACAACGTGGTAGGCCAAAATGGCACAATGACAGAGTGTGAAGGTGGCTGCAAAATGGTAGGGCACAGAGTGGCACAATGACAGATTGTGGAGGTGGTGGACAATTCCAGTCCCTGGTAAAGATGGTGGGAGGCAGATGGAGCAACTGGCAGCAGATGTGTGGCATCAAGCGGGTGGCAGCATCAGAATAGTGGCTGAGGCAGGTAGTTGGAATCCAGACTCATTTCTCAACATTTGGGGGAGACGTATGTTGAAATCCTGGCTGACCAAACCTGATTCATCTTGACAAAGGTAAGTCTCTCCACATTACAGGTGGAAAAGCGGTTTCTCCTTGGGGTAACGATGGCCCCACCGCACTGAACACCCTCTTTGATGCCACAGTACTGGCCAGGCAGGACAGCTTCTCTACTGCAAATACCGCATGTTGCGGCCACGCATCAAGTTTGGCTGTCCACTAGTCCATGGGATCCACTACCTAGGGTGCTGACTAAGTAGGCCACCACCTGCTGGTGCAGGGTCTGCTCCATGTCCTGCTGCTGCTGGCAGCTAACCTCCTCACTAGGCAGGTGAAGGAAGTTGCTCATTAAGGACTCCAGACTTAAGCTTCTGATGGAGCTGCTACTGCTCCTACCGCCCATCTCCCCACAGTAGCCGTGGCAGTACTACGTAAGCAATCACTGCCAGGAATCCCCTGGTCAGACCTGACAGAGGATGGACAATGGCACACAAAGGCAGCGGCCAACTGTATTTTCAGTATTTCTCCATGCCAGTTGTTCCTCCCTCTTGGCAGCTGGAAAAAAGTCGCCCATTTTTGACCGGTAAAGAGGGTCCAAGAGGGTGGAGAGCCGAAACTCATTCCTATGCCGGATGTTGACTATTCGACTGTCACTAGTTAGGGAACTGGGTGGCTGTGTGCTATCTGCGCAAGTGACTCTGAGGGACTCCCGGCCTCTATCTCCACTGTATACTGCCACAGTGCTTCTGGGTCGCTTCATCTTCTACCTCCTCCAGATGCTCCTCTTCTTTTAGTCACCTGAGTGGTAAAACCCCTGATTGCTTGTGCTCCAATGTCCTCCTCCTCCAGTTCATCATCTCATGTGGCCATGAGATGTAGTCGCCACTTCTCCAGTGCCCTGACCAGACAGATTTTGCAGCATGAGTTCCAGGACATGAAGCATTGGAATGACGTTATTCATCCCGCAGTCCTGGTGACTGACAAATAACGTGGCCACTTCAAAGGGCCCGAGTTGACATCAAAGTTACACAGGGGAGTACTACGGTCAGCTTGCATCATCAAAAACTCATTACTGGCTTTTCTCTGTTCATACAGGCGGTCTGACATATGGAGGCTGGAATGCCAATGGGTGGAAACATCGCATATCAGACTATGTTGGGGGGAGGCCATTCTGTCGCTGCAACTCGAGGAGAGTGTGCTTGGCTTTGTAAGAATGGCTGAAGTGCATGCACAGTTTCCTGGCCATTTTTAGAATGTCTTGCAGATGCGCAGGTGGAAGACTTGAGGAACCTGTTGACAACCAGATTGAACACGTGCGCCATGCAGGGTGCATGGGCCATCCCTCCTCGGTGCAGCGCGGACACCATGTTCCTCCCATTGTCTGTCATCATGGTTCCAATTTTCAGTTGTCACGGAGAAAGCCACATATTGATTTCTTCTTGCATGACATGGAGCAGTTCCTCCCCTGTGTGACTTTGTTCGCCCAAGCAAACCAGGTGTAGAACTACGTGACACCACTGTGTCCTGCACATGTGGTATGATGGAGCAGGTTAGACTTCTGGAGGCTGAGGTGGTGGTGGAGAAGGAGGAGTACTGACACTAGCGTATGAGCAGCAGTTTGACAACGTGGAGGAGAAAGCGGCGTCTCTTATTCAAGTTGTTGGTGTGGCTAGGTGGGAAGCCCATTCACACAGTGGGCCATTAAGGACATGTACTGGCCCTGACTGTAGTAACAGCTCCACGCGTTCACGCTGCTGTACACCTTGAAAAAACCGATAAGCTCAAGAACTGGCCCACCTTCTGTTCTACATATTTGTGAAGGTTTGGCAATGCCTTTTTGGAAAAAGAATTTCAGCTCGGAACTCTCCACCTTGGTTCGGCACAAGCCATTAGTTCTTTGAAGGGTGCAGTACCAACAACTTGGACAGGATCATGGTCAGCTTCTGGACCTCCAGATCTGTACCACGTTTCTCCCAGGCCATTGGATGTTGACGCTGCATGTGTTGACGCAGGGCCGTGGTGCCAAAGGTAGCTCCCTGGCCACGCTTCACTTTCTGCCTGCTGATTCTACATATACACACGCTTGGCTCCACTCGTGTTTTAACAAAAAATTACCACACCACCAAGGTGGTGATCTTACTGCCAATACTCTGCACTGAGTGACTACTAATGCCGCTGCCTCGCTGAGCCCCTGTGCCACTGCTTATTTGGACCTGCCAAGCGGGGTTTGTACCCCACTGCCTTTTGGCTCCCGTCCTCGCACTTTTGCCACCCTGCTAGCTCACGCCCACAGTAGTGACTTGCTGCCTGCTTCGCTGCCTGATGCCCAAGCTGACACCCTCTTCTCCTGACGATGATAATGAATCCCAGCCTTCACCTGACTCCCAAGTGCGATCGGCTACATCATCATCGATTTCTGTTTACCTGTCACTGCTTTTCTCCTCAACGGTCTCAGTATGAACAGCCCGACTACTTGCAAGTGCAACATAACCTCCTGTGTCACTCTCTACTTTCCCGCCTACTGCACAAAGCAGTGGATGTCTGCCAAAACTCTTTACTGCCAAGCAGCTGCTGACTGTCCTCAAGGAGTTCGTCCTCGATGTATAGTGGCGCTGAGCTAAGACCACCTAGTAGATCTCTGGCTGAGGGAAATGAACAATACAGAGGCTGGTTAAGGACAGGTGAGCTGTTCCTGGGCCATGCCAACTAAGGGTTGTATCTGAAGAACCCACGGACTCTTGGCTGGGAAGGAAGTGGAAGACCGAGTCAACTAATCGACAAACTTTGGGTTGTTTATCAACACACTGCGGCTAGATGACTGTCATGGTTGACCCCACGATCCATGTATCAGAGCCCTGGTCCCTCGTCACGGGTGCCCCCGCAATCCATGTTGTGGGTTGCGGGTACACCTGTGCTGCGATATGTGTCGCCCCGTCCCGTACCCACAATTTACCTCTCCAGGTTCCTGGCTCCGTTCCTGTCCCGTGGCGGCACTCCTGCTGTCTGACTAGACCGCATGCATCCCCTCTCACTAGGGTGCGCGTGTGCCGACTCTCGAGGAATTTAAAGGGCCAGTGACCTGGGCTACTCTTTTGTGGGATAGTGGTGATCCGGACATGGCTACCTATACCACGTTCCTTGCAATGATCCAGTCCAGGTTTGAACCACCTCAAGTCCGGCTTCCACACCTGTGCTGCTTGGCCCTGGTGTCTCCAGTGTCCCCGTAGCCTCCCAGAGTCTCCTCCGGCCTTTCCGGAGGCCTATCCAGAGTCTCCTCCAGCCTTCTGAGAGGCCGCTCTAGAGTCTCCTCTGGCCTTCCCAGTGGCTGCTCCAGAGTCTCCTCCGGCCTTCCCAGAGGCCACTCTAGAGTCTTCTCCGGCCTTCCCAGAGGCCGCTCCAGATTCTCCACTGGCCTTCCCAAAGGCCACTCCGGTGTGCCAAGAGCTGCTCCAGTCTCCGGTGTGCCAAGAGCTTCTGAGTGCTGCTCCAGCGGGTCCCCAGCATTCGCAGCTTCTCAGTGCTGCTCCAGCAGGTCCCCAGCATTCGCAGCTTCTCAGTGCTGCTCCATCGGCTCCCCAGCCACTGCAGCTTCTCAGTGCTGCTCCAGCAGCTCCCCAGTCTCCGCAGCTTCTCAGTTCTGCTCCAGTGGCACCCCAGCCTCCGCAGCTTCCCAGTGCTGCTCCAGCGGTTCCCCAAGAGTCGCTCCAGCCTGCAGCTTCCCAAGAGTCGCTCCAGCCTGCGGCTTCCCAAGAGTCGCTCCAGCCTGCGGCTTCCCAAGAGACGCTCCAGCCTGCGGCTTCCCAAGAGTCGCTCCAGCCTGCGGCTTCCCAAGAGTCGCTCCAGCCTGCGGCTTCCCAAGACTCGCTCCAGCCTGTGGCTTCCCAAGAGTCGCTCCAGTCTGAGGCTTCCCAAGAGTCGCTCCAGCCTGCTGCTTCCCAAGAGTCGCTCAAGCCTGCTGCTTCCCAAAAGTCTCTCCAGCCAGCAGCTTCCCAAGAGTCACTCCAGCCTGCGGCTTCCAAGAGTCGATCCAGCCTGCGGCTTCCCAAGAGTCGATCCAGCCTCCGGCCAAAAGACGTGGCACGGGTGTACCCACAACCCACAACATGGATCACATTTCTTCCTATTCACTTCAGCAACAAAAAAAGAACTGCTATTTGGGGTATACAGATTCCCTAAAAAGGACACCATGGGATTGGAGCAGAAATCACTACAGAAAGTGTGTGGATTTTACACTTATGTCTTCCTATTCACTTCCGCAACAAAAAAGAATTGCTATTTGGGGTATACATATCCCCCAAAATGGACACCCTGGGATTGGAGCAGATATCACTACAGAAAGTATGTGGATTTTACACTGATTTCTTCCCATTCACTTCAGCGACAAAAAAGAACTGCTATTTGGGGTATACAGATCCCCAAAACTGACACCCTGGGATTGGAGTAGAAATCACTCCAGAAACCATGTGGATTTTACACTGATTTCTTCCTATTCATTTCACTAACAAAAAAGAACTGCTATTTGAGGTATACAGATCCCAAAAATGTAAAGTCTGGGATAGGAGTAGAAATCACTCCAGAAACTATGTGGATTTTACACAGATTTCTTCCTATTCAGCAAAAATCACTACAGCACAGTACTGTAGCTGGATGCTACAGACAGCACATGCAGTATGAAATGCCGAGATTGAAAATGGCTGCCTGTTTTTATAGGGCTGTGTGACATTACATAAGCCTGCCGGTCGCTGATTGGCTTACGGGTCTGCACATGTGATCGAGGGTATTCCTTTCTCCTTCCCAGAGTACTCTGCCCCATGTGGACAGACGTATTTGATAATAAGATACAGAGGTATTTTAGTGAATCTTAGGTCTAGGGCTTCGGGGATCTCCTGGTCCACCAAATAAACGCATCTATGAATAGTGCCCTATAAATCAACCATTTGAAACCATTTTTTTGTTTCATCAAGTTTTACTTCTTTCAAATATATACATGTATTTACATCAATTCATTTTCATTTTCTTAAATCTTCTTATATATTATAACATTTTTTCGGCTAGTGTACGTACGTCCTAGTGAGTGTGCTATCACATGAATTTTAAAGATATAAAGAAATTCACCTCATTTGGCGTTCTAGTAGTTTTTTTCTTCGCAGCACTCACATGTTTGGAGGCCCCAGGGCTGAGACTGCCTTGTCTCTGACTGTTGGACAGAGTGGTACTCTGCCCCATGTAACACGTTGTGCTCGCGCCCATTTTGGGAATAAAGGAGAAAAAAACTTTTTTTTCACCGTTAACTTCAGATTCATGACAAATCGAATTTTCACTGACATTCTGAATGAATTCCACTGCATTAGAAATTATTCACCTGTCTCTATAGTGGACCCACCCGACCAATGCGGATGATGACGCAAGCCGACACCTGGGACCGGAATGTAAGTGGTACCCGGTTTTCACCAGAGGCTGTCACAAAGCTGATTGGACATGCTGCGGCGTGGTATTACCTTGTCGTTCCACAGGCGTGACTTTGTCCGCACTGGCGGCCAAGGTGGAGTACAGAATTGTAAGGCAAAACGGTGGTCAGGGACAGGCAGGAAGTCGAGACAGGCAGCGAAGGATCAAAGTCGGAGATGTAGTGGTAGGTCAGGGCAGGCAGCAAAGAAGCGTAGTCCGGAACGGTATCGGGGTCACAACAGGTGTTTCATAACACAAGCACAGCGCATCAGAAACAAAGCTTTCTCAAAGACACAAAGATCCGGCAGGGGACACAGGAAGAGCACCAATAAGTGGTGCACCCTAGAAATCGGGGACGCGCACCAAGCTGCAGCAGACGCAGGTGCGCCTGCGACTTGAGACATGGGTCGAAGGCGCACCCGTGACAACAGCTTAGTGGGATCCATCTGTAGACATTTGTCCGAGATAATATATCCGAGGAAAGTATGCATACAGAGAAAAAGAGCACTGGTTCAGGATGGCAGAAGTATGATTGAAACGATTTTGAGGATTTTTCTCTGAGACTCATAATCGCTATTTTCTTTTCAATTCCGTCTAATTCTTTTGAACTGTCCATATGGAATATTGTGGAGCCATTTCTTGAAGTGGCTGCTTGTAAAATCTAAATAATTATTGCTGTCAACCCTTTTGAAGAAGGTTTTGGTTTTAATACAGCTTTTATTAGTGTGAAAAACCATTCAGCAAAGTTTTCTATTTTTGTTGTCATTAAAGAGGACCTGTCACCCCACCAAAAGACCCCCACCAACTATGCCCCCGTAATCCTATCCCCAGCCCCTTTCTATTTATGCCATTTTTTTTTTAATTATGTTGGCGAACTTGGTTTTAATCGATATGACCTCTTACCAAAGAAGAGGTTGTATCCTGGTATCCTGGGCGCTGCAGTTGGCCGTATTTATAGCGCCGGCGAATATATATATATAACATTCGGCCGCCACTGTCAAAAAGCACTGCGTGGCCGCTGTCAGTCCGGCTGCATCGGAGAGAGAGCCGACAGAGATTGCGCAATATATCAGCCGCCCCCCCCCCCCCCCTCATGAAAAAGGCCGACTGCAGAGCCGAGGATACGAGGATCCGACCTCTTATTTGGTATGAGGTCAGATCGATTAAAACCTACTTCCCCAACAAAATTTTTTTTTTTAAATGGGATAAATAGATAGGGGCTGGGGGAAGGATTATGGTGGCATAGTTGGTGGGGGTCTTTTGGGGTGACAGGTCCTCTTTAGATGAAAGCCTGAAAAATGTCTGATTTCTTATATCTATTTTCTATATCTGTTTTAATATCTGTTTCTTTTATATGCAAATGATTTTCTTAGCAGCATGTGTATACCAGTTGAGAGGAGATTCTCCTCTTACATATAACTCTTTTATATGTATCTTTTCATATGTTATTTTATATGTATTTAGGTATTGTGTATTAATAGTCATCTATTAATTCTATTTCTATTTTTATATTATTATTTTAACAATTGTATATTGTAATCCCCATAACCCTCTATATTGCAAGTTATATACTGGCCACCCAATGTTTGTTAGTATTATGCTTGGTTGCACAGAGGCTGCGATAGAATGCTGGAGACACGGCTGACATATAATGGGGCACATTTACTAAGGGTCCCGCAGCTGCATTTCCGTCGGGTTTCGCGAATTTTTCTGTTTTGCGCTGAATTGCCCTGGGTTTTTGGAGCGATTAGATTGTGGCACTTCGGCGCCGGCTGGCATGTGACACACATCGGGGGGCATGGCGTCGGACAACCTGACTGATACGGACAAACCGCGGAATTTAAAAATAAAATTGTGTCGCAAGATCAGCACTCACATACACCGAGAAAAAGAAGGTGAACTCCGGCAGACCTCAGCGGGAAACTTGCAGGAAATCGGACGCAGGATCTTAGTGAATCGCGGCAGCTCCGATCCGTGGTCGGACAATGCACAGCGGGGATCGCAACGGGACGGGTAAGTAAATGTGCCCCAGTATGTTCATATGTACGCTGCTATGGTTTGCTATGGTATGCTATGGTTGCTGTATAACATTGCACAAGTGCGGACACTCGCGCGAGTAACAACTTAGTGCAAACCCGTCAGACAGGAACTATGGTCTGTACACGTTATTTACTTCACAACGCGTAAGCACAGGCTCCAGTAACTGCAAGAAAAATGTGCACCCACACCACCTCGTTAGTAATACTTACATTTATGTACATTGAACTCCACCTCCCCCGATTGAGCTACTACCTTCTGGTTATGTATACAAAATAAGCTGTAACATGTCATTCTACTCAGTCTGCATTTTGAGATAACGTGTTTCGGGTCACAAACCCTAATAGGTCATTTAATAAGGTTTTTATAATTTTTAGTTCTACTATTTATTCATTGTCTTAATAAATTTATTCCTTGGACACAATCTTTGCCTCCTGTGGATCAGACTTCTGGCACCCCGAACCAGTGCTCTTTTTCTCTGTATGCATACATTCCTCTACAGACACCATTTCGCTTGTTCGGTTGTTGAGCATTTGGATGCTGCCTTAGTGGTCATAAAGGGGTTAGTGTCTACATATCCGTAAGACCTTGGCTACTTCTACAGAACGGAATTTTCACCTGGACCCCAGAATGGGATATTAATGTCTTTTACCAAGAAATAACCAGGTAAGTGCATATTGGTTAATACCTTTGGAGCACGGTTACAAAATGTTATCACCCGAGGCGCAGTCCTCTGTCTTTACTAGTCTTCTACTATATATATCCGAGGAAAAGAAGACTCTTTTGGTGGACCTGGATTTTCTCAAGTTTGGCATACAGGCGATTGGCCCTTAGGCACCTGAGAACTTGTCGTACATGGGCCTGATGGGACTCAAGGTCCGTAAAGCACACTAGGATATTGTCTAGGTAGACACAGGTATATAGCAAGTCTCTAAAAATATCATTGACAAACTCTTGGAATACAGATGGTGCATTACAGATTCCAAACGGCATGACAAGATACTCAAAGTGTCCATCACGAGTATTGAAGGCAGTCTTCCATTAATCGCCTTCGCGGATGTGGGTGAGGTTATACAGCCCACAAAGGTCTAGTTTGGTAAAGACCTTGAATCCACGTAGGTGGTCAAAAAGTTCCATGATCAGAGGCAATGGGTAGCAGTTCTTCACGGAAATTTTGTTAAATAGTCTATGCATGGACAAAGTAACCCATCCTTTTTGGCCACAAAGGAGAACCCTGCAGCGGCAGGAGAAGAGAACCTCTTCTGCAGGTTCTCCTTTATGTAGGCTGACATAGCCGGGGTTTCAGGCACTTAAAGTGGATACACCCGAACCCGTGGAAGAGACATGTCCGGCTACAGGTCTATAGGGTTGTCGTAGGGACAGCCAATAACTACTGCAAGAGGGTGGTGAGCTGTCCCAGTTGCTGTCCCTGCACAGCAATCAGATGGGGCTGCTGGGCCACGATGGTGGTGAGATCAGCCAGATCAGGTAGTGGAAACCATGGCCGGTTCTTACTGTCAGGATCAGAGGTAGTAGACCCATTCAACCACCGCAAGCAATGATGTAAGCCAACACATGGGAGCAGAGTCCAAGCGGCACCCGGTTTCCACTAGAGCCTGCTGCAAAGCGGGCTGGACTTGCTGCTCCACAGGCGTGACTTTGCTGGTGGTGGTGGCCAAGGCAAGGTACAAAATCAGGAGGCAAAATCGGTGTTGTAGTCCGGCAGGAGGGAAGGACAGGTGGCACAGGTTCAGAGACATAATGGAAGGTCAGGACAGATGACAGAGAATCTAAGTCAGGAACGTGGCAGGAAGTCACCATGGACAGTACTAAAACAGTCAGAGAACGCTTTCTCGATGGCATAAGGGAAAAAAGATCTGGCAAGGGTCAGAGGAAGAAGCCAGCTATTTAATAGGTCAGTGTGGTGCGCAGGGGCACATGGAAGATCACGGTTGAGCCCGAGACCGGAGGAACCTCTGCAGGAGCCTGCGGTATAGAATATTATCCTCAGGTTTCCAGGATCTGTCCTTCGGCCCAAACCTCTTCCAGTCAACCAAGAAGAACTGCTTAACTCTCACCGTCTTCATATCTAGGACCTCCTTTACCTTGAAGACGTCGGTGGAGTCCTGAAGACCTCAGGAGGAGGTACTTGCCGGGAGAAGTGGTTCAAGATAACAGGCTTGAGTAACGAGACATGGAAGGAGTTCAAGATTTACATGGTGGGAGGAAGGTGCCACTTGTAGGCCATTCGATTGATGGGAGTGAGCACCTCGAAGGGACCAAGGAAACGGGGACCAAGTTTATAGCCTGGGATCTTTAGCCGGACATACCTGGAGGACAACCAGACTTTGTCACCCGGAGAGAAGATAGGAGGAGAGCTGTGATTCTGCTTGGAGCTGTGTATCAGCTTGGAGCTTGGTTCGAGCAGAAGCCTGTAGCAAGGAAAGGCGAGTCTAATCCCAAATGGACTTTAGATCCTGAACCAATTCTTCAACCACAGGGACGTCCGAGGACACAGGTAGAGGAAAAGGAGAGCAAGGATGCAGTCCATAGTTGATGAGTCTAAGAAGTTATAAGAAAACTCTGCCCATGGCAATCAGTCGTCCTGCCGTGCCGAAACAAAATGGTGGAGGTAGCAGCCCAGGGTCTGGTTAACTCTTTCCATCTGACCATTAGACTGTGGGTGAAAGCCGGAAGAAAAGTCCAACTTTACTTGAAGCTAGTTACACAGAGTATGGCAGAATTTGGAGACAAATTTAACTCCTCGATCAGAAACAATGTGCTGGGGAAGTCCATGGAGCTGGAAGATGTGAAGAGACTGGCAAGACGTGGAGCAGACGGCAGACCTGGAAGAAAAACAAAATGGGGCATTTTGAAAAAATGGTCAGTTACCACCCAGATGACAGTATTGCTTGAGGCAGGCAGAAGATCCGTAATGAAATTCATAGCCTAGTGAGACCACGGGCAGTTGGGTATTGGCAACGGCAGAAGACCAGCAGGTTTGAGATGAAATGGCTTATTCTGGGCACAGGAGAAGCAGAAAGCCACAAAGTCTCGATCATCCTTGTCCAAATCTGGCCACCAGTAGAATTTGGACACAAGGGGACATAGCGCTGCACCGTGTGCCCAGCCACATGGGAGCAATGTCTCTAAGTCAGAATTTTCCTCAGTAGAGCTGGTCTGACATAGGTCTTGCCAGGAGGTAGATGTCGAAGGTCCACTGGAGCAGCCAGGACCAGTTGCTCAGCAGGGTTGACATGCCAAGGAGCCGGTTCCAAGGCACGAAAAAGGGCATCTTCCTTCATGTTCTTCTCAGCCGTACAGAAGTGAATGAGAAAATTAAAATCGTAGAAGAAGAGTGACCAGTGGGCTTGATGTTGGTTGAGTCGCTGAGCAGTCTGGAGATAGAGGAGATACTTGTGGTCAGTGTACACGCAGATCAGAAAACGAGCTCCCTCCAGGAGGTAATGCCACTCTTAAGGCAAGTTTAATCGCCAGCAGTTCTCGGTCCCCTATGGAATAATTCCTCTATGCAGAGGAGAAATATTTAGAGCAAAAGCTGCATTCAAGGGTTCAGCCCTTGGGACCCTTCTGCGTGAGCACCACTCCAGCCCCTACTGAGGAGGCATCCACTTCCAGATGGAAAGGCTTCTCTATATCCGGATGTACAAGAACTGGGGCTGAAGCAAATGCGGACTTTAAGTATGTGAAGGCATCTTCAGCTGCTGAAGGCCAGAGCCGGGGGTTGGCACCCTTCTTGGTGAGCACCACAATTGCTGGTAGCAATTTGCAAAGCATGGAAACTGCTGTATAGCGTGTAGTACTAGAGGATGAGGCCATTGAAGAATAGCAGATAGCTTGGCAGGATCCATCAGGAGACCTCTGTCGAAGATAATATAGCCGAGGAAAGGAAGACTCCACTGGTGAAACTTGCACTTTTCAAGTTTGGAATAAATGGTCCTTAGTCGACTGAGTAAACAGCTCCCTGATCAAAGGTAACGGATAACGGTTCTTAACCGTGACCTTGTTAAGACTACGATGCACAAATGGAGTGACCCATCCTTTTTGGTCACAAAGAAGAAACCAGCACCAGCCGGGGAAGAGGATTTACGTATGAACCCCATCTGCAGGTTTTCTTTAATGTAGTCCAACATTGCAGCAGTTTCAGGTACAAAAAGTGGGTACAACAGGCCCCGAGGAGGAGACGTACCCGGTAGACGATCAATAGGGCAGTCATAGGGGAGGTGAGGCAGCAAAGCCTTGGCTTACTTCTTAGAAAAGACTTCTGCAAAGTCCTGATAGCAAGTTGGGAGGCTCTCCAGAGGCTTGGGAACCACTGAAGAGACCATGACAGGTACTTGATGAGGAAACACCATGCAATGGGAGTGGCAATCTGGCCCACAACGAAGAATCTCCCCATCTTCCAATTAAGAACAGGAGCATGGAGCTACAACCACGGAGGACCCTGCAGGAGGGTCGAGGTAGAGCAAGGGAGCACTGAGTGATATAGCCCCTGCACAACTTTGGGTCCCCATCATACTTAGTAGGCATGGAGAGTTTCAGCCTAGGTTTAGCGGCAAGCAGACCAACCAGGGTAGCAGGAGAGGCTGCAGCAATCTGACACTGTTGCTGAGTGGCAATCAACTGCTTCAGCATGGCGGTGTCTTGTTCAAGCTGTTCTCCTTGCGTAGCAATTTGCTGGGACTGCTGGACCACAACAGTGGTAAGATCAGCCAGTTTAGGTAGCGGGACCTTGGTGGGCTCCATGGCCGGATCTTACTGTCAGACTCCAGGGGTAGTGGACCCACTGGACCTCCACGAACGATGACACAATCTGACACCTAGGACCAAAGTCTTCACCAGTGCCCCCCCAAAAGGGAGTTGGACTTACTGCGGAGTGGTACTGCCAGGTCGTTCTACAGGTGCAACTTTGTCCGGGGTGGCAGGTATAGAGCAACAGAGGCAGCATAGAGCACGAAGATCCGGCAGGGAATGCTGGGAGACGTTGGCTTTTAACCATTTCCTGAAAGGGCCAGCACCAATCAGTGGTGCGCTGGCCCTTTGCAGGGAAGCATTGTTTGCTGTTAAATCTGGCGCACAGTCCGAGTGGGAGCGCCCTAATTTGTGTCACATGGTGCCTACAAAACAAAACTAAGTGTGTGACACATTTGTGGTGCAGACACTTCTTAAATACCTGTGCAAACAGTTTACACCTAAAAGAACGTGTAAAATCTATCTGAAAACTGGCGTAATACACTTAGTAAATGTGCCCCATGGTGTTTTTTTATGTTAATATTTAGTTCTTATTTTTTTACTGTATGTTAACAAAAGATAAAACTTTACAAAAAGAATTATAGGAGAGGAAACTTACAAAACAGGATGTATACACACACTAGCATGTAAGAGTACTTGGTGTACATACCTTTATCCTGTTGGTAGATTTCATTGTTGGATTGGCTGGATCTGCACACATTAGTGTCCCTATAAAGAACTTCAGATAGCCCAACTGACAAACCCTTCTTGTATTATTCACCTTCAATAAAACACACAACACAAACTATTGTATACATAACTTTTAACCCCTTAAGGACGCAGCCATTTTACAACTGAAGGCTCAGTCCCATTTTTTGGATTCTGACCTGCGTCTCTTTATGTGGTTATAACTTTTGAACACTTTTACTTATCAAAACGATTCTGAGATTGTTTTTTCCCCACATGTTGTACTTCATTTTAGTGGTTAATTTTGGCTGATTAGTTTTGCGTTTATTTACAAAAAAAGGAATTTTTAGAAAAATGCCATTTTCGAAATTCAAAATCACCGCGTTTTCAGGCAGATCGATTTACCACCTAAATAACTTGCCGAATAACATTTCCCATTTGTCTACTTTACATTTTCATAATTATTGAAATGTTTGGATAATTTATTTTGACGTCACGCGGCCTACAAATCGAATAGCGATTTTCCATATTTTCAGAATTGACTATTTTGGGGATAAATACTGTTTGAAATTAAATTTTACATATTTAGCATCAAAAACCAAAATTTACATGTGGACATTACTTGTGTTATGGGGGCACAGCGAGGCGCAGAAGGGAAGGAGCACCCTGCAGCTGCCAGGATTTTAGTTTTCTCGTTGCCCTCTTTTGAAGGCTATAAAATTTTCGCTTTTCCGTTATTTGGGCCATGTGACGGCATTTTTTTTGCGCGATGAGATGCTTTTTCCAGTGTTACCATTTTGGGGTTTGTATCATCCAATTGTTGAAAATTTAGGAACTTTTTTTGAGGTCATGAGTAGAAAAGCATCAATTGTGTACTGGATTTTTTCCTTTTTTTTTTTTTCGTGTTCTCCGGATATCCTAATAATCCTGTTATCTTTATTCTATGGGTCGATACGATTATGGGGATACCAGACATGAATATTTTTTCTTATGTTTTACAAAATTTGCCAAATAAAACCCTAATGTGGGGAAAAATCTATCATTTTTGCATCGCCGTCTTCCAAGTGGCATAACATTGTTACGTTTTTGGCTACAGAGCTGGTTGATGGCTTGTTTTTTGCGGGACATGTTGTTCTTTGCAACAATATCATTCTGGAGTACATATGTTTTGTTGATCACTTTTTATTGCATTTTTAGTGGGATATAATAGGTAAAAATCATAATTTTTGGCGGGTTTTTAACGGTTTTTTTTACGGCGTTCATTATATGGGTTCAATAGTTATTTAGTTTTATTCTATGGATTGTTACGGACGCGGTGATACTATATATGTGGGGTTTGTGTTATGATTTAGACTTTTTTGAGCGTTATATATCTCTTTATATGTTTTGGGGCTTATGGGCATTTTTAGTGATTTATAAAGTTATTTTTTATTGAAAAACATTTTTTTTTTACATTTTTTACTTGATCCACCATGGGATATGAACAACCAATCATCTGATTGCTTGTTCATGATAATACTCTGCAATACTGATGTATTGCAGGGTATTAGCAGTGCAGATGCATAGGCTGGCACTTTGCCTTTAAGATGACGTCACAGACGCCATCTTAAAGGCACTGCCTTCAGGCTTCTCTGGGGTCCCGATCGGACCCCAGAGGTGCCATAGCAGCGATCAGCCCCCCCGAAAACGGCGCGGGGGGGCCCGATCGTGGGGTAAAGACCCCTGGAAGGCATGTTAAATGCTGCGGTCGCGTTGACCAAAGTAAGGAAACAAAGTAACAGACAAATTGCTCTTGAACAAACAGTCCAAAAGCCCAGTACAACCTGGGAGAGAGCTGTCTAGGGGGATAGACGCTGTTGAATGTTGTCCCAGGTCGAAGTCTGAAACACCATCGTCTGAACGTAGTTGTGAAGAATTGCCTAGTGTCACGGGTGCTCCCACAATCCCTGTCTTGGATTGCGGGCGCACCTGTGTCCCTCAGTGTGCCCCTGAAGCCCAACTGAACTCACCTCTCCTGGCTCCATTGGCCATCTCTGCATCTCCCGTGGTCCGGCGTGTGTGTCCCTGTCTCCTAGGGCACACACGCGCCGGCTCACAAAGATTTAAAGGGCCAGCGCGCCGATAATTGGCGCTGGCCTGCTACCTTCCCACATACATTCCTGCCCCTTCCTGTGATCCTTGCGGATCTTCAAGCCATTCCCTGAAGAGAAAGCCCTCCTGTGTATCCTGCATTACTGTGTATCCTGCGTTCCTGTGAATCCTGAGTTCCTTTCCTGTGTGCCAGTCCGATCATGTGTTTCCTGACGTGAGTCCTAGAGTGCATTCTTGTGTTGTTCTACTGCTGTCTCCCCGGGTACAGACTGTCTCCTGCAAAACTACCTTGGCTACCACCATGGGCTAGTCGCAACTGTGGAACGATCTGGTGGTACCCGGCTGCAGCAAGACCATCCCGCTTTGCGGGAGGCTCTGGTGAAGACCAGGTGCTTAGCACTAAGGCTTCGGTCCCAGGTGTCGGCTAGTGCCATCTCCCATGGTGGTCCTGAGGGTCCACAGACTCACAGCCCTGACACGTGGTATAAGGAGGGGAATGTCTGGATCATGATTTATCTCACTGGCACTATGCTCCAGAAACATATATGTATGTTGTTTTTAAGAGGAAACGGACACTCACCTCAATCTGATGGTCATCTTGTCACATTCCATTCCCATGTTGTGACTTTTGTGCTTTTTAGGCCTGTTCCACACTTGCGAGCGTGATGCGATGAACTCGCATCACACTCGCAACGCATGCTGCCGGGAACGCACGGCCCGAACGCTGCACCGCGGGAGTGAACTGACATGCTGAGTTCACTCCCGCGGTGCAGCGTTCGGGCCGTGCGTTCCCGGCAGCATGCGTTGCGAGTGTGATGTGAGTTCATCGCATCACACTCGCAAGTGTGGAACGGGCCTTAGCCTTCTGTTCTGTTATAAGCTTTAAATCTGCTTTTATAAGACTGCATATCTTGTCATGACACATTACCCATCGTGGGGGTAGCACAAACTTTCTCCAAAGCTTCAATGAACAGTGAGACTGCCGGCAGAACCAGGTCCTTTATTATGTCATGGTCCCAGTTTCCAAGGAGCTCAACTGTGACACGTGCAGTGTTCTGTTAAGTGCAAATTAGCCTCACAGTTTCTTTGGTTGGATGTAGGGAACTAAATGCACTTTGTAAAGGAGGTCTTACATCCAGGTAGATGCTTCCTCTAGATGTAGACCTTACATTCAAATGAAAAACTGGAATAATAAAGACTGGTGTTTAGCAGCAGAAGCAAGTGTCTTTGCCACTTTGCATTGAGAAAGAGGGGGGGCTATATCTGGATTGTGATTTGTTTAGCTGGTACTATGCTCCAGAAACATATTTGAATGTAGTTTTATAAAGGATGGGGTAGGGTGTAAGGGAAACTCACCTCAATCTGATGTTCATCTTGACACATGGCAGTACACCATGCTAGTAACGGGTTGGATCCGTTTTGCCTTCAGAACTGCCTCAATTCTTCGTGGCATAGATTCAACAAGGTGCATTCCTCCGAGATTTTGGTCCATATTGACATGATGGCATCACACAGTTGCCGCAGATTTGTCAGCTGCACATCCATGATGCGAATCTCCCGTTCCACCACATCCCAAAGATGCTCTATTGGATTGAGATCTGGTGACTGTGGAGGCCATTTGAGTATCGGCATCAACAAGGCATTTCCGCCCACAGAACTGCCGCTCACTGGATGTTTTTTCTTTTTAGTACCATTCTCTGTAAACCCTAGAGATGGTTGTGTGTGAAAATCCCAGTAGATCAGCAGTGTCTGAAATACTCAGACCAGCAGGAGATTGTCTTGACCATGTCTACATGCCTAAATGCCGCCATGTGATTGGCTGATTAAGTGTTAAGTGTTAACGAGCAGTTGGACAGGTGTACCTAATAAAGTATATATATATATATACACTCACCGGCCACTTTATTAGGTACACCATGCTAGTAACCGGTTGGACCCCCTTTTGCCTTCAGAACTGCTTCAATTCTTCGTGGCATAGATTCAACAAGGTGCTGGAAGCATTCCTCAGAGATTTTGGTCCATATTGACATGATGGCATCACACAGTTGCCGCAGATTTGTCGGCTGCACATCCATGATGCTAATCTCCCGTTCCACCACATCCCAAAGATGCTCTATTGGATTGAGATCTGGTGACTGTGGAGGCCATTTGAGTACAGTGAACTCATTGTCATGTTCAAGAAACCAATCTGAGATGATTCCAGCTTTATGACATGGCGCATTATCCTGCTGAAAGTAGCCATCAGATGTTGGGTACATTGTGGTCATAAAGAGATGGACATGGTCAGCAACAATACTCAGGTAGGCTGTGGCGTTGCAACGATGCTCAATTGGTACCAAGGGGCCCAAAGAGTGCCAAGAAAATATTCCCCACACCATGACACCACCACCACCAGCCTGAACCGTTGATACAAGGCAGGATGGATCCATGCTTTCATGTTGTTGACGCCAAATTCTGACCCTACCATCCGAATGTCACAGCAGAAATCGAGACTCATCAGACCAGGCAACGTTTTTCCAATCTTCTACTGTCTAATTTCGATGAGCTTGTGCAAATTGTAGCCTCAGTTTCCTGTTCTTAGCTGAAAGGAGTGGCACCCGGTGTGGTCTTCTGCTGCTGCAGCCCATCTGCCTCAAAGTTCGACGTACTGTGTGTTCAGAGATGCTCTTCTGCCTACCTTGGTTGTAACAGATGGCAATTCGAGTCACTGTTGCCTTTCTATCAGCTCAAACCAGTCTGCCCATTCTCCTCTGACCTCTGGCATCAACAAGGCATTTCCGCCCACAGAACTGCCGCTCACTGGATGTTTTTTCTTTTTCGGACCATTCTCTGTAAACCCTAGAGATGGTTGATGAAAATCCCAGTAGATCAGCAGTTTCTGAAATACTCAGACTAGCCCTTCTGTCACCAATAACCATGCCACGTTCAAAGGCACTCAAATCACCTTTCTTCCCCATACTGATGCTCGGTTTGAACTGCAGGAGATTGTCTTGACCATGTCTACATGCCTAAATGCACTTAGTTGCCACCATGTGATTGGCTGATTAGAAATTAAGTGTTAACGAGCAGTTGGACAGGTGTACCTAATAAAGTGGCCGGTGAGTGTATACCTGCACATGAAGTGAAGCCCTGGTCGGCGGCTAACACTCCGTTCACAGTCCTGGTAAGTTCCGTGTGGTGATGTCACCGAACTACGGGGAATCCAGAAGGACATATTTGCAATGCCTTTCGAAGACCTACACGGTCTTCTTAGTCAGGGAATCAAGACTCTGTGAACGTGCTGTGCTTTATAACTATGGCAAGTCTGCTAAATGTATCAGGTGTGTACATAACAGTACATCTATATTTCTACAGATTGTGTGTATGTCTATAAATTACTAAAAATTCATAACTTTTTATTATAATATCATTTAAATCTGAACAAATGTTATGTATGGAACATTGCTTAACCCCTTAACGTTGTGCGCCGTAGCTCTATGGTGCAGAGGTTTAGGGAGTGTATGAAGAAGGCTCACGGGCTGAGTCCTCTTCATTCAAGGGTGGGGTTTGCTGCATATTGCAACAAACCCCCACCGCTAATAACGGCGGTCGGTGCTTGCACCGATTGCGGCTATTAACCCCTCCGATGCCACCGGCAAAGTTGTCGTTGGCATTTAAAAGACGGTGGCGCGTGGGTGCCTCCATCTTTCTTCTGATCGTCGCTCCCCCAAACATCATCGGGGGGCGCCGATTGGTTGCCATGACAGCCTCGGGTCTTCGTTTGACCCAAGGCTGAATGGTTTCTGCAGATTCGTTACATTGAGCCAGTGGCTCATTTTAACGAATCACATGCAAAAACGCTGTATACTGCAATACAGTAGGATTGCAGTATATGGTAGGAAACGATCTGACCATCTAGGGTCAATGTACCCTAGATGGTCTAAGAAATAGTGAAAAAAAAGTTTTAAAAAATAAAAAAAAATTATAAAATATTAAAAATTCAAATCACCCCCCTTTCCCTAGAACTGATATAAAACATAATAAACAGTAAAAATCATAAATACATAAGGTATCGCCGCGTCCCAAAATGCCCGATCTATCAAAATATAAAAACTGTTATAACCGGCATGTTAAAATAAATAACATTACAGGAAAGCCTAATTTGTTACGCACAAAGTAAGCCCTCACACGGCTCTGTACATGTAAAAATGAAAAAGTTATGGATTTTTGAAGGTGGAGAACGAAAATGAGCAAAAAAAACCTGCGTCTTCGTGGGGTTAAAAAATGTAATGAATAAATAAATATGCTGAAATAGTAAAACACGCAATAAAATGGAAATTAGTCTGCATATTGGATAAATCGAGTTGATAGAGTCTTTTCTACATAAATGCAAATAATTCTATTTCATTGCTCCATTTACTCTCTGTCCTTGACATCTGGGAGATATAGTTGCCTCCTCTCCAATTATGCTGGACTTTTTCTATACCAAAAAACTGGGAGCCTTCAAATTGTCACCGGTGGAACAGCTTATAATGTTTTGAGAGAGGATGTCCCTCAAACCCTCTTTAATATTTCTCCTATGTTCGTTTATGCGGTCTTTCAACATCCTTTTAGTGTGTCCTACATAAAGTTTATTGCAGGGGCATTTAATTCAATAAATTACCCATTTGGTTCATGTGATTCTTAATTTTGTATTTGTTCTCACACATAATCAGTCCAAAAGTTTTGATGGATTTTTTACATAGTAGTTGTCATATTCTTTATTGTTGGTGCTACCAAGATTCCAATATTCCTCACCTTTTTGAAGGTAAATTTAGTTTTTTTGATAAATATTGCCCAATTGTTTTATCTTGGGATAGAATTTTTATAAATGGCAGTACACACTGGGGCACATTTACTAAGGGTCCGCGGACCACATTTCCATCGGGTTTCCTGACTATTTCCGATTTGCACCACATTTAACAGGGGTTTTTGGTGCACGCGATCGGACAACTCAACTGATTCAGACTTAGCGCGGGATTTAAAATTCAAATTGTGTTGCAAGACATGCATTCACATACACAGGAAGAAGAAGGTGAACTCCAGCGGACCTCAGCGGGTAAGTGACACATGCGGGATATCGGGCGCACAGTGAATTGCGCCGGACTTCATTCTCATCGGACAGTTCGGATCGGGGATCGCGTCAGGACCAAGTAAGTAAATGTGCCCCTATGTGTTTTAGAATTTCTTTGTCCTGTATACTGTGTTATAATGGGGATTTCTATGATGTTTCCTGAGGTTTTCTCTAATTTGGCTCTAAGATTTTTATCTTCTTTTTCTACTTTATTTTTTAATAATTCATACCTCTGGATTGATAGTATGGTTGTTTTAGTATTTGTTAATGCAATATTCTGTTATCCTTTATTCTTACATTTTTGTTGCAGTACTTTAGTACTTTACTTTTACGTCTTCAAAAATTCTAAGGTCCATGCAATTTCTTTGATGTCGTAAGTACTGGCTTTTAGGATTTAAGATGACAGCTTGTTTTTAGGATAAAGCTGTTACTATCAGTAAGTCCTGCTTTTAATTGTATGATTTTCAATATAAATGGTTAAATCTAAAAAACTGAATGTAGGTGTGAATTCTAAAAAAATAGTCATTTTTATTTATATCTTAAAACATTTTTTGGAGAGATTCCTCTTCCCCTGACCACACAAATACCATGTTGTCTATAAATCTGCGCCAGAGGAACAGATTCGCAGCGAGCTCACCTGTGGGAAAGATGTGGGTGTTTGCGTAGCTCAGTGAGAATCTGGTCCTCATGGTTGTACTCCAGTTCTGCAGATAGAACAGATCTTCATATTTTAAATACAGGCAGTCCCCGGGTTACATACAAGATCTGTAGGTTCTGTAGGTTTGTTCTTAAGTTGAGTTTGTATGTAAGTCGGAACCGTATACTTTATTATTGTAACCCCAGTCAAAATTTTTTTGGTCTCTGTGAAAATTGGATTTTAAAAATGTTGGGTTGTTCTAAGAACCAGGATAAACAATAAATCTTCATTAGAGACACCTTTGATAACTGTTAAAGCTGTTTATTGTAGCCTAGGACTGAAGTACAGTAAATTACCAAAATCCAGAGGTCCGTTTGTAACTAGGGGTCGTATGCAAGTCAGGTGTTCTTAAATAGGGGACCGCCTGTAATTATGATTCAATATGAACGTGATACAATCACCTCTATATATTCAATTTGTTTTTCTACTAGCTTCTCTGATTTTTTCAGAAAATATTCAACTGTATTACGCCCTTTAGTATGTTGAATAACTGTGTACAATGATGTAACATCTAAGTTACCAATAACAAAATGTGGTTCCCATTTAATCGAACATAGGAGAAATATTAAAAAGGGATTTGAGGGACATCTTCTCTCAAAACATTATAAGATGTTCCATTGGGGACTATTTGAGAGCTCCCAGTTTTTTGTTTTTTTGGTGAACGGAGTGTTAGCTGCCGACCGGGGCTTACCTCCATGTGCAGCAACACCGCTTAACTTGGTAACAAACCTGCAGTGGATTACTGTCACGCAGCAACTTGCAAGCATCTCCTTGTGGATACACAAGAAAAGAAACACCTACCATTTGGATTCTAGATGTCCAGTTATACCCCTAGACGAAAAAGCTAATCGCAATCACTTGCATACAGGTACCGACATATGCCTATTGTCTGAATATACTGTCCATCACATAAGGCAGTGATGGCGAACCTTTTAGAGGCCGAGTGCCGAAACTACAACAAAGACCCACTTATTTATCACAAAGTGCCAACACAGAAATGTAATTTGTGATTTATACTCCCTGCTCTGTCACAGCTTTCATTCATCTCAGCACCCTGAGGACACCAATAAAGCAGAAAATAGTCCCAGGTAGAGCTGTCACTTTAAAATACCTCTGTGCACAGCAAGTCCTGGGCTGTCTGGGACTGCAGGAAGATACCTGGAGTCATCTCTGGTGTTGACCTGAGTGCCCACAGAAAGGGCTCCGAGTGCCACCTCTGGCACCAGTGCCATAGGTTAGCCATCACTGACATAAGGTAACTAGTACCAGCCTCTTGCATTTATGATTATGGTATTGTTTTAGATTTACAGCTACTGGTATAGAGTAAAAGTTTCCATTGCTGTACATTACATTGTTTGTTTCTTATTTCTTGGGTAGCGCAGGTATACCTTTGCATGTTTTTTGTGGTTCACTCTGATAGTGACCCTCGTTATAGTTTGGGTGCAGGTCGCCAACTATCTATACCATTTATTGGTTTTCATTTTTCGATTTAGCGTGGCGCCAATCCTATTGTCCCTTGTATTGTTCTTTCCTGTTATAACCTTTAACTCTGCCCCAGACTGACTCTGCCCCTGACTGCGTATCTTGTCATGACCCATTACCCCTTGTGGGGTTTCCATGAACCCTCAGAGGAAAGGGGTAGCACAAACCTTCTCCCGATGCTTCCTTGAAGAGCTCCAAAGCTTGAATAACCAGTAAGAGTGTCACAGGTGCCGGCAGAACCAGGCCTTTTATGATGTCATAGTTCCAGTTTCCAAGGAGGTCAACAGTGCAGTGTTCTGTTTCCTACAAGGTAGCTGTATGGTTTCTTTGGTTATATATAGTGCAGTAAATGCACTTCATGAAGGAGATCTTTCATCAAGGTAAATGCTTACCCTAGATGTAGACTTTACATTCCAATAAATAAGTGTGACTTTTAATTGGATTAATAAAGCCTGGTGTTTAGTAGCAGAAACAAGTGTCTTTGCCACTTTGCATTGAGACTGCTTGTGTGGGGAGGGGCATATGTGGATTGTGATTTGTCTCGCTGGTACAATGCTCCAGAAACATATTTGTATGTAGTTTTAAAGGAGATGTGGAAGGGAGAAAGTAACACTCACCTTAATCTGATGGTCATCCTGGTACATGCCAAAAACATTTTGTGACGATGGTGCTTTTTCGCCGTCTGTCCCGTTATAAACTTTAATTCTGCCCCAGATTGCATATCTTTTTTGTGACCCATTACCCCTGGTGGGGATCCCATGAATCCTCAGATGAAAGGGGTAGCACAAACCTTCTACTGATGCTACTTCGAAGAGTTCCAAAGTTTGAATAAACAGTGAGACTGTCAAAACTACCAGCAGAACCAGGCCTTTTATGATGTCATGGCCCCAGTTTCCAATGGAGCTGAACTATGACACGCGCAGTGTTCCCCTTCATGCAAGTTACCTGTTCAGTTTCTTTGATAGGATGTAGATAACTAAATGCACTTCATGAAGGAGATCTTTCATCCAGGTAGATGCTTTCCCTATGTGTAGACCTTACATTCCAATGAAAAAGTGAGATTTTGAATTGGATTAATAAAGCCTGGATTTTAGCAGCAGAAGCAAGCTTCTTTGCCACTTTGCACTGAGAAAGCTTAACATGGGGAGGGTTCTGGTACAATGCTCCAGAAACATATTTGTATATAGTTTTAAAGAAATTGGGGAAGGCGAAAAGGGAAACTCACCTCAAACTGATGGTTATCTTGTCACATGCTAAGTATATTGTAATGAATGAGGAGGAAAATCCCCATATACTGCCATACAGTAGTATGGCAGTATATGATAGGATCGATCAGACAACCTAGGGTTAAAGTACCCTAGGGAGTCTGAAAAATAGTAAGAAGAAAAATTTAAAAAAAGTTTTAAAAAATATATACCATATATACTCGTGTATAAGCCGTGTTTTTCAGCACAAAAATGTGCTGAAAAACATCCCCTCGGCTTATACACGAGTCTATTACCCAGTAAAAAAAATAAACTTAAATACTCACCCTCTGATGTCAGCGCGGCTTACCGATGTCTCTGACGTTAGCGCGTCCTGTCTTCTTTCCTCTCCGCGGCTCCTCTTCTCTCTTCTTTCTTCCGGTATGGACGCGGCCATGTTTTCTTCATGGCTGCGCATACTATGACGTCAGCAGCGGCCGCGTCATAGTTTGCGCATGCCGGAAGAAAGAAGAAGAGCCGCGGAGAAGAAAGAAGACGGGGTGCGCTGACATTGGGGACATCGGTAAGCCAAGCTGACATCGGAGGGTGAGTATTTAAATTTATTTTTTTAAGGTCTGTGGGGGCAGGCTGTTTACTACTAGGGGCTGCTGTATACTACTAGGGGCTTGAAGTATACTACTAGGGGCTGCTGTATACTACTAGGAGCTTGCAGTATACTACTAGGGGCTGCTGTATACTACTAGGGGCTTGCTGTATACTACTAGGGGCTTGCTGTATACTATTAGGGGCTGCTGTATACTACTAGGGGCTGCTGTATACTACTAGGGGCTTGCTGTATACTACTGGAGGCAAGCTGTATACTACTGGGGGCAGGCTGTATACTACTAGGGGCTTGCTGTATACTACTAGGGGCTGCTGTATACTACTAGGGGCTTCTGTATACTACTGGTGGCTGCTGTATACTACTGGTGGCTGATGTATAGTACTAGGGGCTTGCTGTATACTACTAGGGGCTGCTGTATACTACTAGGGGCTGCTAAATACTATATGGGGGCTGGCAGGCTGTATTCTTCTGGGGCTGGCAGGCTGTATACTACTGGGGGATGGCAGGCTGTATACTACTGGGGGCTGGCAGGCTGCATACTATTGGGGGGGTTGACCAATGCATTTCCCACCCTCGGCTTAAAGGAAACCTACCACTTGAAGTGGCAGGTTTCAGAAGAAAACACCGGTGCTTATTTTTGTTAGTGTTTTAAACCGCGGTATCGCGGTTTAAAACACTTTTTAAACTGTATAGCCGGCGCACGGAGGTACGCGCTTGGCGCTTACCATGCGCGCGACCATGCGCGCGGCTACATAGGGCGGCACGGTGGCGGAGTGAGTAGCACTTCTGCCTTGCAGCACTGGAGTCCTGGGTTCGAATCCCACTCAGGTCAACATCTGCAAAGAGTTTGTATGTTCTCTCCGTGTTTGCGTGGGTTTCCTCCGGGTACTCCGGTTTCCTCCCACACTTCAAAACATACTGTTAGGCTGTTTAGATTGTGAGCCCCATGGGGACAGGGACCAATTTGACATGCTTGTGCAGCGCTGCGTAATCTGTGTGCGCTATATAAATAAAGAATTATTATTATTATTATTATTATTACATAGGAAGTGAAGGAGAGCCGCGCGCATGGTAAGCGCCGAGCGCGTACCTCCCTGCGCCGGCTATACAGTTTAAAAAGTGTTTTAAACCGCGATACCGCGGTTTAAAACACTAACAAAAATAAGCACCGGCACCAGCTCAGCCTGAGCTGGTACTCGGTGTTTTCTTCTGAAACCTGCCACTTCAAGTGGTAGGTTTCCTTTATACTCGAGTCAGTACTTTTTCCCAGTTTTGTTGGTAAAATTAGGGGTCTCGGCTTATACTCGAGTATATACGGTAATAAAAAAACATAAAAATTCTAATCACCCCCCTTCCCCTAGAACTGATATAAAAATAAATAAATCGTAAAAATCATAAACACATTAAATATCGCTGCGTCCGAAAATGTTCGATCTATCAAAATATAATACCGGTTTTTCACTGCGTTTTATTCCATAACGGAAAAAGCGCCCAAAGTAAAAAATTACACTTTTTTGCCATTTTGAAAAATATTAAAAAATTTATAAAAAGTGATCAAAAGGTTGTATAGTTCTAAAAATTATAGCATTAAAAACTTCATCAAAAGTTCGAAAAGATGACACCACCAACAGCTCAGTAAACTTAAGTATGAAAAAGTTATTGGTGCCAGAAATGGCAAAATCAAAAAAATATTTTTTGTACCGGAGGTTTTAATTTTTGTAAATGTATGAAAACATTATAAAACCTATTTAAATTTGGTATCCTCGTAATCGTACCGACCCAAAAAATGAAGTAGACATGTCATTTGGGATGCACAATGAAAACCGTAAAATCCAAGCCCACAAGAAAACAGCGCAAATGTGTTTTTTCACCACTTTTTAACGGTATTTGGAATTTTTTTCCCGCTTCCCAGTACACTACATGGAATCATAAATACCATCACTATGAAGTGCAATTTGTGATGCAGAAAACAGAGTAGAAGTAAAGTATAAAGAAAAGCCTAGGTAGGAAAACAAGTGTCAAGAACACGTATCGATAGGTCTTCCAGGCTTGGCCATCCTTCAATCAATCCACAGCGGAGACACAGCTGAACTCTAAAATGGCACAACCCAGCCTTCCCAGGGAAAAGACTCTGCAAGGCAGTTGTCAATCAAAGCACCAGCAAAACAACCCTGAGGGTGGGGTCACACGTCGCTTTTTACACATGCGTTTAAAAATGCATTGCAAAAGCTGAAGAGAGATTTGCCTAATTAAATAGCTGTTAAAACTTGTGTTTATAAAATGCAACCGTTAACGCCTTGTTAATTGGTAATGCATGTGTTTGTTAACGCACGGTTAATGCATCCATTGATACAAGCGTTAACATTGTTTTAACGCATGCGTTTTTTAACGCATGCGTTAATAGCTGCTTAAGCTGTTCAACTGTTGCAATGCGTATTTAAACACATGCGTTAAACGCGACATGTAACCGCACCCTCATTCACACGTTCCGCCAGCGTCGCATTCATAACGCATCGCTAGCGCACATGGGCAGGGCTCGGGGCGATCACATTTGGGTTTCCAGAGAAACGCATGCAATCGGGTTATCAATCGCATACGTTTCCCGGTAAAAAAAATTATGCGATCAGCCCGAGCCCCGCCCCCTGTGCGCTAGCTTTTGCATTATGAACGCGACACTAGCGGAATGTGTGAATGCACCCTCAGGGTGCGGTCACACATTGTGATTAAAACTGCATCGCAATTAGGTTTGAGGTGGTTTTAGGTGCAGTTTTGTCAATTTCACAGGTGAAACACATGAACTGAATGGGTGAATTTGATTTTGAAGGAGAAAGCTTTTCCAAAAATTTAATTCACTTTTTAAAATAAGTAATAGCACCTAAAACCACCCCAAAATTAATTGTGATGCAGTTTTAACTGCAACGTGTGACCGCATCCTGAGGGTACAGCTACGTTAAATTTTTCAGATGCAGTTTTTGAAACCAAAAGCAGGTTTGGATCATACTGGGTGAGGACCTATCATTAAGAAGTGCTGCTCCTCCTCTATTTTCACTCCACTCCAGGTTTGGGCATCAAAAACTGCATCTGATAAACTGAACGAGTGGACGCAGCCTGAGTATGGCTCAAACTTAGAACACTGCAGCAAGCCTTTGGCAAGTTCTGACAAAAACATTCCAAAATACAAGACATGCATAAAGCTAGCTCATAAAGCTCTTATCTTGTTTCTACATGAGGCACATTTTAAGACTAACCATATTCCTTCTTTAGGTATTAGGCTACTGTCAATGTTCCTCAGAACTTCTATTTTAATAACTATATATAACGTCATACAAATTATGCTAATTAGTTTGGGTGCTCAAAGCGCCTCATCTTTCAATTTATTCATTCCCCCTTCTGATTCAAGTCACATAGAGTAGGTGACGGGCAGGACCGATGGTGATTGTATTGTAACAGGGAATTGCTTAAAGAGGACCTGTCACCCTTGTTAGAGATTTTTATCTAGGGCTTAAACCGCCCTTACTTCATGTTGTAAGGTGACTTTCAAATTAACCCTTTCATGGCTGTCCCGGTACCGGGAGAGAGAACAAACCGAAGACACAGTCACGGTCTTCAGCTGCCCTCCTATCACACTGTTTATTTCAAGACCGTTGTGTATATAAAAACAGAAAAAGCAGCATTGGGGGTAGGACGTGAGAAGGAGATAGAATACTGCAATGCTATTGGCCATAATGAATTTTACCAGGACATTCTCCGAAAAGGTTAACTATTTTTTGTTAGAGGCCTTGTTTATACTAATATCCCTGAGAACAAGACTCAGTAAAGTCAAAACAGGAGATAAGCAAGTGCTAGAACCAAAATATATAACAATAGTGAAGGACAGACTGGCTTCTCATTAAATGTAAGGGGAATTAGCTGGCAGGCGAGCAAACAGGTTACATAAAAATGAAGTTTGAATCACGACATTACCAGGTCAGTGCTTGACCCACGGCATATACTTAAAATGGCCGCTGTTTGTTTCTCTTGCTCCAAGATGGGCGTTGTAGAGGAATATATCATTAACATTCCCCCCTTGTTTGAGACTGCAGACCCGCAGCCTCTTTAACCCCTTAAGGACGCAGGGTTTTTCCGCTCATTTCTCGCTCTCCAACTTCAAAAATCCATAACTTTTTCATTTTTACGTGTACAGACCTGTGTGAGGGCTTATTTTGTGCGTAACAAATGTTACTTTCCCATAATGTTATTTATTTTAACATACCGTGTACTGCGAAGCTGAAAAAAAATTCCAAATGTGGAAAAACTGAAAAAACGTGCGTCACGTTCTGGTGGGCTGTTTTACGACTTTGACTGTGCACTCAAAATAACACCTCAGCTTTATTCTTTGGTTCGGTGCGATCGCGGTGATACCAAATTTATATAGGTTTTATTGTGTTTTAATACATTTTCAAAAATTAAACGAATGTGTACAAAAAAGAAAAAAAATTTTTGCCATTTTCTGAAGTTAATTACTTTTTCATACTTTGATGCACAGAGATGTGTGAGGTGTCATTTTTTGCGAAATGATGCGACGTTTTCATTGCTATGATTTTGAGGTCTGTGCGACATTTTGATCATTTTTTATTTCATTTTTTATGTGATGTAAAAAGGTGTAAAAGTTGCATTTCGGACATTTGGGTGCCATTTCCCGCCTCGGAGGTCACCGTCGGCCGTAACCGCTTTTATATTTTGATAGATCGGGTATTTTGGGACGCGGCGATACCTAATATGTTTGTGATTTTTACTGTTTATTATGTTTTATATCCGTTCTAGGGAAAGGGGGGTGATTTGAACTTTTAATATTTTATTAATTTTTTTTATTTTTTAAACTTTTTTTTTCTTTTTTTTTTCACTATTTTTTAGACCATCTAGGGTACATTAACCCTAGATGGTAAGATCATTCCTACCATATACTGCAATACTACAGTATTGCAATATATGGCATTTTTGCACACTATACATTACAATGAGCCACAGGCTCATTGTAATGGATATGCAGAAGCCATGTATCCTCTGGTCAAACGAAGACCCGAGGCTACCATGGCAACCGAACGCCGCCCCCCGATGGCGTTCGGGGGCGCGGCGATCGTAAACAAACCGCGGTTATTAGCGGTGGTGGTTTTCTGCAATATGCAAAAACCCCCACCTTTGTATGAAGAGGACTCAGCCCGTGAGCCCTCTTCATACACTCCTTTTACCGTTGCGCCGTAGAGCTACGGTGCAGAGCGTTAAGGGGTTAAGCAACCTCCTCAAACTCCAGGTACCTACAGGTGGGCTCTCTGGGGAATAATGGACTCTAGGCCTGCCCATATCTAATTGTGGGCCTTGAACTCATCTGGGACCCCCCTTGGTTCTCCCACTGTATCTATATAAACATTGTCATCTAGATGCTTCTCTCTCAGACCTTCAGAATCCATTGGGATTCTCTACCTTTTTCTTTATGTGTCCGATCAAACCAGTACACATCAGACACTGTTAATACAGGGTTACCTGTGCTGTCAATGGTAAAGAAGGTCATTGCCTTGTTGTACCAACCATAGGTAAAGTCTCTTACCCTGGGGTAAGCCCTATAGACACAGCGATAGTCATGGTTGGGGTGTCCCTTAGCATACAGTCAGTCAAAAGAGACAATCTAGCAAGAAGAATAAGTAACTTTGCAATAGAAAGCATGGAAGCATGCTGACTTCCCTCTAGCTTCACAGATGTGTCAGCAGAACATGGAAAGGACCGTCATAGGGAGGCTACAGACTCTCTCTGGTGTTTCTCTTTACCACCACGTAGTCTCCAGGCTTTACGGTATGCATCCTGAGGTGTCTGTCTGGGTCTTAAAAGGAATTAGAAACACTTTTGCTGACCTTTTCCAAGGCCTGGCTCAACTGTGTTCCACCTGGTTTCCTGCCATCAGCTATAGGGTCTGTGGAAAGTAAGGGCCTAGGCTGGGTGCACAGCCACAAAGTATCTCAAGGGAAACAATCCCATCTTTCTGTTGAAGGTGGTCCTGAGTGAAAAAGGGCAGCAGGAAGGCATTCGGGCCATAGTTTCCCTGTTATTTCCATGGCTTTACGGATCTCTAACTTTTAAGAGTGCCGTTTAGTTTTTCAATCCCACCACTAACTTGGGGATGGTAAGGGATGTGCAGGGCCTGTTCTACACCCAGGAGGGACAAGGTTTCAGGCCTTTACCTGTCCAGTGAAGTGGGTTCTGCAACCAGACTCTATGGTCTCTGGAAGTCCAAACCTGCTGAAAAATCTCACTCACCAACTTATTCACTGTAGCTCTGGCAGTAGCCTTGGTCATGGGAAAAGCTTCTGGCCACCCTGGAAAGAGATCAATGCACACAAGCACCTATTCCTATGTAACACTTTTTGGTAGCTAGATACAATCCATCTGCAGTCTTTGGAAGGGATACACTACACAGCTTGGGTGTCACCTTCTGTGGGGTCTTCACCACCTTACCCAGGCTGTGGCGAGCACAGACTATACAGGCTTTCTCTAGTCTAGTAACTGGGTAGTAACACCCAGGGCAAACCACTGATGGTTTTGAGCACTAGCATGGCCATTTTGGATATGTGTGTTTGTGTCCGTGGGCTACTTAACCCCTAGGCGCACCAGGACGTTATAGTACGTCCCCGGGGCTAGATGCTTAGCGCACGGGGACGTTCTATAACGTCCTGCTTCTGGCACCGGCTCACGAACGGAGCCGGTACCAGAAGCAGCGGCTGTCAGCTGTCTAGTACAGCTGACAGCCTGCACTAACACCCGCGATCGGAGCCGGGTCGCGGGTGTTAACCACTTACGCGCTGCGGTTAAACATGACCGCGGCGTGTAAGGGTGTTTACGCTGTGGATCGGATCCCCCGTGCCGCTTACCGGGGGATCCGATCCACTTCGGGGCAGCTCCGAGGACTGGCATGTACCCCGGAGCTGCCCGGTCTCCATGGCAGTCAGACCCCTTCGGGGTCTGACTGTAAACTATCTGAGCATGCGCAAGCTTGCTCAGACAGTTTACACTGCTCTACAATAAAATAGTATTGTAGAGCAGTGTATTGAACTTAAACCAGTGATCAGAGCATCACTGGTTCAAGTTCAAGTATGTATAAGTAAAAATATGCAAAAACACTTAACACTACACATTATGATAAATAAAAAATAAATACATAAAAATATAAGCCCCTAAAATGTCACTTTCCCATAAAAACACTTAATAAAGTATAAAAAACACAAAAACACAAAGAAAACCCGCATATATGGTATTGCCGCGTCCGTAACAATCTGTATAATAAAACAGAATCGTTACTGGACACGCACGGTACACGCCGTAGAAAAAAAAACGCAAAAACGTTCCGAAAAAAGATAATTTTTAATTAATACCCTATAAAAAATGCTCTAAAAAGTAATTTAAAAAATGTTATGCACTCCAAAATAAGCCCACTAAAAAGAACAACTCTTCTCGCAAAAAATAAGCCCCTAACCAGATTTGTCAGCCGAAAAATAAAAAAGTAATGCATATGAAAATATGGTGATGCTAAAATGAACAAGATTTTCTCCAAATTGGTTTTTATTCAGTACAATTGAATAAAATACACAAAACCCACATATTTGGTATCCCTGCGTCCGTAACAATCTGCATAATAAAACAGAATCGTTATTAGATCCGCAAAGTGAACCCCGTAAAAAACAAAACAAAAAAAAGCTCCAGAAAAGATCATTTTCAATTAATACCCTATAAAAATGCTCTAAAAAGGGATTTAAAAAATGTTATGCACTCTAAAATAAGACCACTAAAAAGAACAATCCTTCTCGCAAAAAATAAGCCCTTAAACAGATTTGTGAGGCGAAGAATAAAAAAGTTATGCATATGAAAGACGGTGATGCTAAAATTAACAACATTTTTGCCAAATTACTTTTTATGCAGTAAAAATGGGAAAAAAATAAAAAATCTATATAAATGAGGTCTTTTTGTAATCGTGGCGACCCATAGAATAAAAATAATATACTATTTTTATAGTATGGTAAACAGCCAAAAAAAAAAACCATAAAAATCTTCCTGAAAAGTGATGATTTTCATTTCCTCCACCAACAAAGAGTTAATAAAATCTCACCAATTAGCCTATAGATTCCCCCAAATTACGTACCAGAAAAGTGCATCTCATGTGGCAAAAGAAATAAGCCCCTATAGGTCCACATTAAAAAAAAGAAAAAAATTATAGCCTGTACAATGTAACAGAGCAAATCTGATCTGGATGGCGCCTCCTTCCCTTCTATGCCCGGCCGTGCGCCCATACAGCAGGTTACCACCACATGTAGAGTATCCGTGTACTCGGGAGAAATTGGGTAACAAACTTTGTGGAGCCTTTATTCATTTAATCCATTGTAAATGTTTAATTTTCCACCCAAAATGGGTGTATTGTGAAAAAATATTACAATTTGCAGACTGCACCTCCATTTTGTTTTAACCCCTATAAGACACGTAAAGCGTTAACAAACTTCTTAAAAGTGGTTTTTCATACGTTGAGGTGTGTAGTTTCCACAATGGGGTAATTTACGAGTCTCACTATTATTTAGGCCTCTCAGTGTCAATTAGAAGTTGAGCAGGTCCATCTAAATACAGGTTTTGGTGATTTTACAAAAAATGTGAAAAATGATACCTAAATTCTGAGCCTCATAACATTCTAGTAAAATATGTGGAATCTTAAAAAACCATGCCAACATAAAGCAGACATTTGGGAAATGTAAGTTATGAATTTATTTGGGAGCTATGACTATCTGCATCAAAAGTAGAGAATTTATAAAGTTGAAAATAAAGAATTTTTCCAAATTTTTGCCAAATTTTGTTTTTTTTCATAACTAAACACAAAAGATATCATCCAAATTTTTAAACTAATTTGAAGTACAATGTGTCACGCGAAAACAATCTCAAAATCCCCTGGATATCTCATAGCGTTCCAAAACTATAACCACTTATAGTGACACAGGTCAGATTTGAAGAATGGGGCCGCGTCCTTAAGGCCAAAAGAGGCTGAGTCCCGTAGGGGTTAACTTACTGTCGGGTGCAGGGCTCCGGGCAGGCACACCCTTCCCCCGCATCCACGTCCCATCGGCATCTGGGCTCCAGCTTTCCTCCACACTTCCTTCTCTTCTGATGACACTCAGGCCACCAGGGACTGGAACACCTGTGGATCAAATTTTTTAGCTCAGAACTCAACGCTGAGACTTCAGGACAGTCTCTGGGTTCCATCTGTGAAGCTGCCTTTGCCACCCTATTGTCCAAATACTTGCCCTTGGCGTGTGGAGTTACCAATTGTATGTACTTTTACTTTTATTATCCCCACCTCTTGTGGAAGTAAGAAAGCATCCATGAGCTCTTTAATTAGTGTGCCATGCTTAACCCCTTAAGGACGCAGCCATTTTACAGCTTAAGTCTCAGCCCCATTTTTTGGATTCTGACTTGCGTCGCTTTATATGGTTATAACTTTTGAACACTGTTACTTATCAAAGCGATTCTGAGATTGTTTTTTCCCCACATGTTGTACTTCATTTAAGTGGTAAATGTTGGCTGATAAGTTTTGCATTTATTTTCCAAAAAAAGAAAAAATTATGAATTTTTTGAAAAATTTCACTTTTTTGAAATTCGAAATCATTACCTTTTCAGGTAGGTAGATTTACCACCTAAAGAAGTTACTGAATAACATTCTACTTTACATTTTCATAATTTTTGAAATGTTTGGATAATATATTTTGATGTCGCGCTGATTACAAATCGAATAGCAATTTTCCGTTTTTTTCGAATTTACTCTTTTGCGGATAAATACTGTTTTGAATGAAATTTTACATATTTAGCATCGAACCCCCCTATATAATCAAACCATTTTTAAATCTGCTCCCCTCAAACTATCAGAAACAGCTTTTAGAAAGATTGTTGACCCCTTGAGATCTTCATAGTAATTGAATCAAAATGGAGGTGAAATTTAGAATGGTCATATTGTTCCCTTATACGTTGATTTAGCCCTAAAATGTACACATTTCCAAAAGATAAAAAGAGAAAACCCACCATACAATTTGCTCTGCAATTTCTTCCAAGTATAGAGACCCCCACATGTGGACGTTACTTGTTTTATGGGTGCACAGCGAGGCGCAGAAGGGAAGGAGCGCCCTGCAGCTGCCAGGATTTTAGTTTCCTAATTGGCCCCTTTTGTAGGCTATAAAATTTTCACTTTTTCGTTATTGGGGCCATGTGATGGCATTTTTTTTGCGGGATGAGATTTTTTTTCAGTGTTGCCATTTTGGGATTGGTATCATTGTTGAAAATTTAGGAGCTGTACTGGATTCAATTCAATTCTGTACTGGATTTTTGACCTTTTTTTTTTTTCGTGTTCACCGTTTAGCCTAATAAATGTTATCTTTATTCTATGGGTCAATAGGATTACAGGGATACTAGACTTGTTACTAAATTTGTAAAAAAAAACGTAATGTGGGGAAAAATCTATAATTTGTGCAATCTATGCATGAGGGGCTCCCCTCATGACTGAGTTTAGCCGGCTTAATAGTGGGCCACTGGAGAGGCCACCACGTTCCTGGGCTAGGACACCTGTGGCGTGCCCAGGGGCGCACCTGCCATGAGGCGAGTTGAGATTCTCGCTTCTGGCGGCGCGCCTCCTGCTAGATGAGGGGGCGGCGGCGGCGGGCTCCCGCCTGCCGGCATGTCCTCCGGCTGCCACATGAACCTGCCCATTGCATCAACCCACCCGCTGGTCGACACACTCCCCCGCCCATCACATCCACCCGCCCGCACATCGCCCCGTGGCCCGCCCATCACATCCACCAGCATGCCGGCACTTCCCCCTGCGGCCCTCCCATCACATCTCCCCGCATGCTGGCACTTCCCCTTCGTGGCCCGCCCCCAACATATCCGCCCGCACATTGCCCTGCGGCCCGCCCATCACATCTCCCCACATGTTGGCACTTCCCCCGGCGGCCCGCCGCCAACATGTCCACCCGCGCGCACATCGTCCCGTGGCCCGCCCATCACATACACCTGCCCGCCGGCACCTACCCCAGTCCAAAGTCGCCCGCCGGCACATCCACCTGCCGACACAGGTACCTGCTCCAGCACAAAGTCCACGCTGGTTCCCCCCAGGCTCCGATTCCCCCCCCCCCCCCGCAAAGATTCCGACCTCCCCGGCAAAACCCCCCCTGGAGGACATGGCCGATGATGAAAGAAGAAGATAGGTAAGATAGCTTCTATGTATGTTTGTATAAGTAAGTATGTATGTATATATATATATGTCTGTATGAACGTATGTATAGATGTGTGTTTGTATATATTTGTATATATGTATATTCTGTATGTGGTAAATGTATGTGTGTGTGTATATTTGCTATATATACTGTTTATATATGTGTATTTGCTGTATGTATACTCAGTATGTATGTGTGTACATTCAGCATGCCACCATGTAAAATATACTATATGGCAGAACCCTGTATGTATTATATGGTATATGGCGTCACGCTGTATGTATTATATGGTATATGGCGGCACGCTGTATGTATTATATGGTATATGGCGTCACGCTGTATGTATTATATAATATATGGAGACACGCTGTATGTATTATATGGTACATGGCGGAACGCTGTATGTATTATATGGTATATGGAGGCACGCTGTATGTATTATATGGTATATGGAGGCACACTGTATGTATTATATGGTATATGGCGGCACGCTATATGTATTATATGGTATATGGCGGCACGCTGTATGTATTATATGGTATGTGGCAGTACGCTGTATTAATTTTATACTGTATGGCGGATTGTTGTATGTGTTTTGTGCTTTGTAGTAGCTCGCTGTGTGTATTATATAGTACACGGTGGGATGCTCTATGTATTTTGCATTGCTTTATTTTCACATTAAACCAATATGATTGCGTCTGGTCCTGACACTCCATGATATATTACATATCTGGAGTCGGGGGGGGGGGGGAGGGGGCGTCTTTTTATAGCTTGCCTCAGGCAGCAGAAAGGCTAGGTGCACCCCTGGGCGTGCCCTAGATACTTAGTGCAAAATGAAATAAAAGGTCTGGTTGAGTGGGGTGTGCCTAGGGCCGGACCAGAAAGATTTGCCAGCTTAAACTGTGGAATGGCAAATGGAAGGGCAAATGGGGAAGAGGCAATGCAGTCATCAAAGGGGCAGCATCAGGCTGGAGGCAGCAGACCTTATCCCAGGCCTGCAGTAGCTGGCCAGTCCTAGAAACATGTGAAGAGGCTTAGGGCTTCGGGACAGGGACATATTCTGGACTGCCAGCTTTCTTCCTGCTGTCAGGTATCCGCCTGTGGCTGAGAAGCAGTGGCCTAGGATGACCACCTTCCCCTGGCAATACTGGAGTTTGTCTCTGGAAACTTTGCAACCCTTCTGGAACAGAAAACACATAAGGTCAATATATGCTTCCTGGCAAACCTGTAAAATGGAGGCACAAAAACAAGAGAACATCCGTTAAGGGGCTAGTCTGCCAGTCTACTCCCTGTAGGGCCGAGTACTGGAGTTTTAAACCCCCCCCCCCCCTTGTGGGAATCTGCATCAGGTATACTGGAATACTGAACTGGTAAGGGCAAATAGGATAGGTACTGTAGGGGCACAGAGAGGAAAACATTTGCCAAATCAGTGAAGAATATGTCTCTCGGGGAATGTTTTGTTGGTTAGGAACCACTAGGCTTTAGTACACTCATTGGCAACTTGGAGGTCAGAGGTCAGAGCGCAGAGGTGCAGGGGCTTCATGAAGAGGTCTCACAGGCAGAGCCCTCTTCATACAGCGGTGTGGTTTGCTGCATATTGCAACAAACACTCACCGCTAATACCCACAGTCGATGCTAGCACTGATCGTGGGTATTAACCCTTCCGAAAAGACAGAAGCGTGTGGGTGCCACCACCTTGGTTCCCTGAACGTCATCGGGGAGTGGCGATTGGTTGCCATGACAGCTTTGGGTCTTCATCAGACCCAAGGCTGTCTGATTTCTGCAGATTCGTTACAATGAGTCAGTGGCTCATTGTAATGAACACTGTGTAAAAATGCCATATACAGGCAGTTCCCGGGTTACATAGGGTCTGTAGGTTTGTTCTTAAGTTGAGTTTGTATGTAAGTCGAAACCGTATACTTTATTATTGTAACCCCAGTCAAACTTTTTTTGGTCACTGTGACAATTGGATTTTAAAAATGTTGGGTTGTCATAAGAACCAGGATAAACAATACATATTAATTACAGACACCTGTGATAACTGTTAAAGCTGTTTATTGTAGCCTAGGACTAAAGTACAGTAAATTACCAAAATCCAGAGATCTGTTTGTAACTAGGGGTCGTATGTAAGTCAGGTGTTCTTAAGTAGGGGACCGCCTGTACTATAATACAGTAGCATTGCAGTATATGGTAGGAACAATCAGACCATCTAGGGTTAGTGTACCCTAGAGCAGTGGTATTCAACGTGAGGGTCGAACAACCAAAACTCAGCCATCAGAGCCATTATTTTATTGCTTTTTTGCTGCGAAACCAGGCAAAAACACGATAAAGCAAGTGTGCATTCATGGTCTCGCTGCAGGGGTCGCTATAGCAGTTGTATCTCTATACAGAAAAATAGCACCTACAGCCTGCCGGCTAAAGGACCTGTGATGATATAATTGTCACATCACTCTCCGGCTTCTCAATCACATACAGCAGGGCTGTTGACAGTGAAGAGGGGTGTCAGGATCAGTGGATCCTCTGGACCAGGATTGAGGACAAGACCTGTGGGGATCCTGGGTAAGATCTGGGGAGGGGATTCTTTGTTGTGGAGAAAGGAGGGGGGTCGGAATTTGGAGGTGTTTGTTCTGTGAAGGGCGGGGGGCAAATCTGGGAGGGAAATTTGTGTTGCAGAGAGGGGGAGGGGTGACAAGACCAGGGGGTGGGATTCTGTTTAAGGAGACGGGCAATACCTGGGGGGAGTTCTGTGTGAGGAGGGGGTAGCAGACATGGGGGGCTATCTGAGTGAGGTGAGGAGGAAGATAAGCCATGGGGGAAGTAGTGTTATAGTAATTATATTCTTTTACATATGGGGCAGTAGTATAGTAGTTATATTCTTGTATATAGGTGGCAGTATTATAGTAGATATATTCTTGTACATACAAGGCAGTATTATAGTAGTTATATTCTTGTACAAAAGGGGCGGTATTATAGTAGTTATAGTCTTGTACATAGGGGGCGGTATTATAGTAGTTACATTCTTGTACATAGGGGGCAGTATTATAGTAGTTATATTCTTGTACATAGGGGCAGTATTATAGTAGTTATAGTCTTGTACATAGGGGGCGGTATTATAGTAGTTATATTCTTGTACATAGGGTGCAGTATTATAGTAGTTATTTTCTTGTACATAGGGACTGTATTATAGTAGTTATATTCCTGTACTTAGGGGACAGTATTATAGTAGTTATATTCTTGTACATAGGGGCAGTATTATAGTAGTTATATTCTCATACATACGGGGCAGTATTATAGTAGTTATATTCTTATACACCGGGGGCAGTATTATAGTAGTTATATTCTTGTACACTGGGGACAGTATTATAGTAGTTATATTCCTGTACATAGGGAGCAATGTTATAGTAGTTATATTCTTGTACACCGGGGGGAAGTATTATAGTAGTTATATTCTTGTACACAGGGGTCAGTATGATAGTAGTTATATTCTTGTACACCGGGGGCAGTATGATAGTAGTTATATTCTTGTACATAGGGGCAGTATTATAGAAGTTATATTCTTGTACATAGGAGGCAGTATTATAGTAGTTATATTCTTGTACACTGGAGACAGTATTATAGTAGTTATATTCTAATACATACGGGGCAGTATTATAGTAGTTATATTCTTATACACCGGGGGCAGTATTATAGTAGTTATATTCTTGTACACTGGGGACAGTATTATAGTAGTTATATTCCTGTACATAGGGAGCAATATTATAGTAGTTATATTCTTGTACACCGGGGGCAGTATTATAGTAGTTATATTCTTGTACACAGGGGTCAGTATTATAGTAGTTATATTCTTGTACACCGGGGTGCAGTATTATAGTAGTTATATTCTTGTACATAGGGGCAGTATGATAGTAGTTATATTCTTGTACATAGGAGGCAGTATTATAGTAGTTATATTCTTGTACATAGGAGGCAGTATTATAGTAGTTATATTCTTGTACACTGGAGACAGTATTATAGTAGTTATATTCTTGTACATAGGGGGCAGTATTATAGTAGTTATATTCTTGTACATAGGGAGAAATATTATAGTAGTTATATTCTTGTACACCGGGGGCAGTATTATAGTAGTTATATTCTTGTACACAGGGGTCAGTATTATAGTAGTTATATTCTTGTACACCGGGGGCAGTATTATAGTAGTTATATTCTTGTACATAGGGGCAGTATTATAGTAGTTATATTCTTGTACATAGGAGGCAGTATTATAGTAGTTATATTCTTGTACACTGGAGACAGTATTATAGTAGTTATATTCTTGTACATAGGGGGCAGTATTATAGTAGTTATATTCTTATACACCGGGGGCAGTATTATAGTAGTTATATTCTTGTACACTGGGGACAGTATTATAGTAGTTATATTCTTGTACATAGGGAGAAATATTATAGTAGTTATATTCTTGTACACCGGGAGCAGTATTATAGTAGTTATATTCTTGTACACAGGGGTCAGTATTATAGTAGTTATATTCTTGTACACCGGGGGCAGTATTATAGTAGTTATATTCTTGTACATAGGGGCAGTATTATAGTAGTTATATTCTTGTACATAGGAGGCAGTATTATTGTAGTTATATTCTTGTACATAGGGGGCAATATTATAGTAGTTATATTCTTGTACATAGGGGGCAGTATTATAGTAGTTATATTCTTGTACATAGGGAGCAGTATTATAGTAGTTATATTCTTGTACACCGGGGGCAGTATTATAGTAGTTATATTCTTGTACACACGGGTCAGTATTATAGTAGTTATATTCTTGTACACCGGGGTGCAGTATTATAGTAGTTATATTCTTGTACACAGGGGTCAGTATTATAGTAGTTATATTCTTGTACACCGGGGTGCAGTATTATAGTAGTTATATTCTTGTACATAGGGGGTGTATGATAGTAGTTATATTCTTGTACATAGGAGGCAGTATTATAGTAGTTATATTCTTGTACATAGGAGGCAGTATTATAGTAGTTATATTCTTGTACACTGGAGACAGTATTATAGTAGTTATATTCTTGTACATAGGGGGCAGTATTATAGTAGTTATATTCTTGTACATAGGGAGCAGTATTATAGTAGTTATATTCTTGTACCGGGGGCAGTAGTATAGTAGTTATATTCTTGTACATAGGGGGCAGTATTATAGTAGTTATATTCTTGTACCGGGGGCAGTAGTATAGTAGTTATATTCTTGTAAATAGGGGGCAGTATTATAGTAGTTTTATTTTTGTACATGGTTTGGGGTCACCACAACATGAAGAACTGTATTGGGGGATCTCAAGCATTAGAAAGGTTGAGAACTGCCCTAGAGGGTCTAAAAAATAGTAAAAAAAAAACAAAAATTAAAATCACCCTCCCCTTTCCATAGAACTTATTTAAAGGAAACCTACCACTTGAAGTGGCAGGTATAAGAGGGGACTACCGGAGCTTATTTTTGTTAGTGTTTTAAACCGCAGTATCGCGGTTTAAAACACTTTTTAAACTTTATGGCCGAAGCTGCTTTGGCGCAGGGAGGTACACGCTCTGCGCACCATGGTACGCCGAGCGCGTACCTCCCTGCGCCGAAGCAGCTTCGGCCATAAAGTTTAAAAAGTGTTTTAAACCGCGATACTGCGGTTTAAAACACTAACAAAAATAAGCTCCGGCACCTGCTCACCCTGAGCTGGTGCGCGGTAGTTCTTTCTTATACCTGCCACTTCAAGTGGTAGGTTTCCTTTAAAACATAATAAACAGTGAAAATCACAAACACGTTAGCTATAGCCGTCTCTCAAAATTCCTGATATATTAAAATATAAAAACAGTTATTCCCTGTAAATCTCATAACGGAAAATGCCGGAGACAGCTACTTTTATACCATTTCACATCACATAAAAAATGTAATAAAAAGTGATCAAAACTTCGCACAATCCTCAAAATGGTAGCATTGAAAATGTCAACTCATTTTGCAGAAAAAGCACCTCACATAGCTCCTTACACCATAGTATGAAAAAGTTATTAGGGTCAGTAGATGGCAAGATTTATGTTTTTCGTACACATTTGTTGCATTTTTGAAAATGTAGCGTGTAAATCAGCGTGATCATTCTGTACCAAAGAATAAACCAGAGGTGTTATTTGTAGCACACAGTGAAAGTCGTAAAAACTGAGCCCACAAGAATGTGACGCAAATGTGTTTTTGTTATGCAGAAAATAAGCCTCCATACGGCTCCGTACACAGAAAAATTAAAAGGATATGGAGTTTTGAAGGTAGAGAGCGAGAAATGAGTGGGTTAAGAGGGAATGGTTGAATTAAAAAAATCTAGCTATGAGAATGGGTCAATAAGAAGTGAGGTTAAGTACTTAATGGATGAAAGACTGTATGCAAATGAGCCTGAGGGGCTCCAGGCACCGTTGGTGTTAATGGAGCCTGGAGACCTTCAGACTCATTTGCATACAATCCTTCATCTTTGTGGTAGATGCCCTTCACTTTACACAACCGGCAAAGCCGGATCTTGAAGAAAATCCGTACACGACACAAATCTCCCATTATGACCTCCTTGATTTCCAGGAACAAAAATGGCCGCCTGAGACACAGGACGCTCGGTACGTTGCAGAGGAGAAAAGACCTATGTGCTTTCGGATTGGTCGTTTTGCAATAACTCTGTTAGTGCGCATGCGTCTTTTCTCGGCTGGAGATTTGAATTTATTTGGGGAAGTGCGGAAGTAACGGCGGCGGTGCTTGTGCATAGAGGTAAGCTCGGTGTGCGGTAACGCGTTACACGTGCAGCCTTGCACAGTCTCTAACTTTCAGGGAGCAGCCGGGCTCGCAATAGGGTTATTAAGCACTATCCGGCTCTTGAGGGCACCGTCCTTATGGATGGACGGGATACATATACAGTTATAGATCCTAGTGTCACCCTAGGAAGATGGGCATATATCTCTATGGGAGAGAGATGAGTTTACAGCTCTACGCCACATGATGGACGCCTTCTCTGTGTAGATTAACTATTGTTATGCTGATGCAGATAATTGGGCTCAATGAGACCCCCCCCCCCCTTACCCACCATTGATGAGGCGCACAGTGACCTGGTAGTTAACCTCTAATATCCCAGTCAGGATAGGAATTGCTGGTAACACTGGAAAACAAATCTCTAGGTGGTCCAAGATTCCCATATCTTTCTAATAAGTGACTGATTTGCAGCTGAGTAAAAAGTTTTATTTAGAGGATTTGTTTCCTCCATGTTGTATCCTAACTTTTTGTACATGCAGAGTAAATGCAACTTCTTGACGATGAATTATTCGGCCAGTTCTTCTTTGCAATCTGTGAAGGAGCGAATGCGTGAAAAACTCAATGGCTCTTTGAAGGTTGTAAAACTGCAAACTTCTCTTGCGGCAAAAATCAAGACCAAGACTTTAAGTAAGTAGCGAACATTTTGTGCTTCTTGTAAATGTACGTACATCAGGGGAAAAGGAGAGGGTTCTCGACAATGTAATCTGGGCCAGAGAATGACATGTAGGCTCTCAGCAGGATTGTTTTGGATGATGTAGAAAAAAAAAAAAAAAAAAAAGAGATCTCCATTGGTGTGAATGGAGGAATTATAATGAATTAATATAAGACCCTCATAAAAACTCCTCTCTCTCAGCTCCTACATGCATTTTCCCACCAAGTAATTTCAATAGAAGTGAATGGGTCCACAATAAAACAAATGACACATGGATGACATTTGTATGCAAGCCATTATTTCTCAATTGATGCTGGGATAACGGGTATTTTGCCATCTAATTTTTGCATTCCATACGTGTATGCAAAAAAATGGATGCTACACAGATCGGTAAAAAAACGGATGTGCATACAAGGCTATGACAAAGGAATGAAAGTGGGTGCATATTTTGCAGAAGTGCAATGAACACACCTGTGTGAATGAGCCCAAAAAAAGACAGATCACCACTTCAATTCCAACTTACTACATTAGGTGCCAATATTCTCATTGTCTGTTGTCCACGCTGTTCCCAGGTAAACAATGCACTTATTTTTGATTCTTCTAGAAGACTTTGTACTAGTTCAGGACCACCTATAGAAAACCTAACTAGAATATTGTGGGGTGAAACTATGGCTATTTACTGTCAGATGTGTGACCCCGGGACAGAGCAATAGATAATGACATTAATGGGGAATAGAAGGGGTTAGAGACAAAAATTCCATTTCGTAGTGAATGTCCTATTAGATTTTAAAGTGGTGCAACCTATAGGAATACAGTGACTGATACTTTCCGAAGCAATAGAAGAAATATAGCCTTATACTGGGCTATAATGTTGTATTGTCACAATTAAGGTAAATGCCCCTCAGCCGAAGTTGGGGTAGAATTATAATGGTGGTTATATTTGTCTTGTAGATAACTCGTCTATTCTAAAGGTTTCCCTAAAGCACAATAACAAAGCCTTAGCTTGTGCCCTAACTGCTGAGAAAGAGAAGTCAAGATGCCTGGGGAACGATATCATGTTCCTACAGAAGGAAGTGAAGAGTCTGCATTTTCAGAATGCTCTGCTCCGGCAAAACCTGAGTATTGTAGTAAGTCACAATCTAGATGTTTATCATTCTATGCTGTACATTTTGGCTCACCATTTTATTAAAAAAATGTCTCCTGGACTAGACACACTGCGTCTAAAGATGTTCAATGAGTTCCCTGTAGATGTGACCTGTGCTGTGAGGGGGAGTAGTTGAGCTGAGACCATTATTTTATTTTGGTTTCTAGGAAAGCCTTTTTGAAATGAACATTGGTATAAATTGGTGACACAATATTTTTTACTATTAGGGCAGTGGAGTGGGTAAGCCATACCTCTGACTAATCAAATTCCAGGACATCGACTCCAGCTCCACCAAAATGGTCACAGTTCCCAGCTTACTGTTTAAAGATTGAGGATCCTGCTGAGATTAATGCGGCATTCATAACCATTGCCTTATTCCTGTAATCTATAGCAGAGGATCTTCTTTCCATGGCATGTACATTAATTGCACCCACGTTTATCTCAACTAAAATGGGATCAGGAGTGCACAAGCCATGCCGACAGGCCATATGCAGCCTTTGAGGGTGCAGTCAAATATTCAGTTTTTCAGATGCAGTGTTTGAAGCCACTCTACCGGCTACGTGGGGGCTATCTGTATATTAGGTGGGGGCTGGCTGGCTATCGACTTGGAGACTGTGACCAATGCGTTTTCCACCCTCGGCTTATACTCGAGTCAATAGGTTTTCCAGTTTTTGGTGGGAAAATTAAGGGTCTCGATTTATACTCGGGTAGGCTTATACTCGAGTATATATGGGAGAAAAGTTGGCACTCCCCACTAAAAAATGGCATACACAACAGGAGAGAGAGTAGCTAGTAAGGATGCGTTTTTTACAGGGACATGTTATTTCCCGCTAGTCCTAGCACTTCATCTTGCATGAAATCACTCGTCCCTGTAAAGTGAATATGGCTGCAGTACCATAAATATCCTATGGGCATGTGTAGTACTAGCTTTAGATGATGGCAGCCATATTTTTCAAATGCTTATGGTACCTGATGTCCCAGTGACTGCAGATCTCTTCCCCTGTGATGAGGATGGAGTAGTAGATGGAGATATATATGTAAGCCAGTATGGCCTTTATAGGCATCGCTCTACAGCTTAGCACTTATTCTGTTTTCTATTGTTTTGCAGAACAAAATGTTAAAAGATATTGATATATTCATGAATGTTAACTTGTCTTCAGCAATTGAGATCAGCAGCCAAATCGAGGTATTTACTTCTATTTTTATTTTTCCCTTGTTTGCTCATTCATTGCCAATACGTGAGATTTTAAATGGTTGGACAAGTGTGGTAGGTTAAGATGTCAATCCCTGCTAGTTTGTCACTCCCTGATGCAAACTTCCACTACAGTTTCATGGTGCTGTTTTGAAGACACGTCATTGTATGGAGGTGTAAAGGCATGGCCTCCTGGATCTGACTATAAGGCACACCAGATTATAAGTACGGTTCATATATACGGCGCACTGGACTATATATAAAGCGCACCTTCGATCTCTGAGAAAAATCAAGGTTTTTGGTGCGCCTTAATCCGAAAAATATGGGAGTCATCATGTCAGATTCTGCTTATTAGTTGGCGGTGCCAGAAAAAATGACTTTTTCCGCCTGCTCTGACTCTTCTCCTTTGCGAAGTGGAAACTCAGACACAATGTGTTACAGCCATTTTTGGGCAATGTAAATTGGCGGAAAGTAGACCAAAAGAAATTTGGTCTAGCAGGGACACTAATCGGTGCTATTGCACTGTTGCACACATTTCTGGTGCTCAGGACAGATTTTGGTCCCAGGGACAGAAAAGGGTCTTGGCGCCAGAAATGTTTCTGCACAGCTCCACAATAATAAATGTGTATCTTCTTTCCGTGAGCAGGTCGGTAATAAAGCCAATGCAGACACCGACACTTTATGTAAATGTCCCACATAGTCTTTCTACAGCAGATATCTAAGGCCATCTCAAGGAATTCTGGCACGGAAATGCAGTTTTCAGTAATGCAAATCTACCGTATTTATTGTTAATTGGGCTAATCATTTCATTTTTTCAACCGAAAAATAAATGACTTCAACAGGTTTTTGTTTTCCCGACTCTTAGAATGAATTTGAGGAAATTGCCCTATGAAAGTGAACGTGTGGGTGGAACTCTACTCAAATGTAGGGAATAAAAATTTTATTTTGGTATTCATGCTGAACTCTAAAAAGTGGGAATGCTGTGTGAGTGTAGAGGTAGCAGTGGGGAGATATTCTTATTCCTTGTTATATAATCACAATGTGAATAGAAAAAGCTTTATAAATACTTACTGTATTTTACTTATTTTCTAGTCCGCAGATTGTTTATCACTGAATGAAACAAAGAGTGAGCGATTTAGCCAGCAGAGTGCGTTGTCCATGGATGACGATCCAGGCTTTAGGTGATTTATATTTTATGCCATTTCGTGCTACCTTTATCCACACGTTGCTTAAATAAGTCAAGTATCCTTTAGTCCTGAATGGCATCTATCATTTTTGCTAAATTCTGAGATGATATAGTAACCCACCCCTACAGATTTGCTAAAACAAAGGCTGTGCAAAACTTGGTAATTGCAGTGCATTAGTATGAACTAGTGTACAAATGATCACTTTTTAACATGATGGTATTGTAAAAAATAAGTTTAAAAAAACACAAAATTAAAATTAATTTAAATGTCCTAAAAGCCTTTAAGACATATAAAACAATAAATACCGTATATTCCGGCGTATAAGACGACCTGGTGTATAAGAAGACCCCCCTACTTTCCTGTTTAAAATATAGAGTTTAAGATATATTCGCCGTATAAGACTACCCCTTTTCCAACGCATACAAAACACCGGTAAAAATTTAAAAAAAAACAGATTTGAATTTAACATGGTCCTTTTTTTTTATTTAAATTCTTATGACATGCAGGTATATAGCAGGAAAACTGTCGCTCATAAACATAAGGCATACAACAACAACATTACCATTACAGCACTGCCCCCAGTAGTATACAGCACTGCCCCCAGTAGTATACAGCACTGCCCCCAGTAGTATACAGCCCAGCATTAAAAAGAACCAAAAACTTATATACTCACCCTCCGGTGGCCCCGATGTGCTGCGCTGCTCCCCCGATGTCCGCGCCGTCTTCTTTCTTCTGCCGGGCGCCGCCATTGATCTTCCCCGGCAGGCGCCTAGTATGACGCGCCGCTGCTGACGTCATACTAGGAGCCGCCCCGGGGAAAAGCATGGCGGCGCCCAGCAGAAGAAAGAAGACGGCGCGGAAGACGAGCCGCGCGGACATCGGGGCCAACGGAGGGCGAGTATGCGCCCCGATGTCTTCTTGAGGCTGCCGGCAGCTTTTTGAGGCTGCCGGCAGCCATTGCTGTGCAAACACCCGCGATCGGTGCTAGCACCGATCGCGGGTGTTACCGGTAAGCCTTTGCTGCAATATGCAGCAAAGACTTACCGGCTATGGAGAGGGCTCAGCCCGTGAGCTCTCTCCATGCACCGGGACCTGACCGCCGCCGTATAAGACGATTACCGGCGTATAAGACGACCCCAGAGAAGACAGAAGATTTTTCTGTCTTCAAAAGTCGTCTTATACGCCGGTATATACGGTAATAAGTGTTAAAAACACTTTAAAAAGTTACTCTTTGCTGTGAACCTTGTAAAATGCACTCAAATGTCCGAATTGCCACTTTTGCAACACATACAATGTAATAAAAACTGATCTTAAGGTTGCACAGTCCCCATAATGGTTGCAATAAAAAACGTTAGGAGTACAGCGTAGGTTAAATTGTCATTTTGTCCGGGACCAGCGAAGTATGAAAAGGTAATTGGAGTCAGAATATGGTAAAAGTAATAATATAGACCCCTAATTTCAACGCAAAAAAACTGGAAAAATCCATTGACCCGAGTTTCAGCAAAGGGTGGGAAATGCATTTGTCAGACCCCCTGTATATAGCCTGCCGGCCCCCTGCCCCCGATATGCCTGTAGGGAAAAAACAAAAGGTGCAAATCCCCTTCTCCCCACCATATCCTCTTCTAGCCATCACGTCTCCGGCATCATCTCCGTGTCCCATCGTGGTTCTCGCAGGCACCATGACGGCAGTCGATGCACACACTAGAATGTGGGTGTGTGGATGACTTCATGGTGCCTGCGACAGAGCCGATGACGGAGCATCGAGTACACCTTTTTCGTTTTTTTTGTTGACTGGAGTATAAGTCGAGTCGGGGATCTTTTTAATGGAGCTGTACACTGTTGACTTATGTCCTACGTGGATTAATGATATGCTTATGGATACAGCATATCTCATATTTGTAGGCCTTTATATTACTGAATAACCATATTACACACAATGATTGTTATTTATTTTGTGGCCTTTACAACTTAACATTGAAGATGTTACTGTTTTCATTTTTTTACTGTTAGACTAACAGGAGTGGCATTAAGAGTTCCTTCCCAACAGAAGGAACAGAAATGCAGCAGTCATCAAAGCATTCTGGGGAATGAAGCAAATCCCCTTATTGTCCCAGCTTCCCCAGTCACTGCTGTTATCAAAGAAAATTGTGACAAGCAAGATAAAACAGAATTGCAAAGCTGGAACTCTACTTCTAAAGGTAAGTAGGTGCATGAAGACTGTGGGCCGGCTCCTTGCAAAGCCCATTCACATAGTCCATAAATAAACTACTGATGGTCAAGTTTTGAGGTTTACTTTGCTCTTAATGTTTTATTTATTTTTTTTTTTATTGGCCCAAAGTGGTATAAAAATAACTCTTTATACTTGCTTCTTGTCACTTCCAGCCTCTGTATGCAGAGACTCAGTGATGACTTGAAGTCAATACAGTCCGCAGCCAGAAGTAACTTAGGATCCCAGACAACTGCTTTAAAGTGATGTTCTGGTAATATACAGTTATCCACTATACACATCAAAGGGCTTAGACCATCAATGATCGCTGACTATAGGGTTCCTAGCTCCCTTAAATTCTGAAACGGCTGGTAATGCAAGGTACTTGGCGATCTCCAGCAGTTATATTTAAGTGGGTGACAATACAGTTAATTTAGTAAATGGTACATGGTATTTATGAGGGTTTTAAAGGTTGAGCGCCCAACAGTAAGAAAATTATCTTCTATCCTCTGGATAAGGAATACCTCTTTAGGTTATTTCCTAAATCATTTAGGCTTCCCTGATTACAAAAAGTAGCCGCTATAACAGACTGATGAATACCATTTAAGGGAACCTGTCAGCAAAAATTGACATGAATTTAACACCTTCCAGATTATGTTTCTTTTATGGCCCGGTGATTTGATATCATCCTGAAAATCCGCTTTGAAACAAGACATCAATTGGTTGTATAAAGTCATTGAGTTGGAGCAGTGGATCCAAGTGTTAGAGGCGGGTGTCGGACATTTAGGAGCCGTTGCCAGAAGCTTGACGTAATAATATTGCGAATTGTGGGAACGCACCTCCCGTGACGAAGTACTGTTACGTAAAATGTCGTTAAGGGGTTAAATGGGTTGGCAAATAAAAGTAAATTCTCAAATTTCAATCCTCCTAGTGATGTTTAGACAATAAAGATCATTTTTAACCCCTTACTTTACAATTTATTTTGCTGTTATAGCTCCTATCACTAAGTGATGGTCAGTGTAACATTCCAGAGTGTGGGAAGGGACTCTCTAAGCAGAGACATTATTATCCCTCTAGTGCAGTGAGATTCTGTGAGCTGACAATGTGTAAGTTAGATTATCATCGTCCAGGTTTATATACACTTTCATTTAGCTTATAAAAATTCACTAGTATTTGATATGGTGAGGAGATCCAAATAAACACAATGACATGTTCTGCTACATCTAAGCCATAACATACACTGTCAGCTCTGTTGTTCCTCCCTCTTCTGGTTAAAGACTGTAGCTTGTAGATATACTTCTGTTTGCAGGCAGGATGTCTCTCAGTATATGTGTGAGTATTTTGCTGGCCAAGTGTCAGGGAGAGCAGAGCAGCAAACAGAAAAGGACAAGCTCAGATTTTTTCAGGGGCACTATTCTTAGAGAGGGGCTAAGGAATCATCTGCTGTGTGTATCCTAGCAATGAACAGAGCAGGGAGACAGCTGCAAAAAAACAACAACTGAGGGAACAATGATAGTGTGCATGAGGGTTAAAGTTGATTTTCTGATGCCACCACACTTAGGTCAATTTCTGTTGAAAGGTTCTTCATCCAACTGCTATGTATATTACAAGGTCCCATAGATTAACTTGAACTTTTCAGTTACAAAGTGTATATGAAATTGATCCATTTGAGTTGTTGCTTTTCAGATACCAGAAGCAGAGATTCTCTTACCAGCGTGAACATTAACCACTCCATATTGCCATTGGATGAAGTTTTTTCTTTTAGCAATCGAAATGCACAAAGTGGTGGAGGATTTGTCACAAAAAGGAAGAAAAGGTCTACAGTGTCTAATTCCAGTACAGTTTCTATAAAATCTAGATGCTCAACCTCCATGAACAGAGAAAGCTCCTCAAATGCACACTGGGAGATAAGTACAGATGGCAACGATCTTCCAGACACACGAGCAGCAGAAAGGTGTTTTATAGATCCTGTCTTACAGAAGGAAAGGCTATCAACATTGTCACATTGCTCTCCACAGTCTAAACAATTGGAAACTTGTCATAAAAATAATGTGGGGAAAGACATCCGCAATGCTTTATATAATGAAGATCTACAAAGTACAAATCACCTGGAGCTTGCTCCAAATGAAGAACGTCATCATGTTGTTGATGGGCATGAAGGCCAGGAGAAAACTGTATATGAAGCAGACATGGAAATGACTTCAAGTGAATCTGCTTCCATAATTGCAGTGTTGCCTAAAAAGACACAAGTGTCCAAGGAGAAGTCATGCATACCTGTGAAGCAAACCGGTGCGTTAAGAAAAGTAAAGCAGGCTGTTCGTGAAAAAACAAATAGAACTGGATCTTCTACTGAGCAACAAGTCAACAACCCGTCCAAAACTACTGATACACGACGGATTGAAGAAAAATCCATTCAAGATTTGACAAATCATGATCAAAAAATGTGTGTATCTCCAGAGCCTATGCTAGACGGAAGATCTGATTGTATTCCGCTTTCCAAACTATCAAACCCTGAAGTGTCACCATCCAATAAGTCTCTTGCTGAGAGTATATTTTCAGAAAAAGCAATCTTATTAAACAGGATAAAGAGTGAATTTTCAATAACTTCAGAAAAAGATCATTGCATGGTAGTAGAGAATATAGCTGATATGGCACCTAAAAAGAGAAAATCAAAAACCTGTAAGAAAGCCTCGCAAATGGAAAGTGTAAAAATAAAGAAACGCAAAATGCATAAAAAGGATTGTGAACAAGTGGCAAAAGAGAATGACTTCAATGATCATATAGACTGTGCCAAAAAAACAAATGCAAAGCTCAACGTTGCTGCCAAAAATCAAGAACCTGTGTTGCGAAGGGAGACCTATGTTATAAGGGAGACAGATTCAGTGGAAAATGATCTAGTATCTAAAATTCATGTAAATGACTATAGAAGAGAAACATTTGTTGTTTCTGAACCAAGTCCCTGGCTCTCTGTCAACTTAAAAACATCAGTCTACGAAAAAATGAAGACTTTAGTAGAGCCACAAAATAATGTTAAGTCTTCTGGCTCCACAGATATCTGTGGTAAGGCTGGAACTGGATCAAAGCCAATAGCAGATTCTGAAAAGGAGCATTGCAATCCTAGCTCCGAAGCTGAAGATGCATACGACTACAAGAAGCTGGTCTCTAGATGTCCAGAAAAGAAACCAACGTCGGGCATTTTTTCTGAATTCGACAAAAGGAAGACTTATATTGTACCTGGTAAGCACGATAACTGTAGGGATGAAAAAGGCACACTTGTCCGGGAGAGCTTTATGAATCTAGCATTAAGTCAGAGAGATGAGTCTAGCAAGTTTCCTGACATTATGCCAAGTAAGAATGACTCTTTTATGCTTGATATGGTAAGTGAGTCCATATTAGAAAACACAATGGAGTTCTCAAGTTTTGTAGAATTCCCTTCAGCCACTAATCCTGAAAGCACTTTTACAATTGACATGTCCTTAAAAAATATCCCTGCCCCTGATCTCCCAGTTTCTGAGGATTGTCATAAGGAGCTTTCTCAGATTTCAAACCATATTAATGTTCTGGATGAAAATGAGAACGGCCATCAAAAAGTCACCTACGAAATTGAGGACTCGAGACAGTGTAAGGTTGAAGATCAAACTATGGAAATCCCTGAAACAGGTACTTGCCACCCTGCTTCTATAACTTTCGCCCTTATGTCTTGTATTGGGATTTTCAGCTTTGTTTAGTTTCTGTGTGTTTTTTTTTTCGGGAAAGGGGGGGTGGGGGGGGGTGGCTTGTGTTGCTTTTTGCTTAGAATGCAGTCAGTTGTCTTAGTAATGTAAACCATAGCTTAGCAAAAGCTATTTATCAGACCTTTAATAATAAGACACTTTGAATGTTAAATTGTTCTTTATGGGCTGTGTTGGTACCCAATTGGGGCTGTACCAATTCCTCACAGTTTTCTAGATCTCTGCTTGCTGTCTTTCTATAGAAAGCTATTTCCTGTATTTCTGTAAAATCCTCTCCGCTTTTCCTGAAGTGGGCAGGACTTCTTAGTTGTGACACCTGCTAATGGCAGTGAGGCCAGAGCACTGAGGGCATTCACATGATCATGCACAAACCACTCAACCAATCAGGACATTGTACAAGCAGTAACACTGATTCTGAGATCTAGTGCAGAACAAGACAAGGAAGACACAGTGCTGACTACATAGACCACCGAATCTCTGCATTATGGTCAGAAATGCTCCTACAGTAATCTACTATAACACAAAGAAAAAGCTACATTAAAACCTGTCCACCTACACAGGAATAAAAAGATAAAAATCCTGCAACAGTACAAAGCAAACTATTCTGATTGAAAATGTTTGTGGGAAACAGGTTTTATGACGTAGCATCCACGTGCTGCCAGCCAGTACCTGGACTGCATGTAGTGTTCCAGTTCTACAGAGTCTGCTTTCATTGCTAGAAATAAAAATGTGGGTTTGTGTGAATGTCATATAATGGCCAAGAATGGTTATACTTCATCAGTCCACACAGCCCTATACACAAGAACATATGGGGCACGGAGCGATATGGTATCGCACCATACACAGGATATGTCCTATCTTTTTCCATTTTACGTGAACGTATCCCCGCCAGGCCCTGGCCGTGCAGGCAAATGTCAGTGTGCATGGGGCCTAATTGTGAAAAGTTAGGAACACTTTGTTTAGCTGCTTTGCTCTAGACTTGAGTGATACAAGAACACATACTACACACTTCTCACCTGTTTTTCTGTAGAATGGTATCACCTTTTTGTATTATGTAATCAACATATCAACAGTAGGTGATAAAGTCCTTTTTGTGGTGTAAGCATTCCTGTTTATGTTCCAGAAGATTGGAAGTCATCAACTGAACCTTGTTGATGAAGAAAGTGATCTGTGGTTATCTGGTACAAGTGCAGTAATCTGCATCTCTTTTCTACTGCAGCTGTTAAACCATTTCAGGATCTGACTAACACAAATCTGGGAGCCACTAAACAGTCTCCAAAGTCTTGCTCAGAAGACGAGGAATCTCAAAGTTACACTAGGAGAAGACGAAACCCTGTAAACTACAAAGAGCCAAGTTTGGGAAAGTAAGTAAAAAAAATTATAAAAGTTGTTTCTTAAACTGAATCCAGTAAATGGGGGATATTTATCAAAGTGTACAAGCTGTTTCTTTTTTTTTTTTTGTTTGGTTGCCTAGAACACTTATGATAAATCAATGTCTAAATCCAGTGATTTCAATAACATTAACTGGTTTATTACGCCTGTAAAAAATAATTTCAAGCGTGTAACTAAAGGAAACCTACCACTACAGATCTACCTATAAACGTAGATCGGGTGGTAGGTGGAACTATAGGACGTTAGGATAGCCCTTTTAAAAGCTAATCCTCACATCCCTGCAATTTGGCTACTCCACGCCCCACTAGCCTCTCCGATCCTCCTACCCGAAACCTCCATAGCTGCACGCCTTCGTCCGAGAAACCTGCCATCTACACATGCGCAGACCAGCAGGCCCGCGTAGCTCCGGCTACTCCATGCCCCGTAGCCTCTTTAGAAAATTTACATATTAGGGGAATAAAAGTTAGTTAAAAAAATTGTGGGGGCGTGAGGATTAGCCCTTTTAAAAGGACTATCCTCACATTCTATAGATCCACCTACCACCCTATCTACCTTTTTATAGGTGGTAGGTTCCCTTTAGGAATACCGTGCTGTGAGCTGCAGCCTCTACATATGTTATTTCTGCTGCAGGCTAAGCCTGATAGAAGGTCATGTGATCAAAGCTCAACTACTGGGTACAGCCTCTGGTCTCATGACCTTTCATAACAGCTGCTGTGAGCTGCATCAGGAGAGAGCCCATCTAGATGGCATTGAGAGTGCTCCTACACACAGTTCCATTGGCAAAATCGGGCTGTACTCTGACAGGGGCCGATACATTCAGTCCCGTCACAATAGCCCACGAATACAACGGTGATTCTGTGACGTCAGTGATTTTACAGGGAGTATGGGGTTAGAGAGGTTGAGGGGGCATACAGAGGAGGTGCAATGTGTATCTTGCATGTCTGTGTATATAGATCCCTGATAAGTGATCCTACGGGTTGATTACATTAGATTACTGTTGTATGTCAACTGTACAGACAGTCCCCGGGTTACAAACAAGAAAAGCTTATGTGCAGACACCATTTATAACTGTTACAGCCATTATAGCCTATTACTAAAGTACCGTGAATTACCAACATCCAACATTGTAACTAAGGGTTTTCTGTAGGTTGGGTGTTCTTACGTAGGGGACCACATGTATATAGAAACAACCAAGAAAACCTTTGATTTGAAATGTCAGAGCAGAACTGTCGAAGTTGTCCATGGCAACCAGAGTTCAGCTTTAATTTTCTTACAGCTGTTTATAAAATGAACGTTGAGCTCTGATAAATCTCCCCCAACGCTTTTCCTACTTTTCCAGCTAAAAAATTCTAATTAAAAAAAAGGATCATTAAAAAAGTAAAATAGTTGGCAAATGCCACCCCCCCCCCCACAAAATATAAAAAAATTAAGCTTGTATATTAAAGTAACAAGTATAACACAACAACCGGAAAGTGTGCCCTGGAAGGTATGGCATCGTCGGCTACAGGTCGTCATTTATGTGCACCCCTTATTTAATACACGATTACTCTAATTGTCTGAGCGGGCTAGTTAAAGGAAATCTACCATCCAAGTGAAGCATCCTAAACCAGGGGCATTTACTCATAAATCCAGGGTACCTTGACTTTAGATTTTAGAAGGAATTAGGCCATGGATAACAAATATAAGAAGATTACCAAATTTTACAATTATGGTAATGAGCCAGAAGGTCACTGGCAGGGGTTACCACAGCACCTCCATGCTATTGGTTTACAGACTGTTACACTGTGCAGGAGCTCTTCCCTCCACCCACTGTGTGAGATAACACTGTGTAATACATCTGAATGACACTGTGTTGTATGAATGACGACTTGAACAAGCGATTAGAGCATTGCTTGTTCAAGCCAGCCTGTAAAAAAAAAAAAAAAAAAAGTTTAAAACACTTAGTAAAAGCATTTTTGAATTAAAAAGAATTAAAGGGAAAGTCCCCCTAAACACGAAAATTCCCTATACATGCCAAATAAAGTACAAAATACACAAAATTATGGGGAAAAAAACCCACATATTTGATATCGCCTTGTCCGTATTAATCTGTGCAATAACTCAGAAACAGAAAAGCCAAACCCGAAATACGCACCAAAAATGTAAATTTTTCCTAAAATCCCTTCACAAAAATGTTCCAAAAAGTTGTGTGCCAAAATAGTAGCACTGAAAAAGACAACTCAACATGCAAAAAAATAAGCCCTAAACCAGCTTTGTCAACCAAAAAATATTACCGTATTTTTTGGACTATAAGACGCACATTTTTTCCCCAGAAGATGGGGAAAAAACAGTGGTGCGTCTTATAGTCCGAATGTAGATGTGCCCGCGTGTCAGCCCTCCACTGCAGGAGGGAATGGAGGACGGCACATGACAGTAAGCGCAGGGGCAGTGCTGAGCTCGGCTCCACAGCTGCCGCCTGCTAGTTTCTGTGAGAAGCGGAGCTCAGTGATCAGTGCAGTGCACACTGACTGTGACACCACTTCCAGGTTATGTGATGAAGGGAAGCAGAAGCCACGCCCCCTCAGCACGGAGCTCTCACTGTGACTGATGCCGGGCAGGTCACTGTCTTCTACCAGCTGCTAGTGCTGCAGGGGCATCAAATAACACTGAAAATGTGGCCAGTACTGGAGTCTCTGCTCCTGTGCCTGCTGTGCTGTTCTCACAGGTGTGTGAAACTGAACAATTCCCAAACAGTGCTTGTACAAGGTCACAGGAGCTTACAGTCTATGTCACCTCCTGTGTCCTCCTCCTCCTCCTCATAGATTGTAAGCTCTTGTGGCCATTGTACAAGCACTGTCATCTCATGTGTCCCCTCCTCCTCATAGAGTGTAAGCTCTTGTGACCATTGTACAAGCGCTGTCACCTCCTGTGTCCTCCTCCTCATAGAGTGTAAGCTCTTGTGACCATTGTACAAGCACTGTCACCTCCTGTGTACCCTCCTCCTCATAGATTGTAAGCTCTTGTGACCATTGTACAAGCATTGTCACCACCTGTGCCACTCCTCCTCATAGATTGTAAGCTCTTGTGACCATTGTCACATATACTCATACCTATACAGCCCTGGTAACTCTTGAGACCCCCTGACTACGTGTCAGCATAATTCTATCTAAAGAGTGTAATTCCCATCACTAATTCTGCCCCCAACACTGGTTGGCTGAGCTTCCTGCTAGCCAAGCCCTAGCCAATTAGTGTTGGGTCAAAGGAACGACACTCCCCCCTACCACCAAGTGTTCTGTATAGAGCTGAATCTGACAGAACACTTGTACTTTTGGCACCGGAGTCATCCTTCAGCACCAGGTAACAGTGTCCTATAAAATATCCCCTAATAAAGTGTCCCCATTAATTCTCCCCGAACACAGTACACTATTAAAACTTTACCAAATGTCACACAATGACCCCTAATAAAAGTATCCCATACACAGCCCCCGTAGGCTACATTCACATGAACGTGTGCCCGCCGTACGTAGCCCGGCGGGTACACATTGATGCCCGGGAGAGGAGGAGGGGGTGAGGGCTACTCGCCCCTATCCCTTTCCAAAGAGAAACATGGCTGCACCGCCCCGTAAGGCGCCGGTACTTTGCTGTTACTTTATTAAATGTTGTAGCACACTATTTGGGGAAAAAAACATTTTTTCTTATTTTTCCACCTCTAAAACCTAGGTGCGTCTTATGGACCAGTGCGTCTTATAGTCCGAAAAATACGGTAGTTATATCTCCAGAAAGATGGCAGTAAAAAACAAATGAGATTTTCTTTATATTATTTTTTTTCCAGTTAAATTGTAAAAATATATAAAAGCCCTATATAAATTGGGTATCACCGTAATGGTAGTGATCAATAGAATAAAGATAATATAGTATTGTTAGTGTAAGGTGTATGACCCCCAAAAATACAAGAAGAAAGGAAAGCAATTTGTAAAGTGCATCTCATCTTGCAGAAAATAAACCCTTATGTGTCCAAATTGCCAAAAAATAAAGATTGTATAGCCAATAAAAAGTGACAATGCATAATCTGCTCTGATTGGTGCAGGTTACTCGGGAGAGATCAGGTATCAAACTAAGTGGGGCGTCTTGGTATTTTATTCACTGAGAATTTGTAGATTTTATGAAAAACACATGAATTTAGCCTAAAAAATGTAAATTTCAAAATTGCATCTGATTTTGTCTCTCAAAAGCATGATTTGGCTTTTATTATGAAAATGTAAAATATCACACCTGAAGTTCAAAGCCTCATAACCTCCTACAAAAATGAGAGGCTGCATAAAATTATGGAGACATAACTAACATTCACCGAATGTCTGCTTTATAACTGCTGTTATGACTAAATGTAGAAATAGTAGAACATTTTGAATTTCAAAAATTGTATCTGATTTTTCTCATAAATTTTTCAACTAACATGAAGTACAAAGTAAGAAATCCCCTGGATATGTTAAAGCGTTCCACAGTTATAACCACTTATAGTGACAAAGGGCCGATTTGAAAAAATTTGCCGTCTCAGGAAGGTGAAAAGTGGCTTCTGCATTAAGGGGTTAATAACAAGTCCCTTTTTCGTTATTGTGTTTCCATATTTCACTTCCCACCTTCTTTTTCCATGTACAGAGCTATGTGTAGGCCTGTTTTTTGCGTAACTACTGTATATACTCGAGTATGAGCCAAGGCCTCTAATTTTAATTATATATATAGATATATAAAGATATATATAGATATATATAGATATAGATATATATATATATAGAGAGAGATATAAACAGGTGGTCCCCTACTTAAGGACACCCGACTTACAGACAACTCATAGTTACAGACAGGCCCCTCTGGTGACGGTGACCTTTCTGGATGCTTTACTATAGTCCCAGACTGTAATGATCAGCTATAAGGTGTCTGTAATAAAGCTTTATTGATAATCCTTGGTCCCATTACAGCAAAAAATGTTTAAACTCCAATTGTCACTGGGCCCAAATTTTTTTTGTCTGGATCTACAATTATAAAATATACAGTTTCGACTTGCATACAAATTCAACTTAAGAACAAACCTCCAGACCCTATCTTGTACGTAACCCGGGGACTGCCTGTATAGAGAGAGATAGATATAGAGAGATATTATAAATTTTATCTTTTTTTACTCGAGTTTAAGCCAAGTTTGGGGTTTCAGCACTTTTTTTTTTTTTTTTTTTTTGTGCTGAAAAACTAGGCTTGCACATTGTAGTAACTGAACTTTTATATTCCATACCATGTAAAATAAATATTCCAAATGCAGTGAGATAGGTGAAAATACACCCATTTGCTCCATTTACTTGAGGGCTTGGTTATCAATAAGAGCCCCTAATGACATGTCTCCTTTTATTCCTTTGGTCGGTACAATAGGTGGGATACTACATTTTTATACTTGTGAGTGTCCTATTTTGCAGGATGAGCTGACGTTTGGGGGACAATACAACCATTTTGATCACTTTTTTAATTTATCAAAATAGTGGTGTGACAAACATTTGGCTGCTATTTCCCGTTATTGGGGTCAACGGCTGAAAAAACTATAATTTTTTTGATAGTTTAACATGTTAGGTATCGTCCAAAAATGGCCAATCTTTGGGGGGGGGGGGGTTGGTTATTTATTTTTTGGTATGGCAGTTTATGGGGTTTTTACACAACATCTATTACAAAGTCCCACTGGCTATCATGATGACAGATCGCCGCTTCCCGATGACATCACAGGGTGTGATGATCTCCGCCAAGATGACTGCGCCCACGCACCGCCGACTTTTCACAGACACAGGTGGCAATAGAGGTTTTCATCAAACACCCACCTTGTATGGAGAGGGCTTAGCCCTGTGAGTCCTTTCCATAAACCTTCAACCAAACCAACCATGCAAAATGGGTAGCCCTTTCAGGACTGCCATGGCGACATTAACCTTATTTTCAAATCTGTCCTGGCACAGAAAAAAGCCTTATGGTCAGGCCTAAAACTTAACCTTTATCATATTTAGCCTTAAAATAAACCTAATTTACATCACACTAACTTGCTTTAAAAATGCATGAATGGGCTGTTGATGTAACTCTGTACTCTCTACTAAGTGTAAGAAGACACACTCTGTTCCCCAAGTAGATTGTATTGTTTGGTTCTCTGCAGCAATCCTATTCTAAACAGCTACATTCAAGACTTTAAAAGACACACATGAACACCAATCCAACAATAATTTCAAAGGAATGCAGAATACGAGAAACCTTTTGTGCTCAAAGAATCCAAAGCAACTTCCGATCAAGATTACCCCCTCTGGGACCCAATTTGACTTTAATAAGCTCCGGGTTACCATGTTGATATTCATGCATATACCTCGCAATAGATACATCGCTGTTATTACATATTGAGCACAAGTCTGAATTCCTGTGTTGTTTTCCCCACGTACAATTTTGGACATGGGCAGGAAGCTACATACACTATATGAGTGCTCTTACAGTTGATAAACTGTCTGATCGTGTATTCACAATTGTCCACTGGGTTTCTAAAGGATTTTATCCTGGGTACCTGGGGGTAAAAACTACAATTTCCACAGGGGTATGACCCCCTTATTTCTTATCTCAGCCTTTCCATAAACCAGTAGCCGACATGTGATGTATAGCTACGTCACACGCCAGTAAGGGGTAAAGCACAATACAGGGGGTGTAATGTCTCTATTTATTTTAATTAATGAAAACTTCATACTCTTCAAAAATGATGAGAGGAGTGTCTTTATTATTCTGAAAGCGTAAAGTGCAACCTCTTTCTAAATCAATACATGTAATTTCAGGAAATTGAGACGCGAAGACACAGACATTGCAAAAGGAAAGGGCAAACCAGGAGGAAGGCGAAATAAAAAAGTGAAATGCGAAAGTGAAGATGAATGAAAGAGGAGTGTACCACCTTATGTAGGAAAACATTCAGTTCTGCTTTATTAATTATATTGATTTAATAAAATATAGCATGCATTATTTGCCCTTGGCATTTCCTTCCGTTACAAACGCACACTTTTCATGTGATCTATCCTGGTAGTTTTGTAAAATATGTATTGATCCATTTTGAGCAGTTATTTATGTAGCGTTTTATATGTTTGGAGTCTTGTAAACCTGTGTCTTGTATCTCTTTAATAAAGATTTTCTGTGGTTTAATGCTATTACAGTGTCTGTAGTTTATGACCATGTAAGAAATGTTGCATACCTGTCAATCCCCAGCAGTGGCACGGAGACCATTAAGCCCTGGGCAGGAGGAGTGGCCGTTCACTGTAGGTATGGAAGTGCCCGTTCCTTCAACTTTACATGCCGATAATTTGCATATTAGAAAGATAAAGTTTATATCAGGTTTTCTAATATACAAGGATTACAGAAGGACAGTTTGGGACTGAGGACAGAAGGAAGAATCTACCGTAACCTCTTCATGACAGATGACCATTGGTGCCTGAATGTCCAGGTCAATTTTGTTAAATGCTTCTTTAAGTGACGATATCCCTGGAAAAGATTTACATATGACAATTTTTCCATATTGTCCCCCATGACGGCCCCCTGGAGGTTATTTCCCCTTTCTCTGTAGGGACAGGAAATTGAGAGCATTAAAAGGTCCCACCCTCAACCTCCCACCAGTGTTTTCCTGTTCTTGGGAGTAAGACCTCTTTCCTGCAAGGGGGGGAGGGGGAGATGGAATCTCGTACCTTCCGTGAGTCCTTGTTCCTCTGAGGCTTCCCTCGATCGGCCTCTTTGGAGTCCTACTTGGGGTCTCCAGGTCCCGGTTTGCCGTCAGGCATTGTCGGCTGCCACACGGCACACTTGTTGGGTCCACATAGTGCTCCTTCAGCTCACAATGTCACTTCCGGTTTGACAGGAACTGACGTCAGAGACCTCACCGTCATGGCCTAGGAGACGGGCTGTAAAAGATAACCTCAGACGCTGAGTGGCATTACTCCTCTTGCTTTCCTTTTTTATAATAGAAGGACATGTCCTGTTAAACCTATTAAAGAAAATGTTAGACTGTGAAAAAGAAAAACCAAAAAATGCACCATCTAAACGTTGCCAGATTGGTAGCTCAAAATTTGATGCTACTTATAAGAAAAGCTTGTGCAAGGATTGTTTAGATAAAGTATTAAAAAGAGAAATCATCATTTATGGATGAGTTACGGGTGGTTATGCGTGAGGGGGGTTGAGACAGAAAAAAGTGAGTTTTTCCTATTATTGATAATTTTAAAGATCTTGTCCTGGATGTGTGGAAGGATCCAGAAAAACGTTTAACAATTCCCAAGGAGTTTAAAAACCGTTTATGGTTCGACCTGGAAGAGACAAAGATTTGGGATAATGTACCTAAGTTAGATGTTCCCATAGCCAAGGTAGCCAATAAAACTGATCTGCCATTTTGAAGATTCCTCTCAGTTGAAGGATGACATGTATCGGAAAGCTTAAAGCATGGGAAACCTCACTGGCAACACTGAAAACAAATATTGCAATATTGGTTAAGACAGCTTGAAGATCATCTTCGAGAAGGTACATCTAGAGAGGAAATTTTAGATTCCATTCCGTTACTAAAATCCGCTGTGGCCTTTTTAGCAGATTCATCAGAAGAAACTATTTTGTTTCTCAGCAAGTGAAGCCGCATTATACAATGTGATTAGGAGAAGCACTTTGGCTTAAGCAAGGTCTGGAGATGTGCGCTCTAAGGCGAAGTTATGTAGCCTTCCATTTTGTTGAATTTTCTGTTTGGCACGGTATTGGATGAAATCCTTGATAAAGCAACTGATAATAAGAAGGGATTTCCGGAAGCTAAGCAACAACCAAAAAAACTGTTTTTTCAGAACTTTCGATCAACCAGAGAACTGTCAAAATTCAAAAACGGACAGACCTGGAGACAAGGATTCAGGAATACGTCTAGAGGAGGAAAGAGCAAGTTGTTTCTTTTCAGTTCCGCGAACAAACAGGAGAAACTACAATTAAACCAGAGTGGGGGGAGGATTGAAAAATTTTCTCCCCCAATGGGAAAATATAACATCGAACAGGTTATCTCAATAATCAAAAAGGGTTACTTTATAAAGTTTGTGTTACCTCCCCCTCATCGGTTTATTCTATCCAGGCAATCTTCGAAAAGACTAACGTCTCCTTTGGGTGGAAGTTTCTGGCCTGTTGAAGCTGAACGTGATCAGTCCAGCCCATCCGGAAGAAAAAGGTATGGGTCACTAATCTCCTTAATTTTTGATTAAAAAACCAAATGGAGCCTTCAGATTAATTACAAACTTGAAATTTCTGAACAGATGGGTTGCATATGCCAAATTCAAAATGGAATCGGTAAAATCTGTCACTCCATTAATATCTTACAAAGCCATTTTATGTACCTTGGATTTCAAGGATGCATATTATCATGTACCTTTACACCCAGAGTCAGAGATATTTACGGTTTGCAGTATTATCTCCGGGGGAAGAATTTCATTTTGTTTTGGGGGTATCACTGAATTCTGTAACATAGACCTCCTATCTTCCACAGGAGAAAGTGGACAAGCTTGTTGGGAAAATATGGAATTTCCAAAAGAAATAGTCTGTTTCAGTTCAGATGGCAATAATCACTCGAGGACTTTACAATCATGGATCCTTTCAAATTGGGACCGAAATCATCACTTGCATTGGCCATTAGTAATTCCAAAAGTAAAAATAACCAAATAACCAAAAATTTGGTGGAAGAATCCCAGGAACCTACAGAAAGTAGTAGAAAGGGTGCAATTGCAATTGATCCAGATTCAGGCGGATGCTAGCAGTTCCGGATGGGGAGCTCTCCTGCCAGGAAAATATATGTTCAGGGATGTTGGTCCCGGAAAAGGGTGCAAATCTCTTAAAACGAAAGAGAATTAAGAGCAGTCCTGAAGACCCTGGAAGCCTGAACCATCGGTTTGAACGGGCATCATGTAAAAATCATGTCAGACAATACTACTACAGTTGCCTATCTAAAAAGACAGGTCGGAACTAGATCCAGGAAACTGCTAAAAATATCTCCGAAAATATTCTTATTGGCAGAAGTCCAGGTCTCGGCCCTGAGCGCCTTCTTTGACACAGCGCTAGCAGAACACAGATGGGTAAAAAGATTTTTCCAGGCCTGTACACGCTTACATCCTACTATAAGAGTTATCCCCTCAGTGGGATTTATATTTAGTCTTGGACGCTTTAACTACAAGCCCTTTTGAACCAAATTACCCCAGCAACATGCGTTTCTTGGCACTTAAAACCGCTTTCCTAATAGCCATCACGTCGGCTAGAAGGCTAAGTGAGTTGCAAGTGGACCTTATTTGTCTGAAGATAGGATTACACTAAACTAAAAAACACAGGGTTTTTTCGCTCATTTCTCGCTCTACAATTTCAAAAATCCATAACTTTTCTATTTCCGTGTACAGAGCTGTGTGAGGCCTTATTTTGTGCGTAAAAAATGTTACTTTCCCATGAGGTTATTTATTATAACATGCCGTTAACTGGGAAGCCAGAAAAAAATTCCAAATGTGGAAAAATTAAAAAAAAAAAAAACTCATGTGCCTCACGTTCTTGTGGGCTCAGTTTTTACGACTTTCACTCTGTGCTCCAAATAACACCTCTACTTTATTCTTTGGTTCGGAAGGATCGCAATGATACCAAATTTATACATGTTTTATTGCGTTTTAATATATTTTAAAAAATTTAACGAATGTGTACGAAAAAGGGAAAACATTTTTTGCCATCTTCTGACGCTAATAACTTTTTCATACTTTGGTGTACAGAGCTGTGTGATGTGTCATTTTTTGCAAAATGAGCTGACATCTTTTGGATGTAAGGCGTACTGTGCTTAAATATCTTTATGTTTTCCTGAAAATTGAATAAATACAATTAAATCCTTCTCCAAGGATTGGAAGCTTGGAGGCAAGAAAGCTTAAAAAAAGAATGCTATAAGGGTGTTCCACTACCACTCTAAGTCAAAGCCTATTCTACTAGGGCTATGTCTACATCTTGGGTTGAGAAAGGGGGAGCCATCTATTGAAGAAATCTGTAAAGCTGCCACATGGAGCTCAAATATCACTTTTTTTTTTTTCTCTTTAACATTTTCCAATACAAATATAAATACGAATATGGCACACGAAGACAAACATTACATCTCATTACATGACATATTATACAGTTACTCTAAGGGAAAACATACCAAATATAAAAGAAGAGAAACAAATATCCTCACTCCACTACCACTGGTACCACATCCCTACACACTTGAAACCCTTCTTTCCGTCTCATCTATTCTCAGAGAAAGCATTACCCTCTACTAGTTTTCATTTATTATATGAAATCTGAATATCTCTGAGTTTCTAAACTCTAACCAGATTTGCCATGTTTCATTAACCCTAACCCTTGTCCCTTTTACTAATGAAGTCAATTCCTCCATACATCTAATATCAACTGGTGGCGTTCTTGATTGTTTCCACAAAGAAGGAGATATCTCAATAGAGATCTCCTGTATTCAATTCTTGTAAGTTCATAAAACTGAAAAAGAACAAACGCTGGTTCGAAAGAGAAGCTGAGCTACTGTTGGATTATGTTATGGATCGCTTCCCAGAAAGGTACTATCAGGGAACAGGACCAATATGTTTGCAAGAATGATCCCTCTTCTTGTCCACACCTTCAACAGATCGAACTTTTGGATACATTTTATTATTGGATACATGATACCACCTTGACATAATTTTATAATTGCTTTTTTGAAATCTGGTATTAGTTAAAGAGATGTATGAAAATTTGAAAATACGTGATATATTAATTTGAAGATCCTGTTCCCGTCTAGAAGTAAAAGGTGGCAGTGTGTAATTGTTATATCTTAGGAGCATAAATCCTGGAAAGGGGATGTCGCACTTGATCGAACCCCACACTTAATTTTTCGAATACCGTAAATTGACCTTCGTAATCTTCTGGTCGTTGAAGTGAATCTAAGAAAGAGCGTAAAAAGAAACATCTCCACGGCGTCAATGCTGGCACCCCCTAATTTTCAGATATTTCTGAAGGCTGAAACCATCTAGACTCAGTTCTAAAATGAGAGACTCTATTTATTCCTACCCTATTCCAAACGTTAAAGACTGTCTTCCATCCCAAAGGAAAATCTCGGAGTTCCCAATATAGGGTACATTGAGGACCGTATGGGGATAAGTTTACCTTTAATCTGAGGAGAGTGACATGCTTGTAGTGTTGAGTCTAGAGTTGAATGATTAAATAGCTGAATAACCTTTTCCTTCTCCAACCAAGGGACGTTAAAGATGGGGACCTGAGTTGCTTGCTGTTCAATTGTTATCCATTTTTTAATCTTGCTGTTCTTACACCAGTCTACTACCCTAACCAGATGTGATGCTTTGTAATACAATCTGAGATCTTGAAGGACCAATCCCCTCTATGTCTTGGTTTATAAAGTGTTTCCAACTTTAAAGGTGGTTTTTTACCTGCCCATATGAATTTTTCCTGTATCGAGGATATAAGCTTAAAAAATTTCCCTGAGAGAAAAATAAGATTCTTGGCAATACATTAATTTTAAAGATATGGTTGCAAGCCAGCCAAGTAAACCTTCCCTTATTCCATTTCTCGCAGTCAACTTCGATCGAGTTTGCAAGTGTAATGTAATTTGTTCTGTACACATCTTTTAGATCCCTGTTCAGTTTTATTCCTAGATATGATAGTCCCTCCTTAAGCCACCTATATGGAAAAAGGTCCTCCAGATTTTTAATCTCATTGGAGGACATGGATTCCATAATGGCTTCGGATTTTGAATAATTGATTTTAAAATTTGACAGAGAAAAGTATTCTGTAAATTGTCTCAAAAGGTTAGGAATAGAGACCCTAGGCCTAGAGGCAAAAAAACAATAAATCGTCTGCATATGCAGCTACTTTTACTTCCTCAATCTGTATTGCTATTCCTGAGATATTTTGGTCTGATCTAATATGTCTTAGGAAGGGTTCTAGAACTAGAACTTACTCCATTATTTATGGTCAGGAATTAAAAAAGGATACCATTTACCCTGACCTTTGCTGTAGGACATGCATCATATTATGCCTCAGCCCCATTCTACGCAGTGTCTCAGCCAAATATGTTCAATTCACCCTGTTAAAGGCTCTGTTGAAAGCAGAGCTACTGCCTTTTTCTGTATGAGCGCAATATTCATCAGGTTAACTGCCTTGGTGGTATTATCCCTGGCCTCTCGGCCTGAGAGAAAACCTGTTTGGTTTAAATGTATAAGCTTACTTACAATTGGCATCAATCTGTCTGCAAGTACTTTTGCTAGTATTTTTGTGTCCTCATTGAGCAGGGAAATTGGTCTATATCTGACACACTGCGTGGGATCCTTACCAGCCTTTGGTAAAACTGATGTAAGCCCTGAGAGAGTCAGGTGGTGGTGCTTGTTCCTCCGTCAGAGAATTGAAAGCCTCCAAGCTCCCCATATAACAGTTTATAGTAATTTATAGAGAACCCATCTGGGCCTGGTGCCTTACCAGATGGTGTGATCTTGATAACATTCCTTACTTCCTCTTCTGTAAGGGGTCTTTCTAAGCTTTCTAGTTCTTATTCCGATGGCATCGGCATACCAGATTCTCTTAAATATTCTTGAATCCGTAGCCTGAAATCTATGCCTAAGGTGTAATGATTCACTCTATCAAATTAATATAGGGAGGCGTAATATTCTCTAAAGGTCTCTGCACCCTCATCTGGCATAGAGACTTTATTTCCTCGTGCATTTGTAACTGCAGGTATGTATGTGGATGCCTGTTGCTCACGTAATGCCCTTGCTAGACCCCGACCACATTTATTTCCATGTTCATAATAGAATCATAGACATTTTAACAATGTGTTTTCCGCTTTATACTTCAAGAGAGCGTAATTCTTCTCTAACACAATACAACGCAGTTTTATTTTAAGGTCGTTGTCTAAATTCCTTTTATGTTGTGTCTCTATGTCTTTTATTTGGTCGAGGAGGCTATTCAGATGTTTATCTCTTTCCTTCTTTTTTCTTGCCCCGTGTTTTATTAAGATTCTCCTGATGACTATTTTATGAGGTTCCCATCTCATGTAGGAGTTGGGGATAAAATTTTTCGATTTGACACAAAATGATCTAATAGTGCCTGCTTTATTTCTCTTACAATTTGTACGTTCTCTAAGAGTGACACGTTGAGTTTCCACTGCCATTGTTTGGAAATAGAAACTCCAAGAGACAAAGTCATGTCTATTAACACGTGATCCGAGAAAGATATATTACCAATTGTTGCTTGTTGAAGCAATCTAAGATCGTGATGTTTAACAAAAAGCATGTCCAATCTTGAACATGTGTCATGTGGTATCGAGTAAGAGGTATAGTCCTTCTCATTTGGATGCAACAAGCGCCATGAATCAATGTATCTGTATCTGTGTAAGGTGCGCCTTATCTGCCCTAAGGCAGCGGCTGAATGAGGAAATGTCCTAACCCGGATCCAGTGCAACATTAAAATCCCCTCCCAGAACCACAGTACCCTCCTTAAAATCCTCCAGACACTCCAGGAAGTTAGCCAGGACTCTACCCTGCCCACTGTTTGGCAGATACACTGAGGCAAAAGTATATATCTGGGAAGCGATAAGACCCTTTACAAATATCATACGACCCTCTTCATCTTCACACATTTCTATGAAATTCCAGGGGATACCGTTCGATATTAATATACTGGTCCTTTTAGATTTCGGATCCGGAGTGTGACTATGATGTGCATGAGGATATAAGGACCCTGAAAGTCGATATGGCTTTCGAAGACATAAGTGGGTTTCTTGTAAGAATACCACCTGTAACTTTTTACTTCTAAACAAATTCCACATGATTGATGTTTTGCCTGGACTATGTATTTAATGAACCTATCAGGATAGACGCTTGGTTTGCCATTTCATAGTATCATAGTATATAAGGCTGGAAAAAGACACAAGTCCATCAAGTCCAACCTTTAAGAATTAAATAAATGTTTTATCCCCATAACCCGTGATATTTTTTCTCTCCAGAAAGGCATCCAGGCCTCTCTTGAACATGTACATAGTGTCCGCCATAACAACCTCCTGAGGCAGAGTTCCACAGTCTCACTGCTCTTACAGTAAAGAACCTTTGTCTATGTTGATGGTAAAATCGCCTCTCCTCCAGACGCAGAGGATGCCCCCTTATCCTGGTTACAGGCCTAGGTATAAAAAGATCTTTGGAGAGATCCTTGTACTGTCCGTTCAGGTATTTGTACATTGTAATGAGGTCTCCCCTCAGTCGTCTTTTTTCTAAACTGAATAATCCCAAATTTTGTAATCTGTCTGTAATAGTTTATTCTAATCCCCCCATTCCCCTAATAATCCTCGTTGCTCTCCTCTGCATCAAGCTCTACTATATCCTTTTTATACACTGGTGCCCAAAACTGTACACAATATTCCATGTGTGGTCTGACCAGGGATTTGTATAAGGGCAAAACTATGTCTTTATCATGAGAATCTATTCCTCTCTTGGTATATCCCATAATTTTATTTGCTTTAGCAGCAGCCGCCTGGCTCTGGTCACTAAAATTAAGTTTACCATCCACCAATACCCCCAAGTCCTTTTCAGCTCCAGTTTTACTAAGTAATTGACCGTTTAGAACATAATTATACTTTTTGTTTCCCTGGCCCAAGTGTATAACTTTACATTTATCTACATTAAACATCAGCAACCATTTCTCTGCCCACTCCTCAAGCTTCCACAAATCCCTCTGTAATGCTAAGCTATCTACCTCAGTATTTATTACTTTACACAGCTTAGTATCATCTGCAAATATTGAAACTTGACAGTGTAAACCCACTACAAGGTCATTAATAAAAATATTAAAAAGAAGTGGCCCCAATACTGACCCCTGTGGGACTCCACTCATAACGTCAACCCAATCTGAGAATGTGCCATTAATGACGACCCTCTGTTTTCTATGACTAAGCCAATTACTTACGCAAATACACAGATTTTCCCCTATTCCCAACAGTCTCATTTTATATACCAACCTTTTATGTGGCACGGTGTCAAATGCCTTTGAAAAGTCCAGATATACAACATCCACAGCGTCCCCCAGATCCAGTCTTGAACTTACCTCCTCGTAGAAACCAATCAGATTAGTCTGACAGGACCGATCTCTCATAAACCCATGCTGACGCTGGGTTATAAAGTTGTGCACAGTGAGATACTCCAGGATAGCATCTCTAACAAAGCACTGAATTGCGGAGCTCAGGTCAGCGTGTCCTTACAGCCCCATACCTTGGCCACACCCCCGTGTTCTGCCTCAAATATCACATTTGTAAGGCACTATAGACTGAACATCCTAGCTTCCAGAGATCTGGCCTTCGGCCGGAAGGTGCTTCAGGCTGTGGTCCCTCCCTAACTGGGCATAATTTGGTATGTCTTCAGGGGGCCGTCATGGGGGACAATATGGTAAAAAGGAATTAGTCCTCACTGGTAATTCGGTTTCCATAAGTCCACCATGACGGCCCTGTTTTTTTCCCTCCCACTTTGTATAAAAAGTTTATATTATTGTCTATGTATGTGAAATTAACATACTAAATAAAATTGGGTTGAAACCTATACTGGTGTAGTTATTTGGTAAAACACTGGTGGGTTGGTTGAGGCTGGGGCCTTTTAATGCTCTCAATTTCCTGTCCCTACAGAGGAAGAGGAAGCAACCTCCAGGGGGCCGTCTTGGTGGACTTATGGAAACCGAACTACCGGTGAGGACTAATTCCTTTTTTCCTTTTTTTATGGCATGTGAGACTTTAACTTGATAGGATAGTTTTATTGATTACATAATTTTTTTCTTTATAACATTTGCAAATAATTGACTACAAAAGTGAAAAAATAAGCTTTTGTCATTTTTCCAATTAAGGTTTTTTTTAAATGAGTAGTTACTTTTACTAACATGTTATAAATATGTACAAGATTATTCCATCACCCTTTCCAAGGTTCAGCTACAGATGGAGAGGGTGCATGTCCTTCTGCAAAGGGAAATTCATCTACAGCTTCTTCTATATTCTGCGTTCCGCTGAGTGGCTGGAGGGGGGCAAATTTCAAAATTGTATATCTCCTGAACCCTTGCACGTAGAAACGGAGTCTCTTCTTTAAAGGAAACCTACCACTTCAGATAGGGCTTATAAGCAGCACATGCCATGCATCTCTCCGTGCTTATCTCCGTTATGTTTTTAAACAGTTTTAAAGTGTTTTAACATTTTATTAATGTTTATATCCTTACTAGCTTCCCCGCACTGAGGTCTGCGCTCGGCGCACCATGCACGCACGGTCGCGCGCATGGTGTGCGGACCTTGGTGCGGGGAAGCTAGTAAGGATATAAACATTAACCCCTTAAGGACGCAGGGTTTTTCGGCTCATTTCTCGCTCTCCAACTTCAAAAATCCATAACTTTTTCATTTTTACGTGTACAGACCTGTGTGAGGGCTTATTTTGTGCGTAACAAATTTTACTTTCCCGTAATGTTATTTATTTTAACATGCCGTGTACTGCGAAGCTGAAAAAAAATTCCAAATGTGGAAAAATTGAAAAAAACCGCACGTGCGTCACGTTCTTGTGGGCTCAGTTTTTACGACTTTCACTCTTCGCTCCAAATAACACGCCTACTTTATTTTTTGGTTTGGTGCGATCGCGGTGATACCAAATTTATACCGGTTTTATTGTGTTTTAATACATTTTCAAAAATTAAACGAATGTGTACAAAAAAGATAAAAAAATTTTTGCCATCTTCTGACGCTAATAACTTTTTCATACTTTGGTGCACGAAGATGTGTGAGGGGTCATTTTTTGCAAAATGAGCTGACATCTTTTGGATGTAAGGCGTACTGTGCTTAAATATCTTTATGTTTTCCTGAAAATTGAAGGTTTTGAGGTCTGTGCGACATTTTGATCATTTGTTATTTCATTTTTTATGTTATGTAAAAAGGTGTAAAAGTCACATTTCGGACATTTGGGCGCCATTTCCCGCCTCGGAGGTCACCGCCGCCCGTAACCGTTTTTATATTTTGATAGATCGGGCATTTTGGGACGCGGCGATACCTAATATGTTTGTGATTTTTACTGTTTATTATGTTTTATATCCGTTCTAGGGAAAGGGGGGTGATTTGAACTTTTAATATTTTATAAATTTTTTTTATTTTTTAAACTTTTTTTTTCACAATTTTTTAGACCATCTAGGGTACATTAACCCTAGATGGTCAGATCGCTCCTACCATATACTGCAATACTACAGTATTGCAATATATGGCATTTTTGCAGCCACTGGCTCATTGTAACGAACCTGCATAAGCCATGTAGCCTCGTGTCAAAAGAAGACTCGAGGCTACCATGGTAACCGATCGCCGCCCCCCGATAATGTTCGGGGGCGCTGCAATCGGAAAAAAGATTTTAACGCCGCCGTTGCGAGGGTTTTTGCCGTTGAGAGGGTTTTTGCCGTTTAGAGGGTTAATAGCCGCGATCGGTGCAAGCACCGACCTCGGTTATTAGCGGTGGGGGTTTTCTGCAAAATGCAAAAACCCCCACCTTTGTATGAAGAGGACTCAGCCTGTGAGCCCTCTTCATACATCCCTTATACCTCTGCGCCGTAGAGCTACGGCGCAGAGCGTTAAGGGGTTAATAAACTGTTAAAGCACTTTAAAACTGTGTAAAAACATAACGGAGATTAAGCGCCGACACCAGCTTACCCTGAGCTGTTGCACAGCATGTGCTGCTTATAAGCCCTATCCGAAGTGGTAGGTTTCCTTTAATATGATATATGGATTGTGCACAGATGCTTAAAGCGTAACCGTAATCCTGTAGACAGATTTTTTCCTAGCAACCTAGTAGTAACATTATAACTAGGGGGCACTTTACAGCCTGTTACTGAACAAACTAAGGAGAATTTGGTAAGAAGCATATTAGAAAAATGTTCACAACTGCCCCTCCCTATAATATCAGAAATTATATGAAATGACGGTTACTCTTTAAGAGATCCAAAGAATATCCAGGAATACAAAGCTGTACATAAAAATCATTTTTAGTACAACTTTAAGGGTGAATATCTCTAGTTCTGTTACGCATTCTGCTATTCATTCACAATCTATACATCATATTAAAGGCGAGATTCTTGTTTCTATGTGCCAGGGTTCAGGAGATATGACTGAATTTGGTCACTGCATGCCGTTTATAGATGTCCTTTCTGCATGGGGCATGTGCAAATAGGACATATATAGCCGTGATGGGGTTAATAGGTAGATTCCTGATGTTAGGTTTCCTTTACTTAATATCTTTATGTTCCTCCTCACCTAATTTTTATTTTTTATTATTATTATTAGCTCCTAAATGTGCACTTAAGATGAATGATGCACACTAAAACCATGGACCACATGGTCCATGTAAACTGTAAATCCACAGTCACTAGTAGAAGGTACATAGAACTTATAAATGGTGATACTTCCCCCCTCCTCCTCTTTTATTATAACATGTAAAGTTTAGACCTCTATAATCTTAGTGTCCTTTCTTGGAGATATGTATGCTTGTTGTATGGTCCATCACCCCCTTAACCCCTTAAGGACGTGGCCCTTTTTTGTTTCAGCGTTTTCATTATTCACTTCTCACCTTCAAAAGTCTATAACTTTTTTATGTTTCCATGTAAGGAGTTGTGTTTGGGCTGCGTAACAAATTGCAATTCATAGTGATATTATTAAATATTCCATGCCATACACTGGGAAGCAGAAAAAAAATTCTGAATGAACTGAAAATGGTGAAAAAACGCATTTGCGCATATACTCTTGCGGGGATGGATTTTACAGCTTTCACTGAGCGCCTACTACTTCTATGTCTACTTTGTTCTTTGGGTCGGTACAATTACGGGGATACCAAATTTATATAGGTTTTATAATGTTTTTATACATTTACAAAAATTAAAACCTGTACAAAAAACCAAAATCTTCATTTTGCCTTGTTTTGCCACTAATAACTTTTTCATATTTCAGTGTACAGAGCTGTGGCTTGTGTCATTTTTTGCGACATTTGATGACATTTTTAAGGCTTCCATTTTGAGGACTGTATAGCCTTTTGATAATCTTTTTATATAATTTTTTATATTTTTCAAAATGTCAAAAATGTAGCACCCCAAAGTCGAAAGTGCCATTTTCCATTACGGAAAAATCATTATATTTTGATTGGACGTTTTTGGACGCGATGATACCGAACATGTTTATGTTTCTTACTTTTATTTACTTATACTTCCGATCTAGTGAAGGGGGGGCGATTTAAACTTTTCCTTTTTTTTCCTATTTTTTCTTTTTCTTTTAATATTTTTTTACCATTATTTCAGACCCTGCAGGGTCAAAAAAGCTAATACTATATACTGCAATACCAAGTATTGCATTATACAGCAATATTACTGATTATTTCTAATAGCCTGCCATACGCTGGCTATTAGAGATCATTACACTTGGCAAACCTAAGAGTCTCAATGAGACTGTAGGCTGCCGTGGCAACTGATTGCCGACCTCTGATGACGTCACAGGGAGGGGGAGTGGGCAGCAATCGGCCATCCAAGATGGCGGCGCCCATATAATGGTAAGTTAGGTGCTGCGGTCGGGTTCCAGTGCGGCACTTAACTGGTTAACTGCCACGATCTGTGCCAGCAACGACCGTGGCAGTAACAGGCGGCGTCATCTGTCTTATACAGCTCGTGAGCTCTCTCCATACATGCGAAGGTGTTAATAATAAAACAATATGCCGAATATACTTGAGTATAAGCAGAGACCCCTAATTTTAACACAAAAAACTGGGAAAACCTATCGACTCGAGTACAAGCCTAGTATGTAGCCTGCCAGCTCACGCCCCTGAGTATATAGCCTGCCAACCCATACCCTCCAGTATATAGCCTGTAAGAAAAAAAAAAAACAATATGTGTACTCATCTTCCGAAACTTCCCCCGTAGGACCTCTTCTTTTCAGCGATGTCCGGTATCGGCTCCATGCCCATACACGTTCTGTTGTACTCACCATGATGGTAGCTGCTTTCTGACATCATAGCGTGTGCCGATGGCAGTGCACACATTAGAATGTCAGCGAGCGTCTGACGTCATGATGCGTGAGACTGATCAGTTATTGTGTGCAAGATTTGAATAAGACCAAGTTTCATAGCTAAGAAGAGCCAGAGCCCTGTAAGATGGTGAATCTTGTTTTCTGCATTTTGCCTTTGTAATCGATTTCAGCATCATATGTTCCCACAGTAGGTAGCAGGATTTGAGATCCATATGGGAACAGTCTTGGACAGGTTTCATCTTCATTTGTTCTTATGAATTATATATGATATTCACAGATGCTCCAGTATCAATCGGAAATGTAATGTCAATACCAAAAACCATGATTATAACACTTGGAGATTGCAGTGGTTTGGGTACAGACGGGGGCAACAAACTGGGCATTTGCCCAGGGCACCCTGTCCAAAAGGGCCCCCCTGAATGTGGACTGTTGTGGGCAGAGGATCTGTATTGCTTCTTTAAAGGGAACCTGTCACCAGGAGACCCATTTTTAGCACTCCCCCAGTCCCCACAGAGCATAGTACATACACTGCCAAAGTGTTTTTGTATAAAAAATAGGTTTTACAGAAAAAAAGATATGTTGTATTGTACATTTCATTAGCATCTGCTGTGTGACTAGGCAGTTGCCTTTTGGGAGGAGCTGGAAAGGAGCAGTTCCCCCCACCCTTGGGAAACATGTGACCTTTTCAAATACAGGCGGTCCCCTACTTAAGGACACCCGACTTACAGACAATCCATAGTTACAGACGGACCCCTCTGCCCACTGTGACCTCTGGTGAAGCTCTCTGGATGCTTTAAAATAGTCCCAGATTGCAATAATCAGCTTAAAATTGTCTGCAATGAAGCTTTATTGATAATTCTTGGTCCTATTACAGCAAAAAAATTTGAAACTCCAATTGTCACTGGGGCAAAAAAAAAAAATTGTCGGGAACTACAATGATAAAATATACAGTTTCGACTTACATACAAATTCAACTTAAGAACAAACCTACAGTCCCTATCTTGTATGTAACCCGGGGACTGCCTGTATATGAATAACTCCCCACACTCGGGATTGGTTGTAGAGGAGCAAGGGGTGTCGCTAAGCCCAATGATGGGTGATTTCATATATTTGAAAAGGTCACATGGAGTAGCTGAATCCCAAGGGTGGGGGGGAAACTGCTCCTTTCCAGCTCCTCCCAAAAGGCAACTGCCTAGTCACACAGCAGATGAAAGGTACAATATAAAATATAAAAGTTTTTTTCTGTAAAACCAATTTTTTATACAAAAACACTTTGGCAGTGTATGTACTATGCTTTGTGGGGACTGGGGGAGTGCTAAAAATGGCTCTCCAGGTGACAGGTTCCCTTTAATACCCCATGGTTGAATGCCCAGGTGAAGATGCTGATCATCCATCTCCTCTTTATATATCTGTCTAATTATCTATTTCCTTTAATGTACCTATTTCCTATCTATTCATTTATAGATCTAGATTTTTGTATATCTACATATCTCCTATTCATTATCTATCTATCTATCTATTGTGAGAAGGTACAAAGGGCCATTATTGATGGCAGATATGTGTCACTGAGGTGCCTGGCCTCAGTGAAGTGAGCTGGTTAATTTTTGGTCAGGAACCTTAGGTTTCTGACAATTGTTAATGTAGCAAAGCTGCTTAATGCAGTTGATCCGGGCCGGCTTTCATTGGAGTAGTCAAGAGCAGGGTGGGTGACTACTCCCACATATCCAGGCCAGGATTGGCTGACAGATAAAGCCAGGAAGCTCAGGTGAGCTGGGGGATGTGTGTTTGCAGTCTGGAAGTCTCTGCTATACTGCATGCAGAGCTGGAGGTGTTACACAGCCAAGGATCAGCAATAGTGACATTGTTTGGTTATGCTGCTGGATGGAGACACAACCTACAAAGGACTGTGAGTCAAGCCTGTTTATATGGACTGTATTTTCTGTTATATGCTGAAGGAAGCTATTCTGTTTCGTTAAACTGTTTTGGAAAGAAATAAAACAGCTACCTGGACTGTTACTGAAGTTGCCATTTGAGTTGATCCCCTACACCAGTGATGGCAAACCTTTTAGACACCGAGTGCCCAAACTACAACCAAAACCCACATATTTTTCGCAAAGTGCCAATGCGACAAATTAAGCAGTAATTTATTACTCCCTGCTCTTTCACAGGTTTAAATTGTATAGGCACCCAAGGACACGATAACAGTAGAAAGAAGGAGAAGAAGTTTGGATTATCATTGTAGCTTCCTTCTGGGGTCCTGGGCTGCCAGGGACAACAAGAGGCCTTGAGTCCTGTCTGGCAAATTGTACCCTGGGGTGATGGCAAGGGTGCCCATAAAGAGGGCTCTGAGTGCCACCTCTGGCACCCGTGCCATAGGTTCGCCACCACTGCCCTACACTATCTATGGATCTTCTATCTCTTCTACTGTTACTATCTCTCATATGTATATATAGATACATAACTTAATAGAATATAAACTACTTTCTTTTTATTCATCTATAAATCTATATCATCTTTCATTTTTATCTTCTATCATCCATCTACCTATCATCTGTCTATCTCCTATAACAGTGATGGCTAACCTATGGCAATGGTGCCAGAGGTGGCACTCAGAGCCCTTTCTGTGGGCACTCAGGCCATCACCAGAGATGACTCCAGGTATCTTCCTGCAGTCCCAGACAGTCCAGGACTTGCTGTGCACAGAGGTATTTTAAAGTGACAGCTGTACCAGGGACTATTTTCTGCTTTGTTGGTGTCCTCAGGTGCTGGTATCAATGAAAACTGTGACAGATAAGGGGGTATAGATCACAAATTAAATTTCTGTGTTGGCACTTTGCGATAAATAAGCGGGTCTTTGTTGTAGTTTGGGCACTCGGCCTCTAAAAGGTTCGCCATCACTGTCCTATAAAATTCTCCTAAAGTCCCATATTACACATTGTCTTACCTTACTATTGTTCCTAAACTACAAAGTGTTATTATTGTGCAGGGCTAAAGGAGCCTCTTACTGAATGTGACTGTTTATAAAATAGTTTTACTTTGGGGCCCTCCTTTGTCTAAAACCATCCCTGGGTGGAGTGGTAATAAAGACATAGGGGGTCATTTACTAAGGGCCCGATTTGCATTTTCCTGACGTGTTACCCAAATATTTCGTATTTACGCCGATTTTTCCCTGTATTGCCCTGGGATTTTGGCGCACACGATCAGATTGTGGCGCATCGGCACTGGCATGCACGCAACGGAAATCGGGGGGGGGGGGGGGGGGGAGTGGCCGAACGAAAACCCGACGGATTCGGAAAAACCGCCGCATTTAAAAAAAAAAAAAAAAAAAAAAAAGTGCTGCGTGACTCGCGCTTACCTTCAACAGGTATAGGTCAGTGAACTTTAGGGCATTCCGGCGGGCCTTGTGGAACTTCAGCGCAGCAGCGCCACCTGGTGGACGTCAGAGGAACTACCTTAGTGAATCCCGGCCGGACCCGAATCCACCGCAGAGAACACGCCACTGGATCGCGAATGGACCAGGTAAGTAAATCTGCCCCATAGTCATTGATGTGCCTATTGTCTCCTCTTCAGCCAATGCAAGGAGGCTTGGATTTGCATACAGACATTTGCTACATATTTGTTCTAAAGATGGACATTTTTTTAATGTGAGGAAAGTAACATTTCTTTTGTTTCTGAGTTTGGTTGTCTGTAGCATTTTATGTTTTTTTTTTTTTTTTTTTTTTAATTTAGTGTCCTGATAATTTGCTATTTGCTTCGATGGATTCTTTTGGAAGGTGTTTGGCAATCCTAAACTTGTATCTCTAGTATCTATTGTTAGAGCTTTGCGGCAACTACTGTAGGTATCAATGTATGTAGTGTGTAGTGTCCAGTATATCTCATACACTTCTGATCCTGTGTAGTGCAAGGGTAAAGCACTTTTCCTTTGATCATCTTTAACCCCCTTAAAGTAGTTTGCCCATGAAAAAAAGTCCTCTAATTTTACAAGCACCAGGATGGACTATAACGTCCTGGTGCTCCGGGGTGTAAGGAGAGAGCTCATGGACTGAACTCTCTCCATACAGAGCAGGTGTCAGCTTCATAATACAGCTGACACCTGTCTGTTACTGCTACCAATCCCAGCAGTTAACCTTTAAGTGCCGTGGCCAAACCCGACTGACACCTTACATGCCTTCCCATGGGCATTACAGTATATAGTATTAGCAATCAGACCCTACAGGGTTAAAGTACCCTGGAGGGTCTGAAATTATGGTAAAAAAAAAAATTTTTTTATGTGTTTAGGGAACGGGGGGTGATTTAAACAGTAAAAATCATAAACATGTTAGGTACCACCACATCCCAAAATGCCGTTCTATCAAAATATGAAAAAGACTATTCCCAGCCAAACACAGTAACGGAAAAATAGTGCCCAAATGTCCGAATCACCACTTTTTCCCCATTTTTCCATCAATGAATATTTAAAATTTTAAAATATTTGCTATATGCCTCGTGCCAGTAGTAATGTGATAGCAGCAACCAGAGTTGGATTCCATTACAAACTTCTTTAATTATAACATGTGCAGTAAGACCTCCACCATCGTTCCTGTCACATGTTCTCCTTTCTTAAATAGATATGTATGCTTCAGTATCGTACACTTCCTCACATATCATTTTCTATAATACGTAGTGTTTAAATACATCTTGTTTATTAAGAATACTACAGATGATTTTCTGTAAAAAAAAAAACGACAGCTTAAGCTATGGATGTTGAAACAATGCCTTTGTTTAATGCTAAACTACATGGATGGATCAATGGGTACATTTTCAGCTATAAATGTAAGTAGCCTGTTTAGTGCATGTTATATAGAACCAGCATATGCAGAGGGCAGCAAACCTTCAGTTTTCATGTACAAATGGGGACAGGATCAGATTGCAATGTTACTCTGGGACCTGTGCATGGAGTTGGAGTAAATGAACAGAGACATTACCTCCTGTGGATCCTCTTATCAATAACTTGTTATGACTACATGGTAACGTGTGCCAGTGTGAAAACTGCAGGGCCATTTCAGCATATATGGGGACATTTTGATGCCACGTTTTCTTGGCCACCAAGTTTGTAGTGTATGCAGACTTGGGCTTCATGCACTGGCCCCTGTAGATTCAATATATTTTAATGGATTTATATAGGCTGTCAGGTTGGCTAAAAATACAAAATGATTCTGAAAGATAAGCCATCACTATTCACAGGTGACAGTTTAAAAATGTAAGATTATATTATACAGCTTGTGTAATGTTTGGATCATATTGTGTAAAATGATTGTGAAAGCAAGAGATCTAAATTAAAGTACAAGTCCCTGCTATTGGCACAATTTCACAGTGATCTAAGGCATTAAGACATCAAGGTATAAATGGTGCTCTTGTTTTAGAAGAATTTCATGAGACGTCTGTTTCCCACTAAATCTGACATATTGAGAAATCATTTTCACAGTCATTCAGTTAATGTCCTCAAATTAATTAAATTCCAAGCATAAAAAACAACCTGTTCTGTAGTTGGCATTCTGTATGTTACCAGATAAAGCAAATCTGAAAATTGCTTTTTTAACTAAAAGGGAAAATTTTACATAGTAAAGGCAAAAATACTATTACTCTGGAAAAGTTCTCATTCTTGTGGGCATGCTTTTTAGATTATCGTGGAGAGTCATTTTTATTGCAATAACAACTCTGAGGGAAAATGAAAGACATTACAATTGGAAATGAAGACACACTGTAAAAACAAACTAAAATGAGTTTAAACCTAGAAGAAGGACCGCCAGTTTGCATGTATTGAAGTAAAAACGTCTTGTTGAATTCTGTAAACCACCAGTGACTAAATGGACCTGAGATCTGTCCTCTGGGACATTGGCCATTACAATTTGGGTTGAGCAGCAAGTTTCAGCTGCAAGTTATCAGCCAGTTTGTCCAGGAATTCAAAAGTATTCAAGTAATCGGATCGCTGCACGCTAAAGTGAGAAGAAGAAAAAGTCAGTAATAATGTTTCATAGGGATTAAATAATTACAGCTTGAGATGGAGGTTACTTACTTGGGTAGACCTTTAATACAAGCAGCAAGATCTTTAGTCATAAATCCAGCTTCTATTGTCTCTACGCACACTTCTTCTAAGGACGTGGCAAAGTTTTTCAGCTCAGAATTGTTATCCAGCTTAGCTCTATGTTCCAAGCCTCGGGTCCAGGCGAAGATGGAAGCTATAAAGGATTCAGAAAAACCTACATTATATCAGTTCTTCATTAAAATATATCAGAATTTCAAATTCCAGATATGGCACAACAATAAATCACAACCCTTAATATCAAACCAGTAAGCTGCCACCAGTTCTCCTTTCACACAAGCCCAGTCCGTAACGGGATTATATAGGGTGCGGAGCCAACCCGGTAGCATGTATATAACTGGACGTGGGGATTTATGGATCCAGATAAAAGAGCAACACAGGTTAAATATATTTAATTGCCCTAAGGGCACACTAGACAAAAAGTACACACAATAGATAGGTAGCACTACAAGTATCAGCAATTCGTATGTTAGTTACCTTATGTGTGGGCGTAATGGAAACTGATAGGCCGCACTTAAGGATACCATCACCAAGCGCAGAAAGTAACAGTTTTCCCAAGAAAGACCAGGGGCTCTGATTATATTATATTATATTAGGTGCAGCCACACCCCTGCACACCCCCAGGAGGGCTCATAGAACCCTCCTACCTGGTATTAAATCCAGAACCTTCATTTCTTAAGGTCAAGTCATAGGGTCAGAGTTCTCCCTGGATCGCATTGATACCAAACCTGACCCATTTGCTATGGGCCCATCCCAAGATATTTATATCTTGGTGTCAAAGCACGCTAGAACCTAGGGAATTGGGGATCCTTTGACGATATAGAATCCAAAAATGTATTGCATGTATGTATGTATGTAATGCCCTTGGGCCGAGATGGACCATAACTCCATAACTGTCCCTAACCAACGTATAGGTCTGATATTTTTTTATGACTCATTGTCTCTTGTTTAAAAATTGGAGGGAAGTATCGTCAAGCCTTTCGGAGTCGCTGTGGCAATTCTTTGCAGCTCGGTACCCTGTAGTGTTAGATACAACTCCAGTGAGCTCCATTAAACCAATTACGACAGGGCTGGGGGATTCACAGATGGCTTGATGAACAGGACAATATATGGCATGTGAATCTCCCTTGTTCATGTATGTTCATCACAGATGAGTAATGCAATATATTTACTCACGGTTGTTATCAGACATGAGCTTTTCATTTTCACTTACCAATAGGATTAGTAGAGGTCTCCTGGCCTTTCTGATGCATTCTATAATGGCGAGTTACAGTGCCATGTGCTGCTTCTGCTTCTACAGTCTTGCCATCCGGACATATCAGGACACTTGTCATCATTCCCAGAGACCCATAGCCTGCACCAAGGCAAATACATCTTACTTAATGTTACTTTCCATTCCCAGTCAATAACACAAAAGTTTATTTGTTCAATCCCCACCCCTTTTTCTTTTGTAGACCTAATCTCAGGATAGACTATGAATGTCCCATACACCTTAGATGGATCTCTAAAACAGATTTTTATTTAATATGTATGGGTGGCGGAATAAACTTAGCAGGGATTAGTCAGGTTAGCAATACTCATTGGGGCACATTTACATACAAAGTCACTAGAGTTCACTAAAAGTGCATTGTCCATCTATAATGCTGCGTGCGGCGATACACTAAGATCGTGCGCCAGAAATCGACACAATTTGCAAGTTAAATACAGCACTCAGTCCTAATCAGTTGGACCATCTGTCGGAACGCCCCATAATTTGTGTTGCATGGAAGCCAGCACAGCTGCGCCACAAAAGGGTTGCGAGCAACACTATCGCAGCGCAGACACTTCTTGAATACCTGTCCAAGCCATTTTAGCAATTAAGAATGTGCATGGTCCGACAAAAGTGCAGTGCACGACCCTTAGTAAATGTGACCCATTGTGTTTTGGGTCAGGAGGTAGGAGTTCTCCTTATGGAGAGTTTGCCAATTAAGGCCGCCTTAAAGGCGTGTGGAGACTTAAAGCCATAGATGCTCCACTAGGGAATTCTGGGAAATATGCAAATATGTTTTCCAAGGTGTTAAATGGAAAACAATGCCTCATTTTTCTAACTTGAAAGGCAGCCCCCTTAACACCAAGTATGACCTACAAGAAGTCTAATAACATGATTTGCGTACTTCCCAGAATAGCATCTACGGCTCTCACACGGCCAAACCAATTCCCTATGCTGTACTGAGAAAACCCAACCAGGTCGAAACAATACTGGTTACAGTTGGGAGTCTGTTCCTCATGGAATAGATATACTGGTTTGGCTTAATCCAACATCATGTTTTTAGACTGCTTGTAGGTAATACTTGGTGTTAAGAAGGCTACCTTTCATTCTGTTTTATCAAGTCCCCTAATTTCTGACAGATTTTAACCTACTGAAACTCTGGAAATAAAAAGTTACAAAACATAATTCAATGTATTCAATATTCAACCTTATGTGGGTCTATGCTTTGTCCAACTCTCACCTTGAGCAACGGAATCTGACTGCACATCTCCATCATAGTTCTTACAAGCCCAGATGAAGCCACCTTCAGATTTCAATGCTTGGGCCACCATGTCATCTATAAGTCTGTGTTCATACCATATCTTTTTTTCTTCAAACTGGGGTTTGTACTCTCTGTAAGGAAAAGAATGTATGTGTTAAAGTCATCCTTATTATAAGCTGGTCACATGACCATGCGTCCAATCTAGATGCTATTAAAAGCAAGTATTTTTTTTCCCACTTATCAGACACACACAACCATTTTTACTGATACCACTCCTGAATTAAAGGAAATAGGGCATATTTAGCAGGGCGTGTTTACCAGAAATTCAAGGTATTGTGCGAATCCCCACTCCTTATGCCACCATTACTTGTGTAGTTTCTAAGCCGAATGTAGTTTCTTCACTACGGGTTATGGGGAAAAAACTTTTGTTTAAAGCATAACTGTAAAGTCACTTGACAAATTTTTTTTAGCACAGCTGGAGATAGCCTTTGACAACAATTCTAAAGATACCTATATCATGCTGCTGGCTTCTTTCTTCCTGAGATAAAGCCTCATATGTCATATCAGCCCTATCTGTAAAATCCTCTTGGCTTTTCTTGAAGTGGGCATGACTTCCTGGTTGTGACATCAGCTAAGGTCAGTGAGTCCAGAGCACTGAGGGCAATCCACTCACAAACATCCCACCCAATCAGGACATCGAATCAATGTTAAGGCTTGTACAGAGAACTAGTACAGAGCAAAGCAAACACAGAGATAACAGCAGAGAGCACTTGGGAGCTTTGCATGATGGTGAGATATGCTCATAAAGTAATCTACTATACCACAAAAAAGATTGGTAAAAACATGTTTAACTACACTATAGAACATTAACATGTAAAAAGATCACATAATAACATCACAGTATGTGTACACACATATATACACACAATGAAACCTGTAAAGAAGACCATCTCTCTGCGAGGGTCCCTCTCTAAAAGACAGTTTTATATTCAATATCTGATTTTAATGTTTTGCCATTATACTATATGGAAGCTGCCCCACATCTGCAGACCACCCCTTTCCCTACGCAAAGAGGTTTCACAACTATATAATTTGTAATTGGATGACCAGAAGCATGTGATCAGTCACATGCTTGTGATGTGACATCACTCAAGGTCTGATCACTCATGGGACTGATATTCCTGGGCACCTGGCAGCTAAATATAATCATCTTGTGCCCCTCCACCCACCCTCCTCTCCACCATCTAGATACAGATTCTCGTGGCAACCAAACATACAAAATGACAGCCAAAGGGACAATAGTAAATTACAGGATTGCTTATTTTAGCTTTTGTAAAGTTAGGCAAAAGTGTTTTTCATACTTAACAGTTGTTCTTTAATCCTAAATTATAGCTTGGACCTTGATGGACCTGCGTCTTTTTCCAACCTTATCTACTATACTATGCATCCATGGCCAGCAGGAAATCTTTGCTGCAAAGGTTTTTCTTATTTCAATAGAAGCAGTTCAGACTTTCTGCTCAAAACTGATGTTTAAGGCATCCACATAAAATTAAGAGCCCATCAGAGGTTTATGAGGATTCTCCAGTGATAGAACTAACCATGTATGAACAGAAATCTCTGGAGTGTGTGTCTTCTTGCCCCTGATGCTGGTGAAGATACTCTTTGTTGTGAGTAAAGCGTGGCAGCCATTCAGTGTTAGGAACTATGGGCACTATGAAGACAACCTTTTTTGTTTGTCACAGAAAAGCTCCAGGGATAATGGCCACCATACAATCAAATTATTAGATCATACCAACTTCATGGGATGGAATTGCAAAGTCTACTACGCTATGTGATGCCTTTGTTTTATTTAACAGTATACGAATATTTACTAGTCAAGAAGCAGGAAATAAACTCTTTAGGTCTCTGTCTGGCAATTCAAGCCTGTTTCACACTTTCCAAAAAAAAATAAATAAGCAAATGCATTTTCAAGTATGGCATAAGGTAACATTATAGTTTCTAAGCTACCTTTTAAGGTAGCCTCCTATACACCAAGCATGACTTTCATGAAGCCTAATGACATGATGTGGTATTACAGCCAAACTAGTATATTCCAAATGTTCCCAGTCTCAGACAGCACTGTTTTGATGTCTTTAAATCTCGTCAGTACAGTGTAGCGAACTGGTTTAGCCAAGTGAGAGGCTTTTGAATAATATCGGAAGTAGACTTGGCCAATTAAGACGGCCTTGAAGGCGTGTAGTGACTTACAGCCATTGATGCACTTTCCAGATGTACATGACAGATAACAAATATGATGCAAGAAAGATTATAGTAATGTATACACTGCAAATCTCTCGGCAAGAAAAGGAGTTTTCATTAACAGCTTGAAGATGAGCTTAATGACTAAACAGTTAAAAGTGTATCTTCAAGCTTTTAACAGTGTAGTCATTAAGCTCCTGACATTTTTGCATGTAGGTAAAGTGGAATATACGTTAAAATACTTAAATACTTTTCATAGATCTCCTGGAAAATATCTTTGAAACGTCCATCATATCGCTTGAGGATAGTGTTCTTGGTGCTCATATAGAGAGGCCACCCCTTAACCAATGCCATCTGGAAGGAGCTGTGGGCAAAATCTCGAATGGATTGATCAGTGTTATACATTCCAAGGGCAACACCACCGGTCTCTGCAAAATTATAAATAGGGAGATATAAATAAAAGAATTTTCCTTAGAGAAAGGAAATGGTAAAACTCAGGTTATATTATTTAGTATATTATATATCTATAAATATCTCTCTATCTATATTGCAATATACATCGCACACAGCTGCAGATGTGTTGCAGACTTTCTGCAATTCTCCCTTGCAGATCAGTGCTCAGATTGATTATGGCAGTTAGCCGCTTAGGTGCCGCAGCCGCATTAGAGCCCGACTGTGGTACTTGGCTGGTGGGCATAATCGCCAGCTGCTGATTGTTTATACTACTCATGGCAACCAATCAGATCCCTTCTGGTTCAAGCACCCTAGGGAGGCCTAAAATAATTGCAGTCACACATGCAATGGCTGCTCCATTCATCTCTATGGTGCTGATGGAAATAGCCAGTATAACCATACTCATCTATATCCTACAGCGCCATAGAAATTAATAGAGCATCTGCCACATGCACGACTGGCTGCACTATTTATCTAGGGTACAAAGGACTTGTGATCCAAGAGGGGTCCCATCACTTAGACCCCCGCCAATCCTGTGGATAAAGGAAAACCAAAATTCCCCTTGAAATAAATGTCTAATCACTCCCCCCTCAACACATATAAAAATAAATAAAACAATAAACGCGTTCCCCCCCTCAGCTGAAATCCGTAACTAAAAGTGTCCAAATTGACAAACTTGATTTACGCCATTTTGCCACCCATAAAAAAAAAAAAAAATTTTCATAAAAAAATTATCAAAATGAAAAAGTTCTCATCCTGCAAAAAAACCACATCTTGACATCTCTGTAAATCAAAGTATGAAAAAAGACATAACCAGACTATATAAATGTATTATTTCCATGTTTGTGAAAGCTATAAAAATGTAGCCCCCATGGTACAACTGCAGTTTATTTTTTCCAATTCCATCATATTTAGAAATTGTTTCATATTGCCATTAAATATAACAGAATATTAAATTGTTCCAACAGGAAGTACAATTTGTTACAATCCCTAACATAGCTTTGTAACTAAAAAAAAAATATATATACACACACACACACACGGTTTACAGAAGGAGAAGAGTAAAAATTGGACACACACACAAGCAATAGAAAAAAAAAACATTAGTTGATTACTAACCTTCAAAATTATGTACAACATACTTAATAGGTTCTCCACCATTCTTAGGAGTGAATGATATTTCCACAGTGCCTGGCCCAGGAACGACAAAGTCTGTGGCTCTGTACTGTGATATGAAAAAAAAAAACAAGCAAATAAGCAGATACCACAATAAAATTTATCTATTGTGGGGAAGGGGCAGGGCAACAGAACAATGGGTCAAATCAAACCTTTACTTTCTGTTTGATTGTTGGTGTTGCCCTTTAAATGCCACCATGAAATCATCAGGGAGCAGACACATGGCACCACCATTTTAAAGATTTTACAATTACGATTGGTGCTTGCACCTTTTGCTGGCGTTACCGCTGGTTGTGGGATATATAAAACAAATATATCACTTAAAAATGTGACATTTTAAACTTTGAATTTCGGTAAAATTAAAAAAAAATTTCAAAATAATAAATTTAAATAAAATTGAAAAGCCAACACATAAAATGAAACTGGAGTTTGACAATTTTCATAATCACTGAAGAGGGGAATTTGGACTTAGGATCTAAGGTTAAGGTTCAGTTTGTGGCACTAGTTACACTTTAATGGCTTAATCGTTAAAATATGGACTCGAGAGATTAACTGATCTTGTAGATTGAACACAATTGGTTTTATTCTTGGGAGCGAATACCTGGTTCTTTGGAAATTATGAAGACTAACATAAAGGCCTTGTGTATGGACAAACATGCAGTTTTTCCATAGAATTTTTTGATGCACATTGGAGAAATTACCAAGAAAAAAAGATATATGAAACAAGCCTCCAAATACACCTTTATGAGCCAAACTCACACACATATCTATCACATTGTAACTGATCTGTACGTCTGCTATGTTAAAGGGGCTTCCCACCCACTCCTGATAATTGTCCATACTTTCGCCTGAAGTAGATTTTTTTTTTTTTATAACTTTCTTTTTATTGATTTTGTTCATAATAAACATAAAAAGGGATGTACATGAGATTTTTTATACAGATTTCATACAGTGATCTTGAAAGATGAAAGCTTTGACATGGGCACTGATTTTTATGAATCTACCCTGTTGGGCGAACCTGGAGTTACACATAGGCAGGGATACGGTAGCAGACTGGTCAGGAGCGTATATAATGGCAAATGCCAATGACAGCTATGATTAATTCAGCAATTAAGTTCCTTTTGATACAACTATTAGAACTTTGCGAATCCAGGGATTATTTGGAGATGGTAAGGTATTTTTCCCTTATGAGATTATTGACTTTACATGAAGGGGATTCTGCATTCCTCTATCTAGATCAGCAGTGCAGGATATAGGGTAGACTTTTTTTTTCAATGTTGCTTCAAAAAGCTGCATAATAGAACCTGGTCCCCAAAATCTAGGTGGAGAGCCTAATGCTGAATGCAGTTACTGTTACCAATTGCCTAGTTCCAGGTGATCAAAAGCAAAAAAGGAAGAAGACAGTGGATTTGCTTAACACCAAAAGAATGCAACTTTACCTGATCACCATAAGCGTGACGACCAATGATGATGGGCTTGACCCACCCAGAGACAAGCCTAGGAATGTTCTTGCAAATGATGGCCTCTCTAAATACAGTTCCTCCTAGAATATTTCTGATGGTTCCATTTGGAGACTTCCACATTTGCTTCAGCTTAAACTCTTCAACCCTATTCTCGTCAGGTGTAATAGTGGCACACTTGATTCCAACGTTGTATTTTTTGATAGCTTCTGCAGCTTCAACCGTGACCTTGTCATCAGTTAAGTCACGATTCTCCATACCAAGATCATAGCTGTGAAGATAGAAGTTGGTTGTTAAAGAGAACCTGTAACCACATTTTAAAAATACAGCTAGAGACAGGTTGCCATAGAGCCCTATTAACTAACAAACAAACTTCTTTTAGCTAAAATTTGTTTCCCTTACATCCCCATAAATCAACTTGATCTTATTTTACCTGGCATCAGAGGGGGGCGTATCCTGCTCAGCTGGCCTCTTCTCAGCATGTCATGTGACCATGGTGATGTCATCTAAGGTCCTTTACCCAGTTTGCATTGTCTGCAATGTTTACCCTGTGTATCTGATCACATGAAGTCACAGCATGCCTCCATGGACTTCTACTCCTCCCTGTCTTCCATGGAGGCATGCTGTGATTTCATGTGATCAGATACATACATGAGGTAGACATAGCAAATGAAACAGGACCTTAGATGACACCACCCTGGCCAAAACATGAAATGCCCGATGATGTAAAAGAGCTCTCTCACGGTGTTCCACACAGCAACATGTTCTGTAGCAGTGAGACCTATCAATTCAGGAACAAGGAAGCAGAGTAGTGCAGTGATCACTGCATATACTGGATCCCATGGCTTACATTGGTGGTATGTTTTTATAAAAAATTACAGCCATGGAAAGATAACATTTAGGGATAAGGGCAATGCTTTTTTGATGAAGTACTTATTTTGGGTTAATTTGTATGGCAAGTTCTCTTTACACATCAGAACAGCCATCAAGGATTTATAAGGCATGGGGTGATCTGAAGATGTATTCTGGTTATTTGGTTGACTTTTGGAAATAAGCAGGGAAATTTCCTAAACCAACCATTTTAACTAATACTTGTTATCACCCCAGCATTGGTGTATATATATATATATATATATATATATATATATATATATATATATATATATATATACACACACACACACCAGGTGTGGGGGGGGGGGCGATTTATGCTACAAAGTTAAGTTTAATGATTTATACTTTAAGATGTATTCACAAAATGCAGTCACAACAAAAATGCAGTGTGAGAGAACCACTTGTGTAAACCCCAAGACCAGGTTCACATGCAGCATTTTGAAACGCAACGCAAAGGCTATGGAGCAATGGGCTTGACCCATTGAGGATGCGTTTTCACTGGAACGCTGGGAATTAGGAACAAGCCCCATGTTATTTCCATTGGTGAAATGCAAAAAAGGTGGAGCTGGTTCCAGCTACATAAATACTGCGTGTGAACCCAGCTTAAGAGGAAGAAAACATAATAAGGTATTGTATGAAATGTAAATAGACTGCACACATATATAGCACGTATCAATATGTTAACTACAAAGCCTGATATTCTAAGACTCACTGGTCATGAGTTTACCAGATGGGTGTTTGTAGCTATAGTTTATACACTATTTTGTGAATATAGTAGCAAACCAGGACAGCAGAACTGCAATATGTGGTATCATGTAAATGTAAGGTGGCAATCACACAGGGAATCTGTCAAATCCACTGTAAGTTTACAGGACTAGCAGAAATCACAGAAATGCAGACAATTAATTGGCATATTTAGGAGAAAGGAGACATTTAATCCTCTTGTGTATTTCTGAAACTTGTTTCAGCATAAATAATGATCCTACTCCAGAAGAGAAGGAACTGGCATGCCCAATCCTGTGCCCGTGAACCTTTCCCTGGATCTCAGGTAGTTTTAGCTGTAGCCATTAACTCTTGTAGTAGAAAAGCTGGTTCCTTCACCTGTTCAAAGTCTCCAGCCGATAAACTGAAGAGGTGGGATTACAGAGCAGTGATTAGTGCAAAGATTAGTGCAAGCAATGTATGTTAGAGGTGAGTGAACCTTCCTAAGCAAACTCACACTTCAATAAACAGAATGATCAGCCTGACTTGGGAAGGAACATGACAGGCTCCTGACAGGACAACTAGAAGCTACATTTTTCCTTACTAAATCAGGGGTGCACGGAGTGTAAGGACGAGTTCACACTTTCCGAGTTCAGACCAGTCTGATATGCAGCAGAACTGACATTCTAATCACTAGTGTCATTTCTGCTATTGCAGGACACCTATGCAGTACATAGCATATATATCATATCAGATATATATCATATGTATCATTTTAATGGGAATGGTCATTGAAGCAGGACCCTTCCATGGCTCGTGTGCAGGCCTGAGGCCGGAGGTTGTAGATGCTTTATTTTCTACTGGTGGTAGTGTCCTAAATAGACTGCTCGTTACTAATAAATGTGTGCAGTTGCACCTCGAATATTATGGGTGCTAGGTAGGATTAGGGTTCCCACCCCAAATACTTCAAAGAAAAGACTAATCCAAGCACTCCTTTGGAATATAATGCCAGGTGAATAGTTAATTTACATTTAAGCGATCATATTCAAATTAGTGAAGTTTTGGCCTATCACAGGCCTCTGTCAAACACAGATCATTGTTAGGGAAAAGTTAGGCTGGCACTGCATGCGCTCAGGTATCAACACAGCGTGTCAGGGAATGGCGAGCTCGATATGCTGTGACGATACCTGCCATTATATTCCAAAGGAGTGCTTGGATTATTCTTTTCTTTGTAGGCTGCTCATTACGTCTAGGGGATGGCGTAGGACCGTGTTTTTCAGCACTCTTGTTGCCGAAATAACTCTGTAAAGGTGCAGGAAGCGCTAGGGCTGACCTCTCTTGGCTTCCAAGAACTTTAATTCACACCCACCTTCTCCTACTGCCGGCCGGCCGGGGAACTAGAAGAGAGAACATGGCCCGCTCTCTCCAAGCCTTGACTCTGACGTCTCCGGCAGGATCCTTGTTCCCCCCGGCCGGCAGTTGGTTGCAGCAGGGGGTGGGCATAATTTAAAGTCCGGGGAAGCAGAGAGACGCTCGGGCGCTATCAGCCTGAGCGCCCCAGGCACTTTTACAAAGTTATTATTTCGGCAATAAAATGCTGCAAAACACGTAAAGCACGGTCCCACCATCTCCTAGATGTAACGAGCAGCCTATTTAGGACACTCTACCTCCAGTAATCCGGTGGTAGAAGTCTTTTAACACATTCAGGTTTTCAAATGAAGAGGAGAAGCGCCTCTCAGTTTTATGTAGTAGCCTTTTATGACCCAAAACTGCTTTTGGCTTCAAAAATTGCATCAGAAAACCTGAATGTGGGAACACAGCTGCAGTCTCAGCCACTGTTCACATGTTGCATTTGTGTTGCGCTTTGAATTACATTTCAAAGGCTCCATCCACATGTTGAGGTAACATTGGCTGTGTGTATGAGCCCATTAAACAACAAGGAAACAAATGCTACCTGCGAAAACCAAGGATAGCATAAAGCTGCCAAAAACATTTGTTTTTAAGAGGCCTTAGCCAGATAATCCTGCTGACTATCCTCAACAATAGACAGATGACCAAATTGTGACTAATTTACCTGTGCAAATCCAGCTCCACATAAGGAAGAATCAGCTTCTCCTTGATCAGGTCCCAAATAACTCTGGTCATCTCATCTCCCTGCATCTCCACAACGGAGCCACCTTGGATTTTCTTGGACATGCTGAACAGTAAAAAAAGAAATTCCAAAATATGAAAAGACTACAAAAGCTATACATTCATGTCATCATTTACAAGGTGAAGATATGAGCAGACAACATGGACAGCTGCTCTGCAGGTTAATCTACAGCAACAGAAGGTAAAATACTGTGATCTTGGCCCTGTTTGGAGTGGGCGTCATAATTCTTCATTTCCTCACAGCCAACAAACAGCACATAGGATTCTCCCAGCCAGTTTCTTTTTAGCTGTGATTCAGTAATTTTGCTGGTATTAATGCAAACTGGTTGGGAGAATCCTATGTGCTGTTTGTTCCAAGGAAACAGGGAACCTGTTAAACCAAAGGAGCTCATTTTTGACTACATATTACAATCATGTTTTATGAATTTGGTTGTCCCATAAAATACACAACATTAAACAGCCCCCTAAAAGCTGCCTTCTACAGACGGTTGTCTCCAGTTCTCCATCGATTATGAAAAATAAAATTGGCATTTACAGATGCGTTAACATTTGAATTTTGTAAACGCAGTGTTAAAGTCTCAAAACACAATGTAAATGCCACGTGTGAACACAGCCTCAGTCAACATATACCACTGAACCTCTACAATGAGAAATGGCACTTATTAAACTATCCAGTAACCTTGCCATGTACAAAGCATTGTTTGACTGCCGTGACCTCATTTTCATGGTTGACCCTATAATGTTTAAACCTATACATTAAGCATTACACAAAAGCCAAGATTCTGCAATATTCAGAGGTATAAAGATAGAGATAAGGTAAGTAAAGTGTCATTCAGCAGCAGTTCCTGAACTTTTTAAGGCTTCATGCACATGGCTCCTTGTGCAGGAGCTGCAATACTGCGGCTAGAGTCGTTTTTACTGTGGCCATCTGTATGTGAGCAGACTTTACAAGCCGTATTAAGTTCGTTTCGCGGAATGCACTGATAATGTCCAGTCAAATTACAATGTTAGTGATTAAAATAAACATAGAAGATGCAGTATATATGTATAACATGCTATGGCTGCAGAGTAAGAATGGTAAAATGGCAACTAAACATCCATCAGAATGTAGAGCCTCAGGCTGCAGCACTCATTGGTGCAGGACACGGGTGAGCACATAAGACAATACTCCCTGGTGTCTTCTGACACTGGCTGTATGTGCAGGCATCAGTACCCAGGGCAGTGCAGCATCCGGAGAGAAGGGATCTGAATGGTAAGTACATGTCAGCTTGGTACTCACCTCCCAACTCCACTTCTGCTCCGGACGCTGCGTTACCCTGGGTGAGATAACGCTGGCACCTACAGCCAGTGTCAGAAACTAAGGAAGAGCAGCAGGAAGGAGAAGCCTGGACAGGTGATATTTTTTGGGTACTAGTACAGCCCCTTTGGATATGACAATGTGGCCCTCAGACTGATAAAGGTGGTGCATCCCTGCTGTATACAATCTCTGATTGTTGATAAGCTCCTCCTGCTCTATAACATGCTGCGTGTAGATCTCTAGATCGCCCTGCATTGTCATGGTGACCCTAAAGTGATCCTCTAGGTCAGTGGTGGCGAACCTATGGCACAGGTGCCAGAGGTGGCACTCAGAGCCCTTTCTGTGGGCACCCAGGCCTTCACCCCAACACAGAGTTTGCCAGATAGTAATCAAAGCTTCCTCCTGTGGTCCAGTACAGCCCAGGATGTGCCATGCTCAGGAACATTTCAAAGCGAGAGCCTTGGCTCCCAGGACTACAGGAGGAGCCAGAAGGTATGGATAGATATGGATTGTCATTGGAGCTCCTGCACTGGATCCCCTAATTTTTCCTCTTCAGGGGACCCTGGAGGGAAGGTTCAATCCAAATTTCTCCATCATCTTACTATTGTATTGGTGAACTCAGGACCCCAATACGATTAAAACCTGCGAATGAGCAGGGATCAATAAGTTACTGCTTAAATTGTCATGTTGGCACTTTGTGACATATAAGTGGGTTTTGGTTGTAGCTTGGGCACTCTGTCTCCAAAAGGTTCGCCATCACTGCTCTAGGTTTTTAAAGCCACAGCTTACTCCACCTGACAAATGCTTGGTTCTGGTGACAGACTTATTACACTATTAGGGGATTGTTCACACATAGCTAATGGGATGAGGAGATAATCTGCATCAGAATCCAGAGAGACAAAAATTCATAGCTGCAGGTAAGTCAGAGATTCCTCCATTTACTGACAAGCTGCAGCTTTATATACAGGTCACTATACAGGAGATGCATCTGTCTCTCCCCCTGGGTGCCCTCTGCCACACATACACTGCAGAGGACATTAACCCTAGAGGCTCCACCAGGAAACCCTGAATGACTCTGCAAGTTCTGCAACAAGAGTAACAGCTCCTGCCACTCCCAGCACTGGCCGTGTTCACACAGAGCGGCACAGGGCAGCAGGCCATTCCCTCTTATATATCGCCCATCTCATGAGTGCCCCATTCTGAATGGCCCTCACACAGTCCTGATGGGGGCGCTATACACACTGGGTTCATTACCTGGCGGTTGAAGGATGCACACAGCTGAGACAAAGCCGCGGTGACTGCAGAGCTGTAAGACAGGCACGTACTGCTACACAGGGAAACCCGCTTCCCAGGTCTGGCCTCACCACGCCCCTTTCCCAGCTGATCCACCTACAACCAATAGTTGTCACTCCAACAAAGACACCTGACCAATCAGCGATCCACACGAAATCTGGCACCAAGCGATACAGTGGGGAACCTGAGAGTAGAGGGCGTGTACTGGCAGTGTGCCCAGCCTCCGTCACGACCTTGTTTTCAAGTAATGGGCGTGTCCAGAAAGGAGGCGTGTCCCACCATAGAATAACTAGGGGAAAGTTGACAGCTCGACATCTTGTCAAAGAAGCCCCGCCGAAATTTTTCAATTTAGTAATGAATAACGACTTCCTTTTTGTGTTTTATATTGCAATATGTATGCACGCTACACTTAATCCTTCAAGGACAAAGCTCATTTTCACCTTGTGTAATTTTCAAATGTGACAATGTGTTGATGATAACCTAAGTATGCTTATCAAGGTGATTTTTAGGCAGTTTTTTAGTGACATGTGAGTGGTAGATTTTGGTTGAAATGTTTTGCATCTATTTATGAAAAAAATAAAAATGTAATGAAAATCTAGAAAAAATTAGCAATTCTCTGATTTCTAAATGTTATACTCTGGCGATTAGGAGTCTTACAAGTCGATCAGCAATTTTCCCGATTTTCATACACACTGTTACTGTTTACAGTTGTCACGGTTACAGTTATACGCAGGACAAAAAGGCACGTCCAGGTGTTCCGGAACTGCCCGCCAACTTGAAAATGCATTTTCGCCCACGGTCAGCAAGGGGTTAACTTTGATCTTTGATAAAAACTCATTTGGAGAGAAAATTGCTTGTTTTTGCATTGCCTAAACATATATATATATTTTTCGATTGATTGAGCTGTATTAAGACTTCTTTTTTTGCGTGATGAGTTGTACTTTTTATTGAATGTGGTATAAATGTAACTTTTTAATCACTTTTTAATGCTTTTTGGTTGGATGTTTTTTTTTAGTGCCTACTGTACAAGTTTAGTAATGATTTTATTTTATTGTACAGTTTGTTACATACGCAGCCTATTTGTGTGCTAATTTTCACTTTTTTTTATATGTATGTGTTTGATCATTTATGGGGTATTTAGGGGACTTTTTTTCATTTTTATTTATAAATAATGATTTTATTTTTTTACATTTTTATTCTGTCCAACCCCCAGGCGATCATTCAATTGTTCAAAGTAATAAACTGCCATACAGACCTATGGCAGTGTATTACAGCAGTCAGCCTATGCATATGCACACTGACAGCTCCTGTCACTGACAGTAAAATTCAGAAAGAATCTCTTAAAAAATTGAGAGTATTTGGATGTCGATGGCCCAGGACTGGCTCCATTAACAGTCACTAGAAACAGGCTGTTTAGAGGGGGGCTAAATTAGGGACATAGGCGTTCCTTTGAATATATCGGATGCTGCCTCCTTCTTATGACTTTTATGTATTATTGTATTGTGAGATGTCTTTAGGGAACCTGTGCTATGAATTTTTCTAGGGACTACCACCTATGACCTGTTGAACTTCCCACTGAATAAAGATGAAGGCTTATACAACTACTTGGACTCTCTAAACAAAGATTGAGGACTATGGGGCTCATCGTCAGCTCTGTTAAGGAGAATCTGTTTGATTGATTTGGGACTCTGATCCACTTACAGGTCATTATGGTCTAGGACAGGGGTTCCCAAACTACGGGCCCGCGTTTCTATCCGGCTCCCGTCGCTTCCGAACAGAGCTAGATCATCATTGGCGCTGCTGGAGCGCCAACAGCAGACCCCCTGCAATTGGGCAGGGGCCTCCGCTCATCCTGACAGGAAGCTCCTGCTCGTCACGGTATAGTGCTCGTCCTGCTCGCTCACTATTACTGCAGGTGGAACAATGTGGCTGGAAGTTTACCCCGCTGCACATCGCTCTTTGAACCTGGATGCATGGCCGTGTGAAGGAAGAAAGAAGAATCAGGAGCCAGAGGTGAGTACAGGTTTTTTTTTTTAAATAGCAGTAAAAAAGATTGGGAAATAATTAATTATGGGGGTAGCATATAAAATAATTAATGATGGAAGGCAGCATAGGAAATAATTAATGATGGAGGGCAGCATAGGAAATAATTAATGGTGGAGGGGCAGCATATGAAATAATTAAGTATCAGGGGCAGTCTAGTAATTAATGGGGGGGGGGGGAGGGAAGCATATTGAAAAATTAATGGACAGGGGACCCAGTATATTTAATAATTAATTGACCCAATTAATTAATTAATTTGGCCAATATATAAAATAGTTCACAAGGAGGTGCAGTATGTTAAATATTTAATTGAGGGGGGGAGCCCAGTGTATTACAGATGTGGTCACATGTACCGCTAGCACTGTATTTTCAAGCGCTGTGCCTTGGTAAGCCTGAGGTAATGTAATGGGCTATCCATGTCACACATTGCGGATGCAGCCGTGCCCCCTGTGCTGGCCTCGCTGCCCGGCTCTGGACTTACCCCTCCAGGCTCCTGCTGTTCCTATCCTGATAAGCTCAGAGATTTAAAGGGCCAGCACACACAGGTGGTTGGCACTGGCCACTTTCGGGGTCGGTATTTAATCCAGCTGCTCCCATCATTCCCCTCCCGATTTTCAAGCCATTCCTCTGAAGAGAAAGCCCTCCTGTGTATTGAAGCGTCCCCGTGTATCCTGCTTTCCAGTTCCTCCACCTGTGTTCCCGTGGTTCTGTTCCTGCGTTCCTGTCCTGTGTGCCAGTCCGTTCCTGTGTTCCTGATCCGCGTGCCAGTCCGTTCCTGTGTTCCTGATCCGTGTGCCAGTCTGTTCCTGTGTTCCTGATCCATGTGCCATTCTGTTCCTGTGTTCCTGATCCATGTGCTAGTCCGTTCCTGTGTTCCTGATCCGTGTGTTAGCTCCTGTGTTCCTGATGTGAGTCCTAGTGTGCCTTCCTGTGTTTTTCTCCCGCTGTCACCCTGGGTACAGACTGTCTCCTGCATTGCTTCCTTGGCTGCCACAGCGAGCTAGTCGCAACTGTGGAACGACCAGGTGGTACCCCGCCGCAGCAAGACCACCTATTTTGTGGCAGGCTCCGGTGGAGACCAGGTGCCACTTGTCGGCTAGTACCATCTCCTGCGGTGGTCCAGAGGGTCCACAGACTCTGAATCCCGAGAGTTATATCCGGCCATGGACCCCGCCAATGAGCCACACCAGATACTGGCGGAACTTTCCGTTGTTGTCGCCCGGCAGTCTCAGCAGATTGCTGCCCAAGGAGAACTTCTAGGCCAAGTTGCTTCCGCCCTACAACGGCTGCTTGACTCTCAGCATCAGGCTCCAGTGACTACTCCGGCGGCAGTTCCAGCGTCCACCCTTGCGACTTCTCCTGCCATCCCGGCTTGTCCACCGCCACCATAGCCTAGGCTAAGACTATCTATAGCTGATAAATATGATGGCGATCCCAAACTGTGAAGAGATTTAAGTATACAGTGCTCGCTGCCATCTCAGTTTGTCACCGAGCGCTCCAAGGTGGCGTTCATCACCAGCCTCCTCTCCGGGAAGGCCCTGGCCTGGGCTACTCCTCTGTGGGACAGGAACGATCCAGTTACGGCCACCCATACTACTTTCCTGGCTGAGTTCTGGTCTGTGTTTGAGGAACCCGCATGAGCCTCCTCAGCAGAGACAGCGCTACTGAACCTATGCCGAAGAGACTCATCTGTGGGTAAATACGCTGTCAAGTTCCGCACCTTGGCATCTGAACTCTCTTGGAATGATGCGGCCTTTAAAAAGGGACTGTCCTCACTGGTCAAGGATGCATTGACTGCCCACGATCTGCCGGCTACTCTGAGTGGTCTTATGACCCTGGCCACTCGGATAGACGCGCGGTTCTTGGAACGAGCTGAAGAGTTGCGGCATGAGCTACCTCTAGCACGACTCACGCTTGGGGAATGTTCCAGATGTTTTCAAGAAAACCTCTCCCTGTACTGTGCCAGTCCCAAGCAACTCATCGGGACTTGTCCAGTTCGTCCCCAACATCTGGGAAACGCCAGCACCTAGGCCTACTGGGAGAACATCCTTAGGTGTGAATTCAGCTTCTCCACCCCTGACTGTTCCAGTTCTACTCAGTGTTGGTACCGGCGCTCCTGTGCAAGTCTCAGCATTCCTGAACTCTGGTTCCACGGGGAACTTTGTGGATGCCGCTCTGATCCTCCTCTCCGACTGGTGCAGGTTTCTTCTTTGTCACCAAGAAGGATGGCTCCTTTCGTCCCTGCATAGACTATCGCATGCTGAACAAATGGCTAAAAAACGCTACCCCTGCCGTTGATTACAGAACTCCTTGATTGCCTGCGCGGTTCCAGGGTGTTCAACAAGCTGGATTTCCGTGGTGCTTTACAATCTCACCTAGGTGACGAGTCGAAGGCGGCGTTTAATACCCGTGACGGGCATTTTGAATATTTAGTAATGCCCTTTGGACTGTGTAATGCCCCTGCTGTCTTTCAGATGTTTGTGAACGATCTTTTTCGGGACTTTCTCTATACATGTGTCGTGGTCTACCTAGATGACATCTTAGTATACTCACCAAACCTTGAGTTCCACCAGGCACATGTACGACAAGTTCTTGGTCAACTTCGTTCCAATCACCAACATAGCCTTCCATTTCTCGGTTACTTCCGACAGAGTCCAAATAGACTCGCGTGTTTTTCAGGCCTTATATACTATGATACTATGACCCCGGAAAACTGTCTGCAGTTCTTCAGTGGCCACGCCCAGAGGGCCTATGAGCCATACAAAGATTCCTGCTTTTTGAAAACTATTAACGGCAGTTTATTCCGCATTTCTCCACTCTGGTGTCTTCCATCATGGCACTCACCAAAAAGGGTGCCAATCCCCGGGCCTTCTCCAAGTTGAAGTCCGCTTTTGCCTCGGCTCCCGTGCTCACCAGGCCTGACACAAACACACCCTTTCATCTTGAGATGGATGCGCCCTCCAAATGTGGCTTCTTTTCTAAGACTGAGAGGAATTTTTTGATTGGAGACAGAGAACTGTTATCCATCAAACTTGTTCTGGAAGAGTGGTGGTATCTTCAGGTGGGTGTTCTCCATCCAGTTAGAGTGTACACTGACCACAAGAACTTACTGTACCTCCAGACAGCTCAGTGCCTGAATCCCAGGCAAGCCCAGTGGTCATTGTTTTTCTCTCGTTTTGACCTGCTGATCAATTTTCGTCCGGCTGACAAGAATGTCAAGGCTGATGCATGGTACCGTGCATCAGATGTTGTTGGAGAAGAATCAGCTCCTCAGCACATAATTTGTCCTGACCAGCTTGTTGTTGCAACTCCGGTGGATTGTCAGCAGCTACCTCCCGGCAAGATGTATGTTAGACCTGCTCTCCGGAAGAGGATTCTGTCTTGGGGCATTCTTCTCGTGTGGCTGGGCACCCAGGGGTGCAACGCTCTGTGGCCCTCATTTCCTGCTACTACTCGTGGCCAGACCTGGTCAAAGATGTTCGGGTATTTTTGGGATCCTGTTCCTCCTGTGTCGCAACAAAGCCTCTTGTCTCAAACCAGCTGGACTATTACTTCCTTTGCCGATACCCAGTCACCCGTAGTCCCATGTGGCAATGGACTTTATCACCGATCTGCCTGTCTCCTTTGGCAGTTATGTCATCTGGGTGGTGACGGACCGGTTTTCCAAAATGTCTAACTTTTTTCCCCTTCCAGGTCTTCCGTCTTCCCCGCGTCTTGCCAGTTTGTTCTTCAAACATATCTTCCGGCTGCATGGACTTCTGCTACACATCGTGTCTGATTGAGGAGTCCAGTTCCTTGTGTAACCAGTTGCAAGTCAACCTTGACTTTTCTTCTGCCTACCACCCTCAGTCGAATGGTCAAGTAGAGAGGGTGAACCAGACTTTTGGCTGTTACCTCCGCCAATTCATCTTAGCCCGTCAAGACAACTGGAAGTGGCCAGCGCCAATCACCTGTGCGCTGGCCTTTTAAATTTCTGGGCTCCATCGAGCGTGCCCGAGGGAGCGGGGGGGGGGGGGATGGGGAGCGCGGGACCTAGTCCAGATGAGAACAGCAGGAGCATGGAGAGGTAAGTTCAGGGCCAGGTAGGGGGTGCCATGACAGGGAGCATGGGTGCACCCGCGATCCGTGACATGGATCGCAGGGGTGCCCGTGCCCGTGGCAATATTAAAACTGAAAAATACATTGACAACTCAGCAAAATACTTTTGTCAAGCAGAAGCAGCTAAATATTTCATCACTGCAAGCAAGTTTTCAAGTTGCCAAGCTAATAGCGTGCACTGGCAAACCATTTGTGGAGGGAGAATTTGTTAAAGAATGCCTTCTTTTAGCTGCCAGAGATGTTTCCAGAGAAGGTTGATTTATTTAGTACAATGAGTCTTTCAGGATCTACAATTACATGAAGGATTGAAGAAATGGGTGACAATTTACCTCAGCATTTGCAAAACTCTGTAAGCAAACTTTCCTATTTTTCCTTGGCACTCGACTAAAGCAATGATGTTTGTGATTCAGCGCAACTTCTAATTTTTATTTGTGGGACAAATGACAGAAGAACTTGCTGCACTGCAAAGCATCAAAGGATCTACTTAAATAAAAATTTGTATAAAAAGTTATACTTATGTGTGGCACACTTCCACCCCTTTAGAGCTGCAAACAGTCAAAGACCGATCCAAAAAGGCCCCAGATTAAAACAAAAGAATGTATGTTCTGACCGGAGCTCTCTTGTGCTTTCTTCCTTTCCGCTTTAAACACTATATTCCACATGTTTTTTTCAACAGCTATTACTCTTCTCCACAGACACAATTCTTCAAATAGGTCATCATGCAGACTACCGCCCTTGCGTTTTTTAATATGTATATCTTCCTTTTGTTGTCACTGTCCATCACAGTGAACTCACTAGAAAAAATACGCAATAGGCATAGATAAATATTTCCTTGATAGTTGAGGGATTGTGCCTGTAAAGAAGAGTAATAACCATTGAGAAAAACGTGTGGAATACAGAGTATCATACTCCTGGGAGGCCGCAGAGTGGAGGGGCTCCTGGGAGGTCGCAGAGTGGAGGGGCTATGGATAAGCCGGAGGCTGGAGCGGCTTTTGGAACTCCAGAGCCAAGCGAGACAGTCAGACTCAAGGCTGCTGGGAGCCAGGCAGCTGTTAAAGCAAGACGGCAAGCTGGAGAGGCTTTTGGAAAAGCGGGGCCTACAGTTTCCTGGGGTCAGCTATGGAGGCAAGATAACAGGCTGGGGTAGCCGGGACTCAAACAGCAAATGAAGAGTAGAGGCAATACTGCCAAGTTGTTGTCCCTTAATAAATATCAGCTAAGACCGCTGGACAACCTCACTGGAAAAATCGGACAGTAGCTGAAATGGATCCTTGGCATAGTCCATGAGCTTGGCGGGATCCGTGACCTTGGTGGGGTCCATGGCCTGATCTTAGAGTTTACTTTGGGAAGAGTCTGTGGACCCTCTGGACCACCCCGGGGGTTGGTATGAGACCCGCCGGGGCAGCCAAGGTAACAAATGCAGGAAACAGTAAGAGCCTGGGATGACAGCAGGAACACAGAATGGCAGGACTATATAATGGCTGGAAGTCACCGCTGGGCTGGAACCCTGAAAGGCACAGCAGGAGCACAGGATGGCAGGAGGACACCACTGGGCTGGAACCCTGGAAGGCACAGCAGGAACACAGGATGCACAGGAACAGACCACAGCAACGGACCACAGGATACACTGGAATGGACCACAGGATACACAGGAACGGACCTCAGGATACAGACCACAGGATACATGACCTGGAACACAGGGTACACTGGAACACCCTGGAGACACACAGGAGGCTTTTAATTCAGGGGGAATGACTTGAAGGTCCGGCAGGGAATGCTGGGAGCTGCCGGATTATATAGCAGAGCCGAAAATGCCATTGCCAATGAGAAGGACGCTGGCCCTTTAAATCTTAATAAACACAGTGAAACTGCTCACTGAGGCACACGGTGTACACACGTCACACCAATCAATGGGTCACCTTGGACCCAATGTTGCCTCCTATATAGTCAAAACCAAAACCCTTTAAATCTTGAAGAGCCGGCGCTCGCGGCCTCAGAGAGCAGGGACGTGCACGACCTAAAGATTCGGAAAGCAGGCTCCTGGACAGGTAGGTCTGGGGATGGAGCAGCCGTGCCGCCACAAGAGGGGCACGGGTGTGCCCGAGATCCGTGACATGGATCATGGGGGCACCCGTGACAAGCGGTAACAAACATGGACATTGACCATCTTATCAACCAAAAGCAGGCTCATACTTCCCACTGAGATGCTAGTAAGTACTTACTCTTTACTTTAAACTTTTGTCTGGCACTCCGACGGTCTGAGAGGGACAGTGAACGAACCCATCATGTAAAAAGTTTGGGGACCCCTGGTCTAGGAGGTGGTGATGCCACAGGAAAGAGAGTTGCGGCCTCGCATTTCTAGCAGCCCAGAGCAGTTAAGGTGCGGCTTAGCGGAGGACAGTGCTAGAACTATGATAAAGAGGAGAGGAGGTGAGTATTTTCAGATGTACATTCACACAGTACGGCAGGCATACATCGTGTGAATGTAGCCTTAGGCAGCGTTTACAGAATGCATTTTCATTTCGTTTTGAAAGGCAAAAAACGCGTCCCAAAACATATCAGTATTAAAGATAGTAAGAACACAGATGTATTTTGAGCTGCATTTTTTCCAAAGTGTTTTAAAACGCAGTACAAACACATAGGGGCAGATTTATCAAGTGTCTAAAAGTCTGAATATTGGCAGTTGCCCATGGCAACCAATCACAGCTTAGCTTTCATTTTACCAGTGCTCATGAATATTTTAAAGGGGACCTGTGATTGGTTGCCATGGGCAACTAGAAATATACTGACTTTCAGACACTTGATAAATCTGCCCCATAATGTGAATGCAGCCCAAGACCATGTGCACAAAATGCATTGAATTGCATTTTAAAATGCATTTCAGGCGTATATGGAGAATCTCTTCCCTTAAAGGGAACCTGTCACCAGGGACCTCATTTTCACTGAAGACAGATTGTAAAGGCCTCTCTGCCTTTTCTAAGCATTTGCATTACAATATACAGTAATTGTGTGTTATAACTTACTCTTGCATCCTGACAAAATCCTGGGGTAGTCCCAGAGGCTGGATTTTGCTTTTGATGCAAAAAACAACATGTGACTTGTCTGAGCTGCAGGTTGCCTCCATCTTTGAGCTCCTCTACAGCTTTGCCCCTCCCCCACTGATGTCATCTCACCAGGTTGTGACCTCTGAGAAGGAGCAGGAGGAGGAGCTGTACAGGAGCACAAAGGTGGGGGCAAAGATCTGAGGAGTGAGTAACACAGACAAGCCTCATGTTGTTTTTTGCAAATTGATATTTATACTCAATACTTTGGCTCCTGCGGGACTTAACAAGGAAATAGAATTATTCGGATTTATGTTGAAAGAATTTTGGGTATTTTATGTAGTACACATATTTAAAATGATTTTATATTCATTTTATATATTTGTCATTATTTATTTTTGTTTTATTTTTATACCCCAATTCAAACATTAAAGATTGATCAAGTTTTAGAGAACATAAACATAATTCAATAAAAGATTTCAGTTTCAATATATCTTTGAAAAAACCATACAGACACATACATCTGAAAACAATCCACTTAACAAAGTCGTTATGGCTATAAAACACGCTATATTCAAAGCAATGTGATTCCCTGACAAAGGAGGCAGCAATGGCCTCCAAAACACGTTGGAAATTTGTCCTTCTGGACTTACCGTAGCTCGGTGACGTCACCGTACGGAACTACCCAGGACTCTGTACGGAGGTCAAGCCATCGGCCAGGGCTTCCATGTGCAACAACCATCTTCAAGCCTGAAAATCCATTGTTGGATTGTCTTTTTAGATATAACAATTTGAAGGACTCTTGCGTGGATTTACTGAAAAACTCTACACCCTCAGATCTCTAACACTATACCCTCGTTTGGATGAAGAGTTGGTCACAGCCACACAGGTACTAACACTTACAGACATTGCACGTATACACAGTACTTCACCTGACCTAACGACTAGTAAGTGCACCTTCTGTTGCATGGTCTTGTAGGTATAGTTACATGCTCAGAATCATAGGCAGTATATAGTATGTTTTTTATGTGTATCCTGTTTCTCTCTGTTGGCACAGGTATCGTATTTCTACTTTAGTTATTTACAGTTGGTTCCTTTATTGTGATCCATTTAGTTATTTGGGTGCAGGTCACCATTCTCTGATACTTGTGACACTATTTAAACCTACCAGGAAGTTTTGTTGCGTTATTGGCCAGACCAATTTTTACAATTTTGACGTTTACAAATAAAGCAGAAATTACAATAAAAAGAATTAAAGGGGTATTCTCATCTGGGCATTCACATTTAGTTTAATTAATATGACTTATATAAACATATCTTCAATTAGATGTTATTAAAAAGAATTTATCTGTGTGAAGATAATTTCTCATAAATGTAGTGATATGGTACCTTAGAAACAAGACTGACTCCTTGGATATTGCCACCTCTGCTGGAGTGATTGCACACAGAAACAAAAGGTTTTTGTATATGAAATGTCTGTGAGTTACTGCATGTCCTACAGCCGTCCTGTGCTAATGATCGCTGAATCCAGGTGGTCAGACAGGACTCGATAGCGCATGTATGGCCACTGCTGTCAGAGTGCGGAGTGGTCGTGTCCGAGGAAGCCATCCTGTTTCTAAGGGACAACATGACTACTTTTAATGAGACATTGGGGCAGATTTACTTACCTGGTCCGTTCGCGATCCAGCGGCGCGTTCTCTGCGGTGGATTCGGGTCCGGCCGGGATTCATCAAGGTAGTTCCTCCGCCGTCCACCAGGTGGCGCTGCTGCGCTGAAAAGCATCCGGATGCCCTGAAATTCACCGACCCGGACCAAGTGAAGGTAAGCACGTCCAAAGCGACACATTTTCCGTTTTTCAATGCGGCGGTTTTTCCGAATACGTCGAGTTTTCGGTTGGCCACGCCCCCCGATTTCCGTCGCGCGCATGCCGGCGCCGATGCGCCACAATCCGATCACGTGCGCCAAAATCCCGGGGCAATACAGGGAAAATCGGCGCAAATCGGAAATATTCGGGTAACACGTCGGGAAAACGCAAATCGGGCCCTTAGTAAATGACCCCCATTATCTTCACACAGGAACATCCAATTGAAGAAATGTTTATAAATGGCAAATTAATTCAATTAAATATGAATGCCCAGATGGAATTAAAGAGTTTATAGACATAAATGCTTTCATGCAATTTTGATTCAAACTGTAACATTTTATTAAAAAATACATAAAATTTGATTTTGATGGTAAAAAATATTTACCTTCACATCTCCTAAATATAATAGATGGACATGTGTACCCCATGGTCATATGTACACATGAATAAATCATAGTATCACTAAAACTGAAATAACTAAATATCTGCTTTTCAGCTAGAAATTTTAGCACAACCTACAAAATATAGCAATGAAACAGATTAAAAAGTAAAGGCACCCCTAAACCCTATATATCTTTTGAAAGCAGACAACCACTCCCTATGCCTGAGGCTGTGCACGCGCGTCCTCCTCTCCTAGGGCGCGCACCCCCGGCTTAAGAAAATTTAAAGGGCCAGCACACCGTTAATTGGCACTGACTATTCTCCAGAGTTCTATATAAATCTGTCCCTCCCTCACACCCTGCCGGATCTTCGTGCCTTGGAGAAAGCTTTGTCTCATGCCCTGTGCTGATATTGTGATTTCCTGTTGTGACCCCGGTTCCGTTCCTCACTTGACCTATTGCTGCGTCCACAATCCTGATCTTGTGCTGCCTGTCTCGACCTTCTGTTTGTCCCCGACCACGATTTTGCTTGCCGATTTTGTACTACTCCTTGGGCGCCACCGCGGACAATCGCGCCTGAGGAACAACCTGGTGGTACCACGCCGCAACAAGTCCAACCTGCTTTGCAGCGGGCTCTGGTGAAAACCAGGTACCACTTAGACACTGGTCCTAGGTGTCGGTTTATGTCATCGTCTGCGGTGGTAGAGAGGATCCTGACAATAGGTATAAATAATGGAGGATAGTGTGAAATAAAAACTTCATTCCGGAACATGTGAGTGTTTTTGGTTTTACATATAACTTTATGGACACATTCTGAGATAGGGTGTTAATATCTAGCCACATTAAGTGAAGGAAGAAGTTAATCGTATCGCTCAATTTCCGCAAAAAAAATTAACATAAATTAAAGGTAATCAGAGAGCAAGTCTGTTCTTAGATTGTTCTGTATAAGAGATGGTTGAAAACATGAACATTTGTTGATATTATCCCTTATCAAAATTTTGTAACATATAAAGTGAATATTTCTATTATTTGTGATGTGCAGCAGCTCCTGTGTGCAGCAAATTCTCCCTGTAGTCTGATGGCTATGAATATGGAGGGGGGTACACTTCAGATGGCAATATCTTTGGCTCTGTGACCTAGAATCTCACTTCTTTTCCTATGAAAGAGGAGAGAATCCTCTTTTATATGAATTTTTGTTTCTAGGTATCAGGGAAATAGAGATATTAACTGTTAAAGTGCCGTCGGGAGTGATTTTTATATATAAAAATTGCACCCGAAATTCTACCCGAAAGAAAATCTACCATCAGGATTATGGATTATAAACCAAGTACACTTACATTCTGATGTGTGCCCCCTCTATTAGGATCCGCTCTTATTTTAGCTTTTTATGCCTCTGTTTTTATGTTAAAATGCTTTCAATTATGCAAATGATCCTGAGGGGCTCCATGCTCAATAGCTCATGGCTCCACGCCTCAGGCTTATATGGATCATCTTTAAAGCATATTTTCTTAAGAATTAAGGGCATTAGAAGTTAAAAGCAGAGGATATTCTGATAAAGGGGGTAATCACCAACATGTAGATGTACTTAGTTTATAATCCATGATCCTAATGGTAGTTTTCCTTTAAACATGAAAATCTTTTAGATTAATTTGAAAGAAGAGATTCTCCTCTTTCAGGGGGCCCTAAGTAAATGCACAGTTTGCTGCCCCCTATCGTCGGCCCGGTCAATTAGTTGTGTTTTTGTTTTCAAACTCTTTTTATTATTTTTGAACTGACACACAAAATTACACATACTGTTGATAATTACAATTGCAGTGTATATTAACATTCACTTTATAATAAGTTGTGTATTGGTTACATAAACATTGCACATGGAGTGAGAGGCAGATAGCTCCTTGTCCCTGTTGTTTGGTGATGATTCCTGGCCTTTACAGGGAGACGTATACACACAAATACAGTATAAGGGCTCATTCACATGGCCGTCTGCGGGGACGTACATGCGGCCGCAAATTTGCGGCCGCATGTACGTCCCCATAGACGGCAATAGCGGCGCAGCGCAGATCCGGGCCGCACACCGCAAAAAGATAGAGCATGCTCTATCTTTCGGCGTGTGTGCGGCCGTGCGCCACTATTCTCTATGGAGGGAGGAGGGGCAGCCTCCTCCTCCTCTCCAGCACATGGCGGTATGCCCGCACAGCGGGCAAACCGCCGTGTGAATGTACCCTAAAGCATAGTGATCATAATCAATAACAAAAATAAAAGACAGAAATATTTAAAAACTATAAACCAAGTGCAAATCTCAATACAGGCGGTCCCCTACTTAAGAACACCCGACTTACATACAACCCCTAGTTACAAACGGACCACTGGATATTGTACTTTAGTCCTAGGCTACAATAAACAGCTGTAACAGTTATCACAGGCGTCTGTAATAAAGCTTTATTGTTAATCCTGATTATTATGAAAACCCAACATTTTTAAAATCCAATGATAAAATATACATTATACATTTCCGAATTACATACTAATTCAACTTAGGAACAAACCTACAGACCCTATCTTGTATGTAACCCGGGGACTGCCTGTATATACCGCACAGCAACAATTTCTTCCATCCCTTTATAAGCATCTGGAAACCTTCATAGTTGCTGATCCCTGGTACATCCCCAGATAATACATAGAATGAGTGGGCTCTGGCACCATCCCTCCAAATCCTAATGAAACTTGTCTGGGCAGCGTTTATTTTTCTAGATGATTATTCATAGTGAATTATGGAGTTTACTCTGTTCCTCCACTGGCGCGTTTCTTATCAATTCATCTCCATCCAAGCAAGAAAGGTTTCCACAAGAGAATATGGTTGTTGCCATTACTCTTCAGAAAGGAGGATTCAAGGGAATCCTTAATATTTCTGTAAGCAGGTTTATGTCTTTCCACAGGACCCTCATCAAATAATCACATGACCTCATCAAATGGATGATAGCCTCTGTCGGGGGAAACTAGGGATAAGAAAAAGAAGGAGCGGTACTACCACATCACAAGGTTCCAGACTATATAAATCTCCCCAGGTTCTTAACCCGTTAGTAATCCACGCCGTACTAGTATGGCGCGGTTTCTCGCGATGAGCACTCTGCGCCGTACTAGTACTGCACTGGAGCCAAGCCAGCATCTGGAGTCACGGGTTGTCAGCGATAATCTACTGCTGACATCCTCGAGTAACACCCATGGTCGGAGTGGGCTCCAATCACTGGTGCATAACCCATCAAATGCCACGGTCAGTGCAACCGACACATGCCATTTCGCAAATCTACTCACTCACAGTGTTCATACGTTTCAGAACTTCCGTTTGTCAGGAGCTTGGATAGAAAACTGGAGACTCCATTAGATCAGGATGAATGGCAACGTTCCTTTCTCTATACACATAAGATGTCCTCAGCATGCGCAGGGCAGGAGAAGGGATACAAAGTGGTTTCCAGGTGCTATTGGGTGCAGACAGTGATTCATAGGGCATTCCCTTCTCTACTGGACTCTTGCTGGCGCCGTGGGACAGGTGCGGGTGACATGCTACATATATGGTGGACCTGTGAGAAACTTAAACCATTTGGTGACCAGGTATTTGGGGCATACAGACAAATATGTGGAAAAAAAATTAACCCCTCTCCTGAAATTGCCTTTCTGTCAGTCCTTCCTGGGATTCTAACTCATATAGAAGAGCTAGCGGCTGTGTCGCCAGACACCCATGATAGATTTATGCGGGTATGGGAGCCCTGGATACACCTTGGGGAATCCGGGGAATATAGCACCCTCTTTGGAGACTAGATCCATTGACCAGTTCCTTCACTTCACTCTATGTCCTTTCTTCACTCCTCCCTATCCCTTGAGCTTTCTATGAACCTGGCTTGTCTGCTTTTACCTACCTTTTCCTGACCTTTCCCGCCATATGGTCCTATGTGCTGTGTGAGTCTGTTGAATATTCCGTATGTTGGTTTGTGTTATTAACAGTTAGGATAACATATAACTCAAAGAACAGGCATTTAGATGGGATGTTAGGCTTCTCCTTGTCAAAAGACACTGTCCAGGGAGACCCTCTCCCTTGATTTAGAAAAAGTATTAGGCTCACGCTGGTCCATTGCATCACCTTCTGAGAATATTCTGAGAATACTTGGCCCCCTTTACAGTTTCTTCCTCAACTAGGGTGGATGCAATGTATCTAAGAAATGACCCTGGCTTGGGGTAATCTGTGTTTAGCTTTCATTGTTTATTCCTTAAATACTCTTTTTTCATGCTGTACATTCTAAACACGACTTAATTCGTTGGCAGTCCTGCGTGCCTTGCCATTTGCCTTAACTTGATGCTCATTGTACGAGTTACTTTGGGAATATGTTCGATTCCCTGTATGATATGCTATACGCTATATTGTAACGTATTCTTCTGTTTTTGTTTTATATTGTTTACTGTTCACTGCTTATCTTTTGTCTAATGTCTAAAGTTTTTTGTCTAAAGTTGTTAAAGTCTAAATCATAACACAAACCCTACATATATAGTATCACCATGTGCGTAACAACCCATAGAATAAAAGTAAATAATTATTGAACCCATACGATGAAGGCCGTAAAAAAAAGGACAAAAACCTCACAAAAATTATGATTTTTACCTATTTAATCCCACAAAAAATGCAATAAAAATTGATCAAAAAAACATATGTACTCCAGAATTATACTGACTAGCTCTGTAGCCAAAAAAGTAAAAATGTTATGTAACTTGGAAGACGGCAATGCAAAAATTATAGATTTTTCCCCACTTTAGGGTTTCATTTGGCAAATCTAGTAAAACATAAGAAAAAAATATTCATGTACGGTATCCCCGTAATCGTATCGACCCATAGAATAAAGATAACATGATTATTAGGCTATACGGGGAACACCAAAAAAAAGTAAAAAACCAGTGCAGATTTCAAAATGGGTTGATTATGTAGGGTGGTTTTAATGGTTTTAATGCTAAATATTTAAAATTTCATTCAAAACAGTATTTATCCCCAATATAGTCAATTCTGAAAATACGGAAAATCAATATTGGATTTTTAAGCTGCGCAACATTTAAAATAAATTATCCAGACATTTAAAAAATGATGAAAATGTAAAGTAGACATATGGGAAATGTTATTCAGCAACTTATTTAGGTGGTACATCTATCTGCCTGAAAATGCAATGATTTAGAATTTTGAAAATGGCAATCAAAGCTCAGAGCTCATATTAAAGACTTGTGGCAAAATAAACTGAGCTGGGTTGCTTATTGCCACATCAGACAATGGCTCCTGTACATGGGGGTTATCATATTATCTCACATATTACCTCATACCTGTATTATACTCATTGCCTATAGTAAGCTATCAAAGCTTAGAGATCATATTAATGACCTGTGGCAGAACAGCAACCAATCATGGGTCAGCTTCCAACTGCCACAGCAGCAGCAGACAATGGCTCCTGTATATGGTGTGTGAGAAGGTACAAGGGGCCAATATTGATGGCAAATATGTGTCACCGAGGTGCCTGGCCTCAGTGAACTGAGACGGTTATTATTTAGTCAGGAACCTCAGGTTTCTGACATTTGTTAATGTAGCAAAGCTGCTTAATGCAGTTGATCCGGGCCGGCTTTCATTGGAGTAGTCAAAGAGCAGGGTGGGTGGCTACTCCCACATATCCAGTCCAGGTTTTGGCTAACAGATAAAGCCAGGAAGCTCAGGTGAGCTGTGTGATTTGTTTTGCAGTCTGGGAGTCTGCTATAATGCAGAGCTGGAGGTGTTACACAGCCAAGGATCAGCAATAGGTGATACTGTCTGTTTATGCTGCTGGATGGATACACAACCTACTAAGGACTGTGAATCAAGCCTGCTTATATGGACTGTTTTTCTGTTATATGCTGAAGCAAGCTATTCTGTTCTGTTAAACTGTTTTTGGAAATAAATAAAACAGTTATCTGGACTGTTACTGAAGTTGCCATTTGGGGTGATCCCTTACAGGTGCTTAATAAGTGAATTTTGGAAAGCATGGGGTGAAAATTTCGGCTCAAAACCAAGTCTATGATGTTCCCTGAGTCACAGAGAGTGTAAACAAGATGGTGCAGATTAGAGATGAGCGAGCACTAAAATAGTATTACATTTCCTGGGTGAGAACACCCAATTATAGTTGCTGCTTTTCTAATTACACGCCTTATGTAAAGTGCCTTATGGTTTTCTATAAATGTCGGTCCCTCAATAAACTTATCAGTCTTGTTGTGAGAGCTAACTTCCTGTAAGGACAGGTTTTGTCTTTTCAAGTTAGTCAAATTCCAGCGCTGGACACAGACTCATTTAATTCGGAACTCACTTTTGCAACGTGGACGAGGATGGTTAAAGCCTCGTGAATCAAAAGACCCTTGTGATCATACCTCCCTGATAAAATAAAACTGTCATTAGTGTTCGATTTACAGGGATATTATAAATCCAGGATAGGGACAAAGTGCAATATCAGTATAAATGAGGTATAGACACCAGTACCTGAAGTGTTGACCACTAACAGCAGAGTGACACTGAACAGCACGGAGTGTATAAGACTTGATACAAATCAGCTATGTGTCGCACTTAGTTTGTATTCAATCTTGCAATGTCCGTTGTTAGTGAATGAACAAGACTGACATCTACTGACGAAAGACTTTTACTACCATCACTGTATGTGCGATCACTAGAGATGAGCGAGCACTAAAATGCTCGGGTACTCGTTATTCGAGACGAACTTTTCCCGATGCTCGAGTGCTCGTCTCGAATAACGAGCCCCATTGAAGTCAATGGGAGACTCGAGCATTTTTCAAGGGGACCAAGGATCTGCACAGGGAAGCTTGGCCAAGCACCTGGGAACCTCAGAAAAGGATGGAAACACCACGGAAATGGACAGGAAACAGCAGGGGCAGCATGCATGGATGCCTCTGAGGCTGCTTAATCGCATCATTATGCCAAAAGTATGGGCAACAGCATGGCAATGACAGAGTGACCGAATGAGGCTAGATAGCATCTAAAACATCCAATAATTGACCCTGACACTATAGGGGACTATGCAGAGGCAGCGGCAGCAGCGGCAGGCTAGAGAGTGTCTTGGCAACATACCCCAAATGGACTCAGGCTTAAAACCAATGGGTGGCAGAGAGGAACCAAAGGAGGTGAGCAAGAAGCGCTCAAATAATATCGGTAAATGATAAAAGTTTGCCAGTATATTTTGTGGATTACACAGCAGGGTGGCGACAAAGTTAACAAGTTTGATGAGGAAGCCATGAAAACAACCCAAAATTCTGCCTGACACAGCTCGTTTGATAAGGGGACCATGTATGGAGGCAGTGAACTAGTAGTAGATTAAAGGTGCTGCAGTTAAAACTATGTTAGTTGGATCTTGGGATGGAGCTGGCGCTCTGCTGCCAGGCGAGCTTTCGCCAATCCAAGCCCCTGTCTCTAGGCTACTCCCCAAACAGCACTTCTAAGAACCTTTTGTATAAGATCAAGTGTAGTAGCGTTCTTATAAGTTTAGGATATGGCGGGTGAGGGGAATGTAAACAGATGCGCAAGAAGCGCTGAAATAATATTGGTAAATGATAAAAGTTTGCCAGTATATTTTGTGGATAACACAGCAGGGTGGCGACAAAGTTAACATGGAAGCCATGAAAACAATCCAAAATTCTGCCTGACACAGCTCGTTTGATAAGGGGACCATGTATGGAGGCAGCTATATGGACTACTTTTGGAGACAGCTATGGCGATGACGTGTGGAGGTAGCAATGGAGACAACGTGTGAAGGCAGCTAAAAAGACGACATGTGGAGGCTGCTATGGAGACAATTTAATTTGGATAGTGCCTGTATGTGGCAGTCCAAAAAAGTTTTCAAACCAGAGGAGCAGGTAGCTGGTCCTCCAGAAAAATTACATAGATTGAGTGCCTGTATGTGGCAGTCCAAAAAAGTTTTCAAACCAGAGGATCAGGTAGCTGGTCCTCCAAAAAGATTAAATAAATTGAGTGCCGGTATGTGGCAGTCCAAAAAAGTTTTCAAACCAGAGGAGCAGGTAGCTGGTCCTCCAGAAAAATTACATAGATTGAGTGCCTGTATGTGGCACTCCCAAAAATTGTTTAAAACAGAGGACAGGGTAGTTGGCCCTCCAGAAAAATTAAATACATAGAGTACTATAGCCAGAGCCAGTTGGCCCTGGCAAAAAAATAGCCAGTTTCCTCTGCTTTAGTGTACAAAGAGGAGGAGAAGGAGGACAATGAGGAGGAGGAGTGCATACATTATTCAGGTTCAGCTTCTTTCACCTGGTGGAGAATGGAAATGCGGAGAAATCCAGGCTTTATTCATCTTGATAAGCGTCAGCCTGTCAGCGCTGTCAGTCGACAGGCGTGTACGCTTATCGGTGATGATGCCACCAGCTGCACTGAAAACCCGCTCGGACAACAAGCTAGCGGCAGGGCAGGCAAGAACCTCCAAGGCGTACAGCGCCAGTTCGTGCCACATGTCCAGCTTTGAAACCCAGTAGTTGTAGGGAGCTGTGTGATCATTTAGGACGATGGTATGGTCAGCTACGTACTCCCTCACCATCTTTCTGTAAAGATCAGCCCTACTCTGCCGAGACTGGGGACAGGTGACAGTGTCTTGCTGGGGTGACATAAAACTGGCAAAGGCCTTGTAAAGCGTACCCCTGCCAGTGCTGGACAAGCTGCCTGGTCGCCTACTCTCCCTCGCTACTTGTCCCGCAGAAGTACGCCCTCTGCCGCTAGCGCTGTCAGAAGGGAAATACTGTTTCAGCTTGTGCACCAGGGCCTGCTGGTATTCATGCATTCTCACACTCCTTTCCTCTCCAGGGATGAGAGTGGAAAGATTTTGCTTGTACCGTGGGTCCAGGAGAGTGAATACCCAGTAATCGGTGCTGGAATAAATTCTTTGAACGCGAGGGTCACGGGATAGGCAGCTTAGCATGAAATCTGCAATATGCGCCAGAGTCCCAATGCGCAAGAATTCACTCCCCTCACTGGCCTGACTGTCCATTTCCTCCTCCTCCAACTCCTCCAACTCCTCTTCTTCTGCCCATACACGCTGAACAGTGAAGGACTGAAAAATGGTCCCCTCTTCTGTCTCGCCAACATTCTCCTCCTCTTCCTCCTCATCCTCCTCCACCTCCTCCGATATGCGCTGAGAAACAGACCTAAGGGTGCTTTGGCTATCAACAAGGGAATCTTCTTCCCCCGTCTCTTGTGACGAGCGCAAAGCTTCCGACTTCATGCTGACCAGAGAGTTTTTCAACAGGCCAAGCAGCGGGATGGTGAGGTTGATGATGGCGGCATCACCACTGACCATCTGTGTTGACTCCTCAAAGTTACTCAGCACCTGACAGATATCAGACATCCACGTCCACTCCTCATTGTAGACTTGAGGAAGCTGACTGACCTGACTACCAGTTCTGGTGGAAGTTGACATCTGGCAGTCTACAATCGCTCTGCGCTGCTGGTAAACTCTGGATAACATGGTTAGTGTTGAATTCCACCTCGTGGGCACGTCGCACAACAGTCGGTGAGCGGGCAGTTGGAGGCGGCGCTGCGCTGCCCTGAGAGTGGCAGCATCTGTGCTGGACTTCCTGAAATGCGCACAGATGCGGCGCACCTTCGTGAGCAAATCAGACAGATTGGGGTATGTCTTGAGGAAACGCTGAACTATGAGATTTAACACATGGGCCAGGCATGGCACATGTGTCAGTCTGCCGATTTGCAGAGCTGCCACCAGGTTACGGCCGTTGTCACACACAACCATGCCTGGCTTCAGGTTCAGCGGTGCCAGCCACAGATCAGTCTGCGCCGTGATGCCCTGTAATAACTCTTGGGCGGTGTGCCTTTTATCGCCTAGGCTCAGCAGTTTGAGCACCGCCTGCTGTCGCTTAGCGATGGCACTGCTGCTGTGCCTAGAGCTACCGACTGATGGCGCCATGCCCACGGATGGTAATTCAGAGGAGGAGGTAGAGGAGGGGTGGGAGGAGGAGGAGGCATAGTAGGCCTTTGAGACCTGGACCGAGGTAGGCCCCGCAATCCTCGGCGTCGGCAGTATATGACCAGCCCCAGGGTCAGACTAGGTCCCAGCCTCCACCAAGTTAACCCAATGTGCCGTCAGCGATATATAGTGGCCCTGCCCGGCAGCACTCGTCCACGTGTCCGTGGTCAGGTGGACCTTGTCAGAAACGGCGTTGGTCAGGGCACGGAGGATGTTCTCTGACACATGCTTGTGCAGGGCTGGGACGGCACATCGGGAAAAGTAGTGGCGGCTGGGGACCGAATACCGAGGGGCGGCCGCCGCCATGAGGTTTCGAAAGGCCTCGGTCTCTACCAGCCTATAGGGCAGCATCTCCAGGCTAAGCAACTTGGAGATGTGGACGTTAAGGGCTTGGGCGTGTGTGTGGGTGGGTTGCGCTATACCTCCTTTTGCGCTCCAGCGTCTGGGGTATGGAGAGCTGAAAGCTGGTGGATGCTGTGGAGGATCGTGGAGGCGAAGATGGGGTTTTCGCACGGGAGGTGTTTGGGCCGGGGTCCTGGGCAGGGGGCTGACTAGCAGATGACACAGGGGAAGGAGCAGTGGTGTGCCCGGCCGGAGGTGAACGGGCTTGGTGCCATTGAGTGGGGTGTTTAGCATTCAGATGCCTGCGCATACTGGTGGTAGTTAAGCTAGTAGTGGTGGAACCCCTGCTGATCCTGGTTTGGCAAAGGTTGCACACCACAGTCCCTCGGTCATCCGGTGTTTCTGAAAATCTAGCCCTTGCCACGGGAGCTTGACTACGGGCAACATTTGGCGCTGATGCACCAGCTCTGGCCCTGCCTCTCCGTCTGGCCCCACCACTGCCTCTTCCAACCTGTTCTACTATAGTACTCGCCTCCGTCTCAGAAGCTCTGTGTTCACCCGGCCTATCAACCCAGCTTCGGTCTGTCACCTCATCATCCTCCGATCCCTCAGTCTGCTCCCCCCTCGGACTTCCTGCCCTGACAACAACTTCACCACTGTCTGACAACTGTGTCTCCTCATCGTCCGACACCTCTTTACACACTTCTTCCACTATGTGAATAATGTCATCATCACCCACAGACTGCGACTGGTGGAAAACCTGGGCATCGGAAAATAGCTCAGCAGCAGCAGGACAAGTGGTTTGTGACTGTGGGAAGGGTCCAGAAAACAGTTCCTCAGAGTATGCTGGTTCAAATGCCAAATTTTGGTGGGAGGGGGCAGACTGGGGGTAAGGAGGCTGAGGTGGAGGAGCTGGAGGAGTGCCGATTTCGGTGACATAGGTGGACTGCGTGGAAGACTGACTGGTGGACAAATGGCTAGAAGCATTGTCCGCAATCCACGACATCACCTCTTCGCACTGTTCTGGCCTCAACAGTGCTCTACCACGAGTCCCAGTAACTTGAGACATGATGAACCTAGGGAGTGTACCTCTGCGGCGTTCCCCTGCCCCCCCATCAGCAGGTGGTGTCTCACCCCGCCCAGGACCACGGCCTCTGACCCCTGCAGTAGTTGGACGCCCACGTCCACGCCCTCGTCCTCTACCCCTAGCCCTCGGGTTAAACATTTTCCAAATTAAAGTGTAAACTTGAAAAAAAAAAATTTTGTGTTTATTTTTTTTTAGTTTTTTTTTAATTTTTTTTAACAAAACGATGCTATCCTATTGCTATGGCTAGTTTCTAACCTACACTGACAGCACACAACTGGATTTTGTGCTTTGCAAGATGTGTTTGAGCTATAAAATGAAATAAAGGTAAAAAAAATAAATAAATCAGCAGACTCTGCCTAATTCTAATCAAACCCCTAATAAATTGTCCCACTTCGGTGTTTGAGGTGCATATGCATGTCACTAAGAGCTAAACACAACGGTCGCAGGTCTCCCAGCAAATTCCTCACAGTATGGTACTAGCTGCACTACTAGTGCCAGCAAGCCCAGCCACAAGCAAACAAAAAAAGGAAAATATAACGCTATTGTAGGCCTAAGTAAGCCGTTGGGGTTCTCCTATGGCTATTTTGTAGCCTACAATGAGAGCACACTGCTTTGCAAGAGGAGTTTGAGCTATAAAATGAAATACAGCTAAAAAAAAAAAATCAGCAGACTCTGCCTAATTCTACTCAAACCCCTAATAAATTGTCCCACTTCGGTGTCTGAGGTGGATATGCGTGTCACTAAGAGCTAAACACAACGGTCGCAGGTCTCCCAGCAAATTCCTCACAGTATGGTACTAGCTGCACTACTAGTGCCAGCAAGCCCAGCCACAAGCAAACAAAAAAAAGGAAAATATAACGCTATTGTAGGCCTAAGTAAGCCGTTGGGGTTCTCCTATGGCTATTTTGTAGCCTACAATGAAAGCACACTGCTTTGCAAGATGAGTTTGAGCTATAAAATGAAATAAAGGTAAAAAAAAAATAAATCAGCAGACTCTGCCTAATTCTAATCAAACCCCTAATAAATTGTCCCACTTTGGTGTTTGAGGTGGATATGTGTGTCACTAAGAGCTAAATACAACGGTAGCAAGTCCCCCTGCAAATTCCTCACAATATGGTACTAGCTGCACTACTAGTGCCAGCAAGCCCAGCCACAAGCAAATAAAAAAAAAAATGTATAACGTTATTGTAGCCCTAAGAAGGGCTGTTGGGTTCTTGTAGAATCACTCCTGCCTAACACTATTCTAATAGAACACCCTAACGCTTTCCCTGACCAGCAGCAGCTCTCTCCCTAGCGGCATCCAGACACAGAATGATCCGAGCAGCGCGGGTAGGGGCTAGTCTATTCCAGGGTCACCTGATCTGGCCAGCCAACCACTGCTATCGACGTGTAAGGGTACCACGTCATGCTGGGTGGAGTGCAGAGTCTCTTGGCTTGTGATTGGCTCTGTTTCTGGCCGCCAAAAAGCAAAACGGCGGGAGCTGCCATTTTCTCGAGCGGGCGAAGTATTCGTCCGAGCAACGAGCAGTTTCGAGTACGCTAATGCTCGAACGAGCATCAAGCTCGGACGAGTATGTTCGCTCATCTCTAGTGCAGATCCCTTTAGCAGATATAAATAAATACACACACACACACACATACACTCAGCCTTATATTAGATATAATATATATTTCACATTGCAGATATGGCAGGTAAACAGTTCCCTCCACTGCAGTAATGTGCACTTACTTTATGGTAGGTATAAACAGTGGAGGTTATTTATCATACCTTGGTGCATGATGCACAAGCGTATCATGTTCTCCCTACTCCTTTGGAGTGGTGGGTATACAGTATCAAGAGGCTCCATCCCCCTAAAGTATCCATTAGCCGGCTGCTCCCATTGTATAGTTCTACACAAGACCCTGCCTGTCGTAGAATTGCACTTTAACCCGTACTTGTTCATCTTACTTGTTCAAGCGCCGGCTTGCACGCAACAGAAATCGGGGGCGTGACTGTCAGACAACCCGACGGATTTGGAAAAACCACAGAATTTAAAAAACAAAATGTCTCGCAAGATCACGCACTCACATGCTCCAGGAAGAAGAAGGTGAACTCCGGCAGACCTCGGCATGGAAACGACACCTGCAGGAAGTTGGACGCACGGACTTAAGTGAATCGCACTGGACCCGAATCCTCACCGGACAACGCACCGTGGGATTGCGACAGGACCGGATAAGTAAATGTGCCCCAATATTTTAAAATTATTGGGATATGCAGAAGGTAGTGGGACCTATAGTATAAATAAAATTTAACCGCTTGTAGAAACCATTATAGATTTAGTCACGTTAAAGCCGTATGCCAAACAGATTTACAGCATGGGTTCAGCTGACATTCTGCTGTAAAAGCTCCGTTACCCTAGGTAAATGTTAATTCTTTTAGAATTAAAAAATTAGGACTTCTCAAATTGTTCTTAGTCATATTACCTGCGAATAAAAAGTTGTACAGTATGTACCATAAATAGTACCAAAGATGACTACTAGTTGCCTGCAAAAAACAAGACTGTTATGCACATAAGAAAGTAATAATATATCACTACAGCCTAAGATTATGCAGGGTCATATTTCCCACTAGGCATTGTGGACTTGGTCTTGTGTTGCTAGAGCGGGCCTTGGGCACATCAGTCTTCCCAGCACCCTAGTGGTGGTGGGTACAAGGGTAATGGTGTGTTAGTTTAAAGTTTAAAAAGGACCTTTCATCCAAATAAAAGGCACTAGGAGCGGCTCTGTAAAAATTAAAGGGCCAATACGAAAATTCTGTTAAATAGCCAGCCCCTTCCTGTGTCCGCTGTCGGATCTTTGTACCTTGTGCCTTAGAGGAAGCTTGTGCCCTATGTCCTGTGCGTTTATAGTGATTTCCCGTTGTGACCTCTATTCAGCTTCTGAATACGCTCCTGTGCTGCCTGTTGTCAAGTTCTGCCCTTGTTCACACAACCTCAGGTTCTCCAATAACTAATAAATTCACAGAGTTGAGCTCAGAAGAAATTAAACCAAGACAACGTATGGTATAATAACTCAATCTCTGCCAACTGATGCAATGAAAGCTAGGCAAATGTGCAGAACTTTATTCAAGTCACAAAGGATTATACAGAAAACTTTCAATGGGGCTGGACTTGGCTTGGCTGGTAAAAGATAAGAAGTAATGTCCATAGTTCATTGGTTAGTAAATTATAGGCATCGCAGGAACAAAAGGCTCTTTTCTTCTTGGCATGGGTGGTATCGTAAATCATCCAAAGCCCACATTCTTTCGCTGCACAGCAGAGTGTTATCAAACTTCTTCCATAGTCTGGCATCATCTGTAGCAGCATTTAGCAAATATATAAAATTAAAATAATTTTCATTACACATATAACAATACTTCACACTGTCCCGTTGTGCTACGTCCCTAACTCTGATTTTGTGATGCCTGTCCTGACCTCCTGCCTGTCCATGACTCCGTCTCTGCCTCACGATTCTCCACCTCGTATGGGCCACCACCAGGAACAAAGTCGTGCCTGTGGAGCGACCTGGTGGTACCACACTGAAGTCCAACCCACTACGCGGGCTCTGGTGAAAACTGGATGCCACTTACACTCTGCTCCCAGGTGTTGGCTTATGTCATCGTCCGCAGTGGTCCAGTGGGTCCACTACACATGGTGCCTGACAGTAAGATCTGGCCTGGATCCCACAAAGTTTCCGCTACCTGGCCTGGCTGATCTTACCACCATCGTGGTCCAGCAGTCTCAGCAGATTGCCGTGAAAGGTCAGCATTTCGGACAAGTCACCGCCATATTGCAGCAATTGATGGCTACTCAGCAGCAGCGTCAAGTTCCTGCGGTTCCTTCTGTTACTCCGGTTTGTCTACCTTCCACAGAACCAAAGCTGAGTCTCTACATGTCCTTTAAATATGATAGGGAACCTAAGTTGTGCATGGGCTTTATCACTACTTGCACATTGAACTCATGTCTACGCAGCTCAGTTCCTCTCCGTGAAGGCCCTAGCATAGGCTTCTCCCCTCTGGGACAGAAAAGACCTGGTCAAGGTATGAGAGAACAGAATCCATTTTGTTATGTGTCCATCTTCTCTTTACACTGCCTATATTGTCAGCAAACTACATCTGAGCATAGAACCATCCCCCGCGCACACAGATGTCTAAGAGATCACCTAAATTCACGTCCAAGGGAAAGGAATGTGACGCATGTGCAACACCCCTGCCGATGCAGAGGGGTTGTTGCGAATACGTCCCACCATGTAGCTTGCAGCCTGTGGAGGGTCTGATCAGCCCCATAGCATGTCACTACATAACACAGGGGAACACTGCAGCGGTAGAGTCTGCCTGGTAAGGCAGGAGTTAATTCTTTATGTGATATAATGCCAACAACCAATCACATGTGTTATCCTAATGAATCTGTGAGCTGAGATGTAATTGGAGGAGTAGCCACCACCTGACCAGTGGGAGTAATAAAACCCCTGGTCAGGAAACTTCTAGAGTTCAGTGCAGTTAGACCAAGGAGTCTGAACAGATCAGATTAGAGACTCAGAGGAGTCAGTGCAGCCAGCACACCAGACCAGAGCAGGAGAGCTCAGCTCCCTGCCTGAAGAGTGTAGTGAGTTAGTCAGTGAGAGAAAAGGGATATCATCCTACCTTCAAGGGTGATATCTGAAGCAACCCAGGACAAGCTGAAGCATCCTATTAGGACACAGCTACCTCCCAGCCTGCCCTTGCATCCAGGCTGGTGATCTACTCCTGTGGCTCCCTCCAACTGCATCTCCAGCATTCTACCTTTTGTCAAGGCACGTTGCTACTGTTCCTGTCGGTTCCAATAAAGAACTGTAAGTTATTTTTGTTCAATGTCTGCCTCCGTCTGGTCCCTGCTACTATGGCAGTCACCATCATGGGCACCCTATCCACCACACAGAGACTCATACTCCAGACCCCAAAGGGTTGCCCCAGGGAGAACCGCTATAGCAGCCTCTCCCTCAACATTTCTTGCCAACACAACCCTGCTGGAGACCTGCCAGGCTGTAGGACAGCCCTCCGGTTCCCCATACCAAGCACCGTGATACTAGCGTGCCTAGGCCGCAATTGCCAGCCACTCAGGTACTGCGGGCCCCGGCTGTCTCTAGGCCCCAAGAAAAGGCTAGGCCCCGGTGGGGGATGTTGCACATGCCCAGTAAAGTTTCTTTGTTTCCAAAACCCTATAAAACTCTCTGCTATGTAAATAAAGTTGGAATTGTCTTACACACGTGCGTGGTCTTGATAAGGGAATGGACAGTGAGAAGACTCTAAGTCCCCACGCAAGCGCACTGACTAACTCATAGGATTGAGCCTAGCTCACTAGAAATAAGCACGATCACAGGCAATATCCAGTGACAGTACATAGTATATAGAGCATTAATACACACTGACTATTGACAGTAAATTGTTAAAGATATTACACTGGACTCAGACGCCATTTTCTATATTGTTGGACATTTTAAAGATTCAGTATTCATTTCATATAACTTTGTGTAGTGATAACTGAAGTTTGGGTGGGGCTCATTCCTTAGAAAAGCACACAAAGACTTAGTGCTCACTAGCACCACCTAGAGGAAGGTATCCAGGCGAACACCTGGGAAGTTTCAGTATTTGCATGTAGCCAATAGTATTAGACTCCTTTGTGTGAAGTTACCAAATAGTATTACATTTCCTGGGTGAGAACACCCAATTATAGTTGCTGCTTTTCTAATTACACGCCTTATGTAAAGTGCCTTATGGTTTTCTATAAATGTCGGTCCCTCAATAAACTTATCAGTCTTGTTGTGAGAGCTAACTTCCTGTAAGGACAGGTTTTGTCTTTTCAAGTTAGTCAAATTCCAGCGCTGGACACAGACTCATTTAATTCGGAACTCACTTTTGCAACGTGGACGAGGATGGTTAAAGCCTCGTGAATCAAAAGACCCTTGTGATCATACCTCCCTGATAAAATAAAACTGTCATTAGTGTTCGATTTACAGGGATATTATAAATCCAGGATAGGGACAAAGTGCAATATCAGTATAAATGAGGTATAGACACCAGTACCTGAAGTGTTGACCACTAACAGCAGAGTGACACTGAACAGCACGGAGTGTATAAGACTTGATACAAATCAGCTATGTGTCGCACTTAGTTTGTATTCAATCTTGCAATGTCCGTTGTTAGTGAATGAACAAGACTGACATCTACTGACGAAAGACTTTTACTACCATCACTGTATGTGCGATCACTAGAGATGAGCGAGCACTAAAATGCTCGGGTACTCGTTATTCGAGACGAACTTTTCCCGATGCTCGAGTGCTCGTTTCGAGTAACGAGCCCCATTGAAGTCAATGGGAGACTCGAGCATTTTTCAAGGGGACCAAGGCTCTGCACAGGGAAGCTTGGCCAAACACCTGGGAACCTCAGAAAAGGATGGAAACACCACGGAAATGGACAGGAAACAGCAGGGGCAGCATGCATGGATGCCTCTGAGGCTGCTTAAATGCACCATTATGCCAAAATTATGGCCAACAGCATGGCCATGACAGACTGACAGAATGAAGCTAGATAGCATCTAAAACATCCAATAATTGACCCTGACACTATAGGGGACGGCATGTAGAGGCAGCGGCAGCAGCGGAAGGCTAGAGAGTGGCATGGCGACATACCCTAAATGGACTCAGGCTTCAAACCAATGGGTAGCAGAGAGGAACCAAAGGAGGTGAGCAAGAAGCGCTCAAATAATATTGGTACATGATAAAAGTTTGCCAGTATATTTTGTGGATTACACAGCAGGGTGGCGACAAAGTTAACATGGAAGCCATGAAAACAATCCAAAATTCTGCCTGACACAGCTCGTTTGATAAGGGGACGATGTATGGAGGCAGTGAACTAGTAGTAGATTAAAGGTGCTGCAGTTAAAACTATGTTAGTTGGTTCTTGGCATGGAGCTGGCGCTCCGCTGCCAGGCGAGCTTTCGCCAATCCAAGCCCCTGTCTCTAGGCTACTCCCCAAACAGCACTTCTAAGAACCTTTCGGATAAGATCAAGTGTAGTAGCGTTCTTATAAGTTTGGGATATGGCGGGTGAGGGGAATGTAAACATCTGCGCAAGAAGCGCTGAAATAATATCCGTAAATGAAAAAAGTTTTCCAGTATATTTTGTGGCTTACACAGCAGGGTGGCGACAAAGTTAACAAGTTTGATGTGGAATGCCCTGCAATAGCTCTTGGGCGGTGTGCCTTTTATCACCTTGGCTCAGCAGTTTGAGCACCGCCTGCTGTCGCTAAGCAACGGCACTGCTGCTGTGCCTAGAGCTACCGACTGATGGCGCCATGCCCACGGATGGTAATTCGGAGGAGGAGGAGGTGGAGGAGGGGTGGGAGGATTTGGAGGTATAGTAGGCCTTTGAGACCTGGACCGAGGTAGGCCCCGCAATCCTCTGCGTCGGCAGTATATGACCAGCCCCAGGGTCAGACTCGGTCCCAGCCTGCACCAAGTTAAGTGTAGTAGCGTTCTTATAAGTTTGGGATATGGCGGGTGAGGGGAATGTAAACAGATGCGCATGAAGCGCATGATGCGCATGGAGCTGGCGCTCCGCTGCTAGGCGAGCTTTCGCCAATCCAAGCCCCTGTCTCTAGGCTACTCCCCAAACAGCACTTCTAAGAACCTTTTGTATAAGATCAAGTGTAGTAGCGTTCTTATAAGTTTAGGATATGGCGGGTGAGGGGAATGTAAACAGATGCGCAAGAAGCGCTGAAATAATATCCGTAAATGGTAAAAGTTTGCCAGTGTATTTTGTGGATAACACAGCAGGGTGGCGACAAAGTTAACAACTTTGATGTGGAATCCATGAAAACAACCCAAATTTCGGCCTGACAAACCTCGTTTGATAAAGGGACGATGTATGGAGGCAGCTATATGGACGACTTTTGGAGGTAGCAATGGAGACAACGTGTGGAGGCTGCTATGGAGACAATTCAATTTGGATAGTGCCTGTATGTGGCAGTCCAAAAAATGTTTCAAACCAGAGGAGCAGGTAGGTGGCCCTCCAGAAAAATTGAATAGATTGAGTGCCTGTATGTGGCAGTCCAAAAAATTTTTCAAACCAGAGGAGCAGGTAGGTGGCCCTCCAGAAAAATGGAATAGATTGAGTGCCTGTATGTGGCAGTCCAAAAAAGTTTTCAAACCAGAGGAGCAGGTAGGTGGCCCTCCAGAAAAATGGAATAGATTGAGTGCCTGTATGTGGCAGTCCCAAAAAATTGTTTAAAACAGAGGACCGGAAAGGTGGCCCTCCAGAAAAATTGAATAGATTGAGTGCCTGTATGTGGCACTCCCAAAAATTGTTTAAAACAGAGGACCGTGTCGGTGGCCCTCCAGAAAAATTAAATGCATAAAGTACTATACCTAGAGCCAGTGGGCCCTGTCAAAAAACAGCCAGTTTCCTCTGCTTTACTGTAAAAGAGGAGGAGAAGGAGGAAAATGAGGAGGAGGAGGAGGAGTGGATAAATTATTCAGGTTGAGCTTCCTTCACATGCTGGAGATTTGAAATTAGGAGAAATCCATGCTTTATTCATCTTGATAAGCGTCAGCCTGTCAGCGCTGTCAGTCGACAGGCGTGTACGCTTATCGGTGATGATGCCACCAGCTGCACTGAAAACCCGCTCTGACAAGACGCTAGCGGCAGGGCAGGCAAGAACCTCCAAGGCGTAGAGCGCCAGTTCGTGCCACATGTCCAGCTTTGAAACCCAGTAGTTGTAGGGAGCTGTGTGATCATTTAGGACGATGGTATGGTCAGCTACGTACTCCCTCACCATCTTTCTGTAAAGATCAGCCCTACTCTGCCGAGACTGGGGACAGGTGACAGTGTCTTGCTGGGGTGACATAAAGCTGGCAAAAGCCTTGTAAAGCGTACCCTTGCCAGTGCTGGACAAGCTGCCTGCTCGCCTACTCTCCCTCGCTACTTGTCCCGCAGAACTACGCACTCTGCCGCTAGCGCTGTCAGAAGGGAAATACTGTTTCAGCTTGTGCACCAGGGCCTGCTGGTATTCATGCATTCTCACACTCCTTTCCTCTCCAGGGATGAGAGTGGAAAGATTTTGCTTGTACCGTGGGTCCAGGAGAGTGAACACCCAGTAATCGGTGCTGGAATAAATTCTTTGAACGCGAGGGTCACGGGATAGGCAGCCTAGCATGAAATCTGCCATATGCGCCAGAGTACCAACGCGTAAGAATTCACTCCCCTCACTGGCCTGACTGTCCATTTCCTCCTCCTCCAACTCCTCCAACTCCTCTTCTTCTGCCCATACACGCTCAACAGTGTAGGACTCAACAATGGTCCCCTCTTGTGTCTCGCCAACATTCTCCTCCTCTTCCTCCTCATCCTCCTCCACCTCCACCTCCTCCGATATGCGCTGGGAAACAGACCTAAGGGTGCTTTGGCTATCAACAAGGGAATCTTCTTCCCCTGTCTCTTGTGAGGAGCGCAAAGCTTCCGACTTCATGCTGACCAGAGAGTTTTTCAACAGGCCAAGCAGCGGGATGGTGAGGCTGATGATGGCGGCATCGCCACTGACCATCTGTGTTGACTCCTCAAAGTTACTCAGCACCTGACAGATATCAGACATCCACGTCCACTCCTCATTGTAGACTTGAGGAAGCTGACTGACCTGACTACCAGTTCTGGTGGAAGTTGACATCTGGCAGTCTACAATCGCTCGGCGCTGCTGGTAAACTCTGGATAACATGGTCAGTGTTGAATTCCACCTCGTGGGCACGTCGCACAACAGTCGGTGAGCGGGCAGTTGGAGGCGGCGCTGCGCTGCCCTGAGAGTGGCAGCATCTGTGCTGGACTTCCTGAAATGCGCACAGATGCGGCGCACCTTTGTGAGCAAATCAGACAGATTGGGGTATGTCTTGAGGAAACGCTGAACTATCAGATTTAACACATGGGCCAGGCATGGCACATGTGTCAGTCTGCCGAGTTGCAGAGCCGCCACCAGGTTACGGCCGTTGTCACACACAACCATGCCTGGCTTCAGGTTCAGCGGTGCCAGCCACAGATCAGTCTGCGCCGTGATGCCCTGTAATAGTTCTTGGGCGGTGTGCCTTTTATCGCCTAGGCTCAGCAGTTTGAGCACCGCCTGCTGTCGCTTAGCGACGGCACTGCTGCTGTGCCTAGAGCTACCGACTGATGGCGCCATGCCCACGGATGGTCGTTCGGAGGAGGAGGTGGAGGAGGGGTGGGAGGAGGAGGAGGCATAGTAGGCCTCAAACACCTGGACCGAGGTAGGCCCCGCAATCCTCGGCGTCGGCAGTATATGACCAGCCGCAGGGTCACACTCGGTCCCAGCCTCCACCAAGTTAACCCAATGTGCCGTCAGAGATATATAGTGGCCCTGCCCGGCAGCACTCGTCCACGTGTCCGTGGTCAGGTGGACCTTGTCAGAAACGGCGTTGGTCAGGGCACGGATTATGTTGTCTGACACGTGCTGGTTCAGGGCTGGGACGGCACATCGGGAAAAGTAGTGGCGGCTGGGGACCGAATACCGAGGGGCGGCCGCCGCCATGAGGCTGCGAAAGGCCTCGGTCTCTACTAGCCTATAGGGCAGCATCTCCAGGCTTAGCAATCTGGAGATGTGCACATTAAGGGCTTGGGCGTGCGGGTGGGTTGCACTATATTTGCGTTTCCGCTCCAGCGTCTGGGGTATGGAGAGCTGAATGCTGGTGGATGCTGTGGAGGATCGTGGAGGTGACGATGGGGTTTTTGTGGCAGGGTCCTGGGCAGGGGGCTGACTATCAGCTGACACAGGGGAAGGAGCAGTGGTGTGCACGGCCAGAGGTGAACGCGCTTGTTGCCACTGAGTGGGGTGTTTAGCATTCATATGCCTGCGCATACTGGTGGTAGTTAAGCTAGTAGTGGTGGAACCCCTGCTGATCCTGGTTTGGCAAATGTGGCACACCACAGTCCGTCGGTCATCCGGTGTTTCCTTAAAGAACCTCCAGACTTCTGAAAATCTAGCCCTCGCCGCAGGAGCCCTCGCCACGGGAGCTTCACTAGTTGACACATTTGGCGCTGATGCACCAGCTCTGGCCCTGCCTCTCCGTCTGGCCCCACCACTGCCTCTTCCAACCTGTTCTGGTCGAGGACTCTCCTCCGTCTCAGAAGCACTGTGTTCACCCGGCCTCTCAACCCAGCTTGGGTCTGTCACCTCATCATCCTCCGATCCCTCAGTCTGCTCCCCCCTCGGACTTCCTGCCCTGACAACAACTTCCCCACTGTCTGACAACCGTGTCTCCTCATCGTCGGACACCTCTTTACACACTTCTTCCACTACGTCAACAAGGTCATCATCACCCACAGACTGCGACTGGTGGAAAACCTGGGCATCGGAAAATTGCTCATCAGCAACCGGACAAGTGGTTTGTGACTGTGGGAAGGGTCCAGAAAACAGTTCCTCAGAGTATGCCGGTTCAAATGGCAAATTTTGCTGGGAGGGGGCAGACTGGGGGGGAGGAGGCTGAGGTGCAGGAGCTGGAGGAGTGCCGATTTCGGTGACATGGGTGGACTGCGTGGAAGACTGACTGGTGGACAAATTGCTCGAAGCATTGTCGGCAATCCACGACATCACCTGTTCGCACTGTTCTGGCCTCAACAGTGCTCTACCACGATTCCCAGTAACTTCAGACATGAACCTAGGGAGTGTAGCTCTGCGGCGTTCCCCTGCTCCCTCATAAGCAGGTGGTGTCTCACCCCGCCCAGGACCACGGCCTCTGACCCCTGCAGTAGTTGGACGCCCACGTCCCCGCCCTCGTCCTCTACCCCTAGCCCTCGGGTTAAACATTTTGAAAATGAGAGTTATAACTTGTATTTTTTTTTTACCTTTTTTTTTTTTTTTTTGTTTTTTTTTTGTGTTTTTTAGTTTTTAAAACCAAACGATGCTATCCTATTGCTATGGCTATTTTCTAGCCAAGTATTACAGCACACTACTATGCCAGATGAGATGACGCTGAGTTATGAAAAAAATAAACGTAAAATAAAAAAGGAAATGGCAGACTGTGCCTAGTTGAAATACAACCCCGGGCCCTAATAAATTTTCCCACTTCGGTCTTTGCGATGGATATGTGCGTCACTAAAACACAGTGGTCGCAAGTCTGACTCCAAATTGCTCCCAATTTGATAGTAGATGCACTGCAGCAAGTACAGCCACCAGCAGATCAACCAGAAATCAAATATATATAACGCTACTGTAGGCGTAATTAAGACGTTTGTATTCTCCTATGGCTATTTTCTAGCCAGGTATTACAGCACACTACTATGCCAGATGAGATGACGCTGAGTTATGAAAAAAATAAACGTAAAATAAAAAGAAACTGGCAGACTGTGCCTAATTGAAATACAACCCCGGGCCCTAATAAATTTTCCCACTTCGGTCTTTGCGATGGATATGTGCGTCACTAAAACACAGTGGTCGCAAGTCTGACTCCAAATTGCTCCCAATTTGATAGTAGATGCACTGCAGCAAGTACAGCCACCAGCAGATCAACCAGAAATCAAATATATATAACGCTACTGTAGGCGTAATTAAGACGTTTGTATTCTCCTATGGCTATTTTCTAGCCAAGTATTACAGCACACTACTATGCCAGATGAGATGACGCTGAGTTATGAAAAAAATAAACGTAAAATAAAAAGAAACTGGCAGACTGTGCCTAATTGAAATACAACCCCGGGCCCTAATAAATTTTCCCACTTCGGTCTTTGCGATGGATATGTGCGTCACTAAAACAAAGTGGTCGCAAGTCTGACTCCAAATTGCTCCCAATTTGATAGTAGATGCACTGCAGCAAGTACAGCCACCAGCAGATCAACCAGAAATCAAATATAAATAACGCTACTGTAGGCGTAATTAAGACGTTTGTATTCTCCTATGGCTATTTTCTAGCCAAGTATTACAGCACACTACTATGCCAGATGAGATGACGCTGAGTTATGAAAAAAATAAACGTAAAATAAAAAGAAACTGGCAGACTGTGCCTAATTGAAATACAACCCCGGGCCCTAATAAATTTTCCCACTTCGGTCTTTGCGATGGATATGTGCGTCACTAAAACACAGTGGTCGCAAGTCTGACTCCAAATTGCTCCCAATTTGATAGTAGATGCACTGCAGCAAGTACAGCCACCAGCAGATCAACCAGAAATCAAATATATATAACGCTACTGTAGGCGTAATTAAGACGTTTGTATTCTCCTATGGCTATTTTCTAGCCAAGTATTACAGCACACTACTATGCCAGATGAGATGACGCTGAGTTATGAAAAAAATAAACGTAAAATAAAAAGAAACTGGCAGACTGTGCCTAATTGAAATACAACCCCGGGCCCTAATAAATTTTCCCACTTCGGTCTTTGCGATGGATATGTGCGTCACTAAAACACAGTGGTCGCAAGTCTGACTCCAAATTGCTCCCAATTTGATAGTAGATGCACTGCAGCAAGTACAGCCACCAGCAGATCAACCAGAAATCAAATATATATAACGCTACTGCAGGCGTAATTAAGACGTTTGTATTCTCCTATGGCTATTTTCTAGCCAAGTATTACAGCACACTACTATGCCAGATGAGATGACGCTGAGTTATGAAAAAAATAAACGTAAAATAAAAAGAAACTGGCAGACTGTGCCTAATTGAAATACAACCCCGGGCCCTAATAAATTTTCCCACTTCGGTCTTTGCGATGGATATGTGCGTCACTAAAACACAGTGGTCGCAAGTCTGACTCCAAATTGCTCCCAATTTGATAGTAGATGCACTGCAGCAAGTACAGCCACCAGCAGATCAACCAGAAATCAAATATATATAACGCTACTGTAGGCGTAATTAAGACGTTTGTATTCTCCTATGGCTATTTTCTAGCCAAGTATTACAGCACACTACTATGCCAGATGAGATGACGCTGAGTTATGAAAAAAATAAACGTAAAATAAAAAGAAACTGGCAGACTGTGCCTAATTGAAATACAACCCCGGGCCCTAATAAATTTTCCCACTTCGGTCTTTGCGATGGATATGTGCGTCACTAAAACACAGTGGTCGCAAGTCTGACTCCAAATTGCTCCCAATTTGATAGTAGATGCACTGCAGCAAGTATAGCCACCAGCAGATCAACCAGAAATCAAATATATATAATGCTACTGCAGGCGTAATTAAGACGTTTGTATTCTCCTATGGCTATTTTCTAGCCAAGTATTACAGCACACTACTATGCCAGATGAGATGACGCTGAGTTATGAAAAAAATAAACGTAAAATAAAAAGAAACTGGCAGACTGTGCCTAATTGAAATACAACCCCGGGCCCTAATAAATTTTCCCACTTCGGTCTTTGCGATGGATATGTGCGTCACTAAAACACAGTGGTCGCAAGTCTGACTCCAAATTGCTCCCAATTTGATAGTAGATGCACTGCAGCAAGTACAGCCACCAGCAGATCAACCAGAAATCAAATATATATAACGCTACTGTAGGCGTAATTAAGACGTTTGTATTCTCCTATGGCTATTTTCTAGCCAAGTATTACAGCACACTACTATGCCAGATGAGATGACGCTGAGTTATGAAAAAAATAAACGTAAAATAAAAAGAAACTGGCAGACTGTGCCTAATTCTACTCAAACCCCTAATAAATTTTCCCACTTTGGTGTTTGAGGTGGATATGTGTGTCACTAAGAGCTAAACACAACGGTAGCAAGTCCCCCTGCTAATTCCTCACAATATGGTACTAGCTGCAAATAAAAAAAAAAAAAAAATTATAACGTTATTGTAGCCCTAAGAAGGGCTGTTGGGTTCTTTTAGAATCACTCCTGCCTAACAGTAAGCTAATAGAACACCCTAACGCTTTGCCTGAGCAGCAGCAGCTCTCTCCCTAGCGGCATCCAGACAGAGAATGATCCGAGCAGCGCGGGCAGCGGCTAGTCTATCCCAGGGTCACCTGATCTGGCCAGCCAACCACTGCTATCTACGTGTAAGGGTACCACGTCATGCTGGGTGGAGTGCAGAGTCTCCTGGCTTGTGATTGGCTCTGTTTCTGGCCGCCAAAAAGCAAAACGGCGGGAGCTGCCATTTTCTCGAGCGGGCGAAATACTCGTCCGAGCAACGAGCAGTTACGAGTACGCTAATGCTCGATCGAGCATCAAGCTCGGACGAGTATGTTCGCTCATCTCTAGCGATCACCCTTTGTCTCTGGTTACCCCGGGCTACTGTGCTGAAGAGGGCAGCTGTGCCAAAATACCACAAAAAAAAGTTTTCACAACGGCCTACCTGTCTTTTAAAATAATATAAGAAATGTGTCCACACAATTTGGGATAAAATACATTGTTTAATAAAAATAAAATTTAACATTAAAAGTTAAGTTTTAAGTTGACCAATGGGTCTCAGTGAGGTCATATAGACCTTTTTTGTAAATAAATTGTTGACATATGGACCCAGTCAAGTATTTGTCCACACTTTTGGTGTAGGAATCGTCTTACAAGACACATGTGTGTGTGTGTGACTGATTCTCCAAGCAGCACGTACTATACAACAATTTGGACCCACATCACATCACATTTTGACCAGCCCCAATCTATATATCACTGGGCCAGTTTATGGAGGCTATTAGCATCCAGAAACATGGCTTAGTTCAGATGGTGAAGAACCTTGCTGAGCGGGTTCAGTTGCAGGAACAGCACCCCTGCTACCTCAGGTTTGTCAGTGTATGAACCTAAAGTCAAGCAGCCCGATCTCTTTAGAGGTGATAGGAAGCTTTATTTCTCCTTCAGAGAGAGTTGTAATTTGTATTTTCATCTTAGGCCCCAGCCTTCAGGAAATGAAGCTCAAAAAGTTGGCATAATCATTTCACTTCTGCGAGGTAGTCCCCAGGAGTGCACCTGAATTGACCTCTGTGGATCTTTTCTTTTCAGCCTTAGGATCTCTATATGAGGAACCAGAAAAATCCAGTTATGCTGAAGAACAGTTGACTGCCTTACGTCAGGGTAAACGTGCAGTTGAGGACTATTGCTCTGAATTTAGGAGGTGGGCCATCCCAACGGGTTGGAATGATCGTGCCCTTAGGTACCAATTCAGATTGGGCCTGTCTGATGTCCTTAAAGATCTGCTAGTGGGGCATCCCGAACCTAACACTCTAGAACAGGCAATGTCTCTGGCAGTTAGAGTAAACAGGCTCTTTAGCGAACCTAAGTGTGAGCACGTGTCTGCTTTCTGTGTTCCTACCTCTCTGCCTTCTCTCTCTGTCAATCCTTCAAAAAATCACGGGGGAATGCAGAAGAACCCATGCAAGTTGGAGACATCTCTCCCCGTGACCATAAGGGACATTTTGAGTATTTAGTTATGCCTTTAGGGGTGTGTAATTCCCCTGCTATCTTTCAACAATTTGTGAATGATATATTTTGCGATCTTCTGGGTCAATATGTTGTGGTTTATTTAAATGATATTTTGATCTTCTCTCCAGATTGGGTCACTCATGTACAACATGTCAGAGATGTATTGTCTAAACTTCGCAAGAAGTTGTTGTTCGCTAAACTGTCAAAGTGTTTGTTTGGAGTCCAAAAAATATCCTTTCTGGGTTATATTATCACTCCTGAGTCTTTTTGTATGGATCCCGCCAAGGTCACAGCCAGGGCCAGATTAAGGGTCCCAGCGGTATGGAGCACCTCATTTAGGATGGGGCCCCCCCAGCTCGGCAGCCAATGCGGGGCCCCCTCCCACAACAATATAAGTAAAAAAGATACCACATAGTTATACTGTTAAAAAGCTCTAGAGATATTAGAAACCAAAAAATACTCCCGCCATACTATTATAAAATAATGATACCACAATACTGTAACCAATTAAAACTACCATAAGACCAATATTCCAAACAATAGCGCCGCTATTTATAAATGATTCCTCCAAAATGCAGCACACAACATCACCACGACATAAAGATAATACCAACATCCTGATAATGAGCACAAGACTCTATACACAGACCAGTATTACCAATAATTTACCACATATAAACTCCATTTAGTGATGATCTTTACAGCCATATTATTATTATACAAACCCCAACCAGCACAGGACAATATCACTAATGACACCTCTTACCAGGCCCAAATAATAACATTACATCATGATTATTACCACTACATAATAACTGGATAATACTGCAATACTATATGATAACCTCACACAGACCAGTATGTACCACCATTTAGTGACCATATAGTAGTATATACCAGACTTCTTCCATCCATGACTCTATCTCTGCGGGTTTATAAAACAAACATGGTTGACATCATGCTATATACTCCTCACACCTGACGGTCACACCACAACTGACCACTTTGTGCCCTCACATATATCATATATACCCCTCACACCACAACTGACCACTTTGTGCCCCCACATATATCATATATACCCCTCACACCACAACTGATCACACTGTGCCCTCACATATATCATATATACCCCTCACACCACAACTGACCACATTGTGCCCCCACATATATCATATATACCCCTCACACCACAACTGACCATACTGTGCCCCCACATATATCATATATACCCCTCACACCACAACTGACCACACTGTGCCCCCACATATATCATATATACCCCTCACACCACAACTGACCACACTGTGCCCCCACATATATCATATATACCCCTCACACCACAACTGACCACACTGTGCCCCACATATATCATATATACCCCTCACACCACATCTGACCACACTGTGCCCCACATATATCATATATACCCCTCACACTACAACTGACCACACTGTGTCCTCACATATATCATATATACCCCTCACACCACAACTGACCACACTGTGTCCTCACATATATCATATAAACCCCTCACACCACAACTGACCACACTGTGCCCTCACATATATCATATATACTCCTCACACCACAACTGACCACACTGTACCCCCACATATCATATATACCCCTCACACCACAACTGACTGCACTGTGCCCCCACATATATCATATATACTCCTCACACCACAACTGACCACACTGTACCCCTCACATATATCATATATACCCCTCACACAAGTGATCACACTGTGCCCCCACATATATTATATATACCTCTCACACCACAACTGACCATACTGTGCCCTCCACATATATCATATATACCCCTCACACCACAACTGACCACACTGTGCCCCCACATATATCATATATACCCCTCACACCACAACTGACCACACTGTACCCCACATATATCATATATACCCCTCACACCACAACTGTACACACTGTGCCCCACATATATCATATATACCCCTCACACCAAAACTGACCATACTGTGCCCCCACATATATCATATATACCCCTCACACCACAACTGACCACACTGTGCCCCCACATATATCATATATACCCCTCACACCACAACTGACCACACTGTGCCCCCACATATATCATATATACCCCTCACACTACAACTGACCACACTGTGTCCTCACATATATCATATATACCCCTCACACCACAACTGACCACACTGTGCCCCCACATATATCATATATACCCCTCACACCACAACTGACCACACTGTGTCCTCACATATATCATATATACCCCTCACACCACAACTGACCACACTGTGCCCCACATATATCATATATACCCCTCACACCACAACTGACCACACTGTGCCCCACATATATCATATATACCCCTCACACCACAACTGACCACACTGTGCCCCCACATATATCATATATACCCCTCACACCACAACTGATCACACTGTGCCCTCACATATATCATATATACCCCTCACACCACAACTGACCACATTGTGCCCCCACATATATCATATATACCCCTCACACCACAACTGACCATACTGTGCCCCCACATATATCATATATACCCCTCACACTACAACTGACCACACTGTGTCCTCACATATATCATATATACCCCTCACACCACAACTGACCACACTGTGCCCTCACATATATCATATATACCCCTCACACCACAACTGACCACACTGTACCCCCACATATCATATATACCCCTCACACCACAACTGACTGCACTGTGCCCCCACATATATCATATATACTCCTCACACCACAACTGACCACACTGTACCCCCCACATATATCATATATACCCCTCACACAAGTGATCACACTGTGCCCCCACATATATTATATATACCTCTCACACCACAACTGACCATACTGTGCCCTCCACATATATCATATATACCCCTCACACCACAACTGACCACACTGTACCCCCCACATATATCATATATACCCCTCACACAAGTGATCACACTGTGCCCCCACATATATCATATATACCCCTCACACCACAACTGATCACACTGTGCCTCCACATATATCATATATACCCCTCACACCACAACTGACCACACTGTGCCCCCACATAGATCATATATACCCCTCACACCACAACTGACCACACTGTACCCCACATATATCATATATACCCCTCACACCACAACTGTACACACTGTGCCCCACATATATCATATATACCCCTCACACCACAACTGACCACACTGTGCCCCCACATATATTATATATACCCCTCACACCACAACTGTCCACACTGTGCCCCCACATATATCATATATACCCCTCACACCACAACTGATCACACTGTGCCCCCACATATATCATATATACACCTCACACCACAACTGACCACACTTTACCCCCACATATATCATATATACTCGTCACATCACAACTGTCCACACTGTGCACCTATAATGCTACACAAAGAGTTCCCCATAGAGCTTCATTAGGTAGGTCTCTCACTTAGAAACAGCTCCATGCCGTAATGGTACAGCGTGGAGAGTTAAGAATTTAATATACTAGTTGGAATACTGTTGGAATACTAATAATACATTATTTGATATGCTGCCCCCACACAATTATAACAATTATTTTTACACGTAAAGAGCTGTGTGACGGCTTGTTTTCTGCGTAACAAATTGCACTTCATGGTGATGGTATTTAATATTCCATGCCATGTACTCGGAAGTGGGAAAAAAATTCCAAATGCAGTGAAAATGGTGAAAACACGCATTTGTGCCGTATTCTTGTGGGCTTGGAAATTACAGCTGTGGGTGGTGTCATTTTTTGGGACATTTGATAATATTTTCAATGATATCATTTTTAGGACTGTGCGACCTTTTGATCACTTTTTATAGATTTTTTAAAATGTTTTTCAAAATGGCAAAAAAGTGAAATTTTCAATTTTGGGCGCTATTTTCCATTACGGGTTAAGCGCAGTGAAAAACCGTTAATATATTTTGATAGATCGGGAATTTTCGGATGCGTCGATACCTAATGTGTATATGATTTTTACTGTTTATATTTATATCAGTTCTAGGGAAAGCGGGGTGATTAGAATTTTTAGGGTTTTTTATTATAATTTTTTTTTTACTTTTTTATTTTTACTATTTTTCAGACTCCCTAGGGTACTTTAACCCTAGGTTGTCTGATCGATCCTATCATATACTGCCATACTACAGTATGGCAGTATGTGGGGATTTTCCTCTTCATTCATTACAATGTGCTATCACTTACCGGCTATGGAGAGGGTTCAGCCCGTGAGCCCTCTCCATGCAGTAGGACCCGCTGCGCGCCGTGAACCAGTTAATTTTTTTATATGCTTCCCCCCCACAATGAATTATATTATATCCTCCCCCACAATGAATTATATAATATGCTGTCCCCCACAATGAATTATATTACATCCCCCCCACACAATTTATATTACACCCCCCCACAATGACTTATATGATATCCTACCCCACAATGAATTATATTATATCCTCCCCCACAATGACTTATATGATATCCTCCCCCACAATGAATTATATTATATCCTCCCCCACAATTAATTATATTATACCCTCCCCCACAATTAATTATATAATATCCCCCCCACAATAAATTATATAATATGCTGCCCCCTACAATAAATTACTTCATGTTCTGCCCACCGATCCCCTCTCTCCACCAATTAATGATTTTATACAATAAGCCCCCACCATGTTTTTACTGCTGTTTGATGAAAAAAAAAACAACCTCATACTCACCTCTGGCTCCCGCGTCTTCTTTCTTCGTCCTGCGTCCGGACAGGAAAGGGTGCGCGGCCGCGTGATGACGTCATCGCGCGGCCGCGCATCCTAGTGCATGGAGCGATGTGCGCCGGGGTTGTCTTCCGGCCACATCGCTCCAGTAATAGTGCTCGAGCGGCCGTTTCCGGCCGCACCGAGCACTATGCAGTGACGGGCAGGAGCTTCCTGTCCGGACGGACGGAGGCCCCTGCCCGACTGCCGAGGCGAGGTTCGGGGCCTGTCGGTGGGCCCAGCTGGAGACTGAGCATTAGCGCTATTGGAGCGCCAGCCCGGGGCCCCTAACTTATAAATCCGGATCCGGGGGCCCGGCGCTAGCGCTCCAATAGCGCCAATGATGATCCGGCTCTGGTCACGGCTATTGAAAATACCCACAATCTTGAAATCCCTACAATTGTTAGGGGGTTTTGCTAATTACTATCGAAAATTTCTTTAAAACTTTTCTGTTTTGGCCAAGCTATTGACAGATCTCACTAGGAAAGGTGCTAATGTAACCCATTGGACTCCAGATGCTGAGTTAGCATTTGTGCAATTAAAAAAAAGTTTCATGAATGCTCCTGTTTTGATCTTGCCTGATTTGAATCAACCTTTTATTGTAAAGGTTGACGCATCTGAGTTTGGGGTTGGGGCCGTTTTATCTCAGAGTCCTGAATCCCTTACTAATCTTCGTCCCGTAGCATTTTTCCCAAGGAAGTTCTCCCCTACTGAGCACAACTATGATGTTGGTAATGGTGAACTCCTGGCCATAAAATGGGCATTTGAGGAGTGGAGGCACTTCCTTGAGGGGTCTAGACATCAAATTACAGTAATAACTGACCACAAAAATTTGCTGTATTTAGATAAAACTAAAAGGCTTAATCCTAGACAGGTTCGTTGGGCTTTGTTTTTCACTCGTTTTGACTTTATTATAACATATCGTCCTGGGTCTAAGAACACTAAGATCCCTGAGACGGTTCCAGAAAAGATCCTGTCACCCGGTGTTGTAATTTCTGTTAATGACCAGGATTTAGCCGCTGCCATTGCTCATGCCCAGGATTCTGCTCCTGATAATGTACCTGTAGGGAGACTTTTTGTTCCCCCTAACTTAGGCCCCTTCCACACTAGCGAGTGTGATGCGATGAACTCGCATCACACTCGCAACGCAAGCTGCCGGGAACGCACGGCCCGAACGCTGCCCCGCGGGAGTGAACTCAGCATGTCAGTTCACTCCCGCGGTGCAGGGTTCGGGCCGTGCGTTCCCGGCAGCTTGCGTTGCGAGTGTGATGCGAGTTCATCGCATCACACTCGCTAGTGTGGAAGGGGCCTTACGACTCTGTGTTCTTGAAGAGATACATTGCTCTGTCCTGGCCGGTCACCCAAGTATCTGCTGTCCAGGTCCTACTGGTGGCCGTCATGGTCCCGTGATGTCCAGGGTTTTGTGGCTGCTTGCGAGGTCTGTGCTAGATCTAAGGTACCTCATCATTGTCTGGAAGGACTTATACATCCTCTTCCTCTTCCTAGAAAACCCTGGACTCACATATCTATGGATTTTATAACTGATTTGCCTGATTCCCAGGGGAAAACTGTTATCTGGGCGGTATGTGTCACTTGTGTCACTTATGTCACTTGATTCCTTTGAAGAAGCTTCCTAGTGCTAAGATATTAGCCTCCCTGTTAATCAATCATATACTTCATCTTCATGGGATCCCAGAGAATATTGGGGGTCATTTACTAAGGGCCCGAATCGCGTTTTCCCGACGTGTTACCTGAATATTTGCACCGATTTCCCCTGAATTGCCCCGGGATTTTGGCGCACGTGATCAGATTTTGGCGCATCGGCGCTGGTATGCACGCAACGGAAATCGGGTGGCGTGACCGAACAAAAACCCGACGGATTTGGAAAAAACGCTGCATTTAAAAAAAAAAATGTGTCGCGAAGATTGCACTTACCTTCACACAACCCGGCTCGGTGTATTCCAGTGCGTTCCGATGCTCTTCAGCGCAGCCACGCCACCTGGTGGACGTCGGAGGAACTGCCTTAATAAATCCCGGCCGGACCCAAATCCAGCGCAGAGAACGCGCCGCTGGATCGCGAATGGGCTAGGTAAGTAAATCTGCCCTATTGTGTCTGATCGAGGTGTTCAGTTTGTATCCAAATTATGGAGGGAGTTCTGTGGTCGTCTGAGTGTCTCTCTGTCCTTCTCTTCCGCCTTCCATCCAGACCAATGGCCAAACTGAGAGATTAAGTCAGACTCTGGAGCAATTTCTAAGGTGTTATGTCTCCAACTCTCAGAAGAAATGGAAACAATTCCTTCCCCTCGCAGAGTTTGCCCTAAATAATAGGGAAAATTCCCCCACCAAAGTTTCGCCTTTTTATTGTAATTATGGGTTTAATCCTAGGTACTCGTCATGTAGAGAGATCTGTTAATATGTCCGCTGAAAGTACATTCCAAAGGCTAAGCTTAGTCTGGGCTCATGCTTTTTCTAACCTGATTAAAGGGGTTGTCCGAGTTTTGAAAAAAAACTATAGGTGGCCGAGAGCGGGCTGCTTAAAACAATAAAGATGTACTTACCTTCCAGCGCCCTCCGGTATCCAGTGCTTCCGGCTGGATTCAGCTTCCGGCCGGACCCGACAACCTTCCGGCCCCCATACACAATGCTGTGTATAGGGACGGATAGGCGTACCCGGCCACGGCCGGCCGTAAGCTGCATGCAGCAGCGCTGGATACCGGAGGGCACCGGAAGGTAAGTACATCTTTATTGTTTTAAGCAGCCCGCTCCCGGCCACCTATAGTTTTTTTTCAAAACTCGGACAACCCCTTTAAAGCCCAATATTTAAAAAAAAAACGTCATCTGGTCCTGAGTATGTTGTGGGGGAACATGTGTGGTTGTCAACCAAAAACCTACGTCTTAGGCCGGATTCACACGACCGCTAGCACGGCGGGCACACGGCAGCGTGCGGGGAGAGGAGGAGGGGGAGAGCGCTGCTCACCTCCGCCCCTCTCCATAGGGATATATGGCGCACGGCGCCGTATGCCCTGAAAAAATAGGACATGTCCTATTTTTTCACGGGGCACGGAGCAGTACGGTGCCGCACGTGTGCGGCACCGTACCGCTCCCGTAGGGCGCCGCGCGCCCATTGCCGTCTATGAGGGACGTATATCAGCCGTATATACGTTGGCCGTATATACGTCCCCCTTGCGGTAGTGTGAATGCAGCATGAGAGTTCCATCATGGAAATTTTCTACCCGCTATGTGGGTCCATATACTATTACCGAAGTGATAAATCCAGTGGCATTTAGACTTCAGTTACCCCGTACCCTCCGTATCCATAATGTCTGTTATAAATCTCTGCTGAACAAGTACGTCCCCCATGTCCTGCCTAGGTCTGAGAAACCGGCTCCCATTGTCATTCAGGGGGAACTGGAGTTTGAAGTTGAGAAAATTCTTGACTCTTCCAGAGTTCAGAACTCTGTCCAGTATCTTGTACTTTGGAAGGGGTTCGGCCCTGAGGATCATACGTGGGTTGCTAGCAGAGATCTTCATGCCCCGTGCCTCCTCAGGCAATATCATCAGTGAAACCCCTCCAAACCTGGTGGTCCTAATGAGGGTCCACAGGCCCCTAGTAAAAAGGGGGGGGGGGGGTGATACTGTCACGTCTGCGCCTGCTTTCTCCTCTAACCATGCTGAAAATAAATGAGGAGGAACTAAATACGCAATGATACAAGATGAACATGTGCTATTCCAAAATATACAATCTTTATTCAATATGAACACAACATAAATATTACACACCAAACCAAAAAAACAATAAAAACATTTAAAAAGGAAACAAAGGTCCTCTATACAAAACCCAAGGGAGGGTAGGACCCATGATACGGCCCATCAAAAAGCAACCCCTCCCTACCCATCCCCAAAACCCTCAGCCTGTCAAATAGCAACTGTATACCAAGTAAGTAAGAGTGAATAATCAGACAATATATCTATAATATAGAAATATGGTTAATGTAAGACAAAGGATGGTCAGCATAATTACCAGGCAAAAGGGTAAGGGGCTGGCAGAGCTCCACGCGTATCGCCACTCGCGGTGGCTTCCTCAGGGGTGATTGGTGTATGGGAGTCACTGATTGTCACATGACTGCTGGTCATGTGACTTGCGGATATGACGCGTACACACGCGCACCGTACCGGACATGACATCGTGCGCCATAATGGCAGTATGGCGCCCCACACCTGAATAAATGAACGGTAGCAGGTGTGGGGCGCCATACTGCCATTATGGCGCACAATGTCATGTCTGGTACGGTGCGCGTGTGTACGCGTCATATCCGCAAGTCACATGACCAGCAGTCATGTGACAAGAAGATGGCGGCGCCCAGTGCTGCAGATCGTATTGTAAGTGACCGGCGTCGTGCTGGATCACACGACAAGAATCGTGAGGAAGTGAGGATGTGAAAAAAGGGAGACAGTATGGTGAAACGTGTGTATGTGACGTGTCGAGGTAAGCCTATAATGTACCTTATTGTCTGTAGAATCCAGAGAACAACATATCTTCATTCAGTCCCTGCGGGGACACTGTGCCGACCGAAAAATCTATCTTGCCTCCTGTCGTAATAATACCGGTATCGTGTCGCCTCCTCGAATATTGGGCTGAATCTTTTCCAAACCCACTACCTTCAATTTGGCTGGGTTATTGCAGTGAAAGGTATGGAAATGCTTGGCCACCGTGGTCAGCTGTCTGCCATTGACAATATCTTGTTCGCAGTGTTGATTGTGGAGATATGTTTCTGCACTCTCTTCCATAGCTCTTGTGTCGTTTGACCGACATACATTTTCGGACAGGGACAGAGCAACCCATATATAACATAGAGGGATCGACAGTTGATGTATGATCGCAAAGCCACTTTTTCTTGATTGACCGGATTCTGGAAAGTACTCCCTTTAAGAATCAAAGGGCAGACTGTACAATCCCCACAGGGGTGGGAGCCCATCAATTTGAAGCCCCTACCCAGTGTCTGACTGGGTCTTTGGAAGTGGCTCTGGGCCAAGGAATCCCTTAGATTTCTAGCTCTTTTGGCAATCATCTTAGGTTGAGCTGTGATGTGTGGGTATAGCCGGGGATCACTTCTCAAAATGCCCCAGTTCTTTTGCAGCAATTTATAGACATCGGACCATTGGTTATGATACGTTTAGAGATGAGCGAACATACTCGTCCGAGAATGATGCTCGATCGAGCATTAGTGTACTCGTAACTGCTCGTTGCTCGGACGAGTATTTCGCCCGCTCGAGAAAATGGCAGCTCCCGCCGTTTTGCTTTTTGGCGGCCAGAAACAGAGCCAATCACAAGCCAGGAGACTCTGCACTCCACCCAGCATGACGTGGTACCCTTACACGTAGATAGCAGTGGTTGGCTGGCCAGATCAGGTGACCCTGGGATAGACTAGCCGCTGCCCGCGCTGCTCGGATCATTCTCTGTCTGGATGCCGCTAGGGAGAGAGCTGCTGCTGGTCAGGGAAAGCGTTAGGCTGTTCTATTAGCTTACTGTTAGGCAGGAGTGATTCTCCAACAAGAACCCAACAGCCCTTCTTAGGGCTACAATAACGTTATACATTTTTTTTTTTTTATTTGCAGCTAGTACCATATTGTGAGGAATTAGCAGGGGGACTTGCTACCGTTGTGTTTAGCTCTTAGTGACACACATATCCACCTCAAACACCAAAGTGGGAAAATTTATTAGGGGTTTGATTTCAATTAGGCACAGTCTGCCAATTTCTTTTTATTTTAGGTTTATTTTTTTAATAACTCAGTGTCATCTCATCTTGCATAGTAGTGTGCTTTCATACTTGGCTAGAAAATAGCCATAGGAGAATCCAAACGTCTTACTTACGCCTACAGTAGCGTTATATATATTTGATTTCTGGTTGATCTGCTGGTGGCTGTAGTTGCTGCAGTGCATCTACTAGCAAATTGTGAGCAATTTGTAGTGAGACTTGCGACCACTGTGTTTTGCGCTTAGTGACGCACATATCCATCGCAAAGACCGAAGTGGGAAAATTTATTAGGGCCCGGGGTTGTATTTCAATTAGGCACAGTCTGCCATTTCCTTTTTTATTTTACCTTTATTTTTTTCATTACTCAGCGTCATCTCATCTGGCATAGTAGTGTGCTTTAATACTTGGCTAGCAAATAGCCATAGGAGAATCCAAACGTCTTACTTACGCCTACAGTAGCGTTATATATATTTGATTTCTGGTTGATCTGCTGGTGGCTGTAGTTGCTGCAGTGCATCTACTAGCAAATTGTGAGCAATTTGTAGTGAGACTTGCGACCACTGTGTTTTGCGCTTAGTGGCGCACATATCCATCGCAAAGACCGAAGTGGGAAAATTTATTAGGGCCCGGGGTTGTATTTCAATTAGGCACAGTCTGCCATTTCCTTTTTTATTTTACCTTTATTTTTTTCATTACTCAGCGTCATCTCATCTGGCATAGTAGTGTGCTTTAATACTTGGCTAGAAAATAGCCATAGGAGAATCCAAACGTCTTACTTACGCCTACAGTAGCGTTATATATATTTGATTTCTGGTTGATCTGCTGGTGGCTGTAGTTGCTGCAGTGCATCTACTAGCAAATTGTGAGCAATTTGTAGTGAGACTTGCGACCACTGTGTTTTGCGCTTAGTGACGCACATATGCATCGCAAAGACCGAAGTGGGAAAATTTATTAGGGCCCGGGGTTGTATTTCAATTAGGCACAGTCTGCCATTTCCTTTTTTATTTTACCTTTATTTTTTTCATTACTCAGCGTCATCTCATCTGGCATAGTAGTGTGCTTTAATAGCCATAGGAGAATCCAAACGTCTTACTTACGCCTACAGTAGCGTTATATATATTTGATTTCTGGTTGATCTGCTGGTGGCTGTAGTTGCTGCAGTGCATCTACTAGCAAATTGTGAGCAATTTGTAGTGAGACTTGCGACCACTGTGTTTTGCGCTTAGTGACGCACATATCCATCGCAAAGACCGAAGTGGGAAAATTTATTAGGGCCCGGGGTTGTATTTCAATTAGGCACAGTCTGCCATTTCCTTTTTTATTTTACGTTTATTTTTTTCATTACTCAGCGTCATCTCATCTGGCATAGTAGTGTGCTTTAATACTTGGCTAGCAAATAGCCATAGGAGAATCCAAACGTCTTACTTACGCCTACAGTAGCGTTATATATATTTGATTTCTGGTTGATCTGCTGGTGGCTGTAGTTGCTGCAGTGCATCTACTAGCAAATTGTGAGCAATTTGTAGTGAGACTTGTGACCACTGTGTTTTGCGCTTAGTGACGCACATATCCATCGCAAAGACCGAAGTGGGAAAATTTATTAGGGCCCGGGGTTGTATTTCAATTAGGCACAGTCTGCCATTTCCTTTTTTATTTTACCTTTATTTATTTCATTACTCAGCGTCATCTCATCTGGCATAGTAGTGTGCTTTAATACTTGGCTAGAAAATAGCCATAGGAGAATCCAAACGTCTTACTTACGCCTACAGTAGCGTTATATATATTTGATTTCTGGTTGATCTGCTGGTGGCTGTAGTTGCTGCAGTGCATCTACTAGCAAATTGTGAGCAATTTGTAGTGAGACTTGCGACCACTGTGTTTTGCGCTTAGTGACGCACATATACATCGCAAAGACCGAAGTGGAAAAATTTATTAGGGCCCGGGGTTGTATTTCAATTAGGCACAGTCTGCCATTTCCTTTTTTATTTTACGTTTATTTTTTTCATTACTCAGCGTCATCTCATCTGGCATAGTAGTGTGCTTTAATACTTGGCTAGCAAATAGCCATAGGAGAATCCAAACGTCTTACTTACGCCTACAGTAGCGTTATATATATTTGATTTCTGGTTGATCTGCTGGTGGCTGTAGTTGCTGCAGTGCATCTACTAGCAAATTGTGAGCAATTTGTAGTGAGACTTGCGACCACTGTGTTTTGCGCTTAGTGACGCACAAATCCATCGCAAAGACCGAAGTGGGAAAATTTATTAGGGCCCGGGGTTGTATTTCAATTAGGCACAGTCTGCCATTTCCTTTTTTATTTTACCTTTATTTTTTACATTACTCAGCGTCATCTCATCTGGCATAGTAGTGTGCTTTAATACTTGGCTAGAAAATAGCCATAGGAGAATCCAAACGTCTTACTTACGCCTACAGTAGCGTTATATATATTTGATTTCTGGTTGATCTGCTGGTGGCTGTAGTTGCTGCAGTGCATCTACTAGCAAATTGTGAGCAATTTGTAGTGAGACTTGCGACCACTGTGTTTTGCGCTTAGTGACGCACATATCCATCGCAAAGACCGAAGTGGGAAAATTTATTAGGGCCCGGGGTTGTATTTCAATTAGGCACAGTCTGCCATTTCCTTTTTTATTTTACCTTTATTTTTTTCATTACTCAGCGTCATCTCATCTGGCATAGTAGTGTGCTTTAATACTTGGCTAGCAAATAGCCATAGGAGAATCCAAACGTCTTACTTACGCCTACAGTAGCGTTATATATATTTGATTTCTGGTTGATCTGCTGGTGGCTGTAGTTGCTGCAGTGCATCTACTAGCAAATTGTGAGCAATTTGTAGTGAGACTTGCGACCACTGTGTTTTGCGCTTAGTGACGCACATATCCATCGCAAAGACCGAAGTGGGAAAATTTATTAGGGCCCAGGGTTGTATTTCAATTAGGCACAGTCTGCCATTTCCTTTTTTATTTTACCTTTATTTTTTTCATTACTCAGCGTCATCTCATCTGGCATAGTAGTGTGCTTTAATACTTGGCTAGAAAATAGCCATAGGAGAATCCAAACGTCTTACTTACGCCTACAGTAGTGTTATATATATTTGATTTCTGGTTGATCTGCTGGTGGCTGTAGTTGCTGCAGTGCATCTACTAGCAAATTGTGAGCAATTTGTAGTGAGACTTGCGACCACTGTGTTTTGCGCTTAGTGACGCACATATCCATCGCAAAGACCGAAGTGGGAAAATTTATTAGGGCCCGGGGTTGTATTTCAATTAGGCACAGTCTGCCATTTCCTTTTTTATTTTACCTTTATTTTTTTCATTACTCAGCGTCATCTCATCTGGCATAGTAGTGTGCTTTAATACTTGGCTAGAAAATAGCCATAGGAGAATCCAAACGTCTTACTTACGCCTACAGTAGCGTTATATATATTTGATTTCTGGTTGATCTGCTGGTGGCTGTAGTTGCTGCAGTGCATCTACTAGCAAATTGTGAGCAATTTGTAGTGAGACTTGCGACCACTGTGTTTTGCGCTTAGTGACGCACATATCCATCGCAAAGACCGAAGTGGGAAAATTTATTAGGGCCCGGGGTTGTATTTCAATTAGGCACAGTCTGCCATTTCCTTTTTTATTTTACCTTTATTTTTTTCATTACTCAGCGTCATCTCATCTGGCATAGTAGTGTGCTTTAATACTTGGCTAGAAAATAGCCATAGGAGAATCCAAACGTCTTACTTACGCCTACAGTAGCGTTATATATATTTGATTTCTGGTTGATCTGCTGGTGGCTGTAGTTGCTGCAGTGCATCTACTAGCAAATTGTGAGCAATTTGTAGTGAGACTTGCGACCACTGTGTTTTGCGCTTAGTGACGCACATATCCATCGCAAAGACCGAAGTGGGAAAATTTATTAGGGCCCGGGGTTGTATTTCAATTAGGCACAGTCTGCCATTTCCTTTTTTATTTTACCTTTATTTTTTTCATTACTCAGCGTCATCTCATCTGGCATAGCAGTGTGCTTTCATACTTGGCTAGAAAATAGCCATAGCAATAGGATAGCATCGTTTGGTTTTAAAAACTAAAATACACAAAAAAACAAAAAAAAAACAAAAAAAAGTTTAAAAAAAAAAAAAAAGTTATAACTCTCATTTTCAAAATGTTTAACCCGAGGGCTAGGGGTAGAGGACGAGGGCGGGGACGTGGGCGTCCAACTACTGCAGGGGTCAGAGGCCGTGGTCCTGGGCGGGGTGAGACACCACCTGCTTATGAGGGAGCAGGGGAACGCCGCAGAGCTACACTCCCTAGGTTCATGTCTGAAGTTACTGGGACTCGTGCTAGAGCACTGTTGAGGCCAGAACAGTGCGAACAGGTGATGTCGTGGATTGCCGACAATGCTTCGAGCAATTTGTCCACCAGTCAGTCTTCCACGCAGTCCACCCATGTCACCGAAATCGGCACTCCTCCAGCTCCTCCACCTCAGCCTCCTCCCCCCCAGTCTGCCCCCTCCCAGCAAAATTTGCCATTTGAACCGGCATACTCTGAGGAACTGTTTTCTGGACCCTTCCCACAGTCACAAACCACTTGTCCGGTTGCTGATGAGCAATTTTCCGATGCCCAGGTTTTCCACCAGTCGCAGTCTGTGGGTGATGATGACCTTGTTGACGTACTGGAAGAAGTGTGTAAAGAGGTGTCCGACGATGAGGAGACACGGTTGTCAGACAGTGGGGAAGTTGTTGTCAGGGCAGGAAGTCCGAGGGGGGAGCAGACTGAGGGATCGGAGGATGATGAGGTGACAGACCCAAGCTGGGTTGAGAGGCCGGGTGAACACAGTGCTTCTGAGACGGAGGAGAGTCCTCGACCAGAACAGGTTGGAAGAGGCAGTGGTGGGGCCAGACGGAGAGGCAGGGCCAGAGCTGGTGCATCAGCGCCAAATGTGTCAACTAATGAAGCTCCCGTGGCGAGGGCTCCTGCGGCGAGGGCTAGATTTTCAGAAGTCTGGAGGTTCTTTAAGGAAACACCGGATGACCGACGGACTGTGGTGTGCCACATTTGCCAAACCAGGATCAGCAGGGGTTCCACCACTAATAGCTTAACTACCACCAGTATGCGCAGGCATATGAATGCTAAACACCCCACTCAGTGGCAACAAGCGCGTTCACCTCCGGCCGTGCACACCACTGCTCCTTCCCCTGTGTCAGCTGATAGTCAGCCCCCTGCCCAGGACCCTGCCACAAAAACCCCATCGTCGCCTCCACGATCCTCCACAGCATCCACCAGCGTTCAGCTCTCCATACCCCAGACGCTGGAGCGGAAACGCAAATATAGTGCAACCCACCCGCACGCCCAAGCCCTTAATGTGCACATCTCCAGATTGCTAAGCCTGGAGATGCTGCCCTATAGGCTAGTAGAGACCGAGGCCTTTCGCAGCCTCATGGCGGCGGCCGCCCCTCGGTATTCGGTCCCCAGCCGCCACTACTTTTCCCGATGTGCCGTCCCAGCCCTGCACCAGCACGTGTCAGACAACATAATCCGTGCCCTGACCAACGCCGTTTCTGACAAGGTCCACCTGACCACGGACACGTGGACGAGTGCTGCCGGGCAGGGCCACTATATATCGCTGACGGCACATTGGGTTAACTTGGTGGAGGCTGGGACCGAGTCTGACCCTGCGGCTGGTCATATACTGCCGACGCCGAGGATTGCGGGGCCTACCTCGGTCCAGGTGTTTCAGGCCTACTATGCCTCCTCCTCCTCCCACCCCTCCTCCACCTCCTCCTCCGAACGACCATCCGTGGGCATGGCGCCATCAGTCGGTAGCTCTAGGCACAGCAGCAGTGCCGTCGCTAAGCGACAGCAGGCGGTGCTCAAACTGCTGAGCCTAGGCGATAAAAGGCACACCGCCCAAGAACTATTACAGGGCATCACGTCGCAGACTGATCTGTGGCTGGCACCGCTGAACCTGAAGCCAGGCATGGTTGTGTGTGACAACGGCCGTAACCTGGTGGCGGCTCTGCAACTCGGCAGACTGACACATGTGCCATGCTTGGCCCATGTGTTAAATCTGATAGTTCAGCATTTCCTCAAGACATATCCCAATCTGTCTGATTTGCTCACGAAGGTGCGCCGCATCTGTGCGCATTTCAGGAAGTCCAGCACAGATGCTGCCACTCTCAGGGCAGCGCAGCGCCGCCTCCAACTGCCCGCTCACAGACTGTTGTGCGACGTGCCCACGAGGTGGAATTCAACACTGACCATGTTATCCAGAGTTTACCAGCAGCGCCGAGCGATTGTAGACTGCCAGATGTCAACTTCCACCAGAACTGGTAGTCAGGTCAGTCAGCTTCCTCAAGTCTACAATGAGGAGTGGACGTGGATGTCTGATATCTGTCAGGTGCTGAGTAACTTTGAGGAGTCAACACAGATGGTCAGTGGCGATGCCGCCATCATCAGCCTCACCATCCCGCTGCTTGGCCTGTTGAAAAACTCTCTGGTCAGCATGAAGTCGGAAGCTTTGCGCTCCTCACAAGAGACGGGGGAAGAAGATTCCCTTGTTGATAGCCAAAGCACCCTTAGGTCTGTTTCTCAGCGCATATCGGAGGAGGTGGAGGTGGAGGAGGATGAGGAGGAAGAGGAGGAGAATGTTGGCGAGACACAAGAGGGGACCATTGTTGAGTCCTTCACTGTTGAGCGTGTATGGGCAGAAGAAGAGGAATTGGAGGAGTTGGAGGAGGAGGAAATGGACAGTCAGGCCAGTGAGGGGAGCGAATTCTTACGCGTTGGTACTCTGGCGCATATGGCAGATTTCATGCTAGGCTGCCTATCCCGTGACCCTCGCGTTCAAAGAATTTATTCCAGCACCGATTACTGGGTGTTCACTCTCCTGGACCCACGGTACAAGCAAAATCTTTCCACTCTCATCCCTGGAGAGAAAAGGAGTGTGAGAATGCATGAATACCAGCAGGCCCTGGTGCACAAGCTGAAACAGTATTTCCCTTCTGACAGCGCTAGCGGCAGAGTGCGTAGTTCTGCGGGACAAGTAGCGAGGGAGAGTAGGCGAGCAGGCAGCTTGTCCAGCACTGGCAAGGGTACGCTTTACAAGGCTTTTGCCAGCTTTATGTCACCCCAGCAAGACACTGTCACCTGTCCCCAGTCTCGGCAGAGTAGGGCTGATCTTTACAGAAAGATGGTGAGGGAGTACGTAGCTGACCATACCATCGTCCTAAATGATCACACAGCTCCCTACAACTACTGGGTTTCAAAGCTGGACATGTGGCACGAACTGGCGCTGTACGCCTTGGAGGTTCTTGCCTGCCCTGCCGCTAGCGTCTTGTCCGAGCGGGTTTTCAGTGCAGCTGGTGGCATCATCACCGATAAGCGTACACGCCTGTCGACTGACAGCGCTGACAGGCTGACGCTTATCAAGATTTCCAATCTCCAGCAGGTGAAGGAAGCTCAACCTGAATAATTTATCCACTCCTCCTCCTCCTCCTCATTTTCCTCCTTCTCCTGCTCTTTGTACAGTAAAGCAGAGGAAACTGGCTATTTTTTGACAGGGCCCACTGGCTCTAGCTATAGTACTTTATGCATTTAATTTTTCTGGAGGGCCACCGACCCGGTCCTCTGTTTTAAACAATTTTTGGGAGTACCACATACAGGCACTCAATCTATTCAATTTTTCTGGAGCTCCACCTACCTGCTCCTCTGGTTTGAAAAATTTTTTGGACTGCCACATACAGGCACTCAATCTATTCCATTTTTCTGGAGGGCCACCTACCTGCTCCTCTGGTTTGAAAACTTTTTTGGACTGCCACATACAGGCACTCAATCTATTCAATTTTTCTGGAGGGCCACCTACCTGCTCCTCTGGTTTAAAAACTTTTTTGGACTGACACATACAGGCACTCAATCTATTCCATTTTTCTGGAGGGCCACCTACCTGCTCCTCTGGTTTAAAAACTTTTTTGGACTGCCACATACAGGCACTCAATCTATTCAATTTTTCTGGAGGGCCACCTACCTGCTCCTCTGGTTTAAAAACTTTTTTGGACTGACACATACAGGCACTCAATCTATTCCATTTTTCTGGAGGGCCACCTACCTGCTCCTCTGGTTTAAAAACTTTTTTGGACTGCCACATACAGGCACTCAATCTATTCCATTTTTCTGGAGGGCCACCTACCTGCTCCTCTGGTTTAAAAACTTTTTTGGACTGCCACATACAGGCACTCAATCTATTCCATTTTTCTGGAGGGCCACCTACCTGCTCCTCTGGTTTGAAAATTTTTTTGGACTGCCACATACAGGCACTATCCAAATTGAATTGTCTCCATAGCAGCCTCCACACGTTGTCTCCATTGCTACCTCCAAAAGTCGTCCATATAGCTGCCTCCATACATTGTCCCTTTATCAAACGAGGTTTGTCAGGCCGAAATTTGGGTTGTTTTCATGGATTCCACATCAAAGTTGTTAACTTTGTCGCGACCCTGCTGTGTTATCCACAAAATACACTGGCAAACTTACCATTTACGGATATTATTTCAGAGCTTCTTGCGCATCTGTTTACATTCCCCTCACCCGCCATATCCCAAACTTATAAGAACGCTACTACACTTGATCTTATACAAAAGGTTCTTAGAAGTGCTGTTTGGGGAGTAGCCTAGAGACAGGGGCTTGGATTGGCGAAAGCTCGCCTGGCAGCGGAGCGCCAGCTCCATGCCAAGAACCAACTAACATAGTTTTAACTGCAGCACCTTTAATCTACTACTAGTTCACTGCCTCCATACATGCCCGCCTTATCAAACGTGCTGTGTCAGGCAGAATTTTGGGTTGTTTTCATGGCTTCCACAACAAACTTGTTAACTTTGTCGCCACCCTGCTGTGTAATCCACAAAATATACTGGCAAACTTTTACCATTTACGGATATTATTTCAGCGCTTCTTGCGCATCTGTTTACATTCCCCTCACCCGCCATATCCCAAACTTATAAGAACGCTACTACACTTAACTTGGTGCAGGCTGGGACCGAGTCTGACCCTGGGGCTGGTCATATACTGCCGACGCAGAGGATTGCGGGGCCTACCTCGGTCCAGGTCTCAAAGGCCTACTATACCTCCAAATCCTCCCACCCCTCCTCCACCTCCTCCTCCTCCGAATTACCATCCGTGGGCATGGCGCCATCAGTCGGTAGCTCTAGGCACAGCAGCAGTGCCGTCGCTAAGCGACAGCAGGCGGTGCTCAAACTGCTGAGCCTAGGTGATAAAAGGCACACCGCCCAAGAGCTATTGCAGGGCATTCCACATCAAACTTGTTAACTTTGTCGCCACCCTGCTGTGTAAGCCACAAAATACACTGGAAAACTTTTTTCATTTACGGATATTATTTCAGCGCTTCTTGCGCAGATGTTTACATTCCCCTCACCCGCCATATCCCAAACTTATAAGAACGCTACTACACTTGGGGAGTAGCCTAGAGACAGGGGCTTGGATTGGCGAAAGCTCGCCTGGCAGCGGAGCGCCAGCTCCATGCCAAGAAACAACTAACATAGTTTTAACTGCAGCACCTTTAATCTACTACTAGTTAACTGCCTCCATACATCGTCCCCTTATCAAACGAGCTGTGTCAGGCAGAATTTTGGATTGTTTTCATGGCTTCCATGTTAACTTTGTCGCCACCCTGCTGTGTAATCCACAAAATATACTGGCAAACTTTTATCATGTACCGATATTATTTGAGCGCTTCTTGCTCACCTCCTTTGGTTCCTCTCTGCTACCCATTGGTTTGAAGCCTGAGTCCATTTAGGGTATGTCGCCATGCCACTCTCTAGCCTTCCGCTGCTGCCGCTGCCTCTGCATGCCGTCCCCTATAGTGTCAGGGTCAATTATTGGATGTTTTAGATGCTATCTAGCTTCATTCTGTCACTCTGTCATGGCCATGCTGTTGCCCATAATTTTGGCATAATGGTGCATTTAAGCAGCCTCAGAGGCATCCATGCATGCTGCCCCTGCTGTTTCCTGTCCATTTCCGTGGTGTTTCCATCCTTTTCTGAGGTTCCCAGGTGTTTGGCCAAGCTTCCCTGTGCAGAGCCTTGGTCCCCTTGAAAAATGCTCGAGTCTCCCATTGACTTCAATGGGGCTCGTTACTCGAAACGAGCACTCGAGCATCGGGAAAAGTTTGTCTCGAATAACGAGTACCCGAGCATTTTAGTGCTCGCTCATCTCTAGATACGTTGTTGTCAGACACGATTTACCATCCATTCTTTTGGTTTTGGGTGTAAATGTGTCCTCTCTTTTGGTCTGTTTGGCCCGCATGTATGCTCTGGACACCACTTTTCTGGGGTATGCGCAGTCACGGAATCTTGTCGTCAGATCCATACAGTCAGATCCCATCCCTCAGATGTCGCGGGTGAAAACTCGAGTAGTGTAGCAGATTGTTGGTCGCCGTCTCTTTGCTGTAGAGGGTTGTCTCCATATGTCCACTCCGGTTGATAATTTGAAGGTCCAAGAAATTTACGTCTGTCTGTGAAAAAACAGGTGTTAGGTGGCTCTGCAGGTTGTTATTATTCAGGTCCAAGACAAAACTCTGGCAGGTCTCGAGTGAACCCCTCCAGAACATGAGCACATCATCGATGTAACGGTACCACCCAATACTGTGTTCCTGGAAGGTCCGCGAGGGGTACACGTTGGTCTCCTCCCACCACCCCAAAAAGAGGTTGACGTAGGAAGGAGCACAGCGTGCACCCATCGCGGTACCCGAGACCTGCCTGTAGAACACCCGGTCAAAGACAAAGTAATTATGTCTCAGGACAAAATCCAATAATTCCAAAAGGAAAGCACTGTGCCGACAGTCCCCACATTGGTCCTTTCTCAAAAAATATGCCACAGAATTAATGCCCACCTCATGTATAATGTTGGTGTACAATGACTCCACGTCCATCGCCACTATCCAAACTGCTTCATCGGCTACCTGTAAGTCCAATTTTTCGATTTGTCCTATGAGGTGTGAGGAGTCCCGTACATATGAAGCTAGCTTAGTGACCCGGTTCTGTAGAAAAAAATCAATATAGGTACATGCCTTTTCACAGAGCCCTCAATGCCACAATGGGTCTACCTGGTGGGTTGACTAGTGCCTTATGCACCTTCGGCAACATGTAAAATGTTGGTACAACTGGTTTTTTGGTTGTCAGGAAGTTCTTCTCCTTACGGGAGATAATCCCCGAATCGTGGGCTGCTTTAATCAGGCGACCAGCTTACCCTTAAACACATCCGTGGGGTCTGAAGGCAAGGAGAAATAATATTTTTGATTACACAATTGCCTCCTTGCTTCACCCACATATTGGTCCACAGGCCAGAGGACCACATTTCCGCCTTTATCGGCTTCTTTAATAACAAAAGATGTATTGGAGCGCAACTTACTCATTGCTTGACGTTCCGTTTTTGAAAGGTTTTCGCGTTTGTACGGTTCCTCCTTCAATTCTCGAATGTCTGCCATCATGCACTCAAAGAAAATCTGTATGGCCGGAAAAAGACGTAAATTTGGGGTAATTTGTGATGGAAGGCGTTCTGTGAAGTTTGGCCTACCTAGTAATTCTTCATTCTCATTTTCCCGCAAGAGATCCAGCAAGTCCATGAAGGTTTGTCGGTCCCCCTCTTGCATATTGTCTGCAAGTGATGGTTGATGGTACAGAAGTTTAAAAGATAACACTCTTATATGCATGTCACTGTCAATATGTTTATATGCTTTTCAGGTATTTAATTTGGAGTTATGTACCTATTGATCCATTGCTCTTTATTCCAGGATTATATGGTCTAGGATTATATGGTCTATTATCATGACTATCATCTTCCTCCTGTCCGGTGGACCATCGCTGTTCTCATTTTTTCACAGGATATTTCTCTTCTTCTTGCTCCCGTATGTTCTGCTGCTCCTGCCGTTGCACCTATATTTTAAGACATCTGGGTTTTCCTGCGTGGCACCCCAGGGGTTCCCTCACAGCCCTCATTGAGGATCTGCGTGCATAAACATTTGTGTACTCGTCCACAATGATATAGGGATATAGGTACCTGTATATTGTTATTTATTTGTGTGGTTTTTTGTGGGCTGTGTGTGTGTGTACATGGGCCCATGTATGTGTGTCTGTATGCGTGTGTATTTGATCTGCTGGAGAGATTTTGTACCATGATTGTTTTTATTCATATACAGGCGGTCCCCTACTTAAGAACACTCCACTTACATACGACCCCTAGTTACAAACGAACCACTGGATATTGGTAATTTATTGTACTTTAGTCCTAGGCTACAATAATCAGCTATAACAGTTATCACAGGTGTCTGTAATGAAGCTTTATTGTTAATCCTGATTCTTATGACAACCCAACATTTTTAAATTCCAATTGTCACAGAGACCAAAAAGGTTCTGGCTGGGATTACAATGATAAAATATACAGTTCCGACCTACATACAAATTCAACTTAAGAACAAACCTACAGACCCTATCTTGTATGTAACTCAGGGACTGCCTGTATATATTGCAATAATGTGTTTTCTCACTTAGTTTATATGGTATGTAAAATATTGATATTATATGTTTTTTAATATATATATCCGCAAAGGGAAGTGGGTTTTTCCAGCTTCCCTTAGTGTTTTTTACTAATATTTGCATCTGCACTCACGCACTCTATATTCATTATTTCAGATGTATGGGTATTTATTCCCATCATTATTATTACTTTCACTTTCCAACATTATATATTTTTCACTTACCCTCTATTCATTTATCATTCTTTACCCGACAGTTTTATCCCCAATCTTTTCTTCCTTCAGACAATTATACATATATTTTTCACTTGCACTTATCCATTCTTTGCTCAAGGTAACATCTTTCACATTATTCTTTATTATTCAGTTTTAAGCACGCTATTTCAGACACGGCGCTGTGCGCCATTTTACTGATCACATGACTTCTTGTCGACGCCGGTCACTTACAATACGATCTGCGGCACTGGGCGCCGCCATCTTCTTGTGACATGACTGCTGGTCATGTGACTTGCGGATATGACGCGTACACACGCGCACCGTACCGGACATGACATCGTGCGCCATAATGGCAGTATGGCGCCCCACACCTGCTGCCGTTCATTTATTCAGGTATTTATAATCAGTGACTCCCATACACCAATCACCCCTGAGGAAGCCACCGTGAGTGGCGATACGCGTGGGGCTCTCCCAGCCCCTTACCCTTTTGCCTGGTAATTATGCTGACCATCCTTTGTCTTACATTAACCATATATTATAGATATATTGTCTGATTATTCACTCTTACTTACTTGGTATACAGTTGCTATTTGACAGGCTGAGGGTTTTGGGGCTGGGTAGGGAGGGGTTGCTTTTTGATGGGCTGTATCATGGGTCCTACCCTCCCTTGGGTTTTGTATAGAGGACCTTTGTTTCCTTTTTAAATGTTTTTATTGGTTTTTTGGTTTGGTGTGTAATATTTATGTTGTGTTCATATTGAATAAAGATTGTATATTTTGGAATAGCACATGTTCATCTTGTATCATCCTCTAACCATGCTGGCAGGATTAGGAGGCTCTGGGACACATTTACCAAGGGTGCGAATCACGTTTTTCCACCGGGTTTCCCAAATTTTTCCGATTTGCGCTGAATTGCCCACGGGATTTTGTGGCACGCGATTGGTTTGTGGCGCATTGGCACCGGCTTTCACGTGACAGAAATCAGGAGGCGTGGCCATCAGAAAACCCCAGATTCGGAAAAACAGTGGAATTTTAAAAAAAATTGTGTCACAAGAATATCACTCACATACACCAGAACGAAGCAGGTGAACTCCCTGCCTCGGCGGACCTTGGCGCAGCAGCGACACCTGGTGGACATTGGGCGCACGGCCTTAGTGAATCGCCGTAAGACCGGAGATCGCGTCAGAACCAGGTAAGTACATGTGCCCCACTGAGTTTTTCGTCATCCTGCAGTCTGAACTAGGTTCTATGCTGTCTGACCTGATGTCTGCCACTTCCCTCACTGATTTTTTCTTGCAAGAGTTAACACTGTGGATGTGTAATTGCTTGCTCCTTCCACCTGTGGCAGGGCCTAGGTTCCCTATAACTGTCCAGTTTAGCTTTGACTCCTTGCTGGTCAAACTGCTGTGTTTCTAGCTTCTCTTGCATTCTCTAGTTCTGGATTCTGATTTCTTCGCTGTGTCTCTTCTTCTCTATTTGGATTGTGATTTGGTTTTGTTATTCACCGCTCTTGCCGATTCAAAGTCCAAAAACCCAGGTAGTAACATCTCTGTTATGGATCCTTCTGTGGAGAGAACTCCTGGACGTTTGTGGAGTCCCAATTGGATTCCCTGAGCTGACTCTTCTATTGTCCAATTTCGATAAGCTTGTGCAAATTGTAGCCTCAGTTTCCTGTTCTTAGCTGAAAGGAGTGGCCTCTTTGTGATGTTGTATTACATTGTATTACATTGTATTACATTGTTGTATTACATTGTTGTGATGTTGTATTACATTGTTGTGTTGTGATTATGATGTTGTATTACATTTACCAGCTCCACTACTTTTCAAAAAGGGGGGATAGATTAGGTAGACAGGTTGTATCTAAAAAAAATTGCATTAATGATAAATGAACCAGTTAGCTTTTCATATGTAAAAACTAAATATATCATTAAGCTGCATTTTGAGTTTTTTTGTAGATGGCTTTCGAAACCAGGAATGAGGTTAATTCTACATCAGAGATGCAGTGGTCACACAACATGAGGTAACAAAAGCAGAACCACTACTAACCTGGTTCTGATGGAGGTGTGTAAAGTGGCAGAGGGTAAGAATGTGACTCTTTTTGGATTCCTTATGATTCCTGACCTGATATAGTAAGTTCATCAAAAATTATGAGACTTTAAAATAGCTGATAGAGGTCTTGGTATTACATAAAGGTCCATACTAGAAGGTAAAATCTTTAAAGCTAAAACACATGAAGTGACGATATTGGTTACTAGAAAGCCTAGAGGAAAGGAGCCTTTATCAGTACAGTCCATGACCCTCGCTGTCCTAGTAGGTTTATCTATAGTATACTCATGTCTTTATAAAAACTGGCTTCACAGGTAAGAAAGCAAGACTGGAGTAAAACTGGGACCCAATGGATGGATGGAGGGTGGACTATGGCAAAGAGGTGACAAGCAATGTCTGCCAAGGGCCCTTTACCCTATGATGGTTCAGTGCACCCACAGGGTGAGACTCCAGTCTAAGGCTCTATATGCTCCGTGGTGGATAAGTATTGAGTATCACTTAGATTTACTTTTGCTACTGTCCATTTATACAATTATGTTGAAATATGCTTAGTACAATGTAGGGAGAGTAGTGAAAACCCTCATATATACACTCCGAAGCCGCTTTACCCCTTCCAGAGGTTGCAGATTGGCTAAGTACAGCTACCAAAGGTAAGTAGCTTCGAACATGTGCTTGTGTGTGTGTACCTCTTTTCTGGGTAATCTGAACCTTATCCTGTAACTAAAGAAGCTGTAAAGACTACAGCCAGGAATCGAGGAATATGTTTATATATGCTTAGTACAATGTAGGGAGAGTAGTGGAAACCCTCATATATACACTCCGAAGCTACTTTACCCCTTCCAGAAGTTGCAGATTGGTTAAGTACAGCTACCAAAGGTAAGTAACTATGAACATGTGCTTGTTTGTGTGGACCTCTTTTCTGGGTAATCTGGATCCTATCCTGTAACCAAAGCAACTGTAAAGAAAAGCCAGGGATTGACGATTGCGTTAGTCCACTCATTCTAGAGACTATAATGAGTGGTAAAGTAAAAATCGCTCTTTGGGTAGTAATAAAATAGTTGATGAGAGCTCTATGGATTAAATAGGCTTTTCAACTACTGAGGTTGGTTTGATAATTGTCCAATGTATGAACATATACTTCCCTAAGGTTTTTCAGTGGTGTTATAGAGAATTGGTGGGTGTCCAAAACCTGCAGAAACATTTTTCTTGGGTGCATAACAAAGTATCTGCTTAAGTTCCAGAACCTGATAAAGTAGCTAGAGTACATGACCTGCAACCCTATGATTAGGTGGTCCTGAATTGACACACCTGAAGAGTCTTTTAAAGGTTCATTCCAAGTACCTGTGACACATCCACATGTAGAAACTACAAAGAAATTGCAATAGTTGTAGAAGAAGAGTGCAGGACTCAGAGACTGCTGTACATGAACCTGTGTTTCTCAATGCTGCTATGGACATTATTGATCTTGCCACTTGCAGCATATTAGGGAAAGATTGTGATCATAATGGGGCAGATTTAGCTGTATGAAAGTCAAAATATTTCTAGTTGCCCATGGCAACCAATCACACCTCCCCTTTAAAATATTAATGAGCATTGGTAAAATGAAAGCTGAGCTGTGATTCGTTGCCATGAGTAACTAGAAATATGCTGACTTTCACACAGCTTGATAAATCTGCCCCAATGTCTTTTACGAGCTATGCAAAACAAAGCTGTGACAGTATGCTGTATACTATGTCTAATAGTACTCAGGGGGTTGGTAGAGTCACATGTCATAGGATATAGTCCAAAAGGATGTAGAGAATCTGCCCTTTACAGTGGATTTACATAAGTTGTGTTGTGATGTAATGTTCAGGATGCTCAGAAGGGAGTCAGGTAAAGTAACGGTTAAATAAGTCCTGGATGTGTGATTAGCGCATGTCAATGTACCACCTAAGCAGTACCTGCAATTACTCACAAATGGAGGGATTGTGCATAGAACCACCCCCTGCGTACACAGATGTCTTAGAGATTACCTTATAAATACACATCCTGTCCAAGGGAAAGGAATGTGACGCATATCCAGTAAAGTTTCTTTGTTTCCAAAAACTTATAAGAACTCTCTGTTATGTAAAAAAAAAAAAAGTTAAAATTGTCTTACAAGACACATGTGTGTGCGTGTCACTGATTCTCCGAGCATCTCATACTATACAACAATTTGGACCCACATCACATCAATAAAAATGGGTTTTCTGGACAAATTAAAGATCTGCAGGTGACCTCAGTGGTCTCATCTCTCTGGCCACTCAGATTGACATCCGGTTTACTGAGCGCTTCTTGGGCAAATGCAAGTCAAGATCTGATGTCTGCCCTGTCTGGCTCTTGTCTTCCAAAGACCACCTTAGTCATCTTCTGTCCACCATGCAGGTGGATAGAGCTCATTTGTCTTTCCAAGAACGTTCCAGACAAAGACAGGAGAACCTCTGCCTCTATTGTGCCAGCCCGGAGCACTTTTTTATGTCTTGTCTAGTCCGTCCACAGCCTCCGGGAAATGCACGCACCTAGGGTTCTTGGTAGAAGCCCCCCTAGGTGAGAGCAAAGCCTCTCCTCATCTGAATGTACTTGTTCTTCTCAGTTTTGGAACAGGCGACACAATTCAATTTTCAGCCTACCTGAACTCTGGGCTCTGCAGGGAATTTTGCGGATGCTTCTGTCGTCTCCCAGCATCACTTTCCTGTGGTCGCCTAGAGAAGCCTCAGGTTACCTCTTCCATCAGTGGACAGATTCTCCATGACCCGGTCCAGTATCATACAGAGCCTCCATCTCTGCTCAAGAGATGTGCTCCCCTGGTTTACCTCCTCAGTGCTTTTGGGCCTACCGTGGTTGCAGCAACATTTTCCAGTGATCGACTGGCAGACTGGGGAAATTCTTCATTGGGGACTCATGGCTCTCATCCGGTGTCCGCCAGTCTTCTGCAGACTCCTCCAATCTGCTGGTGGGCCTTCCCACTTCTTATAAGGACTAAGCAGATGTCTTCTCTGAGAAGCAAGCAGAGATCCTGTCACTGCACCGCCCCTATGACTGCCCCATTGAGCTGCTGCCAGGTACATCTCCTCCAGGAGGTCGGGTATAGCAATTATCAGTGCCCAAAACCGAGGCTATGTCAGCCTACATCAAGGAGAATTTGCAGAAGGCATTCTTCAATTAATTAAATCCCAACTACCTGATGACCCCCCCCCTTCTTTTTTTTATTCTTTCTCTCCCACTCTTTCCCATGGGTCCCAGTCCCAATGTTTGTATTGATGACCCTATGTTGGGGTTCTGTTTTGTTTTTTTTGAAAATTATTCAATAAATACAGGTAATTAAAAAAAAAAGTCATCCTCTCCTGCCATTGCTGGATTCTTCTTTGTGGCCAAGAAGGATGGTTCCCGTCCATCCATGCATCGATTACCGCGGTCTCGATAAAGTTACAGTGAAAAACCGCTACCCACTACCTCTGATCACTGAACTTTTTGATCGTTTACGTGGTGTCAAGATTTTCACCAAACTAGATCTGCAGAGAGCATATAATCTCATCCGCATCCGTGAAAGTTATGAATGGAATGTTGCGGGTCCCTGGCTCACTCGTGCCCCTCGCTGCCCATTGGCGTCGCGCCTGTGGAAAGACATGGTGGTACCAAGCCGCAACAAGTACAACGCGCTTTGTGGCGGGCTCAGGTGAAAACCAGGTGCCACTTAGATCTCGGTCCCAGCTGTCAACTTACGTCATCGTCCGCGGTGGTCTTCCAGGAATTTGTCAACGACATTTTCAGAGACCTACTGTATACCTGTGTCATGATGTATCTTGATGACATCTGGGTGTTCTCTACGGACCTGGAGTCCCACCGGTCCCACGTATGGCAAATTCTCAGGCCCCTAAGGGCTAATCGCTTACCTGCCAAGCTCAAGAAGTGCCTATTTTATCAGAACAGTCTTCCGTTCCTGGGATACATTACCTGTGACAATGGAAACAGATGGACACTGCCAAGTCATCTGCAGTACTGCAGTGGCCTTTCCCAGTAGGACTTTGTGCTATTCAGAAGTTCCTGGGCTTCGCTAATTTTTACCGGCAGTTCATACCCCACTCATCTTCCCTTGTATCTCCTATTGTGGAGCTGACCAAGAAGAATGCCAATCCCAGACTCTGGCCACAGGCGGCTGATGAAGCTTTCACTAAGCTGAAGTCTGCCTTTCCATCTGCCCCAGTTTTCACACGGCCTGATATGGAGAAGCCATTCCAGCTGGAGGTTGACTCCTTATCTGCTAGTGCTGGAGCCGATCTCACCCAGAAAGGGCCCATAGGTTGAACCCTCACCTGCAGTTTCTTCTCTAAGACCTTCTCAGGCACAGAGAGGAATTATGCCATAGGTGAACAGGAACTTCTGGGCATAAAGATAGCTTTGGAGGAATGGCATTATCTTCTGGAAGGAGCTCGTCATCCAGTCTATATCTACACTGACCACAAGAATCTCCTCGACAGGCTTGCTTGTCCCCCCTCTTTTCTCAGTTCAACTTCTTGTCCAGCCAAGAGGAACTTTAAAGCTGATGCCTTCTCTCATGCCTCTGATGTTGTTGGGGAATAACTAACTCCTCGTCATATCGTTCCTTCGGAACGTCTGGTTGTTGCTGCTCCTGTGGACCTATGTCAGCTTCCTCCTGGCAAGACCTATGTCAGACTAGCTCTTCGGAAGAGGATACTAACTTGGGGACATTGCTCTCATGTGGCTGGGCACCCTGAGGTGTCACTCTCATATCTTGTTACTAGTGGACTCTGGACTAGGGCGCACGCTGTGGTACTTCAAGATTTTAAGGGCCAGCGCACAGGTCATTGGCCCTGGCCACTTTTGGGGCGTCATTTAATACGGCAGCTCCCATCATTCCCCTGCCGGATCTTCAAGCCTGGTGGTACCCCACCACAGCAAGACCATCGCGCTTTGTGGTGGGCTCTGGTGAAGACCAGGTGCCACTTAAGCTCCTGCCCCAGGTGTCAGCTTGTATCATCTCCTGCGGTGGTCCAGAGGGTCCATAGACTCACAGCCCTGACACTGGTGGCTAGATCTGGTCAAGGACGTTTGACATTTTGGAAGTTCCTGTGCTTCTTGTGCCCGTAACAAGTTGTCACATCTCAAACCAGCAGGTCTGCTCCTGCTATTGCCGATACCTGTGGAATCCAATGTGAAGCAATGTGCAATAAGTGTTTTAAAAGGAAACCAATCAAAACACTTGTTGTATTTGTATTGGTTTTTAACCTGATGAAGGCATTAGTCCAATGCTGAAACGCGTTGCTTTTATACACCTTTTATATACCTTTTGTAACAAAAAAATAAAGAACGTTTCGACTTCGTGAAGATGCGCTTCTAGAGTAGACTGTCCTTGCTTGCTGCACATTGGATTCTACTATTAAACGGGTCTCCCCTTTGGACGTGGTTACCCCGTGACTACACAGTCACCGCAAGCTGCTCTTCCTCATGAAGAAGACACCATCTACGGTATTATATGCTTATATAACCTACATCAGAAGGTGAGCATGTTACTATCTCATTTCCACTAATTATTTATCACCTGTGTTTGAGTCTCCTGCACTTTGTGTTCCCCTATATCCTCTAGTCCATTTTCCAATACCCGTGGACTCATACAGCCATGGAATTTATTAATGATCTCCGATATTCTTCCAGTAATACAGTCATCTGGGTGGTAATGGATTGGTTCTCCAAGAGGTCCCATTTTGTGCCTCCGCCAGGTATGCCGTCGGCTCCATGCCTTGCCAGCTTGTTCTTCATTCACATCTTCCGGCTTCATGGGCTTCCTCAACACATCATCCCTGACTGAGTGATCCAGTTTGTTTCCAGGTTCTGGCATTGCTTGTGCAGCCAACTGCAAGTCAAATAGACTCTGGGCTGTTTTCTATGGCATTTTGTCTCTGTTGCTCAGGACGATTGGTCTACTCTCTTACCTTCGGCAGAATTCTCATATAATTCTCTGGACTCCGAATCTGCCAGTGCAGCTCCCTTCTTTGCTGTCTTTGGACGACATCCACACCTACCTCTTCCAATGTCAGTGCCTTCTGATGTTCCTGCCATGGAGGAATTGGTTCAAGTCCATCTGGGATCAAACATGGCAGTCTCTACTTCAGGCGTCCACCTACACCAAAACCATGCCAAGAGACCCAGGTCTCTTCCACTCTTCTCTCCAGGTGATAAGGAGTGGCTGTCTTCTAGATACGTCCGGCTGAAGATTCCGAGCTACAAGCTTGGTCCTCTCTCCCTGGATCCATTTGAGGTGCCGAAACGCATCAACCCCTTGGTCTATAAGCTGCGCCTTCCTACCACCATGCACATCCCGAACTCCATCTACGTCTACCTTTTGAAGCCTGTCATCCTGAACCTCTTCTCCCAGCAAGTACCACCTCCAGCTCCTGTGACAGATTCCACCGATGTCAATGAGGTAAAAGAGATACTGGGTAAGAAATCATTCCAGGGAATCTGTTCTTTCTGGTCGACTGGAAGGGGTTCGGGCTGGAGGTGAGGTCCTCTGGGAGCCAGAAGGCAACCTTCTGGATCGTGGTGTTCTTCAGCTGTTCCTTCAGGCCAAAAAGAGGGGGAGGCCGAAGGGTGGTACTGTCACGGTGCCCCAGCGACCCATGTCACGGGCACGGGTCGCAGGTGCACCTGTCCGCTTCTGTGTGCCCATCTGCCTCACATACCTCTCCAGGTTCCAGCTGTGTCTCCGGCTCTGGGCGGTCGCCGGCTCTGTAAAATTTAAAGGGCCAGTGCACCACTAATTGGCGCTGGCCAGCTGCCAAATCTGTTAAATAGCCAGCCCCTTCCTATGTCCCCTGCCGGATCTTCATGCCTTGTACCCAGGTGTCTGCTTACGTCATCATCCGGGGTAGTCCAGTGGGTCCACAGACGCTGCCGCGCTTTACAAGAGGAACGCTAGACCACGCTGCCAGGCTTAATGAGGCAGTCACCACCTCCTGGTCCCACCCCCTCATAAATAAGCCGGGCAGCTTTGACCACGTGGTCCCTTGTTCCTATTTTACAACGCGGCAGTGTCTGCCAGCATTATCGAAGGTTTCCGATAACGCTAGCAGTGTAACACTTCTGCATCTGTTGTAGCACAAGGAGCTACTTACTTTAGCTTACTCCTAGTGCCTTTTTTATAGGTGACAGGTCCTTTTTTTAATTCATTGTTACTGGCTAGCACTAAGTCCCATGGGTGCCATCTATTAGATAGCACCATTCAAATTAAGAAAAAAAAAAAGGTATTTAAATACAAACTCCCGAATAAATCCAGCTTAGCTATTTTATTTAAATAAATCCTGGACACCAATGTAGTCCGGGGCAGCTCACAACAAACATGGATCTGAAACGCAAAAAAGATAAAATAGAGGGTTGATTAAAAAAGACAAAAATATAAATAAAACTCACCTCATCCTGGGTCCAGCACTGCTCTCTTCCAATTACATGCGTGGGCTTATGTGTGACCTTCACTTATTGGCAATAATAAGCACTGTGAATGTCTAGGGCAGCATCAACACTAAATCCGACCCTGGTTGGAGGACACAATGGGGCAGATTTACTTACCCGGTCCATTTGCGATCCAGCGGCGCGTTCTCTGCGCTGGATTCGGGTCCGGCCGGGATTCATTAAGGTAGTTCCTCCACCGTCCACCAGGTGGCGCTGCTGCGCTGAAAAGCATCGGAACGCACTGGAGTTCACCGGGCTGGGCTGAGTGAAGGTAAGTGCATGCTCCGCGACAGATTAATTTTTTTAAATTTTTTAAATTTTTTCTGAATCCGCCGATGCGCCAAAATCCCGGGGCAATTCAGGGGAAATCGGCGCAAATTGGAAATATTCAGGTAACACGTGGGGAAAATGCGAATCGGCCCTTAGTAAATGACCCCCAATATCAGGTCGACCCGAATATGTGTGATGTGTATATAATTTATGTTTGTGTGTCTGGTATGTTTATGCTGTATATACAGTATTCTGCATATGTGTATATATAGTGTAGAGTGCATATATATTGTATGTGTGTTTATATACTGTATGTCTTTGTATGGTACAGTATGTATTTTCTTATTTATTGTATCTGTGTGTATGCTGTATGTGTGTATATGTTGTGTTAATGCTATATGAATGTGTATATGGTGTGTATTTAATGTATGTATACGTGTATAAATGTGTGTGTATGAGAAACTGAAACTGTTGTCAACTGACATACCTCCCAACTTTTGGGCTAGAGAAACAGGGACAAAAAGCCCTCCCCTTTTCCTAAACCATGCCCATTACCCTGCCCCTGCCCACCCTCAAGCATAGTATAATATTGACCTTAAATATTTTGTCCAAGAACTGAAAAAAATTATATGTGGCTGGGAGGGGGCCGCATAAAAAAATTAAAATATACATTTACTTACCTCCGAGTTCCCGTGCCTTCATCTCTCTCTGGTACATGCCCATGTTGGTTTACATGGGCACGGAAGCTCCGCTTACCTCAGCTTCCGGCTGTCCAAGGTGGCTAGCCACTCCCACCCATCCCTACTCCCAGCGCTTTATCATAAGCTGAGATATGGGGGCAGGTGGGCGTGGCCAGCCAACTCAGCCGACCAGAAGTTGAGCTCAGCTGAGTTTTTGTGCCCCTGTAATCAAACAGGGGCACAGACAGGAGAGACGGTAGCACAGGATGCTTGGAGGGACCATGGAGGCAAGTAAATGTTTCCTTTTTTATGCAGCCCCCTCCCGGTCACATATAATTTTTTTTTAAGGTCTCACGACCCCTTTAATGGCCCCCACATAGTATAATGATCTCTTCCTGTGGCCCGGAGGGGACCTGGATTATAACATAAAAAAATAACTGTAGTGAGGGCTGTAGTAATGGGGCTAGTAAAGGCTAGGGGGCTGAAAAATGGTAGGAATCACAGGGCACAATGCCCATATTGAGCTAGGTAAGTGCTTGAAATAATAACACACTGTAAAAAAAAAATCTACAAAGAAATATTTAAAAAAAAAAAAGATTTCTCATAAATTAAAGATGCTTTGGGTGTTCAAAACCAGTTTGTCATTCTCATGGAGGTAAAATAAGCAATAGGAAAACCACAAACTCTCATTGTGGTTAAAGGTGCTACTTATTTGCGTAGAGAGAAAAACTCCCTTCCTCTGACTGTGTTTAAAATGTAAGTAATTTTGAAATTCGGGTAGTATTTGAATAATTAGGAAATTTTAAATTGATGTTCTGGGAATGCAGAATTGAAAAATTTTAAACTGACGTTCCGGGAATGCGGATTTGAAACTTTTGAAAATGACTTTCCAGGAATTTGAATTAGAAAGATTTAAAATGTATTTTCCAGGCGATTGATAATCGCTTGTAGTTCATTATTTTAGTCTCACACTCTAGTTTTGGAATGAAGGATTCTACGCTATTAAGAAGCCTGTCCATCCAGTATTCGGCACTGTTGGGTATCTGGTCAATTTTGGTGTCAGTGAGCAGGCACTGCAGTACATGGTGGCTCATGTGGCCTTTGCTGCTCAGAGGGGAGAACAGGCTGTCATGGGGGTGGTAGAGCTGATGATGGTGTCATTGGCATTGTTGGCATATTGGAGGCAGTGCAGCACTGAACAAATGTTCCTCATGGAGGCACAGTCATTGGTGGTGAAGTGCTGCTGGTCACTACTTCGACTCATCTAGGTGTCCTGGAGCTTGGAATTCCAAAATTGCCTGCTGCTGACACGCTCTATCCAGCATATATACATCACATATTAGGTAAGTTCCTCTGTAGTGTAGGTAGGTGGAAAGCAGGAGGGTGTGAACAATGAAAATGTCCACATACTTTTGCACCACCAAGTTGAGCACATGCACAATACACGGGATGTGCATTAACTTGGCTTAGCCCAAAGCTGCTACAAGGTTCTGGACATTGTCGTACACCGCTGCCTTGCTTGAAGTTCAGCGGCAGCAACCAGTCATCTGTCTTCTCCTGTTTTGCAGTCCAAACTCCCAGGCGTTGGGTGGTCTTTTGTCCAGAAATTTGAGTTTTAGCATGGCCGGCTCCCATTTCCTCATTATTTTGCTTAAAGAGGTGCTGTGGTTGTTGTGCTGACTGGATGAGGAAGCAAGGGTCAGGCTCCAGGGGTAGTGGACCCACTGGGCCACCACGGACGATGACGTAAGCCGGCTTTCACCAGAGCCCACTGCAAAGCGGGTTGGACTTGCTGCGGCGTGGTACCACCAGGTAGTTCCACAGGTGCGACTTGTCCGCGGTGGTAGCCAAGGGGTGGTACAGAAATGGAAGGCAGGTTCGTGCTTGGTGACAGGCCGGAGGTCAGGACAGGCAGCACTGTATTAACAAAGAAGGTTTCCAATTCCAGATGGAAAAGTTTCTCTGTACAAGGCTTTACAAGAACTGGGGCTGAAGCAAAGGCAGACTTTAGCTTAGTGAAGGCTTCTTCTGCTGCCAAAGGCCAAAGTCAAGGGTTTGCACCCTTCTCAGTTGCCGAGTTGGCCAACCAACCAAGCAACCACCATCTTCTACCATTGCGCCTGCTGTGACTTGAAATTAACTAAAAAATACAAAGGTAAACATTACAAAATTACATAACATCTTTACAAAGGGAGGGACAGCTTGAGTGTTACCTAAACGAGGGAGTTATCCTTGAGTGATCAGTCTTATATACTCCCACGTCCTGTAGGGGAGGTCATTATGAGGTAAGCAACAGGGGAGGAGTGAGAACACATTTTAACCCCTTAACCCTCTGTGCCATAGCTCTACGGCGCAGAGGTGCACGGGCTGGATAATGAACTGTGCAGCGATTCACTGAGATCGTGCGTCCGATATCCTGAATGTGTCTCTTCCCTGCTCAGTCTGAGTCTGAAGTGATGAAGTTCAATGGAACGCCCCCTAAATTGTGTGGCATGGAAGCCAGCGCAGCTTATGTCTGAAACAGCTTTTCTTCTTTGAATGGGGTGAGATGGAGGGTTCTGCACATGCATCTGAGGATGAGTGTGGTGAAGATAATACCACAAAAGTTGATGCATTGTTTGCCATTTAATTGACCAATGCCTGAACTTTGTGTGGCCTATTGGGGCCTACCATTACATGCCACACACCCTGGTACCTACTTGCACTAGAGGAACTAGGACCAGACAGAGAAGGAACACATCCTCTCACTGCAGCACCAACTCCATCAACACAATCGGCAGCAGCACCATGGCCATGTCCCTGTCCCAGTCTAGCTCTCCTCATTTTAAATGATGTGCAGTATCAAACAATACTATGACAGAACCTTTACAATCAATGTATTACTAGACACTATTCACTGATGACAAGACTTTTATGATCCACGTATTAAAGCGCAACATTCTCTGACAACACTTCTGAACTAAATATTAACGTGCAATATTCTCTGACAGGAGCAACTGTGCAATCATTATTTTTTGTGGCTGAATACTATACAGAGACAGACAAGATCCTGCTGGAAGATGCAGTAAATGCTAATAATAATGTCTGGTCTGTGCAAGTATTGCTGTTTAATCCTCTATAATCAGTAACAATATCCCTGCACTGATGCAATTGCCCATACATCGACAATTATTTCAGATCTCCACCTGTCCCTAATAATAGGAGCCTCTTCTAGACACCTAAATGGCCTGGTCATGGCAATTGCTGTTTCACAAGTCACTGCTTAGCTGAATTACCTTATGACAAGCAGCAAGCAGTGGTCTCATGTTAAGCCCAGCCAATCACAGACATGCCTACTGCGGACATGCCTTTGGTTGCTAATGAAGCAGAATCACATTTCTTCCCTAACATGGACACAGTTCCAAATTGTGACATGTTACACAACCCGTGGGTCTGAACAATTGAAATTCCTTATGGACCTGAACTATGCAGTTTGGGTCCACTCATCTCTACAATACCGTTACAGGTGGAAGAATCATATGAGTGACTTATAACAACATTGGGGGGACATGTATTTTTTTTACTTGTTTTTTTTTTCTTTTCTTTTTGCACATTTGAGCATATTTTGTGCCTACAAAAGGGTGTTTGTGTAAGTGTGTCTGTTGCAGTGTTCCTAATGTATCTTTGGAAGACAGATGTTTTTATTAATTTGCACCTTATTTTTGAGCAAATAAGAGACTTTTTAGGTGCAAATTGAACTGACCCCAGCCAAAGTTTTCAGCATAATTTTTGTTGTGAAAAAGTCCACTAAGTTTATAGTGGAGCAAACAAAAATATAAACGTAGTTTTCACCCTCCAGCTCTCACCTCCAATGCAACCCTGCAACGCGGGCAGATGCACTTCTATGTGCTATGCCCACGAAACACACTATGACATGGCAATGTTGCTGCCTGCTGATGTCATAGTTCGATTACATAGACGTGCATCTGCCTGTGCTGCCAGGAAGCCGAAGGCTTGCCGTAGGGAGGAGTGGGAGCCAGAGAATGGACATTTTATTAAAGGGGGCGCTGCTATGGGCATTTTGTTATTGAGGGGGCTTTGCTATGGTCATTTTATTAAAGAAGGGCTCTGCTATGGATATTTTATTAATGGGGCACTGTTTTATGGCCATTTTATTAATGGAGGGCTCTGTTATGGATATGTTATTAATGGGGGCACTGTTTTATCGACATTTTATTAATGGGGAGCTCTGCTATGGACATTTTATTAATGGGGGAACTGCTAGACATTTTATAAAAAAACAGTGGCTGCATTTCTCCCTCTAGACTTATACTTGAGTCATTGGGGCACATTTACTATGGACCTTGTGCCAAGTTTTTTGTAGGACTTTGCACATATTTTCATGTACAAATTGCTTGCATACGTATTTGCGGCTACACTACTATTCATGCAACGCAAATTTCATCTTTAAAATGGGCGTTCCGATGCACAGTCGGACCATGCGTCAGTGTGTTGCATGCCCCATATTAAAAAAGTTGGTGAACTCTGTTGAGCAGTGCCAGGAAGTACCAGATTCATGAAGAACGAGCAAAACAATTCATGAATCTGGCACCCTCTGAACACTACACAGGCAAACTGCACAGTTTTTAGAAAATGTGCCCCCAGGGACAGTTTTAGACACAGTTGGACCCTGGCCAAAACTAAAAGTGGGGATGCAAAATAAAACTATTCTATGAACAGTCACAGTCAGTAAGCGGATCCTTTAGTACAATATTTACATTTTTGTAGTTACACACAGTAGTATGGTAAGGCAATGTGTAATATGGGACTGTTGGAGAATCTTATTGTAGATAGACAGATGATAAGTAGACGGATGATAGAAGATAAATATAAAAGATGATATAGATTTGTAGATGCAGAACTATAACGTAAATGCTCGAGTATAATAAAAGTGTACTGAAAATGCCATGAAAATTAGTTTTACATAAAACTCACATGAAAGCAGAGATTTGTGAACAGGGGATTTAAAGAGTACCTGTCAACGTGTATAAGCCCGCTAGGAGCTGCTTACTAAAGTAGCAGTGTTAAACCTTCCAATAAAGCTAGCAAACACTGTTGTTAGGATTGGGTAACACAAAGGACAGGGGATAGTGTGCCCTGAGCTTGCCCCAACCCCTGTCCCTTCCTATAGCCCCCCCATGCTAAACCGTGGGGCGACTACTTGAAGACTCGAAATATACACTGCTAAGTGTGGGAAGGGAAACACACACAGACTGACAAACATAAAACACAAAAGAATGGTAAACTAGCCGGAATCACAACGAGAGGGTACGTCAATAACAAAGTCAGAAGGCAAAACGTCAATGTCAAAAACTAGCTGAGGTAACAACGATTCAGATTCAGATACAGAGCGAGTAACACCTAATGTAGCGAGCGAGTGCTGAAGGGTTTTCAAACACTGGCACAGGTGACTAGTGAAGCTGCAATTTATGCAGCCAGAACTCCACCTCCAGAACCTGATAGGAGCTGGACAGCTACTGGGAATTAACCCCTCATGGTGCAGAACAACCAGGCATCATGCAGAGGTACCACAAGTCCCAGCAGTTCCGAACACAACTCCTAGACAGCGCGAGATCTTAGCAGCCGCTGCCCGGGACGAGAGGTGGAGTTTGCACGGATACGCGCCGGGGGTCGGAGAACGCTGCTGGCACCAGCAGAAGAACCAGAAGTCCCAGCATTCTCCCTAGCGACCCTGACAACTGTAGTACATAGCACTGTGAACGCTGGACCGAGCTAACAGCAGTTCAGCATATTCATGAGGGAGCGGTCCAGGGCGCTCCCCTCTCCTCTGCTTCTTCCCTGGACTTTCCCTCCTACACCACAGGCCGGCGGTGACTCGTACTGCCTCCTCAGGATCTTACAGCGGTCCGGCATTCACAGCGCTATGTACTGCATTGTTTGCTAGCTTGATTGGAAGGTTCCGATAAAGCTAGCAGTTTAACCCTGCTACATCTGTGATAGCTCTAAAGTGAAGTAAGCAGCTCCTAGCGCGCCTATACAGGGTGACAGGTCCTCATTAAAAATAATAACACAAAGTGAGCATATTTATATATACCACAATGCACATCTGTCACGGGTGGACCCGCGACCCACATCGCGGGTCACGGGCTCACCCATGCCTCTCGCTCCCCGCAGGCGCCGCGCCAGCGCGTCTCACCTATCCCCGCTCCCGAGTACCGGCCTCGCTCCGTGTGCGCGCGGTCCCGCGCCTTAGGGCGTGCGCGCGACACTTCTAGGAAATTTAATGGGCCAGCGCGTCATTGATTGGTGCTGGTTATTTCCCATGAGGCTATTTATATCTGCCTCTCCCAACTAACCCTGCCGGATCTTTGTGCCTCACAGCCTTAGAGAAAGCTCTGTTGCGATTTGCCTGCATTCCAGTGTCTTCTGCATTCCAGTGTCTTCTGCGTTCCAGTGTCTCCTGCATGCCTGACTTCCTCTGTGTTCCTGTGTTGCCTGACCTCCTCCGTGTTCCCGTGTACCAGTGTTCCTCCGTGTTGCTGTCGTGTGTGCTGTGTTCACGTACCCTTCTGCTTGGACCTCCTGTTGCTGACCCCGGTTTGGACTCTGACGTTGCATCTCTGCCACCTGCCCTGACCCTGTGCCTGGACTGTGACCTCGAGCTTGACTGCTGTTTCTGTACCTCAACCTTGGCCGCCACTGCAGACAAGTCACACCTGAGGAACGACCTGGTGGTACCATGCCGCAGCTTGTCTAACCCAGAGCGGCGGGCTCTGGTGAAAACAGGGTACCACTTAAACTCCAGTCCCAGGTAGTGGCTTGAGTCATCGTCTGCAGTGGTCCAGTGGATCCACATCCCGTAAGCCTGACAGTAAGATCTGGCCATGGATCCCGCCGAGGTTCCGTCTCCTAGCAAGCCTGACCTCGCTACTATTGTGATCCATCAATCCCGGCAGATTGCTGCGCAACGTGATCAGCTGGAGCAGGTCACCGCCATGTTGCAGCAACTATTAGCCAACCAACAACCACAACAGGTTCCGGAAGCTGCTCTAGCGACTCCTACAGCTCCTACTCCTCTTCCAGCTGTTGAACCCAGGATGCGCTTGTCCATGCCCAGCAAATATGATGGTGATCCTAAGATGTGTAGAAGTTTTTTGACTCAGTGCTCCCTGCATATTGAGCTTATGCCGACCCAGTTTATTTCGGAGCGATCAAAGGTGTCATTTTTAATCAGTCTACTCTCTGGGAAAGCTCTGGCCTGGGCTACACCCCTGTGGGACAGAAACGACCCAGTTACGGCTCCTCTCACGGCCTTTGTTGTCCGAATTTAGGGCTGTGTTGGAAGAACCAGCTCGGGCCTCCTCCGCCGAGTCTTCCTTGTTGAACTTACGCCAGGGAAATTCCTCCGTGGGAGAGTATGCGGTCCAGTTTCGTACTTTGGCGTCAAAACTTGCCTGGAATGACGCCGCCTTGTCTGCCGCTTTCAAGAAGGTTCTCGCCTCTCATGTGAAGGACGCTCTGGCCGCTCGTGATCTGCCTTCTACTCTGAGTGGTCTCATCACCTTGGCCACCCGGATAGACGTGCGATTTAGAGAGCGTGCTGAGGAATCACGATTCGAGCAACCTCAAGTCCGTCCTCTACGCCTTCCCCGCTTGGCCCCGGCCTTCCAAAGACCACTCCAGCCTCAGGTCATACCACCCGCAGAGGAGCCTATGGAGGTGGACAGAGCTAGACTCTCCTCCCAGGAACGCATCAGAAGGCGCCAGGGTAACCTTTGCCTTTATTGTGCTAGTCCGGAGCACTTCATCGGGTCCTGTCCTATCCGTCCTCAGCGTCCGGGAAACGCCAGCACCTAGGGTTCTTGGGAGAAGCATCCCGAGGTGTCTGCCAAGCTTCTCCACGTCTGATGATTCTGGTGCTTCTCAGCTTTGGCGCCAGTCCCCAGATCCAAGTCTCTGCTTTCTTGGACTCCGGTTCTGCAGGGAATTTCATGGATGCCGCTCTGGTCTCCCGGCATCACATCCCAGTGGTGCGCCTTGAGAAGCCGTTGGTCATCTCATCTTATCAGTAAGTGGCCAGATCCTCTCTGACCCGGTCCTGTACCGCACCAAGCCTCTGTCCTTGCAAGTCGGAGTGTTGCACAAGGAGAGACTGTCCTTTTACGAGCTACCGCGGTCCACGTCCTCTATCCTGTTGGGTCTTCCGTGGCTGCAGCTCCATGCTCCTGTTCTCAATTGGATGACAGGCGAGATCCTTCATTGGGGTCCTGAGTGCCGGACCCGCTGTATGGGGGCCTCCCTGCCTGTACCTGTGTTGGCCTCCTCTCTGTCTGCGAAGCCTTTGGAGGGTTTACCCACGTGCTACCAGAACTTCTCTGATGTCTTCTCTAAAAAGCAGGCTGAGACTTTACCACCGCATCGACCCTACGATTGCCCTATTGAGTTATTGCCGGGCACTTCTCCTCCCAGAGGCCGGGTGTATCCACTCTCCATTCCTGAGACCACTGCATTGTCAGAGTATATCCAGGAGAACTTGCAAAGAGGTTTCATACGGAAGTCCTCTTCTCCTGCGGGTGCAGGTTTCTTCTTCGTTACTAAGAAGGACGGCTCCTTGCGTCCTTGTATTGATTATCGTGGACTTAATAAGATCACGGTTAAAAAATGCTACCCTCTGCCACTGATCACAGAACTGTTTGATTGCAGGCGCGGTTCCAAGATTTTCTCTAAGTTGGATCTTCGCGGGGCCTACAATCTTATTCGTATCCGCAAGGGAGACGAATGGAAGACAGCATTTAACACCCGAGATGGTCACTTCGAATACCTTGTGATGCCTTTTGGATTATGCAATGCTCCAGCTGTCTTCCAGGAGTTTGTCAATGACATCTTCAGGGACCTTCTGTATACGTGTGTAGTGGTCTACCTAGATGACATCTTGGTGTTCTCTCCAGATCTCAAGACTCATCAATCTCACATTCAGCAAGTCCTAGGCCGTCTTCGAGCCAATTGTCTCTAAGTTAAGCTCGAGAAATGTCTCTTCCATCAAGGGAGTCTAACTTTTCTTGGTTACATCATCTCCGACAGGGGTCTCCAGATGGATCCTACCAAACTGTCTGCCGTTCTTCAGTGGCCACGTCCAGAGGGTCTTCGCGCCATTCAGAGATTCCTAGGCTTCGCAAACTACTATCGACAGTTCATTCCTCATTTTTATACTCTTGTTGCTCCCATCGTGGCACTCACTAGGAAGGGCGCTAATCCACGCCTTTGGCCTCCAGCAGCTGAAGAGGCCTTTGCAAAGTTAAAATCCGCCTTTGCTAAAGCTCCGATCCTTTCTAGACCTGATACAGAGAAGCCTTTTATCTTGGAGGTGGACGCATCTTCTGTCGGTGCAGGGGCTGTGCTTACCCAGAAGGGACCCAGGGGACGAACTCTTACGTGCGGTTTCTTTTCTAAAACTTTTTCTCCTGCAGAGAAGAACTACTCTATTGGTGACAACTTTTGGCTATCAAACTTGCCCTGGAAGAATGGCGATATCTTTTGGAGGGTGCTCGCTATCCAGTCTGTGTTTACACGGATCATAAGAACCTTTCGTACCTCCAGACAGCCCAACATCTTAATCCCAGGCAAGCCCGTTGGTCACTATTCTTCTCCCCCTTCAATTTGATGATCCACTTCCGGCCAGCAGAGAAGAATATCAAGGCTGATGCCCTTTCCTGTGCCTCAGATGTTGTTGGAGAAGAGCCGGTTCCTCAGTATATCATCTCTCCGGAACAGTTGGTTGCAGCCGCTCCTGTGGATCTTCGGCAGCTTCCCCCTGGCAAGATGTATGTCCAACCTGCTCTGCGGAAGGGGATTTTGTTTTGGGGACATTCTTCCCGCCTGGCTGGGCACCCTGGAGTGCAACGCTCCGTGGCCCTCATCTCCCGCTACTCTGGTGGCCTGACTTGGTCAAAGACGTTCGGGACTTTGTGGGATACTGCACCTCCTGTGCTCGAAATAAGCCTTCTCATCTAAAACCGGCTGGTCTCTTGCTTCCGTTGCCGATACCCAGTCGTCCGTGGTCACACGTGGCTATGGACTTTGTCACGGATCTTCCATCTTCCTTGGGCAATACTGTCATCTGGGTGGTGACAGAGCGGTTTTCGAAGATGTCTCATTTCGTTCCTCTTCCAGGTCTAACGTTTGCTCCACGTCTTGCCAGCCTCTTCTTCCAACATATATTCCGGCTACATGGGCTTCCCCTTCACATCGTCTCTGATCGTGGATTTGTCTCCCGCTTCTGGCGCTCACTCTGCAGCCAACTGCAGGTGAAGTTGGACTTTTCTTCAGCCTACCACCCTCAGTCCAATGGTCAAGTGGAGAGAGTCAACCAGACACTGGGCTGCTACTTGCGTCATTTTGTCTCTGCCCGTCCGGAGGACTGGTCCACTTTGTTGCCCTGGGCAGAGTTCTCCTACAACTCTCTGGATTCTGAATCTGCTGGTGCAGCTCCATTCTTTATTGTCTATGGAAGAATTCCACACCCACCACTCCCTCTCTCAGTTCCCTCGGATGTTCCTGCGGTGGAAGAATTGGTGCAGGACCTCAGCTCTGTCTGGAGACAGACTCGTTTATCTCTACTTCGGGCGTCTGCTCGCACTAAAATCCAGGCCGACAAGAGACGCAGACCTCCTCCCGTCTTCTCTCCTGGGGACGAGGTCTGGTTATCCTCTAGGTACATCCGGCTGAATACAAGCTCGGTCCTCGATTCTTGGGTCCTTTTGAGGTCCTGTCCCGTATCAATCCTGTATCCTACAAGTTGCGCCTTCCTCCCACCATGCGCATCCCGAACTCCTTCCATGTCTCCCTACTCAAGCCTGTCATCCTGAACCGCTTCTCCCGGCAAGTACCTCCTCCTACCCCTGTGGCTGACTCCACCGACACCAATGAGGTAAAGGACATCCTTGATATGAAGACTGTAAGGGGGAAGCGGTTCTTCTTAGTCGACTGGAAGGGGTTCGGTCCGGAAGAGAGGTCTTGGGAGCCGGAGGACAATATTCTGGACCGTGATCTTCTGCAGAGATTTCTTCAGCCCAAGAAGATGGGGGAGGCCGAAGGGGGGGGGGGTACTGTCAAGGGTGGACCCACGACCCACATCACGGGTCGCGGGCTCACCCGTGCCTCTCGCTCCCCGCAGGCACTGCGCCAGCGCGTCTCACCTCTCCCCGCTCCCGAGTCCCGGCCTTGCTCCGTGTGCGCGCGGTCCCGCACGTTAGGGCGCGCGACACTTCTAGGAAATTTAAAGGGCCAGCGCGTCATTGATTGGCGCTGGTCATTTCCCATGAGGCTATTTATATCTGCCTCTCCCAACTAACCATGCCAGATCTTTGTGCCTCACAGCCTTAGAGAAAGCTCTGTTGCGATTTGCCTGCGTTCCAGTGTCTTCTGCATTCCAGTGTCTTCTGCGTTTCAGTGTCTCCTGCGTGCCTGACTTCCTCTGTGTTCCTGTGTTGCCTGACCTCCTCCGTGTTCCCGTGTACCAGTGTTCCTCTGTGTTACTGTCGTGTGTTCTGTGTTCCCATACCCTTCTGCTTGGACCTCCTGTTGCTGACCCCGGTTTGGACTCTGACGTTGCATCTCTGCCGCCTGCCCTGACCCTGTGCCTGGACTGTGACCTCGAGCTTGACTGCTGTTTCTGTACCTCAACCTTGGCCGCCGCTGCAGACAAGTCACGCCTGAGGAACGACCTGGTGGTACCACGCCGCAGCTTGTCTAACCCGCTTTGCGGCGGGCTCTGGTGAAAATCGGGTACCACTTAGACTCCGGTCCCAGGTAGTGGCTTGAGTCATCGTCTGCAGTGGTCCAGTGGATCCACATCCCGTAAGCCTGACAACATCAAGAATTTACACTCCCAAAAATGCTAAAAAAAAAACATGCCATATTTGGTTGCACTCCACAAACGTGTTCAAAAATATATAACGCACAAAATCTTTTTTTCCAGAAAACGCAGTGTAAACAAGAATAACTTTTTAATTCATATACACTACCACCTTCATGCAACTTTGCAGCAAACAGTAATAAAATGCAAAAATTGCATGAAATTGCTAAATTCCTCTAAAATCTGTACAAATCCAGAATTCTATTATACAAAAAATACACTTTCCTAAAACCAGTAAGATGTGAAGAATTCATACATACTCCACATGTGTATATTCCCCAAAATATGCAGCAAAGGGACGGCAATCCACAGGGGGTGGCAAACACACACAGATATATTACTGTATACTTCCTTATACAATGGTCACTGAAATAACTATATATCCATAAACCAAGCTAATGAGATAATAAAAGTCACTTTTTGATGTGCGCCATTGTATTAGCCACTCAATAACAGAACTCTTCATGGTTCATAAGAATTTGAGTAAGAACGTCATAACATAGGTGTAAATTGGTAAATTTGGAACGTTTATGTGTTTTTCGTGTTACATATAACTTTATGGACATGTTCGACGTCAAGGTGTTATGTGGCCAAATTAGGTGAAGATCAAATGTCCATCGTATCACTCAATTTTCTGAGATTGTGTGCTTAGACTGTTCTGGATAGGAGAGGGTTAAAAACATGAACATTAGTGGATATTATCCCTTCAAAAAAAATTTAGCAACATATAAAGTCAATATTTACATTATCTGTGAGGTGCAGCAGCTCCTGTATGCAGCCTTTTCCAAATTCTCCATGCAGCCAGCCTGTGGCTAAGAATCTAGAGGGGGGGGGGGGGTTGTCACACTTCAGGGGGCTATATCTCTGGCTCTGTGACACCTGAATCTCACTATTTTTCCTATGAAAGAGGAGTCTCCTCTTTTATATGAGTCTAGATTTATGTTTCTAGTTGTCAAGAAAACATAGATATTAACTGTTATAGCGTCATCGGGAATGGTTATTATATATAAAAATTGTGCCTTTAAATGTGAATATCTCTGGTTCTCTGACACCTAGAAGCACAATTTTAAAGAAGAGATATTCCTCTTTCCGTGGCCCTGGGTAAATGTCCAGTTCGCCGTCCCCCAATGCCGGCCCTGAATGCCCCAATATGTTTTATCAGTTTCTGTGAGATTAAATTAGGTGCCTTGGCTTATACTAAGGTCTGTTTATAATCGAGTAAATATGGTATTTGTCCCAGTCTCAACTGAGACAGGACGAAAAATATTAAATGCAACCAGACAACATGGTGATAGAGTTTTTAGAGAATATATTAACGGGTTGTCCAGCATCCAGGCAATGAGAGTGGCTTGTGAATTGATTAAAATTCCACTTTTATTGAATATTCTTTAAATTATAAAGACATCTAAAACATAATCAAACTGAAGCTGTCAGGTTCGCTGGAGAGAATGCTGGTACTTCTGGTTCTTCTGGTGGTGCTAGCAGTGTTCTCCAACCTCCAGCGCGTGTCCGCGCAAACTCCTCCTCTCGTCCCGGGCAGCGGCTGCTAAGATCTCGTGCTGTCTAGGAGTTGTGTTCTGAACTTCTGACTTGTGGTACCTCTGCATGGTGCCTGCTATTGTGCTTGGTTATTCTGCACCATGAGGGGTTAATTCTCAGTAGTTGTCCAGCTCCTATCAGGTTCTGGAGGTGGGGTTCTGGCTTCATAAATTGCAGCCTCACTAGTCACCTGTGCCAGTGTTTGAAATCCCTTCTCCACTCGCTCAGCATTAGGTTTGACTTGCTCTGTATCTGTATCTGTATTGTTGTTGACCTCGGCTCGTTTTTGACATTGACTCTTTGCCTACTGATTTTGCTACAAGTAGTCGCCCCACGGTTTAGCGTGGGGGGGCTATAGGAAGGGACAGAGGTTGGGGCAAGCTCAGGGCACACTATCCCCTGTCTTTTGTGTTACCCAATCCTAACAGAAACACTGGCCACACATAGGTCTGCATCCTGTATCCGACCTGCTACATTCTCTCCTCCCATGGAGCCTTTGTCAGCTGTGGTCGCTCAGGTCCAGACCCTAACTCAGCTTGTTCAGGATTTAACTTCCCGTCTCCAAATTCAGGAATCTATGCAGGTTCCACGGCAGACATCACCGCAGGATCCACTTACACCCATGCCTGAACCTAAGGTTCCTCTCCCTGACTTGTTTTTTGGTGACCGTAAGAAATTTTTTTCATTTCGGGAGGGCTGTAAACTTTATTTTTCTTTACGTCCTCGTTCATCGGGCACAGAGACTCAAAGGGTGGGCGTGGTAATTTCCCTGTTGCGTGGGGATCCGCAAAATTGAGCCTTTTCTCTCCCACCTGACTCTCCATCCCGTTCTTCTCTTGACGCTTTTTTTCCTGCTTTAGGCCAGATTTATGACGAACCTGACCGCCGAGCACTGGCAGTTTCCCACCTTAGATCTCTGTGTCAGGGAAAACGGACAGCAGAAGATTATTGTGCCCAGTTCACATGTGACTGACTTGCAATGGAATGACTGCGCCCTAAAAGACCAATTTATGTCCGGACTGTCAGACCGAGTACAGGACTTAGTCTTAGCTTATGCCGAGCCTCAGACATTAGATGATGCTATGACTCTGGTCATCCGAGTTGATCGTCGCCTAAGATCCAGGCGATCACCTCGGGTGTCCTCTGACTGTAAGCCAGCGGCCAGTCTGTCTCCAGGTAGTCGAGAATTGGAATCCATGGAACTGGATAGCATCTCTCCTGCACAGCGGAAGCAACATCGACTGAGACATCATCTTTGTTTCTACTGTGGAAGTCCTGATCATCAGATCAACACCTGTTCCAAGAGGCAGCAGCAGGAAAACTTCCGCTCCTAAGCAGTAGTCGGGGGGACTGCTTAGGAGCTCAGGTACTCCCAATTGTGTCTAGAATGTATTTACCTTGTACGGTTAAGTTTCAGTCTGTTTCCTGCACTGGTCGCGCCTTTTTGGATTCAGGTGCTGCATCTAATTTAATTGATTATAATTTTGTCTCTCAGTTTTGCATGTCATTGATTCCTTTGTCCACTCCTATCCAGATGTCGGGTGCGGATTTGACCCCTCTACAGGCAGGGTTGATTAAATTCCGAACCCCGCAGATAAAACTTATGGTAGGAGCTATGCATGTAGAATGGTGTTCTTTCCTAGTTATGGAAAACTTGTCTGAAAATTTCATTCTTGGTCTACCCTGGCTCCGGATCCATAATCCGGTAATTAATTGGGAAACTCTGGAGCTGGTTCATTGGGGTCCTCACTGTAAGGATCACCTGACCAGAGTTTCATTATGTACAGTGGTGGCGGAAGATCAGAGTCTTCCAGGTTTTCTCTCTGATTACTGATTTCTCTCTGATGTGTTTTCAAAACCTTTGTCCCAAGTCCTTCCTCCTCACAGGGAGTTTGATTGTAAAATTGACCTTCTTCCTGATGCTAGATTGCCAAAGGGTCGTATATATAACCTGTCGGTACCAGAACGGGAGGCACTGAAGAGTTATATTGATGAGAGTTTGACAATCGGACATATCCGTCCCTCTGAGTCGCCCACTGGGGCCGGGTTCTTTTTTGTTGAAAAAAAAGATGGTGGTTTACGGCCGTGTATTGATTATCGAGAATTAAATAAGATAAGGGTAAAAAACTCAGGTCCTCTCCCCTTGATCCCGGATATCTTAAATCAGGTTTCTGGGGCCCAAGTTTTCTCTAAATTAGATCTCAGAGGGGCTTATAACCTGATTCGGATCCGAGAAGGGGATGAGTGGAAAACCGCATTTAATACACCTTTGGGACACTTTGAATACCTGGTTATGCCCTTTGGTTTGAGTAATGCCCCAGCGGTTTTTCAAGGGTTTATGAACTCCATCTTTAATGATTACATCGGTGTGTTTATAGTGGTGTATCTAGATGATATCTTGATTTTCTCTCCTGATATGGTTTCTCACCAGCAACATCTCCGTCAAGTACTTACCAGGTTACGCAAAAACCACCTCTTCGCTAAGCTGGAGAAGTGTGTTTTGTGTGTCCAGAAAGTTTCCTTCTTAGGTTATGTTGTTACTCCCTCTGATGTACAGATGGATCCGAGTAAGGTTCAGGCGCTCACGGACTGGGTTCAGCCTACCAATCTTAAGGCCTTACAACGTTTTTTGGGTTTCGCTAACTATTATCAGAACTTTATTAAGAACTTTTCTGTGATCGCCAAACCCCTCACGGATCTAACTCGTAAGGGTGCTGAACCAAACAATTGGTCCCCTGCCGCTTGCTCGGCGTTTGAAACTTTAAAAGCGGCATTCTCGTCAGCCCCAGTTTTGGTTCAACCTGACCTCTCTCAGCATTTTGTTCTAAACTGGAAGTGAATTTGTCATTCTCGTCGGCATTTCACCCTGAGACTAATGGTCAGTCCGAGAGAATGAATCAGGAGATGATTCAATATCTGCGACTCTTTGTCTCGGACAGTCAGGACCAGTGGGTGAAATTCCTTCCATTGGCAGAATTTGCTATTAATAATCACTGTAGTTCTTCCACTCAGGTTTCTCCCTTTTTCTGCAATTATGGTTTTCATCCTCGTTTCTCCTTTTCATCTGTGCCTGTCTCTAACATTCCTAGGGCGGAAGCTATTACATCCAAGTTGCGCATGCTGTGGTCACAAGTTCAGCAAAATATTCAGAGGGCACAAAAGTCTATGGTCCAACAGGCTCAGAGAAGGCGCACTAACTCCGATACGTTTGTGGTGGGGGATAAAGTATGGTTATCCACAAAAAATCTTAAATTGAAGGTCCCCTCTTTGAAGTTTGTGCCCAGGTTCGTTGGTCCTTTTGTTGTTACTCAAATTGTTAACCCGGTTTCCTTCAAGGTTACTCTTCCAGCAGGGTGGCGGGTTCATAACACCTTCCATAAGAGTCTCCTGAAGTACTATGTTGAGCCTGTTTTGCCTCTTCCTGACCCTCCTCCTCCATTTAGTGTGGAGGGGAATCTGGAGTTTGAGGTGGAAAAGGTCTTGAATTCCAGATGGGTAGGTAACTCCCTGCAGTACCTGGTCCACTGGAAAGGTTTTGGTCCTGAGGATAGGTCTTGGGTTTCCGGCTAGAGATGTTCATGCTCCGCGGTTACTCAGGTTGTTTCATCAGGCCTATCCTCAGAAGCCATCTTTACGATCTAGGGGTCCGAAGGCCCCCCGTCAGGGGGAGGTACTGTCAGGTTCGCTGGAGAGAATGCTGGTACTTCTGGTTCTTCTGGTGGTGCTAGCAGTGTTCTCCAACCTCCAGCGCGTGTCCGCGCAAACTCCTCCTCTCGTCCCGGGCAGCGGCTGCTAAGATCTCGCGCTGTCTAGGAGTGTTCTGAACTGCTGACTTGTGGTACCTCTGCATGGTGCCTGCTATTGTGCTTGGTTATTCTGCACCATGAGGGGTTAATTCTCAGTAGTTGTCCAGCTCCTATCAGGTTCTGGAGGTGGGGTTCTGGCTGCATAAATTGCAGCCTCACTAGTCACCTGTGCCAGTGTTTGAAATCCCGTCTCCACTCGCTCAGCATTAGGTTTGACTTGCTCTGTATCTGTATCTGTATCGCTGTTGACCTCGGCTCGTTTTTGACATTGACTCTTTGCCTACTGATTTTGCTATTGACGTACCCTCTTGTTGTGACTCCGGCTAGTTAACCATTCTTTTGTGTTTTATGTTTGTCAGTCTGTTTGTGTTCCCTTCCCACACTTATCAGTGTATTTCGAGTCTTCAAGTAGTCGCCCCACGGTTTAGCGTGGGGGGGCTATAGGAAGGGACAGAGGTTGGGGCAAGCTCAGGGCACACTATCCCCTGTCTTTTGTGTTACCCAATCCTAACAGAAGCATTTCGAACATACGTCTAAAACATAATCAAACTGAAGCATTTCGGACTAACATCATTCCTTAGTCCGAAACGCGTCAGTTTGATTATGTTTTAGACGTCTTTATGATTTTAACCACTTAACGCTGAAGCCACTTTTCACCTTCCTGACACGGCCCATTTTTTCAAATCTGCCCTGTGTCACTATAAGTGGTTATAACTTCGGAACGCTTTAACATATCCAAGTGATTTTAAAATTGTTTTCTCGTGACACATCGTACTTCAGGTTATTTGAAAAATTTTGGTGGTATGTTTTGCATTTATTTATGAGAAAATCAGATATTTGGTGAAAATTTGGAAAAATTTTAGATTTTTGAACTTCAAAATGTTCTACTTTTTCCATACATAGTCATAACCGCAAAAAAACGTAATAACTAACATTCACCGAATGTCTTCTTTATGTGGACATGGTTTTTTATGCATACTCTTATTTTTGTAGGATGTTATGGGGCTTTGAACATTAGGTGCGTTTTTTCACATTTTCATAAAAAACGCAAAATCCTGCTATTGAGGGACCTGCTCAGGTTTCAAATCACTTTGAGAGACCTAAATAAAAGTAAACCCCATAAATTACCCCATTATAGAAACTACGCCCCTCAACGTACGTGAAACAACTTTTATGAAGTTTGTTAACCCTTTAATTGTTTTACAGGGGTTAAAACAAAATCGGATGCAATTTTGAAAGTAAAATTTTTTTGGCTAAATTAATATGTTTTTCAAAAAATGTACAAATTCTCAGTGGATAAAATACCAAAACGCTCCACAAAATTTGATACCCAATCTCTTCCGTGTATAATAATACCCCATATGTGGTGGTAACCTGCTGTATGGGCACACGCCAGGGCATCGAAGGGAAGCTGCGCCATTCAGAGCAGATTATGCATTGTCAATTTTTATTGGCTATACAATCTTTATTTTTTTGGCAATTTGGACATATAAGGGCTTATTTTCTGCGACATGAGATGCACTTTACAAATACTTCATTTTAGTGGGTCATTAGCTTATTGATGAGATTTTATTAACTCTTGAATGTATGGGTGAAAAGAAAATTGTCAATTTTGGTTTACTTTCTTTTCGTATTTTTTGGGGGTCGTACACCGTACACTAAAAATATTATATTATCTTCATTCTATAGGTCACTACGATTACGGTGATACCTCATTTATATAGTTTTTCATTTATTTTTACAATTTTACTGGATAAAAACTAATATAGAGGAAATCTCATTTGTTTTTGCAACGCCATATTTTCGGAGACGTAACTTTAATATTTTTGGGTTGACAGGGCTAGTTTAGGGCTTATTTTTTACGTGTTGAGTTGTTCTTTTCAGTGGTACCATTTTTGCGCACATAACTTTTTTTGATCACTTTTTAGAACATTTTTGTGTAGAGATTTTATGAAAAATGTAAATTTTTGGTTTTTCGGGTTTTGTTTTTACGGCGTTCACCGAGCGGGTCCAATAATGTTTCTGAGTTATTGTACGGATTGTTACGGACGCGGCGATACCAAATATGTGGGGGGTTTTGGCGATTTTGTGGTTTTTTCACTTTATTGCATGTGTATAGGGAATATTTGTGTTTAGGGGACTCTAACTTTATTTAATTAATTATTTTTATTAAAAAATTATTTTATGTAGTGTTTTTAACATTTTTATTAACTTTTACAGGTTAGCTTGAACAAGTGATCCACTGATCACTTGTTCAAGCTCTTCTTCACATTACACAGTGTAATACAGATGTATTTCACTGTGTAAGAAGGCAGGACCCGGCTCCCAACAGGAGGATCGCGCAGCCCCGGGCACCGGCAGTCCCGGGGCTGCGATCGGAGCAGCGGACCCCCCCGGTAAGCGCCGCGGGGGGGGGCAGATTCTTCTGAAATGCCCCTTGTCAGGGGTTAACACCCGCGATCGGAGAAATCTCCGATCGCGGGTGTTAGAGGCAGGTGTCGGCTATAATATATAGCTGACACCTGCAGCTTCTGGCGCCGGCTCCGTTCAGGAGCCGGTGCCAGAAGCATGACGTAATAGTACTGCATTTTGCGGGAACGCACCTCCCGCGATGCAGTACTATTACGTCAAATGTCGGGAAGGGGTTAAAGAATATTCAATAAAAGTGGAATTTTAATCAATTCACAAGCCACTCTCATTGCCTGGATGCTGGACAACCCGTTTTTCTTTCTCTGAAGTTATTGCTGGTCCCCGCACAGCACGTCAGAGCAACGGCCCTACAGCACAGCGGACATCTTAAAGGGGTGAGCTGAAGAATTATTTTCTCTGGTGTATGAAGAGGGCTCATACAGAGATGGGCTTTGCTGCATATTGCAGCAAAGACCCATCGCTGGAACCTGCGGTTGGTGCTTGCACCGATTGCGGGTGTTAACCTTTTCTCTGAGGCCGGCAAAGGAGCCAGCGGCACTTAAAACATGCTTCTTCGGGGAGTGATGATCGGTTGCCATGACAGCCTCAGGTCTTCGTCAGACCCAAGGCTGCATGGTTTCTGCAGATTCGTTACAATGAGCCAGTGGCTCATTGCAATGAATCATATGCAAAAAAAACGTATACTGCAATACAGTAGCATTGCAGTATATGATAGGAACGATCGGACCATCTAAGGTTAATGTACCCTAGAGGGTCTAAGAAATAGTTAAAAAAAATGTAAAAAATTAACAAAATATTAAAAATTCAAATCACCGCCCTTTCCCCAGAACTGATACAAAAAATAATAAACAGTAAAAACCACAAACACAATAGGTGTCACGCGTCCCAATATTCGGTTATTGACGGTAGTGACCTCCAAAACTGGAAATGGCACCCCCAAGTCCGAAATGCGAGTTTTACACCTTTTTACATGACATAAAAAATGTAATAAAAAGTGATCAAAATGTTGCACAGTCCTCAAAGTGGTATCAATAAAAACATCGGCTCATTTCACAAAAAATTACTCCAAAGTATGAAAAAGTTATTAGCGTCAGAAGATGGTAAAAATTTTTGTCAATTTTTTGCACACATTAGTTTAATTTTTGAAAATGTATTAAAACGCAATAAAACCTGTATAAATGTGGTATCACCATGATCGCACCGAACCAAAGAATAAAGTATTATTTATTTGGATAAAGTGTTATTTGGAGCGCAAATTTGGAAAGCCGTAAGTAAAAACTAAGCCTACAACGTGATGCACATGCATTTTTTTAAATTTTTCCACATTTGGAATTTTTTTCCTGCTTCCCAGTATATGGCATGGAATAATAAATAACATTACGGGAAAGTAAAATTTGTTACGTACAAAATAAGCCCTCACACAGGTCTGTACATGGAAAAATTAAAAAGTTATGGGTTTTGGAAGGTGGAGAGCGAGAAATGAGCGAAAAAACCCTGCGTCCTTCAGGGGTTGAAGTGTTCCATCTTCACACTGTTATGTACATGTATACTATGCCATGCATTCACTTGACATTGAGCCAGCACCAGTAACAGTGGGTGTAAGACCTGTTTCAGTGCACAGTATTCAAATTACATTTCAGGGGAAGTGGGCTGAAGTTTGACATTTAGAGCCATCCAGTGGCAGCCACTAACATACTGTCAGTATACCATCACACTCTTCAGGCTACAGCTGGTTTTGGGCATCAGAATGTGGTAATCTTTTTTTTTTTTAGCATTGTATTTTATAAGCTGTAAGATTTTTATTTTTACATCAATGTTGCTGGTTGAGAGTTTATTTTTTTGCAAAGAAATATGTATTTTTGTATCACTCCGGAGTAGATAACAAAAGGTCCCTGGTTTCTTTTTAATTGCAGCACGCTCCTTGATCCCCAGATTGTGGAAATCCACAAGAATACCATCCATGTCGGATTGGTTTGCGGAGATCTTACATCTGCAGAGAATGGAGGAACTCTCCGCAGAGCTTCATCGTACAGGGGAAAACCACAGCGGGATGTGGACCCCCTGGCTGGATTTTGTGAACTCCCCTGAACTGCATTGACAGACCCTACACCCAACCCTTTCCCACCCCTCTATCCTCCCCCAATTTCCTCCCCCTGCCCTCAGTTTGATTTGTTTGATTTAAAATGTTCAAACCAGAAGTGCTACAGGAACAAGTGTACTATCCTAATGAAGCTATCTAAACAGCACAAATATCCATTTGTTCTGTGTAATTGAAACATTACAGTTTATCATAACCTGATACAGCTTAACATAACCTGATAATATGCAATTTTTATGCATGTTAAGGAGATCGCACTGGTTTTGGATGCCATCTTAGATACAGCGGCCACGTTCCCTGACCATTGTCCAGTTAATGTCATGATTCAAACTTCATTTTATGTAACCTGTTTGCTCGCATGTCAGCTAATACTCTTTGACATTTAATGACATCTGTCCTTGATGCTGCATGATATTATGATTCTGGAGTCCGCTTATTATCTTCTTCTCAGCAAATTAGTATAAACAATATCTGTATACAAGGTCTGAGCACAATTAATTCATTTTTTCCCAGAATGTGCTGGTAGAAACATAATGGCCAATAGAATCTAAGTGCCTTATCTCCTTTCATACAACACCCCAAATGCTGATTTCTCTGGGCTAAAATACAGCTGTGTGTTTTTAAATAAACAGTGTGATTTGAGTGCATCTAAAGACCGGACTGTGTCTTTCTTTTACTCTGTCATCTCGCTGCCGGCTGCTATCTCATCCTCCCTCAAAGGGTTAATTAGGGCTCAACTTACAAAAGTCAACAGGGCTGTTGGGGCCCTGCATAAAAATCCCTATCAGAATTGGCGTCCCTGGGTGGGCTTAGGAGTGAGCAAAAACAGCACCGAGACAGCCTCCGTGAAGGGTACCCGCCAGCTTGGTAAACAGAACTGACCAGAGAGCTCCCAGGGTAAGATATTAATTTTTATTGTCTACCTTGATATGTCACTTCTGGTTCACTAATTGGACGGACCGGGTAAGACTGTCTCTGTGTTATATATTTGCCACTGTTGTTCACTGTAACCTAAGCTCATACTTTTGGCAAAGAGCCACTTTGTAAGGTGATTTACAGAGACTGAAAAGTGACGGATGGTCAGACAGTCTGTGGCAGCGGTGGCGAACCTATGGCACTGGTGCCAGAGATGGCACTCGGAGACCTCTCTGTGGGCACGCGGGCTGTCTCCCAGGCACAGAGTTTGCCAGACATAGCATCTTCCTGCAGTCTCGGGCAGTCCAAGTAGTGCCCTGCTATTTTAAAGTGACCCATCCTGTGCTGCTTGGTCCTGTCTGAAGAGTTAGGAGGTGTGGACAGGGTCAGATTGGAGCTCCAAAACTCTGGTAGCAATAAGTTTGTTACTGCCTAAATTGCCGTGTTGGCACTTTGGGAAAAGTTGGTGTTCTTTGGGTCTCATTTTGGGCACTCGATCTCTAAAAGGTTCGCCATCACTGGTCTGTGGTGTTAGCTGAAGCAGTGATGTCTGCAATGCTAGAGTGGGAGATATTCTGTTGTGATTGTCATAGTCTCATTGATACAGTTTTGTCACTAAGGGTTTCCCACAGACTTTCTTTGGGAGTCTGAGTGGTCTTGTATGACTAAGAACTAGTCGAGTCTGAAGGAGAGCGACTTGGAGAGTCAGTCTGAGGACAGTGACCTGAGAGTCAGGCAGTGATCCAGTGTAGAGTCCCTTGTGGACCTGCAGGGTCAGTCTGAGGGCAGTGACTTATTCTAGCGACAGTCCATTCAGGCAGTGATCTAGTGTAGAGTCCCTTGTGGACTTGCAAGGTCAGTCTGAGGGCAGTGACTTAGTTTAGCGTCAATCTAGTCAGGCAGTGACTTAGTCTAGGGTCTTTTGTGGAAGACTCAGGGGTCTAGTTTCTTTGGGGTCAGTAAATCGAGGTGTCGGCATCCTTTGTGAGACCCTTTTGAGTGTTTGGGGACAGGTTCCTTTGACAGTATTGTGGTTATGGACACTTATGATGAGTAGTGAATTGGAATTGAGCCAAGTGCATTGCAGACAAGAAGGAAGATTGTTTTTCACCTGAGGGGAAAAGAAATTAAAAGTAGTATTGAAGATTTGAAGGTTTTGGGATGTGTCCGATGATCTGATGATTGTACAAGTGAGAAAACTTGATCAGATTTCCAAACAGACACTTAGAGCCTCTGACTTTGACAGATGGACCAGAGCAGAGGGACAGGAATCCTTCAGAGTGCCCATTGAATAAAGAGATATGCGATAAGGGACATTTCAAAGTTTCTGATGTGGAAAGAATTTGAGAAAAAGAGATTTAATTATATTTTTTAGGGAGAGAAAAATGGCCCCTGTAATGGAGACTCCACCCCTGTATCTGGTGGTTAGAGAAGATGACACGCCCTACCATCCTTCAGTGGCGGCCATCTTAAGTTATATTCCCTTTAAGTCCAAGAAAGTTAATTGCCTATGGCTCTACTCTGTTGGCAGCCATAAAGGCTTGGTTGTGGGGCTTTGTAGGATAGCAGTTGACCATGCTTGAAGCGTCCTGGCAGACGTTTGAAACCAAACGCCGGTTGGTGATATTTCACTGTTTCGGGCGTATGCTAAGGGTCTTGGAGTGCGGGATGTTGTTTGTTTGAGTATTATTAAAATTTATTTGATCCCAACAATTAGAGAAAAATTACTATGAAAACGTGTTGCAATGCGTCTGGTACCTGCTTTCTGGTGTTTAAGGGGTTAACTAGGCAGACCATGGGGGCAGAATTCTGCGTGGTTTGGATTGGAATTCTGTGTCTGTCTTATCTACTAGAGAGACAGTGACCTTGATGTTCACAGAAGACTGAATTTCTCCATATTGAGTTGCTTGGAATCTGTGTTCTGTTATCTTGTGGTTCACAGGCTAGTAAATTGTTTTTCAAAAAGGGGGGGGGGGTAGATCGCTGCATTTAGAGTTCTCCCTGACAATCTAAAAAAAAAAGACTTGAAGGAATTTATTTGCTTGTAACACAAGAATACAGTACGATGTGATAACCTCCTGTGTAACCCACGAACAGACTAAGCAAGAATGAGCCCCCCAACTGTATTACAGAGCCAATGACTGACTTTTGTTCCTTTTTGACTAAAAACCAACATAAGTGTACTTGGATTTTGTTGAGATGTTGGAGTCTGGCCAGAAGGTTATAGATAGTTAAGGGAATCCTATATGTCTGGATGAGAAAAAGCAGGGAGGCACACGGTAATGGAAGAGTTCCATGGGAACGGGTTACAGCTTTGGGACACATGGGATGATGACCTGAGAGTGTAGTGTACATCTGTTTTGTAATGGGTTGTTACCAAAGGTGTTAACGGACTGGAGACATCTCTACCAGACTTGCGTATACAGGGATTGATAAGATTGTGACTTGAAGCCAGAGGGAAACAGAGTCCAGTTTCACAGACCACAGCAAAGTGAGACTGAGAGAAAGTTGCGGTCCGCTGACAGCCCGACCCAAGTGGGCGTGTTTCGACTGTGGGGAGGAGACATTACTATAGTGAGTAGCGGAGACGGCCCCAACAGGGCAGGACAAGGGGGGGTAACGAACGAGGATGTCAGAGAGAACAGGCCCCCTTCTGAACGGCCCCCCGGATGCATGTAGGATGGTCCATGACCTCCAAGCTGCCAATGAGTGTAACGAAGCCCAGTGGTCCCTAGCCCAAACTGGCAGCAGTCCCCAGGGTGATATATTATTCACTGTTATTGATTTGGCAAATGTTCTTCTCTCTCTCCTCTCTGTGGCCCTACATGAAGATTGCCAGTATCTATTTGCCTTTACCAGTTCAGTATTCCAGTATACCTGATGTAGATTCCCACAAGGGGGATTCCCACCCAGCCAATATCCCACGGCCCTACAGGGAGTAGACTGGCAGACCAGCCCCTTACTAGATGTTCTCCTTTTCAATATGCAGATGACCTACTGTTTTTGTTTGCCAGGATGCATTTATTGACCTTATGTGTTTTCTGCTCCAGAAAGGTTGCAAAGTTTCCTGAGACAAACTCCAGTATTGCCAGGAGAAGGTGGTCATCCTAGGCCACTGCTTCTCAGCCACAGGCAAATACATGGCAGAGGAAAGAAAGCTGGCAGTCCAGAATAGAATATGCCCCTGCCCTGAGGCCCTAAGCCTCTTCACATGTTTCCAGGACTGGCCAGAAACATGTGAATTGCTTCTTCCCCATTTGCCCTTAGTCAGGAGGCAAATGATGCATTCCATAGCCCTAAGCTGGCACATGCCACTGAACCAGACCTCTTATTTTATTTTGCACCGAGTATCTAGGCCACAGGTGTCTTAGCCCAGGAACGTGGTGGCCTCCCCAGTGGCTCATGATTAGGCCCGGTTAGACTCAGTCGTGAGGGGAGCTCCTCATGTGTCAGTAACTGCAGCCAGCAATCTGTTCAGCAAGGCCAGTGAGTTGATGCTAGACCCTAGATCACTCAGTTATCGTGCAAACCCCACATACCTTGCACGGTATCCTCACCCAAGTACAGCCCAAGCATCTGAGTAAAGGCCAGACAGCTCAGACTCCAGTGTGCACTCCTGATGCCCTGTCACACTAATAAGGTGCACAGCTCTGAATCCTGCTGTTCTGTCACCAGTCTTCCAGGATTCAGAGAGGGAGGGAGAGAAGGGTGATTAACCCAAATGTTGAGGTATAGTTCTGGGGTCTAAACATGACTATGAACCCATATGGAAGGCTAGAGATTTCCTCACCTCTGCAGGGATCCCCTCTAAACATGGCATGCTGGTTAAAGAGCTCATGGATGCTCTCTTACTTCCACAAGAGGTGGGGATAGTAAAAGTAAAAGCATACACAATTTGGTAACTCAACAAGCCCAGGGCAAGTATGTGGCCGACCGGATGGGGAAGGCAGCTGCACAGATGGAACCCAGAGACTGTCCTGAAGTCTCAGCGGTGAGTTCTGAGCTAAAAGTTTGATCCACAGAGGTGCTCCAGTCCCTGGTGGCCCGAGAGTCACCAGAAGTGAAGGAAGTGTGGAGGAAAGTGGAGCCCAGATGCTGATGGGACCTGGATGCTGGGAGAGAGGGTGTGCCTGCCCAGAGCCCACCACCCGACAGTAAGTCAAGTAGCCCACGGACACACACACATATCCAAAATGGCCATGCTAGCGCTCATAAACCGCAAGTGGTTTGCCAGGGCATTACTACTCCTGTAAGGTGGTAAAGACCCCACAGAAGGTGACACCCAAGCTGCTTATCCAGCTACCAAAAAGTGGTACGTAGGAGTACGTGCCTGTGTGCATTGATCTCTTTCCAGAGTGGCCAGAAGCTTCTCCCATGATCAAGGCTACTGCCAGAGCTGCAGCCAAGAAGTTTGTGAGTGAGATTTTTCTGCAGGTTTGGACTTCCAGAGACCATAGAGTCTGGTCGCAGAACCCACTTCACTGGACAGGTAAAGACTGAAACCTTGTCCCTCCTGAGTGTAGAACAGGCCCTGCACACCCCTTGCCCTTCCCAAGTTAGTGGTGGGATTAAAAGACTAAATGGCACTCTTAAGTTAGAGATCCAAAAGGCCATGGAAGAAACAGGGAAACCATGGCGCGAGTGCCTTCCTGCTGCCCTCTATTCAGTTAGGACCACCCCCAACAGAAAGATGGGATTGTCCCCCTTTGAAGTAGTTTTTGGCTGTGCTCCCAGACTAGGCCCTTACTTTCCACAGACCCTATAGCTCAGTGATGGCGAACCTTTTAGAGGCGGAGTGCTCAAACTTCAACTAAAAGCCACTTATTTATAGCAAAGTGCCAGCACAGCAATTTAAGCAGTAATTTATTTCTCCTTGTTCTTTGACAACTTTCAATCCTTCAGCCTTCCAAGGACACCAACACAGTTGAAAGGAGGAGGGCAAATTCTTCTATCATTGTAGGAAGATTCTGCAGGCAGATTCTTTGAGTCCTGTCTGGTGAACTTCATGCTGGGTTGATGGCCTGGGTGCCCACACAGAGGGCTCCGAGTGCCGCCTCTGGCACTAGTGCCATAGGTTCACCACCACTGCTATAGCTGATGGCAGGAAACCAGGTGGAATATGCCACACAGTTGAACCAGGCCTTGGAAAAGGTCTGCAAAAGTGTTTCTGATTCCTTTTTCAGATCTAGACAGAGAACTCAGGACGCATAACCTGAAGACCGGAGACTACGTAGTGGTAAAGAGACATCAGAGAGAGAGTCTGGAGCTTGGCTACGATGGTCCTTTCCAAGTCCTGCTGACCAGTGCCACATCTGTGAAGCTAGAGGTAAGTCAGCATGCTTCCACGCTTACTATTTGCAAACTTATTCTTCTTGCTAGCTGGTCTTTTCTGACTGACTGTATTCTCAGGTTAACAGTTTTTTTTATTGTAATCAACAGAGATTTGTGAATTATATCCGAGATGCTTTCCAGAACCGCATGACTTTGGACATCCTTACTGAGAAGGGAGGAGTCTGTAAGATGGTGGGAGTCGCTTGTCGCATATACATCCCAGATGACATCGCTCCGTATGGATCCATTACCCATGCACTTGAAGAGATTGAAGGACTGTCCAGGGAACTCAAGAGAAACTCTGGGGTGGACACTTTGTCCTTCACTTTGTGGTTGGGGGATTGGAAGGGTTTACTTTAAGTGGGGGTGATATTGGGGATTGTGATTTTGCTCTTGTCACTTATTGCACCAGATGTCCCAGATGGCCATCCAGGCGGTAAGAACCGCGCCAGGAGAAGTGCCCGGAGTGGAGGAGGATGCTGCCTGTTGGAAAACCAGCCTGTTTACAAACCTATGAACTATGGGAACTCAGTGATGTGATTTGAGTGTGCAGGCCTGTAACCCCTGAGTGACTGGCCTCCAGGGGATCTGGTGAAGAGTTAACAAGTCCAGCAGGTAAGAGCTTAGCCTACCTGTGGGTACCTAGAGTTTGAGGAGGTCACTCAGGATGGAGTTACAGGCCAGCAAAGCTCAAAGGGGGGAATTGTTAAGGAGATCGCACTGGTTTCGGACGCCATCTGGACTACTGTCCGCCATCTTAGATACAGCGACCACGTTCCCTGATCATTGTCCAGTTAATGTCATGATTCAAACTTCATTTTATGTAACCTGTTTGCTCGCCTGTCAGCTAATACTCTTTAGAGGTAGGTAGAGAGTTGTCTGTTGTGGTGCACTCACAAACTCAGGTATGGTACATCATGGTTAAAGAAGCATTTATTTGAAAAATCTCGGGTCACAACGCTTTTTGGAGTAACTAAGACTCCTTTCTCAAGTGGTGTGAGACTGGAAACGAAGTACATGTACAAAACACACAGATAAATAAATAAATGGAGCAATACAATTTTTTGAAGAATAAGAGAATAGAGGGAGATAGTAAAAGTGCTTGATATCAATAAGTATAAAAAAGTCAGATTTCGTAAAATTTGATAGAATGATCACCAGTAGAATCCTTAGTTTCGAAAAAAGAAAATATAGATAAAAAACTGGGAAAACTACAACAAGATAGATCCGATTTCGAATCCAATAATATCAAATTCTGGCTAACACAAACCAACCCTTCCGCCAACCCCGATACCAAGTCCCCATCAAAAACCAACCCACCACACCCCAAAAAACCCTCACGTCCCCCCAGAAATGCCAATCACCAACCAAACCAAAGAACAGTGTTCATCAACTCCAAAAATAAAAACAACATCAACAATAATATTAAAGTCAACAGAAGTAACAAAAAAAATGGTCAACCCACCCATAGGAACCATTTATACCACCCCACAAGAACTGGCCAACACCAAACCAAAAGTCCCACACATACTGCCTCCCTAATAAATGGACCACCCACTCTTCTCAACCTTCGAAAGAACCATCCAATACCCCGAACCATCAACTCAAACCATCTTCCACTCCCAACTTCTTTACCCCACCCTCTCATTCCCCTCTGCCCATTGATTTAGAACCCAACATCTGTCCACTCAACCTTCCACCCATTACCTTCAGCTCCAACCTTTCCATTCTTACCCAACTTACCACACCCCCTCCACCCCCAGCAACCCTAGAGACCAAATCAACACCCCCAATGACATACAAACGCAGTTCTCTATACACCTTACTGACACCCTCACTCCTTTCAGTCCGTCATCCAACTTGACATCCAACCAAGAGAACCTCTCAGACAGACCAAAATCAAATAAGATACATCACCATTTTTTTCAATGGGGCTCAATAAAAAGCCAAAAAAGAAAAAATCCCGAGGAGGAACTAGAGGCGGAAAAAGAAACCACAACAAAACAATACCAACCACCACTGGAACCACAAATATTAATACAAAACCCAAAGAAAAACAAGAAGCTGAAGTAAAGATTTTCAATCTTTCCTCCCACCAGCTACAAAAACATGAAATTATCCTCCTTAACATAGGCCTGTCCTATTGTCCCACTTCCAAATTCAACAAATTTCAACTCTTCGTTGATCTACAATCCTTCATTAGAAAACTAACCCTCACAAGACATTTTAATCTCCCAAACAAAGTTTTGAGAGAACCCCCCACAGGAATTAAAAGCCTAGTGGAAGGTGTGACCAACCTACCACCTCACATTGATGCAGAGAGTGACATCTCACTACATGATGAACCCCCAATTAGATCCAGTGGACTCAAGCCAAAGTCCACCTTCTACCCCATCCACCACAGAGGAAGTAACATAGAAACTTTTATGTCTCTAGTGGAAAAAGAATTTAGATCCATTAATTCTATTACCAAACAATCACACAACCTTACAGTGGGAGAAAGGAATGCCCTGAAGGACCTCATGTCCAACCAATCAATCACCATACGCAATGCGGACAAAGGCGGTGGAATCATTATCCAGGACCGACAAATCTATATTACAGAAGCTCTTAAAATCCTTTCGGATACTGATTATTACGAACGTATAAGCCCCAACCCCTTAACCCAACATGCTTTAGAATTAAAAAACCTCCTCAACGAAGCATATGACAACAAAGTGATAAACAAAAATGAGAAGGACTACATCTGGGTCAATAACCCAAGTACCCCGAAATTCTATCACTTACCTAAAGTGCACAAAGACTCTATCAACCCACCCGGAAGACCTATCATTTCAGGGATATCATCGATCTCCTGTAATCTATCACAATACGTAGATATTAATCTTCAAAGATAGGTAACAACTCGACTCGTATCTAAGAGACTCCACCATCGTCATTTTAGCACTGAATGACATCGATTGGAAACCCACTTACCAATGGGTTACCCTTGATGTCTCAGCATTATATTCAAATATTCCCCACGATAAGGGCCTAGAAATGGTCGATCTAGTTCTCAGCCGTGACCCCACCATGCCACTTAAGCAGAAACAATTTATTCTCAATGCCATCAAATTCATACTAACACATAACGTGTTCTCCTTCCAAAATAACATCTACAAACAGATCCGTGGGACAGCCATGGGGACTAGGTTTGCCCCTAGTTTTGCGAATTTGTACATGGGGGAATTCGAGAAGGATTTTATCCAGAATAAACCCCAATGGAGAGAACATATCATCCTCTACAGAAGATACATCGATGACTTGCTCCTAATCTGAGACGGTCCAACTGAGAGTATCCAAAACTTTGTTAATACGATCAACATCAATGATTGGGGCCTGGTTTTCACCCCCAACTCCTCGAGCCACGAATTTGAGTTCCTCGACCTTCTACAGACAATCGAGGGAAAGATTATAACTAAGACCTACTTCAAGAAAGTTGACACCAAGAGTTTCTTGCATTATAAGAGTAATCACCACACAAAATGGAAAAGAAACATCCCATATAGCCATTTTCGTCGCATACGTAAGAACTGCACGGAGACGAAAACATTTATGGAACAGAGCGGAATCCTTTCCAAAAGATTCTGTGAAAAAGGTTTTCCCAGAGAAGTTGTGAGTGCTGCACTCGATCGCTCTAAGAAACTAACACAGTCCGAATGCCTTCTCCCATCCAAAGTCACCAAATTGCCATCAGACCGCAATAAAAACAGCTTCAAGACTAACTTCATCACCACCTTTAACAGTGAGCACAATTCCATTAAAAGAATTCTTGAAAAGCACTGGCCAGTATTATTAAATGACCCATTTCTATCACAGAGCTTACCAAAGAGACCCAGCATTATCTATAGGCGAGCCCAAACACTGAAAAACCACATGGCCCCCACCAAACTACGCAACCAAGCTACACCGAATCCAAGGAGTTCCATTCTCCCGGAACTAACCGGCAGCTTTAAATGTGGTCAAGTTGGCTGCAAATGCTGCCCTAATATCACTAACAAATCCAGATCATTCAAGAGCAATACCACAAACAAGGTTTTCCTGATTAGGGGCTTTTTGAACTGCTCCTCTACGTACGTAATTTATTTACTAGAATGTACTTGCGGCCTACTTGCGGCCTACAATACTATCCAACAGCTCAAGTCCCACATGAATAGTCAGAGAAGTAACACCACTAACGGCTATATCAAACACAGCGTCTCAAGACACGGGCTTACACATCATCAGAAGGACTTCAATTCCTTCTCCATCACACCCATTGAGCATATACCCGAAGGTAATGACCGATTCAAGAAACTGTGCCAAAATGAAACATTTCGGATTTTCAAGATCAACTGCCTCACCCCCTCTGGCCTCAATGAATCTTTAGAGAACCATTTTTAATCGTTTACCAAAGCCACCCACCTTAAACCCCCCCCCCTCCCCCTCAACAACCAATTCCCCCCCCACACACCTTCCCCTTTCTCTTACCCTCTGTAATCACTCCCTAGCAATAACACCACAATAAGCAATCAAACTATTCCTAATCAATGAGGTAGTTACTTATTTATTCATTTATTCATCAGATCAAATTTTCTCCATTCACCACAAACAATCAATTACCATTTAATTATTTATTTATTCATATTAATTCCTTTTACTGTAACCTATACCCATTAATGTGCACACCTGAATCATTTGTACTTGCTATTCTCATTCAAAACGTCTCACACACTTATCTAGAACTCTGCCAGGCATTCAATCCCTGCAAATTCCTCTCAGAATTTACTGACCGAGTTGGTCAGTATTCGGGAGGTGGGAGTTGCGCCACAAGTGAAAGTTGGCGCATGCGTGTGGGGAAGGGAAACCAGAAAGATGGCCGCTAGGTGTAAGAGCGACTGGTCTTTTAAAAATTTTTATTTTTTATTTAATATTTTAATTTTAAGATTAAAAATATTAATTAAAATATTAAATTAAAAAAAAAAAAAAAAAAAATTTAAAAAAATAAAAAATAAATTTTTTTTAAAAGACCAGCTTACATACTGTACGATGTGTATATAATCTGTGATATTTTACAATGTTCAGATTTGCTCCATCCTGTCTGAAGATGGAGCAACGAACATATATATCTTAATATATATATATTTTTTAACTGAAGTAATAAAGTTTTTTCCACAATAGGTTTTATCATTAATATTTTTTAGAACAATAAAGAATAACACTAAATTAAGAGCGATCCCACTAGATAGAATTCCAGGGTCCAAAAACGTATGCAGTAATAGGAAATATATATGTATATAAAAACAAGAAGCAAGGAACTCAAGTTGTGAAACAAGCAAAGACAGAGATGACTAAATGTTGGAACGATTATAACAACTCACATTGAAACATCTCTCAAGAACGGATTAGTACCATAGAGTACGGATTCTATATAACACCATCATCATCACCAGACCCAGGAATCTTACCCTGAGGAAGAAAGCCGTTGCTTTCCACAACGCGTCGGTGGATATTCCTGTTTGTCCTTCTGGACCATCCGTACCTTGTGGGTGACGTCACCGGTAAATCTGTTTTTACTAGTCTGACTTAGCGAAGCTACCGGCCGGGGCTTCGCTATTGCTCAACTATTGCTTGGACTACAACGGGGACTATAGTGTAAACCTGGACCAAAGAAATCACACTGTTGGATTAATTTTGCTGGACCCGAGGAAACCCGCTAGAAGTGGTGCTACAGGTTAGTGTTCCACCAAAACATGACAACTGGTCTCTTTTAGAGATAATCGCAGTGTTAAGAAGTCCAGTCCTTTCCCCCTTGCACAATTCTTCTTTTTATAACACACATACACTCACTCTTTCCAGCCAGCGCAGGTATACCTTATTATTGCTCCTTATTTATATATTTATTTATGTCTTAATTGATCCACCTACCTCTCTAATTGCCATAATTTGTATATGATTCACCTATTAATTTGTTTTTGCATTTATTCATTGATTTATCAATTGATCTATTCAGATCACAATCTGGTTCAATTTTTAATATTTTTAATATTGTTTGTAATAGTGTTTGTATATATTTTACCCTCTTAGCAATGCATTGTTTATCATATGCACAGCCAGCAATAATCTGCATATGTATCTTACCTATCTGAAAAACCCTCTTACTTTTTGATTTTTACTTTTTTGATTTATATTGATTTATATAGATATATTCACCAAAATATTCTCCCAATTATCTGTTTACAAACCCATATTTTAGTACTATTGCTACTTTTTTATACTTTTTGATATCAAGCACTTTTACTATCTCCCTCTATTCTCTTATTCTTCAAAAAATTGTATTGCTCCATTTATTTATTTATCTGTGTGTTTTGTACATGTACTTCTTTTCCAGTCTCACACCACTTGAGAAAGGAGTCTTAGTTACTCCGAAACGCGTTGTGACCCTAGATTTCTCAAATAAATGCTTCTTTAACCATGATGTACCATACCTGAGTTTGTGAGTGTGCCACAACAGAAAACTCTCTACCTACCTCTACATATCCTGATTGCGACCGTCTTCGCAACTGAGTCCCGATACCTATTGTCTGAAGGCAGCACCTCCCCACCCACCAATGGCTTACCAAACGCTTATTAGTGTTGTGCCTAGGGTAGCACAACCCCATCTGGTGAGCCCCAGTCCAATTGTTTCTCCTTCTCTATCTACTACCACGTCACATACTTGAATAAGAAGTACTACTCTATGAGCGCTATTCGGTTTCCCCTTGTTTGCCTTTCTATCCTCCAGCTAATACTCTTTGACATTTAATGAGAAGCCAGTCTGTCCTTGATGCTGCATGATATTATGATTCTGGAGTCCGCTTATCATCTTCTTCTCAGCAAATTAGTATAAACAATATCTGTGTACAAGGTCTCTGAGAACTGAACACAATTATTTCATTTTTTCCCAGAATGTGCTGGTAGAAACATAATGGCCAATAGAATCTAAGTGCCTTATCTCCTTTCATACAACACCCCAAATGCTGATTTCTCTGGGATAAAATACAGCAGTTTTTTTTTTTAAATAAACAGTGTGATTTGAGTGCATCTAAAGACCCGACTGTGTCTTTCTTTTACTCTGTCATCTCGCTGCCGGCAGCTATCTCATCCTCCCTCAAAGGGTTGATTAGGACTCACCTTACAAAAGTCAAGGGGGCTGTTGGGGCCCTGCATAAAAATCCCTATCAATGCACTAAGTACATGTATGTAACCTACTTAATTCCCAATAAAGGAATTTGAAAAAAAAAATGCAATGTTCAAAAAAAAAAAACCCTTTAACCCTTTACTTTAGAATGTTACTCAGTTTTATTGCTATTTTATCTCCTATCACTCAATGATGGTCAGTGTAAAATCCACAGTGTGGGCAGGGACTCCCTAAGCATACACATTATAATGTGTGCTGATACAGGTTTATCTACACTATTATTTAGCTTCTGAACATTATACTAGCATCTGACAAATAGAAAAAGAGAAATGAGACACATGAGAGATTATAAGATCCATGAGATGGCTATAACACACAATGACACTTTGCTAACTTAGCTATAACACACACACAGTCAGCTCTGAAACATGCCTCCTTCCCTTGCTATAAAGATCTTATCTGCTGCTTGTAGAATAAATCTGTGCATGCTGTTTGCTGGAAGGAAGTGTCTGTGTGTGTTTATGTGTGAGCTCTTCTTGTAATGGACGGGGAGAGGTAGAGATCTGCATCAAGCAGACAGCAGAAGCCATTCATGAGAAGAATCTGTCTTCGCCAAACATAAAAATCATAAGATTTATGTCCATGTCCCGGGGAAACCAAAATAGTGTACACCAGGACTGATAGAGACAGGTTGGAAGTATATCTGTGAAATGCTGCATTTTTGTTAATAACAGTGAATCGAGAATTTTCTATATTGTTATTCTGAGTATAGTTGATAATCTTGACTTTGTGGGAATACACCTTTAACATTTCTGTCAGAGGACTAGAGAAAAACAGTATTCCTGCTTTCAATAACATATTCCATTTTCTGCAGATATGTATGGTTTATCTTTTATGTTAAAGAAATTTTTAACAATAAAGAATGTTTTCAAAGAAATGATTTATTTTTGCAGTGCATTAAAAGGACCATAACTTTATGACTTTTAGTTATGACATTTACAATTGGTATCTTTGGGGTCATGCTGACCCAAAGCAAAAAGGGATGTGTCACCTGGACCACAAAGTGAAAGCTGTAAAAACAAACCATGTAAAAAAATACTTTTTTTTGTAAATTCCTATACATCTGGAATTTTTTGCCACAATCACAAAATATCTGTATTCCTGTGTAACGCCTCACCACTGCCACTGCATAATCAGCAGCCCTGTATCTTTACTAAGTGGTATCGGTACGTCAAGACTATGTCATAGGCATGCTATTTTATATTCTAATGTCATCAGTCATACATGGTTGTATTGTTTGCTTAAAATGTCAATAAAAATTTATTTAAAAAAAAAAAAAGACTAGTGGAGGACAGTACCAGGGTCAACATCAATAGAAGCGGAGGTATTTCAAGTTTTTTTTTGTTTTTTAACAAAGATTTCAAATGTTTATTACCTTTAAGCTGCTTAAAGGAAACCTGTTAGCAGGGACCTCATATTCACTAAAGACAGATTGTAAAAGCCAAGCTCTGAGGTGGGGGCCAAGCTCTGAGGAGTAACACAGACAAGCCACATGTTGTTTTTTGAAATGCATCCAAACCAGTCCAGCAATAGGGCATGCGCATCGCCAGCTCACATCGTGAGACTTTGGCGAGGAGACCACGGTAGTCTCGCCACCCTCACAGGGGGCGGGGAGACCGGCGAAGTCTCGTGCCATCGCAAGACTTTGGCAGTCTGGCAGTCTCCTCGCCGAAGTCTTCAGCGATAGTAGGTGCAGCCACCATGTGAGTCGGCGATGCGCATGCCCTAATGCTCCTGAGGGTTTAGTGACGTCACCAGCTCTCAGGAGCAAAGAAGGGATTGTGGGGGGAGGCAGGGACAGCACTCTGCATGCTCCCCTATTATGCCAATGCCCGAGCGCTGTGACATAGAGGGGCAGATTTACTTACCTGGTCCGTTCGCGATCCAGCGGCGCGTTCTCTGCGGTGGATTCGGGTCCAGCCGGGATTCATCAAGGTAGTTCCTCCGACGTCCACCAGGTGGCGCTGCTGCACTGAAAAGCATCTGAACGCACTCAAGTTCACCGGGCCGGACCAAGTGAAGGTAAGCGCGTCCCAAGCGACACTTTTATTGTTTTAAATGCGGCGGTTTTTCCGAATCCGACGGGTTTTAGCTCGGCCACGACCCCGATTTCCGTCGCGTGCATGCCGGCGCCGATGCGCCAAGAACCGATCGCGTGCTTCAAAATCCCGGGGCAATACGGGTAAAATCGGGGCAAATCGGAAATATTCGGGTAACACGTCGGGAAAACGCGAATCGGCCCCTTAGTAAATGACCCCCAGAGAGAAGCTCAGAGTGGGTTATTAGAAAATATAAGAATCTATAGTTATAATCCATCCATTGCGTTATATGTTTAACCAAAATATGTGCCTGCACCAGCTCAGCTCCACTTATGTGCAGGTTAGTGTGGGTCATAATGACCATTTACAAGTGGTAGGTTTCCTTTAAAGTTTTTTAATATCCTTTGATGATCACTGTTTAGTGTGTATAAAATGCTGTGAATTTTCAGTTTCATGCATAACATCATGTCTGATGAAGAGAAGTAGTATTCTCGAAAGCTCACCATCAAATATACTCAGTTAGCCTCAAAAAGTTATCGCCTGATTTCTTCACTCTTCTTCTGCAGCCTAATAGTATCACCCCCCCTTGTGAATGTCAGGATGATGAAATTATTTACTGTACAACATGGGTGATAATAACCCATATAATATGACTATTTCACTTCTAATTCACTGGCTTTCATATTTTGTTGTAATAATGAATATTTTCCATGCAGAGGTTAGGGATGAGCTGAATCCCGGAATGGCTGACGCAGTGAGAGACACTGCGCTCTCTCCTTTCGCTTCATCCTCTTCTGTAGAAACATCGATTACTCGACAATGAATTGCTTGAGTCTGATCTCGAGACTTGCTTGCTTCTGCCTGGGAGGGTGAGTGCTCAGCTGATCGGCTCGCAGGGAACAGGAAGCAGCGAGTCTTCTCATCCAGAGCCTGTAGGAGAGAAGCGGCACCCAGCATTATCGCCCCCCGCCAAGCTGTATGAGGCAGGAAGCGTATCCCCTTCATACAGACCAGGTAACACTGCCCGGGCCTCCCCTACACAGCACAGTGGTATGCACTAAGTGCACCGGCACTGCTAGTGTGTGTCCTGGCAGAGGAGTGCACATCATGTTCTTCTCGCTGAGTAACTTTGTTGACGCCTGAGACGTGGGCATCACATGGTACTATGGGTAGAGATGGAGAGGTAGGACTGTCAGGAGACATGGGCATCACACGGTACTATGGGTAGAGATGTAGAGGTGGGACTGGCAGGAGACATGGGCATCACATGGTACTATGGGTAGAGATGGAGAGGTGGGACTGGCAGGAGACATGGGCATCACATGGTACTATGGGTAGAGATGGAGAGGTGGGACTGGCAGGAGACATGGCTATCACATGGTACCATGGGTAGAGATGGAGAGGTGGGACTGGCAGGAGACATGGACATCACATGATACTATGGGTAGAGATGGAGAGGTGGGACTGGCAGGCGACATGGGCATCACATGGTCCTATGGGTAGAGATGGAGAGGTGGGACTGGCAGGAGACATGGGCATCACATGATACTATGGGTAGAGATGGAGAGGTGGGACTGGCAGGCGACATGGGCATCACATGGTCCTATGGGTAGAGATGGAGAGGTGGGACTGGCAGGAGACATGGACATCACATGGTACTATGGGTAGAGATGGAGAGGTGGGACTGGCAGGAGAAATGGGCATTACATGGTACTATGGGTAGAGATGGAGAGGAGGGACTGGCAGGAGACATGGGCATCACATGATACTATGGGTAGAGATGGAGAGGTGGGACTGGCAGGAGGCATGGGCATCACATGGTACCATGGGTAGAGATGGAGAGGTGGGACTGGCAGGAGACATGGGCATCACATGGTACTATGGGTAGAGATGGAGAGGTGGGACGGGCAGGAGACATGGGCATCACATGATACTATAGGTAGAGATGGAGAGGTGGGACTGGCAGCAGACATGGGCATCAAACGGTACTATGGGTAGAGATGGTGAGGTGGGACTGGCAGGAGACATGGGCATCACATGGTACTATGGGTAGAGATGGTGAGGTGGGACTGGCAGGAGACATGGGCATCACATGATACTATGGGTAGAGATGGAGAGGTGGGACTGGCAGGCGACATGGGCATCACATGGTCCTATGGGTAGAGATGGAGAGGTGGGACTGGCAGGAGACATGGACATCACATGGTACTATGGGTAGAGATGGAGAGGTGGGACTGGCAGGAGAAATGGGCATTACATGGTACTATGGGTAGAGATGGAGAGGAGGGACTGGCAGGAGACATGGGCATCACATGATACTATGGGTAGAGATGGAGAGGTGGGACTGGCAGGAGGCATGGGCATCACATGGTACCATGGGTAGAGATGGAGAGGTGGGACTGGCAGGAGACATGGGCATCACATGGTACTATGGGTAGAGATGGAGAGGTGGGACGGGCAGGAGACATGGGCATCACATGATACTATAGGTAGAGATGGAGAGGTGGGACTGGCAGCAGACATGGGCATCAAACGGTACTATGGGTAGAGATGGTGAGGTGGGACTGGCAGGAGACATGGGCATCACATGGTACTATGGGTAGAGATGGTGAGGTGGGACTGGCAGGAGACATGGGCATCACATGATACAATGGGTAGAGATGGAGAGGTGGGACTGGCAGGCGACATGGGCATCACATGGTCCTATGGGTAGAGATGGAGAGGTGGGACTGGCAGGAGACATGGGCATCACATGATACTATGGGTAGAGATGGAGAGGTGGGACTGGCAGGCGACATGGGCATCACATGGTCCTATGGGTAGAGATGGAGAGGTGGGACTGGCAGGAGACATGGACATCACATGGTACTATGGGTAGAGATGGAGAGGTGGGACTGGCAGGAGAAATGGGCATTACATGGTACTATGGGTAGAGATGGAGAGGAGGGACTGGTAGGAGACATGGGCATCACATGATACTATGGGTAGAGATGGAGAGGTGGGACTGGCAGGAGGCATGGGCATCACATGGTACCATGGGTAGAGATTGAGAGGTGGGACTGGCAGGAGACATGGGCATCACATGGTACTATGGGTAGAGATGGAGAGGTGGGACGGGCAGGAGACATGGGCATCACATGATACTATAGGTAGAGATGGAGAGGTGGGACTGGCAGCAGACATGGGCATCAAACGGTACTATGGGTAGAGATGGTGAGGTGGGACTGGCAGGAGACATGGGCATCACATGGTACTATGGGTAGAGATGGTGAGGTGGGACTGGCAGGAGACATGGGCATCACATGATACTATGGGTAGAGATGGAGAGGTGGGACTGGCAGGCGACATGGGCATCACATGGTCCTATGGGTAGAGATGGAGAGGTGGGACTGGCAGGAGACATGGACATCACATGGTACTATGGGTAGAGATGGAGAGGTGGGACTGGCAGGAGAAATGGGCATTACATGGTACTATGGGTAGAGATGGAGAGGAGGGACTGGCAGGAGACATGGGCATCACATGATACTATGGGTAGAGATGGAGAGGTGGGACTGGCAGGAGGCATGGGCATCACATGGTACCATGGGTAGAGATGGAGAGGTGGGACTGGCAGGAGACATGGGCATCACATGGTACTATGGGTAGAGATGGAGAGATGGGACGGGCAGGAGACATGGGCATCACATGATACTATAGGTAGAGATGGAGAGGTGGGACTGGCAGCAGACATGGGCATCAAACGGTACTATGGGTAGAGATGGTGAGGTGGGACTGGCAGGAGACATGGGCATCACATGGTACTATGCTTAGAGATGGTGAGGTGGGACTGGCAGGAGACATGGGCATCACATGATACTATGGGTAGAGATGGAGAGGTGGGACTGGCAGGCGACATGGGCATCACATGGTCCTATGGGTAGAGATGGAGAGGTGGGACTGGCAGGAGACATGGACATCACATGGTACTATGGGTAGAGATGGAGAGGTGGGACTGGCAGGAGAAATGGGCATTACATGCTACTATGGGTAGAGATGCAGAGGTTTGACTGGCAGAAGACATGCTACTATGAGTATAGATGGAGAGGTGTGACTGGCATCACATGATACCATGGATATAAATGGAGACATGGGACTGGCAGGACATGATACTGTGGTTATAGGTGGAGACATGGGCATCACATGATACTATGGGTATAGATATAGAGGCGGGACTGGCAGGACGTGATACTATGGGTATAGATATAGAGGCGGGACTGGCAGGACGTGATACTATGGGTATAGATATAGAGGCGGGACTGGCAGGACGTGATACTATGGGTATAGATATAGAGGCGGGACTGGCAGGACGTGATACTATGGGTATAGATATAGAGGCGGGACTGGCAGGACGTGATACTATGGGTATAGATATAGAGGCGGGACTGGCAGGACGTGATACTATGGGTATAGATATAGAGGCGGGACTGGCAGGACGTGATACTATGGGTATAGATATAGAGGCGGGACTGGCAGGACGTGATACTATGGGTATAGATATAGAGGCGGGACTGGCAGGACGTGATACTATGGGTATAGATATAGAGGCGGGACTGGCAGGACGTGATACTATGGGTATAGATATAGAGGCGGGACTGGCAGGACGTGATACTATGGGTATAGATATAGAGGCGGGACTGGCAGGACGTGATACTATGGGTATAGATATAGAGGCGGGACTGGCAGGAGGCATGGTGAGAGTTGTAATTATTCAAATGACTTTGAACAGAAAAAAGAGAGAATAGGAGTTCACATGGGCGTAGCTAGGAGAGGCGCCATAGCAGATTCCTCTACATAGATTACAGGGAACTGCTGCACTTGTTCTCTGGAGTGGGATCAATATCTGCCATAGGGTCCCCAGTGCACAGGGAACTGAGCCGGAGTGAGGTTGTTGTCAGGTCAGGTGTCACTTGAGTCATGTGATAGAAAGGCGGCATAGTGGTTGGGCAGGGTTTTCGACCATCGTAATCACTGGGGCAGAGAGAGGGACACGCCCTGTTAGAATTTTAAAAAAATATATGGGCGCGGTGGGGAGTGGGTTTCGTGGTCACGCCAGCCAAGTGCTACCCATTAATTATGCTCCGGCCACCTCTCCACCAGGTGTGGACCCCCGTGCAGTGTGGGCCCCTGGAACTTGCGGGCCTAGAGGCTGCTGAGGTCATATTTAGGCCTCAAGAGGATTTATTGTGATGAATTTTCCTGTCCTACTTTGTGGCAGTGCCCCCTGGATTACTGGTCGGTGACATAGCTATGTCCTACAACCTCAATGAAAATCTCCTATAATGAATCCTGTCTATGAGGCACGTGGCATGTTGACAAGCGGGTGTAACTGTAAGCTTAGAGTCACACAAAATGGCTGCTCCTTGTGGTAATTCTGTCTATATCCATACTGGGAGCTTCCAATTTCTAGTCAGCTGGTTTTCATGTTAGGATTGATGCAAATCACATGTCTTACAGCAAGTTCCTACTGCACTTTCCTGTCGGGGGATGCAGCACAGACTTGCTGGATGAACTATCTGTTTCCCCTTTGTTTTGGGACTGTCATGTCAGACATTTTTGTGTGGGTCTTCCTGTTTATATGGAATTCGGTATACATTACTGCTTTTACTAGGCAGTCTGTCTAGTAGTAACAACCATGGCTGCTTTCTTACGAAAATAGCACTACCCTTGTCCGCAAGTTGTGCGTAGCACTGCAGCTCCCTTCCCTTCACTACAGCTGAGATACAGTAAAACTCATTCCATTTTCATCATGATTGTCTATTTCCCTATTGCCACTTCATGTCCATTGAGAACACATTGCCCCTGCACTGTTCAGCAAAGTACAGTGGGCTGGAAGCAGGTGGCTCCATGCTTGGTGCAGTGGACAAGCACCATTATTGCAGTCTCTGATCTAAAAGATCTTTTCTTGATGCATTTACAGGTTTTTTTTTTTTTGGAGGTTTATGTTAGATATTTTCATTAACTCACTTGTATATGGCCCAACCATAGGCAAATTGTTATATTTGTCACTACACTGACAAATTTATGGTTTACTGCCTTCACATAAAATATATTTTAATAATAGCTATATGCGGTATATTTATTTAATATTTCTTTTTCCTAAGGTCTCATGAAATGGCCACAGATGACAAGTCCTCTCCTACTCTGGAATCTGCCAGCGAGCTGCCCAGGTCTCCAAGTAGTCCCTCCCATCTTACTCATTTTAAACCTTTGACCCCAGATCAGGATGATCCACCTTTTAAGTCAGCCTACAGCTCATTTGTGAATCTGTTTCGTTTTAACAAAGGTAAGGTTTTGAGGGTTAAATGTGTATATGTGTATGTATATATTGCCCCCACTCCAAAAGGTAATTGCACACAAAAACATTCTTCCCACTTTTTTGTGATTTCATTTTTCTTTATTATTAGCTTTTCATTGCATTTTTGTGTGTCAATGACATATTTCTGCCTTCCATAATAAGGATACATTGGGAGGATTCCTAAAGTATTTTTACTACAGAAGGCAGCAGTGTTTTCCATTGTTCTGTTCACCCCTTCCTCTCTAAAAACGGTAAGAGGAGTAAAGGTAGTAGACATTAATGCTGATGTTCTGGATGCCTAGTGACATATCTGTCCAGTTACATCACATAGGAATCACCATGCAGAGGCTGGGGATGGAGGCCATACAGTGGCATTCATCACCCATAGGCTATAATAGCCACCACTAGAAGCAGTATGAAAAAGTGCAGACTGCTGCTCTGTTCCCTGCTGGATGCGATATCTACTGAACAGACAGAGGCAAAAAGGAGGCCTCCACCTGACAGTATCTGCCAGTCCAAAAAAGAGGTGTAAGTCTTATCCACTCCAAAAATATAACACATTTTCACATTGATTAAATTTAATTTGCATTATCAAGAAATCAGACAGGATTGTTGAATCATGATCATACCATGTGGTCAGTCTCTGAGGGTCTTTTTAACTGGAGATTGGATTTTTGTAGTAACTTGTTAAGTTCTTCTTTCAGATGAGGTCAGAACAGTGTCTGCTGCTGACAGGGCAGATCCTGGAACTAGTGACCAGGCAGTAAGAAATACCTGGTCCAGTCCACATCACTCCCCAACAAGACAAACCATTAAGTTCCCAGTGCAATACAAGAAGCAGCTACTTGGAGAAAGAAGGTCTTCAACCAGCTCAGGTTTGTAACACTAAATGCTGACCCTTCAATAGTATTTGCTGCGACTGTTCGAATGAATCTGCAAGTTAAATCTGTATGGCTTAGACTAAGTTCACATATCCGTCATAAAAAAATGTCATGATGAAAATGACCTGAAAGACCCCAGTAACTATCATGGTGTGTGTTTGGGTTGAAATAAAAACGTTGATACTTACCCCGTTTTGGTGCTCCCTGCGCTGTTATTTAGTGCCTGGCTTCATTGTGCATGTGTTACTGCACTCTTGCACAAAGAAGCTATGGTGTACGGCTTTGGCTTCAATATGCGACTGCACAGACACAGTAATCACAAGAAATGAATCTGATGCCTCTTAGGACCCCTCTCTAGGTTAGCATAAAGATTTTTTTTTTTTTATAACAGGCACATAGGGCCTTGGTAAATGGCAATTTGGGACACTTAACCACCATAGCCTTAGATGTTGAAGATATATGTGGTTTCTGAATTTATCTACTCACCAGACATAAGGGAAAATGCCTCAATGCTGTAGGATTTTCCATGTAAAAATGTTTCCATATATTCTACATGTCCATATGAACAACTCTAGATTTCTGAAGATTGAGAAATTATGAATACCACAGTACAGCAATAAATGCCATCCCAGCAACTAAATAATGCAGTCAGAGCAGACAGTAATAGTGGAGACCCCAGAGCAGCTTCTTCTCTCCTTTATTTCCTGCCGTTCTGCTCTGTGTCCAGTGCTTGTTGTATTTGCCGGGATAGGGACCCTGTGCAGAGCTGTGCCAGGAGCAGGAGATGTCCTGGCAGCAGTACAACAGTCCATGCAGTACAACTGATAAGTATTTACTGATAAGTATCTGCTGTGGGTCCTGAGTCAGTGGCAGGAGAGGACCCAGTAGAAGTGAGGACTTCTTAGTTGTACTCATCACTACATGGGCTCCTTCACCAATGTTCACTTCCATCAGTTATGGAAGCACTCATTAGATTTTGTCTGCCAGCAGTGTACAGGCCACAACTCGGGGCTTTACAGTCCACATATGGCCCGTTGGCCACCGGTTGTGTAATAGGCTTTTAGTTGAGATGAATGTGCCTCCACTTTATGTCCATGCTCAGTAGTAAAACTACTATGCTATAAATCAGAGGAATAAGAAATGGGGAAGGAATGCCCACATTTATCTTAGAACTGCTAGAGTAACAGTAAAACAGGGCTGAGAAACTTGAGTTGGAAGTTTGGCTTACGGACTCCAAAGCCCTGATAACACGAATGAAACCTGTTAAGAGGTGACTAGAAGTCCTGCATTCAGGGTTTGCCGATTACCTTCTAAAGCCTGTAGTAGAAAAAAAGGGGTTTTAAGGGATTTAAGAGGGTATTCCCATGAAGTCAAGTTTCTTAAATGTACTCAGGGTAACAAAATTACATATTATCTAATTCACAAATACGGCATTTCACAGATATAATTCCAACCTGTCTTTTTCAGTCCTGGTGTCCAGAATTTCAGTTGCCTCTAGACACGACCCTGTAACTTCTGACTTAGGGTTGAGGAAGCCATCTTGGATTTCTATGTGACGGCCGTGCTGCTAAGTTCCTGCTCCCTGAACTATAGCCTCTCCCCTTGCATTCCAGGACTTAGCTCACATACACTGACATCCTGCCACACATTGTGAGGAGAGATTAGTTCTTTGTCTGATGGAGGGAGAACAGATATGTAGAGGTGCTGACAGTGTGTAATAGGCATCTCTTGGATCTCATTGTTTCTCTTTCTATGTGTCAGTGTGTTAGTACAATGTTCAGTAGCCAGATGAAAGTGTAAAGATCCTGAACTCTGATTATTTTACCATACTGTTAGCTCACAGAACTAGATGGATTATGAAGTGTCTGGTTAGAAAGTCCCCGCCCACTATCTTATAATGACCATCACTTAAAAGTGCAATAAAACTGAGTAAAATTGTAAAGTAAAGGGTTTAAATGATCTTTATTGTGTAAACATCACTAGGGGAAACCTCCTTTAACTAGTCTAAGAGAGAGTTTTTGCAAATCAAAGTAAATGGGAAGTTGTTAGTTGTTGCAGTGTTATTAACTATGGTCCATGGATTTGTTGTAGAAAGCAGAAGAAAACCAGAGCCCCCACTGGGTCACGATCCTCGCACGGCTGTGCAGCTGCGCAGCCTGAGCACAGTGGTCAGGCGCCTAAAGGAGATTATGGAAGGAAAGAGCCAGGTAACCTTCTGCTTAAGCTGCTGCTTATTCATTTGAGGAGATTGAATATTTCTAAGACTTAATCTATGGTGAATAATTACACAAGGTAAATTATTGCTTTCCTCAATAGGACAGTGACCTGAAGCAGTACTGGATGCCTGACAACCAATGTAAAGAGTGCTATGACTGCAATGAAAAATTCACCACTTTCCGACGGAGGCACCACTGTCGACTTTGTGGCCAGATTTTTTGCAGCAGGTGTTGCAACCAGGAGATCCCTGGGAAATTCATGGGATATACAGGTTGGCATGGGACCCCACAGAGCGATCTCATAGATTGTATGGAATATGGACATAAGTATTCAGGGGTGACACTTCTAGTGCTGGTATTCGGGAAGCTTATTTGTGAAAGTATATTGAAGAACATACTGCAGCCAGTTGTAATATGTGGTCTCTGCCTATGAATGACATTTATTATACCATATAACCAGTGGATAAGTACTGTATTGCTGGGGTTCAATCATGAGAATATAGGTCGGCAAGTGAGTGGAACAGTGTCAAGCCTTCATGAAAGGAGCAGTGGCCAAGCATGTTCACTGCCACTGCATTTACATTGGGCACTTGGAAATAGTCTTTCTTCTGATTGTTGGGTATCTTATTTGACAGACTTGATCAGACACTTATCGCTTATTCTATGGATAGATGTTTAATGTATGTAGTGGAGAAACCCCTCCAAAACCACCAAGTAATACAGCGGAGTCCCCAGGTTACATACCTTGATGGGGATTGCCACATGTTTATGTAATGTGTGGCAGTCAGGATATTAGTTAATTTACCAATCTACATCTCTAAATAGTTCTCCTCTGCTTTTTTTGATTTGTAACTTGCAAACTCTTGTCTTTTAACTCATCAGACAAACATTTCTGACGATAAAATGGCTGCAGGTGGAGGGTTATGTGAACTCTATTTGTCCCTGAACAATCTCCTGAACAAAGGACCTTGATCTTATATTCATGAATACTATCATTAAGGTCCTGGCAGGGCAATTGTTCATGGACTGATAGAGTTCACGTGATCCTCCATCTGTGTACATTTTAAAGACATGAATATCTGGGTGATGAGGTAAAAGACAGAAGGCTTCACTTCACATATCAAGAAAGCCGAGCAGAACTTTTAATAGATGTATATTGATAAATCATATGATATCCTGCCCCCACACGTACAGTATGCAAAGACATGAGGTAAAATGGCCAACTGCTTTAGTTTGTATGCAAATTGGAGCTGGTATATTTTGTAAGACCATATTTTTGTTTAGTCCCTGTGACATTTGGATGTTCATAATTTCGGGAAAAAGGATTAACAATAAAGCTTTTATAGCTCTTATGTTGACCAATACATCATGGGGCTAAATTCAGTAAATGTCCACCATCCACAGAACTTATTCATAGGTGACATTAAGCAGAGCGGTTTGGTCTGTAAGTCAGGTGTCTTTAAGTCGGGGACTGTCTGTAAGAGCAAACAGTAAATAAGTTATTTTAAATAGAAGTATTACATAGGAATTATATAGAGATACGTACTGGAAAATCCAAGGGTGAAGTCCTGATTTTTATGTTTTTGTATCTAGGTGATCTACGTGCTTGTACTTACTGCTGTAAAATAGCTATAAACTATGCACATTCCACGGATGGCCATACGTTTGGAGAGGACTTGAATGCACTGTCCGACTCGTGCTCTGTTTCTGTTTTGGACCCTGGGGAGCCTCGGACTCCAGTTGGAGGAAGAAAGTCTAGTCGCAACATTTTTTTGGAGGAAGATCTTGCTTGGCAAAGGTAATGTTGCTTACAAAGAAATCTCTAGAATGATTTCTAGGCTATTATATTAAGGGAAACTGTTTAACCGCCTGTCACATGTGCTAGCAAGTAATACTATTAGTTCTAGTCTGTACGATGGAATCTTGGCTATATGTTATGTGTTAGAAACAGAGACTACTTTGTATTACCGTTTCCATTGTCCTTTGCGCAGAACACAGGCTTCCTGCCCCCTTTGGGTGCCCTGTACATAAATCTCTTAAGAGCATTCTACCATTCATCAGAGGTGATGGTATCAAAATAATGATTAGCAATGGTTTCTATTCATTTCTGTATTTAAGCCTCGTTCACCAGGAATCTTCTAAACCATCACTGACCACACGCTTAACATCTGTACAAGAAGATGCCGGGAAGTCACCAGCCAGAAACAGGTAAAATAAATGAAAACTGATAATATATAACCATCTATAGTTCTCAGTGATCAGATAGGAGATGATTTGTTATTCTTTGATGAAAAAACTTGGAACTCTTAAGGCTCCATGTGCTTCACGAGGCTGAAGCACACTAACTGGCTGGAGAAGGGAGGGGGGTGTGTGTGTGGTCATGCCGCAAATTGCTGCTCTGTTATACAACACTTTGTACTCAACACGTTGTAACCCGGTCACAGATCATAGCCCCCATTACAGTCATGTGCATTGAGCCTAGCTCTATAGCATAGCATAGTGATCTGCAAGTAGTGTTTTTTGGCATAAAATAAGTCAACTAATAGGAGGTGCTAAGAATGACAATGCAGTCCTATCCTGTGACAAATGTATCACCCAGCATCAGACACTTATATGAATCTTGGGCTGCAGATGACTGTGTTGTCTAACTCTGCACTGTCTTACTTTAAGACTCTTCATAAATCCGTCTTATTGTTTATAAGGTTGGGGTGTAATTTGCGCTAAGTTTATCAACTTTTCTGCACTGTTTGATATATTCATCTAAAACCCTTAACTTGTGTGATGAGTTGATACTCCGCTTTTCACCCAACACACTTCGAATAGACAGTTTAAAGGACCTCTACCACCAGGATTAAGGTTTTTAAACCAAGCACACAGACATGCTGGTGTCTGCATCCTCTGTTGGGATAATTTTTTTTTTGTTTTAGCTTCTTATGTCATTGACTTTACAAAAAAAAATGTATATTATGCAAATGAACCTGAGGTGTCAATAGATGTCAATGGAGCCTGGAGCCCCTTGTGCTCATTTGCATAATTTTTATAACTTTTTTTCATAAAATCAATGGCTTAAGAAGATAAAAGAAGAACAGATTCCCACAGAGCACGCCAGGCTTAATCCTGGTGGTAGATTTCCTTTTAAGATGATTTTTTGGATGAAAATGTATGTTGATACATTTGACTTTACAAGCTCGCCACATCTGCTTTCTAAGAAAATGCCTTAATTTGTGATCATTTTAAGCCAGAATTCTGCAGTACAGTGTGTGATAATTTCCACCCCAGTATTTTTTCTGCATACAATTGTGTTTTTGGTCTAATTTTGCTCAAATAGCTCCTTCTCATCTAAGCAGCAAAACCATATGCCATGTAGAGTTCTTGGTAAACTTAAAACACATTGGGACACATTTACCAAGGGCCATGCACCAGTTTTCTGTCAGACTTGCACATGTATTGTTAGGGGAGGATATCTGCTTTTAGTGCTCATTTGTTGTGTGTTTCAAATTAGTTAAAGCATGTGTGCAAGGAATGACTCGGACAACTGCTGATTCAAGTCTCACTCGTGCTACTGCCTCGGCAAAATCAGCACTGCCCAAGTTTTATTTGTTCTATCAGTCTATATAGAAAAGCAGGGAAAAAGTAGGAAAGGAGGAGCATACAAAGCATAATATATCAGACATCTTGGGTCTTTATTGGAGAGTTTTCAGCTGTCTCATGCTGGCGTCACCATAGCGAATTCCTGAAATTCCTCAGTCTCAAAGTTTTAGGTGCGGTCCACAACGCTTTCGCCATTTTAAAATGTATTCTCTGTCACAGTACTTCTAGGAAAATAAGACAAGTAGAAATTACAGGATTTGATCTATCACCTGGGTTTACCTTAAAAGTATTTAAGAAGTGTCTGCTCCACATTAGTGTCGCACTTGTTTCCACGTTTGTGGCGTGGCTCCACTATGCTTCACGCAACAGAAATTTCTGCACTGAAGGGGACCTTCTGATGCTCAGTCGGACTGTGCACCAGATTTTTAATTCAAAGTCTGACAGAAATGTGTTGCACGCGCTATGTTAACGGAGCACCAAAAGATAGGTGGTGCCCACTGTTGGACCAGTGCAGAGAGTGACAGGTTTATGCAGAACCTTCGCCAGAAATCCTGAATCTGTCGCCATCTGCACTATATACAGGCAAACTGCACGTAGTACAACTTGCACTGTTCTTAGTAAATGTGCTCCGTTGCTGTTTGCTAGTAATTACTTTTGCAGTCTTTTTAATGCTGGTAAGGTGTTGGAGTTTTGGGTTTTGAAAATCCTTTTTCTCTCTTCCAATATGTATAGGTCTGCCAGCATTACAAACCTCTCGCTTGACCGTTCAGGCTCTCCCATGGTACCCTCCTATGAATCATCTGTCAGCCCCCAGGCCTCCCGCACTTACCTGAAGAATGACACAAATGAAGAAGAGAGGAAAATACTTTTGGTATGAAATTCTACTGAGCTTTGCTTCTGCATTTTTTTTTAAACTTACTTTACTCTGTCCATATGTATTTCTGCTCTGTGCACTGAATTAATTGGTCTCTACCTGTTATCGTGGACAACTGACACTTTGCTTAGTTGTTCATGCACCTAAGTTATAATATTATATCAGATTGAATTTCATATATCTTAGCTGTCGTTACTGTTTGATAGATACTTGCCGAACAGCCATAACATTAAACCACATGCATAATATTTTGTTGGCTTTGATCTTGTACCAGTAACCATTCGGACCCATTGATGCATGTATTCCACAAGTCCTTTGGTGTCTGGCATCAAAACATTAGCAGCAGTATATTTAGGTCCAGTAAGTTATGTGGGGCTTCATGGACCGAACCTTTTTTGAAACCCATGCCATATATGTCTGATAACATTGAGGGTTGAACCAAAGTCTACAGTTTGGACTACAGTCTACTGTTTGTTTCTCAAACCATTCATGACCACTGTTGCTGGGAATATAACCCTGCAGTATTCAGTCTGAAACAATGTTTAAGCATATAAAGGACAAATATTCTTTATTGAAAACACCGATTGGCAATCTTCAGTTATTTCATTTTAACGTTTCAGTCACAAGACCTTCATCAGAATTGGAATCTGTGTTTTCAATAAAAAATATTTACAATTTATCTACATTTGAGTGCCGAGTCAATATTATTGATGTGGATAAAGGATTGGTATCCTACTTGTGCACCAACTACTTCTATATTTCCTGTTTTGGATGATTATTTGGTGATGTATGATTATTTAAAATTAATCATATAAATGTGCGCTTAAAGAGCCACAAACTGGCCTTGTTCATATAGCATCTGCTATATAATCTACAGTGCGGCCGTTCATGTACACTAAAGGTCTATGGAGGCCAAAATAACGGCCTGCCATCCACATGAATATCAGGTCCTAAGCTTTTCCAACAGAACATTACCTGTGACACTGCTTGCTGCTATTTGTTTCTGCCCTAAAAATAAAGATTTGTAAGATTAATAGACAAAGCAAAAAAAAAGTGTTGAGCCAAAAATAATCCAGTGATTGAGGTATATATTCCCTTGATTGTCTTCATGTAGGATTCTGTGCAGCTGAAAGAATTGTGGAAGAAGATCTGTCACCACAACAGTGGCATGGAATTTCAGGATCACCGCTACTGGCTGCGGACATATCCCAACTGCATTGTGGGGAAGGAGCTAGTTAATTGGCTGATCAGGAATGGCCATGTCACCACCAGGTAATACTCTGGCTCAGATAAATAACTCTGAACTACGTTCTTCTGTCTTCATAGGAATATTTCTAAATTTAGATTGGGTTGCAGGATCAGTGGTTCAGACTAGAGATTTTCGTGTATGTAAAAATAATCGGCTCATCTGCACAAACATGAATACACTGGTTAATTTAACCAGCTATAGAGGGAAATGAATCTACTTCAGATCCACTCCTGTATTTTTGGTATACGTTCCTTCCAGCTACATAGACACAATGGTCTGTATGTACACCCCCTATGCTGTTACCCTAATAAGCTTGGGTTTATTTTTAGAGCACAAGCTATTGCTATTGGGCAAGCCCTTGTTGATGGCAGATGGCTGGACTGTGTCACACACCATGATCAACTTTTCCGTGATGAATATGCCTTATACCGACCTCTGCAGGTAACTACAACCTCTGCTGTATCACTGACTGCTATAGTTTATTAGTCAAAGATATATCTATGTATAACATTCCATGTAGTCTATTACAAGGTACAATTAGGTTGCTACAAAATATATATTTTACAATGTACAACTTATGATTTGGAGTCCACATACATTTTTATGTAGATTATATATAATTTTAGGGGGAGAGGGGGGTTGCCATTTTTTTAAGAAAATCTACCATCAAAATCAAGCATGATGTACCAAAAACATTATCATTAAAAGTTCCAGCCTGTGACTGTGGTAATCTTCTTTTAAAATCAGCTCTTTTAATTATGCTATTGAGCCAGAAGGGCTCTAGTGTGTACCAGAACCCCTCCATGCTGTAGCTTCACATGTTGTTAAAGGAAAAAAGCCTCATTGTTCATGCCTAAAACTTAACTTTTATTAAATAATCACACTCACACTATTTTAAAATTTTACATGTTGGGCTGCTATTATTCGTAGGTAAATATCACAGGATGAGTAGCTACTCAATCGTATTGTCTGGAATAGTGGATCTCTGCAGCGATCCTACTCATTAACCGCCACAACTCTGATTCTCTAAAAACTTAAAGGAAACCTACCATTTAGAATGGTCGGTGTAAGCTGTAAGTACCGAGCACCAGCTCAGGGTGAGCTGGTGCACTTACTTACTTTCGTTAGTGTTATAAACCGCGGTATCGCGGTTTGAACACTTTTTAAACTTTAGAGCAGAGAAGGCTTCGGCGCTGCGTGCGCACGCCTACATAGGAAATAGCGGAGATGTTGCGCGCGCACGCTCGCGTGCAGTGCCGAAGCCCCTTCTGCTCTAAAGTTTAAAAAGTGTTAAAACCGCGATACCGCGGTTTATAACACTAACGAAAGTAAGTACCGGCACCAGCTCACCCTGAGCTGGTGCCCGGTACTTACAGCTTACACCGACTATTCTAAATGGTGGGTTTCCTTTAACACAAGCTCTTTAGCAAATGAAGGTCTCCGTGCTCCATAGATGTTAATGGAGCCCAGAGCACCTCAGGCTCATTTGCATAATGTAATGTATATTTGCATATAGCAGAACTGTCGTGTTTTATATCCATCTCATGGTTCTCATAATCTCTGATCTGCCTCATCTCTCTTTTTTTGTGTCATTTTAGAGTACAGAGTTTTCAGAGACCCCATCACCTGACAGTGATTCAGTGAATTCTGTGGAAGGACATTCTGAACCATCTTGGTTTAAAGACATCAAATTTGATGACAGTGATACAGAACAGATTGCAGATGAAGGGGAAGACAACTTAACCAGTAAGTTATATAGATAGACAAAAGAAACCTAGTTAAAGGCAGTAGCACTAAAAATGTAGCACTAAAAATGTCACAAAATGTTTTACGGGTGCACTCCACATCTCACATGGTCTTTAATAGTCCTAGGTGACTTTGACTTTTGTGAATATTCAGTTTTCCTCTGAGAATTGTGTTCAAAACACAGAGGAGCAGCAAATCTTTCCATTCTAGCTCACGTCCTCACTGTCTGCAGTTGATAATATTTTACATTATTGATTTGACAGTCTCATTATAATTCACACTATATGATGTTTCGATCGAGACTGCATGGTAGCATGCAAATACTGGTATGAAGTAAAACTAATCCAAATGACAGCAAATGGTTTGCTATTGTTTGTACTTTTTGCCACTCCTGTGGTTGATGTTGCGGTGTTCTTATGCCTTGCTCCATAACCTGAGATCAGCTTCCTCTGCTACTTCTCTCTTTTAGTTAATAGCAGTCAATTTAATTTTGCAAGTCTCCCAAGGATCTGTCCAGAGGTGCAACTGTAAATATCTTGGGTGTTTGTTTGTTTTTTTTTTATTTATAACACTTCATTCTTGATATCCCCATGTATAAGCCTAACTTGTTGGTTGCATTAAAGGGCTAAACTTGGGGACCTCTATATACTAAATGTAGTCTCACACCCCCCCCTTCCCCGCTTCCACCCTGCTTACCCTTTGTCTTCCCTCCTCCTTTTCCCTTTGCTTCTTTCCCCTTGCTGAACCATACAAAGATTCTGCGAGTCCTAGCAAACGTACATCAGTCAGCAGCTTCCAGTCTGCTATGGACAGTGATTCGGCCGCTTCCATCAGCCTCAATGTGGAGATGGACAACGTCAACTTCCACATCAAGAAGCACTCCAAGTACCCCCATGTGCCCCCTCACCCTGCTGACCAGAAAGGTATTACATTGGTTAATAATCAATCTTTTTAATCCTTTACATGGAGGATTTCTATCTTTTATTAGATTTTTTTTTCCATCCCACATTTTTGGACTTAAGCACGTAATGTTATAATAGGGCATTATAAATGCATATGCCTTATTTCTTACTTACAAGACAGGGAAGGCACAAACCGAACATTAGGCTTAATATTTATCCACTCTACTAATCTTCCTCTTAATATTAATCCTCTTAATATGTTCATATTCTCTTAACTAATACAGTTCTTGATTGGTTTTAATGACACATATACTGTTTGCATATTCTTTTGTGAGCTGTAGTGGATGCATGCCGTACTCATGCTTCGGTTTTTAAGGAATGCATGGTTTTTGAGCATAACATTTGTATGGCTTAAAGTTTTGTTGCACTCTTTATGGTAGAATAATCTGAAAATTGACATTTACTTAATCTAATTTCACTGGCCACTAGGCTACTTGCAAAAAACTTTACTGGGGTAAGTACTGTACCCTAATAGGGTCGCCCATATTGTAGCTATCCTGGTAATATTTCTCTCCAGTCCACATGACCCACTAGCTAAAGGACTTCTGGAAGAACAAAGGGGCTATTTACTCATTACTGTATGAGTGCCCATCTGGGAAAACCCCTACCAGGTCAGTGGTTGCATGTTTATCACAGAGAGGGGTGTGCATATAGTAATTGGTGCATGGCCACCTTGACTGCCTGGCTCCCATAGACTGCACAGAAGGTTTACCAGGTTATGTCCAATATGAGTGATACCATTCAGGTATTGTATTTGCCCTTGTAAACTTTCTTATTTGTGGCCACAGATTATCTGCACATGTTATGTTACGTATATTTTATTATACTTGCTGTTTTTGCCCCTCATTTTTTCACCTGATGTGACATTATTTCAAGCAAATATCTGCATCAAATACACAAAAAAATAGATGGTGTCCCCCTGGCCAGTCTTAGTCATGGCTAGTTGCTAGTGTTGTTAATTTGCTGGTTTGACTGTTAGGCCACCATTTTAGCAATACATCCGAATCTCACGGCCGATTTTGAATCGAAACGTCGGGTCCACTCATCTCAAGATAAGTGACATTATGATCATTTTATTTTCTGCAGCTATAACATCCACTGGGGTAAAAAAAAGAATGTACCTAATTGTTTCCAAATCACACTCTCTTTAACCTCTTGGCGCCACGTGCTGTACTATTACGTCGTGGATAATACCGCTCACACTGTCATAGTGTGACGTGGAGCCGATGCTGCCTTAGGAAACCGTGACGGCTCCAGGGTTGTCCATAGTAAATGCCTTTAATATACTGTCACAGACAGTTATAAGCATTTACTATTCTCTAAGTCTACAAGCAGATACTTATTAAGTTTGATAATGTACTATACCAAAAGTACAGTGCTCATGTACAATTTACACTTGTTAGGTAAAAAGGCTATAAAACAATATACATATGCCACATACAAACAGCTATGAAAAAATAATGGGAGAAAAATAACACAATAACATTACTATGGAATTGTCAGACTTATTCGGCTGTGGAACTCGGCAAATACTATAAGGGCAGCCTTCTAATGAAGATGTATTTCCCAAGATGATTGTAGATAATTTAATGAAAACACACACACACTAATGAAGCCTTCTATGTTTCTGCGGTTTTGGGACCTTTCAAGTCTTTCTACCTAATTGCCCCCTTTAGAAGAATGGCTCCTAAGAGCAAGTAATTGTGTAATCAAAATCTTAATCCAAGAAAGTAGAAGAAAATGGAAATGAATGATAGTCCCTTTTAATAATCGTCCAGACTAACTATTTCTTTCTGCTGTACGTATCGATTTTTATTGCAGTTGGGGGAAATGACATGATTTCAGCACAAGATGGCGGTATAGTCTTGTGTTACATATTTTATGTACTGAATCGGCTGGGTATTTTCTTAAGTTTCCAAATAAATATTACCGTATATACTCGAGTATAGGGCGACCCAAGTATAAGCCAAGGCCCCTAATTTTACCACAAAAACTTGGTAAAACCTTTATTTCTTTTACTCGAGTATAAGCCGAGTTTGGGTTTTCAGCACATTGTTTTGTGTTAAAAAACTAGGCTTATACTCGAGTATACATATTATCTACATTCAAATAGCCTGTATGGGATTGTGTTAGTTTTGTCTCCACTGCTGTTGAAATTTGTGTAATCGGCACACTCCAATTTGCCCATCAGCATATTTTTGGATTGTGAGCGTGCAGGACCTCAGTGCTGCAAGGTCATCATCTTTACCACCAAGCCCCAGTACTGTTTCAAACGCATAGGAGAGAGCATTTATTTAAGAGATAGTCTGGTTACATCAAGGATTAGTCATGTAAGTGGTTGCTTGCTGATCAGTGCTAGCTCCATTCATTCCAGTCTATTAATGTCTCTATGAGCATATTACCTTATATACTCGAGTATAAGCCTACTTTTTCAGCACAAAAAATGTGCTGAAAAACCCAAACTCGGCTTATACTCGAGTCAAAAAAATAAATATATCTAAACTCACCTTTCCGGCGACCCCTGTATATCTTCTGTGCAATCTGTCTGGCAGGCTATATACACTGGGGCAGGGTCTGGCAGGCTATATACACTGAGGCAGGGTCTGGCAGGCTATATACACTGGGGCAGGGTCTGGCAGGCTATATACACTGGGGCAGGGGCTGGCAGGCTATATACACTGGGGCAGGGGCTGGCAGGCTATATACACTGGGGCAGGGGCTGGCTGGCTATATACTGGGGAGGCTGTGACCAGTGCATTTCCCACCCTCGGCTTATACTCGAGTCAATAGGTTTTCCCAGTATTTTGTGGTAAAATTTTGGGCCTCGGCTTATACTCTGGTATATACGGTACATAATGATGAGAGGATGAAGATAATTTTAACTTATTATTCAGTTACTTAGAGTTAAATTGTCAAGAATTAACAGGATGATGTACTTGTTATCTTTTTCCACGTTAACAAAGCCCCCCAAGCTTTCAAACTGTACCTTCTTCTGTAATATGTACGTCCCTTGTAGGTCATTTTAGCATATTTCTAAGATGCAGCATACCGTAATTGAAAATTCAGTTTTTTGTTTTTTTTTTACGATGCAGTCTCAAGCAACCCTGCCTCCTGCAGTCAGTTTGCTCTGCCACCTCCATGCATCTTGCGCATGCACAGCGCACTTATGATCTTGGTGGCGGCACATGCTAGTTGCACGAGATCTCCGGATTACTGGAGAATATCATAGCAATCAGGAGGCAGGACTGGGACACCAGATGCATCATACAAATAAATGAAAGTAAATTTTTCATTCATACTGCAAAAAGAAATTTGCGAAAAAAAGACATCTAGGGGCCGTATATATTGTAGAAGAAGGGACTGTTTGTGTGTTTGTGGAAGGGTTAGTGTGGTGACAGGTGGTTCCCTTTAAGCAGTCTTTTTTTTTTTCAGTAATTTATTCCATCATGATTCAGAGTGGTTTCACGCTAAAACCTTCGGTTTACTGTGAGTTCTACTTCGTATATTGATGACACAGGATTTATTGCAAATTTTGTCCTTAAAACATGTCTAAGCTCACAAGCAAACCACATAACAAAATATTCGCTGTTGCAGGAAACCAGTGTAACAGGAGCTAACACTGGGGGAATATAGTATCTCAGTATTGCCCCACTATCTGTATTCAAACTACTCTGAATCTTTAAGGCAGTCCCCTTGTATGATCCATTACTCTAATAAGGCTCTGTATGTATCAGATGGCTGCCTTGTGCTGCACTTCTATGTGATCAGCAGGGAGGCAGAAAGGTTTCTCTTTGAGTCATATAGGGTGTGTTCTGTACTTGATATATTTGGAACCCTTGAGTAATACCATCTGTTTTCTCTGCTCTCATCATCTTACTTTTTTTAGAGTTTCTTCTGTCTGAAGATGGCGGACAGCAGATGATCTCTATAAGTGACGCTTTCATTAAAGGTAAAAGGTTTCCTGTTTTGTGTTTTAATGCTCATATTTACTTAAAGGGGTTTCCCACAAAATAAAATTCTCAAATCTCAATCCCCTAGTGATGTTTAATGAAGATCATTTTACCCATTACTTTACAATTGTACTCAGTTTTATTGCTGTATTAGCTCCTATCATTCCCTAGGCTGGTCAGTGCTGAATTTCAGTGTGTGGGTGGAGACTCATTATGGTCCTCCTAGTTATGTGAGCTGACAATTTAGAAAGTTTATCCAGGTACAAGGTTTATATGCACTTGGATGCCTATTACACACTGTCAGCCCTGTTACATATCTGTTCTCACAGATATGTGCCTGCCCCCCTCTTCCCCCGGATAACTCATATGCCTGTAGCTTGCAGCTTCTCTCTCCTCACGATGTGTTGTTTGCTGGCAGGAAGTGAGTGTCTGTGAGTTCCGTCCTGGAATGCAGGGGGCCGGGCTAGAGTGCAGGGGGCAGCTCTAGAGAGCAGAGAGAGAGAAAAACTCAGCAGCAAGGCCGTCGCACAGAAAGCAAATATGGCGTCCCTGACCCAAAGTCAGAACTTGCAGGGTCGGGTCTACGGGCAACTGAAATTATGTACATCAGGACTGATTGAGACAGGTTGGAATTATATCTGTGAAATGCTGTATTTGTGAATTAGAATACGTAATTCTTTTATCCTGAGTACGTTTAAGAAACCTGTGTTCGTGGGAATAACCCTTTACCACTACAGGAAGGTCAGTTGAATTTGTATGTAAGTGGAAACTGTATATTTTATAATTATAGCTCCGGACAAAAAATTTTTTTGTCCCAGTGACAATTGGTGTTTCAAAATTTTTGCTGTAATGGGACCAAGGATTATCAATAAAGCTACATTAGACGCTTTAAAGCTGATCATTGCAGTCTATAGAAAAGCATTCAGAGACCTTCACCAGAGGTCACAGTGGGCAGAAGGTTCCGTCTTTAACTAGGGGTTGTATGTAAGTCGGGTGTCCTTAAGTAGGGGACCGCCTGTATTTGAACCAGTAGGAAAGAAAACCACTGAGAGAAAACGGCACCATAGCCTTGACAAAAACAAATATCAACTTAATACCCATGCTTCATGTTGTTTAGTATGTGGCATTACTTCTTTGTGTTAACTTCATAGCGCAGCATATTGGCATCATCCAAAAAAAAAAAAAAGAATTTTTTTTATAAAGTCAAAGAGGAGGAGAGTTTTGCAACCAAGTAAAGTTCTCCCTGCCTCTGAACATCTTCTCTGCTGTGACTAAGATCAGTTGGCAGACTTAAGGGGAGCCAGATCCTGGATGAAAGGGCATAAAATACAGCAGAGAGGCAAACTAAGGGCGAGAGAGCTTGACTTCAGTGCTAAAATCTTGAATTTACATCTCAATTCATATTTGATTCTCTGAATGATGCCACCACGCTGGGCCATGGAAGAAACATAATCTGAAGGTGTTAAGACATACAACATACTAGTAGTGGTTTATTGCTGGACTGTGTAGTTTGATTCGGTGACTGTTTTGGTAGATCGGAGTCGTGATAAAATGGACCTACTCCAACTCCACAAACATATAATTATGACTTTTTTTTTTTTTTTTTAAAGGAAATCTACCATTTGTTTTCATGCATTGTGAACCAAACATACCTAGAGAATGCTGTAGCTACACTGAACGCTTCTCCTCTTATCCTAATTATGCACTGCTCCAGAGAATTATGTAATCACTTTGTCTCTAACAGGCAGAAGTAATCATTCGCTATATCATTCCCTAGCTGCCGTATATGAGTCATCCAGCTCAGATTGATTAGTCCTGCCTGGACAGGTCAGGAAGCTCCTTGTAATGTGTTTATTAATGGCATCCAGCATGCATCCCAGCTTTCCCAAGGTCCTGAATTTTATACTTGTTTTTTGAGCAAAACCACTCTGATCTGCGATGAAACTGGATATGTTTCTGCATCATTGCGGCTACACCATTCTCAAGGTATGTTTGGTTCACATTGCATGAAAACAAATGGTAGATTTCCTTTAAATATCTGTTCTATTCCTGCTCTAAGGATTAAGGCCATGGTTGAACAACATTTATTGGTCCAAGGACCACATTGTCATGCTGCTCAACTTTAAAGGGTCACATCAGTAACCATCACCCTAGATGCAGCTACAACACAAAATGCCATACCAAAAATAAAGTACCACAGTACATCAATAAATACCACCCCAGCAGGCAAATACTTTGTTTGCAGCAGAAAATAACAGTGGAGACTCCAAAGCAGACGACATTGATAATCCATAGACCCCAAAGAAAACAACTTATAATAGAGGAGACCCCCCAAAGCAGACAAATAATACTGGATGCCCCCACACAGCAGGCAAATAATACTGGATACCCCCCACAGCAGACAAATAATACTGGATACCCCCCACAGCAGACAAATAATACTGGGTACACCCCACTGCAGAAAAATAATACTGGACCCCGTCTCCAGCAGAAAAAATGATACTTGACCCCCCCCCCCAGCAGAAAAAATGATACTTGACCCCCCCCCCCCCCAGCAGAAAAAATAATACTGGACACCCACCCCCCTTCCTTTCAGATATTAAAGTTATATAGGGTAGAAGTACAATTCCTGTGTGGAAGAATTGAGTTTACTCACTGTATCCCTTAAATCCTAGAGAGTCTGTTTAATAGACGTGTGGAGGAGAAATCGAAAGATCTTCCTTTTACTCCACTGGGCTGGCACCATAACACCTTGGATCAGCTGCGAGAAGAAAATGGAGAAAAACAGGCAATGGAAAGACTCTTGTAAGGAGTATTCTGGTTTACCTGGCTTAGATGCCTTTCTTGCAAACTAAAAAATATTATGTGTTCTAGGAATTACTACATTTTGTTATTGGGGCATTCATGGATTTATATTGTCCATAGTTTTCCCTGCTATGGCCTATAGGGTTTTTGGCTTCCTCTGTATCAGCACTGCAGGAGTAGAGGTTGGCCTTAATGGTCCTACATGTTTTTTTTTTTTTTTTTTTTTTTAAACCTTATTTACTATGATGCATGGAGTGAAGTTGCAGTTTTGTCTTATTTTCTTTCAGGTCTGCCAACCACAATCACATGATGTCCCTTTTACAGCAGCTGCTGTATAATGAGTCTCTATCCCTATCATGGCGAGATGTCATTGTGCCAGTAGTATGTCAGGTGGTGCAGACTGTCCGACCTGATGTCAAAAGTGATGATGATATGGACATTCGGCAGTATATCCACATTAAAAAAGTATGTGAATATATGTAGTAGAACATTTTGTAGCTACTATAGGCAGTGTTAACGACAGGGAATATTTATATAAAATGTCATCTAGTGTAAGGTTTTGGTTTATCTATTTTGTACTAATCTAAAATTGATAATTTGAATCTCCCTACAGGTTCAGCGGTTGTGCTGAATATGTCAGATATATTTAAGTTAAAACTTGTAGGTACAGTCTTGTCATGCATTTTGGCACATTATCTGACACATAGCTTTGTCAGACAAGTTACAGAAAGTTAATAAATAGTTAATAAATGTGGTTACTGGATATATGCAAGTTGCTCAAGAATTTTTATTTACTGTGGGTCAGTACATGAAAGAAATACTAAACGTATTTAAGAATACATTCTCCTCCTCTATTCATCTTTTTATGCCTGTTTATAATAACTCAGAAATATATTAATGTGTCCTTGGTGTCCCTGAAGCTTAGCCATGTCCCCATTGTCCCTTGTCTGGCTGTAAGACAATTGTCAGGAGTCAATCTCAGTCATTATGTAGCCAATGTATGTGGCAGATCCATAATAGTTCTCTATATGTTTCGTCAATATACGAAATGTGCTGCAGACTAGCAAACAGTGGGAGCAGGAGCATCTTCTGTTACTTGCTTACAGCTTTTAGTTTTGGAATAAGTGGTTCATTGTTTGATGAAATTATGTTTCCTATATGTATATAACGGAAAAACACAAGTTGTAAGAATTTTTTTAAACTAAATTCTGTAATAAATTTATCTTAGAAAATTGTGTTGTTTCTCCACTTACTCGTATCCCCAGACCTCAACAGAACCCCTAAAATCAATCTGCAGTTCAAGCTCTGTGTAGGGCTGCATAATCTGTGTGCACTATATAAATAATGGAATAATAATAATTATTATTATATGGTAGGTAGAGCAGTCCTCTGTGTTTCTCCTTGTATTCTTAGATTCCGCTTTCCGATTTGGTAGTCTAGTTTTTTCTTATTCATAGACATAAATGCTGCCAATGTCTTTCATTCTCCACATCTTATTCTGCTTTTTAGGATATGCATAATTATCTTGTGACATTTTTATTTTTCCTGTGTAGATCCCTGGTGGAAAGAAAGCAGACTCCTTGGTGGTCAATGGTTTTGTCTGCACCAAAAACATTGCCCACAAAAAGGTATGGTCATTTTTGTCCTGCTGCTTGTACAGTTGTCATTCTCCTACTTGTGGTCATTTTCTGTGTTTTGTTGCAGATGAATTCCAGCATTAAAAGCCCCAAAATTCTGCTGTTAAAATGCTCCATTGAATATTTGTACCGAGAAGAGACAAAGTTTACATGCATTGATCCTATTGTTGTTCAGGTTAGTGTCAGATAATCAGATCCTGATTGACTACAACAAGTTCTATCAGATTAATTCTCTGCCTGGGGCTTACGGTGCTTTAGGCAGCTGTGCACTAGGTTGTGTGCATGGCGTCATGTTCCCCTCCCTTAAGGTACTGTGTCCCCCAATGTTAGAAAAAGAAATTGGGATTTTTGTCCGTACTGTAAATGTTACTTTAATTCTGTTTTATGTAAATTTAAAGGTTTATGTAAATTTAGTTTCCATCTTTCTTTTGAGTTTATTTTATATTTTTGATATTGCTGTTGCACAAAGCCAATCAGCTTAAGTCCTGTGGTGGGAGTATAGCCCACTGAGGTCCTGTGTCCCCCAATGTAGTGACAAGCACATTGTTTTCTTTTTTTTTCTTAAGTTTCTGTCTTATCTATTAATATTCCTTCTCTCTGTTCACCGTTACTTTATACTTTAAAATAGCATTCTAGAAGTTCTTGTTTTGATGCTATCATCTTTTGTTCTTTCAGGAGAGGGAGTTTTTGAAGAACTATGTTCAGAGGATTGTTGATGTTCGACCAACACTGGTCTTGGTGGAAAAGACAGTGTCCAGGATAGCTCAAGATATGCTGTTAGAACATGGAATAACTTTGGTTATTAATGTTAAACCGGTATGTAGTACACAGTAAAGCTAAGCTGGAATGATTGATGCAGAACGATTGTTGTTACTATGTCAGTAATGTATTTGGATATAAGCATTAGCTGTTGGCAGTGAGATATGGCTTTATTCTGCTGGGCTAAAAATGGAAACCTCCTTATGAAATATGTATCACTGTGTATGAGTAACAGAAGCCTTCCTACTGTCTTCAATATGGGCTATAAATTCAAGGTGGGAGAGCGTATAGGCTTCTCAAAGACTTTCTTTAATTTAAACTTACTGATAGATTTTCTTTAGGAAAAGCATATTTATTTTCTTCATAAAAAGCCATTTAATAACCTTCTCCTTTTTCCAAAGCTGACGTCTAAATCAAAGCATGCGTGGCCTAAGGAGGTTTAGCAATCCGTACATTAAGTCATGTAACTATATTTCTGGGCCTAACGGAACACTAAGAATATAAAATTAAAAGAGTTATCACTACCCTTAAATTGTCTGTAATGGCCTGTTCCTCAAATCTTTCATTGTTTTTCACCGAACTAAAAAAAAAGCCAAAACCATAACAGGTGCAAACCTTTTCATTACAACTTACCTGTAAGTTTATGGTTCACAAACTTCTGAAAAATCAGAGGTGTTAACTGGCTTTAGTCTACTGAATGAATTGGTCTTCCAGAATTCATATAGAGGAAAATTGCCTCAGGAGTATATGGATCAAATTTGGAATTTCTGAGGAAAAGGATGAGCAGAAAAAATAAAATTGTGTTGGAAATCACAATGTATTTAAAACATAAGGCTAGCATAGACTCACTTCAAAGTTTCCTTCCCTAGATCAAGGCAACCCCTGAAAATGAACTCCAACGTTGGGAGGCATAGTACTTTACTCATCGCTGAGCTTCAGAAGTTCTTAAAGGACATCTAGTATCAGATTACGCATGACTATTACACACCTCCTCATCCCGTCCCCCTGGGGCCAGAGCTTAATTTCTTATATCTTTTCATTGCTGCATTTCTGTAAAAAAAATATGCAAATTAGCCTGTGGTGCTCTGCAGATGCTCCATCAGGCTCCACTGTAATATAATGGCATATATTCTGAAAGCTGGGGATGTCATTGGGTCTTTTTTAAAATCTTACCATCTCTCAGAATGCGACTGCCACGGCCCTGATGGTGCTTACAGGCTAATTTGGATATCTTATAAGCATATTTTTTTTACAGAAATGCAGCCATGCAAAGAGATATGAGAAATGAAGCTTGGGACACACTGTGATGGGACGGGAAGGTACATAATAGAATTAATAGATAATAAATGCTTCTACTTTGGAAAACTACCAATAAACAGTTCAACTGTGGCATCTTGTAAAAGTACCAAGCTTAGTTTCACTAATTGAGCCACTTTTTATTTTTTTACTGCATGTCAATGTGCTTGGTTTTTGTAAATAGGGCAATGGGATGAATTTTAATGATTAAGAATTGTGTTCATATATACTATAAGTTCTGGTTTGCTTTACATACATTTCATGTTCCCAGGCCCAGGTGTTGTAAAGTATTGGATGTATGACAAATGTTACACGAGAAGAACAGGGTTTTTTATTCTTCCATTATAAATCTATTTTTGATTTATATACATGAAATCTATTTATCAATGTTTTTCTCTTGGGCCCCAGATGTTGAACTGTTATTTATTAAAATCTTCATATAGAAATTATGTCCAGAGCGATAACTAGTAAGGCAACAATATCTTTCCTTTCTTTTCTCTAGCAAGTTTTAGATCGAGTCAGTAGAATGACACAAGGAGACTTAGTAATGTCTATGGACCAACTGTTGACAAAACCACGTCTTGGGACCTGTAGCAAGTTCTATATGCAAGTGTTTCCGCTGCCTCACAGTAGGTTCATGTTTTGATTATAAATGTGTATTTGTGTGTGAAAAAAGGGTTTAACTCTTGATATTTATCACGTAAAATGGCCCTTACACGCCACGGTCAAGCATGACAGCGGAATGTAAGGGGTTAACACCCGCGCTTGGAGGAATCCCCAAACACGGGTGTTAGAGGCAGGTGACAGCTATGATATACAGCCGACACCCCCAGCTTCTGGCTGAAAGTAGCTGGGGCCAGAATCTTGACGTAATAGTACAGGAAAATGCGGCAACACACCTCCTACCATGGAGTACTATTATGTCAAATGTCAGGAAGGGGTTAATATACCGTATATACACGAGTATAATCCGAGTTTTTCAGCACAAAAATTGAGCTGAAAAATCCTAACTCTGCTTGTACTCGAGTCAATAAAAATAATTTAACCCTGTACTCTCCTTTCCGACGCCCCCTCAGGTCCGCTTTGTGCTTCCGATGCTCTGGTGCCCTTAGGTCCTTCCACTCCTCTTGGGCTAATCTTCGTGTCCCCTTGCAATGCTGGCGGCTCACAAACAATGACGTCTGAAAGCGGCTGAGTGCAAAGACCTGAAGAGAGCTGAACGACCCAAAGTGGAGTCAACGGACCGGAAGAGGCACTGGAGCATTCAAAGCACGAAGAGTACCTGCGAGGGCGTCAGAAAGGTGAGCACAGTGTTTAATTTTTGCATACTCGGGGCAGGGGCTGGCCGGCTATATACTGGGAATGATGGGCGGGCTATATGCTGTGTGGGGTTTGCAGTGTATATACTAGGGGGGCTGGAAGGCTATATACCGGGGGGGGCTGGGCCTGGCAGGCCTGCAGGGGCTGGCTATATATTGGGGGTCATGGGCTTCTGGCTATATACTGAGTTACAGGGGCTCGTATATACTGGCTGGAGGCTTTGACAATTGCATTTCTCACCCTCCGCTTATACTCGAGTCAATAGTTTTTCCCAGCTTTTTTGTGTTAAAATTTATGGTCTTGTAAAAATAAGACATCCCCTGAAAATAAGACTTCGTTCCTCTTTAGGGGCAAAAATTAATAAAAGATTTATTTTAGGGGAAACACTGTAATTACCTATTTTTAGTTTATATTTTAATCACCCTTTTGAATATTAATTACACTAATTCCGAGAATAAATGCGCCAGATTAATGAAGACAGGCGCACAATTTTCATTAATCTGGCGCATTCTGCACGCGTCAAACACTCAAGAATTGAGAGCACAAGTCTTTTTTTTTCTCTGATGCCCTCAGTACAACCGGCATCCGAGCCGCCACAATTATATCGGATGCCATAATTATGTTGGGCACAAACACTACATAAATACATGTGTAAGCAGTTTGCACATGTATTTATGTGCTAACTTCGCTAGAATACCGGCGCATGAAGAATAATAAATTTGTGCCATTATGTAGTTTAAAAGTAATTCTGTTTACATCGCCCACGGATCCTAATATATTTTGAAACTGAAACCTATTTTACTTCTTCTTCTTAATTGAAAAGCAAAAAGGCGTAAAAAGAAGGAATTAATGCTAAAAAAGTTAAGGGATATGGGAGCAAACCAAATAACAAACAATGGTAGCTTTCAATTAAGGCAGATCAGCTGGCACAGCAGGCAACATGGCACTAATAGCCATCAGTATGTCATCAAACTGCTGTAGTGAAGCCAATGTCTGTTTTAAGCACTTTGTGTTCGTTTGAATGAATATTTGTTTGAAAATAAATATTGAAAGAACATCACGGCAATACAGGGTGCAGTAGTGGAATTGGGTAGGTGAGCACATAGTAACTGAGCGGCCGCTCCATAATATAGACAAGAATAGGGCCTGCTTTATGAATTGCTTTGCTCATGGTGAGGTGAGATGCAGTGCATGTGCCATGCCGCACCATGACCACAGTCATGGTGCCTTGGAGCACTGGGGACATGGGTCCAAGTCCCAGGGTCAACATCTGCAAAGAGTTTGTATGTTTCTTCCGGGTCCTCCGGTTTCCTCCCACACTCCAAAACATACTGATAGGTTGATTAGATTGTGAGCCCCATTGGGAAAGGGACCGATTTGGCAAGCACAGTGCAGCACTGCGTAATCTGTGGGCGCTATATAAAGAATTATTATTATTATTATCATCCACAGGATAAGCTCAATGATGCGCTGTTTTGTCCAGCCCAGCTTTTTGTCCAATATTTACCACTGGTAAAATAGAGAGCCACAGTACCAGAAAAAGCCTAGAGTTGTGCTGCTTTCTAAAGAAAATTTACTTTGTATTTCAAATAAATTGGAAATTTGCACCAAAAGAAAGTTTCAGCTTCTTGCTTTTTAATCCATTTTTTTAACTGTAAATTTTTTGTTAATTTCACAATTAAACACTACTCTACACAGTGGCGGATTAAGTGTCCCATGGGCTGTTCACACAACTAGGGCTCTCCTAGTGTCCAAACCAACCTATCCTTTATATAGTCTATATCCTATGTATCCTTAATCTTGTACTATTGTAATTTAATGATGAACCTCATTAAGTAAATGTCCACAACAGAGCCCCCCTTTAACCCCTTACCAACGCTTGACGCAGTAGTACTTTACGCGCCAGCTGCGGATGATTGGAGAGGGCTCACGGGCTGAACACATACCAATCGCCGGCAGACCAAAGCTGCCAGCGGCACTAAAGAGTTTCAAGGCTCGGATCGTCGCTCCCCGTGACATCATCGGGGAGCAGAGATCCATTGTTATGTCAGACTTGAGTCACACAAATTCCTCGAGTCTCGTTTACCACCATATATTACAATATGCGATTTTGTCATACTCTTATGTTGCAGTATATGGTAGGATCAATCAGATAATGTAGTGTTAAAGTACCCTAGGGCAGTGAATTTCAACCTTTTTTGAGCCGCGGCACACTTTTTATACTTCGAAAATCCTGGGGCACACCACCAACAAAAATAAGGTGTACAATGATAAGTACTATGGCTATGAGGCCAGAGTACAAGTGCCAGCTCATATACTCAGCATATGAGCTGGTACTTGTAGTACTCCAGCCTCATGACTATAGTATTTCTCATTTTACATTTGTCCCTTATATGTCAGTCACTTGTAAGGGAGGATGGCAGAAATAACATGCTAGATAAATGACAGGACACAGGGCTCTGCAGCTTACCAGATGGAGTTCTTGATTTTCTATTGCAATGCATTGGCCTCTGTGCCCTGCAGTCCTGTCATCGTAGCTGGCAGTGCCCCTGGTGACGAGGAGGGCAGCTGAGGGTGCTTGGGGCAGCTGAGGGTGCTTGGGGCAGCTGAGGGTGCTTGGGGCAGCTGAGGGTGCTTGGGGCAGCTGAGGGTGCTTGGGGCAGCTGAGGGTGCTTGGGGCAGCTGAGGGTGCTTGGGGCAGCTGAGGGTGCTTGGGCAGCTGAGGGTGCTTCTGCACAACTTGTTGTTGCTCCTCTGCCATGATGATCGCTGATGCTGGGCTCAGTGTCTGAGGGAGGGGTAGAAGCAGGACGACGGATGCAGCTCTGCACACTTGTCCTTTACCCCGACCTCCAGTATATCACCTCCCGTGGCTGTAGGGACATGACGGCGGCAGCTTGTCTGGGGGAGGGGAGGAAGGAAGGCAGCTTGTGCCATACAGCAGTGTGCAGCAGGATTTGCTTGGACTGGGGGACAGTAAAGGGCCAGGTGATAGTAGCAGGATGGGAGCTGGCAAATGGCTTTTTTTTACCTGGTTCTGCAGTACTGTGGAGCAGAGAAGCGTGTGTGGCTGAAGTCTGGCAGCCGCACAAACTAATGAAACATGTGCAGACTCCAGTGCACTCAGCCAATGACAAAGCCCCTTACATGCTGCTTTATACTAATAGTGTGAAAGGAGCTTTGTTATGGGTCTTGTGGACACTGCATCGTATGCTGAGCAGTGCCCGCGCGCTGCGATCACAGTGATACTTCCCTCGACGATCGCAGCGCGCCGGTCTGCGGCATGTATACTCGTGTATAAGCCGAGTTTTTCAGCACATTTTTATACATGAGTCGATTAAAAAAAAAAATGTAATACTCGCCCTCCGGTGCCCGGATCCCCAGCGGCGGCTCCTGATCCTGAACTTGACGTTAAGCACATTAAAAAAATAAACTTAATATTCAACTTCCGGCGATACTCTACCCTGATCCTTGGCGGTGGCTTCTGTCTTCTTTCTTCTCTTGTTGGCGGAGTCGCGTCCATGCGATCTCCCCGCCGGAGCTCACTATGATTCAGCTGGCTGTATACATAAGGGGGCTGGCTGGCTGTATTCTATATGGGGCTGGCTGGCTGTATTCTATATGGGGCTGGCTGTATTCTATATGGGGCTGGCTGTATTCTATATGGGGCTGGCTGGCTGTATTCTATATGGGGCTGGCTGGCTGTATTCTATATGGGGCTGGCTGGCTGTATGCTATATGGGGCTGGCTGGCTGTATGTATATGGGGCCGGCTGGCTGTATGCTATATGGGGCCGGCTGGCTGTATGCTATATGGGGCCGGCTGGCTGTATGCTATATGGGGCTGGCTGGCTGTATGCTATATGGGGCCGGCTGGCTGTATGTATATGGGGCCGGCTGGCTGTATGCTATATGGGGCCGGCTGGCTGTATGCTATATGGGGCCGGCAGGCTGTATGCTATATGGGGTCGGCAGGCTGTATGCTATATGGGGCCGGCAGGCTGTATGCTATATGGGGCCGGCAGGCTGTATGCTATATGGGGCCGGCAGGCTGTATGCTATATGGGGCCGGCAGGCTGTATGCTATATGGGGCCGGCAGGCTGTATGCTATATGGGGCCGGCAGGCTGTATGCTATATGGGGCCGGCAGGCTGTATGCTATATGGGGCCGGCAGGCTGTATGCTATATGGGGCCGGCAGGCTGTATGCTATATGGGGCCGGCAGGCTGTATGCTATATGGGGCCGGCAGGCTGTATGCTATATGGGGCCGGCAGGCTGTATGCTATATGGGGCCGGCAGGCTGTATGCTATATGGGGCCGGCAGGCTGTATGCTATATGGGGCCGGCAGGCTGTATGCTATATGGGGCCGGCAGGCTGTATGCTATATGGGGCCGGCAGGCTGTATGCTATATGAGGCCGGCAGGCTGTATGCTATATGGGGCCGGCAGGCTGTATGCTATATGGGGCCGGCAGGCTGTATGCTATATGGGGCCGGCAGGCTGTATGCTATATGGGGCGGGCTGGCTGTATGCTATATGGGGCGGGCTGGCTGTATGCTATATGGGGCGGGCTGGCTGTATGCTATATGGGGCGGGCTGGCTGTATGCTATATGGGGCTGGCTGTATGCTATATGGGGCTGGCTGGCTGGCTGTATGCTATATGGGGCTGGCTGGCTGTATGCTATATGGGGCTGGCTGGCTGTATGCTATATGGGGCTGGCTGGTTGTATGCTATATGGGGCTGGCTGGCTGGCTGTATGCTATATGGGGCTGACTGGCTGGCTGTATGCTATATGGGGCTGACTGGCTGGCTGTATGCTATATGGGGCTGGCTATATGGGGCGGGCTGGCTGTACGCTATATGAGGCGGGCTGGCTGTACGCTATATGGGGCGGGCTGTATACTACACCCTTGGCTTATACTCGAGTCAATAAGTTTTTGGTGGTAAAATTAGGGGTCTCGGCTTATACTCGGGTCGGCTTATACTCGAGTATATACGGTACATCTGTTATCCCTGTAATACTAACGACTCAAAGAATAAAGTAGACATGTCATTTAGGTGCACAGTGAAAGCCGTAAAATCCAAGCCCACAAGGAAACGGTGCAAATGCATTTTGTCACCAATTTGACTACCTCCCAGTACATAGCATGGAATATCAAATACTGTCACTATGAAGTGCAGTTTGTTAATCAGAAAACAATCTTGCATATAGCTCTTTACATGGAAAAATAAAAAAAGTTACCGTATTTTTCGGTAAAAAAAATCTTTTCATTTTCTCAGAAATCAAAGGTGCGCCTTATAGGCCAGTGCGCCTTATATATGAACTTATACAGAAATGTACTACAGACAAGATGTACTGTACATTTACCAGTGTTTAATAGCTCCATCCCCAGAAATTTCCTGCACCTTCCCATACAGTATACAGGGTCCCTAGCTCCTGAAGTGCCCTGGCACCGCAACTAACATTGTGCCCATCCTGCCCTCCCCTAGCAGGGAGAAACCGGAGCTGGCATAGTGCCGACCACGAGGCAAACGTCATCATCATCAGTAAACAATCCCCCATACCCGACAGCCCTGTAACAGGGGAAAGTGAAGGAGCCACAGGGAACCCCACAGGAATAACACCCTGGCTGAGGAGGGAAGTAGAAGGGGCAGAGGGAGACCACTTAACCCCTGCTGCATCACCCTGCATTAACCCCCAGCAGCCATACCTCTGAGATCGGAGCTCTCTGACACACTGAAGACATGTTTCCCGGGAAGTGTAGCTGGCTAGAACTGTGCACAGGTCTGCCACTTGCTGGTCATTTTTAGGTACTGCATTTGATCCTGCGCCTTATACTCCAGTGCGCCTTATATATGAACCTAGATGGTAAAATACGGTATGGATTTTTGAAGGTGGGGAGCGAAAAATGAAAATGCAGAAACCAAAAAATGCCTGGTCGTTAAGGGGTTAATGAAATGTCCATAACAGAGTCCTGCTACAGCAGGGCCTACGTTTACAGAATGTCCACAGCAGAGATCATCCCTCCTATTAATGAAATGTTTTGTGTTTTTTTTTTTTTTGTTTGTTTTTTATATTTTTATAAAGACTCATGGCAGATATTCCTATAGGGCCCGGGTATGGGCGGCCTTGGGCCCCTCGGGGACCCACACATAACGCCTAAATGAAGTTCCGCTTTTGATCTGATAACTAAGTTTGATTACTACCATAGTAATATGTATTGTTGAGGAAACTCCATACAATACTACCTATATTTGATTCTGTGGAAATATTTATGGTTAGAACTGAATGGAGAGTACAGTTTGTTAAATATGAAAGAAATTGATTGTTTTGTTATTGTTTTGTATATATATATTTTTTTTTTTTGTTACCAGATGAATCTAAAACGCTGATGTTCTTTGAAGGATGTCCACAGAACCTGGGTTGTACTATAAAGCTCAGTGGAGCATCAGAATATGAGCTGGCTCGTGTGAAAGACATCATAATCTTTATGGTCTATGCAGCTTATCATTCCCAGTTGGAAATTTCCTTTCTTATGGATGAGTTTGCCATGCCACCAACACTAGCTAAAAGCAGCTCTTTCCGTTCCCTTATTGAGGGCCACGAAGGATATGGAAGTCAGAAGGATCTCTTTAATGGAGAGGAGTGCAGTGTTATAAACTGGGAATCTGACAGCTCTTCGGATCGTTTACATGTTATCTCGGAGTCTCAGTCTTCTGAGGACTTGGAGTTCATAGAGCAGAGGTCTTGCTTAGAGGAGATGGGGGAGTTTGACAGTAAAAGTTCTGAAACATCATCTTCAGCACAACAGGACCATCCCATACTTTTATCAAATTCATCTCTACTGTCTTCAGTCTCCATTGAACCTGAGCTTTTCACACAAATGTGTCTCATACCTGGTATCTCTAAAGATGATGAAGTGTCACAGAAATTTGAAGAGGAAGAAAAAGAGCCTAAAAATGAACTTCGACTCTTCCGTGATCCACTGCAAGATGATACTGGGATGTACATAACTGAAGAGGTCACATCCACTGATGACAGGCTTAAAGTTCACTCCATTGCCTTTAAACAGGAGCTCAAAGATGTCATTTTGTGTATTTCTCCTATTGTTTCATTCAAGGAACCTTTTCTCTTGACGGAGAAAGGGATGAAGTGTCCCACAAGGGATTATTTTCCAGAGCAAGTCTATATATCGCCACTACTAAACAAAGAAATAAAAGAAGTTGAAAGTCGGAGGAAAAAACAGCTTTTGCGTGAATTGTCTAATTTGCAAGGAGTTAATGGAAGTGATCAGGGTAAAACTATTGAAGTTCTTCCATCCCATGTGCTTCTTAGCACCAGAATTGCAGAGCACTTGGGAGACAGCCAGAATCTGGCTAGAATCCTAGCAGACTATCGGGCCCGAGGTGGCAGAATAAGACAAAAGGATGTTGATCCATTTGTACAAACCAAGGAGACACCAAATGGTCTCCTGAATAAACATGAAACCAAGTATGACTCTGACGATGAGAAAGGAGTGAGTCAAAATGAGATGTCTTGGAACTCCAAGGTAAGTTTTATTATTTGTGAGGCTCAGATTACACTGCTGTTAAAATGGTTTCTGATGGGAAAGGGAAGTGCTGTGGTTTACAATCTGTTCAATTACAGCTTCATATATGCAGATGGATTTTTAATTTATTACAGATCATAAGAAATTATTTTTTCCTGTACAGTAACAGAAACATGGCAGAACAGAGCCTTCTGTGATTACAAGTTTAGAGAACCATTTGGGGTCCATTTCCTATGAGTTACTATGACTCTCATCCTTATCAAGTAATATTATTATAGAAAACATTGATGGTGGTGTGATCTAAGGCCAACATAATTTCTTGTGTATAAAGGGGAACGTTTATTATTTCTTAACATTTCAGCATAAGGGTTCTTGAATTTTCAAGCCTTGATACACATATGATCATATCGACTTAAAGGGGTATTCTCGTCTGGGCATTCACATTCAGTTTCATGAATCTTCCATATATAAACATTTCTTCAATTGGATGTTATTAAAAAAAATGTTCCTGTGTGAAGATAATTTCTCATAAATGTAGCCATGTAGTCGCTTAGAAACGAGATGGCTTCCTCGGATACGACCACGTCACACTCTGGCAGCAGTGGCCAGACATGCGCTATTGAGTCCTGCCTGACCCCCTGGATTCAGCATTCATTACCACAGGACGGCTGTGGGACCTGCAGTAACTCCCAGACATTTCATATACAAAAAACGTATGTTTCTTTGTGCAATCCCTCCAGCAGAGATGGCCATTTCCAGGGACTACATTTATGAGAAATTATCTTCACAGAGGAAAATTTTTTTTAATAACACTTAATTGAAGAAATGTTTATATATGGCAGATTAATGCAACTGAATGTGAATGCCCAGATGAGAATACCCCTTTAAGTTTTCTCTAAAAACTAGTTGAATCATTTATTTCTTGTCATTGTTTTTAGGAGAAAATTCGGCAAAATAAGAGCTTCCTCAGCCACACAACAAAATAACAATTTTGTAACTTCTTTTCTTGTAACACTATGTTGTGCTGTTTTCTAAAATGTTAGCTAAGTGGGCATTACCATTTGGTGTCAGTGATTCCGCTGATTCGACTGACAACCCCCAACTGGTAACTTACACAGCGAACTTCAAGAAATTCCACAACATGTGGCTTTAAGAAAAGTTGATCCAGAATGGATTGCAATTATTTACTATATTAGGGGAGACCGATCCTTCATTATATGATTTTTAACAAAGTGGGAATGAATTCAGGTTTTATAGGAAATACATGTGTATTTTACAATAAAAAATTTACGTCAGTCTGCACAGTGACAAAACTGCCGTAAACTCATGGTGTCCCTTCTCACTGAGATTATAGATTCCTGCATGATGAAGTGAGCAACCCACAATCAGGGTGCTGACACTCTTTAGCTACAGGAACACAGCAGTTGTAGGATTTCTGCAGTAAAGAAACTAACCAGGCAGTTAAACAATTAAGAATGATGCAGTAATGCACAGGGATGTTTAACTGCTTTTACTTTATTTATTGATTTTGCCATTTTAAAAAAAATAATAAAAAGAATAAATAATAATTAATAATTCTTACCTAATGTGACCGGACAGAAAATACAGTTACATTTCTAGAAAATTAACAATGTTATGGCTCTTGCAGTACACTTGTATTGAAATATTTTTTCCATAAATTGTTTTTAATTACGCCTAATCAGGAAAAAAAAAAAAAACACATTTACAACTTGCTTTCATCTAGTACTTTTAGAATTTAAATTAAACTTGGCATTTATGCTGTTTTTCCAAATCCGCCTCCAGAGTTAATAAATGTTAAACAAATTAGTTCAAAAGCTATCCCAAAGCGGTGCCATTGCAAAATACCGCTCCGCCTGCAACCAACAAGCACTTATATGGCAATAGCAAAATGAACCGGATCCCCAGGCCCTGAAGGGGGAAGCATATAGTATACAGTATTTGTCTAATTCTTACATTTATTTTATTTGCAGATTGACTGCCTCAGCGTTTTGAACCACCAAAGGCTTTGTGTTCTGTTCAGCAGCTCTAGTGCCCAATCCAGCAATGCCCCTAGTGCCTGTGTTAGTCCATGGTAAGGATCAGTGAGTGGTGGGGATATGTTGGGGTTTTGTAATTGATCATTTAATGCCCTGTGTACTGCCCCCTACTGCATTGCCACAATGGGTGTTCATGATAGCGCAGAGAGCTACTGTAGAGAAGAATATTGTTGTTTGTTCTTTGTATAATAATATAGAATTGTAAGGTAACCAGAATCGAGTGAGGCACCGACAGCTCTGGAGTGTGAGGGGAGAATTGATTTACTGATATCGGCTGATATTTGTGGGAGAATGGATTAATAAAATCAGATTTTAAAGAGGTATGTTGAGCTTGGCATTATAGAACGCTAGGTTGAGTTTTTTTTTCCTTTTTGTTTTTCTCTGCGAGTTTTCCATGGGTGGGGGGAGGGGAATTAAATGCTTGATATTGATATATTGATGCATATTGATTTATTTGTATTCAGAGTTTGGCTAAGGTAACATGTAATTAATATGTATTGTGTATTGTATTGCAAAAAAAAGAATATAGTATAGTTTTTTGTTAGAATGCGCCTACCTGAATGCCCTAATAATCTGTCTGTTACCTTACAATTATCATTTTACTTAACCCTTTTAAGACTCCTTTTCACTTTAGGTTTCTGTTTTTTACTCCCCTCCTCCAAAAGCTATAACTTTTTTATTTTTATGATTACAGGGATGTGTGAGGGCTTCATTTAATACCTCATCTATGAAGAAAACCATGCACTTCATTCTGTTGAACCAACCTAAATTTATTAGTAACCACAGAAAATGAGTAAAATAAATTGCTGTACCAAAATATAAACAATATATTTCTGAATAGTCACTGGTTGTGTACCCTAAAAACCTCTGTTATCATATAAACCTCCATAAATAGGTGACAGTTGGGTACATTCGCAATAAAACATATATGCATGCACAATAAAATACAAAAACTGAAAATAGCAATTCATTCATTATTCATATATTTTGTTATATTTTTTGCTACTGTACTATCACCTACTGTATTTATGTAGGTTTTTATGATGTGTTATCATGTGTTTTTGGGGTACACAACCAGTGACTATTTAGATATATATTGTTTACTTAATCTACCCATGCCAGAGGGGTGAGTGTTTTGATTCACCAGGCCATACCATATATTTGCCATGCCAGTTTGATAAACCAGGATGGTCGTTTTGTCTGTCTCCGTTGCTCCCTCTATGGAACCGAAGAAATGCTGATTGCTATGTATATATACCCCCCACCTTTTTTCTTGTGAAATCCTAAAAGGGTATTGCCCTTTGTGGCTGCATTTCCCGGTGTTCCATTATTAATGCTTGGTTACTTTAATAACTATTTACAGCCTTATTTAGACAAGTACCATATAGGATCCATTGCTCCAAATGCTCCTGTTACGAACTTAGCTAAAATTCTACAGGAAAGTGGACTGCAAGACATATGGCGGGAGCAAAATCCATCTGTAAAACAATTTTGCTGTTATTCTAGCTCCCACAGGTCACTTTTGACAATTGACTTAGCCATTGGCTTTGAGAACCTACAGTATATAGAACTATACACAGGTTTCGCTGAAGTTGCATGTATTGCCTACGAGTAGTGGTGTACTGTGGAGACTGCATCCATTTTGGTTACAGTTAGTGGAGGGGGAAGGAGGAACGTTGGGGATCATTGAAGAATTCCTCCAAATTAATACCAACACTGCCTCCTGGGGCGGCCTGGGAATTTATAAAACGAACCCTGGGCGACCACTATTTCCATAAAATATGCAGAAATAAAAGGATCAGGTCGGATGTTACTGAATCGCTGGCCTGGGGCGACTACTGTAGCAGAACAGAAGTATTTCTCTGACCCGACAGTTGACAATGAGCAAAAGTGGTTAGTCGCATTACTCAGACCATATTTGGCTCATGACAAAGAATAACCATTTTTTTTTTACCAAGCAGAGGTTTTTTTTTTTATTGAGGGGGAGAGCACCAGACAACTGTTGGCAACTATTATTAGGTCACAATCGCCCCCCCCCCCCCCACCCACAGTACTAATTTGCAATCCATAGACTGTACGCTTTTGACCACAGATAGTGATATTATTGATAGACTATATGTTTATTATAAGGACCTTTTATAGGTCACAACTGACCACTGCAGGGGGACGTTTAGAGGATTATGTGTCGTCAGTTTCATTACCGGCTTTGACAACGGAAGATAGAGACAGATTAGAGGGACAGATCACCATGGGGGAATTGGAAGACGCTTTAGGTGAAATGGCTAATGATAAGGCACCAGGTGGCAATGGGGTTACCAGCAGAGCTGTAAAAACTGCATAAGCCACATCTTTTAAAGGTATATCAGGAGGCTTTAGAGATGAGCTGCTTGCCGTGTTCGATGAGGGAAGCTAAAACAGTTTTGATCCCAAAGGCAGAATTAGGGCGAATGGGGGGCCTATCGGAGCCGTTTGGGTTGGGGAGGGGCACAAGGCTGGGTTGCCCCCATCTCCCCTCCTGTTCTCAATTGCCATAGAACCCCTGGCCTTGGTATGAATACACACTGATATTATCAAGGTTTCGTCCTAATGAATTAATTATCAAAATTTTCTGCCTGACTAGAACGTTAAAAAATATATAATTAATCTTTATTGGAATTAATTTAAAATTGTATCTGACTAGTCTTGTATAATATACTTTATTCAGGCGTTGGCCAGCAAGTTGGACTAGTATATATGGTCCTACAGGGGTACAGTGTGTTGATAGTGTTTTATTATTTTGCACTGTCCCTGTATGCAAGCCACAAATGGTCTAACATACAACACAATTCGTTTGTTGCTTTAGACCAGGCATAACATAGGCGGCACTGATGATCGGCAAGCCTATATGTTGTGTTAGTTAGCGTCGCACCTAACGCGTTTCTGCATCCCTGATTTTGTCTTAGGATGCGTCCTCAGAGGTGCTAAATTGGTGCTTTAAAGGTGCAACCTGATTTTTGTTTACACCCGCAGCATTTCCCCCCACGGCATTGTAGCAGGCCGTAACGCGGCCGTTTAATGCCCGGGGTTTTATGGGGTAGTCTCCACCCCTTCCCGGGGAACCACCGGGGGGCAGATCGAAAACCCGGCTCATGGTTGATGAACAAGTCATCATCCTGTTGCTACTATGTAGCTACTTACATGGAGTCCTAAACCGGAGTCACCCGGCTTTTGAATACTGCCGCTCCGTATGACTCCCTGTAAGACATCCCACTGCGGGGAGGCACGTGACTGAGCATGCACACGCCTCCAAGTGACAACGTCACTGGGGCGCATCACATGATCGCACGACCATAGTCACATGATCGGAGTCATGTGCGGTTTCCATGGAGATGGAATGCATCAGGATTTCGAAGTAATTGGCAGACAAAAAGGTGGAGGAAATGATAACGAATGGTGCTGAGGTATCGGAGATTGTGTCTTCTGTGACAGTAAGTAGGGACATTTTGGGGCAGTTACATGGATACATGTGCATTGAGAAGATATAGGGTATTGTACCTATATAAAACAGGCATATGGGATATAGTCATTAAGACCCCGTGGTTTAACTGTGTCCAGGGTAAAAATCCAGCGGGATTCTCTTTGACAGACTAGTCTGTCAAAGTCGCCCCCCCTGTTGAGAGGGTTAACGCTTTCTATGCCCTGGAAGCTGATCACCTCGGGATGTCCCTGGTGACATTCCCAAACATGCCTGGCAACCGGAGAATCTTGTTTATTGACAATATCTCTGACATGTTCCCCTATTCGTGTTCTCAGCTCACGGATGGTTTTTCCAACATATTGAGTAGAACATATGCAGGTTAGAAGATAAACAACTCCCGTACTTCTACAAGAGATGAATTTCTTGATGGGGAATAATTTGCCAGTATTTGAACTCTGAAAGGTTGTTCCCTCTTGGATGAACTTACAATTTTGGCATCTTTTGCATTTAAAAGTGCCTGGTGGGGGTTTCGGAAGCCAGGTAGATTTATTGCTTGGCAATAGATGGCTATGAACCAAGCTATCGCCCAGATTTCTACCCCTACGGAAGGTAATCTGAGGAGCATCTCCAATTAAATCCCCAATATCTGAGTCTCGTTTGAGTATACCCCAAAATAATTGGAGAGTCTCGCGAACCAATTGATGTCCAGCATCATATGTCCCGATAATACGAGTCTGAGAATCAGTATTGTCTCTGGGACGAGGATGTAATAGGTCCGTTCTATTGGTGCTTAAAGCATGATGGAAAGCTTTATTTAGGACCCCCTCCGGATATCCTCGTTGACGAAATCTCTGGTGCAATTCTTTAGAAGATGATACAAAATCGGGAAGGAGAGTGTTATTCCTTCTCGCTCTCAAGAATTGCCCTTTGGGTATGCCTTTCAATAGAGGCTTGGGGTGAGAACCCCTGGCCTGCCTGATTGTACCTCACCAGTAATTAGGGGCCTCCCCCTGGGTAATGCAGAGGAGAGAATTTCTTTATATGCGGACAACATGCTCCTATGTTTGGGAAATGTCTATGTGTCCATATGTCCAGGTATGGACCTTATCTGGTCATTTGGGGAACAGTCAGGACTTAAAATAAACTGGGAGAAGTCTGTGATATTGCCAATGACACCCCTATCTATGTCCTCTCCGGTCTACAAAGTAGTAGACAAATTCGAGTATTTAAGTACAGTGGTATCCCCTCGCCAGTAAGATTAAGTGGAGGACAATCTGCTGCCCCTCTTCGACAAATGTAGGGGTAAGGTAAATGTATGGTGCCAACTGCCGCTTTCTGCGGTGGGCAAAGGTAATCTTATTAAGATGGTGCTCATGCCACAGTTATTATGTGTTAATCAATACACCTATATGGTTGCCACTCAGTATTTTTGTTAAAATACAGGGTATCTTCAGAGGCCTTCTATGGAAAAAATCCTATCCTAGAATAAAAAATGGAAACCTTACAGAGAGATAAAGACAAGGGAGGACTGGCAATACCTAACCCATGGATTTATTTTCTTACGGCCCAGGCCCAGCATTTAAGGGGATGGGCTAAACATCCTGAGCATGGGAGTCTGAATGGGAAACTGGTAGACAGCATGACAGCTAGGGCTCCCCCTATTGCGGTAGTTGTAGTGGGGATACCAGCAGCCACTGGTGGGATACGCTGCCAGACACGAGTAGAGTTGTCTTGGTATTGAGGGATGCAGTGCTTATCTAACATTATGGAATAATCCAAAACTTATGGAAATATTTGAACTGGAGGGTTTTGCACAGTGGGAATGAAAAGGAATCTGGTCATTGTCACAGGTTCTTAATGACGGGGACCTAAAATCTTTTGACCAACTGAGAGAGAGCTTTGATATTCCACATACACAATTTCACAAGTATCTTCAGTTTAGGCATGCTTATGACACAATGATGAGGGAAGCACCAGTTACCTGCACATCCAACTACCTGTTATAGTTTGTGTCTGATGGTAAAAGTAAGGGTGTAATATCTGTAGTTTATAGCCGGCTTTTGGAGGAATACGTAAAGGGCCACCCAGTTGTGGGTGCATTGACGGATGATCAGTGGGAGGAAATTTTGGAGATTGTCCCTTTGTTAATCCCTCGACTTACATACGACCCCTAGTTGCAAACGGATATTGGTAATTTATTGTACTTTAGTCCTAGGCTACAATAAACAGCTATAACAGTTATCAAAGTTGTCTGTAAAGAAGCTTTATTGTTCATCTTCATTATTATGACAACCCAACATTTTTAAAATCTAATTGTCACAGAGACCAAAAAAGTTCTGGCTGGGATTACAATGATAAAATATACAGTTCCGACTTAAATACAAATTCAACTTAAGAACAAACCTACAGACCCTATCTTGTATGTAACCCGGGGACTGCCTGTATAGAAAAATCCTGAGTTAGCTTCACAGAATAGGGGTCTGTTCAGATTCCAACTGCCCTCATTGTTCCAGCCCAGAGGCCAATCTGCTACATATGATGTGGGAGGTAGGGCAGATTCTGGATTGTTTAAAAAGCAATGCATATTAAAGCTGTTATATTTGGTTGTAATAGCAGGGAGATGGATCCAGAGTTTGTTTAAAAAGTCAATAACATCATTAGACTTGAGTGGGGTGTATATTTAAAAGGAAAATGCTCAAAGAACTAGATTTGCGTGAAAGTCTTAGCTATCGTCTGTTGTCTTTATTTAGATTGGTTCAACAGAATGAAGTTGTGCATGGTTTTCTTCTTAGAAGAGGTATTAAATGATTTTCTTTGCATTGGTTGACGCACGGTATAACCATTGCAACACTTCCCAGCGAGGAGGTTCTTTTACTGGTCTAGTGCGGTCTATTTTATTTATAATCTTCTATGTGTGAGGGCTTGTTATACATGTGGCACATATATACTTTTTAGAGGCACAATTTAATATTTTATGCAATATACTGGAATGCTGGAAAAAATTCCAAGTGCGATGAAATTGACAAAACAAAATTTGCTGCGTTTTCTTGTGGGCTCTCTTTATGGATTTTTTTTTTTTTTTGCGCTCCAAATGACACCTCCTCTTTTATTCTTTATTCAGTACAATAACAGGGATACCACATTTATATCACATTTAAATCATTTGTACAAAAATATTGCAGTTTGTCAAATTCTGAGGCCAATAACACTTTCATACTTCGATGTGTGCATCTATGTAAGGTGTAATTTTTTGCTGGAAATTCTGATGCTTTAATTTATATCAATTTGGGACCTATGTGACATTTGATCATTTTTTATTCAAATATTTATGGATGGAAAAATGGAGAAAAAGTGGCTATTCAGATACTTGGGCACTATATTTGACCTCGGCACTTAACAGGTTAACTGCCACGATCACTGCCAATATACAGCTGATGCCCACACCCAGAGTCCTTGAGCTCTCTCCATACACCCCCGCAGCACAATAAGGTTGTAGTTGGTGCAACGGGTTTTCCGGGATTATGAATCTATGATACAAAAAACCATAATGCTGTAAATGAATGAATACAACAAAACTCAATGTCATTGTTTTATAGGCTTTCTAAAGTGTGCAGTTTTATATCAAAGATGGCCGACACAAGACACTACAACTCCCTTGAACCCTCAGTTCTGAGTAATGGCTCCTTCCTCTCATGCATTGCTCCTAGTGATGATTTCACATACTGTTCTGCTCTGTTACCATAGCAATGTTGTGCCTAACTGCCATCACTGTATATTACCTCTGCCACTCTGAGATATGGCTCGCCACAACCCTAGCCATATTGGATATGTAGCATACTTTACTGGCGCCAGCACGTGATAAATCCCTCCCTATATCAGTATGACCTGCAATATGCTTATTGCCTCCATGTACATCCTGCATCCAGTCCCCTCCATTTTAAAACAATCTTCCCCTCCAACATACGGTCCCTTGTTAAATTTTTAGTGAAGTCTGAGGATACATGTAGTGGTTGCACATAGCCTTAATTGCAGTGTCTCTTTTCTGACCTAAACGGCTGCTTTATGCTACAACAGAACTGCCCATGCTCTGCTTTGGCATTAATGTATCTGTATTTTTGATTGGTAAGGGGCATGTACATTAGGTTTTAGGTTGCATACACATCATTCTAGAATTGCCATGAGTTGTACTGTGTACTATACTATACTATGCTACCAGTATTAGACTGGGGATCCTTGGGTTACCAGATAAAATTATTCATCATCCACAAGGAAATCAAGGAGACTCTACCAGCCTCCAAATAAGGGCCGCTGATGTATGTATGGAGTCCATTATTAGGTTACAGCGTGGGCCCTCAGCAGATTAAATTATGATTAGCAGGCATAGGTTTGTGTCAGAGATTTACACCACACCATTGGACAGTTTAATAATTTTTTTTTTTTTTGTGTTATATACAGGATTGTTACAATGGAGTTTTATGGTAAGAACGACCTGACTTTGGGGGTTTTCCTTGAAAGATACTGTTTCAGGTGAGCTTATAATTTTATTATCCTATGAATCCTCTTCTCATACCCGCTGCCGCACATTGGGGAAATATTTGTGATGCAGGCCTAGAATAGCTGATTTCCAAATGGATGGATTTTTTTCTTCTAGAACAACACCTCTCGTAAACATGACTAGTGTTTGGTGTCATATGAACCGCAGCGGCCTCCCCCACTAATGATATGAACCGCAGCGGCCTCCCCCACTAATGATATGAACCGCAGCGGCCTCCCCCACTAATGATATGAACCGCAGCGGCCTCCCCCACTAATGATATGAACCGCAGCGGCCTCCCCCACTAATGATATGAACCGCAGCGGCCTCCCCCACTAATGATATGAACCGCAGCGGCCTCCCCCACTAATGATATGAACCGCAGCGGCCTCCCCCACTAATGATATGAACCGCAGCGGCCTCCCCCACTAATGATATGAACCGCAGCGGCCTCCCCCACTAATGATATGAACCGCAGCGGCCTCCCCCACTAATGAAATGAACCGCAAACAGCGGCCTCCCCCACTAATGAAATGAACCGCAAACAGCGGCCTCCCCCACTAATGAAATGAACCGCAAACAGCAGCCTCCCCCACTAATGAAATGAACCGCAAACAGCAGCCTCCCCCACTAATGAAATGAACCGCAAACAGCAGCCTCCCCCACTAATGAAATGAACCGCAAACAGCAGCCTCCCCCACTAATGAAATGAACCGTAAACAGCAGCCTCCCCCACTAATTAAATGAACCGCAGAGGCCTCCCCCACTAATGAAATTAGCCGCAGCGGCCCCTTGAATGAAAAAACGGAACCGAACGGGCAGAAATGCGACCATGCCCTCTGCCTGTGCACACTATGACGCAGTGCTGTTGCTGATGTCATGAGATGTGTGCGGGTAAAGATCACAGTCACATCTTTGCTTGCTCTGTTACAGTCGAAGACTAGAAAGAAGATTAGCCGCGGGGTGTGCCAGAAGGTAAGTATGTACGTTTATTTCTTTTATACACTTGGGTATAAGAGTTAGATTTTTTTTTTTAACAAAAATGGAAATAACCGCTTCTATACACAATGCTCTTGCAGGCAAACTAAGTGTAACTTTAACACTGCAAAGCTAATTCTCTCTTTGCTAAGCATCGTTGTGCTGACAATTTGGTACATCCCCATTTTGAACCTGATGAAAAGAATGGTTAGTTTCCGAAACACGTTCTCCCTCATTTTAACATCCAAATAAAGATTTCTTTATTCTCACATCAAGACTACATTTTTTTGAGGCTGAACATCGATTTCCCTGTTGTGTTTTTTGGGGTTTTTTTTCCTCTCTCTCCACATACATGAATATAACTATCTTGGGTGTTTCACTCCAAGACACCAGTAGATGCGGCAGCCACATTATGTGGCCGTCTCAGATAATCTCACTCACCATGAAATGCCCTGTGTACATATCCATTTCTATTTCTTGTGTATTATATTGCAGGCTGTATAGCGATGAATTTACTGATACAACAAGCATTATTTATTTTTTTTTTTATACCCATGGTGTTTAATTTTGTATAAATACCATCCACTTTGTTGATCAGACACATTGTTAAGACCGATGGACTGGTGATTGTGTGTTTGGCCTTAAATAGATTCTTTATCTCACTAGAACAGGATAGTGACATGCATGTGCATATTTATTAGAAAATTCACTTAAGGATTAATTTTGACTTTTTATTATTGGTGTGGACCAATTTATTAAAATGTCATATGTTGCTTAAAGAATATGGCACATGAAGACCTATCACCATAAAAAAAATGCTCTGAAGTGACTTAAAGGGAACCTACCACCACGATTCTACCTATAAAGGTATAACGGGTGGTAGGTTGATGTATGGGACGTGAGGATAGCCCTTTTTAGAGCTAATCCTCACGTCCCTGCTATCTTTTTAAAACTTTAATACCCTAATATGTACATTTTCTTGAGCGGCTACTGGGGAGTGGAGTAGCCTGACATGAGGCTACACGTCACGGCTACTCCAGACCCCAGTAGCCTCTTTTCTTCACCTACCCAGACATCTTCGGCACTGCGCGTCCTCGTCCCAAGAAGCCAGAGTTCTGTGCGTGCGTAGTAGCTCCAGCTTCGGAGCAGTTGCAGCGCAGCCGGACAAGGGCGCGCAGCTACGAAGATATGCGCCAAAGATGTCAGGGTAGGAGGAGAAAAGGGGCTACTGGAGCGTGGAGTAGACGTGTAGCCTCATGTCAGGCTACTCCACGCCCCAGTAGCCGCTTAATAAAATTTACATATTAGTGTATTCAAGTTTTAAAAAGATAACGGGGACGTGAGGATTAACTCTAAAAAGGGCTATCCTCACGTCCCATACATCCACCTACCACCCGTTCTACCTTTTTATAGGTTTTCTTTAAGTAAGCAGCTCCCATTGCTCCCCCAGATGTAGCGGTGTTAAACTGTTAGCTTTATCGGAACCTTCTGATTAAGCTAGCGAACACTGCAGTGCCATACCCTGAGAACGCAGTACCGAGCTTACAGCAGTCTGGCGTATTTATGAGGGGGCAGGACTAGGACTGGTGGTGACTGCCGCATGAAGCCTTGTAGTCACCACTGGCCTATGGCATGGTAGGGGCTGTCTGGGGAAGAAGCAGCACCTCGGACCGCCCGCTCATGAATATGCTGCTATAAGCCCGGGTTCTCGGGGTAAGTCACTGCAATGCTTGCTATATTTATCGAAGATTAACACTGCTACGTCTGGGGCAGTGCTAGTGCCGAGCATTCTTTTATGGTCACAGGTCCTCTAACAAAACCGCATTCAGTCGACCTCACGCTTTTGAGTCTTTTTGTTGGCGCTTAGGATACATATTCTGGACTTTGAATCAAGCATGGTGCAGCTACCATCCAAAAGTCACACACCACCTGATAAATGCATTAGCACAAAGCTTTAAAAACCTGTCAAATAAATTCCTCTTGCACATCTATTGATGCATACCTCCGCTGGCCTTTTTCTCAATATTTTCCCTTCTTAATGATGACTTTTTTTTCTTACTGAATGGGTTATATTGCATCTCCCCCACACTTACTCCACCATTTGGACTTTCCAAGATGTCTGCCGACTCCTGTGCTCTGTAGAACTACCTACCTTTATTTACAGGATTCTGTATTTTAATTGTAATCGCGTTTAAATGGAGATAAAATTATGAAAATATATTTGAGAGATTTGCTTTAATTTGCAATCTGATTGCTCTTTTACGCTATGTATATTTTCATTGATGTGCTCTTCTACAGACCGTCCTATCAGTGCCCCAGTGTATTCTGTGACACCCCAATGGTGCACCACATAAGACGTTTTGTGCATGGAAATGGCTGTGTACAGATTATTCTAAAAGAGCTGGACTCTCCCGTTCCTGGTTACCAGCACACCATCCTCACCTATTCCTGGTGTAGGGTTTGCCAACAGGTATTTATGATGTGGTCACTCACATAATTTTGCTAGAGCCCTATTTTATTTGCGGACAGGGTGACAAGAGTTTCCGTTCCTCTAATTGTAGTCTTTTGCATGTGTCCCCAGCGTAACTAAACCTTTGAAGCTATTTTTTTCAGAAATGAATTAGTACAGATTATAACGGTTATTATATAACTTCTTTGGAGGCTAAACATTAGTTTTCCATGCCTAGAGAATATTTCCCGTGATGGTTTAACTTTGTAAGGAGAGCAGACTAGCTAATAGTTAAGTCATTAGACTCTTTTCAATTTCCTCTTTCAACTGTCGGTGGATACAGGACAGAAAGCAGATTGCAGAAACTACCGGTACTTAAAGGAAATCTGCCACAAGGATGAAGGATTGTAAACGAAGTACACTTCAATGCAGGTGTGTGCCACTTCTGTCAGGATCTGCTCATCTTCTAGCTTCCTATAGCAGAAACAGAGGTGCTCTGCACAAAAAAGATGTTAGTGAATATTGGAGCCTCTCGGCTCATTTGCATAATTTTTAAAGCCTTTTTTTTCTTAAAAAAGAAGGGCATAATGTGCTAAAAAAAAGGAGATTCTGAAAAAGGAAGCATTCACCACAACATAGGTCTACTTTCTTTACAATCCTTGATCTTGGTGGTAGATTTTGTTTAAATAAGGAAGGTAGGGGAGGAGAAGGACACAGGAAATAATCATTTAATAAAGTAAACTAAAAGTTTACTGTTTGTACTATTTAATTATGCAATTTTCTTAAAAGTGTAGTTGTGCTTTAACCCCTTTGTGACCAATTGCCATTGGTGCCTGAATGTCAAGGTCTTTTCTGCTCTTCTTTAAATGTCAAATTTACTAAGGGTCCGAATTCCCGCATTTCCGTCGGGTTTTGGGTTTTTTTTCTGATTTGCGCTGAATTGCCCAAGGTTTTTGGTGCAAGATTTATTGTTAATCCTGGTTCTTATGACAACCTAAGTTTTAAAATCCAATTGTCACAAAGACCCCAAAAAATTATGCTGGAGTTACAATTATAAAATGATACAAATTCAACTTAAGAACAAACCTGCAGAACCTATCTTGTACCTCTATGTCTATCTATGTTTGTGTATATGCGCTGTGCTATTTTATGCCACTCTTTCACCCGTTACATTCCAAAAGGTAAGAGAGATTTAAAACAACAACAATATTGATTGGGGTTTGAAAACCATTATCTTATGCTATTGCTTTAATGTTTTGTATGAATGTCAGTTACTCTACTGCCAATGTCACCGCAGAAAATTAGCCAGAAGCAAGTCTGCGACGACATGTATTACCCTGAAGCTGAAAATTAATATTGTATGTAGACTTCTCTTCTGTGGGATTCATTAATGAATGATACAATTGAGTTCTGCTGAGAGGGGGTCATTTACACCACTACAGATTGATTTTAACTATTGAGTGACAGTGGCAGCTTACAGCATGGCTTACAGCTCAATATATTACTATACTGAAGGTATAGATCAATAGTTAAAACTGATATGTATTTCTACACATAATTGTAATGACTTGTTTTTCTGTAGGTAACTCCTGTTGTGCCACTCTCCAACGAATCCTGGTCTATGTCTTTTGCTAAATATTTGGAGCTCCGATTTTATGGCAATCAGTACACCCGTAGAGCCAATGCTGAGCCATGTGGTCACAGCATCCACCACAATTACCATCAGTACTTCTCATACAACCAGATGGTGGCATCATTCAGGTAATAACCGGATTGTCACCCATTAAACATCTGTTTAAATTTTAGTGTCCTTTGTAGAATTATTTTCTACCTTGGTTTTTGCAGGGGGTTATTTTGTGAACAAATCTCCCCAAACCGTTTTTACTATATTAAAATAGTTGGATTTTAGAAAAATTTATTTAAAATGTCAATTTGTATTGCTGTTGTTTAGTTATTCCTCCATACGACTCCTTGAAGTTTGTGTCCCCATGCCGAAGATATACATCAAGCAGCACACTCCAGCAAAAGTGTCAATCTTACAAGATTTGAAAGATTTTTCTCAGAAGTAAGTGTGGGAATTATTTCTAGTAATTGGAGTTTTATATGCTTCATTATTTACTACCCTGAGCCTAGAAGATGGGAAGTAAAAAAACAAACAAAATAATTGGGCTAGGTTCAATTCACGTCATAGCTGTCCGTTAGAAGTCGGGCACATTCCTAAGGATCCATTTCCTCATGCAGTGCTAGCGTGAGGGAGGGGGGCAGCATAATTGCATATGCATGCAACGGCTAACCTGCACATGATGTCTTGAACTGTACTCATCTTTCGCTAGTGCCTCACAGTCTATGACGTTGGAAAGCAGCTGTGGACCTGAGGTGGGAGGCTTGGCTGGCTGTATGCTGGGGGCTCTGCTGGCTGTATGCTGGGGGCTCTGCTGGCTGTATGCTGGGGGCTCTGCTGGCTGTATGCTGGGGGCTCTGCTGGCTGTATGCTGGGGGCTCTGCTGGCTGTATGCTGGGGGCTCTGCTGGCTGTATGCTGGGGGCTCTGCTGGCTGTATGCTGGGGGCTCTGCTGGCTGTATGCTGGGGGCTCTGCTGGCTGTATGCTGGGGGCTCTGCTGGCTGTATGCTGGGGGCTCTGCTGGCTGTATGCTGGGGGCTCTGCTGGCTGTATGCTGGGGGCTCTGCTGGCTGTATGCTGGGGGCTCTGCTGGCTGTATGCTGGGGGCTCTGCTGGCTGTATGCTGGGGGCTCTGCTGGCTGTATGCAAGGGGCTCTGGGGGCCTGGCTCCGTACCGGGGGCTCTGGGGGCCTGGCTCCGTACCGGGGGCTCTGGGGGCCTGGCTCCGTACCGGGGGCTCTGGGGGCCTGGCTCCGTACCGGGGGCTCTGGGGGCCTGGCTCCGTACCGGGGGCTCTGGGGGCCTGGCTCCGTACCGGGGGCTCTGGGGGCCTGGCTCCGTACCGGGGGCTCTGGGGGCCTGGCTCCGTACCGGGGGCTCTGGGGGCCTGGCTCCGTACCGGGGGCTCTGGGGGCCTGGCTCCGTACCGGGGGCTCTGGGGGCCTGGCTCCGTACCGGGGGCGGCGCTGACCACTAATAAATGGGTCGGAAAGTATGCAAGGCGGTGGGAGTGCCACAAAAAAAAAAGTTGAAAACCCCATGGTAAATGTCCCCCACTGTATCCATTAAAACAGGAGAACCTTAATGTTTGTCCAGCTACAGACCGTAGCCAGTGGCACTAAAATAAAATCCATTTTTAGTATTTTGAGAATTTATGGAAAGCTATTATTCGGTATGATGTGGTCTGGGTAATTGACCTGTTATCCTTGTAGGAAAACCCCTTTTAATTGGTTATGCTCCCACAGGGTGAAACTCATGGATTGTTACATGCAATATATGAAAAGCCATGTTTTACTGGACCATAATTCACTGACAGGATGAAACTTCTCAAGGCACATTGATTCTGTTCAAACAGAGAGATATGTGAACTGGTTTAATTTATTTTAGTAGAAATCATTACTCCACAGTCCTAACAACTGCTTATGGGAATATAAAATCACAAGGGTGAAGCATGAGAGCCCCTTATGACCTGGATTGGCTGATCTAATGAGAATGAACTGTGTAGTAATGGGATTACCATGATAATGAGAACATGTTAGGATGTCCAGGTATTTTTCGATCTTTGTAATGTTCATGTTACAAGACGACACATGGGATTTACTATGTGATTTGCAGAGAACAGCAGTGTAACGAATGGTCCGAAGCAATTTGATTTATTGTTTCTGTATTTTCCCAAGCAAAATAAAAATCTATAAAATTTATTAAAGCAAATGTCCCATAAAAAGGTTCAGCATGGGTTAATTCTCCCCATTCCTAATTGTACACTGCTCTCCACTTGGAAGTAAATTTTTGCTGCAATCTTTACTAAGTGTTAAAGGAAACCTACCACTTGAAGTGGCAGGTTTCTGATGGAAATATCGGGCACCAGCTCAGGGTGAGCTGGTGGCGGAGCTTATTTTTGTTAGTGTTTTAAACCGCGGTATCGCGGTTTAAAACACTTTTTAAACTTTATAGCCGGCGCAGGGAGGTACGCACTTGGCGCTTACCATGCGCGCGACCACATAGGAAGTGAAGGAGAGCCGCGCACATGGTAAGCGCCGAGCGCGTACCTCCCTGCGCCGGCTATAAAGTTTAAAAAGTGTTTTAAACCACGATACCGCGGTTTAAAACACTAACAAAAATAAGCTCCGGCACAAGCTCACCCTGAGCTGGTGCCCGGTATTTCCATCTGAAACCTGCCACTTCAAGTGGTAGGTTTCCTTTACAGGAAACCTACCATTTGATTTGATGCATTATGAAGCAAACATACCTTGAGAATGCTGTAGCTACACTAACGTATGATCATATCTTGGTTAATTCCTGAGCTGAGTGGTTTTTCTGAAAAAACAATTAGAACATTCAGGATCTTGGGAAAGCTGGATGAGACTGACAAGACACTGAGCTTGTAATTACAAATGGAGGTTAGTCAAGAATGACTAATCAACCTGAGCTAGATCACTCATACACAGCAGCTGGGGGATGGTGCAGCAATTGATTATTCTGCCTTCAGGCACAAGTCAGGGGTTACATAATCCTCTCCTGCAGAGAAAAACCTTACATGCTAGGAGAAGCACTGAACCAGCCATAGACAGAGCTACATTATCATAATGTTATAATTGTTTTATCAGCAAAACCACTCAGCAAAGGGATTAAACAAGATATAATCCTGCATCAGTGTAGCTACAGCATTCTCAAGGTATTCTCAGATTAATGGATTAGAATGACTATTTGGATTATAAAGGCTTCTATTCTGTACAACTGCCCTAAAAGGTCAGATAAACAAGGGTTATAAACGAAAGTAGCCTCCTTTTAGCTTGTTACCTTTTTTTTAAACTTTTTTTTTGTTAGAGTAGTTACAGCTGTTTGAAAATGCATGCCTTAAACGCAAACAAAACGCAATGTGTGCCTCAGGGTACGACCACACGTTCAGTTTTTCAGATGCAGTTTTTGATGCCCAAACCTGGAATAGAGTAAAAGTAGGAGGAGTAGCAGCACCTTTTAATTATTTTTCTCAACCCATTATCATCCACACCTGCTTTTGGCTTCAAAAGCTGCATCAGAAAAACTGAACGGGCGCGTTTTTTGATGAGTCCAAAGTCTTCAGCCCGGATCACATGCTGAGGTAACATTGCCTTTCCATTGCATTTGCTAAAACGCAATGTTGCTTCAGCATGTGATCAAGGTTAAGGCCTTTGGAATGCGTCAAAAACGCATCAGATAACGTGACACAGTGCATCGCGTGAAAGCACTCAACGCGTGACTGTAAATTCAAGCAAATAATTCACATGCTAAAAGATTGAATAAATAATGAAATATTAAACGTAGGAGCACCAGGCCACAAGAGCAAGTCCACAAATCTCCAAAGATGGCATCAATCTACCATATATAAATAATGAGGGCTGCACATGAAAACTATTAAAGGAAACCTACCAGTTAGAATGGCAGGGGTAAGCTGTAAATACCGAGCGCCAGCTCAGGGTGAGCTGGTGCCGCTGTATCGCGGTTTAAACACTTTTTAAATTTTATTGCTGAAGCTGCTTCGGCGCTGCGTGCGCACGATTGTGCGTATGCCTACATAGGAAGTGCCGGAGACGTTGCGGAGCACGGTCGCGCACAGCGCCAAAGCAGCTTCAGCTATAAACTTTAAAAAGTGTTTAAACCGCGATACAGCGGTTAATAACACTAACTAAAGTAAGCTCCGGCACCAGCTCACCCTGAGCTGGTGCTCCGTATTTACAGCTTACCCCTACCTTTTGAACTGGTAGGTTTCCTTTAAATACCATCCGATAACATCGAGATATATACAGTTCAACACTCCAAATTTCACTGCGATAATAGAGAGGGAGATGGAATCAATCTATGTTCACACCAGAAAACATTATGCAAAGGACTCAACTTCACATTCGGCAGATTCTGTGAGATTTAAGGTGTACTTGGTGCAGAGAACTTCAAGTCCAAAAGTACTTCTTTAATAAATTATACAGACAAAAGTATTTAAAAACCAGGCCTTTCACATAAAATTCAATATGTATAGTGATCGCCAACAATCCAGCCTGATTCCGGCTTCTTCTGGGATGTAAAAAATGGTAGAATTGAAGACTGCATCACATTCCGCAAAACAGTTACACCTTACACAGCGCTGTACACCAAAGTGTGGAAAAGGTATTGGCATCAGAATATGCCGAGAGAAAGAAATTTGTTTTCGTACAAAAGGTTTTAATTTTTTTAAATCTATTAAACTCTGATATTCCTGTGATGGTCCCGATCGGAGAATGAAGTAGAGGTGTCATTTACAGCAGTAATTTAAATGAAAGCTGTATAAAAAGCCCACAAGAAAATGGCGCAATTGCTATTTTATGTCAGTTGCACTGCATTTTGAATCACTAGGAAGTAAAATTTGAAATCAAGCCCAAGAAAGGAAGTAAAATTTTAAATCAATTACAGCAAGGGGTTAAACTTCATGCCACTAAAATCCAACTTTCCATTGTGCTTTCTGCCAGGGTGACTCAGGTCTATTGTGCAGTGGATGACCGTCTCACCTCCCTCAAGACAGACACCTTTAATAAAACAAGAGAGGAAAAGATGGAAGATCTGTTTGCAAAGAAAGAGGTAATAACCAAGAAAGATGGATGTGATAGTTCATGGAGCAAAAGACTGTCACATTTTATAATAAAGGAATTGTATAGAAAAATGTTTTGTTAAGATAGGACTAAATTTTTCTGTACATGCTGCAATCTTATGAGGGAACACAATGGGGGAGATGTATTAATCTGTCTATGACAGAATTCTGTCGTAGTTATATGAATTTGGTCTGTCTTATTCTGCACCAGTCTAACTCTGTACTGTCTACCCTTAGGACACTTTTTATAAATCTGCCCCAATGTATCTACTGTTGATCCCTTTGATCAGAGTGACATAGGCTATGTTCGGTAATAATGCAGACATGGATGGTGTGCAGAAGGTTAGGGTTAAATGCTTCTTATATCCAGTGATATTGAGGTCCTGCAGTATTTCCAACCCTCATCTGGAAGCATTAAATATGTTTTGAAGCCACTTTTTCCTTGCCGATTGCTTAACTTTCTGTGCTTAGCAGCTCCCCAAATCACGGTACACGTATTATGCATAATACATGTGCATATTTTACATAATATATATGCTCATTATGCAGTGTGCGTGTCATGATTGATTTAGCATTATCTTATTAGTCTGTACATCCAAGCTTACCTATACACAGTTCTAGGAATTTATAGTGAATGCTTTTTCTTTACATCACTGCATGAGCAAAAATAGGGTAAAAAAGAGATGAAATAATCAAAACTTATTAATATTTGTAATATTTGGCTTATGCCTTTCCTTGTCCTATGCATCTTAATCCCTTCCCGTACTGCATGGCGGGATCACAGGTTTTCACCCCTGGACATGTAAGGGGCACCTCACGTGAAAGGGGTTTGGGCTGCTCCAATCGCAGTCCTGTGGGCTGCTTGTGCCCCGGGGCTGCGCAATCCTCTCCACTGAGCATGCACAGTGTCTTACATAACACAGTGTAATACATCTGTACATCTGAATGACTGCTTGAACAAGCGATCAAAGCATCGCTTGTTCAAGCCAACCTGTTAAAAAATAAAAGTGTAAAATGCTTGAAGTTTCTGTAATAAAAAATAATTAAAGTGAAAGTCCCCTAAACACTAACATTCCCTATACACATCTAATAAAGAAAAAAAACACAAAATCACCTAAAAACCCACACACATTTGGTATCGCCGCGTCAAACAAACTGTACAATAACTCAGAAACATTATTGGACCCGCTCGGTGAACGCCATAAAAACAGAACCCAAAAAACTAAACAAAAATTTACATTTTTCATAAAATCCATTCACAAAAAATGTTCCAGAAAGTGATCAAAAAAAGTTATGTGCGCCAAAATGGTACCACTGAATTTGACAACTGAACACGTAAAGCCCTAAACCAGCTCTGTTAACATAAAATTATTAAATTTATATCTCTGAAAAGATGGTGCTATAAAGAAAATCTAATTTGTTTTGAATTCGTTTTTTCCCAGTAAAATTGTAAAAATATATAAAAAAAACAGTATAAATGAGGTATCACCGTACGACCCCCAAAAAATGCAAAAAGAAAGGAAACCAAAATTGACAATTCTCTTTTCCTCCATACATTAAAGAGTTAATAAAATCCCATTAATAAGCCAATAACTAACTAAAACGAAGTATTTTTAAAGTGCATCTAATGTGGTAAAAAAATAAGCCCTTATGTGTTTAAATTGCTAAAAAAATTAAAAATTTTGGTATAGCCAATGAAAAGGGACAAAGCATAATCTGCTCTGAATGGCGCAGCTTCCTTCGATGCTCTGGCATGTGCCCATAAAGTAGGTTGTTATATGCGGGAGAGTATGAAACTTTGTGGAGCGTTTTGGTATGTTTGAGAATTTGTACATTTTATGAAAAACTCATTCATTTAGCCAAAAAAAAATGTTAATTTCAAAATTGCATCCGATTTAGTTTTAACCCCTGTAAAACAATGAAAGGGTTAACAAACTTCGTAAAAGTTGTTTTACATACGTTGAGGGGTGTAGTTTCTATAATGTAGAATTTATATGGTTTTACTTTTATTTAGGCCTCTTAAAGTCACTTGGAACCTGAGCAGGTCCCTCAATAGCAGGATCTGGCGTTTTTTAATGAAAATGTGAAAAATTGCAACAAACGTTAAAAGCCCCATAACCTCCTACAAAAATGAGAGAATGCATAAAAAACCATGTCCACATAAAGTAGACATTTAGTGAATATTTATTAAGTTTTTATTTATTTTTTTTTTTGCTTTTATGACTGTGGAAAAAGTAGAACATTTTAAATTTCGAAAATCGATAATTTTTCCAAAGTTTCACCAAATATTTGATTTTTTCATAAATAAATGCAAAACCAACATTTTTCAAGTAACATGAAGTACAAAGTGTCACGAGAAAACAATTTCAAAATCACTTGGATTTATTAAAGCGTTCCCAAGTTATAACCATTTATAGTGACACAGGGCAGATTTTTTTAAAAAATGCGCTGTTGTCAGGAAGGTGAAAAGTGGCTTTGGTGTTTATAGGTTAGATACAGATGCAATATGCTGATAACAGTTCCTAAACTTTCTATGAATGTTGACAACCACCCTACTTTTTATTAAGGCAGATTTACCATGTTCAAATCGCTGTCCGGTTTGTGGGCAGAATGGTATAGAATAGGAGTGGAGGAGACTGATCGGTAACCAGCATCCGGTTTCTTGCATTGTGTACATTACATTGTAAAATGACTTGCCTAACAAATCACTCACCATTCCAGCTTCACTGGTTCTGAAGCACATCATGTATGTCACTGTATATCTATGCATCATGTCAGCGTTTTATCATTGCAGGCGTGATGGTCATCTGTGGATTTTTGCTATGTTTTTAACCTCTTAGTGACCTACGTAGAAACCCCTATGGGTGGTCACTAAGGGACCCTAGGCTGAGCCCAAGTTCTTCATGAGTCACCTGCGCAGGAAAGAACAGCAACCCAGCTGTCATATGACAGCCTGGCCCGTGCTCGAAAAGACTGTTTAACCACTTAGATCTACATACCTGGTGAGGGAGAGGGCTCCCTCCCTCGTCCTCCCGCCACCCCATGATATACGATCAAGGGGTGCTATCTTCTTTGCTGCATCAAATACCAAATCTATAAAAATATAAACAGTAATTCATGGCGGTGAACCCACAACGGAAAAATGCACCTTAGCCATGTACACCTTACTGAGTGAACTACTAAATATGAAAAAATTATTGAAGTCAGAATATGGCAAAATGAAAAATTTAATGAAAATAAAATGGTAGTAAATTTGGTATCGCTGCACTCTTACCAATCCAAAGAATATATTAGGCATGCTATTTGGATCGCACAGTGAAAGACGTGAAAACATACTTCGCAAGAAAATGGCACAAATGCGGTCTCTTGAAAATTTTACTGCATTTTGAATTTTATTTCACTTACCAACAGCACATAGCATGGAATATAAAATACAATCGCTAGGAAATACAATTTGTTACGCACAAATCAAGCCCTCATACAGATCTGTACACAGAATAATAAAAAATAGCTTTTTGAAAATGGGGAGCAATATACTTTAGGGCTAAATGAATGTATTAATGAAAAATATTTGTGAATTCCAAATCAAACCTTCATTTTGTTTGAAGTTCTGTAAAATAAAAACATGCTTCCTACTTGATGTATTGAATAGTTTAAGGGGTGAACGGGGTGATATGTGGGGGCTTCTATTAAGAGAACTTCCAAAACCCCTATAGACATAAGATGCTTAAAATAAGAGATTCTAAAATTTTCTTGAATCTTTGAGAGAATTCTGTTCGATTTGTGATCTTTCTAGTGTCGTAATAAAACAAAAGGTTTATAAAATGATGCCAGCACAAAGCTGAGATATGGTAAATGTTAGTTAGAAACAATTTTTGAAAAACAGAACATTTTGAGTTTTGAAAATAACTAATTTTTTAAAAAATGTTTACCAAATTCACCTTTTTTCATAAATAAATGAAGTACAAAATGTCACGAAAGAACAAACTCACCAAGTTATTATCTTGATAAGATGACACATGCTGGTTGTGAAAAATAGGTCTTGGTCATGAAGGCACAAATGAGCTAGGTCACTAAGGGCATGTGTTTTTGCTGGCTTGAACCATTTTTCTTTCTGAAAGTGTAAGCAGCAATAAAAATGTTAACACAGTTGATTACACTTCCAGCACTGAAGAAAAACTGAATCAAACCAAATGCATGCATTTTGCAATGCGTTTAATAGTGCAACAAAAACACATTGACCACACACTGAGTAAGTGCCCACCTGGTTTATTATGCTTGCTTTTTATAGTAAATATCCTTTAAGCGATTGTTGCTAATGTTTAATATTTTTTTTTCCTTTTCCGCAGATGGAGGAGGTTGAGTTAAGGAATTGGATCGAGAAACTTCAAGCCAGGATGCTCAGCTGTAATATGGACGCTCCACAGCAGCTGCAATCTGTCTTTGAGTCAATTATAGTGAAGAAGCAATCGTTATGTGAGATGCTGCAAGCGTGGAACAACAGGTTAGTGCTGCCAGATACTGTAACCAAGCCAGAGTTCCTTCAATTATGTGTCCCTAGATGATGCTCTAGCAGCAGATGGAGGTTAAATCTCTTCATATGCTGATCAATACTTGTGTGATCTCCTAATGTTGCAAAATACCCAAAGTGTGAATCTCTAGTGCTATGTGCAAAATGTAAACTTGTCTAGTAGGAAAGACATGGAGAGAGGTCAGTCAGCTCTGCACCATGGTTGTGTCCTTTATGGAACTGGAAGGATGTTTTACCTCTTTGATTTTAGTGTTGGCAAAAAACAACCCAACTTTAAAGGGAACCTGCCACCACAATTTTACCTATACCTATGGGACATGAGGATAGCCCTTTTTAGAGCTTACCCTCACGTCCCTGCTATCTTTTTAAAATATTAATACCCTAATATGTAAACTTTCTCAAGCGGCTACTGGGGCGTGGAGTAGCCGGACATAAGTCTACACGTTGCGGCTACTCCACGCCTCATTAGCCTCTTTTTTTTCATCCTACCCTGACAAATTCAGCGTGCAGCTCCTCGTAGCTGTGCACCCTTGTCCGAGAAGCCGTAGTTCTGCGCAGTATCTCCGGCTTCAGAGCAGTGGCTGCGCAGCTAGGGTGCGGAGCCATGAGCGGTTTCACGCCGAAGATGTTAGGGTAGGAGGAGAAAAAAAGCGTGAAGTAGCCGCAACGTGTAACCTCATGTCCGGCTACTCCACACCCCAGTACCCGCTTAAGAAAGTTTACATATTACGGTGTCCCATACATCCACCTACCACCCGTTCTACCTTTATAGGTGGTAGGTTCACTTCAACGCAAACCAGGACTGCTGTAAGCAGTAAATATACAGTATAAGTCTTTCCGCCACAAACATAGTCAGTTCTTATCCTCACTGAGAATTTGTTCATTTGTGCTCCAGAGTTTTTACTCGCTTCAATGGGTGAATTTGCCTGTAATAAAAAAAGGTCTGTTACTCCACAAAGTAATAGTGCATTATGGACCACACACAGCTAAAAACTACAGCTGTGTGATCTAGTAGCCGTATGTGCACCTGTTTACCAGAATGTGCAAGTGGTATTATATGTCTCCTAAACAGCAGTGATGGCGAATCTTTTAGAGACTTAGAGTGTAAATGTCTTTTCAAAAAACTTTTGATATGTTGTAGGACAGGTAATTTTAAGCCTTTTTGCAATTGGATTAGTTACCAGAATCTAGATATGAGATATATAGATATATGGATAAATAGATATGGGATAAATAGATGGATAGATATGAGATGGATAGATAGATATTAGAGGGCAAAATACTGATAAGAAATTATTCACAGGGACACCTTCGAGCTGATTTATGTATTTTAGGTTTTTTTTTTTTTTTTTGCTCATAATGACGGTTACACTTTAAACCGCAAATTGCAACCAAGAACCTACTTATTTCTCCCTTTATAAAAACGCTGCAATTCCCTGATTAACTTATTACTTCTCTCTGCTTTACCTCAACTTTCAACAGTATCTGCATCCTGAGGACATGAATACTGTTTAATATTGAAGGGAAATTCTGATTATTATATTATAGCTTCCCACCCCACCCCCCACCCCCCCGGGACTGCAAACTCTCTGCTGAGCGATGGCCCGCATGCCCATAGAGGGCTCAGAGTGCCACGTCAAGCACCTTTGCCATAGGTTCCCCAACACTTCTATGTAGAATAGGGACAATAGTAGATAGTGTTCCACGCTGTAACGTTGCACAGATGTGCCCTACCTTCCTTTTTAGGCTCAGTGCACATATCCATGTTTTTCGCACTTGGAAATCAATGGAAGTTTCTGACCGGCTGGAGATGGAAGGTGTAAGTGCTCCTCACATCTCCCATCCCCATAGGAGCCTGGAAACAACACCGCCACTCTGGGCAGGATTAGGACCAGATTATAATGCTAGTTGATGGTGGCTGTGAGCAGGCCGCATATGATCTGTCAGCCAGTGTTTAAATATGGTAATATTGTATTTTAATGAGAAACTGGATTCCATACACTTGTTGTATCTGCAACATCCCCCACGGGGGCCTAGCCTTTTTTTAGTGGGCCTGGAGGCAGCCGGGGCCCAGTAAACCGGAGTGGCCGGCTATTGCGGCCTAGGGCACGCTGTTGTCGTGGTGCTTGGTATGGTGACCGGAGGGCTGACCTAAAGCCTGGCAGGTGTGTGCAAGAAATAAGGAGGGAGAGGCTGATGCAGTGGTTTCTCCATTTGCAACCCCTGGGTGTCCATGGTGTGAGACCATGTGCTTCCACCCAGCAGAGGTTTTTATACTCCCCCTGGTCAGGTGGTAGCACCTCTCAAATCACACTCCAGCTAACAATAACGGTTGCCTTTCCAGGCAGTATCTACAGCTACAAATACATCATACTCAGATTCCAGAACCTTCCTAGAGAGGTGATCAATCTCCCTAACAGCTCCTGACCTGAGGAGGGCGCTATTTGCAACTACCAGCCTGCCTATGCGTTGGCAGGGGTGTTGCCTATCTTATGTCCAGATTCATTGCTGCTTCATGATGATTTCTACACATGTCACTACTGAGGTGGTGCTTGTACTGCAAATCCTGAGTTATTAATATTTTTTTTTTTCTTAGAAATGGCAGGAAACAACAAAGTTTTGCGTTGTGTATTGACACCTCTTAAGGGTTTTGTGTAAGGCATCATAGCAGTGCCCGATTCACAACTCATACGGGTAGCCCAGCAGACTCCTGCATCTCCTCTTAGCTGGGGCAGAAGAGTTACGTCTTTTACTGATGACTCGTTTGTTTTACTATTGACCAATCACAAAAGTGTCTAAAGCCTGCATGAATCCTTTTGATACATGTGATTCATCGGTGCACGTTACCACAGCGTTCTGTCATACACAAATTGATAAGTCTGTCCCATGGGGTTATAGTGTAACCAAGTATTGCACTGCAGCAATGCATCTTTTTTCCCCTGAAATACCACTAGATGGCACAGCGGTGTAACATAAATTGCAGCACGTCAGCTACAATAGAAATGTGTAGATTATACCACAGAATGGATTTTGCATGAAAAATCTGGTGCAAGAAAATTGTATACACTCTACAACCTTAGACTATCTCCCACTATATAACTGTACCCATTGTCCCACATCTTGTCTTGCTCAATTCTTTTGAAAATGAACTACAAATAAGCAGCATGATGTCATGATAAAAGAGCACCTTATCGTGAAGCCTGCCAGGATAAATGTATCGGGTGACCTTCTCCTCTAGCCTCTCAGGTTGTTAGTTGTATTATGTTGGAGTAGGTATCATTATATCTAGAACATTACTTTAGATGTTGAAATATTTGATGCTACTTATGGTTTCAGTATTGGTCTACAGAATAATTTAAAGGGGTCATTACCAAAGTGATGCGATCTCTGTTAGTTTATATTTTCTTTTTTTTTTCTCCTTTACTATTCTTAATTTGACTGCATTCACGAGTATTGAAATATAGTTGGAGCCTTAGCATTCTAGTAATGGGAGAGAGATGTGCTAAAAATGGATCATTATTTTAATATTCAGGTTTGTGAGTTTGTGTTATATCGCTCCCCCCTCTACAGTGAGTAATATAATGTGTTACTGCAGGCTACAATGCGCAGGTGCTTGGCTGATTGCTTCTTTGCATTTATTGTTATTTTATTTTAGTAGTGGCTTAAGTACCTTTTCTCCACATATAAATCATCCAATCTAAACTGGTATCGGAGACCTTCTGTGGATCCCCTATCTGACCCTTTTATCTATGGTTGCCATTGAAAAGAAAAAATAATTGCCATAACCAGCTTTTCTCTTCCTTGCCCATTTCTTGTAACGATACAAAAATCCTTTTGTAGGCGATGATTTAGTGCAGCAGAACCATTGAGGTCATGAATAAAATTGCATCAGGACAGAGGGATATAAACAATGGATCAAGCAATAATTTAAATGAATAAAATACATGTTATATTTCCTTACAGATGAGTTTTATGCAGTAATATCCAGATTATTTGTGTGATTGCTTGTGCTCTGTTATTCCTCTTTTTAGTATAGGTTTTACTATTACCCCAGGAAAAGGGTTGTCACACTGGCAGCATTAAAGACCTATGGCAATGAACTGGAATCTAATTTACTGCAGAATACAGTATAGCAGTCCCGTTTAGTATAGCCAGCTCATTGCCATCAAACTTTTTTTATTGAAAAGGTTCCAGGTTTTTATTGAAGCGTAAATACTTAAACTTGAATAGTCAGGGAAGGTGACAGGTCTTTTTTTAAAGTGACTGTGCCTCTTCCACCAAGCATTATAGTTAGCTGGCCGTATGTTGTAGAGGAATGCCATGTGATTTTCAACATACCTTTATTATCTCAGTCCCTTATACCATTTGCAATGTATTTCTAATTTATCATCCATATACCAATGAGGCAGTTGGTACACCACGGTCATGTCCTCGGAAACTGAAATGCTGGTATTCTTGCCAAAAACTTCTTCCAGTGTCATCTCCTTCGCACTAGACATATTTCAGGCTTGTCTAATAGAGAGGGTCGGGGTCCAGGAAGGAATAGCAATTCACCATATGCTGGAGACATGGCCTTGCGTTACTATCTCTCTCGTTGGCATACAGATTAGAATGGGAATTTCTCAGTAATATTGGACAGCATATTGGACAGCAAAAAGAGGCATTTTGGAACCTATGGTGAATTGCTTGCCAGCAGATTATATTGCTTCATTCCTTGAGCAATAGTATCCGCTAGCAGAACATTGTAGAAAAAAGTGGTGGAGTCCATTTAAATGCTAAGTGCAAAACGTAGGTCTTAGGCCTCAATCACATTTTTGCACACCACCCCATGTATTTTGATGGCTCATTTCGCAGCGGTTTCTTTATGCCTAGTCAATTAATTGACTAAACATTTTTCCAAAAATTAGGCAGAAAATTATAGTACAGTATAAGTAAATGAAACTTTAAGAGCACAATTCCCAAACTTGATAGATGTTTAATAGTCTATCATTATTATAGAATGAAAAAACAAACTTAAGTGCTAAAACGGATACTAAATGGGTTATCCCCTTCTCCCACTGTGGTTCTGTCCAGGTTTCTGCTGTATTCCTACTTCTACGTCCCACCAAACACTGCAGAATACTAATGCTAAAAGTATTTGCATCCACACATTTATATAGCAGGAAACCCCTATAGTATCTTCTTGAGGAATGTTTTTTCTTTCTTCTCCACTCTGACAGATTATTAACCAGATGCTGTCAATATTTTAATGCATCTCTTGCTTCTCATTGAAAGGTTGCAGGATCTTTTCCAGCAAGAGAAAGGCCGTAAACGACCATCTGTGCCGGCGAGTCCTGGGAGAATGCGGCAAGGAGAAGAGACTAAGGTAAAGTGTATCTATAATGATAACCCACAGCTTGCTTACATTCTGCCGGGCCCCTGGCTGGATTGTTACAAGGGATCGTACAAGACATAGCGGAGATAAACCTGGAGCAGCATGCCAGCTTGACTGTTCATAACATCGCCCATTACCGCCTCCAGTTATTTAATATTGGAGAAGTGTTTTGTTCATAGCCGAGTTCTCTCACACCTCATGATTTTGATTCGTAATTTGAGGTATCGCTGCTTTCCCGGTTGTGTCTCATCACTCTAGTTTTACGAAATCATTTTGACAGTTGTATTTTCTGCTTGATTGACAGAAAGCAGAGGCGCAAGGCTGCTCTGCCATGTACCCAAACTCTCATATATCTTCTCCATATGACAAAGATCTTTTCTCCCATGTAAATAATTATCCATTACTTGATATATTATGCATTGGCCAGATTCTATTATAAATTCCATCTTCAACCGTTAAAACCTGCACTGAGCTGCTCTTTCCCATTATAATTTGCAGATGCTTCTTGGCAGATCTGTATCTGTCACATTTCTTTACTGACTACCCATTCCAAAGAAAACAAACCCATTATTCTCAGGAAACATGCCACAGTGTCACAAAGCCGGCAGTGCAGTAAAGTGAAGTAATGGGAATGCTTAGATTTTAGTTTGGCCACAATTACCAATAGATGATTTTGTAAGCATCACTTCTTGTAGTATTCGGAAATGTTCTGCATCTTCCCACAGCCTGATTATAATTAGTTTTCAGCGTTTTCTATACAAAATGACCAATTCCATAGAAAATATTGGATATATGTTCCATGCATGGTGGTGGTGGCAGCAACCATTGCTGCCAGTTTATGGCTTCATATATACTCCGTATATACTCGTGTATAAGCCGAGATTTTCAGCACAAAAAAATGTGCTGAAAAACCTCACCTCGACTTATACACGAGTCAACTTAAAAAAAATTATAATACTCACCCTCCGGTGTTCGGATCCTCGACGGCAGCTCCCGATTCTCGGCAGCGGCACCGCTCCTCTCTTCTTTCTTCACTGGCGGCTTCTGGTCTCTTTGCTAACTTCGCCCGCCGGCAGTCGCGTCCATGCGATCTGCCGACGGGCGCACACTATGATGCAGCGCTGTTGCCGCTGATGACGTCATCGGCGGCTACACTGCCGCATCATAGTGTGCGCCCGTCGGCAGGTCGCATGGACGCAACTGCCGGCTAGCGAAGTAAGCAAAGAGACCGGGAGCCGCCAGTGAAGAAAGAAGAGAGGAGCTGCCGCCGAGGTTCGGAAGCCGCCGCGAGGACCGGGAGCCGCGCCGAGCATCAAAAGTGAGTATCGTCGGAGGGTGAGTATTACGTTTGTTTTTTTTATTCGCTTGGCATACTGGTGGCAGGCTGTATATTTCTTGGGGGCAGGCTGTATGCTACATGGGGGCAGGCTGTATGCTACATGGGGGCAGGCTGTATGCTACATGGGGGCAGGCTGTATGCTACATGGGGGCAGGCTGTATGCTACATGGGGGCAGGCTGTATGCTACATGGGGGCAGGCTGTATGCTACATGGGGGCAGGCTGTATGCTACATGGGGGCAGGCTGTATGCTACATGGGGGCAGGCTGTATGCTACATGGGGGCAGGCTGTATGCTACATGGGGGCAGGCTGTATACTACATGGGGGCAGGCTGTATGCTACATGGGGGCAGGCTGTATGCTACATGGGGGCAGGCTGTATGCTACATGGGACAGGCTGGCTGTATGCTACATGGGACAGGCTGGCTGTATGCTACATGGGACAGGCTGGCTGTATGCTACAGGGGGCAGGCGGGCCGTATGCTACAGGGGGCAGGCGGGCCGTATGCTACAGGGGGCAGGCGGGCCGTATGCTACAGGGGGCAGGCGGGCCGTATGCTACAGGGGGCAGGCGGGCCGTATGCTACAGGGGGCAGGCGGGCCGTATGCTACAGGGGGCAGGCGGGCCGTATGCTACAGGGGGCAGGCGGGCCGTATGCTACAGGGGGCAGGCGGGCCGTATGCTACAGGGGGCAGGCGGGCCGTATGCTACAGGGGGCAGGCGGGCCGTATGCTACAGGGGGCAGGCGGGCCGTATGCTACAGGGGGCAGGCGGGCCGTATGCTACAGGGGGCAGGCGGGCCGTATGCTACAGGGGGCAGGCGGGCCGTATGCTACAGGGGGCAGGCGGGCCGTATGCTACAGGGGGCAGGCGGGCCGTATGCTACAGGGGGCAGGCGGGCCGTATGCTACAGGGGGCAGGCGGGCCGTATGCTACAGGGGGCAGGCGGGCCGTATGCTACAGGGGGCAGGCGGGCCGTATGCTACAGGGGGCAGGCGGGCTGTATGCTACAGGGGGCAGGCGGGCTGTATGGCTGTGTTTGGCTGTACTTGGCTGGTTGCAGCACATTTAGTATGGCCAGTGTTGCCGTGAGATGTTGTCTCGTTGAGATAATATGCAGTGATGGCAGTTACACATCATTAGGCATTCACACATATGTATAGGGAGGGGGGGGGATTATCCGGCCAATGTATATACGGCCGATATTCGTCCCCCATACACTTCTGTGGGCTCACGGCCCTGTACGGGAGCGGTACGGTGCAGCACACGTGTGGCACCTTGCCGTTCCGTAGCCCGACATGTCCTATCTTTATACGTGATACGGCGCCGAGTGCTGTATATTCCTATGGAGAGGGGCAGGGGTGAGCTACGCACATCCCCTGCTCCTCTCCGCAGTGCCCATGTATGCCCGCCATACTACGGTACGGCGGGCATACATCGTGTGAATGTAGCCTTACTATGGTTACAGAGCAAGAAAGTCTGTTGGATCATCAATAGGAGCAGGGCATAAGAGGGAGGAGGAGTTACTGAGAACTAAAGGATCATGGGACTTGTAGTTTCCAGTGGCAGCCATCTTGATGATAACTTTGCATACTTTAGAAAGCCCATAATGTTTTGTGAATCATAAAATCAAACGATTTAAGCTCCATTTTGTGACTAATGACATTGAGCTTTGTTATGTTTATTTATTTATAGCATTATGGGTTTTTGTATCAGACGTTCATATTCCCGGAATACCCCCTTTTTTGATATTTGTATTGTTCACGTTGACATACCATGCTGAAGATTTTAAAAAATCCATATTGATTGACGTGAATGAATCTGTGTAATTATTTGTGTTTTCCTTACAGGCCCTAATAATGAATCTCAGACTTGCTAATAATATTCTTAACACTCCCTGGCCTTTACCTAATGTATATTAGATGGTAATGGAGGAATATTCAAAGCAAATAATTGCCTTCATCTGACATTTTCAGATAGAATTGTGTATAATTGAAAGCTGGTAATGACTCTTAAACACAAGGTGTTACAAAATGGAGAGCAGTAAATTACCAGAGGATAGAGCGAGCTAGTGATACAGCACTGGCCATTGTGTTTCCATTCACACGTTACTGGTGCTAGGAAAAGGGGCATTGACGCGGTGAGACACACACTGGGAGAATCCAATTACCGTATTCTTTCTTTGCTTTTGGAAAACAGAAATCTATGTGAAGAAAAGAAAATATTCTCTAGGTTGGGCAGGTCAATTATTTTACAAATCGCTGTGTCTTCTGACGACTTCTTTTCAATACACTATTATTCTACAAAGTGTTAGATATAGCCAACTAACATGTCTCTCTTTGTTTGCTGCCAGGGAAGTGGTATGGATGCTTCACCACGTAACTCCTCTCCTGCACAGAACGGGGATAGAGGTTTGTAACTTGTGAAATTTCAGACTTAAATGTAAAAACATTTACAGAGCAGTTCAGATGGGTCTGATGATATATGTCCTTTTTGTGAACGCACTAGTATGGGGGGTGTCAAACTCGTTTTCACAGACCACATCAGCCTTTTTGGCTTAGAAGGGTCAAATGTCACTTAAAGGACACCTGTCATCAGGTCTCTGCCACTAGTCCTGTCACTACTACCTGTTGGAGCAGCTCACAAGGATCCATTCCAGCATATAGTTATTTCACACATTAATCATTGTAAAATAATCTATTCTTTATTATGTAAATGAAGCTCGTCACATGGTCAGAGGCAGTGATGTCACCCCCTGTTCACTCCCCTTTCCTCTCCTCCCCCTGTTCATGTCTGTGTGTAATGTATAGTAAAGCATAGTTAGTGTCTGTACTGTATCTGCTGACATGCTGCATCCTCCTAATACAGACAGAGACATCATCTACACAAGTACCTGACATATTCTGCTATAACATGGCTGCATCCTGGAGCTGTTATATCTCTCCTATACACACACAGGCTGCAGGGGGCGCCAGCACCAGGAAGCACATGGAGCAGACATCACATCATTATACAGACTGTCAGTCAAGCACTGGGGGGTGTGGCTGTGCCTCCCACTCATGAATAAGCTGGACAACTTGAATATGATAATGACTCATTGGACATCTCACAGGTCATTTGCATACAGCTGTAGGACCTCATTGCTTAGGTTTACAGGCATGTAGAGGGACAATGAAAGTATAGAGGCAATGCTGTCTAATGGCAGTTTATGAAAATCTATTTAGATTAGGCAGTTATTTTGCATGACGGGTTCTCTTTAAAGGGAACCTGCCTCCACAAATCTACCTATAAAGGTAGATCGGGTGGTAGGTGGATCAATGGAACGTGAGGATAGCCCTTTTAAGGGCTAATCCTCACGTCCCCTCACTTTTTTAGTAAGTTTTATCAGACTTTTATGCAAATTTTATTATGCGGATACTGGGGCGTGGAGTAGCCGCATCTGAGGTTACATGGCGCGGCTACTCCACGCCCCGGTAGCCTCTTTTCTCCTCCTACTCACCATCTTCGGCGCACAGCTACGAGCATGCGCAGAACAGCAGGCCCGCGCCTGCGCGGTCACTCCTCCGAAGCCGGGGCTGCGCAGGGGCGGGCCTGCTGTTCTGCGCATGTGCAGACTGCAGGATCGTCGGACTAGAGTGCGCAGCTTTGAGCAGCTGCGCGCCGAAGATGGTGAGTAGGAGGAGAAAAGAGGCTACCGGGGCGTGGAGTAGCCGCGCCATGTAACCTCAGATGTGGCTACTCCACGCCCCAGAATCCGCATAATAAAATTTGCATAAAAGTCTGATAAAATTTACTAAAAAAGTGATTATTGAAATTTTATCAATATTATGCATATTTACATAAGCGGATAATAAATTCCTTTTAATGGGATGTCGATGTCTACCGGCCTGTATACGCTTTGTTGTTGGTAGCATGTACCATGTTTACAGGAGGGAATGTTCTGCTGACATCCGATATTAATTTCCTTGTGTAGCAATATTCCGAGTTTAACGTTTAAGTCCTTAACATGGAAGGAATTAATAACACTTAATTCATTTTGTTTGATGAGTGTCATTATTGATCTGTTATGCAGTAATCCTGACATTGCCAGTTATATGAATATAATCTCAAGTCAGAACATTATTCTAAGGTGTATTGATGGAGGGTAAAGTAAGAGGATTATAATGATGCCCATCTTGTCAGAACATTGCTCGATTAGTGTCTGACTCAGCAGGGTTTTGTTCATACAGATGCCTCTGACCATTTTCTTTTCTTGTCCCCCTGAAGAGTCAGTGACATGTCCTGTGAATTGTGGGCTGTACGTTTATATGACATTTTCTTGGCCAGCTGTCTTTTTTGCCATTGTGAAGTGCATGTACTTGAAAGTCACCATGAGTTCTAGAACCTGTACTGTCAAGACCTGCAATTACAATTGACATATATGAAAATTTTCTCAGCTGTACTTTAGCAGCTGTACTGTCACCACTCCTGACATTTTAGCAATTACGTGCAATTTCTTGTAATTTTGCTGTTCCAGTTAGTTACACAATGTATACAGAATTAAGAATATATTGACAACTGGACAATATTTTTCCTTACATAAACGGGGTGTTTCCTTACAGAGGGGTTGGGATCGATTGGCACTGATTTCGTAAGTTCAGACAATCACTACACAATCCAACATTCTCAAAACAGAACAAAGCTGCCCGGTTGATTGACAGGTCCTCTACAATCATTATGTTTTAGTAGAACTTTTTTTTTTTTTCCATTTAAGTTTGAGATAATTATTCCATTAAAACATTGGAAGCTGTGAATATACTAATAGTACTCTGTGTATCATAGACGCCTTTTACATCATTGTTTTACTCTCTTGGACCAGAGGATCGATTCATGACCACCTTGTCTCAGAGCACCACGGGCTCTACACACCTGCAGATACCAAGTCCTCCAGAGCTGCTTGCCGATCAACTTTTCATTGGAGCCCCAAATACCACAGAAATGGACACTGCCAGCAGTTGTGAAGGTAAAACTATTGTCTGCTTCTTTTTAAATGATCACATACTACAGTATCTTTACTAGAAGCTACTCTGGATTTTCACTGGTGGTTGGAAAACTTTTCAGTGCTGGTGGTTCTCACAAAGCATCTGGAGTTGCATCTAGATTTGATCTGTATCTGTATTGAGAGTGTAGATATTTGATTTAATGTGCTCATCTCCTCTTGCTCTATAACATACTGTATTTTCATGGCAACAAGAAATCCTTCTTATAGTAGGAATTTCTTAAAAATGAACTGATTCATTCCATTAATATATCTATCAGCTTTTGGCTTTATTCATATTTAAGAAATTCTTACTGTCGGTAGAATTTCTTGTTGTGCAGTATATAATGGAGCAAGAGAAGCTGCTCCATTAGCTCATTATTATGCAAATGACCCATTTCTAACTAAAATGTATATACATTAGGTGAAGTGTGATTTGAATCTCTGAGGTATTCTCTATTTATAAAGTTTATAATAGACATAGCAATATCTAGTGTATAAAGAGAGAGATAATGTGCTTTTATTATGTTGAATAAATCCAATCCAAATTAGCATGTGCATATATATACTTATTTTGTAACCAATTTACAATCCTCTTATATTCTTGTCAGTAGTGCTCTGTGTCAGCCTCTAAACCCATCGGCTACAGAAAACAAGCTTACCGAATACCAAATAAGTTCACAAAAAAGAGAGATTGCTTTGTTGTATCTTTGTTTGTTTCTTGAGCTGGAGGAATGGCTGAGAAGAGTTTTAATAGGGAGCATAGAGCCTTAAGATGCCTTGCAGCACAGATTTGTTAGCCATTGAAATAACTTGTGCTATGGGGTAACTTTGCTCATAAATAATTGATGTATTTGTATCTTCTGCCATGACCTATCCATTCTGACAAAGTTGTAACTTGTCTCACATACACACTTATAAATGGTTATCATGACAGAGAGGTTATTCCTCCATGAGTCTTTCAGTTCCTAGTACTACAACTATTGGATTTGTGGATTTTTTTAAAGAAATATTTTAAACTAAACTATATTTAAAGGGGTATTCTCATCTGGGCACTTACATTCAGTTTCATTAATCTGCCATATATAAAATTTTTTCAATTGGATGTTATCAGATACGGCCACGTCTGATAGATTGAGTGCACAAAGAAACAAAAGGTTATTGTATACAAAATGTCCGGGAGTTACTGCATGTCCTACAGCTGCCCTGTGGTAATGATCGCTGAATCCTGAATCCTGAATCCCAGAGTATGACGTGGTCGTATCCGAGGAAGCCATCTCGTTTCTAAGGGACAGAATAACTACATTTATGAGAAATTATCTTCACACAGGAACATTTTTTTTAATGACATCCAATTGAAGAAATTTTTACATATGGCAAATGAATTTAATTAAATGTAAATGCCCAGATGGGAATACCCCTTTAAGGAGACTGTTGTCTCCTGCCGTTTCTGTCCAATATTTACTAGATTCCCTCTGGGGCCTCTTATTCCTGCTCCTCTCATGATTGGCTGTACAGGAATTTCCTGTGTGTTGAAATGGAACAAACAAGGATCAACCAGTCTCCCCAAGTGGCCAACTCCAAGGACAATATCTATTTTAACCCCTTCATGACTGCTATATACGTCCTACTTGCACGTGCCCCGAACAGAATGGATGTTTATAAATGTCATGACAGTGACCGTCTTCAAACAGCTATACCTCCTTAAACCTAGAAACACTATTCGGATTTCATATTAAACTGATATCTGAATATGATATCTGAATTGTGTATGGATGTGCAACATCCCCCACCAGGGCCTAGCCTTTTGTTGGGGCCTGGAGGCAACCGGGGCCCAGAATACCAGAGTGGCTGGCGGTTGCGGCCTAGGCACGCCAGTGTCACGATGCTTGGTATGGGGACCGTAGGGCTATCCTACAGCCTGGCAGGTCTCCAGCAGGTGGTGTGTGCAAGAAATTAGCTGATGTACTGGTTCTCCCTGGGGCAACCCCTAAGTGTCTGTAGTATAAGTCCCTGGATGATAGATGGGGGCGCCCTTGAAGGTGATACAGCCATAGTAGGGACCAGATGGAGGCAATGTTGTGCATAACTTAGTTCTTTATTAGAACCAACAGCAGCAACAGGCCAAACGATTCTATACAGATGGTGGACTGACTGGGAGTGATCTTGGAGAGTGAACCTCAGGAGTTTGGTCACCAGCCTGGTTGCAGATGCAGGCTGGGATGTAGCTGTGTCCAATGCTGGAAGCTGCAGCTTTAGTCCTGGTTATTCTGTGTGAGCTCACAAGAGGTGTGAGGCACACGTTGTCTCTGGTCACTCATTATGGAGTTAATAAACTTAGGCGTTGTAGGCCTGTAGCAAAAGCTTATGCTCTGAGGTGATACTCAGCACTAACTCCCTGTCAGCACTAACTGCTCGAACTGACCGTTAGCACTAGCCAACTGTCAATTTTCCTCAGCCCCTGGTCATGTGGTCTCACTCTCCAATCACATTCCAGTTACAAAGGTGAAACATCATTGGATGACATTAATAAAACGGGTTAACCCTTGCCTATCCAGGCAATATCTACCACTGCATATTACCTCTTGGTGTACTGAATGGTGCAAGGGGCTTATTCGCGACCACTCCTCTGCCTTGCGCATTGGAAGGGATGCTGCAGATGCTTCACAGAACCAGAGATAACAAATCTTAAAATTGTTGGGAAAAAAATGTGATTTTTATATACAGCTTTTTATTTCCCTGATGTCCGATTGTTATTTTAAGAGAGATATCTCCTATTCTCTGGAGCATCCATAAACAATCCATATATCATATTAAAGGGGAGACCATAATTGTGTTTCTAGGTGCAAGGTTTCAGGAGATAGAGGCATTTGAAGTGTGCCCCCTTTCCAGCTGAAGGCAGAATGTGGAAGAAGCTGCAGGAAAGACTTATAGTTTGCATAAGTAGTAAATGCACTTTCTGTATTTGTAGCTAAACTTGGGGAAAGGATAATGGAATGATGCTGTACGTATTTATGACATACTTTGGTAAAAAATGTATTCAGCTTTTCTATTAACTTTAATAACAATTAAAATTTAATTGGAGACTTCCGGTTCAAGCGCTGATGGAGGCGGCAGCCTGAGTACGAGCTCCTTAGCACCTCCGCTATTAACAGCTCCCACCCACTGCATTAAGCCCGCAGGACACCCGAATGTAGAATAAGGGACCAGCCACATTGAACCGGCATGTGTATGGAGTTTTATCTGCTCCAAAAATCCAGTCAGATCCCCTGCCATAACACGGGAGCAGCAAGCCCCCTCCAAAGATGGCGCAGCACACACCTCAGACATGGCCTTGGGCAGCTAGCAGCAGACACTGCCACCACAGGCAGAGGTCAGAGGTGCTGGACACACAGGGGACCTGGACTTTCATCTCCTAAGCCAATGAGTTAGCAAGGTATCTAGCCACAGGTTTGGTTATACCAGTGTCATTGCTGCGAAAGATAAATGAGGAGGACCTGCCGCGGGCCCTAAAGCTTGGTGGCAGGAGGTTGGTAGAAAGTGCACACCGAGTGGGGCCACCGCTATAAGCACAGAATGGCGATCAGTCAGAGGATGAGGCCCAGACAGGCACTAGCCAAATACCTCAAACACTTGGAGATCTTCAGAGTGTACAGGAACCTGTGTTTCCTAACTTTGTATCAAAGGGCACAAGGTATTACTATTTATGTTATGGAGGGTAGGCGTCGCACAGTAAGAAATTGTCATGTTTGCTGATTGTTAATGGAGGAGAGGGGTGACTGCCCTGTGGGGCGAGGGAGGGTCTGTAAGGGAGAGCGAGGGCCATGGGCATTAGGACAGTCTGACATGGAGACTAATGCAGGATATCAGATAAAAGGAAGTCCATAGCTTGAAAGCAGGGAGGGCAGAGATTGGTTGTAGTACTCAAGGGTACACGTACAGATTTTTTGAAGGTTAGAGTGTTTGAAAATCAGACCCAGTGAGCGAGAGGTGAGCACTTCCCCACCAGTATCATATCGTGGTGGGGCCAAGATATAATATTTCATTTGCATCCAATGAAAATGGAAAAGAAAGAAGGTGGATGCATATAGGTGAAGTCAACAAAATAAATCTTTTATTGTAAGACAAATACATAGACACAATTAAAAACCATTAAAAAAAAGTCCTAAGATGGACATGTTCAATAGGTCAATCAGACAATGGTAAAGGGTTTATATATAACGGTATAAAAATACACATGTGCACACAATATAATACGTAGCTGTATATGTAAGGAGGCCAAAGGCAATGTTTGTAATAAAGTCCCAATAGGGGTAGCAGGTAATCAATATGAATATAAATCTATTACATTGGTCTCCATAAAATTTATAAGACAAACCATAGAAATGCTAGTTAGTGAGCATATTAGACATAATTTGTGCACATAGTAAGTACATAAAAGATAGTTTACCAAACCCAACCTGCGTCTGAGGAGGAGGACCCGACGCGTGTCGCCTATCAGGTAGGCTTCATCAGGAGTGAGTAAGTAGCGGGGGAGGACCGCCTTTTATGTCTGCAACTGCTCGGGGTGCAAATCCGGTTTAAATTATGGCGCATGTGCAGTAGTATGTCACATTCGACCGGAAATACGTCAAAGAGTACTGGTTGCTTGGTAACTGAAACGCAAACTGCGTGTCACCATGCTGAAGGTGTATCGTACACATTTTCGCCAGAACTGCATCAGTGGAAATTGGTTGCTAGATAAGTAGGACGTACACTGTGTATCGCCGATCCAAGAAGGTGCGACATAATTAACATTAATAAGTAGGTAGCGGCGCTACATGTTCTGGAAAGAAGTATTACATGGTCCTAATAATGGATACAACAGCTGCGGAGCGGTAAAGGTGCCATGCCTATAAGGGGCAAATATCAAAACCTTGAATAGTAATATATTGTATCGGCGAGATACTAAAGTAAAGTCGTGAACAAAAAACTCTGTAAATAGTCTAGTAAACACATGATATGCTATAAGACCTGAGCATATTTGGTTATCACACGGTATGGACTAATAGTATTATCTGTTTTCCAAACATTTATTTATTTATAATAAAGTGACCAGTGCTATTGAATTTAGCCGACAACAAGGTCTATCTTCCAAGCACTCATATACTAAAGTGACTAATGCTATTAAATTAAAGTGCAGAGCCCTGTAGATAAATAAGTTAAATACATATTATTATTTACAGTGTTATAACAGTTTACAGTCTCAAATTCATATAATTGAAGGAAACCAGTAGGAAACCCCTGAACCTTAGGCAACCCCTGACTTGTCTCTCATACGAAAGCCACTGACCTACAGGCATTCCGAGAGTTCCACAAATGAGGGTTGCATTGTGGAACACGAAAGGGCTGCGCTCCCCGCAAAAGCCCGTAATGGTTCTATGTCATTTAAAACAGTTGAAAACTGATATTGTATTACTACAGGAAACTCACTGGTATACCCCAAATACGGATCCAAGCCCCTTTTTTTCAATTCCTCAGAGACAGAATACTGGCAGACAGGGAACCTTGGAAAGTGCTATGGGGGAATTTAATTAATTGAATGAATTTATTAGGAGATTGAGACAGCCAGGGAAGGTCTCAAAGGGGAAATGTTACAGATGGAGCTCCCCTGTCAGAATTCAAAAAAGTGCCAGCAGTAGAGGGCGCATGGTCTCCACACCAGCCGCAAGATGGGGAATAAATGCATTTTTCGCATCCTCATCATACATGGTCCAATTGGACTATCTCTCTCAGATCCCATACTTAGATGGGTAGTCCACAGTGCAGATAGAAAATATGGTTACTTCAGACCTTTCCCTGATTCTGGTAGAATTGGCAGATGTCAGCCCAAAAGGGCCAGACTACCTAGGAGGTTTCCCTCTTTCCTTACACGGGACGAAAACTTTGACAAAAACGTGACCCTTTTATGAGATGGTGGCCTGCGTGCCATGTATGTTTGTAATTGCCTTTAAAACTGCAAAAATAAAATCTAAAATGTAAAAAAAAAGACTTGGAAACATGAAAAAAGGTTTGTGTTTTTTTTTTTTCTTTTGTAGTTATTTATTGGCTTATTTTATAAATAAAAAAATATGTACCGTATATACTCGAGTATAAGCCTAGGGTGGGAAATGCATTGGTCACAGCCTCCCCAGTATATAGCCAGCAAGCACATGCCTCGAAATATTTAGCCAGCGCCTGCCCCTTAGTATATTGCCAGCAGCTCCCTAGTATATAGCCAGTGCACCCCCCCCCCTCTTGTATAATGACGGTGCCTGCCCCCAGTATATAGCTGGCAGCCCTCTGTCCAGCCTAAAAAAACACAAAACACTCTACTCTCCTTTCCAACGCCCCTCGAAGGACCTCTTCTGTCTTCAGCTCCAGCTCTTTCTTCGGGTCCCCGCACAGTGGACCACATATACCATGACGTCAGGCGGTACCATGACACTATGAAGTTGGCAAGCGGCTGACGTCATGGTGGGGACTCTGAGCTAAAGAAGAGGACTTGCGGGGGTGGGAGGGGCTTTGAAAGGTGAGTACAAAGGTTTTTTTTTCATAGACTCGAGTATAAGCCGATTTAGGATTTTTCAGCACATTTTTTTGTGCTGATAAACTCGGCTTGTACATGGGCATATATGGTAAGTAATAAAACTATCCTATTTATGTTAATGTTTCAAATGCCATGAAAAACAACTAAGTAAAAATTGTTTTTGTTTCGTAAAGCTTTTCCAAAAATATTAGCATTTAAAAAAGCGCATTAAATTACAATCATATGTATGTTCGCTGGTGAACATCACCTTTAAAGACAAACTGCACTTTAATGGGATGTTTTAACATTCTGGGGCACATTTACTAAGAACAGTGCAGTCTGTACTAAATGCAGTTTGCCCGTGTTGTGTGCAGAGGATGGTAGATTCAGTATTTCTTAGGCACGTTCTTCATGAATGTGGCGCCCCCTGCAAACCTCCGACAGAGGTGCACCTTTAACATGCAGTGTGCAACACCATTCTTTCGGACTTTGCATGTTAAATAGGTGCAGGGTCTGACTGAGCACCAAAACGCCCCCAATTCCCCAATTTGTGTAACATGATGCCTAGCGCAACAAAGGTCTGTGTGCGACACAAATGTGGAGCAGACATTTTTTAAATACCTGTGCAAGCATTTTGAACCAAAAAGAATGTGCAAAGTCCAACAGAAAACTGGTGCGCGGCCCTTAGTAAATGTGCCCCTCTATGTCCTAAAAGCCATCTGTGTGCTTTGATTATTTATGCATATTCCATTTATGTTTATATTATAGATGTTTTTGACGGTCATTTGCTGGGATCTACAGATAGTCAGGTGAAGGAAAAGTCTACTATGAAAGCAATATTTGCAAATCTGCTTCCTGGAAACAACTATAACCCAATTCCTCTCCCGTTGTAAGTATCTATGTTTGGTGACAAGTGTTTGAAGACAAATAACACAATGTCAGTTAGTGGTAAGAGTGTACATATGGCATTGATGTTTCTTTTCCTACACAGTGACCTTGCACATGTCAAAGCATGTCCACAACACGTGTAATATTCAGGGCCTGAACATAGTTTCTATGTTTCTGTACCATATTTATAAATGTAATTATGTGAAACTCTAATAATCTTTTGACCTCTTATCTGTCTGCAGTGATCCAGATAAGCATTATCTTATGTATGAGCACGAGCGTGTCCCTATAGCCGTGTGCGAAAAGGAGCCTAGTTCTATCATTGCGTTTGCTCTCAGGTATCTTATGATGTGTTTTTGTATGTTTCTTATAAAAGGTTAAATATAGATGCAGGTCAATCATGTACAATGTATAATCCTACAGTGTTGATCAAGAGAAAAGCAAAACCCATTTAAGATGGATGCCAGTAGCCCCTTTTGGAGGAAAAAAAATTATGTGATGTTATTCTGTTATTATAAAGTTTTGGTTACAAATATTTATACTTTTAAGAATACACATTTTTAAAATTTTAGAAAATTTCTACAATTACAAATGTGTGGTATTATTTAGAAGCACAATGCATATTATCCCCTGTGGATGCAGCACTGCCTCCTATCCAACTGTAATACTGGCATCGTGGGTCCTATCAAAAGGCTCCCATGCCTGTAATATCACACATGACCACTTTAGCTAAAGTGGTTGTGCTATTTTATGATTTGTATGCTTGTCTTGTTCAATAAAAGCATATTTATGACCAAGACTCCTGTATATCATAAGCAACACTGAAAACTATAACAAAAACAAGTAAGAGACTCATGATGTGAATTACAAATCCAATTCACTAAGCATCAAAATAAAGAGGCTTGTTTCTCAGGATATGAAAAGGATAGGGTTAAAAAGGTCACAAGGCAGATTGCTGGAGAAAGTGCTGGTAGCCCTGCAGCACATTTATCGGATTTCACAAGATTTCCGGCCACAATCCTCTGATTAGTTGCTCTGCCTTATCCATTAGATGTCCCATAAGATCTTGTCAAAGAATCTTAATATGAATCATATCAGTCAGGTGCTCCATGTTAAAATCTATAATCCTGGCCAGTACATTTGAAAGGGGTGGGGGATAAATCTGCCTCTAGTTCCCGCTGTGGATTTTCCCTAGCTTCAGATTTGCTCTAAGCAGGAGTTCAGAACCACAACAAGACTGATGGAATTTTTATCTATAGATAGAAGCAACAGACATAAGGTAGTTGCTCAATTTGGATTGAAATGAATGAATTGTCAGATCAGGAAATCTACAATGCTTACAACTAAAATGGTTGTTGAGCATGTCATGGATTAATCCATGTGGCAGGTTATATGGTCCATAGTCATCTTCTCCTGGTAAAGTAGAGGGTCAGATGTAAATCCATATATACTCGAGTATAAGCCTAGTTTTTCAGCACAAAAAATGTGCTGAAAACCCAAACTCGGCTTATACTCGAGTAAAAAAAATATAGGTTTTACCAGGTTTTTGTGCTAAAATTAGGGGCCTCGGCTTACACTTGGATCGGCTTATACTCCAGTATATACGGTGTATTGGCCCAAACTTCTGGCACCCTCATAGATGTTTTGCCCATTCCAGTTAAAATATTTTGCATAATGACCAAGTTAAGATTTTTGACAGGTCCTCATTAGTTTTTAAAGCTGTTATAAGTTAGAGGATTTTTATCTAAAGTCTTTTATTAATAATTGGAGGAGAGTAGAACTGCAATTTAAGCACTTTGGCTGCTTCTTCCTGCAATTAGTCATTGTGAAAAGAAGATTCAATCTGTCCTGCATTTATCACGATAATCCCTTCCTTATAATACAAATGAGCAGTTGGAAGCGAGTGAAGTGCCATAAGGAAATGACTTCATAAAACATTGCAGAATGAGAACGATATGAACATAATAATATTTATGAGATCATTCTCTTTTTGCTTCATTTAAAGCTGTAAAGAATATAGAAACGCTTTGGATGATATGTCTAAGGCTTCTCCGAAGATTTGTCCAGAAGAAGGATCTTTGCCTGGCAAGTACGTTCAGCGTCTATGGTCTTACATACTGCTGTGCACCTCACGAAATGAACGGAACTTGATTGTTTGTTTTTCCCGTCTCGAGCTTCAGAGCGACTGAAATCAAAGAAGGAAGTGATGAGCCATACAACAGGGCAGTCATTGCTGAACAAGCACAAAGTCACAAACACGCTCCCACCGGAGCCAATTATTACTCATCATTAGTGAAAAAGAACCATGCCTCTCTCTTTTTTTTCATTTGACATCTCACTTTAGAAATGCTATTACAGAGACAAGCATGCGAACGATACAAAGATTATTGATTCTTAAAAAATCTATTCACAACATAAACTTTAGTTATAATTGTGGCTCGCTTCTATTCCTTAAAAGTAAGACTACTGCTATATATTCTTTAACTGTTTAATGCTCTGAATCCATCTGTGCATTGTGCATTCTGACTAATTGGGCCAAACATACATAGATCTGCTGAATAATGACCAACCGCTTAGACTTTGTTTTCACAAAAAACTGCTAATGATCCACTGTTAGATTATAAGGATTATTGCTACTTTAATTAACTTCTTTCCTCCAAGACCCCATATAAATCAAAATCCTTGTGTGTTTATATGTACAATTGCAACAAGACTGTGCACGAAAAGGGATTTTCACATCTTTGGTAAAAATCTTTTTATTTTCTTCTATTCATATAAATGCAAGCCAGGGACGGGTCCTTACATGTCCTTACACACCTAGACAGATCCCATTGAATATAGTGGGGCCTTTCAGCTTTCCATTATTGTGTCCATCATTTCACTGGACAAAGGAAAACAACATTCAGTACTTTATGTAATATGTGATTTCTGACATTCTGCAAAGAACCACTGTCACTCATAAGAAAGAGGCTTATTGGCAGTACTTTTCTCCCATCATTGCTCTGCAGTAAATGACACCATGAATGATATTTCTGATAACCCTGAACAATGATTTTGACATATACAATGATTTTGTTGTCAGACAAATGAAGACACGGCTCACAACATGAAAGTGCAGCAGATTATACAAGGTTTTATTATCTTCTACAAAGTGGAGTTGATCAATAACAAATACAAGTGTGCAGAATACAGTGTATGCTGCTTGAGCATTATTTACCATGTCATTCTGTGCCAGCGCTGGCAAATTGTCCTATATCAACACTGTATAAATCAGAGAACCTATGCCTAGCGTGGAAAATCAAGAGAAATTGTATTTAATTGTCGTTCTTAATCTTTGTTTAAACCACAGTAACAAAATGTAGTTTGTCAACACCTGGAGAGCCACAAGATTAAAGCCATAAATAATATTAAGAGGTTTAAGGAGATCTAGCATATGGATGCAGTTCTTCTAAATCAAGCACACTTACATGCTGGTGTATGCCTCCTGGAAAAGGATTTGTTCTTCTTTTTACTTTTAATAGCTTAGTTTTTGAGAAAATTGTCTTTTAGAATTATGCAAATTAGCCACAGATGCCCCCACTGACTCCATTGTCTGCTGCTTAAGCACTCCTCCATTCAGCTCTGTCGCTGGGGAGAGAGGAGGCGGGAGGAAACACAGAATGGAGGCATGAATAATTAGCAGATGATAGAGCTAGCAGGGATTCCTGTGAAATAGCCAGGAGCCACTGAGGCTCATTTGCACAAATTAAAAAGACAGTTTTCTCAAATAACTAAGATATTAGAAGCTAAAAGAAGAACGGATCCTGTATTAGGATGAACACATCAGCATTCAAATGTATTTGGTTTAGAAGCACTGCACCATATGACATATCTCATTTAAGCAAGAATAATCATCTAAAGCAGAGGTGTGTATGTGTGGAATAAAATGGAAATTAAATATTTACTTCAGCCATGGTTTTGCTTTTTTCAGCATCATGGATAGCAGGCCAAAAACAAGCAGCCCATCCAGAGTACAAGAAAACAGCCTGTCTCAAACTAACCGTACAGCAGAATCAGAACCACAGAGCACTGGTATGTGAGAGAAGGATGAGCATTTTCTCTTTTATTTATGCTCATGTGTTCTTTGTTTGTTTTTCTTTCTTACATGAGGCTAGCTGCACATGTTAGATGTACTTTATAAGTATGGCTTACTTTCTGCTCTTCCCAGAAAGCAGATGGGGTTCCATATGGATCTAGCAGATAGATTTCAGCATCTGGATTCTTTTGTGCTGCAGTATTGCTTACCGAATGCCAGGGTTCATGGGGAAGCCAGCTTGAATCAGTCACTCACGTGTTCAGCTAACAGTTGTCTCCGTTATGGCCATCAGATATTACATGGTTTTACAGTCATGGCCATAAGTTTTGAGAATGACACAAATATTATATTTTCACATGATCTGTTGCCCTCTGGTTTTTATGTGTTTGTCAGATGTTTTTATCACATACAGAAATACAAGTGCAATCCTATTATGAGTAACAAAAGCTTTTATTGACATTCAGAATGAATTAATGCAGCAAGTCAAAATTGCAGTGTTGACCCTTCTTCTTCTTCAGGACCTCTGCAATTCTCCCTGGCAGCTGTCAATCAACTTCTGGACCAAATCCTGACTGATAGCAGTCCATTCTTGCAAAATCAATGCTTGCATTTTGTCACAATTTGTTGGTTTTTGTTTGTCCACCCGTCTTTTGATGATTGACCACAAGTTCTCAATGGGATTAAGATCTTGGGAGTTTCCAGGCCATGGACCCAAAATCTCTTTTTTGTTCTCGGAGCCATTTAGTTATCACCTTTGCTTTATGGCAAGGTACTCCATCATGCTGGAAAAGGCATTGTTGATCCCCAAACTGTTCTTGGACGGTTGGAAGAAGTTGCTCTTGGAGGACATTCTGGTACCATTCTTTATTCATAGATGTGTTTTTAGGCAAGACAGTGAGAGAGCCGATTCCCTTGGGTGAGAAGCAACCCCACACATGAATGGTTGCAGGATGCTTTACAGTTGGCATGAGACAAGACCGGTGGTATCTCTCACCTTGTTTTCTCCAAACAAGCTGTTTTCCAGATGTTCCAAACACTCGGAAAGGGGATTCATCAGAGAAAATGACTTTACCCCAGTCCTCAGCGGTCCACTCCCTGTACCTTTTGCAGAATATCAGTCTGTCCCTGATGTTTTTTTCTGGAGAGAAGTGGCTTCTTTGCTCCCCTCCCTAGCACCAGGCCTTTCTCCAAGAGTCTCCGTCTCACAGTGCGTGCAGATGCACTCACACCTGCCTGCTGCCATTCCTGAGCAACTCTGCCCTGCTGGTAGCCCGATCCCGAAGCTGAAACACTTGCTGGTCCATCTTTGGTGCCCTGGAGCCTTTTTGGCAACAATGGAACCTCTCTCTATGAATTCCTTGATGATGCGATAGATTGTTGACTGAGGTGCAATCTTTCTAGCTGTGATAATCTTCCCTGTTAGTCCAGTTTTGTGCAGTGCAATGATGACTGCACGTGTTTCTTTAGAGATAACCATGGTTAACAGAAGAGAAACAGTGATGGCAAGCACCAGCCTTTTAAAGTGTCTAGTGGTGTGATTCTTAATCATGACAGATTGATCTCCAGCCCTGTCCTCATCAGCACCCACACCTGTGTTAATGGAGCAATCACTGAAACGATGTTAGCTGATCCTTTTAAGGCAGGCCTGCAATAATGTTGAAATGTGTTTTGGGGGAAAAAGTTCATTTTCTAGGCAAATATTGACTTTTCAATTAATTGCTGTTAAGCTGATCACTCTTTATAACATTCTGGAGTATATGCAAATTGCTGTTATAAAACCTGATGCAGTAGACTCTGTAAAAATTAATATTTGTATCATTCTCAAAACTTTTGGCCGTGACTGTAAATAGCATTTAATGTTAGCCTGTTTTTTAAACCTGTTGCAATCCAAACGTCTAATAAAGCAGTGGGAGCATTAAGGGGTTGTAACAAGTTTAAAATCTAAAATATGGGTAGATGAATGATCACTGTGAACTGCAGAATGGAAGACCATAACTTTTCTCACTCCATAGCAAAATAACTTTTGGGTATTGGACAAAGCTAATCTTGAAGTCCCATAGAAGTCAATGTAGTTTAGAATTGGATATGCATCCTTTACACCATTGTTTTCTAGGGGAAATCTGTAACCAGAAATTCCTGCTCGAATGATACCTATTGTAAATCTCAGTGGCTATCGCCTGTCGGAACCCCCTGTATAATACATTTTTCCACAAAGATTTTGTATAGGGCATGAATATTAAATTTACAACCTTTATTGTCTGCAGCATTGTATTGCAGAATATAACGAAAAATGAATATTACAGCTTTAGTTTCTTTAAACACTAATTTAGTACATTGACATAAAATATTCAACAATAATTTAGATAATATTTTTACTTTATGTAAATGTATTTTTTTTTAATATTGAAGCTTTGCTAATAGTCTTTAAATTTTTTTCATTATATGGAGAATAATTCGAAAAATAAGGGAACCATTAATGCGTCCATAGAAAATACCAGCTTAAGTAGTGGCAGCCCTGTGCTGCCAAGCAAAAGTCTCGGATTAATTGATCATCATGTGTGACCATGTGCAAAGACAACAGAGGTTTTGACAATTTGATGGTCTTAAGCATTCAGTGCAAGGGAGGAAAGACATATTGGGCAGCAAAAATTGCTACTAAGGACATTTCCAAGCAATTTATTTAGAGAGCTCTTAGGTTGGAAAATCTTAATTCAGCAATTCTATTGTTAAATTTACGTATAACATTAGAGTTAACAGTTGTACAGCATATGGTTACATTAACAGTATATCCATGTAGCCTGGAATTATAATATTTAACCCTGTAAGTTACTGTGTGAGATGATATCCAGTATTTATGCTATGGGATGAATGGCCATACACTGTAGGGCCTTAAAGTAATTCACGGCTTTTGTATGCAATCCTTGTCAATTCCTTGAAACAAAAGATTACTTTCTAACATGAGATTACTTTCTTCCTTTTAAGATACAGTTTAATCCCCTGTCTGTGGGCATTGGTATGGTCTGTGTTGTACACAATCCATACTGCATGTACTCATGGATGGTTAGAAGTGATGTATAGCCTCACCAGCTGTCCTGAAATAAGGGATATTGCTCAGTGTTCACTATTATAGTATGTCATGTCTGTGATAAAGAATTCCCTCTGTCCCCTGTTACTAGACATGCTCTTTATAACAGACCATTACAAGGTTCTTCCGTTCTGTTGGGGGTCCCATAGCTCTTTCATACAGCTTGCTGCTCGCAGGATTTTACTATAATTCTATTTTCTGAGTGATGTGGCCTCTTGGGAGATCATTCCTTAACACTGAACATCATTTCATATGTCCTGTGGTTACTTTTTAAAATGGACTAATATTTACCACTGTGAAGCCTCTGCTAGTAGGACATACTGCACTTTCCCAATTTCCAAACAAAGGGCAATTTTTTTCTTGGGACTTTTATAACACTAATCTATTACTCTACCTGGGCACTTCACCCTAATAGGAGGGACTGGGTCCCGAGTGCATAGGCATTACATGACGGTAACACTGCCTGGCTGTGGCTACCAGGGTATTAAATCAAATTAGATATTGTGTTGTCTTGTTACCTGCATAATTGTCATTGCAGAACTTTTTATACTACTCTTCCCATTCTCTGTTTCTTTGTGTCTAAACTGCTGATTTGGCTCTAAACTGCTGATTTAAACATAGATTTGTGGAAAAGGCAGCACTCCCGTAATAAGGTGAAATGGTGACCTTTATTCCATGAAAGCATTTTTTTTTCATGCATTAAGATTTAACTTTTAACTTTTTGATGGATCTGTATGAAAGATGTCTCCAGGCGATGGGGGAGCAGGATATGCTTCACCTTCCCTTGGCCAGATCGCGGTCCTAGGAAGGCCTATCCAGCAGGTTCTCTTCCAGCAGCGCCTCGGGGGTTAATGCAGGGGACCATGCGCATGCACATCGGGTGGTGTGGAGGTTCGGGCACTGACCAATTCTAGAGTCATCTAGCTCTGAGACAGAAGTTGTAGCAGACTTGGCATCTGTTAAAGATCCCTGGGAGGAAGATTTGTTTACTAACCCCCCTGATGAGCACCTTGGTATGAGATGCTTCTTTTCATCTTATGACTTACAGAATTTACTTAAATCGGTTTGGGATACCTTAAATGTACAAGATGTTGTTGAGACCATACAGGACAAGTTGTTTGTGGGGCTTAGAGCTAAGTAAAGAAGATTTTTTTCCCCGTAAATGGGACGGTGAAATATTTAACCCGTCAAGAATGGAAGGAACCAGAAAAAAAGGTTATCTGTTTCTAAAGAGTTTAGGAACAGATTATTGTTCGAGGATAAGGACCTAGTGTGGACGGTTCAGTAACCAAAATGGCTAAAAAAAATTTTTTTTTAAAAGCGATTTACCATTTGAAGATGCAGCACAATTGAAGGGTCCCATGGATCGTAAATGTGACACCCTTTTGAAATGAGCCTGTGAGTCCGCAATAACAAATTTGAAATCAACCGTAGCTTCTACGTCCGTTACCCGCGCTTTATATTTTTGACTAGGGGAACTTGAGACACACTTAAGAGAAAAACCCCCTAGAGAGGAAATACTAAATTCCCTTCCTATTTTCAAATCCACTACAGGATTTCTAGCCTCCGCAGAAAATATTAGTTTTCAGCTAAAGAGTGCAGTCTTACAAATTTGGTCCAAAAAAAATTTTAAGTCAAAAAACTAATTATTAGGTATTCCATTCTAGGGTAATCTGTTGTTTGGCCCAGGTTTGGACTCATGAAAGGGCTTCGGACAGGAAAAAGGTTTTTCTGAAAATAGATTAAATAAAAAGGGGAGAGGGTTCCTCTTTAACCCCAAAAATAGAGAGTCGAGCAAGTGACATGAACGTGGGGGGGACGGGGTACTTCTATCCTTTGTACCCGTCTGGAAGAACGTGTTACAAGATCAGGTTCAAGATAGTGTTTCTAAGGGAACCGCCACAAAAATGTATGATTTCCTCCCAACCGACTCTCAATTTAGGGGAACATCTATGGGCCAACATCCAGAAGTTAGTGGTTATGGATGTGATTGTTACAGTTCCCCTAGCAGAAAAGAAGAAGGGATTCTTAACTAATAAAAAAATTAAACAGATGGATAGTATACTATAATTTCAAGATGGAATCCATAAAGTCAGAAACGCAGAAAAAAATTATGTTATGTGCACTGCCATGTGGGATCTCATCGGCCCTGAGAACATTTGCGAAAGTCATGATAGAACTAGTACAGAAGTTAATAAGAAGGAAAACTCTTATCTTCCCTTACTTGGCCGACCTTTTGTTGGTAGCTCAATCAGCTACAGAGCTGGAAGAAGCCAAGAAGCTAACGCTTATTGAAGCGGACAGGATGGAAAGTCAATATGGAAAAATCGGATTTCAACGGGGGAAAGGTCCAGAAGTTTCTAGGTGTACTATTAAACAATGTTTCTTCATTCCTCAAGACAAGCAACAAAAATCACACAGGGGGGTGATGAAGTTCCAACAGAAGAAACAAAGCATTATTTGATCAGCAATGAAAATACTGGGCATACATATCCTGCATCCCATGTGTAAGATGGCCGGAACCATATGAGGTCACTACATATTGGTACTAGTGGTCTGGAGCAAAAATCCCCTACGTCTAGACTGAAAAGAACAGATGCCTCACGGAGTAAAAACAGATTTGCTGTGATAGACAAAAGAAGTGAACCTGAAAAAAGGGGTTTCTAGAACCCCTACCCAGCCTTAACTGATTGAACCAACACCAGTCTACAGGTTTGGGGAGCATTTCTTCCTGGACTTAATCTACAGGGAGTCGAATCTGGGAAACTCTCAGCCAGTCAGGTGTGTTACTGGAGAACAAACACATCAGAGTGACAATGCTACTGCGGTGGCCTTTCTTCAGAGACCAGGGGGAACCAGGTCCCAGGATCTCTGTTATCTGTCCAGAAAGATTTTCAAGTTGGCCGAGCGAAATGTTCCATCTTTGTCGGCAGTTTATCTGAGAGGCTCTGACAATTTAGAAGCTGTTTATTTAAGTTGCGCACACCAACAAATGGGTCCCAATGGCGCATGCCCCATCCAGACCTATTTGCCACAAGGAACAACAAGGTACCCAAATTTTTTTTCGGTAGACTCCAGAGACCAGTAAGTGGGTCTGGATGCATTCTCACAGAGTTTGAGCTGTCATGTGCGTTTCCCCCGACTCGAGTAATAGCAAGAGTGGTGCAGAAACTACTCCTAGGACCAACAAGACTAATTCTAATCACGACATTCTGGCCAAAAAAGAACTGGCTCTCCTGAAAATTTCCTTGGAGAATCCAGTGTTCTTACCTCTCCAACCGTATCTTCACCCGATTCATCACCCAGATGTTTAAGGTCTTAACCTAGTAGCACGGATCCTGAAAGGTGTCTTCTAGAATCCAAAAGGCCTGTCATCAAAAGTAGTAGACACCATAATAGTTAGCAGAAAACCAGTCTCGAATTCTATCAACCAGAAGATCTGGAAGAGGTTCTGTTCATGGTGCGGATATAATATTCTGGATCAACTGAAACCAAACCTTGCTCAAGTTCCAACATTATTCAGTCGGGATTGTTGAAAGGTCTAAAACCAAATACTTTAAAGGCACAAATATCATCCTTAAGTATCTTCTTTGACGCATCACTTGCTGATCATCCCTGGATTAGAAGATTGATTAAAGAATATCTCAGGCTTAAACCTTCTAAAAGGAATACAGTCCCTCGATGGGAACTTACCCTTGTTTTGTAAGCCATAACAAATCCACCTTATGAGCTGTAGGCTTGGTGAGATACAGGCCTTATCATGTAAACACCCCTTTCTACTTGTCCTGGATGACAAAATCATCCTAAAAGTAGACAATTTCAAAAATGGAATTGTTTGGATGTTACAATCCGTTATGCAGTATCTAGAAGTAACAAAAAACTGGAGGAAGGATTCAAATCTCTTTCTTCAATTTTCAGGAAAAGGCAAATGTGTCAAACGCTTCAAAAAGTTTGATTTCAAGGTGGTTAAAATCAACAATTATTAGTGTTACTTATTATCAAATGTACCTTCTCCAGAATAACTTAAAGCACATTGAACTAAAGCAGTTGCAGCCTCCTGTGCAGAGAATCGAGGGGCATCACTGGACCAAATATGCAGTGCCTCCACATGAGCAAATCCATTAACACTCATCATTATAGCTTGAAAGTGGAGTCTTCCAAAGAGTCTTTGGTATGAAGATCCTTCAGGTGATGGTCCCTCCCATGCTAAGTCTCTAGGTGGGCTAGTGGGAATTAGTGGGAAAATAGGAATTAGGCTACATTCACACTACTGTATGAAGGACGTATATACGGCCGACGTATATACGGCCGATATGCGTCCTTCATAGACAGCAATGGGCGCGCGGCGCCCTACGGGAGCGGTACGGTGCAGCACACGTGCGGTACCGTACCGCTCCGTACCCGGGAAATAGATAGGACCTGTCCTATCTTTTCCCGTAATACGGCGCCGTGCGCCATGTATCTCTATGGAGAGGGGCGGGGGTGAGCTGCGCTCACCACCTCCTCCTCTCCCTGTGCACTGCCGTTGCCCGCTACGGTACAGGCGGGCAACGGCAGTGTGAATATAGCCTTACACTTGCCTTCCCTACTTCTATTTCATATGTAGTGGACCAAGGGCACTGGTATCTGCTATTTCTTGTTGAGGACCCAGGGAACCAGTGTTTGCTATTTCTTGTTGTGGACCCTTTTATTCGGTAACTGCTATTTATTGTTGTTGTGCAGGGTGGGTGTGGAACTGACATCATCTTTTATCAATATTTTTATGCTGCTTCCAGCTTTGCAATCAATTTTACCTGTCAGGATATTTTAATTGTCCGGTGATCTGAGTGGCCATATAATGATTTTTTAAAGATAAAGAAATAAGAACAATAAACAATAAGTAAAGTTCAGATAATATTTTGCTATGTCTTTTTATTACTTATGCAACTGTTTCAATTCTATTTCAGGTAAAAAGCCTTCAGGGGTCTTGTCATTTTTTCGTGGGACGGGTGGGAAGAGTCCAGACTTATCAGCACAGAGAAAGGAAACCTTACGAGGTGCTGACAGTGCTTATTATCAAGTAGGGCAGATGGGCAGAGAAGGAGCAGAAAACCAAGGAGCTGAAAATCAAGGTACCTATAAAATGTTCACAAGACTGGGATTCCTTTACAAAATCTTCTCTCTATCTGCAATGGCTTAAAGAGGTACCCAAACTTCTGGGATGCTAAACCACCAACAGGTCCTTGTGGACTGGTGGCTTAGTGGTCCATACAGCCCTATCCAAAAATCTGTTCATGGCTGCAATAAAAAAACAACTTTATGCATGCCAGGATACTATATCTCATGTCCACTTCAGTGTGTGTGCCCTTCATCCTTGGTGCCCAACTCCAGCTTAAATGATAAAGTTAAGTTTGTTTTATTTTTAAATAATTTTTATTTTGTAAGAAGAAATACTGTGATTGGGCAGAGTAGGTATAGGTGGGTGACAGTTTGGTGTCCCATTACCCTCTCGGGCCTGTTTATTGTCCTCCCCATCTCCAGCAAACCATTTGTAGCTGCAAATTTTATTAGTCTGTGAAACCAGAGGTGTGCTGCTGAAAATCAGTAAAACTGAATGTGAAGAAAAGTTCTTTGTACCATGTGCTTAGAATCTGATCTAGGGCTGTTTAAGACAACCGAGGCTGGTTTGTCAGTTACGAACATGCAGAGGGCGGATTTCGAATACTGAAAACAGTGCCATGGATGGGACTCTGAGCATCATAGTGTCCCTACCATGGTCATCTGAAATTGCCTTAAGTAAGAGGCCAATACAAGTGAGCCACAATCTGTGATAACCCAATACTCAGGCAATCTAAAATGGCCTCAAAGTTGCAAATAAATGGTCATGGCACCACCTAAATTATATTTTTTGTTTGTTTTTTAAATTAAAACAGTATCCCCCCCCCCCCATATATTATACAAATTCCCTATACACTGCTGTTTACTCCTTATATGGAAAGTTGGGGGTATTTATGGAGATATATTTGATTCATCACCGTTTGGAACATGGACAGCTTAGCCATGACAGATCCTCTAATGATGACTACCCAGGATGCAGTGCTGGGGGAATACAGGAGAATATCATAACAAGCAAAGTCTGTTTTTACTGGACTTGTGCTTCAGAAAGGCTGATAATCAGAGATGGAGGCTACGGAGGGTGAGATATGCTGAAAATGCTTGATGTCAGGGACATTTGGGTTAAAAATACGGATTTTGCTCAAACACTTTAAGACATGCTGACTGGTCCTCAAAGTTCACCTAAAATAATTAAGGGAATGGTCAAAGTGTTCTATTTCCAGTGTGAGATGATGGGTCCTGTACTGTGGCCTGAACAGTCAGCCTCTACAACTTTAATCTCTGAGTCCTAGTACAGCAAGGTAAAGATTTTGTCTACGGGGTTTGAAATTAATTAAAACTGTTTTTTCCTAACCACTACTTCCCATTTGGATGCCACTTTGGTTTCTGTCTTCATAGACCCTCTTGTTCTATTAAAAACTGTTCTAGCTACACACTCTCATCTGATAAATCTCCTCCAACGAGAGGACATACTTTCTTAAGTTACTTAGTTGGGACACCCCCTTTATTGGTGATCCATAGGATAGGGGATGACTTTCTAATTGGTGAGGATCTGACATCTGGGACTCCCCAAAACCCCATTCTTATTTTTGGGTACAGCAGCAGGCCGAGCGTTAGCCCTACTGCTCCTTTCAATTCTATAGGAACGTCTGGAGGTAGCCAAGTGGCCCCTTGTGACTTCTAATTACAAATATGTATGCTCTCTTCAGAAAATAAAGATTTTATGAGTCTCTAGAAGCTATATAGGGCCAGCTCCCCATAACACTACACCCATCCATGAAAAGTGATTTTTGTTGATAGCAATATAAAAAAATGAACCTTTCAACGTGTGTGTGTGTGTGTGTGTGTGGCCATTTCACATCTTTAATATGGTTCTTGTGATGCTCATTAATTGGATCAAACCAAGCGCTCAGGGCTACATTTTATCAGCAGGCGAATAGCAGGAAATTGTTTGAGATTCCCATCTCATACATATTCATGAATGTAATGCGGGCACTTTCCAAGCTTCCAGTAGGCTAGCTGCTTAACATCTGCATTTTGCAATCTGCCTGACATTGTTCTTCTTTACTTCACGATTTACTGAGACAGAAGGTCTCAGCCTCTGTGGCTTAGAAGATAAAAGTACATCTCTCATCTTTCCTTGGATCTCTGTCTAATCGTTGCATCTACAGTAAGAGTCTAGCAGAGCAATCTACAGCTTCATGACCTGTAATGTTATTTATTTCCCCCCTTGTGTCTTAATTTGTTGTGTACATTAGAGCTTGGCTCTCAGCCCCAATGTGCATCGGTATCTCATATTATTTATTACTACACTTAAAAGTTCCTTCTCAAAAGATGTAGTCACTGAATCAAGTCTTTCCCTTTAACAAATTATTCTTTATGTGCTGTTTTTGTCTTCATGGTGTAACTATTGTGTTTAAGAGTATATAGTGACAGTAATTCTCGATAAGGTCAGCTTTAAGAATTTCATTTCTTATTTACTGACTTGTGTTTTATAAGCCCATGACATGATGATTTAAAGACTGATACAGTATATATATTTGTAGACAGACATGGACAAGATTCTGCTGTGGCTTCCCTGACGTAATTGCAAACATGTCGCTTCCAAACTTGAAAGATTGTAGTGTGTTATCCCTTATGTATCAGTGGAATTTATGAATTGATCACTAATACTTAAACATCTTTAAGGTTTGGGATTTTGTTGCCTAAAACCGCTCTGAGGCTCTGATGGTGGCATGGCCTGTTTTTAGCTCGCTCCCATTCATTGGGAGAGGCTCGGCTGCAATTACAATCGCAGCCACTATCCAGCATATGGTGCTGCACATGGTAGACTGTGAATTAAAGGCAGCTCTATGGGGATTCTATTGCTTTTTCTTAAAATAGTTAGAAAGATATAGAGCCCACTTGAGTCATGCTTACATTGTTGCCTTAATGTTAGTATTTGGTAGTTTTCTATGTCATGTGGACTGGTCAGATTTTCTGGTTCTGTTAGGAGAAATTTCTCCCACATAGGATCTAGTGGTACACGGTAGGGTAAAACATCATACAAAGGGACTCCTTAGTCTTATTTCATCCCTGGTAAATTAGGAAGAAGCGGTGTGAATAGCTCTGATATTTATTGCACTTTCCCACTTTCCCTATTGTAAGTATATCTTTGTCTGAGAGTTTCCCATCTTTTTGCTAGTTTCTAAACTAGAACTTTCCTTTCTAATATTCTGTATTTGTTCTTTTCTTTTTTTAAAAAGTTTTTCATCCATATTATTTATGTGAGAGTGTTATCATGCACCAGGAGAAGGATCAAGATGGGGGGTGCAGGACGTGACAATAGGTCTGTAATGACGTTTCAGTTGTAGGAAATGTTGTTGAAATGAGGCCTGTTTAACATGATTACCTTAGAATGTTAAAATAAGTCATTGTTCCATATGTAGGTGCTCCTTTTTAACCCCTTAGCTCTTAGTATGTAACAGAGGAAGAGCCCGGCACGGGCTCGAAACGCGTATTATAAAGCTACCAAATTAAGGAACACCCTGGATTCTACCCTTTAGCAGCAAAACCAAATAGGTTTTTCAAAATCAGATGGGAAAAAAAGCACCTAAGAAAGCTCAGAAAACCTTCTGCATTGCTATACACTGCTTCTCTCAGTCTATGTATAGTGCAAGCTGCAGGGAAGCATATGTATGTGTGTAGACATTCTCTTTCCCGCTGAGTTATATGATTTCCTTGTATGAATGACCCCTAGCTCCGGATATATTTTCAGAAAGTGCAGTTTCAGAGCACAAATATGTTAAATATATATTACAGTTTAAGAAATAGTGTGCATATCTAAGAAAAACTGTGGAAGTACGATGCACATCATGGAATTAATACTAGATTGTCAGGTAGATCAATTGTGTCAGCTCCAGGCTCCTGCTTTCCTAATATCTTCTAGAAAATTATAGAACCTCTTTGATAAACTAATTGGAGAAAGAGAACGGTTTTTTTTTTTTTTTTTTGCAATGTCGTAACTTTTATTCTACTTAAATATTCTTTACTTTTTTAGATGACACTGATGGTGGGGATAAGCAGAAGAAGCTGTCTGGTAACCCCCATGTTGAGCTGCGTGAGTTAAACTATTGCCATTTATGAATATTTTATTTCTGAAGTGTTGTGTTGGATATTAGTATTTCAACTATGCTTTTTATGTTAAATCTTAAATAATATTTTAGTTATTTGTAGAGGATACAGAAGATATGTAAAAATTGAGTTCCAGCAAAATACATGCAGCTTCAGCGTGGCCTTGTCAGTCAACACAAAGCCTCTGTATATGAGCTGTCCACAGATGCTCACATGCTACAGCTGCAGTTTCATGCTGTAGTGGGTGTGCATACTGTGACCTCACTGCTGAGTCAGGCGGTGATGGGCGACACCATGTTTCACCAGGGAGGGATGCTGGTATAGTGGTGGCAAGTATGTCATGACAGCCTAATGTATATGTGCTGTAACCAGTATCTGTCATTATTTTTTATTGGCTAAATTATGGAACCAGAACATAGCAATATTTTATAGAAATATTTTCTTTTAGTTTCAGGTGTTGAAGTGCTTTATACATTTCTTGTAATTTATGGATCTAATTGTCATTACATGTAGTTCTTTTTTCCATTTTCTGTATTGTCACACAGTCAATTAGATGCTTTTGCATTGTAGCTTTAATTGCATCCATAAGCAAGTATGTTCTGTGTAGGAGTTTTCCTAGCATTTCCTACGATTTAGAATTCTCACGCAGGGCAGACAATGATGAGAGTGGCACTACAGCTTTTTCTGTCATTCACAAGATTTATAGAAGGCTGCTTAGTGTACGAAATTTGATCTGAGGCATTTTAGATGACTATTTTGCAGTTTGTGCTCATACAGTTAGGACATATTGTCAATTATTTATAATGTGCAAACATATTCTGCAGTGCTGGAGGCTTGTGACCAATTATATATGTTCTACAGTAGAAGAGCAGGTAAGCAACTTTAGCTTTGAAGAGTTTGCAGCCAGTAAGGATTGCTGCCTCCATTAACTACTTCTGTTACAGCTGCTGGGAACCTGGAATTCAGAAAACATTAGAGAGGCAGAACACTTTTCTATGTGTCTAAGTGACTTATGCATTTGTGATGTTCTGTACTGGAAGTGTTTGCATGTTTATATGTAGTTATCCAATACAATAACCGAAACCTGTCACAAAACGCACATTATTACTCAAGTTACTCATCAGATAAAATCCTTCTTGAAATTTACCTCATTCGATACCAGCACCGAATCTGAGTGATGTCTGCTGTGTAATGTGGCTGTCATCCACATTGTATGAAGAGGGCTGAGATCATATGCCTTCTTAATACATCCTTAATTATGCTAATTCCTAATGGACAGAAAATGGATTGATAAAAAAGTCCATTGATGTCAGTGGACTTGTAATGGCTTCCATTTATGTCTGTTTGTACCACTTTGGTTAGGCTGCCGTTATATGACTGGAAAAATGGATAGAAATTGGCAGAATTTTCTTTTCCTTTTTTTAGTCTGAAATAAAAAATAGGGCAGATGGGTACTAACGGAAGTCTTAGTTTTAGTATTCCATTATCATGGTGGAAGTCATGGTGGAAACATTTAACCGCTTATCAATTTATGATGTACATGTATGTCACAACGTCGTCATGGGCTGAGCCCTCTTCATATATGGTGGGTGTTTGCTGTATTATCCTTTCCCACGACAACCTGGAGTCTTTTAAGACTATAGCACCTGTAATTCCACAAGATCAGTTATTTATCCTTAGCATATTCTCCATATGCTACTATATTGTAGCATTCCAGTACAGGCAGTCCCCAGGTTACATACAAGATACTTTCCGTAGGTTTGTTCTTAAGTTGAATTTGTATGTAAGTCGAAACTCTATATTTTATAATGGTAGATCCAGACAAAAAATTTTTTGCCCCAGTGACAATTGGAGTTTCAAAATTTTTTGCTGTAACTGGAACAAGGATTATTAATAAAACTTCATTACAGACACATTACAGCTGATCATTGCAGTCTGGGACTATAGTAAAGCATCCAGAGAGCTTCACCAGAGGTCACAGTGGGCAGAGGGATCCGTCTTTAACTAGGGGTTGTCTGTAAGTCGGGTGTCCTTAAGTAGTGAACCACCTATATATGGTAGGAGTGATCAGATACCCTAGGGCAGTGATGACAAACATTTTAGAGACCGAGTGCCCAAACTACAACCAAGACCCACTTATTTATTGCAAAGTGCCAACACAGAAATTTAATGTGTGATTTATACTCCCTTCTCTGTCACAGCTTTCATTGATACCAGAACCCGGAGGACACCAATAAAGAACAAAATAGAAGAAATTTGGATGGTCATTGTAGCTTCCCTCCAGGGACCCATGGAAGAATTGTCAGGGCAGGAGCAGGAGCTACAATGATAATCCATATCTGCCCACACCTTTCCATTCCTCCAGTAGTCCCAGGTAGCGCTGTCACTTTAATATAGCTCTGTGCACAGCAAGTCCTGGGCTGTCTGGGACTGCAGGAAGACACATGGAGTCCTCTCTGGTGATGGCCTGGGTGCCCACAGAAAAGGCTCTGAGTGCCACCTCTGGCACCAGTGCCATAGGTTAGCCACCACTGCCCTAGGGTTAAAGTACCATGTACTCAACTTTCCAACGTTCCCCCGCAGATGGTAGTCGTCCAGCGGCAGGCGCAGATGGTAGTCGTCCAGCGGCAGGCGCAGATGGTAGTCGTCCAGCGGCAGGCGCAGATGGTAGTCGTCCAGCGGCAGGCGCAGATGGTAGTCGTCCAGCGGCAGGCGCAGATGGTAGTCGTCCAGCGGCAGGCGCAGATGGTAGTCGTCCAGCGGCAGGCGCAGATGGTAGTCGTCCAGCGGCAGGCGCAGATGGTAGTCGTCCAGCGGCAGGCGCAGATGGTAGTCGTCCAGCGGCAGGCGCAGATGGTAGTCGTCCAGCGGCAGGCGCAGATGGTAGTCGTCCAGCGGCAGGCGCAGATGGTAGTCGTCCAGCGGCAGGCGCAGATGGTAGTCGTCCAGCGGCAGTCGCAGAATAATCTGGCGCAGAAGAGAACTGTCTAGTTCTACACTGCACTGGTCTAAAAACCCACACGTTAATCCATCTCCCCAAATGTATTATGCTGAAGTCGTCCTGGATTTTATCTTGTGTGACAAAATTGGAAATCTGCAGTGGAAATAGGGCACCTGTGGCTGTAAGGCCTTCCATAGATGAAATACTGTCTCTCGGTATGCATGACTAATCATTAGCAGATAACTTCACACCAGCCTCATATAAATTACACATATAGCCTGTTTATTGGTTTATTTGCTTGCACTGAAGGATTTCATCAGATATTGTAATTAATAATTTTCTATAATATATTTCACCTATCTTAGCTTTGCCCTTGTGTCCTTTCATTTCACACTTCAATTGAGGAAAATTGGCTTTGACCTTGTTCAATTCAGACTTAACCCCATTTCCATCATCCTAGAGAATGTAATGTCATTATTCTCTCTTGGTAGTTTTTCCTCTAAGGATTTTATTGTTGCCTTTATTGATTACTTTAATGCTATCAAAGAGGTTAACTGTTTAAGAAAACCCATTATGATGATGCACATTAGTGAATTCAAAGTTAATAAAGGGCATTTATGTCACTCAGATCTCAGGATTGAGCTTGTTTCTAATGGCTCTATTTTGTTGGCTTCATGAGGGCCTTGTTATGGAAGCATCTCCCATACTTTTAAGTATAGGGCAGCAGACCCACAATCAACCTGGAGTGGTTAATAAAAATAAGAGAAGTACCAGCGACGTCACTCCACGTTGCCATGACAGCCTCGGGTCTTGAGAAGATCCGAGGCTGCTTCGGGTTAACCTATTCATTACTACACATTAGGCATCGACACATCCGAAAATGCCTGATCTATCAAAATATAATAACCTTTTTTCACTGCGTCTAACCCCTTCCCAGTACACGGCATGAAATATTTAATACCACCATTTTGAAGTGCAATTTGTTTAGCAGAAAATAAGCCATAACACAGCTCTGTACATGGGAAAAATAAAAAAGTTATAGATTTTTGAAGGTGGGGAGTGAAAAATGAAAACACAAAAACAAAAAAGGGCTGCGGTGGGAAGGGGTTAATACGTAGATTCATGGTGGTAGGTTTCCTTTAAGCTATTAATTATGAGTCTGCACGGTCAATGCTCCAAAGCCGGAGGTACTGCGCATGGGCAGACTATCTTAAGTAAATCTGCATATTCGCCAAATAAAAGTTATTAAAAGACTGCAGGGATGTAAGGATTAGCCCTTAAAAGGGCTATCCTCACATCCTATAGGTGCACCTACCACCCGATCTACCTTTTATAAGTAGATCCGTGGTGGTAGGTTTGCTAGTGGTAGGCTCAGCCCCATTTTTGTATTCTGACTTGCGTCGCTTTATATGGTTATAACTTTTGAACACTGTTACTTATCAAAGCGGTTCTGAGATTTTTTTTTTCCTAACATGTTGTACCTTATATAATTTAAAATAAGCTGAGGAACCTAATTTAAACAAAAACAACAGGGAAAAACTTTTGACTCGAGTATAAGCCGAGGGTGGGAAATGCATTGTTCACAGCCACCAGCCAGTAGATAGCTGGCCAGCCCCCTACTCTACAGTATATAGATTGCCAGTTCAGGCTAATACCCTGACCGTGGCATTTAATAGGTTAAACACCCGCAATCAGAGCCCACTCTGACAACGCATGTTACTCTGGAATGTTGGCTGACACCCGGAGTATTCCGATGCCGACCCAGCTCCAATCTCGACAACTATAAGGAAAGCCGAGGATCAGGATAAATCCTTTTATATAAAGCCTTTTAATGAAAAGTGAATGAAACCAGTTAATTCTCCTCACTGGTGCAAATTGGGAAATTATTAACACCAGTTTCTACCAACTCGAATCCCCGAATAACGAAGTCCCAGCTCACACCAGTGTTCAGATATCCATTATTTCAATCCAATATTAATGGAATTGGGCAGAACCAGGTAACACAAGCCCAGCAGAAGTGTTCACATGGAAAATCAGTGGACAGAGGTCAGAATGCAGGTATGTCCTGGACCAAAGGCTGTGGTAATCTAATTATATCTGTTATCACCGGCTTTCTTTCTTTTAAGATAAACTTTTATAAAATTATGCTAATTAGCCAGAAGGTTACTATGTTACACAGCAGATTTTCCAAACACTGTATAATAACTATGTTTATTTACCCCTAACAACTGGTAATTCTGCCTTTTTCTTGAATGCTGGCTGTGTGGTCAGTATAGCCCATGGCATCTAAGCAGTTTGAGAGGGAAAGGCTCTTTTTGGCAATCCAGTCTTGTCCCCTGCAGTGAGTTGTTGTGGCAGTTGGGAAGCTAACAAAAACCCCTGTATGTGAGATACTGATATTAGGTTGCCTGTTACTTCAACACTAAATTTTTAAACTGTATTATTGAAGTGCTTGATTCCCATGTCAAGTATGATAGGAGAAACAAAACTCTAAAGGGACCAACAGGGCTATGTATATTACTATTTTAAAGGGAACCTAATTTCAGGTACTAGGGTAATGGCATGCCACCGCAGGTCTCATTATATACAACACAAACATGTATATATATGACTAAGATTTTGGTGCTTCTTTTTTGAGAAAACGCATTTAGATTTGGGTACCTATTTCTATTCAATTTCTGGCACCGAAGTCATTTGGGCAGCCCAAGTTATGGAGACACCAATTGAAAGCACTCCTCCACCTGCCTCCCTTGGATGTCCTCGGTGCCTTAGCCGAAATTCTGCTCTTGAACAGAATAAACAATACATTGAGTAAACAGTAAACCATGTGCAGTGCTTTATTCACTTTGTGATGACATCTACAAGAGCCAGAAGATAGAAACTTATGTCAATTATGAGCAGGATTTTCGCCAAGGCAGTGATGGCTTTATGGGACAGGGAGGGGCAGAAGTGTTTTCACTGGTGACTCTGACTCTTGCTCCTTACTGAGATGCCCACATGACTCGGGCTCCAGTTCTAAATGTTGTTGCTCAAAAACGAAGCAGCAGATATCTTAGTAAATACGTGTTAGTGTTGCGTATAATGGTACCTGCAACAGTTGCCATTAAAGGGAACCTGCCACCAGGGACCTCATTTTCACTAAGGACAGGTTGCACAAGCCCATCACACCTGCAATGCAAAAATGCCTCTCTTTAGAAGCATTAGCATTACAATATAATTGTATGTTATAACTTACCTTGCACCCTGACAAAATCCTCTTTGTAGTCACAGGGGTTGGGCTTTGGTTTGGATGCATTTCAAAATACATATGAATTGTCTGTGTTACTCATTCCTCAGTTTTAGGCCCCCACCTTTGTGCTCCTGTACTGCTCCTCCTGCTCCTAAACAGAGGTCACTGGCTGGTGAGCCGACATCAGTGGGGGGGGGGGGGAGCTGTACAGAAGCACAAAGATGGAGGCAGCCTGCAGTACAGACAAGTCACATGTTTTTTGAAATGCATCCAAACCAAAACCCAACCCCTGTGACTACAGAGAGGATTTTGTCAGGGTGCAAGGTAAGTTATAACACACAATTATAATGTAATGCAAATGCTTCTAAAAGGCAGAGAGGCATTTTTGCACTGCAAGTGTGATGGGCTTCTACAACATATCTTTAGTGGAAATGAGATCCCCGATGACAGGCTCCCTTTAAGGTCATATCAGAAATTCTGCTGACAGGATTTCCGTTTAAATTTTGAGTTGGAACCACAGGTAATGGTACAAAGCACATATTGGTAATAGATGTCCATTGTGTTCTCCTAGACCTCTTCAATATTTGGTGTTTCTGCTGCAGTTTTCCTGTGTTGCTATGCTGCAGTAACAGTGCAGTGCTAGGTCACCCTTCATATTGTGGTATTGGTAAAAATGAGTATTTATGTGTAAAACTTGAATCCTAGAGTATTTTAAGCAACATTGGAGATAAATCGGGACTTGTGCACCAGTTTTTCTGCTGATGCACAAGCCCCGAAATGCTCGCAATTCCTGGTGCAGGGCCCTCTTATGTGTAGGATTTTAAATGGTTAATGCAGGGGGCCAGAGTGGGCCAGCTTGGGGCACCCCTGCCTTGCACCTGCGCACTACCTATAGCCTGTGCTGGAACTGACGGGAACAACAGGCAGGAGCTAGCACAGAATTGACAAGCAGTGTTTCCCCCCGCTAGATATGATTAGGCCGAAGCCTCTCACTGGTGCATCCTGGGTTGGGGTTACCATACGCACGATTTGCCAGCACATGTTAAATCCCCCGCGGTGTTCTACTCCTTAGTGCTGCTTTTCATATTTAGAATAAACTTTATTATCCCAAGGGGAACTTAGTGTCATAATCCGCAGTATACCACCCTACAACCATTGACAAAGATAAAAAACATAAAAAAACACATACAGACAATTAAAAGATAGATTACACTTTACACACTACATTTATAAATACATAATACACAATCACGACTTGGTCTACCCTTCAGCACAGCATTTGACAGCTCGAGGGCAGCTGGTGTAAATGTTTTCTTAAATCTCTCAGACCTGCATCTCATTACAATCAAACGTGAACTAAAACCAATTAGCTGTGCCTGAAATACGCCATACATGGGGTGGTCGGTGTTGTCTATGATTTTATCTACTTTCTTCAATATTTCACACTGTACCGGCTCTTTCCATTTCTCAAGGGACGTGCCCACTATCGAGGATGCCTTCCTTATGATCTTATCTAACCTTTGCCGATCTCTAACAGAGATAGTTACCCAAGCTGCTAAAGCAAATGCAGACGCACTCATCATAACTGTACGATAAAAAACTACCATCATCATCTGCAACACATTAAAAGACCTTAATCTACGTAAAAATAAAAAAAAAAGACTATTTGCACATATTCCTCCTCTTCATGTTGCTTTGTGTGGTAGAGATGTATCTCCTCTTTAATGACTTTATAATTACTTTCTTCCTTATAATCCCCTACCTGATTCATTTCATCATACGCTAGTGATTTATTCAGAATATAAATGCAAAATATTCAATACCCCTCAGTAATGATTCATTATTCACCAGGATTTTGCATGGAAAAGATAAAATGACAAGATTCTAATTCTCATGCGGAGCTGAGGTAGAAATCTAATTGTCAGCCTCTGATTTGTGCTGTTGAGTCTTTGATAAATATTGCCCTGAAGTTGTGAAGATACCATTAAGCGCAGTTCATTTATTTTTTAAATTATATTCCCCCTTCTTTCCCTTATACAGAGTTTTCAGATGCCAATGCAAAGTTTTACTGCCGGATTTATTATGCTGGAGAGTTTCACCGAATGCGTAAAGTCATTTTGGGGAGCAGTGAAGAAGATTTCATCCGCTCCTTAGCACACTGTGTACCATGGCAAGCTCGAGGTGGAAAGTCTGGAGCTGCATTTTATGCAACTGAAGGTGAGGTTTCTAAAAGTTCTGATTACTAGACTACTTGCAGGTCATTGTTTTTAACCATATTCATATGAGGTTTCTTGATGGTCACCCCTACCAAACCTTCCATATTGGAGTTATTGGAAATTTTCCTGTGAATGTAACTACCTAAACTTGGGTTACTCGCTAGCCGGTCTTGTGTAGTGGTGATAAAGATAGATGGCCTCAAGTCTTTTTAGGAGCCGAATATTATTAAAATGTAGAATATGTAGCCTGCAAGTGGAGACGGCTAACTCTTTGGACAGGTTTGTGCTTGGCATTTTGTTAATTTATGTGCATGCTATCAATGTTCTTTGCAAGCTGTTTGTGATTCTAGGAGCAATGGTGTTCTTAACGGAAATCTTGAAAGTGCTTCGGTATGTTGTGCCTGATGTAAAATTTTTATTACATTAATCTTTCATCGGTTACGTTTCGAGATAGCTTATCTTGGTGCATAGCTGTTTTAAAGGTCATTTCAGGATAATAATTGTATGTCAGGTTTTGGAAGTTCCCTGTGTATTTATTAATCTGCATCATATGGTTCAGAAGGCACAAAATTCAGATTGACAATAGAAGGTTCTATGGCTGATTTAAGAACCCTAAACTTCTTTTTTGAGAAATCACATTTAGATTTAGGTACCTATTTCTATTCAACTTCTGGAACCGGAGTCATGTGGGCAGCCCAAGTTATGGAGACACCATTGAAAGCACTCCTCTACCTACCCCCTTAGAATGTCCCCTTTATTTAATCGATTTAATAAACAGTCAACTATGTGTGGATGATTTATTCACGTTGTGATGGCATCTACAAGAGCTGGAAGATATAATCTGATAATTGTTTATGAGCAGGATTTTCACCAAGGCAGTGATGGCGTAATGGAAAGGGGAGGGGCCAGAGTGTTTTCAGTGGTGACTCTATCACCGGAAAGGTGAGTTTTGGATTTCTTTTTTTTTTTTTTTTTTTTTTTTTTTTACTCCAGTATAAGTTTGGATTTTTCAGCACATTTTCTGTGCTGAATAACTCTTCTTATACTCCAGCATATACGCCAGTTGTTGTGCCATTTAATTTTTTCTTTGGTTTTAAGTACCTCAAAACTGTCTTTAATGAAACCTCCGATATGTTTCACATATGGCTATAGGATTTAATCTAGCCAAGATGACATGTGTTCCAGTTAAGAGCCCACTCCCGAGATGATCGGTTTGAAGTTAGGAGGAATGGCTTCATTGTGTTATTTTGGTAACATAGGGGATAGGTGTTTTGGTATATTCTGGTATTAAGTTCTGAGCAGTAAAGCTGAAGATGCCCAAAATGACACATCTGAACTAGTTTTTCCAGTTTATTTGTAACTGCTGTAGTGGTATCACATGAGGTTTTTTTTGTAATCAGATGCCTGAGTTATGGAAGGACCTGTATTTGATTGTATATCTTGTAAATCTACCAATTGTAACAAGCTGGTTTGTTCCTTGAAAGTTAAAGTGGTATTCCCATCTGGGCATTTACATTTAATTAAATTCATTTGCCATATGTAAACGTTTCTGTCATTAAAAAAATGTTCCTGTGTGAAGATAATTTCTCATAAATGTAGCCATGTTGTCCCTTAGAAACGAGATAGCCTCCTTGGATACGACCACCTCACATTTAGGCAGCAGTGGCCAGACATGCGCTATTGAGCCCTGCCTGACCACCTGGCTTCAGCGTTCATTACCACAGGACGGCTGTAGGACATGCAGTAACTCCTAGACATTTCATATGCAAACACCTTTTGTTTCTTTGTACAATCCGTCCAGCAGAGGTGGTCATTTCCAAGGAGTCAGTCTTTTTTCTAATGGACAATATGACTACATTTATGAGAAATTATCTTCACACATGAACATTTTTTTTTAATAACATCTAATTGAAGAAATGTTTAAATATGGCAGATAAATTAATGCAGAATGTGAATGCCGAGACGAAAATACCCATTTAATTCATGTGAGAAAACTGACTGGCCCCTTTATATTATAAACATCTGTACATACAGTATCCATGGGAGGTCGATCATGATCCTTTTCGTGAACAAAATGTCTCTTTACGGTTAACAGACGTGTAAACAGACCTGTTGACATACTTGATGGTTTCATATAGATGAAGGTTAGTTGTAGGAATGAAATGCAATCCTTTGGATAATGCAGAGATTTGTTCTGCTGTTAAAATACATGCTGACAAATTTATAGCACTGTAATCGCTTTGCATATTATGGGTGAAGGAATAGTTCTTTTCTTTATTGAAAATATTTACTTGCGTCTCTTCATGTATTGTTTGTTTGGATCGCTGTTTCCTTCCTGCTCTACACTGTGTGCAGAATTATTTGGCAAATTATTATTTTGATCACATCATCCTTTTTATATATGTTATCCTACTCCAAGCTGTATAGTCAAGACTAGGCCAAGAAATATCTTAAGGCTATATTCACACTGCCGTTGCCCGCCCGTACCATACCGTAGCGGGCAACGGCAGTGTACGGGGAGAGGAGGAGGAGGTGAGCGAGAGGAGGAGGAGGTCCTATCTTTTTCCCGGCTACGGAGCGGTACGGTGCCGCACGTGTGCTGCACCGTACCGCTCCGGTAGGGTGCCGTGCGCCCATTGCCGTCTATGGAGCACGTATATACGTCCTCCATACGGTCGTGTGAATGTAGCCTAAGACTGATTTTTCCAAGGTTTTCTGGACTGATGAAATGAGTTGACTCTTCATGGGCTCGAGGCTGGATCAGTAAAGGGCAGAGAGCTCCACTCTGACTGAGACGCTAGCAAGGTGGAGGTGGGGGACTGGTATAGGTTGGTATCATCAAAGATGAACTTGTGGGTTTGAGGATGGAGTGAAGTTCAACTCCCAAAGCTGCCTCCAGTTTTTTGGAGATGACTTTTTCAAGCAGTGGTACAGGAAGAAGTCTGGATTGCTCAAGAAAAACATGATTTTCATGCAGACAATGCACCATCACATGCATCCAAATACTCCTCAGCGTAGCCGGACAGTAAAGGTTTAAATGAAGAAAAAAAAATGACATGGCCCCCTTGCTCACCTGTTATGAACCCCAGAGAGAACCTGTGCTCCCTAATGGGAGATCTTCAGGGAGGGAAACCAGTACACCTCTTTGAGCAGTGTTTGGGAGGCTGTGGTGGCTTCTGCACGCAATGTTGATTGTAAACAGATCAAGCAACTGACAGAATCTATGGATGGAAGGCTTTTGAGTGTCATCATGAAGAAAGGTGCCTATATTGGTCACTGATTTGTTTTTGAATGTCAAATGTTTATTTCTACATTTTCTGTTATATTGGTTTACCTTGTGAAAATAAACAAGTGAGATGGGTATATATTTAGTTCTTATTACATTGCTTAATAATTCTGCCCAGTAATAGTTACCTGCACAAATGGATATCCCCCCAAGATAACCAAAACTAAAAGAAACCCGCTCCAGCTTCCTTTGTCTTTTGGGTTGATTGAGAACATAGCTGTTGTTCAATAATAAAATGAATCCTCTCAAATACAACTTGCCTAATAATTCTGCACACACTGTATATTTTTTGTTTGTTCCTTCCAGATTTTTTGGAGTTTTGTTTTTTGATGTTTTTTGTTTAATTTCATTTAAAGTTGTAGTGTAACCTTGACTTCCTGTAGTTTTATGATCCGAAAAATCCGTATTGATATCTGAAGTGTCGTAATCTGGTGAACGGAACATTACATGTTAAGGAGTATTAACTCTATTGCTGTTTTTTAGATCTATGATCGATCTATGTGGTTTGTTTGATTTTTTTTTCTCCAGGTATAAACCAAATCGGACTGATAATCATGCAAGTCCCGTGTGAATTTATTTTTCTTTGTAGTGGTGATGGTTCCAGGTATCTGGTGGGTATGGTGCAATCCCACCACACACATAAATGATTAAGCATTGTTTTCTCTAGATCCTGGGCTACTAATTTGATCAGAGTTTTGATCACCAATGTCATTTCTGTTAAAGAGAAGATTTACTTTGCTTTTCCAGGATCCCCACCCTATCACTTTTCCACGTCTTTTTTAAGTTTCTTCTTGAAAACACTTGCTACATTGGGTATTATTAGAATTCTGTTATAGACAGATTAATAAATATCCCCCAATAAGTTTATAGCAAGTTTATAGATGACAAGACAGTGGCCAACTTAGAATGGTTGTATTAGCAGTACAGGCGGTCCCCTACTTAAGAACACTCGACTTACGTACGACCCCTAGTTACAAACAGACCTCTGGATATTGGTAATTGTAATTGGTCCTAGGCTACAATAACCAGCTATAACAGTTATCACAGGTGTCTGTAATTAAGCTTTATTGTTAATCCTGATTCTTAAGACAACCCAACATTTTTAAAAATCCAATTGTCACAGAGACCAAAAAAGTTCTGGCTGGGATTACAATGATAAAATATACAGTTCTGACTTACATACAAATTCAACTTAAGAACAAACCTACAGACCCTATCTTGTATGTAACCTGGGGACTGCCAGTATTGGTGTCTGGTTTCTCTTAAGACCTTATCACTGATACTTGTTTTCAGCTTAATGATTTTTTTTATAATCTGAGATGTGTCACGATAATTGGTTATAACTTCAGAATGCTTTAACATATCCAGGTAATTTAGAGTTTTACTCATGACACATAGTACTTCATGTTAGTTGAACAATTTAAGTGAGTTTAAGTAAGTTTGGCATTTCGTTCTGAAAAAAATTAATACTTCGGAAATATTTTTAAAATGTTTTTAAAAGTTTGAAATGTTCTTAGTAAGACTTCCCAAATAGCTTGATCACTAATATTTCCAGAATTTCTTTTATGATGACATGGTTTTTCTATGATGTTAGTAGGCTTAGAAATTTTGGTGCTATTTTTCTCATTTTCATGAAGATCGCCAAGACTCGTTTTGATGGACAGCTCAGGTTTCAAGTGAATTTGCGTGGCCCAAATAACAATAAAACGATACAACTTGCCACACTATAGAAACTATAGTTTACAGTATAGATTTCAATGTGTGACAGTTTATTATATGTATTGTAAATGTTCTGGTAATGTGAATATAAAATGCAATTTTTAATTTATTTTGTGTCTTGTAAATTTTTATCAACTTTAATTGAATTAGCTATATGCTTTAAAAAAATGAAAAAAAAACCCTGAAAATATATATATATATATATATATATATATATATATAATATAGAGAGAGAGACCGTAAATACTCAAGTATAAGCCAAATTTTTTAGCACAAAAAATGTGCTGTAAAACCCAGACTTATACTGAAGTAAAAAAAATAGAAAGTCAAAACTCACCTGGCTGCCTCTATAATGGGGAAATGCTGGCTGCCTCTATAATGGGGAAATGCTGTCTAGCTGCTGGGGCATGGGACTGAAAAGCTTAATACTGGGTGGAGGCTGTGACCAATACATTTCCCACCTTGGGCTTATACTCGAGTCAATAAGTTTTCACAGTTTTTTTTTGTGGAAAATTCAGGCTCATTTTCAGGTTCAGCTTATACTCAAATATATACGGTATCTTAGAAGATTTTCCTCTATATACCAGTGCATTGAGCTAGTTCAATCTTTAGATTGTCAGTATTTATACTAGTATAATAAATTCTGTGTTTTTCAGTCTATTAATACTTGTTTAGTACACTTACATTACTTTTATGTTCTCCTGCAGATGATCGATTCATTTTGAAACAGATGCCTCGCCTAGAAGTTCAGTCGTTTCTTGACTTTGCTCCACATTACTTCACATACATTACTAATGCTGTGCAAATGAAGGTAAAAATCAACTAATTATGGTAAAAAGGTTCAAAGTGATAGAAGTAAGTCCACGGTGCTCTTAGAATAAAGTATAGAGGTCAAGTGTATGTATGTAAAGTGGTAGCAGGCATTCTTGTGGCACTTCAGCTAATTGTACCCTGGAGACCTCAGTCTATAATACCCAATGATAATAAGGATGAGGCTGTATAGGCAATGTAATACTAGATTATAGAATAAATCCCTACCCCCAGTATATGACTTGTTACCCAAGAAAAACAATATTGTACTTGTAAATATAATACTTAGGTGTCTATAGCGCTTCCCCTGATTAACCACAGGTATTCACTGGCTATAGGCATCTTTGGCTTTCCCTAGGGACCTTTTATCTTTTGAGAGATAAAGCAGCCCTCTTCCCTGGTGTTTATTCAGAGTGGTCTCATAGGAAGAGAAGTGTATCTTTTCCTCCATCCTTTTCGCATGCCATTCAGTTTTTTCTTGAATAGCAGGTAACATGGTTATATGACCTATGTTGGCTCCTGTTTAGCCTTCATTCACTCATTTAACTAGTGTAGGCTTGCTATTATGTATGTTACATTTGGGGTAATTGTTTCTCCAACGAATTACCTGACACTTACCTGTGAGTGTTTGGAATATATTTATCTATATCACAATGCTAAGGTGGTCAGAGATAGATAGATATATTATCTATCCATCTATCTATTTATCTATATAGATGTAGATAGATATAGATATATATCTCTATATAGAGATATATAGATATTAGAGATAGGCGGAAAAATTCTGGAAAAATTCGATTAGTCACGAAGCCAAAGTTTATGCTGATTCGCGGGAACGAAGTTGGTTTTTTTCACCTCTTGTTTCTGCTAAATGGGCACGAGTACAACGTGTTACATGGTGCAGAGAACTCTGGGAAGGAGAAAGGAACACCCCCGATGACATCTGCAGACCTGTAAGCCAATCAGCGACCGGCAGGCTTATGTGATGTCACACAGCCCTATAAAACCCAGTCATTTTCTATCTCAGCACTTCACACTTCATGTTGTAGCGTCCAGCTACTGCTATTGTACTGTGCGATTCTTGCTGCAATCCCTCGCTGTTCTCTAAGGGGGTTCTATATACCCCAAATTGCAGTTCTATTTAGTGACAAAATCGAATAGGAAGAAAACTGTTTGACTTTCATGCATCTGCAGTAGCGATTGGTGGACCAAACCCTGGTTGTTCTTTAAGGGGGATCTCTATACCCCAAATAGCAGTTCTATTTAGTGAAAAAATCGAATAGGAAGAAATCTGTTTGACATTAATGCATCTGCAGTAGTGAGCTGTCAGTTGTGGGTTATCTGTATAACGCACATTGCCATACCTTTTGGGGGCTCTAATTTACAGCCATATTTACTTGTCAAATCCACATAGTTTATACAGTGATTTTCTCTGAAATTACACTGTCAGTTGTGGGGTATCTATATAATGCACATTGCAATACCTTTTGGGGACTCTAGTTTACTGCCAGATTTACATGTCAAATCCACGTAGTTTATAAACCACTATGTCAGACAGAAAGGTGGCAGGTGGAGCAGGCAGAGGTGGCAGCACAGTAAGGGGATGTCGCAGCAGGGGTGACTCTGTGAGGCCAGAACTGCCGTTGTCATCTAGTGGCAGTGTGTTGATCAACAACCCAAAGGTTGTTGAATGGTTGACTAGGTCATCCAATTCCTCAAATATAACATCTGACAACCCCAGCCAAAAGTCTGTGGGTTCCTTTGATACAACAATAAGTTGGCATGGCCCAGGAGCAGGTCAGCAGCCCTCACCTGTCCTCAACCAGGCTCTGTCCTGTTCCTTTCCCGCAGCCAGAGAGCTACTAGGTGGTCTGGGTTCAGCGAGGACAAAGTGTTTGAGGACAGTCAGCAGCTGCTTTGCAGTGAAGAGGTGGAGCAGACTTCCGCTGCTTCCTGCAGTAGGCAGGCTGTGCATACTGACACCGGTGAGGAGAGTAGCAGTGACCGGGAAACGCAAATTGACGATGATGTAGCCGATCGCACTTGGGAGCCAGGTGTAGCAGGGGATTCATCATCGTGGGGCGAAGAGAGTGTCAGCTTGCGGAGCAGGCAGCAAGTCGCTACTGTGGCTGTGAGTCAGCAGGGTGGCAGCAGTGCGAGGATGGGAGCACTGGGAGAATGGGTTGTTCAGTGCAGCGGGGGCCATCGTTACCCCAGCAGAACCCGCTTGTCCACCCGTAATGTGGAGCGACTGACCTTTGTCAAGATGAATCAGGCTTGGATCGGCCAGGATTTCAACTCACCAATGCCTAATGCATCAGATGAGATCAGCCATGACGCCTCCTCCAAACGTTGAGAAATGAGTCGGGGTTCTAACTACCTGCCTCAGCTACTATTCTGATGCTGCCACCCGCCTGATGCCACACATCTGCTGATAGTTGTACCATCTGCCTCCTACCATCTTTACCAGGGACTGGAATTGGCCGCCACCTCCACACTATATCATGGTGCCATTCTACGGGCTCCTGCTGCTGCTGCTTCTGATGCCACCTTCACACTATATGATTGTGCCACTCTGTGGGCTCCTGCTGCTTCTGATGCCGCCTTCACACTATATCGTTGTGCCACTCTGCAGGCTCCTGCTGCTGCTGCTTCTGATGCCGCCTTCACACTATATCATTGTGCCACTTTGCGGGCTGCTGCTGCTTCTGATGCCACCTTCACACTATATCATTGCGCCACTCTGTGGCTTTCCCTGTTGCTGCCACCATGTTGCTGAAACCTGTGAACTCCTGCTGCTGCTTCTTCTGTCGCCACCTCCACACTCTTATCATTGTGCCACTTTGTGGCCTCCTGTTGCTGCTGATGCCACCTCCACACTATATAATTGTGCCACTCTGTGGCTTTCCCTGTTACTGCCACCATGTTGCTGCCACCTGTGGGATCCTGCTGCTGATGCCACCTCCACACTAAATCATTGTGCCACTCTGTGGCTATCCCTGTTGCTGCCACCTGTGGGCTCCTGCTTCTGCTGCCGCCACCTCCACACTCTTATCATTGTGCCACTTTGTGGCCTACCATGTTTCCACCACCTCCATAATTTGTCATTGTGCCACTCTGCAGCCTACTCATGCTGCTGCCAACTGACCGCTGTCTCCCTGGAGCACCCTGTGATTTCCATAATGCTGTTTTCACCCTCCATCACTCTATGACGTTGCCACTATGTTTGGTTTTCCCCTTCATTTCATCTGTCAGATGGATGAAAAGCTTCAGGATTGATAGCCAAAAGCAGGAGTGGATACAGAACACAGAGGACATGCAAGTATCCCATTTGCTGCTCATCTCTATTCTGGATCAACTCCTGTTTGTTTTTGGCTTTAGCAATACTGATGGATTATTGACCGATTGAAAGAGGACACTGACGCGTGAAAAGAAGGGCAAAATGATCAGTGACGTCAATGCGAAATTACTGCCAACATCCTCTGCACTCTTTTGTGGGGCTTTCCCCATTTATGCGCGTTTAACAGAACAGGTTCTCTCATAATCTATGGAATCATCTGATGTCAGTGTCAAAAGATTGCACTCTTTGATGTTATAGTGGTATCTTGGCCCTCAGCTCAGTCCTTTTAAGCTGGCATAGACGTTACTTTCCCGCTTCGCTTATTTGGGGAAGTTGGCCTATGTAAGTGCACATGGAAGTGAAGAGTGAAGCGATTCTAAGAGCCGCGGCTGTCATGTGCGTGTCATACAAAAACACAGCATTGTTTGAAGACCAAACCACGCTCCCTATGCATATGTAAGCATGGCTACAACACCCTACAGGCGCTCTGCAGCCAGAAAATGCCTGTTTTTTAACGTGATTCATTTTGATTCGATTCGGGTCGAATCAAATTTTTTTGAAAAATTTGGCGAATCGGGATGAAACGAATTTTAAAAAATATAGATATCTATCTCTTGTCTGACCACCATAGCATTGTGCTTTATATTTGTGTTTTTCACCTTGAAAAGGGCTTTCACATTTTCAGTGCAAAGAAAACCTTGAACGTAATCCAATACTTGCTGTTAAATGTAATAAAAATGTAATGTATGTTTTTGCTTTCAAGTAAATTCATTGTGATTTAGTTTCCATCTCAATACTCTTTGCCTAGCAATACACTTTCCTGTACTGTGAATGGGGCTGAATGTTTATCGCTGCTTGTTAACATTGATTGATTGTTCTTTTTTTACATGTATTCCTGCAGAGACCAACAGCCCTTGCTAAAATACTAGGAGTCTACCGAATTGGGTACAAAAATTCTCAGAACAACACGGAAAAGAAGTTGGATCTCTTAGTCATGGAAAATCTGTTTTATGGCCGTAAGATGGCACAGGTAACAAGCAGTATATATTCACACAAACGTATGGGGAAGTATATATACGGCGGATGTATATACAGCCCCCATACACTTCTGTGGCCTCACGGTGTCGTACGGGAGCGGTATGGTTCACACGTGTGGCACTGTACCGTTCCGCAGCCCGTACAAAGATGGGACATGTCCTATCTTTCTATGGAATGTGGCGCTGTGTATTCCTATGGAGGGGGGGGGGGGTACGAGCAGCGCTCATCCCCTGCTCCTCTCCCCGACGCTGATGTATGTCCACCATACTACGGTACTACATTGTGTGAATGTAGCCTAAATGTATAAGTGATGATCATGACAGAAGGAAATCTCTGATGAATTACTTTTTTATTTTTATGGTTACTGTAGGTTTTTGACCTGAAAGGGTCTTTAAGAAATCGGAATGTGAAAACAGACATTGGAAAGGAGAGTTGTGATCTTGTGCTACTGGATGAAAACTTGTTGAAGATGGTCCGTGACAACCCTTTGTACATCCGATCTCACTGTAAAACTGTTCTTCGTGCCTCAATACACAGCGACTCGCATTTCCTCTCCAGTCATCTCATCATTGACTATTCGCTACTAGTAGGGCGTGATGATACTACTGATGAGCTTGTTGTGGGAATCATTGGTGGGTATATATATAAATTTTTAGTTTTTTGGTTTTTTTTGCCAAAATAACTCCAATTAGTTGTGGAGCCAGACCCGTTTTAAGCATGATAGACTTGGCAATATATGTATGTATGTATATATGTATGTATGTGTATATGTGGTGGAACGGGAGATTCGCATCATGGATGTGCAGCCGACAAATCTGCGGCAACTGTGTGATGCCATGATGTCAATATGGATCAAAATCTCTGAGGAATGCTTCCAGCACCTTGTTGAATCTATGCCACGAAGAATTGAGGCAGTTCTGATCGCAAAAGGGGGTCCAACCCGTTACTAGCATGGTGTACCTAATAAAGGTGTGTGTGTGTGTTATTTGTTTATACCATAATTAGCTTTTAGACTTATCTGTTGTGGGAGTTATAAATATGTATGTGTTGACTGCAGATTGGTAAACCTGGCAGTGTCTTTAATTATAGAGAATGGTGTTTGCGTGAATGCTCTGATGAAAAAGTTGTATGGCTTAAAATGTTCCACATCACATTTAATAATGAGAATAATCTCCGTACACCTGACCAGAATCCCAAACGACTGTTGTGTTGATTGTTGAGAATTCCTCAATAGAGTCATATGTCAGGACTGAGCTCACAAATGTAGCACAAGCTTATCTCTCACCTGGGAGACATTACCCATCCTGTCCGAGCCACTGACTAGTGTTAGCTTTAAGCTTTATTGATGAACTTGGAAATAAATGGTTTACTTTAAGAAAATTGTTAGATGACTTTTGCTGTTGCAGTATATTTTCTGTTGTTCTAGCAGCCGGAGGCATATGTTCTTTTCTACTTAGTGGATCCAAGACTAATGACTTGTAACGCTTTAATATATAGAGTGTGCTTTTTATTTTTGGTGTTCAACATAAAAAGATTTGTAATATAACAGATTGTCTAATGAAGCCTTAGATAATTATCATCATAGTTTACATGTATTTATTATGTAATATATTTAAAGGCTAATTTAGGGGTGTCCTGGGAACAATATTGTTAACCTTTGTGAAATAGATTGGTGGGGGCACAGATCTGTTGTTCTCTTCAACTGAAAAAATTGAGACCAGGTTACTGCAGATCATTTCCTTTTCATTGAAGATGAGCTAATCAGACTTGGGTCAGCCACTATACTAAGGATAGTGCTATGTGCTCTATACTCAGTTGAGGACAGTTGATGAGTAGTGGTGCTGGGTTACGGTATTAAATTTCTTATGCTTAGGATGGATAGTAGTAAATATTGTTCTATTTATTAAGGAAAATCCATTATCATCCAACAACTTGTTTCCAACATGTTTAATAATAAAAGCTGAAGGCTTGTTATCAAGATATGGTGGAGAATGCTCATATCTCTTACTGCATAATAACCTGCACTCCCACAGCACTGCAACTATAGCAGTCTGACTCCTCAGCTTATGCTGCAGGTTTACCCTGGGGTCTGCTGGAGAAAACAAACAATACAACTGCTCATTTTGATTTTCTTCTTGTTTTGTGATTAGACCGGTCTGCTGCTAAATATCTGTGTTGAAGTACCAAAGAACATCCACACAGGACGATTTTGATAGTAACTGGTTTCACACAAACAGGACATACAGTTATGTCAGCACCATAGCATTTCTTGTTTTATACGCTTTCTGATTCTCAACAGTTTCCTCTGTAGCTCCACATTTTAATTTCTATTAATTATTTACCAACAGATTACATCCGAACATTTACATGGGACAAAAAGCTGGAAATGGTGGTCAAATCTACTGGTATATTGGGAGGCCAAGGTAAGTTGTAGATATCCAACAGATGTGCCTATCTATCTATAAAGATCGATGGAACAATTGGTAAAATGGTACAAACCGTGAAATGCAGTCTTCTTGAACCAGAAAGACACACCGTGGACACTTGTCCCTGAGCAGTGTAACGGTGGGGATTTTTAATCTAGATTAATAAAATTCTAGAGTCATAAAACAAGAATACCAAACTTGCTAGGTCCAGTTACTTTACATCTGCATCAGAGTTTTCCTCCATTCCATTCACCTTTGGTTCCTGATTGGGTTACATTTACTTGAGGTCATCTTCCATTATGATTCTGCTATTTCTGCTAGACTGAATGACCATAACACACATCTGGCCTTGCCCTTCGCTGACAACCAAAAACATTTTGAGGATTTGTGCGGAAATATTGCTTGAGTCAACTGTGATAAATACTTGAGATAATCAGAATTATACAGTTCAGGAAACAAACTAATATACAATGGTGGAAAAAAGTATTTAGTCAACCACCCATTACACAGATGAGAGAGGACTGTGGTTGACGACATAGGTAGAACCTAAACTATGAGAGACAAAATGTGAAAAAAAATCCAGCAAATCACATTGTCTGATTTTTCAAGAATTTATTTGCAAATTTTGGTCACCTACAAACAAGCAAGATTTCTGGCTCCCACAGACCTGTTACTTTTTCTTTAAGAGGCACCTCTGCGCTCTACTCATTACCTTTAGTAATAACTCCTGTTTGGACTTGATATCAGTATAAAAGACTCCACTCCACTCTGGTGAAGACCAAAGAGCTGTTGAAGGACACCAGAAACAAAATGAAAGACCTGCACCATCTGGGAATACTGAATCGAAATAAGCAAGCAGCTTGGTGCAAAGAAATCAACTGAGGGAGCACTAATAATCTCTTTAGTTCAGGAGCTCCACTCAAGCTGGGCCCAACGTAACAAAGGCTACTGTCAGTAACACACTAACCAGCCAGGGACTCAGATCCTGCAGTGCCAGGCGTGTCCCCCAACTTACGCTATTACAGTACCGACCAAAATTTTCGACACATCTACTCATTCAATGTATTTCTGAGATTTCTGTAGCCATAATAAAAATTCTAAGAAAAGAAAAACGAGTGGCCATCATTACTTTAAGAAATGAAGGTCAGCCCAGAAGATTGGGAAAACTATGAAAGTGTCCCCAGATGCAGTAGAAAAAACCATCAAGCGCTACAAAGAAACTGGCCCACATGAGGACCCCCCCAGGAAAGGAAGACCAAGAGTCCCCTCTGCTGGGAACGTTAAGTTCATCCGAGTCCCAGCCTTAGAAATCACAGGTTAACAGAGGCTCAGATTAGAGACCGGGTCAATGCCACAGCAGCAGACACATCTCTACAACAACTGTTTAGAGGAGACTGTGTGCAGCAGCCTTCATGGTAAAATAGCTGATAGGAAACCACTGCTAAGCACAGGCAACAAGCAGAAGAGACTTCTTTGGGCTAAAGAACACAAGGAATGGACATTAGACCAGTGGAAATCTGTGCTTTGGTCTGATGAGTTCAAATTTGAGATCTTTGGTTCCAACCACCATGCCTTTGTGCGACGCAGAAGAGATGAACGTATGGACTCGGCATGCTTTTTTCCCACCATGAAGCATTGAGGAGGAGGTGTGGGGGTGCTTTGCTGGTGACACTGTTGGGGATTTAGTCAAAATTGAAGGTGTACTGAACCAGCATGGTTAGCACAGCATCTTGCAGTAGCATGCTATTCTATTTGGTTAGCATTTAGTTGGACCATCATTTATTTTTCAACAGGATGACAACCCCAAATACACCTCTAGTCTGTGTAAGGGCTATTTGACCAAGAAGGAGAGTAATGAGGTGCTACACCAGATCAAGAAAATAGGACCAGCACTGCCCCACATGTGAAAAATACCGACCATAGCATGCCAACAATAGCACAAATGATAAAGAGAAACAGAGGCATGCAAAAAGATCAGAAAGTTAAATCATTTATTGCACACTTAAGAATACACCACAAAAGAAACATGATAAAAATAATTAAAATTGTGAACATTCACAAATCATATTATCCTCGGGGCAGTTCCCAGCACATGTCCCGATACTCCAGCTCCCCCTAGTGGCCAAAATATAGCAAGAAATTTATTTTGTGGTGTATTATTATTTGTGCAATACAGGACTTAATTTTCTGATCTCTTTCCATGCCTCTGTTTCTCTTTTATCATTTGTGCTACACCAGATGACCTGGCCTCCACAGTCACCAGACCTGAACCCAATCTAGATGGTTTGGGGTCAGCTAGACCACAGAGTGAAGGCAAAAGGGCCAACAAGTACTATTTATCTCTGGGAACTCCAAGTCTGTTGGAAGACCATTTCAGGTGACTACCTCTTGAAGCTCATCAAGAAAATGCAAAGAGTTTGCAAATCAGTAATCAAAGCAAAAGGTGGTTACTTTGAAGAACGTAGAATCTAAGAAATATTTTCAGTTGTTTCACACTTTTTTGTCAAATGTATAATTCCGCATGTTTTAATTCATAGTTTTGATGTCTTCAGTGTGAATCTACATTTTTTTATAGTCTGGAAAATACAGAAAACTCTTTGAATGATAAGGTGTGTCCAAACTTTTGGTCTGTACTGTAGTTCCCTATCTCGCCCATCTCTCAATCTTGAGATTGACACTTGGTTAGATATTACCACTATTTTGCTCCCTAAACCAAGCAGGGATCACCAATTCATGCTTTCTTCTCAAACCATTTCATTACTCAACCACAACTAAAAATTGTTATTTAAAATATTAGCCAAACTTCAGGGTTTTCTCCCGACCATCATGCTGTTTCTGGGTGTTCCCATTGGCAATAAAGGACTGAGATATGGATGCATTTAAGTCTGTGCCTTATATTTGAAAGGCTGAACTGCTTAATAGTGCAGAGCTGCCTGCGCCTCCCCCACTCCTTAACACCACCAGCAATATAATATTAATGGTTTATGCTGAGAATAGACCATCAGTTACATTTCCCGTACAACCTATTAATCATTATTAACCTATATTTTCATTTTTCCCACGTATTATTTAGCAGCCAGGAAGAGAACAAATGAACATTACAAGACAATAAGACTAAATGAAATAAAGCAAAAGACCTTCAATTGGGTGGAAAGTCCAGTGTATACTTTATATGACAATACCTACCTACATTACAAAGGGTAGTGTATACTTTATATGACAATACCTACCTACATTACAAAGGGTAGTGTATACTTTATATGAACAGACCTACCTACATTACAAAGGGTAGTGTATACTTTATATGAACAGACCTACCTACATTACAAAGGGTAGTGTATACTTTATATTGACAGACCTAGTCCTCAGTATAAGCTTTCCCGCGCAGGCACAATTCATTAAAATGCTACCTTTTAACTACTTGTTAAAGAACAAATTGTAACCTTCTCTAACTTATTCTGGTACATGCTTCATTAATGCTAATATAGTGACGGAAATTACAGCTAATTCACATGTGACAGGAATGCATTTGTCCCCATGATTTGTTCACGATGAAAGAAAGAAGTGAATTTACGATTAGTTTCTATTTTGGGGTAGGCATTTCTCTTTGTTTTGCTGGTTAAATAATGTTCTGGTTTATTTACACATTGTTTCTTTAATCCATTCTTAGGTAAAATGCCTACAGTGGTATCTCCAGAGCTCTATCGGACCCGATTCTGTGAAGCAATGGATAAATACTTCCTTATGGTGCCTGACCACTGGACAGGTCTTGGTGGCAACTGCTGACATTGCCCGACATGGTCTGTCCTTTCAGCACAAAAGACTTGACTGATATGAGAACTTTTGGACCTTGAGGCTGTTTTTGCAAGACTTGAATGAAATGAGATCTCCTAGACATGACAACAGTGTTACTATGGCTTCCATTATATCTGATTTTTCAGACAGTCCATGGAATATCTAATAATAGGTAGCATGATGGCTGCTGTGCAGCCGTATAGTCAGGTGTCTTTGTACTGGTCTCCCCATGTGTTTTTGTCACCTTCTTTCTCATGGAGTTCAGCTGCCTTCTTGACTTTTTCTTTTATTCATTTAGGGGATAAGACTCCGAAATGTACCCCCTTGGGACAAATATTGTTCTTTAATGCAATATGTTACAAGCAGACACTGCTTTCATGTGTGCCTTGCATTATATACTGCTCCATGGTCCTTTTTAAGTTTTATTATTTTAATCCTTGCACATCATGGACACAACTCCTTACATTGTGTAATGCTTGTATATGTATTATTCTGAAGGCCTTTCCTAAATACCACTATTACATGAAATGAAGTTATGTTTTTGTGCCCAAGATTATTAATAATCTAGGCCTACTGGAGAGCAATTACTGGAGTCTTTATTACTGGGCAAAAACTTCCAATCTCTGTAAGGTCATTGGTTTTCATTGGTTACCAACTTTTTCTGTTGTCTTCCTTGTTAAACAATTAGTGTAATTGAACCTTCCCAGAGAGTCAGTTTGGTAATAGTGTACAGTATTTTAACAATATGGGCATAGGCTAACTTATTGCCAGTAACACAATTCTAGACTCTAATGACTCTGAATAAACTTGAGATTTCTGTATTTACATAAGATACTTTTTAAAAGAAGATTTCTGTCAATGGAGAAGGTTGAATGTTTGCATCATGCAGTTATAGGTTTCTTGTTATCTGAGCCTATTTGGTATGACCTTTGTATTGGGGAGAAAAGAGGTCTTTACAAGCTTTGTGTCAAGGCTTTAAAGAGTTGTTTGGCCTGGAATTGATAAAACAAAGTTAATCTCTCTTTGTTCTGGGCAGCCTGCTGATCTCTAATTCCAAGTTCTCTAATTACTCAGCAGTGACCCTTCTCACCAAGTGACTGCCTAAGATTGGGGAGCACTTATTTTCAATTTTCCAAGAAGAATTAGTAATTTGAGATCAGCAGGGACATGGGAGAAGTTAGAAACTAAAGCTGTAGGCAGTGAGATGCATGTTACTACATTTGTTTTTAATGGCAATATGATCCTTTTTAAACAAAAAAGGGGCCACTAATCCATTGCTTTATTTTTTGCTTAAAGTCAGCATTGACTCTAGCATATGACCTTCTCACAAGCAGTAGTTCGGTGTCTTCTGTTTATACTTGCATATATGGTCAGTGGACTTTTTTAATTTTTTTTTTTTTTACATAGAGAAAATGTTTTTTCTTTTTATTTTTGACGGAATGTAATTTATTTTGAAGAGCTCAAGAACAAAACCTAGTGATATCTGCACATATCCAGTCTGTAGAGATAAATGATTGACCTTTTACATGTTCATGCATGTGCATTTATTAAAATGTAAAGTATTTGATGCACACGTATTATGACCTTTTTATTTTATTAAACATATAGATAAGATATACTAAATATATTAATTTTAGCCTTAGATGTGCTGCATTATCAAGTAAGTGTAGTTTTATCAGCTCGATAATCTAATGTAGTACAATAGAATAATTTATGTGTAATATCTTCGGAGCAGCACATGATCCACTTTTTCCATCCAATTACCGCAATATAAAGTCATCAATGCCCTTTGGGCTAAAGAAAGACTAGAGACACAGATGCTAAAAAAAGGTGCTAGCTGACCTCTCAGTGCTCCTGAATACGAAAACTCTGGAGCATTTTAATTCCTCTCCTGTGCGATCACTCTTTAATGTGCACCTGATTTCTACCCTCTGTAATCTACCCTGGCACTGCCAGGCTATGTAGTGTCACTGCTTTGACAAAGGATGTGGTTATAGTCAGAACAAAAGATTCCATCAGCTCCCTTATCACACAAAACAATATTATATTATATTATAAGCATGTCTGGTGGGAACAAACTATATAGAAAACTGGGTAGAAGAGGTTGGCTATTGGTGCTTTTTGGACACACACAAAATTCTTGAAAATGACTGTTTTCCAAAGATTAGGCAAGTTAACACTGCAGCCAGGGATTGGTTGACCACTAATTTTCTATGACTCGGAAGTATAGATCAACTGGACCCAAAATGTGTTGGAACTGCAATCGTAGCGAATGGTTATTTTGAGTTATGCATATATTTTTTTTTTTAACCCCTTCTGTTTAATTTGTGTACAAAATATTTTGCTGACCCATGCTCCTTTAAACAGAAGTTCACAAGTTTTCATTGTCTTGGTTCTTGTATTTAGTGATTATAAATTGTAAATGTCTTCATGACTCCATTTTGTAACTTCTTTTATAGTATTGTAACGTAGCCTTATTTTCTCACATATCTACTGCCAATGGATGGATGAAAAAAACCAACTCATTCTGACGTTATTTTGCTTGTAATATTTACACCTATGGTGGATAAAGGAGTACACAACTTTAAGTATAGGTTCTAACTTGAAGACAATGGAGAAACTAATGTTTGCTCTGGATAAAGCACTTTAAACTGGGGTTATACACAGACTTTTAGAGCTCCTTAATGGTAGATCAGAGGAAGAAATTGCATTAAGTAATATGCTTGTTTTCTGATGTTTTACCCATCCAAATGGCAGTAATTGACAGATTCCTATGTAAATGAATGGAGTTAGTGGGACTTCACTAGTGTCTATTGTGGATAATTCTGACAGAGCAAAGTGACCTTCTGTTAAAAATGGGTTGCACAATGCTTGTATGCTTATAGCAGCAATGATCTCCATATAGAAGTTGCTTCCTAAACACTTTTTTGCTTTCCTGTAGCCTCTGAAATATTAAAGGGGTTGTCCAGCCTTTAAAAACAACTATATATCTGGCTGGGAGCTGTGTAAAAAAAAAAAAACCCTTCTGCTCATCTTCTCCGTTGCTCTCGTTGTCCCGCACCACCACTATTTATTTACAGAGACGGCCACGCCCACCGTTCACTACTGCGCGCTTGATACTGCATTAAATCTAATACTTACATTCTATAGGCTTATTTCTTTCTTTTGCACTACTATCTTATTTTTCTTTTTTTAGGTTTGAGAGCATTCCAATTTTGAGGGATTTTTCTTTAGCACTCTTCATGATAGTACTTGTATCACAGCTTTATTGGTATGGCACCATGTTCTGTGTTGCATTGGTTATATATATATTTATATCTTATTATTGCATTATTTTATAATGCTTTATGTAGAAGTTTTGTTCAATCTGTGTAGTAGTAATGGATGCAGCCAATTTATTCCTTTCTTTATTTTTTTTTTTTTACCTAGACAGTGTGACATGTAATTCCTGTTCTCACTGTACATTTGGGAGGTGGTGGATGTATACTTTGGTGTAAAGAGCTGTATGGGTTTTCCAATCTAATTAAAAGAGATGCAATTAGCAGTGAATTCAGGCTGAATAAATATGAGCTTAGGTATTTCCCCAAGGATTTCTTGCTTCTCACTGATGCACAGCTTGGTTGTATCTGGAGATTATTTTGTCTTCAAACTAGAAAGCATTATGTAAGCTGTTAACTGATCACATTGTATGCAAATGTATCTGCTTTTCTTAGCACATCATACCCCCCTGGCATCTTTATGCGATGTGTCACAGAAGTTTTAGAACCGTGATTCTATCGCCCTACATGAGCTTTCTGGTTGTATACATTCCCTTAAATTTTAAAAATCCTGTAAAACCAGGTTGGTGTGGATTTGTCGTACATGGTAAATATGGCATAGGTTTTCTGTATAAAGGCTTCATTTAGCGATAGTGAAATTAACTCCTTATGCGCTCCTGTTAATAGTAGATTTTATTTATCAGGGTTCTACTACCAGAACTTGTAAGATCATTGACTATCAAGTAATGTATGCAGTTTCTGTTTTATGTAGAATATATATATGTTGCTAGCCCAGATATTTTTTTTATTTTTAACTGTGTGGTCAAACAGGTGAACTTCTCTTTTGTACAGATTATTAGTGTATATATTTTGTGCAGAGCTGTTCTAATTCCGTTTTTTATATGACTTGCTTAACTGTACTGTTTCTATTAGGGATATTAATAAACTAGTAAAGAAAATGTGTTTTGTCATATTTACATGATTAACGAGTCCTGTAATCAGCTTATTACTTGCCGGGCTAAATTAGACCCTAAAAAAAAAACTAAAATATACACATAGAAACACTTAAATAATTACATCACCTACTACATGGAAATGTTTGTCATATTCTACAACACATCCCTGTACACTTCTGCTGAGAGAGGCCTCTGACTTTTTTTTTTTTTTTAAAGATCATGGATACAAAAATGTATATTTGGTGCGCAACGTTCTCAAAAAAAACATCCATGTGAATGGCAGGACCAAACACAGCAGAACAACCTAGTGGTATTAATGTGCAGTACCCATGTATACAGTGTAGAGTACAAGTTGCTGAATAAGCAAGGTAAAAATTGTGATGTGTTCTCTCTGGGTGCTTTCCCACGTGGCATTTTTTTTTTTAAACGCATCCAAAATGCAAGTGGGAGTGGGATTTGCCTGAAATGCAATTGCAAACGCATATGCGTTTTGGTCAAAGTAGTAGAACTGTGCTGCGACTATATACATAGATAGAAACACACACTCACATACCCTGGTAGAAATAAGCATTTCATCCACGACCACATATGAAAGTTTTCCCACCTACAAAGAATGGAGAGGTCTGTAATTTTTATTGTAGGTACACTTCAACTGTAAAAGGCAGAATCTAAAAAAAATTGAGCATATCACATTGTATGATTTTAAAATAATATTTTATTGTGTGAAATAAGTATTTGATCCCCTACAAAAAAGCAAGAATTTTCATTGTAGTTTTGGGCACTTAGTGTATAGATGGTTCGCCATCACTGCCCAGGGGTACTTTAACCTTAGAGGGTCTGATCACTTATACAATATACTGCAATACAGCTGTTTTGCAGTATATTGTAAAATCACTGGATCTGCTGTTGGCAGGCTCCTTTTAAGACCCTGCTGTGACGGGATCTTTGCTTAAGGTCCTGGTCGTCATAGCAACTGGTTGATGCCATTTGATAGCAGCGGGTTAACACCTGTGATCGGTGCCAGCACCACTTTGCCTTTGAGTTCTGTTTGGTTCCAAATTAAGTGTTAATAGGATCATGAGCTTGGAAAATGAAATCATGCTGAAACCAGTTGTACTCTCAAGAAGATTCTAGTTTACTAGAGTACAAATCACATAATTCTATCAATAAGGGCACGTTCACACGTTGCGTTTACATTCCGCTTGAAATACGTTACAGCAGCTGAGGGAAGGCGATTTGCCCAATTACATTTATTGTTAACACTAGCATTTCCAAAACTGAAGTGTGAAAAATCCTATTGAAAAGAATGGGCTAGTAAGGCATCAGTGAAAAATCACTGAAGCCAGGAAGAGAAAACTAGTCTGTATGTGTCCATAAGCCAAAATGGCATTTTTTTCACATCAGTGAATTTTCAACAAACCCAATTTGAGACCAACCCAAGGGTACGTTCACTCATACCGCTAGCGCTGTATTTACAAACACAGTTCTAGGGTACTGGGGTGGGCCTCTGACCGTTCACGTACTTGTTTCTATGGAAATGCATGCAGTCTGTAACCAGAACCGGTGTTTTCCATTAAAATAATTCAAAATAAATGCAACGCTATAGTGGTATGTGTGACCGCACCGTCAAGGAATGATATAGTCTAGTCGTGTATAATGACACAAACAATTTTAGTTTTACATTTTTAAATAGTTCCCTTACAAAAGCATGTTCAGTACAATAAAATGGATGGATCAACTGATGGTGCAAACTTATACATCTGACTTTCATAGAAAACAATGTAAAGTATAGGACAGAATGGAGTCTTCCATTACTTCAGAGGAAAAAAACTGTTCAGCAGTTCATGTCCAACTGTTCGATCAAATATCGGAAGGCCTAAAGGAAGGTATAATGGTGTCAGTATCTGTTTTCACAAGTATATTGAATCAATGAGGTAAAACGGATCCATAAGTCGTCCATTATTAACAAGGACCTGTCAGCCCCAAAAAGGCCCCCATCCAAAAATGCCCCCCATAATCCTCTCCCCAGCCCCTTTGTATCCATGCTAATTTTATTCTAATGTATTTAGGGAAAGTTTAGGTAAATCTTCCTAGAAGAACTGACTCCTTACCAAATAAGAGGTTGGATCCATGTAACTGTGTGTGGTCGGGTATATTTATAAGCGGACCGGGACTCTTCTTTATCCACTGGCCGCCACCCCCTGGATTTTAGTTATTGTGCACACACACACACTCTCACACACTCACACTCAGTGGGGCCATGTTAGTGAAGCCGGAAGCATCGCAATGCGGCTCGTGCTCTCGCTCTGACTGCGCTGATGGGGGACCTGCGCATGCATCAGCCGAACATTTACTGTCTCCTATGATGGAGATGTAATGGAGCCAGAGATGCAGTCAGCAAGCAGAGCAAGCGTGTGGGCCGCATCACGGAGAGGCGGCAGCGATTGCGCAATATATGTGATGCTGCCGGTTTCACTGGCCCTGCTGAGGTGTGTGTGCTAGGCCCCTTCCACACTTGCTTTTTTTTTTTTTTTTTTTTTTTTTCCCACGTGCACACGCACACATTTAATTCTCAGCATGCTCTACTTTTGTAAGTCACGCACATGAAAAACGCATCATACAAGTCTATGGAGACGCATCAAATACGCATTGCACTCTGAGACACATGCAAGTGCAATGCGTTTTTCACGCATCAATTGCCATAGAAAAGATAGAGCTCAGCCCTGAGTCCTTTCACGCGCAGTGGGGCAGATTTATCAAGCTGTCTGAAAGTCAGAATATTTCTAGTTGCCCATGGCAACCAATCACAGCTTCCCTTTAAAATATTCATGAGCACTGGTAAAATGAAAGCTGAGCTGTGATTAGTTGCCATGGGCAACTAGAAATATTCTGACTTTCAGACAGCTTGATAAATCTGGCCCATTATTTGCGCGTGAAAAACGCATTGAAATTGCATTGAAAACGTGAATGAAAAACTGAGACACTGAACAAACTCTGACTGAAAACTGATTGAACTCTGATGAGAAACGTCAGTTTTTCACTGACCAAACCCTGGTCAGACTCTGATGTGATCTGCAACGCAAGTGTGGAAGGGGCCTAAGTCTTTAATACTTTGCCGACCGAGGACAAACTATATCGTGCGGCAAAGGGTGTATGGAGAGAGCTCACGAGCTGAGCTCTCTTCATACACACTTGGTAATGGCTGTATAAAACGGCCAACCCCTGCCTATCACTGCCGGCTGCTGGCACCGATCGCGGCAGCTAACTTACCATTAAATGCGCCATCTTGGATGGCCGATCACCTCCCCCTGGAACATCATCGGAGATCGGTTGCTATGGCAGCCTAGAGTCTCATTGAGACTTGTAGGCTTGCCATGTGCAATGATTTCTAATAGCCAGCAGAGGGCAGGCTATTAAAAATCATAGTAAAATAGCTATATACTGCAATATAGTAGTATTGCAGTATATAGTATTAGCAATCGGATCCTGCAGGGTTAAATTACCCTCGAGGATCTAAAATAATGGTAAAAAAATATATATATATAAAAAAATAGTAAAAAAAAGTTTAAATCACCCCCCTTTCCCTGGAAACTGCTATAAATATAAATAAACAGTAAAAATCATAAACACATTAGGTATCAAATCGTCCCAAAATGTCCGATCTATCAAAATATATTAGCGATTTTTTCCCGGCGATTAACCCTGTAACGGAAATTGGCGCTCAAAGTCGAAAATGCCACTTTTTTGCCATTTTGAAAAATATAAAAAATTCTATAAAAAGTGATCAAAAGCCCATACATGGTAGAATGAAGATTTTTTTTTTTGTACAGAAGTAAAACATTGATTTTTTTTAAAGGAAACCTACCACTTGGGATAGGGCTTATAAGCTGGACATGCCGTGCACCAGATCAGGGTGAGCTGGTGCCGGCACTTATCTCCGTTATGTTTTTAAACAGTTTTAAAGTGTTTTAACAGTTTCCCGCACCGGGGTTCACGTTCGGCGCACCATGCGCGCTACCACTTCCTATTCAGATGCACGCACGGTCGCGCGCATGGTGCGCTAGTAAGGATATAGACATTAATAAACTGTTAATACACTTTAAAACTGTTTAAAAACATAACGGAGATAAGCGCCGGCACCAGCTCACCCTGAGCTGGTGCACGGCATGTCCAGCTTATAAGCCCTATCCCAAGTGGTAGGTTTCCTTTAAATGTATGAAAACATCATAAAACCTGTACAAATTTGGTATCCTCACGATTGTACTAAACCAAAGAATATAAAAGACATGTAATTTGGGGCGCTCAGTGAAAGCTGTAAAATCCAAGCCCACAATAAAACAGCGCAAATGCGTTTTTTCATGATTTTCACTGCATTTTGATTTTTCTTCCCGCTTCCCAGTACACGGTATGTACTGATAAACACCATCACTATGAAAACAAGCCCAAATAGAGCTCTGTACAAGGAAAAAAAAAAGTTACAGATTTTTGAAGGTGGAGAGTGAAAAATTAAAATGCAAAAACGAAAAAGGGCCACGTGCCTAAGGGGTTAAATCCAGGGAGTGCTGGTCCCCTCATGAATATACCCGACCGCAACCACAACGTTACGTGGATCAGACCTCTTATTTGGTAAGAGGTCAGTTCTTCCAGGAAGATTTTCCTAAACTTTCCCTAAATACATTAGAATAAAATTAGCATGGATACAAAGGGGCTGGGGAGAGGGTTATGGGGGGCATGTTTGGATGGGGGCCTTTTTGGGGTTGACAGATCTTCTTTAATATTATAAATGAAAACTGCTAAACAGAAGCCTTAAAGCAGATGTGAACGGACCCAAATGAACGTTGCTGTAAGGGAAAAACTTTTGGCTGTCAGCAGTATCGAAGACTGGAAGCCTGTGAGCAATGTAGTAACCAGGTCATATATACCAACCGTCCTGGATCATGCAGGACTGCCCCACTATAATCCTCAGGAAATGGTAAGAGTTAAATAATGTGATGATGCTGACATAAAGCAGCACATTTCAACAGTAGAGGAGAGCTGCTGTGGGGAGCGTTTACATGATTATCTGGTATGTTAAGCAAGGAGGAGGTGTTGGAGGGGGGGGGACACGTGCCGTTTTGAACGCCATTTTGGGCCATTTTTATGCAGTCCGTTAAAAAATGTGCGTGTTTTAAAACATCTTTCTTTCTGTTTTTTTTCCCAATTATGATAATTATATTTGGCAAAAATTTAAAAAAACGGATACGTTTTAAAAAAAAAACAGATGTGTTTTCAAAAATGCATGCGTTTTTTAACAGACTGCTTAAAAAACGGTCTAAAAACGGGTTCAAAATGCTAACGTGTGCCACCACCCTTAGGCTGGCAGCACACGTGGCATTTTGAACCTGTTTTTGGGTCATTTTTAAGCAGTCGGTTAAAAAATGCATGTGTTTTTCACCCATTTTAATTAAGATAATTGGTAAAACCGGTCAAAAACTCATGCGTTTTTAAACCCGTGGGTTTAACGGACTGCTTAAAAACAGCCCAAGAACGGGTTCTAAATGCCTTTTCGATTGCGGTTTTGGCCCGCTTTTAAGCAGTCCGTCAAAAAATGCATGCGTGAGGGCGTGGCCTAGAATCCAAGCTGAATGGAAGCGTGAGGAAAGAGCTCCCGTATTATTCCCTGCTTTCAGCGACTTTTTTCCCTTTTGGGGCCTAATTGAATCAAACACCTGTTAGGGCAAATACACAATTTACACCTTGCTAAACTCTCCAAGGGGTGTACTTTCCAAAATGGTGTCTCTTGTTGGGGCTTTCCTCTGTTTTGGAACCATTATGGCTCTCCAAATGCATCCTGACTAGAGATGGGCGAAACGATTCTAATGATTCTAACTTCGGTTAGAATTTCAGGAAAAATTCGATTTGTCACAACGCCGAAGTTTATGCTGATTCGCGGGAACGAATTTGGGTTTTTCCCCCTCGTGTTTCTGCTAAATGGGCACGAGTACAACGTGTTACATGGGGAAGAGAACTCTGGGAAGGAGAAAGGAACACCCCCGATGACATCTGCAGACCTGTAAGCCAATCAGCGACCAGCAGGCTTATGTGATGTCACACAGTCCTATAAAACCCAGTCATTTTCTATCTCAGCACTTCACACTTTATGTTGTAGCGTCCAGCTGCTGCTATTGTGCTGTGCGATTCTTGCTGCAATCCCTCGCTGTTCTCTAAGGGGGATCTGTATAACCCAAATAGCAGTTCTATTTAGTGACAAAATCGAATAGGAAGAAATCTGTTTGACTTTCATGCATCTGCAGTAGCGATTGGTGGACTAATCCCTGGTTGTTCCTTAAGGGGGATCTGTATACCCCAAATAGCAGTTCTATTTAGTGACAAAATCGATTAGGAAGAAATCTGTTTGACATTTATGTTTCTGCAGTAGTGAGCTGTCAGTTGCGGGTTATCTGTATAACGCACATTGCAATAACTTTTGGGGGCTCTAGTTTACAGCCAGATTTACGTGTCAAATCCATGTAGTTTATACAGTGATTTTCGCTGAAATTACACTGTCAGTTGTGGGGTATTGCAATACCTTTTGGGGGCTCTAGTTTACGGACAGATTTACGTGTCAAATCCACATAGTTTATAGACTGATTGAAAGAGGACACTGACACGTGAAAAGAAGGGCAAAATGATCAGTGACGTCAATGACAGGTTCTGTCATAATCTATGGAATCATCTGATGTCAGTGTAAAAAAGAGTGCACTCTTTGATGTTATAGTGGGATCTTGGCCCTCAGCTCGGTCCTTTCGAGCTGGCACAGACGTTACCTTGTCAGGCTGCGTTCCCGCTTCCCTTATTTGGTCAAGTTGGCCTGTGTAAGTGCACATGGAAGTGAAGAGTGAAGCGATTCTAAGAGCCACTGCTGTCATGTGCGTGTCATACTAAAACACAGCATTGTTTGACCACGCTCCCTATGCATATTTAAGCATGGCACAACGTTCTACAACACCCTACAGGCTCTCTGCAGCCAGGAAATGCCTGTTTTTTAACGTGATTCGTTTTGATTCAAATCAAATTCTTTCAAGAAATACGGCGAATCGGTACAAAACGAATTTTAAGAAATTCACCCATCTCTAATCCTGACACTTGAAAACTTTTTCAGCCATATTTGCCCTCCAAAAACGAAACAACGCTCTTTCCATTCCAAGTGCCCCCCTGTGCCCGTACAGCAGGGTACAGTGACAAAATGGGTATTGGCATACTCAGGAGGAATTGCCCTAAACATTGTAAAATGCATTTTCCTATTTAACCCTTTGTGGAGGTGCAAATTATAGCGTTCAATGAATCTATAGTAAGATAAAATTACATTTCTGTAATTTCACTTTCATTTATCTTTCACCCTCATGAAATGCACAAAATTTCCAAAGGTTGTTTTAAATATTTTGAGGGGTGTAGTTTCTAAAATGGTGTCATTTGTGGGGGTTTTCTGTCATGTCGGCCTTATAAAGTCACTTCTAACTAAATTGACCCTCCAAAAGTAGGTTTTGATGATTATCATAAAAATCTGAAAAATTGTTCCTAAAGTTATAAGCCTTCTAACATCCTAAAAAAAGGAAAAGATGTTTGAAAAATGATGCCAAGCTAAAGCATACATATGGAAAATGTTAGTTACCGTATATACTCGAGTATAAGCCGACCCAAGTATAAGCCGAGGCCCCTAATTTTACCACAAAAACCTCGTAAAACCTATATATTTTTTACTCGAGTATAAGCCGAGTTTGGGTTTTCAGCACATTTTTTTGTGCTAAAAAACTAGGCTTATACTCGAGTATATAAGGTATCAAGTTATTTTAGTGATATGACCAACTTTCCAAAAAGTAGAAAATTTTGAATTTGGAAAACATTGTTTTTTTCAAAATGTTTGCAAAATTTCCATTTATTTCATAAATAAATACTAAACATATTGATTAAATTTCTCAACCAACATGAAGTACAATGGGGGTCATTTACTAAGGGCCCGATTCGCGTTTTCCCGACGTGTTACCCGAATATTTCCAATTTGTGCCGATTTTCCCTGTATTGCCCTGGGATTTTGGCGCCCAAAACCGGATTGTGGCCCATCGGCGCTGGCATGCACGCGGCGGAAATCGGGGGGTGTGGACGAACGATAACCCGACGGATTCGAAGAAACCGCTGCATTAAAAAAAAAAGTGGCGCGGGACACGCGCTTACCTTCACCAAGTATAGGATGTTGCACTCCAGCGGACCTCGGGGAACTTCAGAGCAGAAGCGACACCTGGTGGACGTCGGAGGAACTGCTTTAGTGAATCGCCGGAAGACCCGAATCCACCGCACAGAACGCGCCGCTGGATCGTGAATGGACCGGGTAAGTAAATGTGCCCCAATGTGTCACAAAAAAACAATCTCAAAATCAACTGAATATGTTAAAGCGTTCCAAAGTTATAACCACTTAAATAGACACATGGCAGATGGGCCGTGTCAGGAAGGTGAAAAGTGACTTCAGTGTTAAAGGGTTAAATTCTCCCCTAACAGAAATCAAGGTATTAGCAACCATTAGAACCCCTGCGAATAAAGCACCTGGGCCAGACGGCCTAACAGGGGAGTATTATAAAGCCTTTGTCATTTATTTAATTAATGTGCTTGCAGAGTTCTTCCTTATAAAAGGAAGACAGGGCGCAGACAATACGAGGCGCATAGTGAACCTAGTGCATCATCTGGAAAGGGAGAAGGTGCCTTCTCTGCTAATGGCGATGGATGCTGAGAAGGTGTTTGACCGGATATATTGGTCGTACGCCTTCTTGGCTTTAGAAGTAATGGGGTTTGAAGGTAGTATACTGCAGGGAATACGCGCCCCGTATTCGAGCCCTTCAGCGGGGGTATTCGTAAATGGAACTCTGTCGGACCCATTAAATATAACCAATGGCACCCGACAAGGGTGTCCGTTATCCCCTCTAATATTCCTCCTATGGTTGGAGCCCTTAGATGTACAAATTAGGAATTCCCCACAGATAAAAGGAATAGAATTAAGAGGGCAGACTCATACCATTTCTATGTATGCCGATGACATCCTACTGTCACTAACGGATCCACTATTCTCAATTAAATCCGCAATGTCCCTTTTGAATTCGTTTAGTAAAATTTTATACTATAAACTAAATACTGCCAAAATGCAGGCACTACCACTCAACATGGATAAAAAGCTAATCAATAAATTACAAGGTGAATATTTATTTGATTGGAAGGAAGATAGCATCCAATATTTAGGTCTTCAAGTCACATCTTCGGTGCAACATTTATTCAAATATAACTATGTCCCTCTCCTATCCCAGATTAGATCGGAAGCACTCCGCATCCAAAAAGCCTGGATAGGGAGAATAGCGGCGTTTAAGATGTTGCTCCTACCAAGAATGCTATGTTATGCATTGTTATCCAGGGCCAGGTCATGGTGGAAAGAAGAGACGGATACACCCTGGGTTCAGGCTGAGCAAGCACTCTCAGGACACTTCACTCTTAGAAGTCAACTACTGGCCCATAAATGGAAAATAGCCCCAACATACCAAATCTCTCCCCTAACTAAAACAATAATCGACTGTTGGAACGAGTTACATGCACGAGTACCATCAGAAATCTCATCCGAGGCTGTGAATCTATCTACTGCGGTGATAGAAATTAGCATTGGAAGACACACAATGAGACAGTGGAGGTATAGGGGTATCTTCGCATTATCCCAGCTAATAAATAAACAGGAAATTATACCATTTCCAACCCTACAGAGGAGATTCAAACTACTAAACAGAGACATATTTCTGTACCTTAGAGCAAAGCACACAGTAGAATCAATCTTGAAACAATAAGTACAATATAACCCCAAAATACATACACTATTATCCACAGAAGCGAAGGGACTAAATCCAATATATAACCTTGTCTCTGAATGTACTATATTCCAAAAAATACGGTCAATCCAGAAGTGGGAGACTAACTTTAAAAGGATATATGAGGAACCAGACTGGGAAAAAGCAATAAAAATATCTCATGTAACACTCAAATGCACATCGCATGTGGAAAATTTTCTCAAAACACTACTTCACTGGTACCTCACATGCGGTTTTTGACGGACTACTCAAAAACGCGTTCAAAACGTGTGCCATCACTCTGTGCCGCCAGCTTTAGGGGGAATTGCTTTGAGCAGGTGGAGTAAGGGTGCTGCCACATTTATGTATTGCATTTAGCTCAGCCTGATCTCATATGCATTTGCATTTAAACACTTGCGTTCAGGAACCAGCACCCAATGTTTTGCATTGTTTAAATGGATGACCGCGAGTTCTGATTATTCAATGCAAACGTAATAGAAACGCCACATGTGGCACAATATCAAGGGCTAGGTAAAAGTGGTGGCCCAGGTAAAAGAAAATTCCCATGATATGCTACGCTGGGTATGACTGATTTTTAAATTTCATACACCAGCCTCTAGGGCAGTGGTGGCGAACCTATGGCACGGGTGCCAGAGGTGGCACTCAGAGCCCTCTATATGGGCACCCTTGCCATCATCCCAGGGTACAGTTTGCCAGACAGGATTCAAGGCCTATTGCAGTCCCAGGCAGCCCAGGACCCCAGAAGGAAGCTACACTGATAATCCAAACTTCTTCTCCTTCTTTCTACTGTATTGGTGGCCTCAGGTGCCTGTACAATTTAAACCTGTGAAAGAGCAGGGAGTAATAAGTTACTGCTTAAATTGTCGCATCAGCACTTTGCGAAAAATACGCGGGTTTCGCTTGTAGTTTGGGCACTCGGTGTCTAAAAGGTTTGCCATCACTGCTCTAGGGGGTTTCCAGATTTTTAAACTGCCCCTAAAAGGCTCAGAACATGCATTCATGTTTTTAATGCTCTTTAAAAAATTAAAATGACTCGTCCCATATTTCTTAATCCACTTATACTGGATGCAATACTACTTTGAAAAAAACTTTAGTGTACACGATAAAAGAACACACTTTGGAGCAAGTTATGCTTCACGTGATCAGAGCGCCCGCCAGGCCATATAAAGCTGCGCGGAGTGACGCTAATCTCGTGCGCCCTGGGCTGCTTGACGTCACGGCTCATTACTTCCGTGTGTAGCGCGCAGCACAGCAGTCACGCGGGGTTTGTGGTGTGGAAGCAGCAGGTGAGGCGGCAGTGTTTGTGTGTATGAGGCTGTGGCGTCTGTATTCCGCTACAACTAACTACGTGCTTCTCTTTCAGGTTAAGCCGACACCATGAGAGCTAAGGTAGGAGGCGCGCGCCCGGCCGCTGTGTGGTAGCGCGAGGTGGAGGGAGGAAGAGCCGGGACCAGCTTCATTACCCCCTGGCCTTGTGTTATGGGGGCGCAGACTCTCCCCGAGCGCCAGTGCACGTGCTCATGTTGCTTCTCCATTTTTAATTTGGGGAAGAACCTGTAAACTGTATGTGTTTGGTACACCTGCTTCCCCTCATGTAGCTGGGGTTTAGGCTGGCTGTGGTTCAGGGATTCGGGAGGTAATGGATGTCCCCCACCATAGCTGCTCAGAGCATGGCAGTGGGGTTTACTGACACAAAAGAGATCTGTCACTGGACCCCGGTGTCTCGGGAATGCTGCATATTATTAGGGTAAACCCTAAACTGCAGGTACTTAAATGTGGAGTTTATCAGAAAAGAATGAAAACTCTTTAATCGTAGCTAGCAGGAGATGGTGACTGTGTGGGTGAGCAAACAAGGATTGTCCAGCAAATACAACTTGATCACAATGAATTCAGCTAAGGCTCACTGACAGATGTATCCTTAAGCGAGCTGTTAAAGAGGTATTCTCATGAAGACAAGTTTCTCAAAGGTACTTAGGATAACAAAGTAACACATTTATTTAGCAAATTCAGCATCTCACAGAAGTACAACCAGTCCTGCTGTACATAATTTCAGTTGCCCCTAGACACGACCCTGTAACTTCTGCCTTGGGATTAAGGAAGCCATCTTTGATTCTGTATGACGGCCATGGAGCTGAGATTTGTCTTTATCTGCATACTTGCAGTCCAGGACTGAGCGCTCAGACACTCACTTCCTGTCAGCAAACGCCTCACATCGTGAGGAGAGAGAAGCTACAAGATACAGGCAGATAAGTTATCTGGGTGAAAGCGGAGGTATGCACATATCTGTGAGAACAAATATGTACCGGAGCTTACAGTGTGTAATAGGCATCTTATGGATATGATCTCTGATCGAGCTGTTGATTGGGGTGATGTTGGTTCTTGCACATTTATTTATTTTTTTTTTTTTAAAGATGTCTGTTCTCCCAATAAGTTATCCAAAATACACGTCAAATAAACCTGAATGACTTTTCACTGTTATCTGTGTTCCTTCTGTTGATTTAATGCATATTTAACCCATGATGACTACATATTCTTATTTTTTTGTTTGCAGTGGCGCAAGAAGAGAATGCGAAGGTGAGACCTTGTATATGCTTATTGATAAGGTTCTCTCTCCACAGTATAAGCTCTTATCTGTAACCCATGGCTTAATCGGCAATTGCTTGGGGCCACTGACTGGGCTCCTGGCTGTTTTATAATTAAAAAAAAAAAAAAGACATTTTATGCCCAGAAATCCTTTCTATGCCTCTGGAAAGGATCTTGCTGGGCAATGCCACAGGAGCAGTGAGGGAGTGAAACACTTATTATATTTTATTTTATTTTTTTTTTTCCTGGTCAGACATCTGCTTTGTGGGCACAGTGCCGTCGAATTATGTTCTGACTTCACTACTTGGTGTCCTTTGGCGGTGGTAGCATCTAAATCTTCCAATAAATAGGAGTAGCTTCTTATCCAATAGCATGCAAGGTTTGCAACTAACTTTGGAGTGATCCTCACACTACACATCAAGTGGTGGCCCTTGAAGATGAAGTCTAACATGCAACCTTGAGTTCATACACTGAATGAAAGGTTGTGGATGTAGTTTGCACTATTTTAATTGAAGGTTATTTACCCAGTTTAAACCTTTAAAGGAAACCTACCATTTAGAATGGTAGGGGTAAACTGTAAGTACCGAGCACCAGCTCAGGGTGAGCTGGTGCCGGTACTTACTTTCGTTAGTGTTATAAACCACATAGGAAATAGCGGAGATGTTGCGCACGTACGGTTGCACGCAGCGCCGAAGCCTCTTCTGCTCTAAAGTTTAAAAAGTGTTAAAACTGCGGTTAATAACACTAACGGAAGTAAGTACCGGCACCAGCTCACCCTGTGCTGGTGCCCGGTACTTAGAGCTTACACCTACCATTCTAAATGGTAGGTTTCCTTTAAGCAGATTGTGTTTTTACAAATATAGCCAGTTATTTATATAATTTTTTTTTTCTTCCTTAGACTTAAGCGCAAAAGGAGAAAGATGAGGCAGAGGTCCAAGTAGAGACCATGAAGCAGCTGTTCTTGGAAATTCAAGTATTGAGCAGCATTGAAGCCTTCTGTATGGATACACATCAATTGTGATCTCCCATGGTTTCCTGTGGGAGAATACTTGCTCTACAAGCTGCTTCATCATATGCTTTGTTTTCTTGTGCTAATTACTCAACTGTTAATACAGCATGTGATCTCTTAAAAATTGTAGAAATTACCTTTTTGTAGAAATAAAAAAAAAAATTTAAAAATTTATCTTTAATAGGTGTGCTCAATTTTACATACTATCCCCCCCCCCCTTCCTCAATACTTGTGCAAAGGCAGCACAAGCCACCCCAGAGATATACATCTAAATATAATTATTTTGTGAACAGACCGCATGGCTGTAATTAGTGATTTCTTGCTATAATTGCCTGTTACTTCCGTTGCGTTTTTAACTGGTCTCCATCCAAAGGACATACAACTGTTTTAGGGGTTTGTTTTTGTGTGTGGGTGTGGTTTTTTTTTTTTTCTCTTTACAAAGCTTGGGGCTTGTCCAAATGATACATCCGCCTTTATTGTTTGGATCAGTGCGATCCAATTACACATACACACATACAATTTGAGTGTCTAATTTATTCGTTCTTTTTGTTAAATTGCATGTTGTGGTGCAGTGACTAAGGTATTGTTGCAGCACCTAATAGGTTCTCTTAAACCTATTGGCAGACATTCACCAAATAAACCACTACCAGTATTGTGAAATTGACACCATTCACTCCATGTTTTTGGTGAGATAGTTAGTATGACTGGTCCCTGGAGCATTTTGAGGAGAATTTTATATTATAATGGCGGAAAGTTTATTTAAAGATCACCTCAAAGTTATTTTCTGGATGATACTGGTTCACTGCGCGATAAAGAGACATGAACTGGAAGGTATGTTTCTGCTTTACATACTGGTAGTGCTGTATTAGGGGAATTTCTGAAGTCAAAAGGAACCTGCTATGATTGTCACATCTTTCTGCCAGTAGTCTGCAGTAAAATACACACTGGGGTTGCACCAATACTAGAATTGAGTGTGATCTGATACCTGGAAAAGTATCATGATACACTATTGATATTATCTGAATGTGTAGGGTGTGATCACGTGGGGCGTTAACATTGTGTATAGAAATTAAATTCAACCATCTTGGGCTGGGGCTTGGGGTGTGAACACACATTGTTTAAAAAATGCATTGTAACACCTGAAGAGGTTTGCCTAATTAAACAATGGTTGAGTTTTTGTAAAAACGTTAACAGCTGTTTAACCCCTTAAGGACACAGGGTTTTATCGCTCATTTCTCGTTCTCCACCTTCAAAAATCCATAACTTTTTCATTTTTACGTGTACAGACCTGTGTGAGGGCTTATTTTGTGCATTTCAAAAATTAAACGAATGTGTACAAAAAAATTTTGGTCATTTTTTGCGAAATGGGCCGACCTTTACATTGCTACCATTTTTAGGTCTGTGCGACATTTTGATCATTTACACCTTTTTACATTTAAAAAAAAAAAGTCGCATTTCGGACATTTGGGCGCCATTTCCCGTCTCGGAGGTCACCGCCGGCCGTAACAGTTTTTTTTATTTTGATCGGGCATTTAGGGACGCGGCAATACTTAACGCCCCTGATGTTTGATTTTTACTGTTTATTATGTTTTATATCAGTTCTAGCGAAATTTGAATTTGTAATATTTTAATTTTTTTAACTTTTTTTTTTTTTGTCCACTTTTTTAGACCATCTAGGGGTACATTAACCCTAGATGGTCAGATCGCTCCTACCATATACTGCAATACTTCTGTATTGCAATATATGGCATTTTTGCAGCTCATTCATTACAATGAGCCACTGGCTCATTGTAACAAATCTGCAGATGCCAGAGAGCCTCGGGTCATCAAAGCCCCTCCCCCAATGATGACATTCGGGGGCGCGGCGTTCGGAATAAAGATGTCTTTGCCGGCAGCAACGTAAGGGTTAATAGCCGCGATCAGTGCAAGCACCGACCACAGTTATTAGCGGTGGGGGTTTGCTGCAATATGCAACAACACCCACCTCTGTATGAAGAGGACTCAGCCCGTGAGCCCTCTTCATACATTCCCTATACCGCTACGGCGCAGAGCGTTAAGGGGTTAATTAGGCATATCTCTCTTCAGCCTTTGCTGAACGCATGCATTAAACTCGACGTGTGACTGCACCCTCATTTAAATGCATACGATCCGTAACGGGCAACCAGTCTTTTGGCAGCAGGAGAGCTTTGGTGTTTTATGACAGTGTAGTATATGTGTTGTAAAGGTTTTTTTTAGTAATCTAATATATAAAGCTGTGTGAGCGATATTTATGTCCACTTATGGAATCTGCACTATTGTGTTCAGTCACCAAATGTTGCATAGTCGCTCTCATGGACTCGAACGTCTTGGACTAAGCTTTGACCCTAAATTTACACCCCGTGGTTTCCAAAATCCTCTTTATACCCACCGTATACAGGAGCCATTGGCGGCTGTGGCAGTTGGAAGCTGAGCTGTGATTGGTTCCTGCTCTGCCACAAGTCATTGAGTATAAGACAATTGCATGTGATCAGCTGTCATTTTACAAACAGGTGTGGGAAAATGAAACTTGAGCTCTGATTGGTTGCCATGGCCAACTAGAGCAGTTGGGAGCAACCCACACAGACACCCTATAGCAAAGAGGAGTTATTCATATACCTAACACGATTGAAGTACAGTATTTATATTTTTGCCACAGGATTATATACATAAAGCCCTAATGCTGACATTTTCCATAGCGTCCCCCTCGACGGCCCCAACTGGAGAATGACCCCTGACCTCTGTAGGGATAGGAATCAGAGAGGTTAAATGCCTCACCCCTGCCTCCACATCCTGCCCTACACAGGGCAGGGAGTAGAGAGAATTTCTCTCCTTGTCTCCAATAGTTGGGACACTAAGGGGGGATAGCGGATAGGTGCAGGGACATGTCCCTTATCCAAACCAGTCCTGGCCTTGTTTGGGTCCCGGCCCTTTCCTCTGCCTCCTGGAGGACTGTTTCTGGCTCTGTCGTTGTCTCCGGGAAGGTAACGGCACCCGGAGCTTGCTTGGCAGCATGCAGAATGTGAGAGTCGGCTAATGTCTAATCCTGGTGACGACTTCCGCCAGAAGGACTGAAACCGGATGTGACCTCACAGCAAGTGCAATCGGGAAGCAGGAGCATGAAGCAGTAAGTTTAAAATTGAAGAGCGGATTTCTCACATTGATCTGAGGTCTTGTATCAGTACTACTTCGGAGATCATTATCAATAACATATTGGCGCTCTGGACTCTGTTAAGGTCAGATTAAGAGCATTATAGGTGTATAAATGATACACTATATGGAGTCTTAACTATAACGTGTTTACATGGTATTTTAGGACACCTGTCGACATATTAATTGCTCTTCACTATTAGGTAGTACATTACTTCTATACTTTTTGTTGACTGGGCATCAGGTCTATTATTCATTTCTAGGCTGGCTGGGATTTATAGTTGCACAATTGGCAGCATGTAGGCCCCAGTCCTGATCATTACCTCCTGTGAGTGGTTCAGGGGTTACTTAGAGATAGGGTGGTGGGGCACCCATACATCTCATATACTATAAAACCTATGCATGTTTAATAGTACTGATTGTGCACTCATTCTCCTTGGCAGAAGTCCAATGACAAGGATAAAGGGAAAGCTAAGGACAAGGATCAGCCTAATACAGAGAAGAAAAAGACTCCATCTATGCAATATGTGTCTAGAAAAAAAACCTGTGACTATAAAAAAAGAAACCTGTATGCAAAATTTTCATTGACAACCTTCAGAGAGGAAAGAACCTATTTTTTGGATGAGATGTGTAACTTTATTTGGGATGAATTCCAGACTTCAGTAACGACTTCTATAGCAGCATTTATCCTTCAGGAGCCTTCTAAAAAAAAACTGAGTAATAGAATCCCTTTCAGAATCTGACTCGGATTCAGAAGGAACTGGAGGAAGAGAATCTGTAGATCAGGATCCATCTTCCTCTGTCTCGGCAAATAGAATGAAATCTAGATATCTACTAGCGTCTGAGGATTTAGAACCACTCTTAAAGGCAGTATGAGATACCCTTAAGATAGAAAAGGTGGAAGAAACACAGACCATACAGGACAAGCTTTTCGGCCTTCTTAAAATAAAGAAAAAGCAGGTGTTTCCAATAAATAGTACCCTTTAAAGAGTTATATTAGAAGTAAAGAGGGAACCAGAAAACAGGATTTCCATCTCCAAAGAATTTAAAAACAGATTATCCTTTGATGAAACTGAGGCAAATTTATGGAATTCTACCCCTAAAGTTGATATTCAAGTTACTAAGATGACTAAGAAAACAAATTTACCATTTGAAGATGCCATCCAGCTGAAGGATCCTCTTGACAGGTAGGCTGATTGCCTCCTAAAAAAACATGGGAGTGTGCTAAGCTTAATCTTAAATGTAACATCTATGGCCTGTACCCTCTTCCATTGGTTAGCAGAGCTGGATAACCACATTAAAGATGGCACTCCTAGAGAAGCACTAATAGGCACCTTCTCCACCTTAAAAGCAATCACAGCATTTGCAAGCAGAGGGAGTTAGGATCAGTGCTAAAGAAGGGGCATTATCTAACTCAGTGAGAAGATCGCTCTGGCTTTGACAATGGAGTGGGTCTTATCTATTCTTCAAGATGGCTACAGAACAAAGCTAACCTATTTTCCTCCCAGGAGTTTTGACTTAACCAAACAACCATCTTGGACCCTCTTAAGTGCAGTTGTGGTCAGAAATACAGAAACTGATAAACTTAGATGTAATCGTTCCTCTGATTCCAGAAAATCTAAAGAAAGGACATAACTTGACCCTTTTCTTAATAAAGAAACTGAATGGGTCGTCAGAATGATTTGCAACTTGAGAGGCCTAAACAGACGTGTTCTTTACAGATGGTTAAAAATTAAAACCGTAAACTCCGCAACTGCCCTAATCCAAGCAGGGGCAATCATGTGTACAATAGATCGGAGAGACGCATACTACCATGTGCCAATATACCCAGCTTCACAGAAATTCCTCAGATTTGCGGTATTAACACCAGAAGGGAAGGAAGCCCACTTTCAGTACAAGACCCTTCCCTTTGGAATACCATTGACTCCAAGAACCTTCTCAAAAATTATGATCGAAGTAGTGGCATTTCTGAGTACAAAGGGGATATTAATTATCCCATACCTGAACAATCTGTTAGAGGTTGCCAGCTCAAGACAGGCGTTAATACACCACAGAGACTTCATCCTAGTAACTCTTTAACAGTGAGGGTGGATAATCAATATGGAGAAATCCAATCTGCATCCAAGTACGAAGGTTGTTTTCCTAGGCGTCTTGATAGGCGCAAAAAGGACGAATCTGAACCAGCAAATATTGGCATTTAAAAAAAAAGAAGCTGTACTATAAGGGAAGCAATGAGAATCCTTGGACTTATGACTGTAGATCTTTTATTTTATATAAAAGTAAAAAAACATAACAATACAAACAAAACATAATATACACTATATACAATATATACAATATCTTACTTGCTGGTCCAGCCCCATTCACACCTAGTAAAAACAATAACTTACAATACACAGAAATGAATGAACACCAATTACCACAACCCCCACCCAACACAAGCCACACCCACAAATAAAACATAAATGACTATAAATATACATAAACCCACCCCACACCCTCTAATAACAAACCACCCCACACAGATCACATCCCACACCCGTTTTTTTTTTTTTTTTTTTTAAATATATAATAACAAATACACACAACACTACACTAAACTAAATCCCTCGCCCGCACCCTCCCCTTCCCCCCAGACACTGGTCTAACGTCCAAAGTTTGCGTTAAGTAGTCCAGACCAGTGCCCAGGGTCATAGAGTCCAAGGTCAGTATTTTCTCGTAAATCCCACCACCATCACCCCCCTCCCAACCTAACACTATGTCCCAAACCCCACTATATACAATATATACAATATATACAGTATTTACAACACAACATAAAGAAAACAGAATACAAATAAAATCTCAAAATCTCAACAACATCAATCAAAACCACATAAAGCCCAGGTTCGGTGCCTGCAAGCCCAACATCACTACATGCCCAGAACACAAAACAAAAATCTACTGTGCAGCTTCAGCCCAACACCAGGAGAGGAGATGACAGACTAAGGGACACTAAAGGAGAACCCCCTCCAAAGGAGAGAGGCCCTCCCCGTGCCCAGCCTCTCATACTCCAGAGAGCGCACCTTCACCAGGTCACCCAGAATGTTCCTAACCACCTCATCCACCGGGAGGATTTTACGCTGCGTCGACACTAAACACCGTGCGTTCCACGTGTGGTACCTGACCACTAGGCTAACTAGAAATAACGTGCAGCGGTCCCGGCCACCCAGGCCTCTGAATGCTCCATAGGCCCACTCCGCATATGAGAGACCGGCCAACCCGGGCCAATGGATGGAAGCGCCCACCCGGTTGTACACCTCTGTGTTAAAGGGGCACTGAAGCAGGAAGTGGTCCATGCTCTCCAGCAGGCCACCGCACTCCTCCCGGGGACAACCCCTTTCCTCAGAGCTCCTACACTTCAGATTGTCCCTCACACACAGCTTTCCATGGAAGCAGCGCCAAGTCACGTCCCAAAACTTCAAGGGGATCCTGATGGAATTCAAAAGACCTAAACCCACCCCCAGATCCCGACTTGGGCAATCCCTGAGGGCCAGAGGCTTCTGGAAATGGGTCAACAGAACCCTCTTGTCAAGGACTTTCCTCGACATGGTCCTGATCTCCCACATTCCCAGACCCCACCGGCGAATCACCTTCAGAACCGGGGTAGCGTAAGCCGGAAGATGCCCATGCGGTGTACGGAGATCCTTCACTTGCCCTCCTGTCTCCCATTCCTGGAAGAAAGGCCTAAACCATCCCCTACAGGAGTATACCCACGGAGGAGCCCTCTCTTTCCAGAGGTTTGCTACATTGATCTTAAGAAAGGTATTCACTAGGAACACCACAGGGTTGACCATACACAACCCTCCTTGTCTCCTCGTGCGGTAAGTAACCTCCCTCTTGATAAGGTTCAGTCTATTCCCCCATAACAGCTGGAAGAACAGACCGTACACCCGAGTCCAGAGGGGTTCTGGCAACATGCACACACTGCCCAGATATATCAGCAATGGGAGCAGGTAAGTTTTAATCAGGTTAACCCTTTCTCTGAGGGTCAAAGACCAACCCTTCCACTGGTCCACCTTCTGAGCGGCGATCTTAAGCCTGCCGTCCCAGTTTTGCATGGGGTAATCCCCCTGGCCAAATTCGATGCCGAGAACTTTGGCAGAGTCCTGGGGCCCTGGAAGAGTGTCCGGGAGATCAAAGCCTGGACCTCCCTCTCCCAGCCAGAGACTCTCACACTTATCCCGGTTGATCTTGGACCCAGAAGCCTCTGAGTAGCGGTCAACTTCTGACATCACCCATTGCGCCTCCCCTCCCGAGGACACGAAAACGGTGACATCATCAGCATACGCTACCACCCTTAGAGTGGCTTCCGGTGCTGCCCGATCCATCCCGACTCCCACCAACGGCCCACGATCAACCCTCCTAAGGAATGGGTCGATCGCGAACACGTACAGTAGTGGGCTCAGAGGACAACCCTGGCGAACACCAGACCCAACCTCAAAAGAGCGGCCAATCCAACCGTTCACAAGCGGGAAACTCTCTGCCCCTGCGTACAAAACTTTCAGCCAATTGACAAACTCCCCCGGCAGGCCATACCTCAGAAGGACAGACCAGAGGTACTCGTGGTTAACCCGATCAAACGCTTTTGCCTGATCCAAGGACAGCAAGTACCCCTTCCAGTTACCAGCCCTGCCCTGCTCCACTGCCTCCCGGACACAAAGCACAGCACTAAATGTACTGCGGCCTGGAACAGAGCAGTGCTGGGTCCCCGAAAGGAGCCGGGGCGCAAACTGCGCCAGCCGATTAAACAGCACCTTTGCCAAAACCTTTCTGTCCGTATTGAGAAGCGCTATGGGACGCCAGTTCTCAATACGAGATCGGTCCTTACCTTTTGACAGGATGATCAGGGCTGACCTCCTCATTGACTTTGGCAGAGCGCCCGAGGAAAGACACTCATTGAATACCTCAGTCAAGAGGGGAACCAAGGCGTCCTTAAAGGTCTTATAAAACTCAGATGTTAAGCCATCCGGACCCGGCGATTTCTTGAGGGCGAGCCCTTCAATCGCCAGGCTGACTTCCTCTTCCCTGATCACTTCGGTCAAAACATCAAGAGAAGGGTCTACTCCTAGCTCAGGGACAGTTTCAGCCAGGAAATCCGACATCACATCCCGATCTAGATCCTTCCTGCCCAAGACTTATGACTGTATGTATCCAGTGTGTGCAATGGAGTCAGAGCCACACTAGTACTGTTCAAAATTGTATACTAGCCTCCTGGAACAAAAACCCTCTTTACCTAAATCAAAGGATAAAGTTCCAGTATTAACCCCTTCACGCTCTGCGACAGATATATCCGCTACGGAGCTATGAAAGGTGTATGAAGAAGGCTCACGGGCTGAGCCCTCTTATGGGCTTTGCTGCATATTGCAGCAAAGACCCATCACTATCACCCCAGGTCGGTGCTTGCACCGATTGCGGGTGTTAACCACTTCTCTGACGCCGGCAAAGTCACTGGCAGCACTTAAAAAGTGGGGGCGCATGGGCTTCATCACTTCATCAGGGTGGGGGCAATCGATTGCCATGACAGCCTCAGGTCTTCGTCAGACCCGAGGCTGCATGGCTTTCAGGAGATTCGTTAAGGAATCGTATACAAAAACGCCATATACTGCAATACAGAAGTACTGCAGTATAGGGTAGGAACGATCTGACCATCTAGGGTTAATGTACCCTAGAGGGTCTAAGAAATTGTGAGAAAAAAGAAAAAGAAAGTTTAAAAAATGGGAAAAATTAATAAAATATAAAAAATTCAAATCACCCCCCCTTTCTCTAGAACTGATATAAAACATAATAAACAGTAAAAATCACAAATGTCAGAAGATGGCAAAAAATGTTTTTTCTTTTTTGTACACATTTTGTTTTATTTTTGAAAATGTATTAAAACGCAATAAAACCTGTATAAATTTGGTATCATCGTAATCGTACGGAACCAAAGAATAAAGTACAGGTGTTATTTGGAGTGCAGAGTGAAAGTCGTAAAAACTGTGCCCACAAGAATATGCATGCACAAGAACATTGCATTTTTTTTTAATTTTTCCACACTTGGAATTTTTTTTTCTGCTTCCCAGGTCATGGAATAATAAATAACATCACGGGAAATTAAAAATTGTTACGCACAAAATAAGCCCTAACACAGCTCTTTACACAGAAAAGTGAAAAAGTTATGGATTTTTGAAGGTGGGGAGCGAGAAATGAGGGAAAAAACCCTGTGACCTTAAGGGGTTAATCTGAAAATCCATACACTGGTGGACCATTTTGATAAACTTAGGAAAAGGAATATCCTGGCACCCCAGGATATTATGATTGTTCAGATAGACGCAAGTCAGTTGGTCTGGGGAGCAAATGTGGCAGGTCATCCCATCCAGGGACAGTAGCCAAAGTTGATCAAATCTCGATCCTCAAACTACCGGGAGCTAAGAGCGATGCTAGAGACTTAAAGAGTCAGTACTCTGAAAGACCAGCATGTCAGAATTTATACAGACAATATCACCACTGTGGCATATCTCTGCCACCATGGGGGCACAAGGAACCCCGATCTCCTAAGTCTTTCGGAAAAGATATTTAACTGGTCAGAGAACAATGTCTGTTCATTCTCTGCTACACACCTGAAGGGAGAAGAGAACCAAGTACCAGACCATCTCAGTCGGCAAATAATAGACCAGAACGAATGTTGTATAAATGACATTTTTATGGAACTGACACAAAAGTGGGGACTTCCGACAATAAATTTGTAATGCAAAAGTCCCTCATTTCTTTTCTCTAGACTCAGCACTCTCCATCAAAGAGATTACTTCTGCCAGTCTTGGAGCAGTCCACTGATTCCGTTCAAAGCAAAAGTGATCCAAAAAATTCTAGAAGATCAAGCAAGACCTTGGTGGTCGAAAAAGAAATGATTTCCATTGTTAAGGAAGATTAATTTGGCAGAGCTTTTTCTGCTTCCTCTTTAGTCCAACCTCATATTTTAGGGTCCAGTATACCATCCCGGTGATAAACGTGACCCTCCTTAAGTTCCCCACTTCCCCCCAGCCTCCGATTAATTAGCCTAATGGAGCTAGCTATTTTTACCTAACATAGCAGGTGTCCGAGCTTCAAAGGACCTCTGCAGCCAAATCGTCTACATGCACCCCCCCCCCCCCAACAGACAAAGAGCCATAAAAACTTATACCAATAGGTTGAATAGGGACAGTTATGGAGTCCATCTCACCCCAAGGACATATACATTTTTGGATATGTTATCTTCAGGAGATCACAGTGATGTGATTTACGGGGCTCTAACACACTTGGGTCCAGAGATATCAATATCTCTGGATAGGACAACAGCAAATGGGTCAGGTTTGCTATCAATGCGATTCAGTAATTCACCCGGATCCAATGATACCACCATGACCACCAGTGCTCTGGTTGTAATACCAGGTAGCAGGGCCCCATGTCCCCTCCTGTTAGGTGGGCAGAAATGTGAATGCACCTGATCAGACATCTCTAAGGCCACATTGTCTTTCGTCTGGGAACCATTTTAACATCAAGAGCAGAGAAGGATCTTAAGGTTTGGACTATCATGTTCCATTAGGTCACAAACAAGGTAATGAATTTAATGATTGCTGTTACTTGTAGTGCTACCATGTATTTTGTACTCTGTGTAACTGTATATATTGTTTTGTCTAGTGTGCCCTTAAGGCAATTAAATATAAAATCCAATCTGCATTGGGCTTTTATCTCGATCCACGGGTTGGTTCCTCACCCTATATAATCCAGTTACGGACCGGGTTTATATTAACGGAGAACTGATGGCAGCTCAGGGTTGATACGATTCTGTCTCACGGAGGCTAGTGAGAGGGATCTTATAGCCATGCAGGTCTGTGATTTATTGTTGTACCATGTACGGAAGTTGTGTGGACAACTTTAAATCACTTCCTGCGCCTCTCAGAACCTGTGCCTTCTGGGAGTGTCTGTAAAAGGATAACTAAGTGAGCTTGCGTACCCTTCAGGGGTCCGGAACGTCACAGTTACCTTTACAATCCCAATGAGAATTATTCTCACCATTTATACGGTTTCCATTAGACCACCATGACGGCCCATATATATTTCCCTCCCTATGGTAGACTACCATATGTCATAAAAATGTTGTTATTGTTGCCTATTGTGTTATGTGTGTGATCATAACATACAATAAAATGGGTTGTATCCACAGCCGGTGTAGTTATTTAGTTGTCACTGGAATGTGGATGCAGGGGTGAGGCATTTAATCTCTCTGCTTACTATCCCTACAGAGGTCAAGGGTCATGGGCCATCATGGTGGACCAATGGAAATCAAATTAACGGTGGAGAATAATTCTCATTTTCTCTATCTAGGTGGATAAACAATCTGAATGCTTGTTGCCAGCTTATAGCTGATATAAGTTTCACTGCATTTGTATGTGAAAGCCCCTCAAAGCCTAAGGGTGCGGTCGAAAATACATAGTTTTAAACCACGTTTGGCTGATTTGAATCTGCCTTTCTTCATTTCTCAAAGTCTAAGCGGCTGTATTAACATTTTCACAGCTGCTTAAACGTCCACAAATGAAGAAAAACTGATTCAAACCAGCCAAATGCTTGGTACACATGCAAAAACGCATGCTTTTTAAGTATGTTTAAGAACGCACCATGTGACTGCACCCTAAAGGGTGACTATGGGCTAAGAGGACATTAACCCCTTCACACTCACTGACGGATATATGAAAAGGGCTCACAGGATGAATCCTCCTCATACACATGTGGGATTTGCAGCAACACCAAGTGGCTCACTGTAATGAATCCTTTGTAAAAACACCATACACTGAAATACAGCAGTATTGCAGTATGTGTTAGGAACCATCAAGGGTTAAAGTACCCTAGGGGTCTAAGAAAAAGTAAAAAAAAAAAAAATGAAATATTAAAAATTTAAATCACTCCCCCCTTTCCCTAGAACTGATCTATGAAAATATAAAAACAGTTGTTGCTGGCAATGAACCACATAACAGAAATTTGTGTCTAAATGTCCAAAACTCAACTTTTACACCATTTCCCACAACATAAAAAATTATATTACAAGTGATCAAAAGTCCTTAAATTGGTACCAATGCTAACATCAGCTCATCGTGCAATAATTGACACCTTACACAACTCTGTACACCAGAGTAAGAAAAAGTTGTTAATGTCAGAATATGGCGAAAAAAAAAAAATTTGTACACCTTTTAATTTGTGAAAATGTAATAAAACACAATTAAACTTATATGAATTTGGTATCGCCGTGATCGTACTGAACCAAAGAATAAAGTAGATGTATCATTTGGAGCGCAGAGTGAAACTCATAAAAACACAAAGTGACGTAAATCTGTTTTTTTCACCAATTTCACCACATTTTTTTTCCAGCTTCCCAGTATACAGCATAAAATAATAAATGACGTCACTGAGAAGTAAAATTTGTTACGCAGAAAACAAGCCCTCACACAGCTCTGTACATGAAAAAATAAAAACTTATAGATTTTTGAAGGTAGGGAGCGAAAAAAGGCTTATTAAGGGGTTAAAGAAACTTTATCCATTTAGGATTAAACATTTCAGGGCCTTGGTGAAAAGAGTTTTGTTGGTACATAAAAGTAGAAGCTCTATTTAAAATGGAATGAGAGACCCATAAAGTATCAAGCGCAAATATCCTTTTGTAGGAGAAGATTCAAAATTGTGGAATTCAATTCATAAAGTAAATGTGTCTTTTGCAAAAATTTCTAAGAAGTCTTCACTCAACCTTTTAAGATTTTGTTCTTAGACAATCTCATTACCAGAGGAAGCCACTTTGTTGCAAAAAATATGAGGTCAGAAATGCATTTGGTTTCTCTTTGATTTTGTAAACTATCCTATGAATGAGAGGTATGGGAAAAGTAAGAAAAAAGGTTGATCCAGGGAAGAGACAGAGCACCCACTGCATTGAGCTGGTTTGACCTGTAGAGAACGCAAAACATTGGTGACTGAGTAAATCAATGGATGGTCTGCTGGAAGATAAAATTTATTCAGGGACTGTACTCTAGGTCTCAGCTGAGAACAGCTTAAAGTGTTCAGAGTTCCTTGAATATGGACTGCTGACAAACTGTGAAAATGTTTCTCTACCCAGGAGATGATCTTTTGTTGAAGGACTGTATTGTCACATGCTGGTTTGTTAACCGGGTCTGGAAAAATTTCAGGACTAAAAATATATCTTTCAATTTTCTTTCATCTGAAGACAGAGACCTATTTGGGCTTTCCTGAAGCCAGAGCATGCCAGGAGCTTTGTTTCGGTTTCATGGCCATGTACCTGACATGGCTTGAGAACGTTAATGTGTATCCATGCTCCACTATCTTCCAGATACAGCAGGGAATGCAGCAGGACTGCCTCTTAATCCCCATTCTCTCCATTTTTATAGTAGAACATCTGATGATCGGTTTCCAGAATAAACCTTGCTGTGAAGGACATTGAGATTGTGTTCATTTCAAATAAGTTCTGCATGTTCACCGACAACCTTCTGCTGTTTGCTTTCTCACTAATAACTGCCCTCTTTATACTTCTTCAGCACTTTGCCCACTCAGTTATTGGGGCACATTCTGAAAATAATTTTAAAAATGTCTTTGCATTTTCTGTTTCAGGACTCCATTCCCACATTAGTGAGGCACACCCTGTATCGACATGGACTGCAGGGTGGCCCAGGGGTTTCCAAAATATATATTATGCTCTTTGGTTTCCTGGGCATTATCTAGATAACAGACTTAATTGCAGTTCGCAGACTTGGATCACATTGGTTTGCATTATACTATCTGTCTGTATGGACCAGGATGTCAGGCCGGCATGACGTGAGTCACGCGGTGCCCGGACCCGTCCCCCAGCGTCCACGCGCTCACCTGATGCTGCCACGTCTCCGCTTATCCCACAAGCCGCGATCAAAGCGCTCAAAATGCAAGTGTGCCGTGATTCAAGCCGGAGTGTCTGGGGAGACTGAAGGTCGAAGGTCCAGATATTCTGCACTCGGGCTCGGAGGTGGCTCCTGTTCGTGGGGAGCCTGGAGTGTCCGTTCTGTGGGTGTGCTGCCGTCCTCCAGATTATAAGAGGATAAAAAGTGCTCTTACAGCCCCCAGAAGGTGAGGAAGGATGAGTTTTCCATCCTGGACGAAATACCCCCCACTTCGTGTTGGACCCTGACTCTACTGGACTGCTGACCTGTCACCGGATTATTCGGCTTCAGCCTGGTGGATGTAAGGTACCTCCGTGTCACAGGAGTGTTGGCCTTTTAGGCCTATTGTGTGGAGGTCCTTTGTTCTATGATTTCTCTGATTAGAGTAACTATCACTAATACCTCGCTCTTTCAATTAGTACCTCTGTAACATCGGATCCCCTAAACCCGGATCCCCTAGTTCAGCGATGGCGAACCTATGGCACGCGTGCCAGAGAGGGCACGCAGAGCCCTCACTGCTGGCACGCGCCCCATCCTCCTAACCACTGCCAGGTGCGGACAACCACTGTCCACACCTGGTTGTCATGGCTGCTAGCAGTATCGGAGCTGCGCTCCTATACTGCTAACAGCCATGACAGAGCAGGGTGCTGACACTTCCTGCTCTGTCACTCCGATCACAGCAGCGCACAGGACGGTAAGCGCCCCAGCGCTGGCAGCGAAATGATGTCATTACGCCGCCAGCGCTGGGCACCTTACTCCGTGTGCGCTGCAGTGATCAGCCGGAGGAACGCTGAGTCTGAGGTGAGGTTTTTTTTTTTTCTTTTTAACTCAGTGCATCCACGGGGCATAGTAGATCAGCAGGAGGCTGATTTCCTGCCCGCTCCCGCCCCTCCCCTAAGCAACCGGCCCGAAACTCACTGCGCCGCTACCACAAGCCCCCGCGCCCGAACCCCAGCCCGCTATCGCACCCCTACCCCCCCCCCGCCCAAACTCCGCCCACTACTGCAATTTGCCTGCCCGAACTCCGGCCGCTCTCACTACCCCTCCCCCCAACTCCGGTCACTGCCCCGCATCACCCCCTCCGCCGGAACTCATGCATCGTAACCCCATTGCCCGAACTCCAGATGCTGCATTACCCTTCCCCCCCCAGCCCTAACTCTGGCTGCCCACCCTCTGCCCATCTACCCTACTAACCCCCCCGGAACAAAAGACACCTGAACTTCTGCCCGCCAGCATGGCCGCCACCTTGGACAACCAAAGAGTAAGTAACATATGTATTTCTATGTATGTATTTATGTATATGCATATTATATTATAAATTTATATGTGCATTTATATATACCTGTGTGAGGGCTTATTTTTTGCGTAACATATTTTACTTCTCATTTATTATTCCATGTCGTGTACTGGGAAGCTGGATCTTAATACTTTCGCTGTGCGCTCCAAATCATTTGTCTCCTTTATTCTTTGGTTCGGTAAAATCACAGTGATACCAGATTTGTAGGTTTTATTGTGTTTTAATACTTTTTCAATAATTAAAACAGTGTACGAAAAAGAAAATAGTTTCGCCATCTTGTGACGCTAATAACTTTAGTGCACAGAGCTGGGGAGGGGTGATTTTTTTGCTTAATGAGCCGTTGATTTCATTGCTACCATTTTGAGGACTGCGGGACCTTTTGATAACTTTTTATTACTCTTTTATGTGATGTAAAATGGTGTAAAAGTGGCGTTTCAGTGTGTATAGGACTGCTGGAATCCGAGCTCAGACAGTCCTGTGTAAATTGATTCTAAACTAAACCGTCAGTTTTATGGTTAAATTACCGTACTGGCACTTTGCGATAAGTAATTAGGTTTTGGGTTGCAGTTTGGGCACTCGGTCTCTAAAAGGTTCGCCATCACTGCCCTAGTTTATTGGACCGTAGGAGTGCTCCTTTGAACTTTTTTTCTTTTTTGTTTTGCTCGTTATCACTAACCGGACTTACTGGACTCTAATGTATAAATCCGCATGAGTGCTTCTCTTGAACTTTTATTTTGCTTCATTAACTGGACTAACTTCGTGCTTGCCGTACTAATATACCCCTGCTTTAAGAATATTACTAACATTTCTCCTTGGGGATAGGGGGTCTGTTAGGTAACTCCATGCGCAGGAGTTGTTTTGGCCCCTTAGGCCTATTGTCTGGAGGTCCTCTATTCTATGCATTGTTTGTAGTAATCAATATTAGTATTTTGTGTCTTCATTTATTTTTGGCTTAACACCTGACTGCATGCTGCTTAGGGACGTATGTGCACTCTTCTAAATCATACTTGCTTATATATGCGGAATATCTCCTTTCTACTAAAGCTTGAAAAAATCTTTTGGGGTTTGGGTTGTTGAGCCAAGAAATGAGAAATTCATACGCTGGTAAAATGGCCCCAAAAAATGCTGGGCGTAAATCAGGAGGGGGAGGTGGAGGAAGGGAAGGAACGTAGTGGTGGTAAAAACGATACCACAGGAAAATTGGATAAATTATGGAGCTCATCAATTACAAAAACTTGACAGACCTCTAATGCTGCTCACCCCCCTCCCAGTGGTGCATCGGGTAGTTCTGCAAAATCTAGTCCGGAGGGTGATCCAGAAGGCCCCGAGGAATATACTAATCCAATCTGGGCAGAAATTCTGGCCATTGTTCAAAAAACGAGTGTAACAGTGGAAGGGTTGGATATACGGGTTACAGTCCTTTCCTCTGACATGGCCCTCTTGAGGGAGGATATGGGTAAAATTCGGGTTTAACCCGTGGTTGGTCAGGTAAAGACTCTTGACGTGGAGACTAAGAGTTCAAAGAAAGAGATGGTGGCTAAATCTCAAATTTTTTTTTTTGGTTTTGTTTGCTCTTCATAACCAATGGCTCTGCAAATCTGTTGCTGTAATGTAAGGGGTCTGAATGATCGCTGGAAACGTTGTATAGTGAGTTATCTTATGGCCCGACATCTTGCTGGTATTGTGTGCTTAGTAGAGACGCACTTAACTCCGGATACTATCGGATGGCCTGATAAGAGATGGGCATCTTTGACATTCCATTTTTGTGGCTCCGCGTTCTCCAGGGCAGTGTTGGTCCTCATTTACCATAAGGTCGATATTAAAATTTTAGCATACAAATCTGACCAGAAGGGAAGGTTTGTTTTTTTGTTTTGTTCACTGTTTAAAATTCTGCCATTTATTTATGTCCCTCCTCCTTTTTTACTGTTGATAGGGAAGACAGCCCGACTATGGTTATTGGGGATTTTAATGCAGTCCTGGATACCTCACTGGATAGGCGTATTCTGAGAGATCTGTGAGTGCAGAATAACAGGGGCTCCTCTGGTTTGAAATTTTATTGTGAGAATCGGCAGCTTAGAGATGTTTGGCAGACTAAGTATTTTGATAGGCCTGCCTTTTCTTGTTTTAGTCGAACCCATTCCACACTGTCGAGGATCGATTGGTGTTTAGCTAACGACGCCTTTTTGGGATTTATTGTAAAAATGAAGTATGAATCAATCTCGGTGTCTGATCACGGGCCCATCTCCTTCCAACTGAGGATGGAGAGGGGTTCGGGCTTGGACAGAAGGAGTTTCTTCAGACTGAACCCTCACTGGCTGACGATTCTGGAAAATGAGGAGAGGATTTTGAGATTGATTCAGGATTTCTGGGATCATAATAGGGACGCGGTGGATGTGAGGGTGGCACGGGACTCACTGAAGGCATATCTTCGCAGTATCTTTTTTTCTGATATTGAGTGGAAGAAAAAGGAATTTAGGCAAAAGGAGAATAAATTAAAGATAGATTTGGATTCTAGGTGGGAGGTTTGGACTGCCACGGCTACAAGAGAGGATAGGGATAGATTTATTGAAGCTCAGTCGTCCTATAATGCTTATATAGCAGAAAAGGCGCAACATAAGACCTTTTTTGCAGGTCAAAGATACTACAGTGATAGGGGTAAACCAGGAAAATTATTGGCCAGTCTCCTCAAAAAACAAAAAATAAGGGGGTACATTACATCAGGAATCAGGAATTATCAGTTGTTAAATAAGTAAGAAATAGACTACTCGGATGGACAGTTGGATGACTACTTGGACTCTATTCCTTTCCCATGTTTGTCAGAAGGGCAAAGGGCATCCCTGAATAATCTGATTGGGGTTACTGAAATAGTTGAAGCTCTTAGAAATACTTCGAATGATTTCTCCCCAGGGTTGGATGGCTTGCCCTTTGCCTTCTACAAAAAATATATAAAGGTTTTGGCCCCTATATTGGAAACTGTTTTCTCGGCTGCCTTCTCTGCCGGGGCCGTTTATGGGTCAATGGCAGAGGCATCTATAGTCTTAATTTTGAAAAAAGATAAAGAGGATACAGAAATGGGATCATACAGACCCATCTCTTTACTAAATTCCGATATAAAAATTCTAGCAAAGATTCTCTCATTGAGGCTTAAAAAGTGATCTCCCTTATCATCCACCCGGACCAGAATGGCTTCATCCCATCTAGGGGAACAGGATTTAATCTCCACAGGTTGTTTTCGGATATGCAGTTGTGGGCAAATGGAATACGCGCCATCCTGTCTTTACATGCAGTCAAAGCATTTGACAGGGTGGAGTGGCGGCACCTATGGAAAGTCTTAGAAAGATTTGGGCTTTGCAACGAGTTTATTAGTTGGGTTAAAATAATGTACCCCTCTCCCACTGCCTGAATGTGTGTTAATGGTATGTACTTCGAGTCTTTTTTTTTGTACAGAGGAACTTGTCAAGGATGCCCTCTCTCCGCTCTCCTCTTCGCCCTATTTGTGGAGCCTTTGGCTATCATGATTTGTGAATCTCAGTGGCTAAGTGGGGCTGTGGGGGAGAGAGGGAAAAGATATCCCTTTATGCGGACGACATCCTGTTGACTGTTCAGAACACTGGTAATACTATTCAGGATCTTATCCAGTTGGTTGATGGGTTCGGTTTTTTCTCCGGGTTGAGAATAAACTGGTAAAAATCGGTCCTCCTCCCCTTGGACAACACTGATCGGGAGTGTGGTAATCAGGTTATGACACTTAAAAAGCATGAGTCCTTTAAATATCTTGGGATTAGAATTTCAGTGAAATTAGGGCAATTCGCGGAACTGAATAATTCCCCCCTTATTGCTAAAATAAGGCATAGTATTATGGGCTGGCTTAAGATGCCTTTTTCTAGGGCAGACAGAGTAGGGATAGTGAAAATGATACTTCTCCCTCAGTTGCTTTACCCTTTGTCTGTCTCTCCCGTTTGGCTCCCTCAGAAATTGTTTAAGTTACTGGAGGGGTTGATTGGAGATTTAATATGGGGGAAAAAATGTGCCAGAGTTAAGTTAACCTCCCTTTATTGTCCCCCAGAAGAAGGGGGTTTGGGGGTCCCCTATCTCTTTGGATACTATGTAGCCGCCCAGTTAGCTTTTCTTGTCACTAGGAGGGAGTGTAGTGCTTTTGGGAAATTGATTGAGCTAAGTGATTTCACTAGGGAATCTATTTTTTTTTCTTTTGGAGAGTGGGGAACTCAATTATAATAGATATAGACGTATTCACATGGCGTTTTGATGAGTAGGTGTTGGGAAGCATTTAAAAAAATAAGAGGCATACAGGGTATTTTGTGGTTCTCCCCAATATGGGGGAATTTTCATTTTGAGGAATTTAGATCCATTGCTGATAGTGGTTACTGGATCAATAGGGGGGTTATTTTTTTTTCACAGATTCTTAATACAGGCGGTCCCCTACTTAAGGACACCCAACTTACAGACAACCTATAGTTACAGACAGACCCCTCTGACCTCTGGTGAAGGTCTCTGGATGTTACTTTAGTTCCAGACTGCACTAATGATCTGTAAGGTGTCTGTAATGATAATCCTTGGTCCCATTACAGCAAAAAATGTTTAAACTCCAATTGCCACTGGGGCCAAAATTTTTTTGTCTGGATCTACAATTATTAAATATACAGTTTCGACTTACATACAAATTCAACTTAAAAACAAACCTCCGGACCCTATCTTGTATGTAACCCGGGGACTGCCTGTAAGTCACGTTTATGCGATTTTGTGGATTTCACTAATAGATTTAGGGGATTTGACACATGTTTTCTCAGATTTTTTCAACTTTAGCGCGCCTACAACTCTGTTTCGGAGAAAAGTAGGTTTATGTTGTACACGGATGTTGGTATACAATTCTTAATCAGTGCATCGTCACGTAATAAGGTCCCATCACATATATATAGACACTTGATGCATGGGTATGTACACACCCCTCTAAGAAAAAGTGGGTTGAACATCTGGGCCAACTGTCCAACGAATAATGGGCAAAGTGTTATAAGAGTGTCGGCTGTCTTCTCTCCTGGAATCACAGAATGGTCCAATTTAATTTTGTTCACCAATTGTAGTATTCCCCTTACGATTTATTTAGAATGAAATTGAAGGATAACTCTGGGTGTTGGAGGTGTCTGGAGAACGCAGATTTTATACATGTGGCATTTACTTGCCAGAAGTTAAATGATTATTGGTCCAGGGAACTGTCATTCCTGGAGGATTCTTTAAAGGTTAAGATCCCTTTCTCTATTCAGGTTGTCTCACTTAGTTTGTTTGAATTGAGTAGTGCTGATAAAGGGAAAAAGATGGTGGTTAACAAAATTCTTTTCCTGGCAAGACTGATCATTGCCCGTAAATGGCGGTCTTCAGAGCCTCTGGCTTTAGGGGATTTCTTAGTAGAGTTTGAGAAATATAGAAATTATGAGAAATTGATGGCCGCGAATGGTGGCTACCTGAGTAAATGGAGAAATATTTATTGGGATTGTTTTTTTTCTTTTTTCTTCTTCTTCTCCTCTCTCTCCCTACTTCTTTGTCCTGGGTGGGTGGGTGAGGGGTTGAACTGTGTAAAAAAGGGATCTTAATACCGTATTTTGTAATTATTTATACCTCGTTATGGTCCATAGGATTTGGGCTTGAATACCCTGTTTGTGAATTCTTCTTTTTTTTTTTTTAAATAAAGAATTTTAAAATTAAAAAAATAAATAAATAAAAATAATACTATCTGTCTGTATATCTCTAGATCTATGTAGCACAAAAAGTTTGAACAACGCAAAGATATATTAGTCATAAGATGTATTAAATATATCAATCTTTATTGAGAGACCGTAAAATCATATGTGCACAAGGCAATAGCAATAAACCTGGAGGTAGGTTACACAATCATTCCAACAGCACAAGATAATCAGTACATTTATAATGACAGCCTGAACAAAGTAATATCATAGACAAAAACTGTATGGACATAACTTTAGAAGATTGGAGTTACCATACCAAGTGAAGGACCGCAATGGCACTTTATCCACGGAAGTGTTTGACAACATGAATTGCCACTTTTTATATTGCTATGATCCAATCATAATACCAGAAATGATACCTGCACATATGTCCCGTATATTTCTTCACCAGCAATGCCGCGTATATGGCAGATTGCATCATCAATGTTTTGTTTTCAAACTTTTTATATTATTTTAAAACATAAAAACAGTTACTGGTATCATTTCTTTGCGGTACAATCAAGGTGCATGTATAACTGTGATTTGACAATAATAATATTGTTAACATAGTAAAGGGTAGCCATACAATGGCGTCATCATAATTTGTGCATCTGACATAGCATATATGGATACCATAAATACACACCATAAATTAACAATTATACACATATGAATTGGTTATAGATATCAAGTGAAGTGTCATGGAAAATGTGCACATAAAGTAAAATATACATATTGAAAAATATATGAATACCACATAAACATAATATATATTTAATAAATGTGAGAAAAACGTGACAAGAGCAACCCATGTGTATGTGAACAATCAAAGTAAAAAATGAGTATATTCGTATAAAAATAAAAAGTAAGAAAAAGAGCATATATATGCAACATATATATATATGGGTATATAAACAGCTGGATAATCCTAAAGGTTCAATATGAGGCTGTTCCAAGAGATTCCTGAATAACATAAAAAAGAAGAGCACCGTAAAAGGTTAGAGAATAGAAAAAACAGAACATATACAATAAAAATACAATAATAAAACCAAATACATAAAAAGATCCAAATAAAGAATGTTTATATAAAGAATCACAGATTAATTGGATTATAAGTGTGGTGCAAAACTGAGATTTTCATTCAAACCATGTGGAGTAACAGTATCTAGGAGATAAATCATTTGGTCTCCCTTTGTGCCAAGAACCGTCTCCAATTTCCACCCCTTACGTCCATAAGTACCCTGTCTATACCTCTTACCTTTAACTTGGATCCATCACATTGGTGATGTCCTTTAAAGTGTTGAGGAATAGTCTACAATTTGTTCAGGTCCTTCTGATCTTTGGCCGCTTCAATGTTCATGAATTCTACGTCAAAGTTCTCTGACCGTGAGGCCAAGATATATGAGGTCACATGGACATGTTGTGAAGTAGATAACAAACCATAGTTGTACAGGTTATTGCATGTATAATTTATGCGTGTTTATGCACATGCGCATAAAAGTATCTATGGTTACCTCATTGCGGTTTCTCATGTTCCTGCTTATGCACGCCAACTTATGCAATCCCGTGTTTGGGGCGCATTGATGTGATGTCAGACGCACATTATGTTGGCTCGATCAGCCATAAACGCGACGTTGCTGGTTAAGAAATAGATGGGACATATGTGCAGGTATCATTTCTTGTATTACAATTGGTTCACAGCAATATAGAAAGTGGCAGTTCATGTTGCCAAACACTCCCCTTGAAACACTTGTCGGGGTAATGCTTGTGCGGTCCTTCACTTGGTATGGTAAAGTTTTGTCCTTACAGGTTGTATGGCCATTTTCTATGATATTACTTTGTTCAGGCTGTCATTATAAATGTACTGATAATCTTGTGCTGTTGGAATGATTGTGTAACCTACCTCCAGGTTTATTTAAGCCATTATTTTAGACACACACATTTTTAATCCATTGTAGTTCACTCTCTATTGCCTTGTGGATATATGATTTTACTGTCTCTCAATAAAGATTGACATGTTTAATACATCTTATGACTAATATATCTTTGTGTTGTTCAAATTTATTGTTCTATTTGAATAAACTGATGGTATTCAATTGTGCCCCTACCAATCGGTTTTGTAATTTATGTGTAATCTATATCTATGGAGGTAAAGGGGGTTGTTTCGTTAGCTCTGTGAGGCATCTGGTGTTATATACTCCTCTTGCCCTAGACATGTATAAGTGTGTGTTTTTTTGTACTTTTGTAATAGTGGTAAATATTTGGCAGCTCAGACGGTCCAGTTTTTCTAGTTTCACTCCCAACAGGACCTCCCCTCACCTCTGGCTCTCCTTGGAAACAATGATGGTCATCCTGGCTAATTTGGATGCTACCTTGTGAATCCTGCCTTATATAGTCAATCTTGTTCCTGAAAAAGCCCTTCAAGTGTGGGACTCCCTTACATTTTGTTATAATGGTTAAATAAAAGTCACTCCTTAGATGGACCACCCCCATTCGTATTCAGAAAACAAATACCTGGCACTCAAAATTTGATCTCTTATGCAATCTTCTTTCATTGAGGAATATTTCTCACATATGTTGTTTAACACAATCCAAAAAAAAACATTTTAACATTTCAGTCCTATCTCGGGACCTTTGCCAGAAAAGGGATGAAGCGTGGATGAAGCGATAACATGTGGTGTAGCATCTACAGTAATGTGGCACAGCCGCCAGGGAAAGTGCTGTGCCGCATTACCATAGACGCTACACCACATGTTATCGCTTCGTATGTGAGAAATATTCCTCAATAAAAGAAGATTGCATAAGAAATCTAATTTTGAGTGGCAGGCATTTGTTTTTTGAATACGAATGTGGGTGGTTACCTAAATTGTGCACCAAACCTTAACCCTTTCCATATAAAGAGTGGGCCTTACCTGGATTGCACACAACCTAGAGAGGTGTCCCCATGACTGCTTTAGAGGCAGCAGCGTGGCAGTTGATATGCTACAAATGTGATGTCATGTCCTAGGGCAGTGATGGCTAACCTATGACACGCGTGTCAGTGCTGACAAGCGTAGCCATTTTCACTGACACACAGCTGCCTGGGAGTTAAGTTTCATCCTACATGACCAGGTGTAGTAGCTGGGAGGCTGAGAGATTGCACTGAGCTTCCAGCACTCCCTCCTCCTCCTCCCCCAGCCGGCCCCTCCCCACGTGTGAGCTGTGCCTAGTGTCTCCAGTCAGCACAGGTATCAGCATGGGGCACAGCAGGAGAGGTGACCCGGCCATACACCCAGGAGACTCCTCTGCAGCTCCTGATAGTTGTGGTGGGGGGAAGGTGGCAGCACAGTCAGAGGTCACATCGCTGCTGCCTTGTGTGATGTCCCAGCAGCTGCCACCTCTACACTGACCATCTCCACAGCAGGGACCAGGGAGGATAACCACTCCCATCATATAGTAAGTAAGGTCAGTGCACTGTATGATAGAAGGCAGTCATCAGGGCTTGTGTGTCAGTTTTGTGATGTACAAGCCCTGAAATAGTCGCAACACCTTGCAAATCGCCAGACATTGCGATTATTTTGCTTCTCACACCTTCTCCATGCCAAGAGGGCATGAGGGAGATGCAGACAGCGGTGCCTGCGCCCTCGCTATAACCTGTGAACTTTCATGACAGATCGGTTACAATCAGACATGTGTGGAAATGCTTAGTAACCTGTGAACTTTCTATTACAATGTGCGATTTGCACATAGTAATAGATGATTGGGAAAATCCCCCATATACTGCCAGACTGTAGTATGGCAGTACATGGTAGGATCAATCAGACAACCTACGGTTAAAGTACCCTAGGAGTTAAATTGTATACATATTTGTTATTTAAACTATAAATATCACAAAATTATGTTTTTTTGTCAAGGTGACACACCATCCGAGTTATGCTCAGTTTTTTGGCGAATTTTGACACACCAAGCTCAAAAGGTTGCCCATCACTGTCCTAGGGCTAGACACCTGTTGGTTACGGTCTATAAACATATTTCTAAGTAACATGGCAAAACCTTCATAAATACTCCTAGGAGACACTGTTGCACAGTAACAATTGCCAGCATTTCTCCTGCCTTTTAACAATTCATCCGCTTCTTTTTTTTGTAACTGGGAAACAAACCATTGCTGTGACCTTAAATGACAAACACAATACATTTTAGTGGATTGTTAGGACTACAGTCACTCTTCCCACAGTAGCCCTTGCTTTCTCTTTAGGCTCACTCGCCTCACTGGGCCTCACCCATGCCGGATTCCCTTCCCTTTTCTCTCATTTCTACCATTTTAAACCATGTTGGTTTGTCTGTCTCCAAATTCTTTTCCCTTTCTACTGTGTTTAATAAGATTCTTTGTTTTACTTCTTATCGAAGACAATCTTTGGTAATTATGGCTTGTTATTATAGGCAGCATGGTGGCTCAATGGTTATCACTACAGCCTTCCAGTGTTGGAGTCCTGGGTTCAAATCCCATCCTGGTCAACATACTGGTAGGTTGATTAGATTGTGAGCTCCAAGGGGGCCGGGGCTGATTTGCAAACTCTGTGCAGCTCTGCATAATCTGTCTGTGCTATATAAATAAAGGAATTATTATTATTATCCTCTCCTAAAAACGAATTACACTATTTTTACACATGCTCATATAAAATGTTGTGTGGGTTAACCGTAGAGCTCAGAAGGGAAAGAACGATATTGGCCTTTTAGACAGAATCCGTTGACATAAATTCTTTGCATGGGTCAGGATATATTTGCAGAGCTCTAGTAGTGCAAAACTGAGGGCACCTTCCCACGTGCTGTTTTCGTTGCGTTTTTAAACGCATTCAAAAGAAAGTTGCAGGGGGTTTGGCCAAAATGCATATGCATTTGCAATGAAAGGCATGCGATTCAGGCAGACCCCCATACCATTTGCATTTGGGACAAATGCGACAAAAATGGCACGTGGGAAGGCGCCTTTTGGAGAACCCTAACAAGTGACAACCATTTTGGAAAGTACACCCCTTGATGAATTTAGCAAGGTGTAGTTTGTGTATTTGCCCCTACAGGTGAATGATCCAATTAGGCCCCAAAAGGGAAAAAGGTTAAAATTTTCAGCAAAAAGTCACTTTTACCCCAATTTTTGTAAGCCACAAGGGATAAAAGATTAAAAAAATAACCCCCAAAAATGTGAAAAATTATTTCTCCTATGTATAGAAGTACCCCACATGTGCATATAAAATGTTGTATGGACGCACAGTAGAGGGAAAGACGGCAAACATCGGGAAGGGGTTTAACCGGTTAAGGACCGGGCTCTTTCCCGTTTTTTCATTTCCATTTTTCACTCCCCACCTTCAAAAATCTATAACTTTTTTATTTTTACACGTAAAAAGCTATGTGACGGCTCGTTTTTTGCATAACAAATTGCACTTCATAGTGATGGCATTGAATATTCCATGCCATGTACTGGGAAGCAGGAAAAAAATTCCAAATGCAGTGAAAATGGTGAAAAAACGCATTTGTGTCGTATTCTTGTGGGCTTGGATATTACGGCTTTCACTTCACACCACAAATGACGCATCTAATTTATTCTTTGGGTCAGTACGATTACAGGGATACCAAATTTGTATAGGTTTTATAATGTTTTCATACATTTACAAAAATTAAAACCTCATGAACAAAATTTTTTTTTTTATTTTGCTGTCTTCTTGTGCTTATAACTTTTCCTTACTTCGTTGTATGGAGTTGAGGGTGGTGTCATCTTTTGCGACTTTCGATTATGTTTTCAATGATATTATTTTTAGGACTGTATGACCTTTTGATTACTTTTTATAGAATTTTAAATTTTTTTTTAAATGGCAAAAAAGTGCCAGTTTTGACTTTGGACGCGATTTTCCGTTACGGGGTTAAACGCAGTGAAAAAACGTTATTATATTTTGATAGATCAGGCATTTTCAGACGCGGCGATACCTAATGTGTTTATGATTTTTACTGTTTGTTTATATTTATATCAGTTCTAGGGAAAGGGGGGTGATTTGAATTTTTAGGTTTTTTTATTATAATTTTTTTTTTTTAACTTTTTTTTTATTTTTATTTTTACTATTTTTCAGACTCCCTAGGGTACTTTAACCCTAGGTTGTCTGATCGATCCTACCATATACTGCCATACTACAGTATGGCAGTATATGGGGATTTTACTCCTCATACATTACAATGTGCTGATAGCACATTGTAATGAATGGGTTAACCCAAAGTAGCTTCGGGTCTTCGTGAGACCCGAAGCTACCATGGCGACGGATCAATGACGTCACGGGGAGCGGCGATCCTCGGAAAGATGGCGGCGCTTTGAGCAAATAAGGGATCATTTTTTGAGAAATTAGATGCACTTTAAAAAAAGAATTTCAGTGGGTCTTTAGTTTATTGGTGAGATTTTATTAACTCTTTAGGGCGCGTTCACACGTTGCGTTTTGACCTGCGTTTTCATTGCGTTTGAAGCACATATACAACAGCTGAGGAGGGGCGATTTGCCTAATTACATCACTGTTAACATTTCCGTTTACAAAACGCATAGTAAACACAATGTTAACGCATGTGCTAACAACGCGTTAACACATGCGTTAACATTGCATTTACAAACGTAAACGGTAATGTATTTAGGCAAATCACCTCTCATCAGCTGTTGTATATGCGTTTCAAACGCAATGAAAACGCGACCAAAACGCAACGTGTGAACGCGCCCTTAATGTATTTTTGTACTTTATTAGATGTGGAGTAGGGAATAGTGGTGTTTGGGGGACTTTCATTTTATTTCATTATTTAATTTATTTTAAAATAAAGTTATGGTTTTTGAGGAATCGCTCTGGCAGACACTAGCTAACAGTGTGGGAAGCAGGGACACACAGGTTTAAAGTCCAAATCAAGTGTTTTATTCACACTTCAATGTCAAAACACAAATTCAATCTTGGCTTAGGCACATACAGAAATTAACCCTTCCCGGCTGGGCACTACCTGATACATCAACTGCACCAGGCTGCCAGGCACACGCTCTTTCCGGAATATCAGTTATCTTTGCTGTGTGAACACAGTCCAGGATTCAGCTCTCCAGGTAGTGCCTCACCTACTGCTTCTGGCCTGCAGTCTAAATTAGGCTCCTGTGACCTGCACCTGTGGGCTATACAAAAACCCAGGACCGAAGCCCGGATGGAGTAGGCGTCCCACTACCAGCCTACCCCAACTCCATGATAAGCAGGCCCAGTACGGACTTTACAAAGGTGTCTATGCTAGCTAGGCCAAAATAGACTAACAGACTCCTGCTTACCACAGGATCTGAATGACATATAAATCCAGGGCTTTTACCATGTAACTTTCATCTGCCTGTAGGACACATTGTGGTTCTCCCAAACAACACCTCTCACTTTCTCACAGGTTTTAAACTTCTTTTTTTTTTGACAGATTGACATATAGAGCTAACACAGTGCCATACAGATGCATGCTCAGTGGATTAAGGCCGAGTCCTGCCAGGATGCAGAGTGGCACACAGGGAGGATCACGCAGCCCCGAGGAACTGGCCAGACCCCGGGCTGCCAGCAGTGTTGGACCCCCCCAGTAAGCAGCATGGGGGCAGCTGACAAACGGTTTTTATGGTGCCAACTCCGTACGTGAGCTTTACCTCCCAAACACAAGAGCTGCAGAGTTTTATCAAAATTTGGTCAGTGAAAATTGAGAATTTCATCACATTTCATCAAATCTGTCAGATTTTGTTCTATGTGTCAGTTTTTCACTCCAGCTCCTGATCAGTCTTGTGTGTTTTTGTCTATAGCAATGGATCAGTGAAAAACACATTGCACTTACATTTGTTTTTATTGCGTCCCTATAGACTCGTATAGGGTGTTTTCCATACTCATCATTTGACAGGATAATATTAAATGGCAGAAATATTTGTTTTTGCAGTTTTCAGGTATCTTGAGGATATTTTGACTTTTAAAAACCATAACTCTGTGAAATGTAGCCCCCGAGCTAAAATCCAGGATAAATCCATTTCAATATTCTAAGAACTGCTGACTTGTTACATTCTTATAACGATGGCCATAGGTTTACAAATTAGTCCTAAGGAAACCACAGGCCAGTCACAAAATTGTAGATACTCAGTCATTCTGACAGTATAAAGAGGGTCCTAAGGCTTTCTCTGACCCTTGCACCCACATGTTTGTTTTTTGCGATGTATAAATGCTCAAAAAAATGTAATATCCAGTTTCATTTAGCTGAGAATTGAAAAAGAGAATTACTTTCTAAAATGTAATCAGATATCAAATAAAAATGATTTGTGCGATAATGTCTAGAGAGAGGAAAAATGGTCACTGGGTACAAATAGCTACTGTCACCTGAATGTACGGCAGTCATATCTCCCTAAAGAGGACAACAATGACAAATTTGCTCCACAAAAACTTTGTTTGTAATGACCTAGTAAAAGCTAGCGGCAGCTAGGGACTAATTCTTCTTATAGCTGAAATTTAAAGCAATGAGAAAAGAGACTCTGGCTTATCTTAGAGTTATCTTCTATATATCATGTTTGGCTGTGGAGTGTAAATATGTCTTGAAATGCTTTTAGCAGCAAAACTGATCTGCACTACTGTCAATATTATATCTTGTCTAGTGCCGCACCATCAAGGCTTGTCTGAGGTGAGGAAATAAGTCTACTCTTTACCAGAAACAGCCCCTCTCTGGTTTATGGTTATCTGTTCCTGAATGAGCCCTCTAGTACCAGGTGGGTGTTTGCTGCATATTTGTTGCGCCCGATCACAGGTGTTAAACATGTAAATGTCTCCTGCGCCGGATTTGTTTGCCGCCCCCTGTGAGGTCACTGGGGGGACAGTGATTGGTTCCTATGACAGGCGGAAGGCTTAGGCCTCTTTCACACTTGCGTTTTTCACGTGCGTGTTCTGCGCGTGCTTTTGACGTGCAGAACTTGCATTGCACTCTGACCCAATGTAATCAATGGGCTTTTTTAGGCATATTTTTTTCATGCACACACACGTAAACTTTTTTTTAACGTGCGTTTAAATCTCAGCATGCTCTACTTTTGCAAGTCACACGCGTGAAAAACGCACCATACAAGTCTACAGAGATGTGATGAAAAGGTTTTAAATTCCTCAAAATGGTAGCAATGAAAACATCAGCTCACCTCGCAAAATATTACACACAAAATGAAAAAATTATTGGCGAGTTTTTGCGTTTTCATTTTTCACTCCACACCTTCAAAAATCTATAACTTTTTTATTTTTCCATGTAAAAAGAGCTGTGTGATGGCTTGTTCTCTGCATAACAAACTGCTCTTCATAGTGATGGTATTTAACACTCCATGCCATGTACTGGGAAGCAGGAAAAAAATTTCAATGCAGGGAAATTGGTGAAAAAATGCATTTGTGCCGTTTTCTCGTGGGCTTGGATTTTATGGCTTTCACTGTGCGCCACAAATGACATGTCTACTTTATTCTTTGGGTCAGTAAGATCACAGGGATACCTAATTTGTATAGGTTTTATAATGTTTTAATACATTTACAAGAATTAAAACTTCCTGTACAAACTTATTTTCTTTATTTTGCTATCTTCTGGCGCTAATAACTTTTTCATACTTCAGTGTACGGAGCTGTGGGTGGTGTAATTTTTTGCGAATTTTGATGAAGTTTTCAATGCTTCTATTTTTGGGACTGTACAGCCTTTTGATCACTTTAAATTACAAAAAAGTGCCATTTTAGACTTGGGCGCTATTTTCCATTACCGGGTTAAATGCAGTGAAAAAACTTTATTATATTTTGATAGATCAGACATTTTCAAACATGGCGATACCTAATGTCTTTATGATTTTTACTGTTTATTTATATTTATATGACTTCTATTCACCCACAGCCGATGTGTGATGTACTCCAACGTGTTGGTAAGGGGTTAAAACACAATAAAACCTTTATAAATTTAGTATATTCATGATTGTACTGACCCAAAGAATAAAGAAAGACATGTCATTTGCGGCACAGTGAATGATGTAAAAACCAAGCCCAAAAGAAAATATTGCAAATGCTTTTTTCCACCAATTTCACTGCATTTGGAATTTTTCCCACTTCCCGATACACGGTATGGAATAATAAATACTGTCACTATTAAGTGAAAACAAGCCGTCAAATAGCGCTTTACATGGAAAAATAAAAAGTTCAAGATTCTTGAGAGTGGGGAGTGAAAAATGGAAACTAAAAAAAAACGAAAAAGGGCCTGGTGGTTTACATCTACCAACAGCCTCTGGGGCTGGTAATTTATTCACACCTGTTGTATTTTAATTTTAGCTGGGTCCTGCCCCTGTATCTTTCAGACTGCTGGTGACGTTACCTGGTAGTCTGCAAATCTTGTGCATGCGCACTGAAACTATCCTTCTCCTATCAAGCTGGCTGCAAGCAAGAAAAATGTCTGTGAGATTGGGAAACTGTTGGGTGATCTCACCAGTAGTATATGGTGTGTATAAACTGTATGTATGCATGTTAATGCTGTATGTGTGTATACGTTATGTTAGTACCATAAATATATGGTTTGTTTATATTCTATGCATAATAATATGATGTATATGTAAACTATATACAGTGCTGTATGTGTGTATCAGAAGTGTACCGGGGTGTAACTAAGGGAGGCTGGGCCCCATAGTACACTTTTAAATGGGGTCTCCCTTCCCCTGTCTATATCTGTACACTCATACCTATTTGTACAACCACACACATTTATACACTCACATTAATGCAATAAGATACATTTATATACTTACACATACAGTATATACACATCTTATATACATATATAGTATATATTCATCATTTTATTACAACTACAGTATATAAACACCATATACAATATAAATACAACATATAAAGACATACGAAGTACAGAATATATACATGCAAATTATATACAGAAAGTGCAACACAAAGTCCCTCCCTTTTTTCCTAAACCATACCCATTGTCCAGCCCTTGCCCCACCCCAAAGCATAGTATACTATCATTAGTAATGGCCCCCCCACGTAGTTTAATGCCCCCTTTTTATGGATCCATATAATACACACCCTAAGGCAACTCAGCAACATATAATGTTCCCTCTTTAATTTTATCCTCTCTTTATGGGACTTTTTCTCATATATTCGGAAAAAGTCCTGTGAGAAACACATCCCTTATGGGAAAAAGCATAAGAGGAACAAGAAAAAGCCAATGTGGCTAACTAGACTTGTAAGGAAAGCAATAAGCGAGAAAGATAAGGCGCTTAAAGTGCTAAAATGTGAAGGTAGCGATGAGGCATTACAGGATTATAGAGAGAAAAATAAATCCTGTAAAAAGCAGATAAAGGCCGCAAAAATAGAGACTGAGAGAAATATTGCCAGATAGAGCAAAAATATTTTTCAAGTATATAAATGATAAGAAACTAAAAACAGAGAGTGTCGGCCCCCTTAGGAATAACATAGGGGTCATGGTGGAAGGAGATGAGGAAAGGGCCAATCTACTGAATGTCGCCTTATCAACTGTCTTTACCCAGGAAAATCTCCTGGTGGAAGACACAATGAGGAATAATGTAAATTCTCTTCGGAATGTCAACAATTTAACCCAGGAAGAGGTACGGCGCCGCCTCACAACCACTGTATCACACAAGGAGTGGGGTAAATTGTTAATGCTAGAGAGAGTAAACACATCTAGTAAAGTCAATATAATGAACAAAAGAAAAGCAGATGTGTATGTAAGCAAAAAATCTTTATTCCACAAAAGGCACAAGTATAAAAACACTTAAAAAACCCTAATTGGGTGTACAATTGAAAGTCTCCCCAAGTGGTTATAGTAAAATATCTCAAAATAAAGGTCATATGGTGAGCTGGGCAAACCAGTGAATATAAAATGGAAGTACATAGAAACCAATTAGCTGGAAATACAAATAGAAGCAAGCCACAGCCCAACACACACAATAGGGATGCAATAAGATTACATTACCGTCAATGTGGAGACCCCACGCGTATCTCCCGTCTTGCGGACTTCGTCAGGGGATAGTGATATAATGTTTTGGTTGCCTTTAAATAGCCCTACAAGCTGCCCTGATGCGACTCAGCCGGGAGACCGGAGCGCCGTCAGAAAGAGACGTCACTTCCGGTACTGACCGGAAGTGCGTCAAATTACACACAGAACAGGATGCTTGTGTTCCACTGGGGGGGAAGTGCTTGCGTTCCAAGCGCAGCACACCCCCGTCCACCGGGAACCAATCAGGTGATAGAAAAATATCAATAGGCGGGATCCCCGTAAGTAATGAAAAACATAAGCATGGACACAGAAAACCTTAATAAGGTAATTGTGTCTTCACTCCATAATGTTTGGGGAAAACCACAGTGGGGTCAATGCAGAGAAATGTAGCACATCCCAACATAGAATGTGGAAAAAATAGTCGAAGTTTCGGGCGCAACAATAGACTGTCAACAGAAATGAAAAACGTAAATCATAGTAACCGAACGTTAAATTATTCTAATTAGCGACACAACAAGAAACTACAAGGAATAAAAAATTTTTATGTCCCTAGACCATATAAATTCATTTTGAACACTTGGAATATACATTATTCAATATGATGGACAATAGAGAGGTGCTTATGTCCCTAAACAAGTGCTTATTAAAGTGTAGGAGATAACATATAAAGTGACTAGTGCTACACACAAAACAAACGGCGAAGAATATATTATATAACGGCGAAAATATTGGCGCAATTAAAGTGCTTACGATATCAAGTGATTTGAGGTATATAAGAAAATATATTAAACAATAAAATAAAAAATAAATAATAAGTAAAATGACGAAAAAATATATAAAAAAGCAACAAGGAACGCAATATAAATAAGCCGGCGTGCCAACGATTAGTAATGACAAACAGTAAAAGAAGGAAACTATGATGGACGGCTCGTGAGTCCATGTAATGCCAGAACAGAGAATAAAGCTCATAAAGTACTAATGCTAATACAAAAAGTATAAGTATTTATTAAAAAGCGGCGCGTGAGGCTGAGTCACACCAGAGCAGCAGTGGACCAAAAATGATCAAAATGGAAAGAAAAATCTGAAACACGATAAAATAGTTAACCTAATACTACATAATAATCTAAGAACACAAGAAATATATAAAGACGCAGAGGCTCCAGGACCAGGAGTGCGAGTAACATGCAGGCAGTAATAAGAGAGACAAGAAGAGAGGGCAGGTAAAAATCCACAGTTGCAGGTTTGTCCATCAAGGGCAGGGATCAGCCACAAGGAACTACTGAGAACAGTGAAACATAATGACATCCAAAAATAAGGTGTAGGTCACAACGAAATCCTGTTCATAGATGATGTCTGGAATTGTTCATCCCCTAAACGATTAGCCAAGAACTTCTCCCTTTGTGAGAATGTCGAGAATATCTAGGACTTAACAAACATGAAGTTAGTGAATGTAAACTAGAAAAACAAGAAAGAGAGTGCCAACCAGTGTGGTGAAAGTGAGTAAGGGACCCAAGGGGAAACCTGTAAGGGATCCGAGGTGAAAACTAAAAGTGCTGCAGAATGTGAGAAGAAAGTGAAGATGTGTGCCGGCAAAAAGGCCAAAAGTATAGGGCACAAAAATTGTGCTAATGAGTAAGTGTAAGGTGTGAGAATGTAAGGGGGGTGATAAAAGTAAAGAAATGAAAAGGGAGAATAGGGGTGGGGGGGAGAACAGGCACATAGCAAAACCTAAGGCAAAAGAAAGACCATAACACAAGGATGGAGGGCATTATTGCTTATAGTAGCCAGTGAAAAGCAGTTCCTCATTCAATCCCTTGGGAGTGGTAGTATCCAGAGTATAGATCCATTTGGATTCACTTCGTAACAGTTGGTTACCGATATTCCCTCCCCTGATGTTTTGGGTAACCTGTTCCAAACCAACAATGCGCAGGTCCTGGTCACGGCCCCACGGTCAAAAGCCACCAAAGTGAGAGTTTTAGCTCTTTATTGGTCCACCGTGGCCATGTTTATTGTTGAGATGTGTTGCTGACATCTTCTTCGTAATTCCTGTGTTGTTTGTCCAACATATAACTTTGGACAAGAACAAGACAATACATAAACAACACACTTCGTTTTACAATGTATAAAATCTCGGATTTTATACTTGCCGAGATTTACAGGCCTCACAACCACTAAGATGGATAAATCACCGGGGCCAGATGGCATACACCCCCGGGTTCTGCATGAACTATGTACCGTGATAGACAGACCGTTATTTTTAATTTTTGAAGATTCACTGAGGACTGGTTATGTTCCACAAGACTGGCGCATAGCAAATGTAGTACCAATATACAAAAAAGGATCAAAAAGCGATCCTGGAAGCTACAGACCTGTGAGTCTAACTTCTGTGGTGGGGAAAATATTTGATGGGTTTGTTAGAGATGCTATCCTGGAGTATCTCACTGTGCATAACCTTATAACCCAGCGTCAGCATGGGTTTATGAGAGATCGGTCCTGTCAGACTAATCTGATTGGTTTCTACGAGGAGGTAAGTTCAAGACTGGATCTAGGGGACGCTGTGGATGTTGTATATCTGGACCTTTCAAAGGCATAAAAGGTTGGTATATAAAATGAGACTGCTGGGAATAGGGGAAAATCTGTGTATTTGGGTAAGTAATTGGCTTAGTGATAGAAAACAGAGGGTGGTCATTAATGGCACATTCTCAGATTGGGTTGAGGTTACTAGTGGAGTGCCACAGGGGTCAGTATTGGGGCAACTTCTTTTTAATATTTTTATTAATGACCTTGTAGTGGGTTTACACTGTCAAGTTTCAATATTTGCAGATGATACTAAGCTGTGTAAAGTAATAAATACTGAGGTCAATAGTTTAGCATTACAGAGGGATTTGTGGAAGCTTGAGGAGTGGGCAGAGAAATAGTTGATGAGGTTTAATGTAGATAAATGTAAAGTTATGCACTTAGGCCATGGAAACAAAAAGTATAATTATGTTCTAAACAATCAATTACTTGGTAAAACTGGATCTGAAAAGGACTTGGGGGTATTGGTAGATGGTAAACTTAATTTTAGTGACCAGAGCCAGGCGGCTGCTGCTAAAGCTAATAAAATTATGGGATGTATCAAGAGAGGAATAGATTCTCATGATAAAGACGTAGTTTTGCCCTTATACAAATCCCCTGTCAGACCACACATGGAATATTGGGCCACATTTATCACTTGTTTTTTCTGTTGTTTTTGCGCCTTTTCGTTTAGGCGCAGCGTTTTTGCGCCCGTTTTGCGATTAAACGTCAAATTAGCCGCGCAGCTAAAATAACAACCTTTCCCTCATCTATCATTCAATTCCAGATGTTTTGCTGCGCCTAATGATATTCATCACGTGCGACTTTTGCATTTAGGCGCAAAAACGGGCGCAAAAACACTCCAGCTCGAAGGTGGCGCAGCAAAGCTCAGCCAGACACTAGAACACATAATAGATACATTAGATACTCTGCAGACAGGAGCTTCAGACTATTTACAGTTCATCACCTTCTATTTACAAAATATTCTGCAAAACGCTGAGCTCACAGCAAGAGAGGAGAGAAGTTTGCACAAGTTTGCAGAAGCTTGCAGATACGACATACAAGTGCCCCCCATGTAATTCTGCACAGTGTCTGAGGGGGATACTGTGCAGAATTACAGGGGTGCAGCAGGAGACCAGCACTGGGGGATCCCCTCCAGGAGAAGCCACTGCTGAGGAGGTCACTGGGTGCAGGGTGTCACACACCTGGGTGCTGCTGTGAGTATTATCTTCATTCTGGGCTGTGGGAGAAGCAGAGAGGAGCTTGTAGCAGGATGACATGTAACTGCCCGAATCTAACATTGCGCCTAAACTGCGCCTAAACTGTTTTAAAGTAAAGTGATTAATAAGAGGCAGGAAATTAACTTATCACAGATGGTTGTAGCTTGTGATAAATCTGGCAAAACAGTGCGCCTGAATTTAGGCGCAACTACTACACTTAGGCGCACAAAAGTGATAAATGTGGCCCAGAGTGTACAGTTTTGGGCACCAGTGTATAAAAAGGATATAGTAGAGCTGGAACGGGTGCAGAGGAGAGCAAGCAGGATTATTAGGGGAATGCAGGGACTAGAATACAATGACAGATTACAAAACTTGTGATTATTCAGTTTAGAAAAAAGACGACTGAGGGGAGACCTCATTACAATGTACAAATACCTGAACGGACAGTACAGGGATCTCTCCAAAGATCTTTTTATACCTAGGCCTGTGACCAGGACAAGGGGGCATCCTCTGCGCCTAGAGGAGAGGCGATTTTACCATCAACATAGACAAAGGTTCTTTACTGTAAGAGCAGTGAGACAATGGAACTCTCTGCCGCAGGAGGTTGTTATGGCGGACTCTGTGTACATGTTCAAGAGAGGCCTGGATGCCTTTCTGGAGAGAAAAAATATCACGGGTTATGGGGATAAAACATTTATTTAATTCTTTCCAGCCTTATATACTATGATACTTTTGTTCCCCACTTTTATTTGACTCCCCATAATACCCTAACTTTCTGTATTTCTGCCATACACCCCTCTCTTCACATTGTGTCCCCCTGTCCTCCATTCCCTTCATATTGTGACCTGCTGTAGTCTACCCCCCACATATTGTGGCCTTTGTCCTCCATCTCCCTCATATTGTGGCCCCTGTGCTCCATCATCCCTCATATTGTGGTCCCCTGTCCTCCATCCTCCCTCATATTGTGGCCTCCTGTCCTCTATTTTTCATCATATTTTCCCACCTGTTCCTTTGTATTTAACAAAAAAAAAGAACGTTGTTGCTTATCTTTCCCTACTTCACTTATCCCGAGGCGGAGCTATCTCCGCACATCTCTGCTGTAGTACAGAGTGAGCTGATCCCACTTCCTGGTCCTGGTCTGGAAGTCTCTCTAGTGTGTCGGGACTAGAAGGCAGGACAAACAGGGACATGTCGGGACATTCTCATATATTATAATGTGCTCCATTGCAGAGATATATAGTAGATATATACTGTGCTCTATTACAGACAGAGATACTGTATCTACTGTACCCCCTTACAGAAAGATAGATATATACTATTCCCTCTTACAGAGTCATATATAAACACTGCCCCTTTGAGAGAGATATAGATATATACTGTGCCCCCTACATCCTACATAAATATACTATGTGCCTCCTTTCAGAGAGAGATATATACATATATACAGCTTCCCTTTAAAAATTAATAAAATTACTAAATTCTCCTGCACTCCTATGTTTTCCTCTTGCTACCACCAACTGCATGGGTCACAAAGAGGGCACCAAACGGGAGCTCAGAGATGGAGCGCTTTGAAGCACACTGATTATCAATAGCCTCCTGAAGATGCAGATACTATTGATTCTTGTGCAAATGGGAGATACTGTTCTGCAGCAGCTGAAGAGTGTATTGGAATGTTCTGCAGCAGCTGAAGAGTGTATTGGAATGTTCTGCAGCAGCTGAAGAGTGTATTGGAATGTTCTGCAGCAGCTGAAGAGTGTATTGGAATGTTCTGCAGCAGCTGATGTGTGTATTGGAATGTTCTGCAGCAGCTGATGTGTGTATTGGAATGTTCTGCAGCAGCTGATGTGTGTATTGGAATGTTCTGCAGCAGCTGATGTGTGTATTGGAATGTTCTGCAGCAGCTGATGTGTGTATTGGAATGTTCTGCAGCAGCTGATGTGGGTATTGTAATGTTCTGCAGCAGCTGATGTGGGTATTGCAATGTTCTGCAGCAGCTGATGTGGGTATTACAATGTTATGCTGTAGCTGAGGTGTGTATTGTGATGTTCTGCAGCAGCCTCAGGTGTGTAACATGGGGTTCTACAGCAGTTCAGGTGTGCATTATAAGGTTCTGCAGCAGGTGAGGTGTGTATTGTGATGTTCTGCAGAAGCTGAGCCATGTATTATATAGATCTGCAGCAACTGAGGTGTGTGTTATGATGTCTGCAACAGCTGAGGTATGTATTATGAGGTTATGCAGTCCTCCACCTCTCTTGGTGGATCCTGCATATGGGGCTTCCCCCTCCCTTATGTTTCTGTCATCTTGTGGTTCACTTTGTTTTTAGGACTAAGTTGGCTTTCTTCATTCATTGATCACTTTTCAGTGTAGCATTGGCCATTGTTCCCTGCTGGTTGCTTTTGGAATGTTATTTCATTCACCATTCTAAAATGTCGTCTTTGAATTGTTTTTTTTTTGCCTATTTCTATTGATCTGTAATGTGCTGTATAATTTTTTTTTTTTTACGCTAAAAACTGTTCAATAAAAATAAAGTTGCAAAAAACATTGATGATGGACCAGCAGTTCAGCAGCCACTTGATCTCTTCCATTGGCTGTGCACTTCGGCTTTTAGAGTGACACTTGTAAACGCAAGTTCAGTTTTAGCAAGAAGTGATGCTTTTCAGTGGAGATGTCCATCCCTGCAGGAAGATATAGAAGACTACTATCTACGAGTAACTAATGCCAGTCATGCCCGTTCAACAATTGCAGAACTTGCTAACAATCTCCTGCATAAGAGGGCAACCCCTTTATAACATGATAACCAATGTGGGGCTTCTTTACTAAGGGTTTACGGACCGTACTTTCGTTGGTTATTCTGATTTCCGATTTGCTCTGCATTTAGCACGGGGTTTTGGTGCAGGTGATCAGATTTTGGCGGCTTTCATGCGACACAGATCGGGGGGAGGGGGTGGTGGGGTGGGCCGTCAGACGATCCGACTGATTCCGACTAAGCACGGGATTCAACATTTAAATTGTGTAGCAAGCCAAGCACTTACATACATCGTGAAGAAGATGGTGAACTTAGCGGGGAGCGACACATGCAGGATATCGGGCGCACGCTCGTAGTGAATCGCAGCATGAGCGTCAGACAGTCCTGGGAAATCGCTATATGTGTCTGTGTTAGGTGTTTGTCCATGTATGTGTTTATGTGTGTGTCTGGTGTTATGATTTGTTTGTAGAATATCTGGGTGCCATAAATAGAGAGAAATAATATTTTTCTACCCCCCTGTTGCTGTTTTATAAACAGGCAAATGAAGCTGTTAGAAGATGTAGCGAGCTGAAGTATAAGGCCATTGAGGCTTGCCCCCAGAAAGAAAACAATTATCAGGTAGTGTTAGTCTACGGATATAATGAGACAAACAAACCTCGCTACTGGGGATGCAGGAGAAAAATGTAAATTCATATTCATTATATCCAATAGAATAATTGCATTGGCAATTAGTGAACAGCAGATGGAGCTAATAATCTATATCTCCCACCCCTATTACAGTTCACATTCAGGGTCCATTTTTACCTGCTATTTGCATTTTATTTGCTTTCAGAACATAACTCTACATACTGTAAGTGATATGTGCACGACCACACACAAAATATGATTTTATCATATTGAAAGGGACATTTTTTTGTACTTGTATTCTTTTCTCATTCTGATATGATATAACACATGTAACCTCTTGGTTTATTTAATTGCTGTCAGCAATGCAAGGGAACTATAAGAAGCAAATTCTATTTGGGCCATCACAATGCTGGAGGAAAGCATTTTATTACAGTATATGACTGAGTAGTGCTTTCCATTTGTCCTGACATTGCTGTGTTATACACTGTGTGTAATAACCATAGAGTAAGAGCAGGACAGACCTGACTTCACATTTCACTGCGTTGAAGGTAGCTGATTAGGCTGAGCATCAAGACCTTAGGTCAGAATGATGTAGTCTTCAAGGAGTACGAGCTCACTGATAATGAGCTTTGTGCAATGCCGGTTGGATATTCACTTATATGCAACTAGGCAAAGGTTGACTGCTGAGTCTCCTTCATCTGCATTCTGGGTAGAATGTGTAGGAAGATTATTCTCTGGAGTTTGTAAAATGACTCATATGTTCAGAGGCTTGAGAATAGAATAAGATGTCATTTTTGAAGTGTATTTATAGAATGAAATCTGTGAAGTTCCTGTATTTACCCATGATCAGCCGTAGGGCAGAGGCTAGTCAATTGTTCTTTTGGTTAACACTTATAAAGGTTGTCTACCTTAAAGTTGGTTTTAAATTTTGTATTATATCTTTCAATATATGTGTATATAATAGAAAGCCATGGAGTATTGTAACATGTATGTATCTTAAATTCTGCTCGCATAAGTATGGTGAATTGGTTGGTACCACTGAATAGTATAGCACAGGGGCTTACTGCATTGGTGCTAGAGAGGTATGTCAGCTTCATGCAGAAATGTACCGTATATTCCGGCGTATAAGACGACCTGGTGTATAAGACTACCCCTTTTCCAACAGCCAGCTCCCCCTGTATATTGCCAGCCTGTACCCCCAGTATACAGCCAGCCCCCCTGTATATAGCCAAACTGCCCCCCCTAGTATACTGCCAGCCTGTATCCCCAGTATACAGCCAGCTATTATACAGACTGGCGGCCCCCAATTGTGCAGAACGTAGCTGTCACCGGCGGCCGGAGCGTAGCAGCGGAGCTTCGGTGGATCGCGGAAAAGGTGAGAAGAAACATTACCGGCGTATAAGACGACCCCAGAGAAGACAGAAGATTTTTCTGTCTTCAAAAGTCGTCTTATACGCCGGTATATACGGTATATGAAATCTTTCTCCCTTAATCAGAATGGGAATCCATAGTGTTGTTTTTTCTTTTTAACTTTTCCTATTTAGTCAACTGGAAAAAAGAACACAAAGAAAGAAAAATGAAGTCCTACTCATTCAGCAATAAGACCAATCGATCGCTGCAGTCATATTTGCAATATGTCTTATTTACAAGTTATCAATATTTTCCATAGATTCCCATAGATTTCCTGGGGAATGGCAGTCCCACTACCTGATGCCTTACAATATATACATATCTATATATCAACAGCCTAAAGCATACCTGTCACCAGGAATGTAATGTTTAGCTGTTGACAGGTTCCAATAGCCTGTGCTATGCTAATTTTAAAAATGCCTTTGTCAGCATTCTAAATCATTTCAGTACTTTATATAGGTTTATTTCACATTACCTGGCTCCCTGCCAGCAGAATGTGGGGAGTTCGAGGAGGAGGTGGCAGCTGTAGCTTGTGTGTGTGCCTATGTCAGTCCCCACAGTCATGCAGCTACCTCCCCACTTCCTGTCACGTGCATTGAGCAGGCAGGGAAGGGAGGCAGATGGTGTGGAGGTACACAAGCTTCCCCTCCAGGTAATTAAACCTATATAAACTACTGAAATGATTGACAAAGACATTTTTAAAATCAGCATTGCATGGGTTATTGGAACCTGTCACCAACTAAAAATCTGATTTTGGTGGCAGGTTCACTTTACACCTTGCTCAAAAGTGATTTGCTTTAGTTTACTTTTATAAATAATGCAGCCTTCAAATACGTAATTCAGTGTGTGGCTGCCCCGGTGTGTGTCTCCTTCTGGCCTCATGTCCACAGCTATTGACAGTCAGCTGCTCCTGGGTTCTATCAGATGTGTGCACAACCAGTTCTTAATTCCCGAGTTTTACATAATGGCTCCAACTTTGCTCTGTGATTCTGTATTTTGTTTGACCTGACTCTTACCTGCATATGTTTGACCTCTGGACTATACCTTCTCTTGTGTCTGTTTGAGGAATGCCCTGCATGACAACTGCCTGCCCAGAACACGGAAAGACTTTGCTTATTCTGTAAATCCTGGTCCTCTGGCCTGCCAGCTATCGCCTGCATTTGACTACTCAGAGAGGCAACAGCTTGTTGCAGTATGTGCCTAGATCCCTCAATAGAGGTTAAAGGGTGAAAAGCATGGGGACATTTGAATAACACCCTTGGGTGACACATGCCAAACTGCTTGGGTGAGATAATGTTTGTTATTTAAATCTTTTCAAATCAAATTATTCAAATTCATGAGGAAATACAAATTAATTTGCCATAATTTTCAAGGAGTCTCAGTGGTAGACTTTGGCTTTATTTTCATATTTTCCCTGCCACTTTTTACAGCAGCCTTACATTTTATTAAACGTTCAACTGCTTTTTCAACCATAACAGATTAAAAGTTAAAAAAAAAAAGTTTTAAAAGTTTTAATAATATAATAGAATGAAAAAAAATGACAGCAGAAGAGCAGAAACAGTTTAATGGTTCCTGTCCAATTACTGGTAGTGGATTCATCAGTGCATAGAAACTTCTACAACTGTTAACGCTCCAAAAAGTATGGTTCTGCAACTTCATATAGGGACTGCATTTTCTGTAACCTTGACTTCCCATATTGATTGATGAATGCATAAATCACAGGCAATTCTGGGCCTAAGGGAGCCTACATAATAAATCCACTAGTGTTCAAATTCCTCTGACAGGACATGAAGGGATCATTTTCCTTTAGCTCTGCAGGATTATTATTGATATTTTCAATCATAATGAATATGCTTCCAATTTTAATTTATATAGGGGATTGTATATAATAAATTTATCTAAAACGGGGCAAAACAGAAACTTTTTCTTGAATATTCCTATATGAATATCACCTTTATAACTAACTATTGCTGAGGTGTGTTCTTTTACTAAACTATCTGAATAATTTCTCTCCAGCGGCTTACTATAGCATGCTTAGTGTTTTTTGCTTACAAGGTTGTTGAGCTTACTCCAGCTTTTTGGGGCTCTTTTATTTCAATACTAAATTTAAGTTAATACAAATTTAGTACAGTACTTTATTGGATTTAATATTTTATGCAGAATTGATACTAACAATTTATAGAGGGATTTATTGATTATAAGGATTCCATTACATGATGTTATAGAATTTCCTAATATATTGCTCTGGTAATACCCGCAGGAGCCCTTCTGGTATAACTTTAAAAATTAATTTTAGAAGGAAGGAGGCTATGCATGACAAATATAAGAAGATTACCACAGTCACAGTAATTTAGTAAGTTTGTAAAATATCCAATTCAAAAAAATCATATAAGCTCACAGTTGAAATAAGAAAAGCATTTAAGCATTTTAATTCCCTAAAAAAATCTAAAGTGAGTACAGGCAGTCCCCGGGTTACGTACAAGATAGGGTCTGGAGGTTTGTTCTTAAGTTGAATTTGTATGTAAGTCGAAACTGTATATTTTATAATTGTAGTTCCAGACAAAAAAAAAAATTGGCCTCATTGACAATTGGAGATTGAACATTTTTTGCTGTAATTGGACCAAGGATTATCAATAAAGCTTCATTACAGACACCTTACAGCTGATCATTACAGTCTGGGTCTATAGCAAAGCATTCAGAAAGCTTCACCAGAGGTCAGAGGGGTCTGTCTGTAACTATGGGTTGTCTGTAAGTCGGGTGTCCTTAAGTAGGGGACCGCCTGTAATCATAAAGAAGGTGGATAAGGAGGGGGGGGGGTGTAGTATTGTGGCCAAACCAAATGTAGGAAGGTGAGGCTCAGCAACAGAAAAACTCACCTTCAACCCCACTAACAATTTTTTGGGAGAGATTGAGGGCATTCAAGGGAATTTGGCAATGCTCTTGTGATTAAAATACCAAGGACTCCTACACTGTACTTATTACTGAAAGTCCATAAAAACTCATCTACCACACCAGGGAGACTGATTATTTTGTTTAGAAGTGGATTGACAGAGAACATCGGCAAGTTCATTGACCTTAAGGACATTGCTGAGTGCCTTCCATGTGAGGGATACCTTGAATTTATTGCAGAGGATTGAAGGCATCCACTTGGAAGAGGATATGATTCTAGCAACACTCCATGTGGAATCACTTTACACGAGCATCAGACATGAAGATGGTCTAAGAGCAGTCAGATTCTTCCTCTAGTAAGGAACCTGGTATGAGAAATCTAATTCTAGGGTTGCTGGAATTTGTCCTCTCACAGAATTATTGACCTGGATGTCAGGCACGGTACAGCAGCTGGAGACGTTCTTCTACAAACTTAATTCCAATACATAGAACATCAAATTGACCTACAAGGCCAACAAAGAAAAAGTGGATTTCTTAGATGAAGTTTTGGCTCAGGATAAGCTTGGATATTCACAATCTTATATTTACAGGAAAGACACTTCAGTGAACGCATTACTACATGCATCCTCAGCACACCCTAAACAGACCATCAAAGCAGTACCAATTGGACAGTATCTTCGTATGAGGAGGATTTGCTCCACAGATGAAAATTTTGAGATGCAATGCCAAGAGTTATGCCAAGGGTTCAGAGATAAGGGATACAGTCAATATTCCCTTAGAAAGGCATATAACAGAGCAAATTCCACTCCCCGCTTAGATGTACTTTATCCACAACTGAAAACAAAGGAGACCCAACAGGTGAGATAAATCCCTAATTACAACTCACAGTGGGGTACAATGAAAGGGATTTTGGAATGTTATTGGCCTATCTTATGTTCCGATAATGTACTAGCAAAGTACATTTCATCTCATTCAGGAATTACATCCTGTAGAGTCAAGAATCTTAGGGACATATTGGTAGACAGCCATTATGAGAAAAGTGAACATGCCCTTTTCCCCAATTTGAGAGGCCTAACATGTGGCTGTAAACCTTGTGGGAGATGTGTGGCATACCCAAACATCATAAGAGCAAACATTTTTTTTTTAATCTTTAGGACAAAAATAGTATAAAATAACACATGCCATTACATGCACAACAAAATAATTAATATATTTTGCCACATGTCCCTGCAATAAGATCTTTATTGGTCTTATAACCAGGGAGCAAAAAATTAGAGTGAAGGAATATGTTATGAACATAAATCCAGCAAAAGACCCAGACTTCTGCACTGATGGGCTTCCTATTGCGAGACACTTTAAAGAGCTCCATAACTGCAATTCAAATTGTTACAGGTTTGGGGTATTGACTATATAAAAAGTAACATCGGGGGGGGCCCTATTGCACAGAGATTAGCCCGAGACTAAATGGATTTAGACATTGGGAACATTGAGCCCTTTAGGTCTCAATGAATCCTTGAGTTACGCTACATTTCTCTGACTCTCTATCCAGGCAGATGTATTTTTAAATGTTGTATTGTAAGTATATTAATTTGAATTCTTGTTTTTCACACCCAATGGAGGTGATATGGAATCATTTAAGTGAGTGTGAAATTTACACTCAATTGAAGAAATGGTAATTGAAGATCCACACGTTGGCGGGGCTTGTATTGAGTTTACAGCATTGATTAAGGATGACATACGGTGAATATTATTGATCACCATAATACTAATTCAGGGAGGCAATAGGATCGGCACACTCTTGGGAGAAGGGGCCAGAAGACTGGTGCCTTTCAATTCACTTCAAGCTGAGGTGACTTTATACATGGATCATTCAATCGTATAGATTAATAAATTAATGTAACACCCCTTCAGACCTACCTCTGCAGTAAGGGTGTATGGTGACTAAAATTCGCTATGACGCAGTCCCACCACCTGAATCTTGCTTGGTGAAACAACTTGGACAGTTTATTATAAGGGGAGTACATTGGTATGAACCCAGTGACAATAATGCAAACATGGGAAAAAACATAGATCAAGGGTAAAGTAAAATGAAGATGCAATCCGGCATTATGAACTCCTTGTTGTAGAAAAAGGTAACTGCCTATGCCAGACCAGGCTGGGATAGTATTGAAGAGCTATGTGAGCAACAACTGGTTTCATAGTTTCATAGTTTATATGGTTGAAAAAAGACACTTGTCCATCAAGTTCAACCAAGGAAGGGAAGGGATTGGATGAGGAAGGGATTTAGGGGAAACAATCCTATATAGCATAACAATCAATGTTATTTAGGTGTAAAAAGGCATCTAGACCCTTCTTGAACCTCTCCGCTGTCCCTGCTGTGACCAGCGCCTGAGGCAGGCTATTCCACAGATTGACAGTTCTCATAGTAAAAAAGCCCTGTCGCCTCCGGTGATTAAACCTTGGTTTCTCCAAACGGAGACAGTGCCCCCTCGTCTTTTGATTTGATTTAATCTGGAACAACTTACCACCATATTTTTTGTATGGACCATTTATGTATTTATATAAATTAATCATGTCCCCTCGTAGTCGTCTCTTTTCCAGACTAAATAAATCTAGTTGTTTTAATCTTTCCTCATAACTAAGACCCTCCATACCCCTTATCATTTTTGTGGCTCTACGTTGAACCCTCTCCAGCTCCCGGGCATACTTTTTATGGACCGGTGCCCAGAACTGGGCAGCATATTCCAGGTGTGGCCGAACCAGTGCCTTGTATAGTGGTAATATTACATCCCTATCACGAGAGTCCATTCCACTTTTGATACATGACATGATCCTACTAGCTTTAGAGGCAGCTGATTGACATTGCATGCTGTTATTCAATTTATGATCTACTAGTACCCCCAGGTCCTTCTCAACAAGGAACTCTCCCAGATTTACTCCCCCAAGGACATATTTTGCCTTTGGATTATTGGCCCCCAGGTGCATAACATTACATTTATCCACATTAAACCTCATTTGCCAAGTGGATGACCAAACATTCAGTTTGTCCAAGTCACCCTGCAGCCTATGAACATCCTCCATAGACTGTATTACACTACACAGTTTGGTGTCATCTGCAAAAATAGACACAGTGCTATTAATTCCTACCTCTATATCGTTAATAAATATATTAAATAGTAGTGGGCCAAGCACAGAACCCTGAGGTACACCGAGTAGGAATGATTGACTACAACTCTCTGGATCCTTCAGCCAGTTTTCAATCCAATTGCAAATGATTTCTGCCAAACCAATAGCCCTAATTTTACCCATCAGGCGTCTATGAGGGACAGTGTCAAATGCCTTTGCAAAGTCCAAGAACACAATATCCACAGCTGCTCCTCCATCCAAGCACCTGCTTGGTTAAATCACAATAGAACAACTCTGCAGATATCTACATACACTCTCTGAATGCACCGGATTTCTATATACACTTCTGCTGCAGCAATACTAGTTACACAGTCCAATCGTCAGGGCTCATGGTGCACTTTACTCAACGTTGGTGCACTTAACCTCTCAGTCCTCTCAGGAACGGTTCTCTTAACTCATAATAACCACAAAGTCTACTCACAAATCCAAGGTTTAGCGTATTGCTGTAGGGCTCTGGTGCCTGGATTGTAATGGAGTTACAGGCAGGAACCTCTTGTGTAGTAGATCTGGAGACCTCAAGGGGATCAGGCTGCTGTGCAGCTTCTCCAACTTGTCTCTATCCTCTGGGGCTGAACTGCTGGGTTCTCTCTGCCCCTCTGCTGGCACTGTCTCAGTGTAGATACCTCTCCTCTTTGCAATGCACTCTCAGTCTGTCCCACTGTAGCACATGTGGTCACCAGCATCCCTTGTTTTTCCCATCAGCCCTCTCTTCAGCAACTCCTCCTATCAGTGTTAGTGGCACAGAGCAGCAGGAATTGCTGGGAGATGTAGTCCAGTCTGCTCCTGAGGAGTAGGTGCTGCCAGGGCCAGTTCTAGACAAAGTGGGGCCCTGGGCAAAACTAAAAGTGGGGCCCCAAAATAAAACTATTTTATGACCAGTCACTGTCAGTAAGAGGCTCCGAGGTAGGACTGACCCACAGGTGTGACGGGCAAAGGTCCGGTGGGCCCCGACATCTGCTGGCCATGCCTCCTCACTGCGCCAACTCTGCCCCCTCATCGCGCCGACTCCTTTTTCCGTATGGGAATTCAACTCAGCCCGATGGAATCAAAAGCAATGATGAAGCAGATAGCTATGAGCTCTCCACATCATTATAGTTCAGAGTTATAGCCCTTGCCCCCATTATATAGCCTGTAGCCCCTCCCAACTTATAAGAAAAAAAACAAAACTTACCTTCCGACGTCCCTGGCAGGACCTCTTCTTTCCACCGCTGCTTCGGTTCCGGGTCCGTCAACTGCTCGCTGACATCATAGTGTGTATTGATGGCAGCACACACACTAGAATATCAGCGTGCTGCTGATGTCATGATGTGAGCAGGGGACACTGGAAGGCTAGTACACATTTTGTTTTTTTATATAGACTAGAGTATGAGCCAAGTTAGGTTTTTTTGTGCTGAAAAACTTGACTTATGCTCAAGTATTTTCGGTACATTTAATACTCCCATGTAGCAGCAGGTGGGCCCCGAAAATCAATTTCACTGGTGGTCCCCCAGTCCGACCCTGAGAGGCTCCCAATAGTATGGTAAAACAAACTGTAATATGGAAGAATTTTATAGGAGATAGATGATAGGGAGATTGATGGGCAGCACAGCGGCTCAGTGGTTAGCACTACAGCCTTGCAGAGCTGGTCAACATTTGCAAAGAGTTTGTATGTTCTCTCTGTATTTGTGTAGGTTTCCTCCGTGTCCTCCGGTTTCCTCCCACACTCCAAAACATATTGGTAGGTTGATTAGATTGTGAGCCCCATTGGGGACAGGGACTGATCTGGTAAGCACAGTGCAGCGTTGTGTAATCTGTGTGGGCTATATTATTAATTATAATTATTATGAGAGAAGATAAATATGAAAGATGATAAAATTTTTGACGTTAAAACAATAAAACAGATTATAAAGTAAAGGCGACCGTAAATCCTATTAACATTTGACCACCCTCATGTAACTTTGTGACAAACACAAATTATTAACCCCTTAAGGACGCAGGGTTTTTTTCGCTCATTTCTCACGCTCCAACTTTTTCATTTTTCCGTGTACAGAGCTGTGTAAGGTGTAAGGGCTTATTTTGTGCGTAACAAATTTTACTTTCCCGTGATGTTATTCATTATTCCATGCCATTTACTGGGAAGCACGAAAAAATTCCAAATGTGGAAAAATTGAAAAAAACCCGACATGTGCGTCGCGTTCTTGTTCTTCGCTCCAAATAACACCTCTGCTTTATTCTTTGGTTCGGTACGATCGCGGTGATACCAAATTTATACAGGTTTTATTGCGTTTTAATACATTTTCAAAAATGAAACGAATGTGTATGAAAAAGGAAAACAAATTTTTGCCATCATCTGACGTTAATATAGTTTGGAGTACGGAGCTGTGTGATGTGTCATTTTTTTGTGAAATGAGCCGACGTTTTCATTGCTACCATTTGAGGACTGTGCAACATTTTTATCACTTTTCATTACATTTTTTATGTCATGCAAAAAGTTGCAAAAGTCGCATTTCGGACATTTGGGCGCCATTTCATGTCTCTGAGGTCACCGCCGTCAATAACTGTTTTTATATTTTGATAGATTGGGCATTTTGGGACATTGGTGATACCTATTGTGTTTGTGATTTTTACTGTTTATTATATTTTATATCAGTTCTAGGAAAAGGGGGGTTATTTGGACTTTTAATATTTTATAAATTTTTTACATTTTTTAAACTTTTTTTTTTCTTTTTTTTCACTATTTCTTAGACCATCTAGGGTACATTAACCCTAGATAGTCAGATCGTTCCTACCCTATACTGCAATGCTACTGTATTGCAGTATATGGGATTTCTGCACAGTATAGGTTACAATGAGCCACTGGCTCATTGTAATGAATATGCAGAAGCCATTCAGCCTCGGGTCTTCTATCGCCACCCCCTGTTGACGTTCCGGGGTGCGACGATCGGAGGTAACATGGCTGCGCCCATGCTCACCGACCACAGGTGTAAGCGATGGGTCTTTGATGCGATATGCAGCAAAGCCCATCTCTGTATGAAGAGGGCTCAGTCCGTGAGCCCTCTTCATACACGATCATATCAAATCAAATCAAATTTTTCCAGAAATCACCATATAAACAAGAATAACTTTTAGATTTATACACACTACCACCTTCATGCAACTTTGTAGGAAATTGCAATAAAATTGTATGAAAATTCAAAATTTCCTCTAAAATATGTACAAATTCAGAATATCTGTATAAGAAAGCATACTTTCCTAAAACAGATGTGAGGAGATCATATATACCCCACATGTGTATATTCACCAAAATATGCTGCAAAGGGAATGTTAAATCCACATGGGACACCACACTGTGTTTGCAGAAAATTGCACTGAGCTTCACACAGATCTATCATTGTATGCACCTTACACAATGGTGACCCAAATAAATAACTATATATCCATAACCCAAGCTAATGAGATAACAAAAGTCACTTTTAGATGTGCGCCATTGTATTTGCCACACAATAACAGAACCCTCCGCGCTTCATAAGAATCTGAGTGAGAACGTCAGGTATAAATAATGGAGGATGGTGTGAGATAAAAACTTTATTCCAGAACATGAGTGTGTTTTTGGTGTTAAATAAAGCTTTATGGACATGTTCTTGTCGCGGTGTTAATATGTAGTCACGTTAGGCGAAGAGGATTGAATATTCATTGTATCAGTCAATTTTCGCAAAAAAAACCATCACAAAATAAAAGGCTATAAGAGAGCGAGTGTGTTCTTAGATAGTTCTGGATAGGAGAGGGTTAAAAACATGAATATTAGTTGATATTATTCCTTATCAAAATGCAGTAACATTTAAAGTGATTATTTCCATCATCTGTGATGTGCAGCAGCTCCTGTGTCCAGCAAATTCTCTGTTGCCTGATGGCTAAGAATCTGGAGGGGGACACATATCAGAGGGCTGTATCTCTGGCTATGTGACACATAGAACCTCACTTCTTTTATGTGAATCTAAATATGTGTTTCTAAATGTCAGGAAAACTGAGATATTAACTGTTAAAATGCCATCAGGAGTGATTTTTATACATAAATATTTAACCTAAAATCCTCACTTGAATATTTCTGAATCCATGGCACATAGAAACACAATTTTCATTTGAAAGAAGAGATTCTCCTGGGTAAATGCCCACTTTGCCTACCCATAGCGTTGGCCCTGGGTGCTGCTAACTGCTGGTCTTAACCCCTGCTGTCCAGCAATTACATTGACCTGTTCACACGTTGTGCTCTTAGCAGGGGTTACATTAATGTTATAGGGATAATGGAAATGTACTTTGTCTATATGGTTTGAAAACTTATGTTGGGTATTTGAACAAATTTATCCCATACATTACCCATCTTGCTACAAAAACGTAAAGCACCTTCTCCTATTTTTATGAGGTGTTAGGTCTCCCTAAATTCATGTTTTTATTATTGTTTCCACATTTGGTTGATACATAGGACACTTGACAGAGATTGTATTTCACACATATTCATTTTTACATGTACATGTATTACAACACTTTATTCTATTATCAGACATTACAGCTAACTCATTGATATTTCTAATGTATATACGATTCACATTTACACACATTTATAGAGTATTTGTTATTATTTGTTTTAATTTACAAGCACAATTCACTTCTCACTTTTTTTGTTTAAAGGACACCTGTCATCAGGTCTCTGCCACTAGTCCTGTCACCTCTACCTATTGGAGCAGCTCACAAGGATCCCATCACAGCCTTTATCTAGTTATTTCATACATTAATCATTGTAAAATCATCATTTCTTTATCATATAAATGAGGCTGGTCACATGGTCAGAGGCAGTGATGTCACCCCTGTTACCCCTCCCCTCTCCTCCCCCTGCTCATGTCTGTGTGTAATGTATAGTAAAGCATGGCTAGTGTGTGTCCTACATCTGCTGACATGCTGCATCCTCCTAATATACAGGTGAGAGACACAGACATCAGCCACACATGAATCTGACATATTCTGCTGTAACATGGCTGCCTGGAGCTGCTGTATCTCTCCTATACACACACATGCACACACAGGCTGCAGGGGGCGCCAGCATCAGGAAGCACATCATTATACAGCCTCACATCATTATACAGGCTGTCAGTCATGCACTGGGGGTGTGGCTGTGCCTCCCACTCATGAATAGAGTGGACAGCTTGAATATGCTAATGCTTCATTGGACATTTCACAGGTCATTTGCATACAGCTTTAGGACCTCATTGCTTAGGTTTACAGGCATGTAGAGGGACAATGAAGGGATAGAGGCAATGCTCTCTAATGGCAGTTTAGCAAAATATATTTAGTTTAGGGGGGTTATTTTGCATGACGGGTTCTCTTTAATAGTCTTAAGGAAATAGGTATACATAATAGTAATTATGTTAATAAGAGGCTCAGATCTAGAGTTTGAGATGTATAGTCTGAATATCTATGATGTATATATGTTTTGCTGTCCATTATATATTTGTATACATAATTCCGGGATTATTTGTAAAATATACATTTTTTTAGCCTTGTGTAATGTCATTGTATTTTGTCTTGTTTGTTTTTGCAATTTCTTAATCTCATGCGGTTGTGCAAATATATAAGATTGTATATTCAATATATCTATTACCTTGATAAAACTCATTCTCCCGACCAGAGGTCGCAGACCATCCCATGGGAGGATGATGTGTGCATGAGCGGTTAGATTGCAATCATACCGCGTGACTCTCACGTTGCCACGGTGATCTCCGTGCGAAGAAATTTGTTACATGATATGATCACGTGGTCACATGCTTGGGCGGATATTAGGTGAGTCTCATCTTGGCTACATGTGCCCAGTAGCAAGTCATTACCACATTAATAGACAACAGATGGGGAATTACTTTTCGATTGGCTGTGTGGATCTGTGTGGATGACATGACCCCCAGAAGAAGGCAGGCGCCAAAACGCTCATACCTGTTATCCGAATGGACAGTGGCACACATACACACAGGCAATATGTCCTGTAGACTTCATATCTGCACAGGAGTTCTTCTGCATATTTGCAATAATAGCCCTTGAGATCCCATAGTTTTTACATTGATGTGATGTATGTTACAATTCCTACAGAGATATGTTGCACTACATTCACTTTATAGTCTATGGGCTGCTTGAGTAATGGAAAATACTGTGTAACACATGGCCACTTGTGGCATTTGTGGTAGTGCAGTTATGCAGCACTCCCTCATTAAACTGCAACCTGTGAATGTGACCTGTGAAGTTGTAACTGCTTGAATTGTATGGTCTAATACATGAATTATACTACCTCTATGTATATGGGTATATTGGATTGCTTATTGCACATACTTATAGATACATGAACTTGTTTGTAGACCATAGATATTATTTTATAGTGCCGATTAGAGATGACCAAGCACTAAAATGCTCAGGTAATCATTACTCGAGGCAAACTTTTTTCGATGCTCGAGTGCTCGTTTCGAATAACGAACCCCATTGAAGTCAATGGGAAACTCAAGCATTTTTCAAGGGGACCAAGGCTCTCACAGGGAAGCTTGGCCAAAAACCTGGAAACCTCAGAAAATGATGGATACATCACGGAAATAAACAGGAAACAGCAGGGGCAGCATGCATGGGTGCCTCTGAGGCTGCAAAGGCCTTGTAAAGCGTACCCCTGCCAGTGCTGGACAAGCTGCCTGCTCGCCTACTCTCCCTCGCTACTTGTCCCGCAAAAGTACGCCCTCTGCCGCTAGCGCTGTCAGATGGGAAATACTGTTTCAGCTTGTGCACCAGGGCCTGCTGGTATTCATGCATTCTCACACTCCTTTCCTCTCCAGGGATGAGAGTGCAAAGATTTTTCTTGTACCGTGGGTCCAAGAGAGTGAATACCCAGAATTCTTTGCTGGAAAAAATTCTTTGAACGCGAGGGTCACGGGATAGGCAGCCTAGTATGAAATCTGCCATATGCGCCAGAGTCTGTTTATTATATTTTATATCAGTTCTAGGAAAAGGGGGGTTATTTGGACTTTTAATATTTTATAAATTTTTTTTGATTTTTTTAAACTTTTTTAAATTTTTTTTTCACTATTTCTTAGATCATCTAGGGTACATTAACCCTAGATAGTCAGATCGTTCCTACCCTATACTGCAATGCTACTGTATTGCAGTATATGGGATTTCTGCACAGTATACGTTACAATGAGCCACTGGCTCATTGGGGGTCATTTACTAAGGGCCCGATTTGCGTTTTCCCGACGTGTTACCCGAATATTTCCTATTTGCGCCGATTGTACCTGAATTGCCCCGGGATTTTGGCGCACGCGATCGGATTGTGGCGCAACGGCACTGGCATGCACACGACGGAAATCGGGGGCGTGGCCAAACGAAAACCCGACGGATTCGGAAAAAAACGCAGCATTTAAAAAAGGAAATTGTGTTGCGGATCTTGCACTCACCTTCATCCAGGATAGGATTGTGAACTTCAGTGCATTTCAGGGAACTTCAGCGCAGCAGAGCCACCTGGTGGACGTCGGAGGAACTACCTTGATGAATCCCGGCCGGACCAGAATCCAGCGCAGAGAACGCGCTGCTGGATCGCGAACGGACCGGGTAAGTAAATCTGCCCCATTGTAATGAATATGCAGGAGCCATTCAGCCTCGGGTCTTCTATCGCCGCCCCCTGTTGACGTTCCAGGGTGCGATGATCGGAGGTAACATGGCTGCGCCCATGCCCACCGACCGCAGGTGTTAGCGACGGGTCTTTGATGCGATATGCAGCAAAGCCCATCTCTGTATGAAGAGAGCTCAGTCCGATGGAGCGAAGTTTGCTGCTCCTGGAGCACAAACTCTCTGGGGAAGATGGGTGTGGGGAGGGAAGTATGGAGGTGCAGAGTGAGGGGGCAGCTAGTTGGGTAACATGTACAAGGCGGGGTAGAGGGAAGAGTTTTAGGGAGTCTAGTCCTGATCTGGTGCACCCCAAAAAGTTTTCCAGGCTGGCGGATGAGGGGGATATCAGCTCTGGGGTAGAAATGCTGCAGCAAGACATGGCCTCCAGGGGACTGTCTGCTCCAGTAAGAAGGGTAATGGGATCACAGGCAAGGTCAGACAGGTGCTGGTAGTGGGAGATTTGATTATTAGGGGAACACACAGGGCAATCTGTCACAAAGACCGTGCATACCGAACAGTGTGTTGTTTGCCGGGTGCTCGGGTTCGGCATGTTGCGGATCAGGTTGACAGATTACTGGGAGGGGCTGGTGAGGAACCAGCGGTCATGGTCCACATTGGCACTAATGACAAAGTAAGAGGTAGGTGGAAGGTCCTTAAAAATGATTTCAGGGATTTAGGCCATAAGCTCAGGGCAAGGACCTCAAAGGTAGTTTTCTCCAAAATACTGCCTGTACCACGTGCCACACCAGAAAGTCAGCGGGAGATCAGGGAGGTAAATAAGTGTCTCAAAAGTTGGTGTAGGAAGGAGGGTTTTGGGTTCATGGAGAACTGGGCTGACTTTTCTGTTGGCTACAGGCTCTACAGTAGGGATGGGCTGCACCTCAATGGGGAGGGTGCAGCTGTTTTGGGGGGAAAAATGGCTAGAAGGTTGGAGGAGTGTTTAAACTAGAGACCTGGGGGCGGGCAAGTACACTTGTGCAGGGCAAATAGACAGTGTAGATAGAGAGCTGTGAAGAGCCGTAGTCCATGGGTGAGGAAGGGGGGCTGGAATGAGATTGGGGAATAAGGACAAAAGGAATACGGACAGGGAAAATCATATAAAGTGTATGTACACAAATGCCAGAAGCCTCACAAACAAAATGGAGGAACTGGAACTCTTGATGTTGGAGCGGAAATATGATATAGTGGGTTTCAGCGAGACATGGCTGGACAGTAGCTATGACTGGGCTGTTACTATAGATGGTTATAGTCTTTTTAGAAAGGATCGTATAAATAAATAAGGGGGAGGGGTTTGTTTATATGTGAATTCTTGCCTCAAGCCTGTCTTGCGAGAAGACATCAGTAAAACAAATGCAAATGTGGAGTCCCTATGGGTTGAGATAAGAGGAGGGAAAAAGAATAATAAAATATTACTAGGGGTTTGTTATAAGGCTCCAAATATAATGGAGGCAGCAGAGGAAATGCAGAGGAAATGCTGATAAGTGAAATGGATGCGGCTTCAAAGCAATTACCTGTTGCAACTAGTCCTGGAGCCAACAAGAGGGGGGGGGGGGCACTGCTGGACCTTATCCTTACCAACAGACCTGATAGGGTATCAAAACTACAGGTTGGGGGGAACCTGGGTAATAGTGATCATAATTAGAGATGAGCGAACATACTCGTCCGAGCTTGATGCTCGTTCGAGCATTACCGTACTCGAAACTGCTTGTTGCTCGGACGAGTATTTCGCCAGCTCGAGAAAATGGCATCTCCCGCCATTTTGCTTTTTTGCGGCCAGAAACAGAGCCAATCACAAGCCAGGAGACTCTGCACTCCACCCAGCATGACGTGGTACCCTTACACGTCGATAGCAGTGGTTGGCTGGCCAGATCAGGTGACCCTGGAATCAGGGCCAGATTAAGGGTCCCAGCGGTATGGAGCACCTCATTTAGGATGGGGCCCCCCCAGCTCGGCAGCCAACGCAGGGCCCCCTCCCACAACAATATAAGTAAAAAATTAAAAAAGAAACCAAAAAATACTCCCGCCATACTATTATAAAATAATGATACCACAATACTGTAACCAATTAAAACTACCATAAGGCCAGTATTCCAAACAATAGCGCAACTATTTATAAATGATTCCTCCAAAATGCAGCCCACAGCATCACCACAACACAAAGATAATACCAACATCCTGATAATGAAGACAAGCCTCTACACACAGACCAGAATTACCAATAATTTACCACATATAAACTCCACCTACTGATGATCTTTACCGCCATATTGTTATTATACAAACACCACCGAGCACAGGACAATATCACTAATGACACCTGTGTACAAGGCCCAAATAATAACATTACATCCTGATTATCACCACTACATAATGACTGGATAATACTGCAATACTATATAATAACCTACACACAGACCAGTATGTACCAGAATATAGTGACCATATAGTAGTAGATACCAGTCCTGCACAGAGGCCACAGTGTCATCCAATCACTTACCTATTGACGTCCCTGATGTTGTCTCTTCCCTCCTGTCTGATCTTTCAGGAGACTTCTTCCATCCATGACTCTATCTCTGCGGGTTTATAAAACAAACATGGTTGACATCATCCTATATACTCCTCACACCTGACGGTCACACCACAACTGACCACATTGTGCCCCCACATATATCATATATACCTCTCACACCACTACTGACCACATTGTGCCCCCACATATATCATATATACCCCTCACACCAAAACTGACCACATTGTGCCCCCACATATATCATATATACCCCTCACACCACAACTGACCACACTGTGCCCCCACATATATCATATATAACCCTCACACCACAACTGACCACTTTGTGCCCCCACATATATCATGTATACCCCTTACACCACAACTGACCACTTTGTGCCCCCACATATATCATGTATACCCTTCACACCACAACTGACCACTTTGTGCCCCCACATATATCATATATACCCCTCACACCACTACTGACCACATTGTGCCCCCACATATATCATATATACCCCTCACACCACAACTGACCACACTGTACCCCCCACATATATCATATATACCCCTCACACAAGTGATCACACTGTACCCCCCACATATATCATATATACCCCTCACACCACAACTGCCCACACTGTGCACCTATAATGCTACACAAAGAGTTCCCCATAGAGCTTCATTAGGTAGGTCTCTCACTTAGAAACAGCTCCATGCCGTAATGGTACAGCGTGGAGAGTTAAGAATTTAATATACTAGAATGACTGTTGGAATACTAATAATACATTATTTGATATGCTGCCACCACACAATTAACCGGTTAAGGACCCTTTCCGGTATTTTTCATTTCCATTTTCCACTCCCCACCTTCAAAAATGTATAACTTTTTTTATTTTTACACGTAAAGAGCTGTGTGACGGCTTGTTTTCTGCATAACAAATTGCACTTCATGGTGATGGTATTTAATATTCCAAGCCATGTACTCGGAAGCGGGAAAAAAATTCCAAATGCAGTGAAAATGGTGAAAACACGCATTTGTGCCGTATTCTTGTGGGCTTGGAAATTACAGCTGTGGGTGGTGTCATTTTTTGCGACATTTGATAATATTTTCAATGATATCATATTTAGGACTGTGCGACCTTTTGATCACTTTTTATAGATTTTTTAAAATGTTTTTCAAAATGGCAAAAAAGTGCCATTTTCAATTTTGGGCACTATTTTCCGTTACGGGGTTAAGCGCAGTGAAAAACCGTTAATATATTTTGATAGATCGGGCATTTTCGGATGCGTCGATACCTAAAGTGTTTATGATTTTTACAGTTTATTTATATTTATATCAGTTCTAGGGAAAGCGGGGTGATTAGAATTTTTAGGGTTTTTTATTATAATTTTTTAAAAACTTTTTTTATTTTTACTATTTTTCAGACTACTTTAACCCTAGGTTGTCTGATCGATCCTTTCATATACTGCCATAGGTGGGGATTTTCCTCCTCATTCATTACAATGTGCTATCAGCACATTGCAATGAAGGGGTTAAAACGAAACAGCCTCTTCATTCTTCGGAAGACCCGAGGCTGGCGACGGATCGCCGCTCCTCAATGACGTCACGGGGAGCGACGATCCTAGGCATGGGCGCCGCCATCTTTTTGAAGCTGCTGGTTGCTTTGCCGGCAGTGATCACTGTGAAAACACCCGCGATTGGTGTTAGCACAGATTGCGGGTGTTACTGGGAAGGGTGATGTCAGACGTGGCGCTTTGTCTGCGCTTGCAAACGCAGACAAAGCCGCGCCCCCCGGCCCAATCGCATCTGCGTTTCTATTAAATTAACGCAAACCACCGGCGACTCATTCCCGATCGCAGGCGTTTCCATAGAAACGCCAATGCGATTGGTCCGCAGGCCGCCCCGGGGGGCACGGCTTTGTCTGCGTTTGCAAGGGCAGACAAAGCGCCACGTCTGACATCACCCTAAGTCTTTGCTGCAATATGCAATATGCAGCAAAGACTTACCGGCTGTGGATAGGGTTCAGCCCGTGATCCCTCTCCATGCAGTAGGACCCGCTGCGCGCCGTGAACCAGTTAATTATTTCATATGCTTCCCCCCCACAATGAATTATATTATATCCTCCCCCACAATAAATTATATAATATGCTGCCCCCCACAATGAATTATATGATATCCTCCCCCACAATGAATTATATGATATCCCCCCACAATGAATTATACTATATCCTCCCCCACAATGAATTATATAATATGCTGCCCCCCACAATGAATTATATTACATCCCCCCCACAATGAATTATATTACACCCCCCCCACAATGAATTATATTACATCCCCCCCACAATTAATTATATTACACACACCCCCACAATGAATTATATTACACCCCCCCCCCCACAATGACTTATATGATATCCTCCCCCACAATGAATTATATTACACCCCCCCCCACAATGAATTATATGATATCCCCCCACAATGAATTATATTATACCCTCCCCCACAATGAATTATATAATATCCCCCCCACAATGAATTATATAACATGCTGCCCCCCACAATAAATTACTTCATGTTCTGCCCACCGATCCCCTCTCTCCACCAATGAATGATTTTATACAATAAGCCCCCACCATGTTTTTACTGCTGTTTGATGAAAAAAAAAAAACCTTATACTCACCTCTGGCTCCCGCGTCTTCTTTCTTCGTCCTGAGTCCGGACAGGAAAGGGTGCGCGGCTGCGTGATGACGTCATCGCGCGGCCGCGCATCCCAGTTCATGGAGCGATGTGCGCCGGGGTGGTTTTCCGGCCACATCGCTCCAGTAATAGTGCTCGAGCGGCCGTTTCCGGCCGCACCGAGCACTATGCAGTGACGGGCAGGAGCTTCCTGTCCGGACGGACGGAGGCCCCTGCCCAACTGCCGAGGCGAGGTTTGGGGCCTGTCGGTGGGCCCAGCTGGAGACTGAGCATTAGCGCTATTGGAGCGCCAGCCCGGGGCCCCTAACCTATAAATCCGGATCCGGGGGCCCGGCGCTAGCGCTCCAATAGCGCCAATGATGATCCGGCTCTGCCTGGAATAGACTAGCCCCTGCCCGCGCTGCTCGGATCATTCTCTGTCTGGATGCCGCTAGGGAGAGAGCTGCTGCGGGTCAGGGAAAGCGTTAGGGTGTTCTATTAGAATAGTGTTAGGCAGGAGTGATTCTACAAGAACCCAACAGCCCTTCTTAGGGCTACAATAACGTTTTATTTTCCTTTTTTTCGTTTGCTTGTGGCTGGGCTTGCTGCCATTAGTAGTGCAGCTAGTACCATATTGTGAGTAATTTGCAGGGAGACTTGCGACCGCTGTGTTTAGCTCTTAGTGACACACATATCCACCTCAAACACCGAAGTGGGACAATTTATTAGGGGTTTGATTTGAATTAGGCCGAGTCTGCTGATTTATTTTTTTTTACGTTTATTTCTTTTTATAACTCAAAGTAATCTGGCATAGCAGTTTGCTTTCAGTGTGGGCTAGAAAATAGCCATAGGAGAACCCCAACGGCTTATTTAGGCCTACAATAGCGTTATATTTTTCTTTTTTTATGTTTGCTTGTGGCTGGGCTTGCTGCCATTAGTAGTGCAGCTCGTACAATATTGTGAGGAATTTGAAGGGAGACTTGCGACTGTTGTGTTTAGCTCTTAGTGACACACATATCCACCTCAAACACCGAAGTTGGACAACTCATTAGGGGTTTGATTTGAATTAGACAGAGTATGCTGATTTATTTTTTTTTACGTTTATTTCTTTTTATAACTCAAAGTTATCAGGCACAGCACAAAATCCAGTTGTGTGCTGTCAGTGTAGGTTAGAAACTAGCCAAAGCAATAGGATAGCATCGTTTTGTTTAAAAAAAAAAAATGTAAGTTTAAACTTTAATTTGGAAAATGTTTAACCCGAGGGCTAAGGGTAGAGGGCGTGGACGTGGGCGTCCAACTACTGCAGGGGTCAGAGGCCATGATCCTGGGCGGGGTGAGACACCACCTGCTGATGAGGGAGCAGGGGAACGCCGCAGAGCTACACTCCCTAGGTTCATCATGTCTCAAGTTACTGGGACTCGTGGTAGAGCACTGTTGAGGCCAGAACAGTGCGAAGAGGTGATGTTGTGGATTGCGGACAATGCTTCTAGCCATTTGTCCACCAGTCAGTCTTCCACGCAGTCCACCCATGTCACCGAAATCAGCACTCCTCCAGCTCCTCCACCTCAGCCTCCTTTGCCCCAGTCTGCCCCCTCCCAGCAAAATTTGGCATTTGAACCGGCATACTCTGAGGAACTGTTTTCAGGACCCTTTCCACAGTCACAAACCACTTGTCCGGTTGCTGCTGAGCTATTTTCCGATGCCCAGGTTTTCCACCGGTCGCAGTCTGTGGGTGATAATGACATTATTGGTGTAGTGGAAGAAGTGTGTAAAGAGGTGTCGGACAATGAGGAGACACGGTTGTCAGACAGTGGTGAAGTTGTTGTCAGAGCAGGAAGTCCGAGGGGGGAGCAGACTGAGGGATCGGAGGATGATGAGGTGACAGACCCAAGCTGGGTTGATAGGCCGGGTGAACACAGTGCTTCTAAGATGGAGGTTAGTCCTATAGCAGAACAGGTTGGAAGAGGCAGTGGTAGGGCCAGACGGAGAGGCAGGGCCAGAGCTGATGCATCAGCGCCAAATGTTTCCCGTAGTCAAGCTCCCGTGGCGAGGGCTAGATTTTCAGAAGTCTGGAGGTTCTTTAAAGAAACACCGGATGACCGACGGACTGTGGTGTGCAACCTGTGCCAAACCAGGATCAGCAGGGGTTCCACCACTACTAGGTTAACTACCACCAGTATAGCATATGAATGCTAAACACCCCACTCAATGGCACCAAGCCCGTTCACCTCCGGCCGGGCACACCACTGCTCCTTCCCCTGTGTCATCTGCTAGTCAGCCCCCTGCCCAGGACCCCGGCCCAAACACCTCCCGTGCGAAAACCCCATCTTCACCTCCACGATCCTTCACAGCATCCACCAGCGTTCAGCTCTCCATATCCCAGACGCTGGAGCGCAAAAGGAAGTATAGCGCAACCCACCCACACGCCCAAGCCCTCAAAGTCCACATCTCCAAACTGCTTAGCCTGGAGATGCTGCCCTATAGGCTGGTAGAGACCGAGGCCTTTCGAAACCTCATGGCGGCGGCGGCGGCCCCCCGGTATTCGGTCCCCAGCCGCCACTACTTTTCCCGATGTGCCGTCCCAGCCCTGCACAAGCACGTGTCAGACAACATCATCCGTGCCCTGACCAACGCCGTTTCTGACAAGGTCCACCTGACCACGGACACGTGGACGAGTGCTGCCGGGCAGGGCCACTATATATCGCTGACAGCACATTGGGTTAACTTGGTGGAGGCTGGGACCGAGCCTGACCCTGGGGCTGCTCATATACTGCCGACGCCGAGGATTGCGGGGCCTACCTCGGTCCAGGTCTCAAAGGCCTACTATGCCTCCTCCTCCTCCCACCCCTCCTCCACCTCCTCCTCCGAATTACCATCCGTGGGCATGGCGCCATCAGTCGGTAGCTCTAGGCGCAGCAGCAGTGCCGTCGCTAAGCGACAGCAGGCGGTGCTCAAACTGCTGAGCCTAGGCGATAAAAGGCACACCGCCCAAGAGCTATTACAGGGCATCACGGCGCAGACTGATCTGTGGCTGGCACCGCTGAACCTAAAGCCAGGCATGGTTGTGTGTGACAACGGCCGTAACCTGGTGGCGGCTCTGCAACTCGGCAGACTGACACATGTGCCATGCCTGGCCCATGTGTTAAATCTCATAGTTCAGCGGTTCCTCAAGACATACCCCAATCTGTCTGATTTGCTCACTAAGGTGCGCCGCATCTGTGCGCATTTCAGGAAGTCCAGCACAGATGCTGCCACTCTCAGGGCAGCGCAGCGCCGCCTCCAACTGCCCGCTCACCGACTGTTGTGCGACGTGCCCACGAGGTGGAATTCAACATTAACCATGTTATCCAGAGTTTACCAGCAGCGCAGAGCGATTGTAGACTGCCAGATGTCAACTTCCACCAGAACTGGTAGTCAGGTCAGTCAGCTTCCTCAAGTCTACAATGAGGAGTGGACGTGAATGTCTGATATCTGTCAGGTGCTGAGTAACTTTGAGGAGTCAACACAGATGGTCAGTGGCGATGCCGCCATCATCAGCCTCACCATCCCGCTGCTTGGCCTGTTGAAAAACTCTCTGGTCAGCATGAAGTCGGAAGCTTTCCGCTCGTCACAAGAGATGGGGGAAGAAGATTCCCTTGTTGATAGCCAAAGCACCCTCAGGTCTGTTTCTCAGTGCATATCGGAGGAGGTGGAGGAGGATGAGGAGGAAGAGGAGGAGAATGTTGGCGAGACAGAAGACGGGACCATTGTTAAGTCCTTCACTGTTCAGCGTGTATGGGCAGAAGAAGAGGAGTTGGAGGAGGAGGAAATGGACAGTCAGGCCAGCGAGGGGAGTGAATTCTTGTGCGTTGGCACTCTGGCGCATATGGCAGATTTTATGCTAGGCTGCCTATCCCGTGACCCTCGCGTTCAAAGAATTTATTCCAGCACAGATTACTGGGTATTCACTCTCCTGGACCCACGGTACAAGCAAAATCTTTCCACTCTCATCCCTGGAGAGGAAAGGAGTGTGAGAATGCATGAATACCAGCAGGCCCTGGTGCACAAGCTGAAACAGTATTTCCCTTCTGACAGCGCTAGCGGCAGAGGGCGTACTTCTGCGGGACAAGTAGCGAGGGAGAGTAGGCGAGCAGGCAGCTTGTCCAGCAGTGGCAGGGGTACGCTTTACAAGGCCTTTGACAGTTTTATGTCACCCCAGCAAGACACTGTCACCTGTCCCCAGTCTCGGCAGAGTAGGGCTGATCTTTACAGAAAGATGGTGAGGGAGTGCGTAGCTGACCATACCATCGTCCTAAATGATCACACAGCTCCCTACAACTACTGGGTTTCAAAGCTGGACATGTGGCACGAACTGGCGCTGTACGCCTTGGAGGTTCTTGCCTGCCCTGCTGCTAGCGTGTTGTCCGAGCGGGTTTTCAGTGCAGCTGGTGGCATCATCACCGATAAGCGTACACGCCTGTCGACTGACAGTGCTGACAGGCTGACGCCTATCAAGATGAATAAAGCCTGGATTTCTCCGGATTTTCATTCTCCACCAGGTGAAAATAGCTCAACCTGAATAATGTATGCACTCCTCCTCCTCATTGTCCTCCTTCTCCTCCTCTTTGTACACTAAAGCGGAGTAAACTGGCTATTTTTTGCCAGGGCCAACTGGCTCTAGCTATAGTACTCTATGTATTTAAATACGTCATCTTTTTAGCTGCCTCCACACGTTGTCTCCATTGCTACCTCCAAACGTCATCTCCATAGCTGCCTCCCAAAGTCGTCCATATAGCTGCCTCCATACATGGTCCCCTTATCAAACGAGCTGTGTCAGGCAGAATTTTGGGTTGTTTTCATGGCTTCCACATCAAACTTGTTAACTTTGTCGCCACCCTGCTGTGTAATCCACAAAATATACTGGCAAACTTTTATCATTTACCGATATTATTTCAGCGCTTCTTGCGCATCTGTTTACATTCCCCTCACCCGCCATAACCCAAACTTATAAGAACACTACTACACTTGATCTTATACAAAAGGTTCTTAGAGGTGCTGTTTGGGGAGGAGCTGAGAGACAGGGGCTTGGATTGGCGAAAGCTCGCCAGCTCTATCCCAAGATCCAACTAACATAGTTTTAACTGCAGCACCTTTAATCTACTACTAGTTCACTGCCTCCATACATGGTCCCCTTATCAAACGAGCTGTGTCAGGCAGAATTTTCAGGTGTTTCACCAGATACATAGTGGAACTCGGCCCATCTGTCGCCGCCATGCTGGAGACCTGAAGTTGCAATCATAGCAGCGCAATATGGATGCCCCATACTGTCGCTCTTAATCATGGAACCATTTCCGAAAAAACAATTAAACATAGAACCACTATACTATTCCATTATTCCTAGGTGAAATATTCAAACGACCCGGCCTGCTTTGAAAATTATAATTTTTTCAAAGTAAACGCTTCTGGCCCCCAGGCCCATTTTGGGTGGGGAGGAGCCGAGAGACAGGGGCTTGGACAGGCGAAAGCTCGCCTGGCATCGGACCGCCAGCTCCATCCCAAGATTAGGCAGCCTCAGAGGCATCCATGCATGCTGTTTCCTGTCCATTTCGCCTCCACGATCCTCCACAGCGTTCACCAATGTCTCCATGCGCAACTTTCAACTCTCTATACCCCAGACGCTGGAGCACGAGAGGATATGCAGCACATCACCCCCTTATCAAACGAGCTGTGTCAGGCAGAATTTTCAGGTGTTTCACCAGATACATAGTGGAACTCGGCCCATCTGTCGCCGCCATGCTGGAAACCTGAAGTTGCAATCATAGCAGCGCAATATGAATGCCCCATACTGTCGCTCTTAATCATGGAAGTCGTCTCCATGGCTGCCTCCACATGTCGTCCCTTTATCAAACGAGCTGTGTCAGGCTCATTTTTCGGGTGTTTCACCAGATACGTTATGGAACTTGGTCACTATGTCGCCACCATGCTGTGTTATCGACTAAATATACCGTCAACCTTTTGTTCACATAGGAAATCATTTCAGTGCTTCTTGCTCACCTCCTTTGGTGAAACCTGAGTCCATTTAGGGTATGTCGCCATGACACTCTCTAGCCTGCCACTGCTGCCGCTGCCTCTGCATGCCGTCCCCTATAGTGTCAAGGTCAATTATTGGATGTTTTAGATGCTATCTAGCCTCATTTGGTCACTCTGTCATGGCCATGCTGTTGCCCATAATTTTGGCATAATGGTGCGATTAAGCAGCCTCAGAGGCATCCATGCATGCTGCCCCTGCTGTTTCCTGTCCTTTTCCGTGGTGTTTCCATCCTTTTCTGAGGTTCCCAGGTGTTTGGCCAAGCTTCCCTGTGCAGAGCCTTGGTCTCCTTGAAAAATGCTCGAGTCTCCCATTGACTTCAATGGGGCTCGTTATTCAAAACGAGCACTCGAGCATCGGGAAAAGTTCATCTCGAATAACGAGTACCCAAGCATTTTAGTGCTCGCTCATCTCTAATCATAATATCATTGATTTTGTATTACGCTTTACTAAGAGCGTTAGTGAAGGGGCATCCAACACTCTAAACTTCAGGAGGGCAAATTTTCAGCAACTAAGGGAAGACCTTAAAGGCATAGACTGGGATAATGTTCTCAAAGACAAAAGCCCCCCCCCCCAAATGAGACTTTTTCTCATATATTCTGAAAAAGTCCTGTGAGAAACACATACCTTATGGGAAAAAGCATAAAAGGAACAAGAAAAAGCCTATGTGGCTAACTAGTCTTGTAAGGAAAGCAATAAGCGAGAAAGATAAAGTGTTTAAGGTGCTAAAACGTGAAGGTAGCGATGAGGCATTACAGGATTATAGAGTGAAAAATAAATCCTGTAAAAAGCAGATAAAGGCCGCAAAAATAGAGACTGAGAGAAATATTGCCAGGGAAAGCAAAAATAATCCCAAATTATTTTTCAAGTATATAAATGATAAGAAACTAAAAACAGAGAGTGTGGGTCCCCTTAGATAACATGGGGGTCATGGTGGAAGGAGATGGCCAATCTACTGAATGTCGCCTTCTCAACTGTCTTTACCCAGGAAAATCCCCTGGTGGAAGACACAATGAGGAATAATGTAAATTATTTTTGGAATGTCAACAGTTTAACTCAGGAAGAGGTATAGCGCCGCCTCGCAACCACTAAGAAAGATAAATCACCAGGGCCAGATGGCATACACCCTCGGGTTCTGCATGAATTATGTACCGTGATAGACAGACCGTTATTTTTAATATTTGAAGATTCACTGAGGACTGGTTATGTTCCACAGGACTGGCGCACAGCAAATGTGGTACCAATATACAGAAAAGGATCAAATAGCGATCCTGGAAACTACAGACTAACTGCTGTGGTGGGGAAATTATTTGAGGGGTTTGTTAGAGATGCTATCTTGGAGTATCTCACTGTGCACAACCTTATAACCCAGCGTCAGCATGAGTTTATGAGAGATCGGTCCTGTCAGACTAATCTGATTGGTTTCTATGAGGAGGTAAGTTAAAGACTGGATCTGGGAGACGCTGTGGATGTTGTATCTCTGGACTTTTCAAAGGCATTTGATACCGTGCCACATAATAGGTTGGTATATAAAATGAGACTGCTGGGAATAGGAGAAAATCTGTGTATTTGGGTAAGTAATTGGCTTAGTGATAGAAAACAGAGGGTGGTCATTAATGGCACATTCTCAGATTGGGTTGATGTTACCAGTGGAGTGCCACAGGGGCCACTTCTTTTTAATATTTTTATTAATGACCTTGTAGTGGGTTTACACAGTAAAGTTTCAATATTTGCAGATGATACTAAGCTGTGTAAAGCAATAAATACTGAGGCCGATAGTTTAGCATTACAGAGGGATTTGTGGAAGCTTGAGAAGTGGGCAAAGAAAAGGTTGGTGAGGTTTAATGTAGATAAATGTAAAGTTATGCACTTGGGCCATGGAAACAAAAAGTATAATTATGTTCTAAACGGTGAATTACTTAGTAAAACTGGAGCTGAAAAAGACTTGGGGGGGTATTGGTGGATGGTAAACTTAATTTTAGTGACTAGAGCCAGGCGGCTGCTGCTAAAGCAAATAAAAGAGAGGAATAGATTCTCATGATAAAGACATAGTTTTGCCCTTATACAAATCCCCTGTCAGACCACACATGGAATATTGTGTACAGTTTTGGGAACCAGTGTATAAAAAGGATATAGTAGAGCTGGAACGGGTGCAGAGGAGAGCAACCAGGATTATTAGGGGAATGGGGGAACTAGAATACACTGACAGATTAAAAAATTTGGGATTATTCAGTTTAGAAAAAAGACGACTGAGGGGAGACCTCATTACAATGTACAAATACCTGAACGGACAGTACAAGGATCTCTCCAAAGATCTTTTTATACCTAGGCCTGTGACCAGGACAAGGGGGCATCCTCTACGCCTAGAGGAGAGGCGATTTTACCATCAACATAGACAAAGGTTCTTTACTGTAAGAGCAGTGAGACTGTGGAACTCTCTGCCGCAGGAGGTTGTTATAGCGGACTCTATGTACATGTTCAAGAGAGGCCTGGATGCCTTTCTGGAAAAAATATCACGGGTTATGGGGATAAAACATTTATTTAATTCTTAAAGGTTGGACTATGATACTATAGGGCAGCATCTCCAGGCTCAGTAATTTGGAGATGTGGACGTTGTGGGCTTGGGCGTGTGGGTGGGTGGAACTGTATTTCCTCTTGCACTCCAGCGTCTGGGGTATAGACAGCTGAACGCTGCACATGGAGACATTGGTGGACGCTGTGGAGGATCGTGGAGCCGAATGTGGGATTTTCGAGCGGGAGGTGTTTGTGCCGGGGTCCTGGGCAGGGGGCTGACTAGCAGAGGCAGCAAATGACACAGGAAAAGGAGCAGTGGTGTGCCTGGCCGGAGGTGAACGGCCTTGGTTCCGTTGAGTGGGGTGTTTAGCATTCATATGCCTGCGCATACTGGTGAGGGTTAAGCTAGTAGTGGTGGAACCCCTGCTGATTCTGGTGTGGCACAGGTTGCACACCACAGTCCGTTGGTCATCCGCTGTTTCATTAAAGAACCTCCAAATGCAAAAATTAAAAACGGCCTGGTCATTAAAGTGGTTTTCCAATGCAGAGATCGCCGAGCGCAGTGCACAGTAATTTCTGTCATCTCCATAGAGATTAATTAAGCAGAATGGTCACGCGCGGCCGTCTGCTCCATTAATCTGAATGGAGTGATGAGGGGTCTGACGAAGGTACGTGGGACCCCATCGGACCCCTCCTTTTCATGATCTGTGGGGGTCTCAGCACTGAGATCTCCACTGATCAGCAAGTTAGGCCCTAACTTTTCTTTGTGGGTAAACCCCTTCAAGGGGTTAATGGCACTTATTCAGATTGGGTTGAAGTTAACAGTGGGGTCTCACAGGGGTCAGTGTTGGGGCAACTTTGTTTTAATATTTTTACTAATGACCTCTTAGGTTATAAACAGTATAATTTCTTTCTTTTTTTCATATTTAAATTTATTAAGATTTTTATTACAGTAAAAGAATCAGAAGGGAAGGGAAATGAGGGAAAACAATGTGAAAGGAATCATGGATACCAAGTAGTATCCAATATGGGGGGGTTACAAATAAGAGTAACAACAAATTTCAATTTGAAGAGAAGATACAAAGCAACAATAAAAACAGTAATGCCATAAGTTGTCGCACAGTGTTACTGTAGTTATCCAGAATATCCTTATTTGCCTAACGTTCTTAATCAGTTACCTAGAGTAATTTAAATGGGGAACCAGAAAAGAGAAGTAGAAAATCGGGGAGAGTGGGAAGGAGAGGATAGAAAGAAAAAGAGAGAGAAATAAGGGAAGGAGAAAGAAGGTTGAAAGATTGAGGAAGGAATGGGAGGAGGAAAAAGGGCTGTGCCTCCCCTCTACCTAGTGTTCAGTGCTCCATAATTTCACCATCTTGTGGCCGTACCGGGACTGTACTAGTCAATTCCAAATAGCGAGGAGATGTCACGAAGGTCATCCAATGGAACCAAGTCTTCTGAGAGCGGGCTGCTCTCTTGGGGTCGGTATTCAGGAGGCTCTCCATCCGCCGCAGCTCCCCAACACGGGCCAACCACTGATGCAAGGAGGGTGGATCAGTAGAGTGCAAGCAAGCTGGGATGCAAGCCTTGCATTAAGGAGATAGCACAGCAGGGACTTTCTGTAGATGGCAAGGGAAATCTCGTGGTGGTGGAGCAAAACCCAAGCGGGGTCGTCCCGCAACTCTTTGCCTTTCAACTCGCAAATTACCTCCAGCACCGCCGTCCAGTATGAAGCAAGAGAGGGGCAGCTCCAATATATATGTAGGATAGAACCTTCCTCTTTACTGCAGCGCCAACATGGGGGGACATGGGGGACCCTATACCATCTGGTCAATAGCTTATAATTTGTCTCCTGGTAGGCCGTGCTTAATGAATATTTATGTTCTATCTCGTATATCTTTTCCCTTTGCTCAGCAGAGAGATCCAGTTCAAGGTCTCTTTCCCATATGGCCATAAAGGACGGGATGTGGTTCTGAAGGGAGATACCAGCAGGCTGTATGACAAGGAGAGGGTTCCCATTATCTGTCCTTTCTGCATACATGCGCCTTCAAAGCCTGTCAGTGACCTGTTAAAGCCAGGAGGGGGTGTAATAGAGCCCAGGTAGTGCGCTAATTGCAGACCTTGCCACATGGATGCTTGTGGCAAATCTGGTGGAGAGGTCAGCTCTTCTCCTCTCTTCCATTTCCCGTCTACTAGAAAGTGACATGCCCTAAAATGGCTAGCCTTGAGCCAACTCTTGAAAACCGGCAATGTGATCCCTGGGGGGAATGCAGGGTTGCCCAGGATTGGTGTGAGTGGGGAGTCAGCAGGGGATATCTCTGCCCTTGACCTAGATTGTTTGAAAGCCAGCATAGATAGTAGGGTGGGCAGATAGCACATGCCACTGTCTTTTCTGTACCCATGTGAGGCAGGAGAGGGAAACCTGGGTGAAATGCTGCTCTATTGGGACCCAAGCTTTCGTGTTCCCATGTCTGCACCAGTCAACGATCCTGCTTAAGTGGGAGGCCAAGTAATACTGAGATATATCCGGAAGCGCCACACCACCCTCCCTTTTTGTCATGTGTAGGATCCTTCTCTGTAATCTTGGGGGTTTATCGGCCCAGGTAAAAGTCGTGAATATTCGTTGCACCGAGGTTAGGAAGCTAACCGGAATTCTAACTGGAAGGGCCTGAAAGGGATAAAGAAGGCGAGGGAGGATATTCATTTTGATGATATAATTTCAATATTTGCAGTTGATTCTAAGCTATGTAAATTAATTAAAGGGAAACTGTTATCAGATATTGACCTACTACTAGCATGTTGTGATTCGGCTAGACACCTTCCAGATAATATTTCTTTCATGGTCCCATATGGGAGCATCTTTCAGAAACTCAGCTGTGAATTATTTGTATAAAGTCAAGGAGGCAGAGAATTTAGCACTGAAGTCAAGCTCTCCCTGCCTAGGACATCCCCTTAACCTTTCCCCTAATTGATGGTCCTGCATCCAGAAACATCACTAGGTAGATCTCCGGAAGTCCAGTGCATGATGTCAATCACATGGGAGGATGTGGGGAAAGCTTAACTTCAATGTTAAACTCTCTGCCTCCATGACGTTGCTCTTTGAGGCGCTCAGAGAACCTGATGTCTATCTGAGTAGCCAAGGAGATAAGCTGACTAAGGGAAGACGGCAGGTCCCATGCAGACAAGGCGCCTTTGATCAGTCCGGAAACTTTTTTAAAGGTAGCAAGTAAGGCTGCTCCATTCCAGTCCAGCTTGGAGGCTAAGGTACACAATTGATCCAGGTAATCTCCATCAGAAGAGTGCCCTTGGCATAAGTTGAACAGGGCAGTTCAAGCAGATGACGCCCGGGCTGGTTCCTCGAAGATGGATCAGAAATCTGTGACGAATGTGGTGAAGTCAGCCGTGACTGAGTCTCTCCTGTCCAAGAGGGGCGTAGCCCATGCCAGAGCTTTCCCAGATAGAAGCCTAATTACAACGGCCACCTTTGACCTCTCCGTGATTAACTGCATGGACATAATAAGCTCGATGTGCAGGGAGCACTGCGTGATGAACCCCCTGCACAAGTTGGGATCAGTGGTGTAACAAGACCACAGTGGGCCCTGTTGCTGACTTAGAATCAGGGCCCCTTGATACCTAAACACTCCCTGCCTGCCCTATCCCGCACATTATACTTAAAAATACACATATTTCATATGTACACTCCACAGACATAAGCATATATACACTATATATGCATAACACACATAAACACATATTAACACAGCCCCATATATACTCTGCACATGCTATATTTCGCTACACATATAAATACACACACCATATATAAGAAACACTGAAATACAGTTGCACATAAATATATACATAAAACATAAAACATATATACACTCACCGACCACTTTATTAGGTACACCATGCTAGTAACGGGTTGGACCCCCTTTTGCCTTCAGAACTGCCTCAATTCTTCGTGGCATAGATTCAACAAGGTGCTGGAAGCATTCCTCTGAGATTTTGGTCCATATTTACATGATGGCATCACACAGTTGCCGCAGATTTGTCGGCTGCACATCCATGATGCGAATCTCCCGTTCCACCACATCCCAAAGATGCTCTATTGGATTGAGATCTGGTGACTGTGGAGGCCATTTGAGTACAGTGAACTCATTGTCATGTTCAAGAACACTATGTTTGGCTGTAGTTGGTTAGTTGCAGTGCATCCAGTATGACCAGTGTTGTGGTGAGACCAATCACAGTGGGGTAATGTACTGTGATGGCAGTTACACACATAATTACTATGGTAACAGAGCAAGAAAGTCTGTGAGATCAACACTGGGAAAAGAGCATTATAGGGAGGAGCTGTTACTGAGAACTGAAGGATCATGGGGATTGCAGTTGTAGGTGATGGCCATGTTAGAGATAACTCTGCCTACATTAGAGAGACCATAAATTTTGTGTATCATAAGAGCAAACTATTTAAGCTCCATTTTGTGATTAATGCTAAGTATTAATGTTAAGTATTGTTTTATTCATTTATATATAGCATTATGGGTTTTTATATCAGCATTTCACATTCCCCTTTAACAGCAATTTTACCAGTTAGGTATGATTCTTTCTGTTATTTCATGTCATTTCCTATTTTTTGGGTTTATGGTTATTTACGATCTCAGAAAAACCCTTTCTTTTTCTTTTGTGACCACTTTATGCTCTTCCTGCATACTAAAAGACGACTTAAGATATTTTATTCATTTATTTAGTCTAAGCTTACTCAGTGGTTTCTGACATTCCCATTAATCTTGGGATTAAAGTGACATGCTTATTCTTCCCTTTGACTGAGAACAGGGATTTAGAGTGTTAATTCCCATCCAAAGCAGGGGTCTCAGAGGTCATATCCCCTCATAACCTACTGTGATGTGCTGTTGAATTGTCTGTCACTATAAGTATATAGTCTGTTTTAGAGAGGGTAACTGTACAGGGGATTGATGGTATTTACCCTCTTCTTACAAATTCACTACTGATTTTACTTCTAAAACAAAATATATGTACTGTTCTATAATATAATGTTAAATGAAAATGTCTAGGATTAAAAAGTCTCTTTTGAAGAGCAAGATTATAAAATTGGTTTATTTCTGAACTACAGTGCAAAATTAATACAACTGTAAAAAATAACTCAAATTAAATAACTAAAAAGCTAAAAGTGTCTGTCAAAGATGCAATGTCAATGGGTAGTTCTCACCAGATTGATGGTAGAAAAGAGAGAGGTGACTGGAATATGCCAACACCACATCTGAATCATGAACACTGTTCACACTGGGTTCCTTCCACGTTTCTGATTGAAGTCCAGCAGATCATTTTTACATTTGTTATTTATTTGACTTCAAAAACTGCTTAAAATTGTAAAAGGGATCCTCCTAGGTCATTAGTTTATTAACTGTTACAATTCTACCATTTTTCAGTATAATTGGGCAATATATAGCTGGTACAGTGGTAGTGAACATTCACTAGATCTATTTTATATGTACACAGTTTGGACAAGGATGCAGAGGGCCTACCATAGAATCTGGTTCAGGGGGGCCCATCTATTTTTCCATTCCATAATGGTGTGAACTTCACCTTACACATCCCACTTGTGTTCACACATATTACACTAATTACATATTCACACAAATACATTTTACACAAATACTTATCACCCGACTTACAGACAACCCATGGTTACAGACAGACCCCTCTGACCTCTGGTGAAGCTTTCTGAATGCTTTACTATAGTCCCAGGCTGCAGTAATCAGCTGTAAGGTGTCTGTAATGAAGCTTTATTGATAATCCTTGGTCCCATTACAGCAAAAAATGTTTAAACTCCAATTGTCACTGGGGCCAAATTTTTTTTGTCTGGATCTACAATTATAAAATATACAGTTTCGACTTACATACAAATTCAACTTAAGAACAAACTTCCGGACCCTATCTTGTACATAACCCGGGGACTGCCTGTAGTCCCAAGAAAATGTAAAAAAAAAGCCAGAGACATGCAAAATGAAATCCAACATTTCTTTATTGAATAATCATTAAAATAAGGCACAATAAATGTGCATAGTCGGTGCAGGTACAGAACCAACGCATTTCAGCTCAATACAGAGCCTTAGTCATGGTATAACAAAAGAATGTTAAAAACTAAACCTTATAAACCGTTTAACAGACACACTTTAGCTTTCTCCTGTTTAACTTATACATATATAAGAACAAAGGTACAAATGGACTATGAACATGTTATAGATCAGTGGTGGCGAACCTATGGCACGGGTGCCAGAGGTGGCACTCAGAGCCCTTTCAGTGGGCACCCAGCACACCAGACTGGATTCAAAGGATCTTTCTGCAGTTTCAAGGAACTTAAAAGATGCTGCCTTCAGTCATATATTAAAGTTATTACTTCACTGCTTGCGACTGTAGGAAGAGGGAGAATGAGTAGACAGGGCTGAATTATCTTTGAAAGACCTTCTGCTGGCCCCATGATTCTCTGTGTGCAGAGGTACACTGGACATCTTGTCCTCTGGAGGCCAATATGATGAGTTGTTGAAGAACAGGGAGCAATAAATTACTGCTTTAAATTTTTGTTGGCACCTCGCGATAAATAAGGGGTCAATAAATTTAAGTTAAATCATTTTTGGAATTCATTCCATTATTATACCTGGAGTTAAGTGTAAGAATTCAAAATGCTTCTCTTTTGAGAAGAAGCTTCCTCCAGTCTCCACCTCTGGCAGGCCGGTTAACACCTTCAGTAACCCCATACAGTGCCCAGTTCAATGCTATTAAAAATATTATGCGGAAATACATTCCTATATTAAACCAAGACACTGTACTGTGTGAGATTATGAAGGATGGAAAGTGTTGCAAAACGTGTTAAGACCTTAGGCAACATCCTATCACCTAGTAACTTTAGCACTAAAATTAACGCTGGGACATGGCTATCGGTAAGGGGATTTTTTAAATGTGGAGGACATCGATGCGATGTCTGTATTTCGCTGCCAACAGAGCCTCAGATTTCAGGGTAGACGGCAATAAAAAACAGCAGGATAAAAACATTTATTAATTGTGACACACAATGGGGCTCATTTACTAAAGGTCCGAACGGACAAACCACAGAATTTAAAAAAGGATTTGTGTTGCAAGATCGACCACTCACATGCACCAGGAAGAAGCAGGTGAACTCCGGTAGACCTCGGTGCAGCAGCGACACATGCAGGAATTCGGACGCACGATCTTAGTGAATCGCGCCGGACCCGAATGCTCATCGGACAACGCACCGCGGGATCACAACGGGACCGCTTAAGTAAATCTGCCCCAATATGTTGTTTACATTACTCAATGCACATGCTGTTACTATTTATGTAGGCTGCACAATACAAAATCTGAAAACAAGAATCGTGCAACATTTAACAAGCATTAAATATGGTGACTCCAATGCTACGGGAGCTGCCAAACATATCACAGAAACACACAACAAGGATCTTTCCTGTTTTCAGTTTTTTGGCATTGAACATGTTTACCGGCCTGTCAGCGGTGGAGACTGGAAGAAGCTTCTTCTCAAAAGAGAAGCATTTTGGATTCTTACGCTAAACTCCAGGTATCCTAATGGAATGAATTCCAAAAAATGATTTAACTTACATTTATTGACCGTCTATAACATGTTCATAGTCCATTTGTTCCTTTGTTCTTATATAGCATCAGAGGTGCATTCACTTGCTACAAATCTTTTTTTCCCCATTAATGTTGATGAAGAAACACATGATGATAGACTCAAAGAATTCTCAATTAAAAAGTCACAATCTTTGTGGACCAAAACTACTTTAGAACAATATTTATAATAACATAACTTGTTTACACACGGTTTAAGGGTATCCCTTTTTCCTAGTTAAGATTTCAGTAGCCCAGAGCTAAAAGCTAAATGGAAAAAGACACTCGGGCACATTTACTTACCCAGTCCGCGGAGTTCCCGAAAGTGCATTGTCTGACGGGAATGTACTGTGCCGGAATGCACTAAGATTGTGCGCCCAATATCCTGCATGTGTCGCTTCCCCACTCCGACAGAGTTCACCTTCTTCTTCCCGGTGTATGTAAGTACTTGATCTTGCGACACAATTTTAAAGTTAATCAGTCGGATTGTCCGATGGCCCACCCCCGATTTCTGCCGCATGAAAGCCAGCGCAGCCGTGCCACAATACAATCACGTGCAACACAATCCCCAGTTAAATACCTGTCACTGCAGCACAAATCCCGAAAACGTCGGAAAAAACGCCGAAAGTGCAGCCGTGTACCCTTAGTAAATAAGCCCCACTATCTGAATGTTCTCAATCTTTGATGTGAATTACGATAGAGGATGAGACTGAAAAATTGAAAGGAGCTTTACTACCATTTCGCAAGAACTATATAGGTTGAAAGATTTGGATACATTTGAGAGTAACTTTCAACATAGCTTATCCTGACCAGACAAAATTGAACAAAGGATAAAAGACAAAAAAAGACGAATGTTTATTAGAGATTAGAGAGATTTCAAAGCTGGGACAGTTTATAATTGGGAATATAGACTCCATAAGGGCAGACAAAAGTTACCCAGGAAAAACCCCAATCGAGCAATTCAAGACTTAGAAGTCTGTGATACAGAACCTCCCCCATCGGGGCCTGACCTTTTGCAGTGGCTGGAGGAAGCTGGGGTCCTTAATACAGGAGTCGTTGGCTAATGCAGCCTTGCGCATGGTGGTGGGTGATCACGAGGCTTGGTTTCAGAGGCGGAGGCCTCGTCCACAGCCAGGCAGGTCTCCAGTAGGTGGTGTGTGCAAGAAAAGCATAGAGGGTCAACCCCGGTGCGTAGAAAGGGATGAATGGGGATGAAGGTTGGGGTGCTCGTGATGGTGTACAGCTGTATCCAGGGATCACTCAGAGGAAGTATAACTTACAGTTCTATTGGACCAGGCAATGACCTTAACAGCAGCAAAACTTCAGATGGTTGGAGGTAGCTGGTTGGAGTTTAGGTCCTCAGGAAGGTGTGCATGCAGGCTCGTGAAGTAGCTTCAGGTTGGGGTTGTAGGGATGGAACTGGGTCTCCTGACTGGCCATGGTGTCAGGAAGCTTGCCTGAGACACCTCTGCTTCCTGGGTTAAGACAGACTCCTCTTCAAGACTGAGGACTGCCCTTGTTCTCCCACCCACAAGGGGCTTTATAACCTCCCCTTGTGAGGTAGCAAGCACTTTTACAACTAGATTACTCCTTCCTTACAGAAAGTACAGAGCATATAATTGGAGTGTACAATAAACACTTAGCCTCCCAGGCAGAGACTTACAGCTGTATTTACCAAGTTCCTATGCTGGACCTAGTGAGGTGAGCAGGTTCACCAGGAAGTTCCTGACATGGAGAGGGACCAATTTCGCAACACCTATTACAACACCTGTTGCAAAGTCATATATTGAATCAAACACAGGCACATCTTACCCAAATCCCCAATAAACAGTTCCCCAACAAAAAAGGGACTGGAACACTTTTTTACGAGACAGACAGAAATGGGGGTACAAATACACCAGAGGTGGATATTAACACCAAAATAACAGGGGAAGAACACATGATAAGTGGAAAGGGAGATGGAACTTTGGGAATAATTGGTTTATCCCACACATTGATAGGTGCACAAACCACAGTTTTGAGCTTAATTTATATCTAACTACAAACTGAATAAATTTTAGGTAATCAAAGACCTACATTTATTTGGATTGAAACTTGTGTTAAAAAAGATTTTAAAGGGTGCTACAGATCTTGAATGATTTACAGTCATAGAATTATTCTTTAAATTCACAAGTCAGTGTGCCGTTTTGATGTTAGGAATAACTCCCACAATCAGAAACAATTTACTGAAACCTCCTTATCCCAAGCTAAAACCTAAATAAAAAATCATGCCATCCTAAGGCTACATTCACACGACCGTATGATTTCTCCAGTCCCATATTTACGGGCTGTATGAGCCTGTATATACGTGACTTTTTTCATCTGTATGCAGCACGTATGTAACCTGTATTTTATACGTCCCCATTGACCTCTAGGGCATATGGAACTGAAATACGGCAGAAAATAGAACATGCTCTATATTTTTATACAGCTACTATGCGGTACGGTACGGAACGGAGTTAACAAAGGCAATATAAATGGTCAGACGTATTGTCCATTGAAATGAATGTGGCCGTATGCCACAGCCGTTTTCATACATCCGTGTGAATGTAGCCTTAGGCTACACACTGCCGTTGCCCGCTGTACCGTAGCACGGCGGGCAACGGCAGCGCACGGGGAGAGGAGGAGGAGGTGAGCGCAGCTCACCCTGCCCCTCTCCACAGGAACATATGGCGCACGGCGCCGTACTACGGAGAAAGATATCCTATCTTTTTCCAGGGTATGGAGCGGTACGGTGCTGCACGTGTGCTGCACCGTACAGCACCATACAGCTCCCGTTGGGCGCCATACGCCCATTGCCGTCTATGGGGGACGTATATCGGCCGTATATACGTCGGCTGTATGTACGTGCCCCATACAGCAGTGTGAATGTAGCGTTCGGTAAAAATGTATATCAATTTGGTAACAGAGAAAATTAAATAGTAAGATAACTACCTTTAATAATTCCAAGGAAGAACACCACTCCCTGGAATAATTAAAATCATGGTATGATGTTGTATATAAACAATCTGATAAAGGGGGAATGTGGTGATTTGGCCTAAGGAATTATATATGAAAAAAGCCAAACGCCAATTGCACAATAAGTCATGTTATCATAATTTATGGGGTGATCCTACAGAGGAATTTATGTCCAAATACTCTGAACTTTTGGAAAAAGGAGTGAAGGAGAGAGCAATCTCTAGTAAAAAAATGGAATTCCTTTCAGTCAGATTTTATATGTTGCCTAAAGTTCATAAAAATCTTGAGCATCCACCTGTGGTGTCTGACCAAAAATGCAGCAAATGGCTGGATAACAAGTTGCAGCATTATGTATCCTCATATATTTGTGATACTATGCAGATCCCACAGGAACTGGAACATGTGAACCTTGAAAAAGATTACATTTTGACAACTAGCCACGTAGAAAGCCTCTACATCAGCATAAGATGCCAATAGGATGCCAAGCAGTCTAATACTTTTTATTGAAATATGATAAGAGCCAGACCCAACAAAGGTTTATTATTGATATCACCTTCGATGCCCAATTTTTTTCCTCCAAACTGAGGGAAAGGTGATGGGGGCTGCGTTTGCCTCCACTTTTGCTAACCTGTTCCTTGAGTGGTGGGAGGAATATAGGATATTCAGGAGTGATTTGGAGGAATACACTGGATTTATATTAACCTGGAAAAGGTATACAGATGATGTGTTCATATTGAAAGGCAGTCGGAAAAACTGGTAGAATTCATTCGTCATTGTCCCTGTCTCGGATCGCGGGCGCACCTGTGGTCCTTGGTGTTCCCCTGCTGCAGCACCGGCGCTGGACTCACCTATCCTGGCTCCTGCTATCCTCCAGACTGCCGTGCGTGCGCATCCCTGCCTCCTAGGGCGCGCACGCGCCGGCTGCCGAATATTTAAAGGGCTGAAAACCTCCACCTTATAGTCCGCCAGCTCCCTTCCTGCTCTGCCGGATCTTTGTGCCTCACAGCCTAAGAGAAAGCTTCCAAGTGATATTCCTGCATTCCTGTGTGTTCCTGAGTCCTGTGTTGCCGTGTTACCAGAGTCCCTCCGAGTTCCTGTGTTACCAAAGTCCCTCCGAGCCTGTGTTACAAGAGTTCCGCAGTGTTGCTGTGTTCCTGCGTTGCTTTGTTCCTGTGTCCTGTGTGGCAGTGTTCCCCTTCCCACCTCCCGTTGCTAACCCCGGATTGGACTTGACCCTGCATCTCTGCTGCCTGCCCTAACCCTGTGCCTGGACCCGACCACGAGACTGTCTTCTGTTAAGGTACCTCGACCTCGGCTGCCACCACGCGATAGTCGCACTTGTGGAACGACCTGGTGGTACCCTGCCACAGCAAGTCCATCCCGTTTTTGCGCGGGCTCTGGTGAAGGGCCACTTAGACTCCAGTCCCAGGTATTGGCTAGTACCACCTCCCGCAGTGGTCCAGAGGATCCACTGATCCTGACAGTAAGATCTGGCCATGGATCCCGCTGAGGTTCCGCCTCCCAGTCAGCCCGATCTTGCCACCTTCGTGGTCCACCAATCCCAGCAGATTGCCGCACAACACGAACAGCTGGAGAAAGTCACTGCCATGCTGCAACAGCTGCTGGCTACCCAGCAACAGTAACAGGTTCCTAAGGATGCTCCAGCCACCACGGCTCGTCTTCCTGCCACCGAACCCAGACTACAACTGTCTAGTATGGCAAGTATGGGGATCCCAAGCTGTGCAGGGGCTTTATAACCCAGTGCTCCCTGCACATAGAACTCATGCCGTCGCAATTTGTCACTGAGCGATCCAAGGTGGTATTTATCCTCAGTCTCCTCTCTGGGAAAGCCCTGGCCTGGGCTACCCCTCTTTGGTACAGAGATGACATCCTTGTGTATTCTGCTGATCTTGAGTCCCACCAATCCCACTTACAGCAAGTACTCAGCTGCCTCAGGATCAACCATCTCTACGCCAAATTGGAGAAGTGCCAGTTTCATCAGAAGAGCCTTCCATTCCTCTGCTACATAATCTCTGATAAAGGCTTGCAGATGGATCCTGCCAAGTTATCTGCGGTTCTTCAGTGGCCACGAACAGTGGGACTGCGAGCTATACAAAGATTTCTGGGCTTTGCAAATTAATAGACAATTTATCCCACATTTCTCGTCTCTGGTCGCGCCGATGGTGGCGCTTACAAGGAAAAGTGCTAATTCCCGTGTCTGGCCTCCAGCAGCAGAGGAGGCCTTCACGAAGTTAAAGACTTTTCATATGCATCAGTTCTTACCCGACCTGATACTGAAAAGCCGTTCCTTGTTGAAGTTGATGCCTCCTCCATGGGAGCTGAGGAAATATTCTATTAGAGATCAGGAGCTTCTGGCTATCAAGCTTGCCTGGGAAGAGTGGCACCATCTGCTGGAGGGAACTCGATTTTCAGTCAGCATTTACATGGACCACAAGAACCTTCAGTATCTACAGACGGCTCAGCGATTGAATCCACGTCAAGCCAGGTGGTCCCTCTTCTTTTCTCACTTTGACTTCTGGATCCATTTCCATCCTGCTGAGAAAAACATCAAGGCTGATGCCTTGTCCTGTGCTTCTGATGTCATGGGGGAGGACTCTGCTCCAAGACATATTGTTCCTCCAGAAAGACTTGTGCTTGCAGTGCCGGTGGACCTCTGGCAACTACCTCCCGGCAAGAATTATGTACGACCTGGTCTTCGAAAGAGGATCCAGACCTGGGGACATTCTTCTCGTGCGGCTGCGCACCCTGGAGTGCAGCGCTCTGTGGCCTTCATTTCCCGATTCTATTGGTGGCCTTTCTTGGTCAAGGACGAACGGGATTTTGTGGGTTCCTCTGCTCGCAATAAGCCCTCATGACAAAAACTTGCTGGTCTTCTGCTGGTCTTCCGTTACCCATGCCTAGCAGCCCATGGTCTCATGTGGCTAAGGACTTTATTACGGATCTGCTGCCATCATCTGGCAATACCGTCATCTGGGTGGTGACTGACCGCTTTGTCCCATTTTGTCCCTATACAAGGTTTGCCTTCTGCTCCACGTCTTGCCAGTCTCTTTTTTCAGCATATCTTCCGGCTTCATGGCCTCCCCCATCATATCGTTATGGATCTAGGAGTTCAGTTCGTGTCCAAATTCTGGAGATCTCTGTGCAAACAGTTGCAGGTGAAATTGGACTTTTCTTCTGCCTATCACCCTCAGACTAACGGCAAAGTAGAGAGGGGGAATCAGAATTTGGGTTGCTACCTCAGCCAAATTGTGTCCGCCCATCGGATCCAAGTTAACACACAGGCACAACTGAAACCAATCTTTATCGTAAAGAAACATCCTCCATGCAAAAAGCACACACTTGAGGATAACTATTAGAGGAATCCCTATAGGGGAATTGTTCTACCTCAGTAAAATAGTTCTTCCTTAGAAAACTTCAAAGAAAGGGCAGCACTTTTGAAGGAATGTCTAAAACAATGTCATTATTCTGGGAGACAAATAAAAAAAAAAGCATACAACCAGGCGACAGATTCAAAAATAAAACATCAGATGACAGGATTAGTTTTATTATGACTCCGCATGACTAAGGGCCAGAAATGAATCAGATCTTAGACCAAAATTAGCGAATCCTTCACTCAGATCAGGACCTGAAGAAATTTTTGGATGAGCGGGTCTCCAGTGGTTATAGAAAAGGCTTTACTATTAATAATGTATTGGTGAAAAGTCATTTCACCAACAACAAATGGATTGACATCAAGTATCCAGGCTTTTACCCGTGTGGCTTGTGTACAGCATGCAAGATACTTAAGATGATGAAGTCTTTTCAAGACTGTACCGGAGGCACACATAATCAAAGAACATAGGAACTGCACTTCCTGTGGAGTAATATACATTCTCCAATGTACTTGTAACCTACAATATGTATGAAAAACAAAAAGAGAGCTTAGAGCAAGGATAAGAGAACACATAATCAGTATAAGGAATTATAAAATGAACAAATCGCAAAACAAAACCTTCCTGCCCTTTCCTATTATGGAGCACTTCTACCAACAATCCTGTGTCAAAGTTCTTACAGGCTGGGCGATCCAACAGATCTCCCAACATTCGAGGAGAGGAAATCTGGACACACGCTATTACAGTCAGAGACAGAATAGATCTATAAGCTTAACACCCTCAGACCACAGGGACTTAATAATACTTTTAATTTTGGTTGCTTGCTTTGAAATATTATTGTGACATTATCCATTTTCAGTAACCCCACGCATCAAAAATAGTGCATTGAGGGTGCGGTGTGTGACAGATTCATGAATTGTGCTGCCCGTTATTCATAAATCTGGCACCCCCTGCATTCCCCCGACAAATGCACCAACTTTTTTGGTGCACCTTTAACATACGGTGTGCTACATAATTCTGTTGGACACTGCATGATAAATGTGTTGTACGGGAACTCCCCTTTAGCGTGATGGCTCACATGGAGTTTTAAATGCGTTTTTGGCCCGTTTTTAAGCAGTCCGTCAAAAAATGCATGCACTTTTGACCAGTTTCAATTAAGATAATTGGTCAAAACTGTCAAAAACTGATGCGTTTTCAAAAAACGCATGCGTTTTTCGAAAATGCATGCATTTTTTAACGCACTGCTTAAAAACGGGCCAAAAACGCGTTCAAAATGCCACATGTGCCATCACCTTTATGTGCAGAATAGTGTAGCCCAGGGCCGATTCTAGCATATTTGCTGCCTGAGGCGATTATTAAAATGCTGCCCCCCCCCCGCTCCCTGTTAAGTAAATCCTTAAACTTTACTAACAATTAACAACTAGTGGAATCTAGTACCTTATAGATGACAATCTCTTCCATCAGGAGGACTTTATTCCGGGTTCTCCAATCCATGACGCATTACTGCTGAATTCACGGCCAGATATCTTCAGCTCCGTGCAGCATCTCCACCCGGCGTCCCTACCACAGTCACTTACAGTATGAAGTCTCCTGGATAACAACACTGCGCTCCTAAATAATATATACCCCTCACAACACAACTGACCACATGCTACCCCACATATAACACATCCCTTCATTATATAGGGATAAAATCTTGCCCCACATATACAGCCCCCAGCTTAGTAATATACTGTATCCCATATACAGCCTCCCAGCTTAGTAATATACTGTATCCCATATACATCCCCCAGCTTAGTAATATACTGTATCCCATATACAGCCCCAGCTTAGTAATATACTGTATCCCATATACATCCCCCCAGCTTAGTAATATAATGTATCCCATATACAGCCCCTGCAGCTTAGTAATATACTATATCCCATATACAGCCCCCCCCAGCTTAGTAATATACTGTATCCCATATACAGCCCCCAGCTTAGTGATATACTGTATCCCATATACAGCCCCCCAGCTTAGTAATATACTGTATCCCATATACAGCCCCCCAGCTTAGTAATATACTGTACCCCATATACATCCCCCAGCTTAGTAATATACGGTATCCCATATACATCCCCCCAGCTTAGTAATATACTGTATCCCATATACAGCCCCCCAGCTTAGTAATATACTGTACCCCATATACATCCCCCCAGCTTAGTAATATAATGTATCCCATATACAGCCCCTGCAGCTTAGTAATATACTATATCCCATATACAGCCCCCCCCCCCAGCTTAGTAATATACTGTATCCCATATACAGCCCCCAGCTTAGTGATATACTGTATCCCATATACAGCCCCCCAGCTTAGTAATATACTGTATCCCATATACAGCCTCCCAGCTTAGTAATATACTGTATCCCATATACAGCCCCCAGCTTAGTAATATACTGTACCCCATATACAACCCCCCAGCTTCGTAATATACTGTACCCAATATACAGCCCCCCAGCTTAGTAATAAACTGTATCCCATATACAGCCCCCCAGCTTAGTAATATACTGTATCCCATATACAGCCCCCAAGCTTAGTAATATACTGTATCCCATATACAGCCTCCCAGCTTAGTAATATACTGTATCCCATATACAGCCCCAGCTTAGTAATATACTGTATCCCATATACAGCCCCCCAGCTTAGTAATATACGGTATCCCATATACAGCCTCCCAGCTTAGTAATATACTGTATCCCATATACAACCCCAGCTCAGTAATATACTGTATCCCATATACAGCTCCCCAGCTTAGTAATATACTGTGACATATGATATATATAGCGCCCCCCCCCTCACCCCCAATATTAATTATTGGCCACATATACAACCCCAGCTCAGTAATATACTGTATCCCATATACAGCTCCCCAGCTTAGTAATATACTGTGACATATGATATATATAGCGCCCCCCCCCACCGCCCAGTATTAATTATTAGCCACATTTAATTAATTAAATACATGAAAAATAATAAAAACCATACTCACCTGCAGGCGCGATTTATTTAGCTGGTGGGCGATTCGGGCGTTAATGGACGCCCGAATCGCCCACTTTAGAGCGGCGAATTTCGCCGCCCTTTACAGGGACCCGCATTCTGCCGCCTGAAGCGAGATTTTCATCTGTCCTCATGGCAGATGCGGCCCTGGTGAAGCCACCATAAAAATGTGTCTCGGACAAAGTCAGACAGAAAACTGGCACAGGGGCTTTAATAAATCTGGGCCAGTATGTTTATTCCTCCTGGCTTTTGTATGGCTTTATCTATGGCAATCATTGTGCTACTTGTATTTAATCACGTAACCATCACATATGGATGAAACAATCTCTATATCCTACATTCTAGATGTATGATTGATTGTATATTTTTTTCCAACCTAATTTTTGTGATCTTAGTATCGCATCACTGTACCATGATATTCTAATTCTTATGTATATGTTTCATGGTATTTTTACCACAGTATAGGTTTTTTTTAATAGTATTACATGGATTGGCTGTCCCACCTGTCAATCTGCATGACAGGTATAAGAGAACAATTTACCTGGCCGCCCCCAACCCCAAAGGAAGCCAAGTCCTTCATTGAAATGCAGCTTCAGGGTTTATGTTATAGAGTCTGCATTGTACTGGCTCAATCACCTTCTGACACTAGATAGGGTCTGCACCTCTGTCTTGCAATTTCTGCTGGGGCTACATGTCAAAGCTGTCTGGACAGACATGGTATCTAGTTAGACATTGTATGTCATACAACTGCTCAGAGCTCTGCTGGAAAGCAGAACAGCTGATCGGAACAATGGGTGAAGCACAATATATGAAACACACATCAATCACCTCTTTGGTGTGTGCTGCTGCAATCACCGCAGCGCAGTTGCAGTGGCGTGACAACACACGGACGGTGTAACACTATCTGAACAGTGTGCTAGTTTGTGGTGTTTGTATTTTGGTGCTGTAACATGGATAGTGTGTCACTGTCTAAACAGTGTGCAGGTGTGCCTCTTTAGACCATGCAAATGGTTGAATGGGGAAGTTTATAGAGCTAATAGTGAGCCATCTATCTGGTGTGTACTGCTGCAGTTACTTATTTGCCTCCTAAATCCCAGCACAGTAATACAGAATGATATATTAGATACATCACTGTGTACACATCTACACATGATATCTCTTTTAAGAATATAATAAATGTTAGGTTTTGCTCCACAATCAACTTCTCCCTCTTTACCCCTATCCTAATTTTGGTTTATACATAAGTACTTATGGTGGTGCACACTGAGGGTGTTTTAGTGAGGATAGACTACCGGTAACTGTTTTCAGGCTGTTACAAAGCAGAACTTGACACTTGAAAATAGTGCTTCTTCCCACCAGATGTCAGCATGGGTGCATGGAGAACATGCTTGCTAAAAATAAATAACTCAATGGGGCTCATTTACTAAGGGTCCGCAGACCGCACAATCGCCGGAATATCCACTGATTTCCGATGTGCGCCGCATTAAGAAGGGCTTTTTGTCGCACACGATCGGATTTTGCCGCATCGGCGCCGGCTTTCATGCGACACAAATGGGGGGGCCAACCATCGGACCATCCGACGGATTCCTGCAATGCATGGGATTTAACATTCAAAATTGTGTCGCAAGCCAGGCACTTACATGCACAGGGAAGAAGAAGCCATTTTAGAGATCTGAGCTTTGGGATTTGCGGAGAGCTGGGCCAACTGGAAGATACTCAAGCTGGCTACCCCGTCATTGTATGTGTAGTGTGTATTTGAAAGGAAATCTACCATCAAAACCCAGCATGAAGGGACACTTACTCATAAATCCAGGCACAATGACTGTGGTAATCATCTTTGTTATCCATTGCCTTCTTCCTTCGAGCACTTCCCCCCTCCCATTGTGAGCTGAAATTTCCTCTGCTGTTAATAATATTTCTGTCAGAGGGAGCGGAGAAGTTCTAGGAGAGCAGGGGGTTAATGGAAACGGCTTGTGTGGCTACATCACAGAGGGGATCTGGTAATGCCCCTAAGCTCATTAGCATTATTTTAAAAGTTGATTTGAGAACGAAGGGACAAGGTAAACAAATATAAGATTACCACAGTCCCTGGATCTATGAGAAAGTGTCCTTAGTTTATTATGCTTCATTTTGATGGCAAATGTCCTTTAACTTAGACAGCCATATGTCAGCAGCTCATTCATATATATGATTTTATCAGTAAATATAAACCTTGTTACTGTAACCTTTGGATCTTAAGTGAGCTACAAAAAACACGGCATTAATGTGAATTACGGGTTTATCAGTTTCTTTCCTTAATAAGATAAAGCTCAAGGTTGATACAGCCTGAATTTGTTTTATGAAAAAGATCATGGATCACTATGGTAACCATGATTTCTATACTTACTACATGTGTGCTCTTGTGCTCATGCAAATGAATTCCCCCAGCTCCATAACAGGGAATGCAATGCTGAAACTAGAGAACTACATGGCTGGTCATGTCTCAGAGAGTGTCCTTTAGTAACCTATTTAAATCAAGAAAAAAAATGTTTTGGATTTATAGTTTCACATTTCCCTCTGTATAATCATTAAGCACATCCTGGTGTCCTTCTCTGCTCCTCTGACTGATGTCTATAGCTTTACATTAACCCCTATAGAATCATTAAGCACATCCTGGTGTCCTTCTCTGCTCCTCTGACTGATGTAAATAGCTATACATTTACCTCTATAGAATCATTAATCACATCCTGGTGTCCGTCTCTGCTCCTCTGACTGATGTCTATAGCTTTACATTTACTTCTATAGAATCATTAAGCACATCCTGGTGTCCTTCTCTGCTCCTCTGACTGATGTCTATAGCTTTACATTAACCCCTATAGAATCATTAAGCACATCCTGGTGTCCTTCTCTGCTCCTCTGACTGATGTCTATAGCTTTACATTAACCCCTATAGAATCATTATGCACATCCTGGTGTCCTTCTCTGCTCCTCTGACTGATGTCTATAGCTTTACATTAACCCCTATAGAATCATTAAGCACATCCTGGTGTCCTTCTCTGCTCCTCTGACTGATGTCTATAGCTTTACATTAACCCCTATAGAATCATTAAGCACATCCTGGTGTCCTTCTCTGCTCCTCTGACTGATATAAATAGCTTTACATTTACCTCTATAGAATCATTAAGCACATCCTGGTGTCCTGTTCTGTTCTTCTGACTGATGTCCATAGGAAAAAATATTAAAGTGACAGGTTGTTTCATTAGTCAGGTTACGCTTTTCACCTACAGTCTGGAGATTTTTTTGGTATCATTGACTATCTCCTTAAGAAACTTTTGCCAATGTTTGACAGTAAGATGTATAATTTGAGAGCAGTGCTGATGATTTTGTAGCTAAGGTATAAGAAGAAAAGAATCACATGAAGACATGCCGCAGCTCATTCATGCAGTCATGAAAAGTTGATGAGGTTATCAGATCCTTGGTGACCCTTTTAAATATGGACCACAGCTGCAGCTGAGGATTATTTGGTAGAAACTATGGTAACATTGTAATGATTCTGACAGGGGACGTAGAGGCTGGAAGAAAAGGATGGGAAAATGCGGACTTTGGGCTGACCCAGCTGTCCCTATCCAAGATGGCAGGCAACAACTGACATTCCCTTCCTGCGTGAAATACAGAAACAAAATCAGGACAATACACAGGAGGAAAGTTCTACAAAATATGGGTGAAAATAAAGAGTATTACACAAAACAGAACAAGATATAGATGGCGAGGAGGTAAGCAGAGGAAAAAAAGGAAAAAATATTGAAACACAAAAAAAAGGGAAAAAGCAATACAGAATATGATAGCAGGCTCCAGAAAAGACTTATAGCAGGCACAAGGAAATGGCAATTACTAATCCTCACTGCCATGGCTGTTTAAACACACACAGGGAGATAAAGATGTGAGCTCATGCAGCCTCATGTAACTTAATTTTTTATAATTTTTTTACAATCTAAGCAGAATTTGTTAATGAAGTAGATTAAAAAAATGTTCACCACATCCCCAACAAACAATTTACAAAATTATCTCAAATGGCGGTTACGCTTTAACCATCTGAAACCCAGAACAAAACCAGCAGGCAACAGATGTGTGTAGTAAATTCAATTAAGACAGCTAGGAGGGAAATAGGGCAGCATTCAGATTTGTTCAAGCCACAGAGTAAAATAAATTCAAAATCATAATCAACAACATAATGAACTTTATGGACAGTGGATGGCGCTAAATCTTGAATGGGCCCAGATGCTGCAATCATAATGATACTCATAGTTAATCCACTGTGCTAGAGCCTACATCACTAGGCTTTTCAAATTGTTGCAATTTACTGTCATACTCAAATATAGAAAATTTTAACAAATCTAACATTTTTCATATATTAACAGATCTAAGATATTTCTATTATATTAAATGTTGTTCACACATTTGTCTGAATCTGTGTAGATGATCACTTCTCCTTTTATGAGATAATCTATGCACCAAACATGTGTGGAACCTCAAAATGCTGATTTTAGATGGTAAAATTATTGCACATGTGCCTTTGGTTGGCCATGCTAAAATGTGCTCTTAATCATGCAACACAATTTCATAGATGTTACAAGTTTTGAGAGAGTTTAGATTTTTCATACTGACTGCAGGAATGTCCACAAGATTGACACAATAGGGGAAAGAGTTGAACCCTAAACTTTCCCACAGCCTCTTTCTCTACCTACTCTCAGGTGGTGTGCTATGCTTATATAAAAATATCTATATGTACAGGGATTAATATCACAAGGCAGACATAACAATGGTATAGATATGGATGCGACATTATCCGCTCGGTACCTACTCTTCAGAAAAATTATACTAACAAAATAAAATTATATTAAATTATACTAACAATAACAACCAGATGTCAAACTTCAGGAATACTTTACAAAGCACAGGAATAATGCAATAAATCTAATATATAAAGCTGAGTGTATGTATGTGTGTGTATATGTCCGTTAAAGGAATCTGCCCGTAGTCACTTTTACAATCACCAAATTTTGCACCGCCGCTCTCTGTGACTCAGGGAATGTCATAGACTGGGTTTTGAGCTGAAATTTTTACCCCCCGCTTAACAAAATATACGTATTAACTAGAGATGAGCGAACATGCTCGTCCGAGCTTGATGCTCGGTCGAGCATTAGGGTACTCGAAACTGCTCGTTACTCGGACGAATACTTCGCCTGCTCGAGAAAATGGCAGCTCCCGCCGTTTTGCTTTTTGGCGGCCAGAAACAGAGCCAATCACAAGCCAGGAGACTCTGCACTCCACCCAGCATGACGTGGTACCCTTACACGTCGATAGCAGTGGTTGGCTGGCCAGATCAGGTGACCCTGGGATAGACTAGCCGCTGGCCGCGCTGCTCGGATCATTCTGTCTCTGGATGCCGCTAGGGAGAGAGCTGCTGCTGGTCAGGGAAAGCGTTAGGGTGTTCTATTAGCTTACTGTTAGGCAGGAGTGATTCTCAAAGAACCCAACAGCCCTTCTTAGGGCTACAATAACGTTCTACTTTTTTTATTTTAATTTGCATCTTTTACCATTTTGTGAGGAATTAGCAGGGGGACTTGCTACCGTTGTGTTTAGCTCTTAGTGGCACACATATCCATAGCAAAGACCGAAGTGGGAAAATTCAGTAGGGGTTGGATTTCTATTAGGCAATAACTCAGTGTCATCTCATCTGGCATAGTAGTGTGCTTCCTTTGATACTTGGCTAGAAAATAGCCATAGGAGAATACAAACAGCTTCTTGAAGCCTACAGTAGCGTTCTATATATTTGATTTCTGGTTGATCTGCTGGTGGCTGTAGTTTCTGCAGTGCATGTACTTGCCAATTCTGAGCAATTTGTAGTGAGACTTGCGACCGCTGTGTTCTGCGCTTAGTGGCGCACATATCCATAGCAAAGGCCGAAGTGGCAAAATTCAGTAGGGGTTGGATTTCTATTAGGCAATAACTCAGTGTCATCTCATCTGGCATAGTACTGTGCTTCCTTTGATACTTGGCTAGAAAATAGCCATAGGAGAATACAAACAGCTTCTTGAAGCCTACAGTAGCGTTCTATATATTTGATTTCTGGTTGATCTGCTGGTGGCTGTAGTTTCTGCAGTGCATGTACTTGCCAATTCTGAGCAATTTGTAGTGAGACTTGCGACCGCTGTGTTCTGCGCTTAGTGGCGCACATATCCATAGCAAAGGCCGAAGTGGCAAAATTCAGTAGGGGTTGGATTTCTATTAGGCAATAACTCAGTGTCATCTCATCTGGCATAGTACTGTGCTTCCTTTGATACTTGGCTAGAAAATAGCCATAGGAGAATACAAACAGCTTCTTGAAGCCTACAGTAGCGTTCTATATATTTGATTTCTGGTTGATCTGCTGGTGGCTGTAGTTTCTGCAGTGCATGTACTTGCCAATTCTGAGCAATTTGTAGTGAGACTTGCGACCGCTGTGTTCTGCGCTTAGTGGCGCACATATCCATAGCAAAGGCCGAAGTGGCAAAATTCAGTAGGGGTTGGATTTCTATTAGGCAATAACTCAGTGTCATCTCATCTGGCATAGTACTGTGCTTCCTTTGATACTTGGCTAGAAAATAGCCATAGGAGAATACAAACAGCTTCTTGAAGCCTACAGTAGCGTTCTATATATTTGATTTCTGGTTGATCTGCTGGTGGCTGTAGTTTCTGCAGTGCATGTACTTGCCAATTCTGAGCAATTTGTAGTGAGACTTGCGACCGCTGTGTTCTGCGCTTAGTGGCGCACATATCCATAGCAAAGGCCGAAGTGGCAAAATTCAGTAGGGGTTGGATTTCTATTAGGCAATAACTCAGTGTCATCTCATCTGGCATAGTACTGTGCTTCCTTTGATACTTGGCTAGAAAATAGCCATAGGAGAATACAAACAGCTTCTTGAAGCCTACAGTAGCGTTCTATATATTTGATTTCTGGTTGATCTGCTGGTGGCTGTAGTTTCTGCAGTGCATGTACTTGCCAATTCTGAGCAATTTGTAGTGAGACTTGCGACCGCTGTGTTCTGCGCTTAGTGGCGCACATATCCATAGCAAAGGCCGAAGTGGCAAAATTCAGTAGGGGTTGGATTTCTATTAGGCAATAACTCAGTGTCATCTCATCTGGCATAGTACTGTGCTTCCTTTGATACTTGGCTAGAAAATAGCCATAGGAGAATACAAACAGCTTCTTGAAGCCTACAGTAGCGTTCTATATATTTGATTTCTGGTTGATCTGCTGGTGGCTGTAGTTTCTGCAGTGCATGTACTTGCCAATTCTGAGCAATTTGTAGTGAGACTTGCGACCGCTGTGTTCTGCGCTTAGTGGCGCACATATCCATAGCAAAGGCCGAAGTGGCAAAATTCAGTAGGGGTTGGATTTCTATTAGGCAATAACTCAGTGTCATCTCATCTGGCATAGTACTGTGCTTCCTTTGATACTTGGCTAGAAAATAGCCATAGGAGAATACAAACAGCTTCTTGAAGCCTACAGTAGCGTTCTATATATTTGATTTCTGGTTGATCTGCTGGTGGCTGTAGTTTCTGCAGTGCATGTACTTGCCAATTCTGAGCAATTTGTAGTGAGACTTGCGACCGCTGTGTTCTGCGCTTAGTGGCGCACATATCCATAGCAAAGGCCGAAGTGGCAAAATTCAGTAGGGGTTGGATTTCTATTAGGCAATAACTCAGTGTCATCTCATCTGGCATAGTACTGTGCTTCCTTTGATACTTGGCTAGAAAATAGCCATAGGAGAATACAAACAGCTTCTTGAAGCCTACAGTAGCGTTCTATATATTTGATTTCTGGTTGATCTGCTGGTGGCTGTAGTTTCTGCAGTGCATGTACTTGCCAATTCTGAGCAATTTGTAGTGAGACTTGCGACCGCTGTGTTCTGCGCTTAGTGGCGCACATATCCATAGCAAAGGCCGAAGTGGCAAAATTCAGTAGGGGTTGGATTTCTATTAGGCAATAACTCAGTGTCATCTCATCTGGCATAGTACTGTGCTTCCTTTGATACTTGGCTAGAAAATAGCCATAGGAGAATACAAACAGCTTCTTGAAGCCTACAGTAGCGTTCTATATATTTGATTTCTGGTTGATCTGCTGGTGGCTGTAGTTTCTGCAGTGCATGTACTTGCCAATTCTGAGCAATTTGTAGTGAGACTTGCGACCGCTGTGTTCTGCGCTTAGTGGCGCACATATCCATAGCAAAGGCCGAAGTGGCAAAATTCAGTAGGGGTTGGATTTCTATTAGGCAATAACTCAGTGTCATCTCATCTGGCATAGTACTGTGCTTCCTTTGATACTTGGCTAGAAAATAGCCATAGGAGAATACAAACAGCTTCTTGAAGCCTACAGTAGCGTTCTATATATTTGATTTCTGGTTGATCTGCTGGTGGCTGTAGTTTCTGCAGTGCATGTACTTGCCAATTCTGAGCAATTTGTAGTGAGACTTGCGACCGCTGTGTTCTGCGCTTAGTGGCGCACATATCCATAGCAAAGGCCGAAGTGGCAAAATTCAGTAGGGGTTGGATTTCTATTAGGCAATAACTCAGTGTCATCTCATCTGGCATAGTACTGTGCTTCCTTTGATACTTGGCTAGAAAATAGCCATAGGAGAATACAAACAGCTTCTTGAAGCCTACAGTAGCGTTCTATATATTTGATTTCTGGTTGATCTGCTGGTGGCTGTAGTTTCTGCAGTGCATGTACTTGCCAATTCTGAGCAATTTGTAGTGAGACTTGCGACCGCTGTGTTCTGCGCTTAGTGGCGCACATATCCATAGCAAAGGCCGAAGTGGCAAAATTCAGTAGGGGTTGGATTTCTATTAGGCAATAACTCAGTGTCATCTCATCTGGCATAGTACTGTGCTTCCTTTGATACTTGGCTAGAAAATAGCCATAGGAGAATACAAACAGCTTCTTGAAGCCTACAGTAGCGTTCTATATATTTGATTTCTGGTTGATCTGCTGGTGGCTGTAGTTTCTGCAGTGCATGTACTTGCCAATTCTGAGCAATTTGTAGTGAGACTTGCGACCGCTGTGTTCTGCGCTTAGTGGCGCACATATCCATAGCAAAGGCCGAAGTGGCAAAATTCAGTAGGGGTTGGATTTCTATTAGGCAATAACTCAGTGTCATCTCATCTGGCATAGTACTGTGCTTCCTTTGATACTTGGCTAGAAAATAGCCATAGGAGAATACAAACAGCTTCTTGAAGCCTACAGTAGCGTTCTATATATTTGATTTCTGGTTGATCTGCTGGTGGCTGTAGTTTCTGCAGTGCATGTACTTGCCAATTCTGAGCAATTTGTAGTGAGACTTGCGACCGCTGTGTTCTGCGCTTAGTGGCGCACATATCCATAGCAAAGGCCGAAGTGGCAAAATTCAGTAGGGGTTGGATTTCTATTAGGCAATAACTCAGTGTCATCTCATCTGGCATAGTACTGTGCTTCCTTTGATACTTGGCTAGAAAATAGCCATAGGAGAATACAAACAGCTTCTTGAAGCCTACAGTAGCGTTCTATATATTTGATTTCTGGTTGATCTGCTGGTGGCTGTAGTTTCTGCAGTGCATGTACTTGCCAATTCTGAGCAATTTGTAGTGAGACTTGCGACCGCTGTGTTCTGCGCTTAGTGGCGCACATATCCATAGCAAAGGCCGAAGTGGCAAAATTCAGTAGGGGTTGGATTTCTATTAGGCAATAACTCAGTGTCATCTCATCTGGCATAGTACTGTGCTTCCTTTGATACTTGGCTAGAAAATAGCCATAGGAGAATACAAACAGCTTCTTGAAGCCTACAGTAGCGTTCTATATATTTGATTTCTGGTTGATCTGCTGGTGGCTGTAGTTTCTGCAGTGCATGTACTTGCCAATTCTGAGCAATTTGTAGTGAGACTTGCGACCGCTGTGTTCTGCGCTTAGTGGCGCACATATCCATAGCAAAGGCCAAAGTGGCAAAATTCAGTAGGGGTTGGATTTCTATTAGGCAATAACTCAGTGTCATCTCATCTGGCATAGTACTGTGCTTCCTTTGATACTTGGCTAGAAAATAGCCATAGGAGAATACAAACAGCTTCTTGAAGCCTACAGTAGCGTTCTATATATTTGATTTCTGGTTGATCTGCTGGTGGCTGTAGTTTCTGCAGTGCATGTACTTGCCAATTCTGAGCAATTTGTAGTGAGACTTGCGACCGCTGTGTTCTGCGCTTAGTGGCGCACATATCCATAGCAAAGGCCGAAGTGGCAAAATTCAGTAGGGGTTGGATTTCTATTAGCCAATAACTCAGTGTCATCTCATCTGGCATAGTAGTGTGCTTTGATACTTGGCTAGAAAATAGCCATAGCAATAGGATAGCATTGTTTGGTTTTAAAAACTCAAAAAAAAACAAAAAACACAAAAAAAAACAAAAAACACAAAAAAAAACAAAAAAAAGTAAAAAAAAAAATAAAGTTATAACTCTCATTTTAAAAATGTTTAACCCGAGGGCTAGGGGTAGAGGACGAGGGCGGGGACGTGGGCGTCCAACTACTGCAGGGGTCAGAGGCCGTGGTCCTGGGCGGGGTGAGACACCACCTGCTGATGAGGGAGCAGGGGAACGCCGCAGAGCTACACTCCCTAGGTTCATGTCTGAAGTTACTGGGACTCGTGGTAGAGCACTGTTGAGGCCAGAACAGTGCGAACAGGTGATGTCGTGGATTGCTGACAATGCTTCGAGCAATTTGTCCACCACCAGTCAGTCTTCCACGCAGTCCACCCATGTCACCGAAATCGCCACTCCTCCAGCTCCTGCACCTCAGCCTCCTCCCCCCCAGTCTGCCCCCTCCCAGGAAAATTTGGCATTTGAACCGGCATACTCTGAGGAACTGTTTTCTGGACCCTTCCCACAGTCACAAACCACTTGTCCGGTTGCTGCTGAGCAATTTTCCGATGCCCAGGTTTTCCACCAGTCACAGTCTGTGGGTGATGATGACCTTCTTGACGTAGTGGAAGTGTGTAAAGAGGTGTCCGACGATGAGGAGACACGGTTGTCAGACAGTGGGGAAGTTGTTGTCAGGGCAGGAAGTCCGAGGGGGGAGCAGACTGAGGGATCGGAGGATGATGAGGTGACAGACCCAAGCTGGGTTGAGAGGCCGGGTGAACACAGTGCTTCTGAGACGGAGGAGAGTCCTCGACCTGAACAGGTTGGAAGAGGCAGTGGTGGGGCCAGACGGAGAGGCAGGGCCAGAGCTGGTGCATCAGCGCCACTGTCAACTAGTGAAGCTCCCGTGGTGAGGGCTCTTGCGGCGAGGGCTAGATCTTCAGAAGTGTGGAGGTTCTTTAAGGAAACACCGGATGACCGACGGACTGTGGTGTGCAACATTTGCCAAACCAGGCTCAGCAGGGGTTCCACCACTACTAGCTTAACTACCACCAGTATGCGCAGGCATATGAATGCTAAGCACCCCACTCAGTGGCAACAAGCCCGTTCACCTCCGGCCGTGCACACCACTGCTCCTTCCCCTGTGTCAGCTGCTAGTCAGCCCCCTGCCCAGGACCCTGGCACAAAAACCCCATCGTCGCCTCCACGATCCTCCACAGCATCCACCAGCGTTCAGCTCTCCATACCCCAGACGCTGGAGCGGAAACGCAAATATAGTGCAACCCACCCGCACGCCCAAGCCCTTAATGTGCACATCTCCAGATTGCTTAGCCTGGAGATGCTGCCCTATAGGCTAGTAGAGACCGAGGCCTTTCGCAACCTCATGGCGGCGGCCGCCCCTCGGTATTCGGTCCCCAGCCGCCACTACTTTTCCCGATGTGCCGTCCCAGCCCTGCACCAGCACGTGTCAGACAACATCATCCGTGCCCTGACCAACGCCGTTTCTGACAAGGTCCACCTGACCACGGACACGTGGACGAGTGCTGCCGGGCAGGGCCACTATATATCGCTGACGGCACATTGGGTTAACTTGGTGGAGGCTGGGACCGAGTCTGACCCTGGGGCTGCTCATATACTGCCGACGCCGAGGATTGCGGGGCCTACCTCGGTCCAGGTGTTTCAGGCCTACTATGCCTCCTCCTCCTCCCACCCCTCCTCCACCTCCTCCTCCGAACTACCATCCGTGGGCACGGCGCCATCAGTCGGTAGCTCTAGGCACAGCAGCAGTGCCGTCGCTAAGCGACAGCAGGCGGTGCTCAAACTGCTGAGCCTAGGCGACAAAAGGCACACCGCCCAAGAGCTATTACAGGGCATCACGGCGCAGACTGATCTGTGGCTGGCACCGCTGAACCTCAAGCCGGGAATGGTTGTGTGTGACAACGGCCGTAACCTGGTGGCGGCTCTGCAACTCGGCAGACTGACACATGTGCCATGCCTGGCCCATGTGTTAAATCTGATAGTGCAGCGTTTCCTCAAGACATACCCCAATCTGTCTGATTTGCTCACGAAGGTGCGCCGCATCTGTGCGCATTTCAGGAAGTCCAGCCCAGATGCTGCCACTCTCAGGGCAGCGCAGCGCCGCCTCCAACTGCCCGCTCACCGACTGTTGTGCGACGTGCCCACGAGGTGGAATTCAACACTGACCATGTTATCCAGAGTTTACCAGCAGCGCAGAGCGATTGTAGACTGCCAAATGTCAACTTCCACCAGAACTGGTAGTCAGGTCAGTCAGCTTCCTCAAGTCTACAATGAGGAGTGGACGTGGATGTCTGATATCTGTCAGGTGCTGAGTAACTTTGAGGAGTCAACACAGATGGTCAGTGGCGATGCCGCCATCATCAGCCTCACCATCCCGCTGCTTGGCCTGTTGAAAAACTCTCTGGTCAGCATGAAGTCGGAAGCTTTGCGCTCGTCACAAGAGACGGGGGAAGAATATTCCCTTGTTGATAGCCAAAGCACCCTGAGGTCTGTTTCTCAGCGCATATCGGAGGAGGTGGAGGTGGAGGAGGATGAGGAGGAAGAGGAGGAGAATGTTGGCGAGACACAAGAGGGGACCATTGTTGAGTCCTTCACTGTTCAGCGTGTATGGGCAGAAGAAGAGGAGTTGGAGGAGTTGGAGGAGGAGGAAATGGACAGTCAGGCCAGTGAGGGGAGTGAATTCTTACGCGTTGGTACTCTGGCGCATATGGCAGATTTCATGCTAGGCTGCCTATCCCGTGACCCTCGCGTTCAAAGAATTTATTCCAGCACCGATTACTGGGTGTTCACTCTCCTGGACCCACGGTACAAGCAAAATCTTCCCACTCTCATCCCTGGAGAGGAAAGGAGTGTGAGAATGCATGAATACCAGCAGGCCCTGGTGCACAAGCTGAAACAGTATTTCCCTTCTGACAGCGCTAGCGGCAGAGTGCGTAGTTCTGCGGGACAAGTAGCGAGGGAGAGTAGGCGAGCAGGCAGCTTGTCCAGCACTGGCAAGGGTACGCTTTACAAGGCTTTTGCCAGCTTTATGTCACCCCAGCAAGACACTGTCACCTGTCCCCAGTCTCGGCAGAGTAGGGCTGATCTTTACAGAAAGATGGTGAGGGAGTACGTAGCTGACCATACCATCGTCCTAAATGATCACACAGCTCCCTACAACTACTGGGTTTCAAAGCTGGACATGTGGCACGAACTGGCGCTCTACGCCTTGGAGGTTCTTGCCTGCCCTGCCGCTAGCGTCTTGTCCGAGCGGGTTTTCAGTGCAGCTGGTGGCATCATCACCGATAAGCGTACACGCCTGTCGACTGACAGCGCTGACAGGCTGACGCTTATTAAAATGAATAAAGGCTGGATTTCTCAGAATTTCCAATCTCCACCAGGTGAAGGAAGCTCAACCTGAATAATTGATCCACTCCTCCTCCTCCTCCTCATTTTCCTCCTTCTCCTCCTCTTTGTACAGTAAAGCAGAGGAAACTGGCTATTTTTTGACAGGGCCCACTGGCTCTTGCTATAGTACTTCATGCATTTAATTTTTCTGGAGGGCCACCTACCCGGTCCTCTGTTTGAAACAATTTTTGTGAGTGCCACATACAGGCACTCAATCTATTCCATTTTACTGCAGGGCCACCTACCTGCTCCTCTGGTTTGAAACATTTTTGGGACTGCCACATACAGGCACTCAATCTATTCCATTTTACTGCAGGGCCACCTACCTGCTCCTCTGGTTTGAACAATTTTTGGGACTGCCACATACAGGCACTCAATCTATTCCATTTTACTGCAGGGCCACCTACCTGCTCCTCTGGTTTGAACAATTTTTGGGACTGCCACATACAGGCACTCAATCTATTCCATTTTACTGCAGGGCCACCTACCTGCTCCTCTGGTGTGAACAATTTTTGGGACTGCCACATACAGGCACTCAATCTATTCCATTTTACTGCAGGGCCACCTACCTGCTCCTCTGGTTTGAACAATTTTTGGGACTGCCACATACAGGCACTCAATCTATTCCATTTTACTGGAGGGCCACCTACCTGCTCCTCTGGTTTGAAACATTTTTGGGACTGCCACATACAGGCACTCAATCTATCCCATTTTACTGGAGGGCCACCTACCTGCTCCTCTGGTTTGAAACATTTTTGGGACTGCCACATACAGGCACTCAATCTATTCCATTTTACTGCAGGGCCACCTACCTGCTCCTCTGGTTTGAACAATTTTTGGGACTGCCACATACAGGCACTCAATCTATTCCATTTTACTGCAGGGCCACCTACCTGCTCCTCTGGTTTGAACAATTTTTGGGACTGCCACATACAGGCACTCAATCTATTCCATTTTACTGGAGGGCCACCTACCTGCTCCTCTGGTTTGAAACATTTTTGGGACTGCCACATACAGGCACTCAATCTATCCCATTTTACTGGAGGGCCACCTACCTGCTCCTCTGGTTTGAAAAATGTTTGGGACTGCCACATACAGGCACTATCCAAATTAAATTGTCTCCATAGCAGCCTCCACACGTTGTCTCCATTGCTACCTCCAAAAGTCGTCCATATAGCTGCCTCCATACATCGTCCCTTTATCAAACGAGGTGTGTCAGGCAGAAATTTGGGTTGTTTTCATGGATTCCACATCAAAGTTGTTAACTTTGTCGCCACCCTGCTGTGTTATCCACAAAATATACTGGCAAACTTTTACCATTTAGGGATATTATTTCAGCGCTTCTTGCGCATCTGTTTACATTCCCCTCACCCGGCATATCCCAAACTTATGAGAACGCTACTACACTTAACTTGGTGCAGGCTGGGACCGAGTCTGACCCTGGGGCTGGTCATATACTGCCGACGCAGAGAATTGCGGGGCCTACCTCGGTCCAGGTCTCAAAGGCCTACTATACCTCCTCCCACCCCTCCTCCACCTCCTCCTCCTCCGAATTACCATCCGTGGGCATGGCGCCATCAGTCGGTAGCTCTAGGCACAGCAGCAGTGCCGTCGCTAAGCGACAGCAGGCGGTGCTGAAACTGCTGAGCCTAGGCGATAAAAGGCACACCGCCCAAGAGCTATTACAGGGCATTCCACATCAAAGTTGTTAACTTTGTCGCCACCCTGCTGTGTAATCCCCAAAATATACTTGCAAACTTTTACCATTTATGGATATTATTTCAGCGCTTCTTGCGCATCTGTTTACATTCCCCTCACCCGCCATATCCTAAACTTATAAGAACGCTACTACACTTGATCTTATACAAAAGGTTCTTAGAAGTGCTGTTTGGGGAGTAGCCTATAGACAGGGGCTTGGATTGGCGAAAGCTCGCCTGGCAGCGGAGCGCCAGCTCCATGCCAAGATCCAACTAACATAGTTTTAACTGCAGCACCTTTAATCTACTACTAGTTCACTGCCTCCATACATCGTCCCCTTATCAAACGAGCTGTGTCAGGCAGAATTTTGGGTTGTTTTCATGGCTTCCATGTTAACTTTGTCGCCACCCTGCTGTTTAATCCACAAAATATACTGGCAAACTTTTATCATGTACCGATATTATTTGAGCGCTTCTTGCTCACCTCCTTTGGTTCCTCTCTGCCACCCATTGGTTTGAAGCCTGAGTCCATTTAGGGTATGTCGCCATGACACTCTCTAGCCTGCTGCCGCTGCCTCTGCATGCCGTCCCCTATAGTGTCAGGGTCAATTATTGGATGTTTTAGATGCTATCTAGCTTCATTCTGTCACTCTGTCATGGCCATGCTGTTGCCCATAATTTTGGCATAATGGTGCGATTATGCAGCCTCAGAGGCATCCATGCATGCTGCCCCTGCTGTTTCCTGTCCATTTCCGTGGTGTTTCCATCCTTTTCTGAGGTTCCCAGGTGTTTGGCCAAGCTTCCCTGTGCAGAGCCTTGGTCCCCTTGAAAAATGCTCGAGTCTCCCATTGACTTCAATGGGGTTCGTTATTCGAGACGAGCACTCGAGCATCGGGAAAAGTTCGTCTCGAATAACGAGTACCCGAGCATTTTAGTGTTCGCTCATCTCTAGTATTAACCACCATATACAGTTGCTATTGGGGCAGATTTACTTACCCGGTCCATTCGCTATCCAGCGGTGCGTTCTCTGCGGTGGATTCGGGTCCGGCCGGGATTCATCAAGGTAGTTCCTCCGACGTCCACCAGGTGGCGCTGCTGCGCTGAAAAGCATCTGAAAGCGCTGGAGTACACCGGGCCGGACCAAGTGAAGGTAAGCGCGTCCCAAGCGACACATTTCTTTTTTTTAAATGCGGCGGTTTTTCCGAATCCGTGGGGTTTTCGTTCGGTCATGCCCCTCGACTTCCGTTGCGTGCATGCCGGCGCCGATGCGCCACAATCCGATCGCGTGCGCCAAAATCCCAGGGCAATTCGGAAATATTCGGGTAACACGTCGGGAAAGCGCGAAACGGGCCCTTAGTAAATGACCCCCATTGTCTTCTGCTGTTGTGGCAGTTAGAAGCTGAGCTATGATTGGTTGCCACAGGTCATTAATATGAGCTCTAAGTTTTGATTGATTACTATAGGCAATTAGAATAAGACAGCTTATGTGGTCAGAGACAGTCACTGAAGGAGATGGTCAGAGACCGTCACTGAAAGAGACGGTCAAAGACACTCACTGAAAGTGACGGTCAGTGACTGTCACTCAAAGAGATGGTCAATGACAGAGAAGGTCAGAGACAGAGATATCAGACAGTCACTGAAATAGACGTCCGAGACGTTTATCTCTGGTTCTGTAGTTCACAGAGACACAAGCCTGTTATCTGAAAGATGAGATTTGTATCTTTAATAAGACAGCAAAATTATGTTTCTAGGTGCAATAGAAGCAGAGGGGGGAAGTTACTCTGCCCGTAGCTTCTAAACTTGACTTGCTGAGGGGTGGCAGACTTCCAAACAGTCATATTTTCTGATTGAACAGAATACAGTTCTGGTGGCATATGAAAAAAGAAGAATTTCTCATATGATATCTGGATTGTGTTTGTCACAATACCTGAGATCTCCACTTTCAAAGTTAGGTATGACAAGTTGTATATAAAAATGCCACTAGAAACAAAATGCAAATATTATATGAGAAATTCTCCTTTCTAGAATAGTGTTTCTAAGTTGCCATGGTTATAAAGATATAAACATGGGCCACTGTTCATGACATCTATACACGCTTTATCTGCAAGGGGTATATGCAAATAGGACTTATATAACCACATGGCAGTTGTTAAGGGATTAAGATAATGAAAGGTAGATTGGTTATGGACTGTTGGGATAAAATGACCCTCCACCTCCTGCCATTTTATGGACGGGAATGGTAGCTGATGAGGTAAAAGACTTTTTGTTGAACCAGGGGCTTCACCAAGTGGAGCAGACATACATATATATTAGTAAATTACCTTATTTATACCAAATTTCACGGACACATGAACCCTGGAGCCCAAACACTATTAAGAATCCTGGTCAGAAAATAAGGGCACAGACTGGGAAGTAGCCAATCGAGCAGCTTCCAGCCCCTTAGTAACCAAAGGCATCTCCTCTGTAGGTATACCTGTGATTGGCTGGGCTTGACATGTGACTCTGCAGTATAGAAGCAGGGTCACATGTACGGATGCCATTCCACATAACAGATACAGCTAGGGAGAGCTTCTTGATCATCATAAAGTTAGTCATCGTGGCAGGTAGGGCCTAGTAAAACAGCTACAATTTCCCTGTTCAGGGCACTTAGGTGTATAGAAGAGGCTCCTATTATTAGAGACAGGTGGAAATCTCAAATAATTGCAGTTATAATAGCACTGTAAACAATTGCATCAGTACAGGGATATTCTTACTGATTTTAGAGGCTTATACAGCAATACTTGCACAGACCAGACAGGATTATTAATGCATCAGAAGAAGCTGATAGGCGAAAACCTGGGTCGGGCAATGTCTGGTGTCCTCGTGGATTGACTATATGCGCATTTATATCTGATTTTATGTGAGTAGAACCAAGAATAAAGAGTTTTTACTTGTTGACAACGTCTACGCCATGTCCATTCTTATATCCTCTAAACATCAAAGCTGAATTACGGAGGATATTTGTGGAAAAAGAACTGCATTGGTTTTGTGTCTGAACAGTGGCTTATTCCCAATGAAATCTGAAAATATCTTTATGGACTGTAGGAAGTCGTATATACATATTCATTGGAATAGAAGATTACAACAACTGTGAGCTCCGGTCAGATTAAGAAAACTTTTTAAAATTTGCATGTTGGATGTTTGGTGGATCCATCCGTAACCGTTCTTATGTGCAGCTCTTAATCTGTGTTTGGAAGTGCTACAGCTTTATTTTTATGTCTGGTAGGATTATTAATATTTACTACATCATGCAGCAAAATCTTAAGGGTCCTCTCTCTTACTATAATTCAACCACAGAAAAATTGTACCTTGTTTGAAAGGCTGGTTCTGTCAGAGAATATTGTACTTTAACCCCTAGGCGGACCTGGACATTATAGTACATCCCTGCGGGTAGATTATTCCCGCATGGGGACATGTTATAACAATATACACTCACTGGCCACTTTATTAGGTACACCATGCTCGTAACGGGTTGGACCCCCTTTTGCCTTCAGAACTGTCTCAGTTCTTTGTGGCATAGATTCAACAAGGTGCTGGAAGCATTCCTCAGAGATTTTGGTCCATATTGACATGATGGCATCACACAGTTGCCGCAGATTTGTCGGCTGCACATCCATGATGCGAATCTCCCGTTCCACCACATCCCAAAGATTCTCTATTGGATTGAGATCTGGTGACTGTGGAGGCCATTTGAGTACAGTGAACTCATTGTCATGTTCAAGAAACCTGTTCTTAGCTGAAAGGAGTGGCACCCGGTGTGGTCTTCTGCTGCTGTAGCCCATCTGCCTCAAAGTTCGACGTACTGTGCGTTCAGAGATGCTCTTCTGCCTACCTTGGTTGTAACGGGTGGCGATTTGAGTCACTGTTGCCTTTCTATCAGCTCGAACCAGTCTGCCCATTCTCCTCTGACCTCTGGCATCAACAAGCCATTTCCGCCCACAGAACTGCCGCTCACTGGATGTTTTTTCTTTTTCGGACCATTCTCTATAAACCCTAGAGATGGTTGTGCGTGAAAATCCCAGTAGATCAGCAGTTTCTGAAATACTCAGACCAGCCCTTCTGGCACCAACAACCATGCCACGTTCAAAGGCACTCAAATCACCTTTCTTCCCCATACTGATGCTCGGTTTGAACTGCAGGAGATTGTCTTGACCATGTCTACATGCCTAAATGCACTGAGTTGCCGCCATGTGATTGGCTGATTAGAAATTAAGTGTTAACGAGCAGTTGGACAGGTGTACCTAATAAAGTGGCCGGTGAGTGTATATATGTAATCGTAATAATTTATAAATATTTGAAAGACTTTTCATTTTAAATAAAAGGGGGCCACTGTATATGTTAGAATTAATTTGGGGGGAGCAATGTCTAAAATTGTATACTGGGATAGTGCTGCATACGGTAATACCATACATAATGCATGTCTCTAATATTTTACATTTTTGGGGGGCTGTTTTTGTGTGTGGTGGGGGGGGGGGGGACATTTTTGAGATTCGCCCTGTACAACACATTACTTAGAAACTACCCTTACCTAACTTGTTTATGTTTCTTCACTTTTATTTTTATTCAGGGTCTACTACAAACCAATTTGTGCCCTAAATGACATCACAAGGGGGCACCAGTCGATTACAAGATGGTGGCCACATCTGCCTTGAGGTTGCCCTAAAGGGGCTGATTGTCGTTTTATTACTACATAAATGTATCTATTCTAGTGGTTTAATGGCTACATGTATATAGAAATCCCATTACAATCAGCCATTCGAGGACAACCACAAAGCTGAACACATTTTTAAATAAAAATATTCTGAGACATAGTGCCCCCTCAGCAGCCATAGTTCCCTCACTGTGCCTCCCCAGCACCCACAGTGCCCCTCAGCAGTCATAGTTCCTTCCCCTAGCATCCACAGTGCCCTCCCTAGCAGGCACAGTGCCCCAGCAGCCACATTGCCCCTCCCAAAAACCACAGTGTCCACAGTACCCTCAAGCAGTCACAGTCGCAAGTGCCTCATTAACAGCCAGTGTCCACAGTGCCCCACCAGCAGTCACTGTCCCCCAGTGCCTAATCAGCAGCCACAGTGTCAACAGTGACCCCAGTGCCTCCCCTGTAGCCAAGGTAGCATCAGCAGTCTTATTCTTTACTCCAGTGTGAACTCACATGTACAGTGGGCCCACACTTGACCAGAGAAGGAGATTTATGGTTGAAAGTTGAGTATCGGAGGTACCCTACCCCTATCCGCCCGAGGAGTGCAGCATAGGGGCAGAGCTAGATAACACAACGCCACGGGCCAGGCCTTGTGTTTGAACCTGTGATCTCCATATTTAGACACATTGGGGCAGATTTACTTACCCGGTCCTGTCGCGATCCCGCTGTGCATTGTCCGACAAGGATTCGGGTCTGCCGTGATTCACTAAGGTCGTGCGTCCATTTTCCTGCATGTGTCACTTCCGTGCCAAGGTCCGCCAGAGTTCACCTTCTTCTTCCTGGTGCATGTAAGTGCGTGTCTTGCGACACAATTCTATATATTACACCTTGCGCGTCTGAATCTGTCGCCACGCCCCCCCTCCCCCGAATTTCTGTCGCGTCGATGCGCCAAAATCCCAGGGCAATTCGGCAGAAAACATCGGGAAAATGCGCTCTACGGACCCTTAGTAAATGAGCCCCTTTGTTTTGTATGCCCTCAAAAAGGCCTGAAAGTTCTGTATTATCTAAATCTAAATATTTTAGGACTTTTGATATGAAATATGTTTGTGCCACATTTGGTTGTGTTTTCGTCACAACCATATAGATAGCATTAGACAATCTGGGCAGCCCATGGTGTTCCTGTCATGAGGATCTGGAATGTGTCTAACAGCTTCAAAAATAGTTGAAAAGACGTGTTTGGAGTTTAAATCGGAATTATCGTCAGTCATCAACTGATCATGAGTCCAGTTCAGACTCCAAACACGTCTCTTGAAGTATTTATATATGTGGTAGTGCTACGTTTCTACAGCCTACTCTGTTATTTTATATGAAGTATCATTTTAAATAAAATGAACCTTTTATCAGATGTACACCTGGAGAGGTGATTTTTGTGAGCTTGAAGAGGTGTGGAACTTCAGTGCATTTTTTCTTTCTATAGGGAGATAACATTAGGGATTTATTATATAATTTGCCAAGTATACAGTAAATATACAGAAATAAAATTTACCATACCATGTGCATTTGCTCGTTCCCTGTTGTTGTAAAGGATTGCCCGGAATAAGTTCAAATGGGAGTTTTCTTCTAGAAGCAGTACCACTCCTATCAACATGCTGTGTTCTTTCTAGTGATCAGAGGTCACATGCCCCACAGAGATCGGATGCATTGAACTGCATTCATCAGTACAAAAGAGAGTTTAAAAAGTTTGTAAAATATTCAAAACAAAAGGTCTATACATTTACTATAGTTGACAGAAAAGGGGTCAGCATACGATGCATTGTACTGTATGCATACATCAGCAGTACTAGATGTATAAAAGCAAACAGCTCGTAGCATGAATAGTGCACAACCACTGCAGCAGGTCACCAGACAAGATGGTTAAGGTAAAGGACCTTTCAGTTGACTGAATATTCTTTTGTTTTCTTTAGGTTTTCAAAGCAGTTTGTGAAGCTAATACCTAGAGCTAATCATAACAAAAAAATCAAAATTTTATAATTTATATGCTCTTTAGTTTGTATTAACATAGTCAAGTTATAGACCATAGTGATGAAACTTCTGTTTTATTTATTGTGACCGAATTTTGTCCAGAGCGGTGCATTTGAACCCTACGCCCTATCTCCATATATCTCTGACTTCATTTCAAGGAACACATAGTTTGTTTCATTGTGTAGGGGATATTTATAATATGCTGGTGCTCTGGCCGGAGCCTGCGCAGTGTTTATTTCTATGCCAGACCCTTCTCCAGGCGAATGAAAGTACAAATAAACCCTGTATCCTGATGATCTAACATTGTTAGCACACAACATCTTGTAGGAATCATAAAGTGTCTGCTTAGAGAGTCCCCGTCCACACTATTTTACTCTGACCATCACTGAGTTGTAGGAGCTAAAACAGCAAAAAAACTGAGTAAAATTGTAAAGTAAGGGCGTTAAAAATGATTTTTATTGTGTAAACATCACTAGGGGAAAAAAATTTGAGAACTTTCTTTCATGGGCAAACCCCTTTAGGTCACTATTTTGTGTGGTGAGAAAAGACCAGTGCAATTTTTTTAGCACTAAAATGTTACAAAAAACATGATTTTTATGCAACATTTTTATACCAAAAAGTCAGAAAAAAACTATGATAAATGTCCACCATGGAGTGTAATATTACACAGCATTTCACGTGGCAATCACTGGGGCTGACTTGGGAAATATTACTTTCACCTTCCATGCTAGAGTCCGTTTACAGTAATTTTAAAACACAAGCACAAGCTATAAATTAAAAAAGGATCTTTAATTGAGTGAAGCACATGGTTTATCTTTAGTACTACGTGTCTTCAGAAATATTTTGTAAACCTTAATTGCCTATATGTCCCTGGCAGCCAGACAAAAATTATCCAATGCAAATATTACCATATTTTTACAAGATAGTATAAGATACACCCCAGACTTAGTTATCCAAAATGTAAAATATATTTGATACCAAATAAAAATTCTCTGTTGGTCACACACAAGAACACCACACACATCTCTGCTACATCCATACACACAGATCACTGCTACAATCATTCATTCACACACACAATTCTGCAACATCCATTTACTAACACAGTCCTGCTACATCTATTTAATCAAACACACAACATTGCTACAATCATTCACTGACGCACAGCTCAGGGGCTTGCTGTATACTACTAGGGGCTGCTGTATACTACTAGGGGCTTGCTGTATACTATTTGGGGCTGCTGTATACTACTAGGGGCTTGCTGTATACTACTAGGGGCTGCTGTATACTACTAGGGGCTTGCTGTATACTACTAGGGGCTGCTGTATACTAAATGGGGCTGGCAGGCTGTATTCTACTGGGAGCTGGCTGACTATATACTACTGGGGGCTGGTATATATAATATATAATATATATATATATATATATATATATATATATATATATTGGACTAATGCCTTCATCAGTTTAAAAACCAATATAAATACAGCAAGTGTTTTGATTGGTTTCCTTTTAAAAGGATAAATACTATCTACTATCTTATACTATAAGATGCAGGCATTTTTTAAGCAAGATTCTTTCTTGCTAAAAAATACATATTATAGTTTGAAAATATGGTGCTTGGTTGCTATTAGAGGATCCACACTTAGTATACATTTTTTTTTCAATGTAACCAAACATTCATATACATTTCTATTTTAGATTATCTTCTACGAAGACAGAAACTTCCAGGGTCGTTCTTATGAGTGCAACTCTGACTCCACTGATCTGTCTTCATACTTCAATCGGTGCAATTCCATTCGAGTGGAGAACGGAAACTGGATCCTTTATGAACATTCAAACTACAGAGGACACCAATACTTCCTGAGGAGAGGAGAATATCCTGACTTCCAGCAATGGATGGGTTACAATGACTCCATTCGATCCTGCCGTGTAACCCCACAGGTAAATATTGTGGCAAATATGGGAAATGTCCACCAAATAAAATAGAGTCTTAAAGGAAGAGGGATTTGGAGCTCTGAGTCTCCTCAAACTGCGGTGTTCTTTAGATCTGCTCTCCAATCCCTTATCTCTGTTGTACTCAAAGCAGAGAAGAGGGGCTCAGTTATATTCAGTAAATAGAATTTAAACAGGAGTCCAGCTACGATCCTGGAATATAATATATTTTCACAGTTCCGCTGCTACTAAAAACAAAAAAAAAGATATTTGTTATACAGAATTCTAACACTGTCTGCAGCCATGTATAGTAAAAATTAACCCTTTAGTTTCCCAATCAACGTACTTATTTGTGCAAGATTTTGAATTAATTGTTTTCTAAAAATACCTTTTGCCAAAACACAGCATCGTGGACCATTCAGGCTAAGGGTGTACGAGAGAGAAGACTTTAAAGGCCAGATGATGGAGTTCACTGAAGATTGTCCTCATGTCTATGAGCAATTCCGCTACCATGACATTCACTCCTGCCATGTGCATGATGGATACTGGATGTTCTATGAGGAGCCCAACTACAGGGGACGTCAGTATTACCTGAGACCTGGAGAGTACAGGAGATACAGCGACTGGGGAGCTTCTAACCCAAGAATTGGATCTTTCAGAAGAGTTCAATATATGCATTAATTAAAAGAAATGCTCTTTACTTTTAAACACCAATTAAAGTATTAATTCAAAATGGCCATTTTGTGTTTTTGTGTTTTTCTATTTCATACCTTGTTTTTCAGAGATATCTGCTACAAACCAAGCAGAGCAATATCTAGGTCTGGAGACAACATGTTAACATTCATGTAGCAACATTTAGGGTACCTTTCCCTTTCTCAATGCTGGTTTCTTTCTACAATCTGATTTTTACAAACTTAGCTACAAATAAAATGTCTGTCAGTTTAGTTATTGCATTAACCAACAAAAAAATTGCGTGGTGCTGCACCTTCCCTCTTATGAGCTGTCCTTAACGGTCCTAGATGGATCCAGCAAACATCCACTATTCAATAATCCAGTAGAAGAAACTCTTTTGTGACCGGAGCTCAAAAACGAAAAAGACGATCCATGTAGGTTTCCTCCTTATTTGTGCACCAAACACAAGGGATCACTTTCAGGGATAAGTCACCATTCAGACCAGAAACCGTCAATATTTTCACTCCTGTCCTAGTCTCCTCCACTCACTGCATATAAGAGACATATCCAGACATAGTGTAGACAGTTTCAAACTTTTAAAACTTTTATTTCCAGTTCTACTCACATATGTAGATAAAAAATGCGCATATCACAAATGACTCCACGAGGACGCCAATCCTTGCCCGACCCAGGGTTTCGCCTCTGTGCTTCTTCTGGGGCATGATTAGCGTCCGTCCTCTAGCTTTATTTATACAAAACTGTTTCTCCATAAAATACATTTTCAATTTCATACATAAATCACATACATTTAAAAAACATACATTTAAAAAAAAAAAAAAAAAACAAGGAACACGGAATACATCTGATTTGAACAAGGTATCTAAATAAGGAAAACACTTTAAGCATACATACACATCAGGCTAAAAAAATCCATGTTTGCTAGTTTCTCCAAACCACCTGGAGGGCAATCTCTGTTTTCAAACTATCCTCCAATCACAGGGAGTGCTGAGCCAAGCCCCTCAACCTGTCATTCAAAGTCACGTGGGTATTACCCAATTAACCCAAAAATGTGCTTCACTCATTACATAGGGAGTTGGAGAAAGAAAAAACAAAAAAAAAAACAAAAAAAAAAAAAACCTTCTTTTGTTTTCATTGTGTCTGGGAGATGTTGAGCTAGAGATGTTGTATAAACTCTAGCGTATTAGTAACAGAAAAACATTTTTTACTTTTATATACATATTTTCTTAATACAAAGATTACTACAAATACATTTTGCACATATTCCTATTTTTACAACCTGTGATCACAGACATCCTTAATGTCTAGTGCTACATTATAAAACTAAATTCCTTTACGTCTACCCATCATGATACTAAGCGAATATTAAAGTGCATTAGATAAAGTGCTTCATTCATTTCTACCTATATTTTTGTAAAAGTGCTTTTTTATCCCTACCTATATCACTGTTGAAGTGTTAAAGTGCTTCAATGTGGACTAGGTCCCTACCTATATCAGTGTGAACTAGGTCCCCACCTATATCTCTATTCAAATGTTGAAGTGCTTCAGTGTGAACTAGGTCCAATTTATATATCCCTGCATCTACTTAGACACATTCAAACAATGTGTCACTCAAAACCCATAGACCTTGGTGCATATAGTGAAATCTAGTACTTCTACCATATCCCTATACTCCAATAGATATATTGCTAGGCAAAAATATTTATGTGTCTCTCAAAAAACATTTTAATTCAAAGTCTATATTCATACCTCCTGGTGTTAACGTACCCAGCTTATATATCCACTGACTCTCTCTCCTGCTTAGTACAGTGCTTAAATGTTCCCCCCTCCAATGTGGAAATATTCTTTCAATTGCCCAAAATTGTAGTTTCTCTGGGTTGGATTGATGTGCTTTTTTGAAATGTGCTGAAACACTGTGTGTCATTACCCCTTTTCTGATATTCCTAATATGTTCTCCTATTCTGGTTTTTAATTTTCGTCCAGTTCTCCCTATATATCCCAAGCCACATGGGCATTTAAGGGCATAAATTACATTACAGGAATCGCAATTCATATGTTCATGCATTTTTATTTTCTGACCATTTATTTCTACGACGTTCTTTTCTCCTCTTTCATTTCGACTACCCTTAGTGTCTCTACATGGTTTACATCTTCCACAATGGTAGAAACCCGTATGACTCCCTTTTTCCTTTGGTTTTGATTTCTTTATATAACTGTTAGTTAATAAATCTTTTAATGAGGGGGCTTTTCTGAACACCACTTTTGGTTTTGATTGCAACACCCGACCCAAAACAGGATCTCCACATATGATGTGCCAATACTTTTGCATAATCGATTTTAGACCTAAAGCCTCTTTTGAATATCTTGTGATAAATATAGGTTCCATAATCTTTTTATCCTCTTCTTCCCCTCCCTTGCATTTTGTATTCTCCTTTAGGGTGCCCTCCATTTTGTTCACTAATAAATTCTCGGGATAACCCCTTTCCCTGAATCTTTGCCTAACAATTTCTAATTGTGTTATCCTATCCTCTCTATTCATACAATTTCTCTCAACTCTTCTAAACTGTCCTGCGGGAATGTTCTGAATCCAAGGCTTGTAATGACAGCTATCAAACTGTATATAGCTATTCACGTCAATGGGTTTGAAGTAATTTCTACTCTTTATTTTTGTTTCCTCTTTAAAGAGTTCTAGATCTAAAAAGCAAATACTATCGTTTCCCTTCTCATACGTGAATTTTAGGTTATATTGGTTGTTATTCAAAGATTTTATAAAAGTATCCAAAGTATCATCATCCCCCCTCCATATAATGATACAATCATCAATAAACCTTTTGTAGAGTATTATATTTTCTTTATACATATTCCCTAAGCCATATATATACTCCTCTTCCCATTTCTCCATATATAGATTCGCAAACGACGGGGCAAACTTTGCCCCCATCGCCGTCCCATCTAATTGTAAAAAGAAATTGTCATCAAACCAAAAGTAATTATGTTTTAAACAAAAATCTATACCCTCTACTATAAATTTTTTCTTTATCCCCTCCATGTTTTGGCTTTGGTCTAGTCTTTCCTTAATCACTGATACTCCAAGGTCCTGTGGAATGGACGTGTACAGTGATGAAACATCACATGAGCATAGTATAACATTATCCATATTCCCAAGATCCAGATTTTTTAGCAGGTCTATAAGGTATTGTGAATCTCTAAGGTACGATTTCATATTTTTAACTAATGGTTGGAGAAAATAATCAATGTATTCCCCCAGGCGACTAGTTACCGAGTTAATACCCGAAACTATAGGTCTGCCTGGGGGGTTATCCACACTTTTATGTATCTTTGGCAAAAAATATATTACAGGGATTTTTGGGGTCCGTATATTTATATATCTATATATATTGGTTTTTACAATCTGATCCAGCAGGTGTATTGCACTCCAGATATTGTTGAATTTTGTATTTTAAAGGTATTAATCTGTGTTTTTGTATCGTATGTGTGAGTTTCTGTGGTTTATTCTGCCTTATTCTTAATTCTGAACAGCTTGTGGCAGCAGAACACTAGATTATTGGAACATACTTTGTGGGAATGGATATTTTTGAGTTTCGAATTTCCAATTTATCTGAATTCCCTAATTTTTTCCAGACACAAATGGAAAGCTGTTTGAAGACAGATGATTTGGAAACAAATTTTAAAAATTTAGAATTTTTGATGGCTAAGGAATTAAATGTTATGTGGGACATTGCATCACTAGAAAATTTCCTAAAAGAGGAATTGATCCCTGATGGTTTAAGATGGCAGCTACCTTTAAACACTGATAGTAGGGACATCCAGGAACACACAGCCTAGGAAAAAATACTTAACCAATGCTCATTCAGTGTTATGAGATTCATAATTGAGGTACGCAAAAGAAAGCTAGAGAAGATAAATAATAGATATAGAGGAATATAAGCAGAAATTGGAACCCTTTAAGGGCCTGGATGACTACATAGAATTTTCTGATGTCTGCCAAAGAAATATTAAAAAAATGGAGCAAGAGGTGAAAGCAAAAAAATATAAAAAGTTGTTAAAGGTTAAAACAGACTACAATGAAAAAAATGTATATAAATGGCAAAAGAAGAACAATGTCATAACCAGCATAGACACAGTTAGGGATACGAATGGGAAAAATCCTTTGCATAATGAGGAACTAGGCAACCAGTCAGATCATGGGTGGAGAACAGTGGAAAATAAAAAAACGGAATACATGAAAGGGAATAAAAATAATCATGCTAACTATGGAGGATATAGAAATGATGGAAGGTATGAAAATAACAAATGGAGAGGGGAATATAGGAGAAACTATTTACATCAAAGTGTTGCCTATAATGGTTTTATGGATGATGGAAGGAGAAATTATACTCCAAGGAGACCTTTCATACCTAGAGATACCTATGTCCCGAGGGGATACCATCGGGGAGAAAGAACACCATACACCCCAAAAACAGAAATATATCGTCCACCACAATCTACACGACAAAGATCGTACCCTCATTCTAGTGTATATACACATAATCGGTTTTCACCACTTAGAACACATGACCAGAGTCCGAATAGGAATCAGCAAAATTTTCCCCATCAAGGGATTGGGTATGGGCATCTGGAAAGAGATTTGAGATTAGGGAAAAGAAAATTAGACGGGGTGGAAGGAGAAATAGAAAACAGAGGGGAAAAGAAGAAAGCAAAAGAGATGTAGAACAAACCGGTATTTTTAATTTGAGTGATTTGAAATTGAACGATAACCATACATCCCTATTGAAGAAAGGGTTAAAATATGCCCCTGAGTCCAAATTGGACAAATTTCAGACTTTTGTGGATATAAATAAATTTGTAAGGAATATCAATTTGAAAAAATATTTCATTAATAAAGGAAACAACACTACAGAATACACATCGGGCCATACTGGATTAAAGGAGAAATCTGACTTCATACCACCGCCAATGGGGGGGAATGAATGTATAGACACATTCAAACGATTAGTGTTGAGGGATTTTGAACAAATGAAGAAAACTAGATGGAATGATAATTTGACCAAAGCAGAAAGGATAGCATTAAAAGAGTTGAAAGACAATGAAAATATAGTGATAAAAAGTGCGGATAAAGGGGGGGGGGATAGTAATCATGAATAAAGGTGATTACGACAAAGAAATGCATAGGTTATTACAGGACGCACAAACATATAAAAAATTGAGAGGGGACCCTACTCAGATTTATAAGAAGGAGTTGGAAAAATTGGCTAATTGGGGCAAAGATCATGGTATCCTGAGTGAGAAAGAATATAGATATATAAATATACGGACCCCAAAAATCCCTGTAATATATTTTTTGCCAAAGATACATAAAAGTGTGGATAACCCCCCAGGCAGACCTATAGTTTCGGGTATTAACTCGGTAACTAGTCGCCTGGGGGAATACATTGATTATTTTCTCCAACCATTAGTTAAAAATATGAAATCGTACCTTAGAGATTCACAATACCTTATAGACCTGCTAAAAAATCTGGATCTTGGGAATATGGATAATGTTATACTATGCTCATGTGATGTTTCATCACTGTACACGTCCATTCCACAGGACCTTGGAGTATCAGTGATTAAGGAAAGACTAGACCAAAGCCAAAACATGGAGGGGATAAAGAAAAAATTTATAGTAGAGGGTATAGATTTTTGTTTAAAACATAATTACTTTTGGTTTGATGACAATTTCTTTTTACAATTAGATGGGACGGCGATGGGGGCAAAGTTTGCCCCGTCGTTTGCGAATCTATATATGGAGAAATGGGAAGAGGAGTATATATATGGCTTAGGGAATATGTATAAAGAAAATATAATACTCTACAAAAGGTTTATTGATGATTGTATCATTATATGGAGGGGGGATGATGATACTTTGGATACTTTTATAAAATCTTTGAATAACAACCAATATAACCTAAAATTCACATATGAGAAGGGAAACGATAGTATTTGCTTTTTAGATCTAGAACTCTTTAAAGAGGAAACAAAAATAAAGAGTAGAAATTACTTCAAACCCATTGACGTGAATAGCTATATACAGTTTGATAGCTGTCATTACAAGCCTTGGATTCAGAACATTCCCGCAGGACAGTTTAGAAGAGTTGAGAGAAATTGTATGAATAGAGAGGATAGGATAACACAATTAGAAATTGTTAGGCAAAGATTCAGGGAAAGGGGTTATCCCGAGAATTTATTAGTGAACAAAATGGAGGGCACCCTAAAGGAGAATACAAAATGCAAGGGAGGGGAAGAAGAGGATAAAAAGATTATGGAACCTATATTTATCACAAGATATTCAAAAGAGGCTTTAGGTCTAAAATCGATTATGCAAAAGTATTGGCACATCATATGTGGAGATCCTGTTTTGGGTCGGGTGTTGCAATCAAAACCAAAAGTGGTGTTCAGAAAAGCCCCCTCATTAAAAGATTTATTAACTAACAGTTATATAAAGAAATCAAAACCAAAGGAAAAAGGGAGTCATACGGGTTTCTACCATTGTGGAAGATGTAAACCATGTAGAGACACTAAGGGTAGTCGAAATGAAAGAGGAGAAAAGAACGTCGTAGAAATAAATGGTCAGAAAATAAAAATGCATGAACATATGAATTGCGATTCCTGTAATGTAATTTATGCCCTTAAATGCCCATGTGGCTTGGGATATATAGGGAGAACTGGACGAAAATTAAAAACCAGAATAGGAGAACATATTAGGAATATCAGAAAAGGGGTAATGACACACAGTGTTTCAGCACATTTCAAAAAAGCACATCAATCCAACCCAGAGAAACTACAATTTTGGGCAATTGAAAGAATATTTCCACATTGGAGGGGGGAACATTTAAGCACTGTACTAAGCAGGAGAGAGAGTCAGTGGATATATAAGCTGGGTACGTTAACACCAGGAGGTATGAATATAGACTTTGAATTAAAATGTTTTTTGAGAGACACATAAATATTTTTGCCTAGCAATATATCTATTGGAGTATAGGGATATGGTAGAAGTACTAGATTTCACTATATGCACCAAGGTCTATGGGTTTTGAGTGACACATTGTTTGAATGTGTCTAAGTAGATGCAGGGATATATAAATTGGACCTAGTTCACACTGAAGCACTTCAACATTTGAATAGAGATATAGGTGGGGACCTAGTTCACACTGATATAGGTAGGGACCTAGTCCACATTGAAGCACTTTAACACTTCAACAGTGATATAGGTAGGGATAAAAAAGCACTTTTACAAAAATATAGGTAGAAATGAATGAAGCACTTTATCTAATGCACTTTAATATTCGCTTAGTATCATGATGGGTAGACGTAAAGGAATTTAGTTTTATAATGTAGCACTAGACATTAAGGATGTCTGTGATCACAGGTTGTAAAAATAGGAATATGTGCAAAATGTATTTGTAGTAATCTTTGTATTAAGAAAATATGTATATAAAAGTAAAAAATGTTTTTCTGTTACTAATACGCTAGAGTTTATACAACATCTCTAGCTCAACATCTCCCAGACACAATGAAAACAAAAGAAGGTTTTTTTTTTTTTTTTTTTTTTTTTTGTTTTTTCTTTCTCCAACTCCCTATGTAATGAGTGAAGCACATTTTTGGGTTAATTGGGTAATACCCACGTGACTTTGAATGACAGGTTGAGGGGCTTGGCTCAGCACTCCCTGTGATTGGAGGATAGTTTGAAAACAGAGATTGCCCTCCAGGTGGTTTGGAGAAACTAGCAAACATGGATTTTTTTAGCCTGATGTGTATGTATGCTTAAAGTGTTTTCCTTATTTAGATACCTTGTTCAAATCAGATGTATTCCGTGTTCCTTGTTTTTTTTTTTTTTTTTAAATGTATGTTTTTTAAATGTATGTGATTTATGTATGAAATTGAAAATGTATTTTATGGAGAAACAGTTTTGTATAAATAAAGCTAGAGGACGGACGCTAATCATGCCCCAGAAGAAGCACAGAGGCGAAACCCTGGGTCGGGCAAGGATTGGCGTCCTCGTGGAGTCATTTGTGATATGCGCATTTTTTATCTACATATGTGAGTAGAACTGGAAATAAAAGTTTTAAAAGTTTGAAACTGTCTACACTATGTCTGGATATGTCTCTTATATGCAGTGAGTGGAGGAGACTAGGACAGGAGTGAAAATATTGACGGTTTCTGGTCTGAATGGTGACTTATCCCTGAAAGTGATCCCTTGTGTTTGGTGCACAAATAAGGAGGAAACCTACATGGATCGTCTTTTTCGTTTTTGAGCTCCGGTCACAAAAGAGTTTCTTCTACTGGATTAGTTATTGCATTGCCAACAGAGATGTGATTGCCTTTTATCAATCAATTTGAGACATAAACAACTTTATAGTTTATTTCCTGAGTTTTCATGGCTACAGAGACTAAATGTAAGATTTTTTTTGTCCTACATTTTCTTTTTTGGCTGGATTGATTCAGTACAATTTTAGTTAAGGCTCAAAGAAGCTGTTGCATATGGTATCAGCTGTAGCCCACAAAGCTATTTTCTACGAATGGGTTGCCCTGAGCCACCATTCCAGACTCTCTTCCAATCCATACCTCTTTTAAATGGACTGGGTAGAAACCTCAATTGTGAAAGAGGTGAGTGGGGAGGTTCTCTGACCCATGGGAGTTTTTTATTCCATACCACATGGTACCTGCCCAGAGGAGCACTGGGAGACCTTCCAATTTAAGATGCATGCTCCATCGTGCCTAGACACGGTGTCACGACTGGGAGTCTGTGGATCGCGGGAGCACCCGTGACACACGGCAGGACTTTGTCCTCCCCTACTCCCTGCCCTTGTCTTTATCTATGCTCCCTGTGTAAGGGTTGGGTAACACAGAAGACAGGGGATAGTGTGCCCTAAGCTTGTCCCAACCTCTTTCCCTTCCTATAGCCCCCTACGCTAAACCGTGGGGCGACTACTTGAAGACTCGAAATACATTGGATAAGTGTGGGAAGGGAAACACAAACAGACTGACAAACATAAAACACAAAAGAATGGTAAACTAGCCGGAGTCACAACGAGAGGGTACGTCAAGAGCAAAATCAGTAAGCAAAGGGTCAATGTCAAAAACTAGCCGAGGTCACAACGATACAGATACAGAGCAATACAACCTAATGCAGCAAGCGAGTGATGAAGGGATTTCAAACACTGGCACAGGTAACTAGTGAAGCTGCAATTTATGCAGCCAGAACTCCACCTCCAGAACCTGATAGGAGCTTGACAGCTTCTGGGAATTAACCCCTCATGGTGCAGAACAACCAGGCATCATGCAGAGGTACCACAAGTCCCAGCAGTTCCGAACACAACTCCTAGACAGCACGAGATCTTAGCAGCCGCTGCCCGGGACGAGAGGTGGAGTTTGCGTGGATACGTGCCGGGGGTCGGAGAACGCTGCTGGCACCAGCAGAAGAACCAGAAGTCCCAGCATTCTCCCTAGCGACCCTGACACCCTGCTTCTTTTGTTGATGCTTTTGTGCCATGTTTAATATCTTTTGGTTGCGCCAAAATAATTCTATTGTGTGATCACTTTGAAGCCAGGTAAAAACCTGCTTTCAAAGAAACCAACACTCCCAATGAGACATTTGTTGGCATCTTATGCCTCTGCCATAACATCGGTGACTGGTGGCTGGTCTCAACCTCATATTCACATTCACATGCACATAAGGGGAACCACCATTTGCAGCTGGATCAATGTCCCCATTGATGCCTTTGGTGCCCGGTCATGGTGCATTGAGCACACATTGTCTCACCGCACCGTGACCATGGATGCCGAAATATAAGATATGTCCTATATTTTGATGTGTTATGCCGCCGACCCTATGCTCCTCTAAGAAGAGGGGGGGGGGGGGTGAGTAGTGCTCATCCCTCCCCTCTCCAGTGTTCTGAAGCTGTAGTATGGTAGGATTAATGATACAGTACCCTAGGGTGTCTAGGAAAAATGTATAAAAAAAACCCCTAGAAGTTCAAATCATCTACTTACCCTAGAACTTAAATAACCCAATAAAATCATTAACATGTTATGTATCGCCACATCACAAAAGTCCTGCTCAAAATATTATAGCAGTTTTTCCTAGCACTGTACCCCGTAATGCAAAATAGTACCCAAATGTCCATAATGCCATTTTTTGCCATTTTGCTAAGATTTTTATAAAAAGTGATCAAATGGTCATACAGTCCACAAGAAAGGTAGCAGTGATAATGTTAGCTCACACCTCGCACCATACGCCAAAGTATGAAAAAGTTATTAGTGTCAGAAGATTGTGAAAAAAAGACATTTTTCCATGACATCTCCCATGACGGCCCACCTGGAGGGTTACCCCTTGACCTCTGCAGGGACAGGAAGAAGAGAGGTTAAATGTCCCTCCCCCTGCATCCCTCTCCAGTTTTCTTCCTGTCCCTACATAGGTCAGGGGGAAAAAGAAAAAAGAAAAAGGAGGAGTGTATGGCGCCGATCGCGCAATTCCCCTCAATCTATGGCGGCGCCATGTGTTCCGGCTCTCGAAGGTGGAACGCTCTATGAGTTCCAGGGGCCGAAATGACAACCTCCGGTTTGGCACATCGCACTGGAAGTGACGTCGGCCCGCATCTATTGTTCGGGAGTCAGGAACGGGGAGCGGTAAGTTTAAAAAAGCCGGGTCTTTTCTTGTACCAGAACAAGCGCAGGATTATTTATAGTAATAATTGTGATGCACACACAGGTTAGTGTTCACCTTTCTGTATATTATCCTGCACCTGCTTCCGCCCGTACCTCACCCTCCTCCCTTGTCTATAGGTTAAGTGAGGACAAGAATGGACCCTAATCCGCTTCCTCAGACTTCTGTTAATCAGATGGGGGATTTCTTTCGAAAGGCGGGCTTCTTCTTTCCCCTAGGAAAAAAGGGAGAAAGAGAAGAAAGAGGAGAAAAAGGAGGAAAGGAAGGATGATAAATCCAGACCCAAAACTCCTCAAACTAAAAGGTGTAACATGTGCTTTAACAAACTTCTGGATTCTTATAAGAAACCAATATGTAAGGACTATGTAGACAATTTCATGCGTGAGGAAAAGACATCTTTTATGGAGGAATTAAGATCCATGCTTTAGTCCGATGTTAAAAGCACAGTTGCATCCCTTTTGTCCGAGGGACCTCCGCCCAAGAGATTCAAAGTCCCTGAATCCATTCAAGCGGCGGACTCGGATCATGACGATGCTTTCTGTTCCTACCAAGAAGGAGAAGAGGAACAGATTTTAGAAGTTAAAGAGAAAATAATCATAATCTAGATTTCTCTTCTCTCTAGATAACTTAGACACACTGCTAAAGGCGGTGAGAAAAACTATGAACATAGAAGATCCGATAGAAACAAAATAGGTACAGGACGAGCTCTTCGGCTTTCTAAAGGCAAAAAAGAAAAGAGTCTTTCCGGTAAATAATGTACTGGAGGACCATATCAAGCAAGAATGGGAAGAGCCAGAAAAAAAGCTTTCAGTAGCCAAGGAATTCAGGAATAGACTAATATTTGATGAGGAAAAATCAAAGTCATGGAATTCTATCCTGAAAGTTGACGTCCAAGTCACGAAAGTGGTTCAGAAAACTGACCTCCCTTTCGAAGAAGCAACTTGTCAGGCATGGCTCTGCTATTCCCCATCTAGTTTGCCTTGCCCTTAAGTTTGCCCTCAGTTAAGATGGTGGATGTTGTCTCAACCGGGTGCCATCTTACTTCCTGTTTGGTATATATTTCCTGTCCTGCTCAGTAGACATTGCTTGAGTATTGTGTTTAGCTCCTGCTTGGACAGTCCTCTTGCTTGGAACTCCTTCTCCGGATTGTTCCTCCCTTCGGCAATTTACCTTGCTGAACTACTGCTCCCAGATTGCTCACCTGGCTTTTGCACGCTCTGCTTACCTGCTTGTTGTAGTACTACTGTTCCCAGCCTGCACGCTGCACTTCCTGTGTCCACCCTTGCTGCTTCCAGTGTCCTGTCTAGTCCCTGCTATTGGATTCCAGCAATATATCACCGGTCTGCCGAGACTGGAAATTTGGAGGTTCATATTAAACAACTCCAAACTACTGTGACTAATATGAATACTGAGATGCAGACTTTCAAAAATGCATATGATGCCTTTAAAGGACAGTCCAATCACAACACCCAGGTTTATGGACAAGCAATTCAAGATCTATGCAATACTGTGCAGACACTGTCTGATCGGATTGCCCATTTAGAGACTACACCACAGATCCCAGCAGCTACAACAGTACCTAAATTGCCACCATTCAGATTTGGTGGAGACTGCGACTAATTCCGGGGATTCCTCAATCAGTGTCACTTATACTTTGCTGCAAATCCTACTCAGTTTCCTACGGACAAATCTAAAGTCTTGTGTATAATTATGTTGTTGACACATAAAGCCATCACTTGGGCAAATCCATTAATCTAGACTGAAGATGCCCGGCTGAACAACTTAGAGGACTTCATCGATGCTATGAGTCAGATATTTGATGATCCCAATCGTGCTGAAGCATCACCCAGCAGACTCCCAGTCACTGAATACGCAATGGATTTCAAGAGGTGGGCTATCAACACTGATTGGAATGATGCAGCAAAATTATCTTTTTTCAGAAGAGGGCTATCTAGCACCTTAAAAGACGAACTTGCTCGTGCAGAGGTCCCTGCAGAATTGGATGCCTTTATTAACCATTGCATTCGAATTGATACCCGACTGTCTGAACGAAGACAAGAGAGATGGGCTACCTGGAATCACGATATTAATCAACCTTCCTCTCTCCCTGTCTCTCTATCTCCAGGGAACCCCAAAGGAAAATTTCCCGGGAACCAGTGAGTGAGCCTATGCAAGTGGCTTTACTGTGGGAAGTCGGACCACTTCCTTATCAATTGCCCTAGCCGCCCACAGAAGTTTGTAGCAGCCCTTGCTGATCCTGACTTTTCTGAGGTAGAATCAACTGCTTGGACAGTCCTCTTGCTTGGAACTCTTTCTCTGGATTGTTCCTCCCTTCTGTGATTTACCTTGCAGAACTACTGCTCCCAGATTGCTCACCTGGCTTTTGCATGTTCTGCTTACCTGCTTGTTGTAGTACTACTGTTCCCTGCCTGCACACTGCACCTCCTGTGTCCACCCTTGCTGCTTCCAGTGTCCTGTCTAGCCCCTGCTATTGGATTCTAGCAATATATCACCAGTATCGTGACACAACTCAACTTAGAGATCCTATGGACCGGAAATCAGATAGCATTTTGAAAAAACATGGGAGTCAGGTTTTCGGCTAAGGAAGGAGCCCTTTCCAATGTAGCCCATAGGGGACTTTGGCGAAAACAGTGGGACTTCAGATCAAAGTCTAATCTATGTGGCATACCTTCATGGGCGAATTCCTTAGTGGCCCAGAATTGGACGCTATCTTATAGAAGGCAGCCGACAAAAGGAGAGGATTTCCAAAAGCCAAAGACTCAAAGGAAGCCTTCCTTTCGTGACTCCCAGGAGAGATACCGATCCTACCGTGGTAAAGGAAAACATGGGCGATGGAGTTACCCCACAGGGGGTAGAGGTAGAGGATATAGGGGCACATTTACTAAGGGTCCGCAGCCGCGAATCGGTCGGGTTTTTCCCGAATATTTCCTCTTTGCGCTGTATTTCACGGAATTGTGGCGCACGCGATCGATTTTGGCGCAATCGCGCCGACTTTCGCGCGACAGAAATCGGGGGGCGTGGCCACCGGACAACCCGAAGGATTCGGAAAAACCGCAGAATTTAAAAAGTCATTTGTGTCGCAAGATCAAGCACTCACATACACCAGAAAAAAGCAGGTGAACTCCAGCGGACCTCGGCGCAGCAGCGACACCTGGTGAATATCGGCGCACGGACCTTAGTGAATCCCAGCAGAACCCGAATCAGCGTCGGAGAACCCGCCACTGGATCGCGACTGGACCGGGTAAATAAATGTGCCCCATAGTGTCTCCCAAAATAGCCAACCTAATCCTACAAAAAAACAATAAGGCAAGAATGGGGGGGGGGGGTGAAGACTAGCTCCTTTCTCTTTCCAATGGAACCAAAAGATAAAGAACGCATGGATCCTAAACCTAATATCTCAGGTAACATCCTTCCAGAAGAGACAATATTGTTCTATTGTTCAGTCAGGAAAGCAATGAAACTCCAGGGACTTCTCACAGCCTGTATAACATGTGTCCCTTGGTCTCAAAATCATACAGGAGACCTTAAAAAATGGATCCTTTTGTCCTGGGACAGAGATTTAAAACAACTAGAGAGAAAAATAAAGATCCCCCTCTACCTGAACTGGTGGAACATAACAGAGAATTTAACCAGAGGCCTAAAATGGAACAACTGGCCAATAACAACTATCCTGATGGATGCAAGCAAGACAGGTTGTGGTGCAAAACTGCCAGGGAGACTGGTCCAAGGTCAATGGTCCCAAGCAGAAAAAAGAAAATATTTGAACTACAAAGAGTTAAAGGTGGTTTGGGAAAACCTAAAAACATGCTCAGAACAACTCCGGGGGAAAAACCTAAAGATTCTGTTGGACAACACAACCACGGTAGCCTACCTCAGACGCCAAGGAGGCACTCGATCTCCGCTTCTTCTCAGTCTGTCAAAGAAGATCTTCTTATGGGCAGAAGAAAATGTTCTCTCTCTCTGTCAGCTATTTACCTAGAAGGATCAGAGAACAAAGAAGCCGACTTCCTAAGCAGACATACTCTGGATCCCCACGAATGGTGTCTAAACGAGGATGTGTTCACCCTTCTAACAAAAAAATGGGGAACCACTCTAATAGACCTATTTTCCACCAAAGAGAACAGGAAGGTAGACCATTACTTCTATTTTCAAAAGAACAGTTCGGACTTCCTGTTAGACACCTTTAGCCACAGCTATGCTTTCCCTCCCTTTCCGTCTATATCAAGGACAGTACAGAAGATAAGACAAGAAAATCTCAGGATCATCTTAATAGTGCCCCTCTGGTGAAAGAAAAGCTGGTTTCCAGTATAAAGAACATGTCTTTGGAAAACCCTATCCTTCTACCTCGGAGGAAGGATCTTTATGTCAAGGGACTGTCTGTCATCCCAACCCAGAAATATTCCAGCTATCTGCATGGATCCTGAGAAGCAGATGTTATGAGCCAAAGGTCTGTCAGATAAAGGCATCTCTACACTACAGGCAAGTAGAAAACCAGTGACCTCAGCTACCTACTTAAAAATCTGGAAAAGATTTTCTTCCTTTTGCCATCCTGAAATTCCTTACTTATCTTCTCCTTACATACAGCAGATCTTGGAATTCTTGCAAGCAGTTCTGCCCAAAGGCCTAAAGACCAGCACACTAAAGGTCCAGGTCTTAGCTTTCAGTGTCTTTTTTGATGTCTCTTTGGCTGAACATAGCTGGGGAAAAAGGTTCTTAAAAGCATCTGCCATGGGAATTATCGATAGTCTTGAACGGTCTTATGCAAGAGCCTTCACAACCTAGAAGCACCTACAAATCTTAAAGCCCACTTCACCAGGGCAGTAGCCACCTCTTGGGCGGAAAGGGCTGGAGCATTTTTGGAACAAATCTGCAAAGCTGAGACTTGGTCCAGTACTGGAACTTTCGCTAAACACTATAGATTGAACTTGCACTCTGCTAGAGACATGTCATTTGGTAAAAAATTTCTACAAGCAGTAGTCCCTCCCAACCCTTAAAATCATTACTGTATGGTTTGGAGAGGTATCCAGGGGGAGGTACATTTAACCTCTCTTCTTCCTGTCACGGCAGAGGTCAAGGGGTAATCCTCCAGGTGGGCCGTCATGGTGGACTAAATGGAATGGTGAGTCTAATTCCCGCTTTTTCCTACACACGGTTATAATTATGTTAAATGCATTATAACACAATAAAACCTATATAAATTTGGTATCCCATTGGCCATACCGACCTAAAGAATAAAGGTGACCTGTCATTTGGAGCACATAGTAAAAGAAGCCCACCATGAAAATGCATAACCAATTTCACAGCATTTCCTAGTACACGGCATGGAATATAAAATACCATCACTATGAAGTACAATTTGTTACAAAGAAAAGAAGTCCGCACACAGCTCTGCACATGGAAAAACAAAAAAGTTAAAGATTTTAGTTACTAGTACAGGGCGGGCTCCCGGTAATAGTGCTCAGAGCAATACGGCGCGGGGTGTCAGGGGTAATCTACCACTGACATCCCCGAGTAACACCTGTGGTCCCAGTGGGCTCCATTGTTTAACCCATCGCGCTGACCATGGCATTTGAACTCCCTTCTGGGGGTCTTTTCCCCACGATCGGCCCTGCCTGCTGTCTTAAGAGGGCGCAGATCTTTACTATGGCAGTCCTGGGATATGATCAGAACCCCAGGGCTGTCTACAGGCAGTGCCTGTAAGATGGCGGCTCTGACATCATCTTAAAGACACAGTGTCAGCCTATCCATGTGCATAGGCTGACACTGCTAATACCCTTCAATACATAAGTATTGCATGGTATTATCTAACAAGCGATCAGATGATTGCTTGTTCATGTACCATCGTGGAACTAATAAAAAAGTAAAAAAAAAAAGTCATTATACAAATCCCACATGTATAGTATCACCGCATCCGTAACAACCTGTAGAATAAAAGAAAATAATTATTTATCCCGCACAATGTACACTGTAAAATAAAACAGTTAAAAACCCTGCCAAAATTATGATTTTTACCTATTTAATCCCACAAAAAATGCAATGAAAAAGCAAATTTACAGAATGATACTGTTGCAAAGTACAAGGAGTCCCACAAAAAAACAAGCCATTAAATAGCTGTGTAACCAAAAAACTAAAACTGTTAGTTATGCCACTCAGAAGATGCAATGCAAAAATGGTAGATTTTTCCCCACATTCCCCACATGCAAATTTAGTAAAACATAATAAAAAATATTCAAGTGTGGTATCCCCATAATCGTATAGACCCATAGAATAAAGATAACATGATTATTAGGCTATACGGGGGACACCAAAAAAAAAAAAAAAAGTAAAAAAAACAGTACAGAATTTATGCTTTTCTACTCCTGACCTAAAAAAAAAGTTCATAAATTTTCATCAATAGGGGATACCAATCCTAAAATGGTAACACTGGAAAAAGCATCTCATCCCGGAAAAAAATGCCATCAAATGGCCCTAATAACCAAAAAGCTAAAATTTTATAGCCTACAAAAGAAGCCAATGAGAAAAGTAAAATCCTATTCGATTTAAAGCCGTGTGACAAAATAAATAAGCCAGACATTTCAAAAATTATGAAAATACAAAGTAGACATGGGAAATGTTATTCAGCAACTTATTTGGGTGGTAAATCTATCTGCCTGAAAACACTATGGGGCAGATTTACTTAACCGGTCCATTCGCGATCCAGCGGCGCTTTCTCTGCTGTGGATTCAGGTCCGGCCGGGATTCACCAAGGTAGTTCCTCCGACGTCGACCAGGTGGCGCTGCTGCGCTGAAGTTCCCCGAGGCCCGCCGGAATGCCCTGAAGTTCACCGCCTATACCTGGTGAAGGTAAGCGTGAGTCCCGCAACAGGTTTTTTTTTTTTTAATGTGGCGGTTTTTCCGAATCCGTCGGGTTTTTGTTCGGCCACGCCCCCCCAATTTCCGTCGCGTGCATGCCAGCGCCGATGCGCCACAATCCGATCGTGTGCGCCAAAATCCTGGGGAAATTCAGGGAAAATTGCTGCCAATCGGAAATATTCGGGTAACACGATGGGAAAACGCGAATCGGCCCTTAGTAAATGACCCCCAATGATTTAGAATTTGAAAATGGAACATTTTTCAAAAAATTCAGCATTTTTTCTTTTTTTTGTAAATGAACTCAAAACTTATCAGCCATTTACCACTAAAATGAAGTACAACATGTGAGGAAAAAAACAATCTCCGAATCGCTTTGATAATTAACAGTGTTCAAAAGTTATAACAATAAAAAGAGATGCAAGGCAGAATACAAATAATGTGGCTTAACCTTAAACTACAAACTGGCTATGTCCTAAAGGGAGTAAAATCTTCAGAGATTCCCTAATGACTAGGATATGTGACTGGTGCAAGGCGACTTTGGTGCCATTATTCAAAAAAGGGCTCTAGAACTTTGCCAAGCAATTACAAGCCTATTGGTTTGGCAGGAATTGTTTGCAATTAGATTGAGAACTGGCTGAAGGATCATATCCAGAGAGTTGTGCTCAATGATTCCTATATATGGTGTACCCCAGGGTTCTGTGCTTATCCCACTATTAAAGGATATATACCACCAGGATGAAAGTTTATATACCAAGTATACTGTATATGTATACAATAATATAATATATATATATATATATATATACTGGTGTGTGCCCCCTCTAGCAAGATCCGCTCTTCATTAACCCCTTGACCCCTTAATGACCTGCAGTACAATCACGGTGATAACAAAGTTATATAGGTTTTATTGTGTTTTAATACATTTTCATAAATTAAACAAATGTGCATCATCTGACGCTAATAACTTTTTCATACTACGGTGTGATTTTTTGCAAAATCAGCTGACATTTTCTTTGCAACCATTTTGAAGAATGTGCAGCATTTTGATCACTTTTTATTACCTTTTTTACGTGATGTAATATGGTGTAAAAGTAGTATTTTGGACATTTGGGAGCTCTTTTCCATTATGGGGCTTGGCAATACCCTTTTTTATATGTTGATAGATCAGGCATTTTGGAATGCGGCAATACCTAATGTATTTTACTGTTTATTAATAGAGATGAGCGAACATACTCGTCCGAGCTTGATGCTCGTTCGAGCATTAGCGTACTCGAAACTGCTCGTTGCTCGGACAAATACTTCGCCCGCTCGAGAAAATGGCATCTCCTGCCGTTTTGCTTTTTGGCGGCCAGAAACAGAGCCAATCACAAGCCAGGAGACTCTGCACTCCACCCAGCATGACGTGGTACCCTTACACGTCGATAGCAGTGGTTGGCTGGCCTGATCAGGTGACCCTGGAATAGACTAGTCCCTGCCCGCGCTGCTCGGATCATTCTGTATCTGGATGCCGTTAGGGAGAGAGCTGCTGCTGCTGCAGGGATAGCTTTAGGGTGTTAAATTAGCTTACTGTTAGGCAGGAGTGAGTCTACAAGAACCCAACACCCCTTCTTAGGGCTACAATAACGTTTTATTTTACTTATTTTTGGTTTGCCTGTGGCTGGGCTTGCTGCCATTAGTAGTGCAGCTAGTACCATATTGTGAGTAATTTGCAGGGAGACTTGCTACCGTTGTGTTTAGCTCTTAGTGACACACATATCCACCTCAAACACCGAAGTGGGACAATTTATTAGGGGTTTGATTAGAATTAGGCAGAGTCTGCTGATTTATTTTTTTTTACTTTTATTTCTTTTTATAGCTCAAAGTCATATTGCAAAGCAGTGTGCTTTCACTGTAGGCTAGAAAATAGCCATAGGAGAACCCCAACGGCTTACTTAGGCCTACAATAGCGTTATATTTTCCTTTCTTTTGTTTGCTTGTGGCTGGGCTTGCTGGCATTAGTAGTGCAGCTAGTACCATATTGTGAGGAATTTGCTGGGAGACTTGCGACTGTTGTGTTTAGCTCTTAGTGACACGCATATCCACCTCAAACACCGAAGTGGGACAATTTATTAGGGGTTTGATTCGAATTAGACAGAGTCTGCTGATTTATTTTTTTTTACCTTTATTTCTTTTTATAGCTCAAAGTCATATTGCAAAGCAGTGTGCTTTCACTGTAGGCTAGAAAATAGCCATAGGAGAACCCCAATGGCTTACTTAGGCCTACAATAGCATTATATTTTCCTTTTTTTGTTTGATTGTGGCTCGGCTTGCTGGCATTAGTAGTGCAGCTAGTACCATATTGTGAGGAATTTGCTGGGAGACTTGCTACCGTTGTGTTTAGCTCTTAGTGACACACATATCCACCTTAAACACCGAAGTGGGACAATTTATTAGGGGTTTGATTAGAATACTTATTTAGTCTGCTGATTTATTTTTTTTTACCTTTATTTCTTTTTATAGCTCAAAGTCATATGGCACAGCACAAAATCCAGTTGTGTGCTGTCAAGTGTAGGTTAGAAACTAGCCATAGCAATAGGATAGCATCGTTTTGTTTAAAAAAAAAATAATAAAAAACACTAAAAAAAAAAATTTTAAAGTTTACACATTAATTTGGAAAATGTTTAACCCGAGGGCTAGGGGTAGAGGACGAGGGCGTGGACGTGGGCGTCCAACTACTGCAGGGGTCAGAGGCCGTGGTCCTGGGCGGGGTGAGACACCACCTGCTCATGAGGGAGCAGGGGAACGCCGCAGAGCTACACTCCCTAGGTTCATCATGTCTCAAGTTACTGGGACTCGTGGTAGAGCACTGTTGAGGCCAGAACAGTGCGAAGAGGTGATGTCGTGGATTGCGGACAATGCTTCTAGCCATTTGTCCACCCATGTCACCGAAATCAGCACTCCTCCAGCTCCTCCACCTCAGCCTCCTTCCCCCCAGTCTGCCCCCTCCCACCAAAATTTGGCATTTGAACCGGCAACTCTGAGGAACTGTTTTCTGGACCCTTCCCACAGTCACAAACCACTTGTCCGGTTGCTGCTGAGCAATTTTCCGATGCCCAGGTTTTCCACCGGTCGCAGTCTGTGGGTGATGATGACATTATTGACGTAGTGGAAGAAGTGTGTAAAGAGGTGTCGGACGATGAGGAGACACGGTTGTCAGACAGTGGTGAAGTTGTTGTCAGGGCAGGAAGTCCGAGGGGGGAGCAGACTGAGGGATCGGAGGATGATGAGGTGACATGGGTTGATAGGCCGGGTGAACACAGTGCTTTTGAGACGGAGGCGAGTCCTATAGCAGAACAGGTTGGAAGCGGCAGTGGTGGGGCCAGACGGAGAGGCAGGGCCAGAGCTGGTGCATCAGCGCCAAATGTTGCCCGTAGTCAAGCTCCCGTGGCGAGGGCTAGATTTTCAGAAGTCTGGAGGTTCTTTAAAGAAACACCAGATGACCGACGGACTGTGGTGTGCAACCTTTGCCAAACCAGGATCAGCAGGGGTTCCACCACTACTAGCTTAACCCTCACCAGTATGCGCAGGCATATGAATGCTAAACAACCCCACTCAATGGCACCAAGCCCGTTCACCTCCGGCCGGGCACACCACTGCTCCTTCCCCTGTGTCATCTGCTAGTCAGCCCCCTGCCCAGGACCACGGCCCAAACACCTCCCGCGCGAAAACCCCATCTTCGCCTCCACGATCCTCCACAGAATCCACCAGCATTCAGCTCTCCATACCCCAGACGCTGGAGCGCAAAAGGAAGTATAGCGCAACCCACCCACACGTCCAAGCCCTCAACGTCCACATCTCCAAGATGCTTAGCCTGGAGATGCTGCCCTATAGGCTGGTAGAGACCGAGGCCTTTCGAAACCTCATGGAGGCGGCCGCCCCTCGGTATTCGGTCCCCAGCCGCCAGTACTTTTCCCGATGTGCCGTCCCAGCCCTGCACAAGCACGTGTCAGAGAACATCATCCGTGCCCTGACCAACGCCGTTTCTGACAAGGTCCACCTGACCACGGACACGTGGATGAGTGCTGCCGTGCAGGGCCACTATATATCGCTGACGGCACATTGGGTTAACTTGGTGGAGGCTGGGACGAGTCTGACCCTGGGGCTGGTCATATACTGCCGACGCCGAGGATTGCGGGGCCTACCTCGGTCCAGGTCTCAAAGGCCTACTATGCCTCCTCCTCCTCCCACCCCTCCTCCGAATTACCATCCGTGGGCATGGCGCCATCAGTCGGTAGCTCTAGGCGCAGCAGCAATGCCGTCACTAAGCGACAGCAGGCGGTGCTCAAACTGCTGAGCCTAGGCGATAAAAGGCACACCGCCCAAGAGCTATTACAGGGCATCACGGCGCAGACTGATCTGTGGCTGGCACTGCTGAACCTGAAGCCAGGCATGGTTGTGTGTGACAACGGCCGTAACCTGGTGGCGGCTCTGCAACTCGGCAGACTGACACATGTGCCATGCCTGGCCCATGTGTTAAATTTCATAGTTCAGCGTTTCCTCAAGACATACCCCAATCTGTCTGATTTGCTCACGAAGGTGCGCCGCATCTGTGCGCATTTCAGGAAGTCCAGCACAGATGCTGCCACTCTCAGGGCAGCGCAGCGCCGCCTCCAACTGCCCGCTCACCGACTGTTGTGCGACGTGCCCACGAGGTGGAATTCAACATTAACCATGTTATCCAGAGTTTACCAGCAGCGCAGAGCGATTGTAGACTGCCAGATGTCAACTTCCACCAGAACTGGTAGTCAGGTCAGTCAGCTTCCTCAAGTCTACAATGAGGAGTGGACGTGGATGTCTGATATCTGTCAGGTGCTGAGTAACTTTGAGGAGTCAACACAGATGGTCAGTGGCGATGCCGCCATCATCAGCCTCACCATCCCGCAGCTTGGCCTGTTGAAAAACTCTCTGGTCAGCATGAAGTCGTAAGCTTTGCGCTCATCACAAGAGACGGGGGAAGAAGATTCCCTTGTTGATAGCCAAAGCACCCTTAGGTCTGTTTCTCAGCGCATATCGGAGGAGGTGGAGGAGGATGAGGAGGAAGAGGAGGAGAATGTTGGCGAGACAGAAGAGGGGACCATTGTTCAGTCCTTCACTGTTCAGCGTGTATGGGCAGAAGAAGAGGAGTTGGAGGAGGAGGAAATGGGCAGTCAGGCCAGTGAGGGGAGTGAATTCTTGCGCGTTGGGACTCTGGCGCATATGGCAGATTTCATGCTAGGCTGCCTATCCTGTGAGCCTCGCGTTCAAAGAATTTATTCCAGCACCGATTACTGGGTATTCACTCTCCTGGACCCACGGTACAAGCAAAATCTTTCCACTCTCATCCCCGGAGAGGAAAGGAGTGTGAGAATGCATGAATACCAGCAGGCCCTGGTGCACAAGCTGAAACAGTATTTCCCTTCTGACAGCGCTAGCGGCAGAGGGCGTACTTCTGCGGGACAAATAGCGAGGGAGAGTAGGCGAGCAGGCAGCTTGTCCAGCACTGGCAGGGGTACGCTTTACAAGGCCTTTGCCAGTTTTATGTCACCCCAGCAAGACACTGTCACCTGTCCCCATTCTCGGCAGAGTAGGGCTGATGTTTACAGAAAGATGGTAAGGAAGTACGTAGCTGACCATACCATCGTCCTAAATGATCACACAGCTCCCTACAACTACTGGGTTTCAAAGCTGGACATGTGGCACGAACTGGCGCTGTACGCCTTGGAGGTTCTTGCCTGCCATGCCGCTAGCGTGTTGTCCGAGCGGGTTTTCAGTGCAGCTGGTGGCATCATCACCGATAAGCGTACACGCCTGTCGACTGACAGCGCTGACAGGCTGACGCTTCTCAAGATGAATTAAGCCTGGATTTCTCCGGATTTTCATTCTCCACCAGGTGAAATAAGCTCAACCTGAATAATGTATGCACTCCTCCTCCTCATTGTCCTCCTTCTCCTCCTCTTTGTACACTAAAGCATAGGAAACTGGCTATTTTTTGCCAGGGCCAACTGGCTCTAGCTATAGTACTCTATGTATTTAATTTTTCTGGAGGGCCACCTACCCGGTCCTCTGTTTTAAGCAATTTTTGGGAGTGCCACATACAGGCACTCAATCTATTTAATTTTTCTGGAGGACCACCTACCTGCTCCTCTGGTTTGAAAACTTTTTTGGACTGCCACATACAGGCACTATCCAAATTAAATTGTCTCCATAGCAGCCTCCACATGTCGTCTTTTTGGCTGGCTCCACACGTTGTCTCCATTGCTACCTCCACACGTCATCGCCATAGCTGCCTCCAAAAGTCGTCCATATAGCTGCCTCCATACATGGTCTCCTTATCAAACGAGCTGTGTCAGGCAGAATTTTGGGTTGTTTTCACGGATTCCACATCAAACTTGTTAACTTTGTCGCTACCCTGCTGTGTAATCCACAAAATATACTGGCAAACTTTTATCATTTACCGATATTATTTCAGCGCTTCTTGCGCATCTGTTTACATTCCCCTCACCTGCCATATCCTAAACTTATAAGAACGCTACTACACTTGATCTTATACAAAAGGTATTTAGAAGTGCTGTTTGGGGAGTAGCCTAGAGACAGGGGCTTGGATTGGCGAAAGCTCGCCTGGCAGCGGAGCGCCAGCTCCATCTCAAGATCCAACTAACATAGTTTTAACTGCAGCACCTTTAATCTACTACTAGTTCACTGCCTCCATACATGGTCCCCTTATCAAACGAGCTGTGTCAGGCAGAATTTTCAGGTGTTTCACCAGATACATAGTGGAACTCGGCGCATCTGTCGCCGCCATGCTGGAGACCTGAAGTTGCAATCATAGCAGCGCAATATGGATGCCCCATACTGTCGCTCTTAATCATGGAACCATTTCCGTAAAAACAATTAAAAATAGAACCACTATGCTATTCCATTATTCCTAGGTGAAATATTCAAACGACCCGGCCTGCTTTGAAAATTATAATTTTTTCAAAGTAAACGCTTCTGGCCCCCAGGACCATTTTGGGTGGGGAGGAGCCGAGAGACAGGGGCTTGGACAGGCGAAAGCTCGCCTGGCAGCGGACCGCCAGCTCCATCCCAAGATTAGGCAGCCTCAGAGGCATCCATGCATGCTGCCCCTGCTGTTTCCTGTCCATTTTGCCTCCACGATCCTCCACAGCGTCCACCAATGTCTCATTTCAACTCTCTATGCCCCAGACGCTGGAGCACGAGAGGATATGCAGCACATCATCCCCTTATCAAACGAGCTGTGTCAGGCAGAATTTTCAGGTGTTTCACCAGATACATAGTGGAACTCGGCCCATCTGTCGCCACCATGCTGGAGACCTGAAGTTGCAATCATAGCAGCGCAATATGAATGCCCCATACTGTCGCTCTTAATCATGGAAGTCGTCTCCATGGCTGCCTCCACATGTCGTCCCCTTATCAAAAGAGCTGTGTCAGGCTAATTTTTTCAGGTGTTTCACCAGATACGTTATGGAACTTGGTAACTATGTCGCCACCATGCTGTGTTATCGACTAAATATACCGTCAACTTTTTGTTCACATAGGAAATCATTTCACCTCCTTTGGTGAAACCTGAGTCCATTTAGGGTATGTCGCCATGAGACTCTCTAGCCTGCCACTGCTGCCGCTGCCTCTGCATGCCGTCCCCTATAGTGTCAGGGTCAATTATTGCATGTTTTAGATGCTATCTAGCCTCATTCGGTCACTCTGTCATGGCCATGCTGTTGCCCATAATATTTGCATAATCGTGCGATTAAGCAGCCTCAGAGGCATCCATGCATGCTGCCCCTGCTGTTTCCTGTCCATTTCCATGGTGTTTCCATCCTTTTCTGAGGTTCCCAGGTGTTTGGCCAAGCTTCCCTGTGCAGAGCCTTGGTCCCCTTGAAAAATGCTCGAGTCTCCCATTGACTTCAATGGGGCTCGTTATTCGAGACGAGCACTAGAGCATCGGGAAAAGTTTGTCTCGAATAACGAGTACCCGAGCATTTTAGTGCTCGCTCATCTCTATTTATTAAGTATCTTTATTAAGTATCCTAATATAAAATAAGTGTTTGTTAAAATAAATTTAATAAGCTCTAAAACAAAGGAAACATGTTTCTCCATCCAACAACCTGTATGGCTTTTTCAGACAACTGTTGTGCTCCCCCCCATCCATATGCTAATGAAATTATTTGTAAATTATATCTCTTGCTCATATGGTATGTGGTGTTATATTATAATCAAAGATAGATAAAAATAATAATTTTAGAATGTCAATTTCATCAGAAATGATATGTGAAAGTGGTATGTCGTGCCTGCTTGATAATCCAGAACGTCTGAATCAGGAGCAGGCATTATTGACTGAAACGGCTTTTACAGGTAATGCAAATTATCAATCAGGCCGACTATGCAAACAACCACTTTAAAGAATTATATTACTTAAAATAAGAATAATGAAAAACCAGACAACTCCTTTTGATGAGTTTACCATCTTATCATCTTGCTCAATACAGCTGATGCAATTGTTACAGAAATATGAAGAACAAAAAAATCCTCACATTAAACGCAGATATACTGTAGAGACTACAAAAAAATTGTTGTTACCACACAAAAAAAAAAATTGATTATACGGGATAAATGGAGAAATTGAAATCCTCTTTGTAAACAATAGAAAAAGAGATCATGCCAATAAAAAAAAATAAAAATTTGATACAGATTCTCAAGACTACAAAACTACGTGGTGTCTACATGGAGAGAAGTAAGAAAAAAATCATCCCAAATCAATTCTGAAAAGAAGATTCAACAAATCTAGAGCAGGTTCGTGACGTTTTCATGTCTTACCAATGTTTCAGAAGATGAAAATGCAACATCCAATACTTTTCAAAACTCTAGTACAAAAAAAATTCGGTTCATAGTGAAACAAAAATTTGAAACACCAGAATAAAAAGACGGAAGGCGGGAGGAAAGCTCAGTAAACACAAAAAATTACAACACTATTACATGGCAAGAAGAAATAATGGAAAGGGATACCATGAGAAATTATCAGCAAATATTTGTTTGCAAGCACAAAGGATTGAATTTTGTCCCAACAAGTAAATATGGATTTATATACTGCTATCAAGGACATCAATAAATGATTCTAATAGTCTAATAACAGTGATAAAGCATTTTTTTACATCAACTGATCAAATTGAGACACAAGAACAAATAACTACTCCACTAAATGATAAGGGACAATGTAAGTTTCCTCCAGATCTACAATTTTCTTACCATGTGGCTTTACATGAGCTTTCATATTTACAACAGATGGATGATACAGACTCTCTCTGTAATGCACCCTCCTTTGTGGATTACAGGAATCCATTGTTCTATCCTGTGAATTCTCACTATGCTGCTACGCACCAATTTTAGACAGCTATCGTGAAAAATTTGAATAGGGAACTTTACAAAACCAGAAAAATGGCTTTGCAATGCTTAAAACAAAACATTAATGTAATTGTACTTCTCTCAGATAAAGAAGGGTCTAACATTATACTGGATAGAGCACTCTATGAGATGAAAGTCAAGAAGATGTTGTAAGAGAAAAATGCTAAACAGAAGTTACACTACTTGAAGAAAGTCAAACTCTTGGTACACTTGATTAAAAAAGTCTTGATTATTTGCATCCCAAAACATCACCTATATCTATTTTTATGCTATCCTGAAGACCCATAAAGACCTACCTTTAGTGTGTAAATTCATTAACAGAAAGACTATTCCCCCATGCTAGCCAATCTATAAATGGCATCTATAAATGGTATGAGGGTTATCTGAAGTCTTGGTCACTTTATTAATTTATTAGAGCTCTGCTTAGTGCATGAGATGAATGCTTGTTCATGTCCCATAGTGAAAAATAGTAAAAAAGTAAAAGAAAAATGTTATTCAATTAAAAATAAAGCAATAAATCAATAAAATTGCCCTTAATCCCCATAAAATAAAAAGACATATAACACAAAAAAATCTAAATCATAACACAAACCCCAGATATATAGTATCACCACGTCCATAACAACTTGTAGCATAAAAGTAAATAATTATTGAACCCGTGCGATGAATGCCGTAAAACAAAAAACAAGCCATCAACCAGCTTCATAGCCAAAAAAGTAAAAATGTTTCCATCATATGATTGCTTGTTCATGATAATACTCTGCAACACTGATGTATTGCAGGGTATTAGCAGAGTCAGCCTATGCGCATGCATAGGCTGGCACTGTGCCAGTAAGATGACGTCATAGACACCATCTTCCTGGCAAAACACTGGGGTCCCGATCGGAGCCCAGAGTTTCCGTAGCAGTGATCGGCGCCCCCTGGGGGGGGTGATCGTGGGGAAAGGACCCCCCCAGATGTTAGAGCCCACTCCGACCGCGGGTGTTACACTGGGGTTCCGGCTATATGTTACAGCTGGCACCCCGTGTTTGCCGATGCCAGTTCAGCTCCGATCCACTGCGTCAGTGGCGGATATATCCTCCGCTGAGCGGGAAGGGGTTAAAGCTCACGATCTAACGATATTAGCTGCTCCTTTTATGGGCTCATTCACACGGCAGGGATTTGCGACCAGAACACGGTCCCCCATAGACTCCCTAATATTCCCGGTGAGCAAACGGTGTCTCACCGCATCGCGACCTGAGCAGGCGGCAGCCCCTATAGAAGTGAATGGGGATGTAAAAAATAGGCTCTGCTTGCGGAGCCAGAACTGTCCGAACTGATCCGGCCGTACATTGTGGGTCTGTTGCTATAGAGACCCGATCACGTGACTGAGCGGTGCCCTCGGCTGTCTGCACAGTGTTTGAAGTGTGTCATCCGGAAAGTGATTTTTTGAGCAGTGTGCATAGTGTGAGGATCCTGCAGTGAAAATGGCACACATTGCAAAGGAACGTTTAATTTTGCTGGTTGAAGAGCGTCCTCTGATATGGGACAAGCGGGTGGAAGAATATCATAGTATCATAGTATACAAGTCTGGAAAAAGACGCAAGTCCATTAAGTCCAACCTTTAAGAATTAAATAAATGTTTTATTCCCATAACCCGTGATATTTTTTCTCTCCAGAAAGGCATCCAGGCCTCTCTTGAACATGTACATAGAGTCCGCCATAACAACCTCCTGCGGCAGAGAGTTCCACAGTCTCACTGCTCTTACAGTAAAGAACCTTTGTCTATGGTGATGGTAAAATCGCCTCTCCTCTAGGCGCAGAGGATGCCCCCTTGTCCTGGTCACAGGCCTAGGTATAAAAAGATCTTTGGAGAGATCCTTGTACTGTCCATTCAGGTATTTGTACATTGTAATGAGGTCTCCCCTCAGTCGTCTTTTTTCTAAACTGAATAATCCCACATTTTGTAATCTGTCATTGTATTCTAATCCCCTCATTCCCCTAATAATCCTGGTTGCTCTCTTCTGCACCCGTTCCAGCTCTACTATATCCTTTTTATACACTGGTGCCCAAAACTGTACACAATATTCCATGTGTGGTCTCACCAGCGATTTGTATAAGGGCAAAACTATGTCTGTCTTTATCATGAGAATCTATTCCTCTCTTGATACATCCCATAATATGCGGACCGTGGAGCAAAGTACAGAGCCTGGCAGGAGATCACCTCGCTCATGGTTCCTGATGAGTGGAAAAACGCGAATCCAAGGCAGCGTGAAGAACTTGGTAAGTAACCTCCCTACACCCTTCTCAAAATGTACATTTTCATACTTCGGTGTATGGAGCTGTGTCAGGTGCCATTTTTTGCTAAATAAGCTAAGTTTTTGTGATGTAAAATGGTGTAAAAGTTGCATTTTAGACATTTGGTTGGGAGTTTCTGTTATTGGGTTCAACACCGGTAATAATTGTTTTTATATCTTGATAGATCGGGCATTTTGAGATGTGGCGATATATATCGTGATTTTTTACTGTTTTTTTTACATTTTCTATCAGTTCTAAGGGAAGTGGGGTGATTTGAATTTTTAGGGTTGTTTTATAGTTAATATTTTTTAAATTTTTTTTTAGAATTTTTTGTTTTACTATTTTTTAGACCCTCAGGGTATTGTAACCTGGATTGTCTGTTGACTCCTATACTGCAATACTACTGTGGCATTTTTATTTACACAGTATTCATTATAATGAGCCACTGGCTCATTGTAACAAAACTGCAGATGCCTCTTCCTTTTAAATGCCGCACACATCATCGGAAGGGTTAATAACTGCGGTTCCTGCTTGCAGGTATGAGAGGGGGGTGTTTGCTGCAAGGCGGGAAGGCAATAATAATAATAATAATAATGAATGCATTGCTACAGTTGAAAGCATTAACAAGCGGTAATGCCTGTACCCTGGTTTGCTTTGGTGTGAGCTTCTTTTTAGTAGCCATGATTGTTTTTGACTGAGATGTTTATACTTTCATAGGGTCCATCTTGTCCTGGTTACTTTGTTTTTCGATCTATACTGCATTGTCATTTGATATGTACTAACTGTTTACATACTGTTATTCAGGTTGGATATGTCCTAGGTTTTGATACCCTTTGTTGAGCTCATACTGTCTTGACTTGTGCAATCAGAGGTTGAGTGTTGGTGATTTTATTGTACTCACCGCACTGAGTTTTGAGTGTCATAGTACACTTTTTTAAGTGATTTTATATTGTGTGTCTGGTCTTTTTGTAATCAATAAAGTTTATCTTCAATTTACTTTTGGGTTATTATGGCACATCTTTCGTGGGAACTGTTCATTAACAAGCGGTGGTGCTCTGCCCGGGACCAATACCGCCGAGAGAAGAATGCAAAGGCCAAAAGTGGTTCCGGCAGTTTGGGGAAGAGACCCTACATGTACACCCGAAGTTTGATCTTCCTCGACAGTGTCATGGAAGTGGGCCCGTAAGTAATTTTTTTACACTGTATTCCAACAAGGCGGAACAGACGAAGGAAGGATCCTCAATCCGATCTTCACAACATGTGTGCTCAAGAGATTTTGGAGCAGTTGAGGCAGAGAAGGGAGGAGACCCCAGATGATGTTTTATGCAGAGCACTGATTGCAGATCTACAAACAGTACCGCCTGAGATCAAAATGAGCTGCAAGTCGGCTCTGCTTGGCATTGTCCAGGTCTGCAATAATGTTGGTTACAACATTCAGGATATGTGCCAAAACATAGAGCACCATCGCCAGCGGGTTGCAGGGTTTTAACCACCGGCTCCGCTTCCTGCATCCATTCGTCCATCTCTGCCTGCTTCAGCTGCTCCACCTGCTCCACTTGCTCCACCTGCTCCTCCTGCTCCTCATGCACACCATTATGCTTGGCTGGGCACATATGGCTACGAGAGTGTCCATTACACAAATGTGCCAAGCCACAGCCAGGGATCCTCCTCTGGTCCATTTACAAGAGATTTGATGGACATTTAAAGTTTATGTTCTCAGTTGATTTTCAAATACAGAGTTTTAAAGTTGTTTTTTCAGGAAAGTGTTTTGCATGTTAAAATTTATATTTTTCTAATACATAGTATTAGTTGCAAAGTTGTCAGTGTCCTCTCTTGTTTTGAATAATTGAGGAAAAAGCAATGAAAATTCCTGTGAATGTGTGTATATGTGGGTGGATATCTATATATATATATATATATATATATATATATATATATATATATATATATATATATATATATATATATACACACTCACCGGCCACTTTATTAGATACACCTGCTAGTAACGGGTTGGACCCCCTTTTGCCTTCAGAACTACCTCAATTCTTCGTGGCATAGATTCAACAAGGTGCTGGAAGCATTCCTCAGAGATTTTGGTCCCTATTGACAAGATGGCATCACACAGATTTGTCGGCTGCACATCCATGATGCGAATCTCCCTTTCCACCACATCCCAAAGATGCTCTATTGGATTGAGATCTGGTGACTGTGGAGGCCATTTGAGTACAGTGAACTCATTGTCATGTTCAAGAAACCAGTGATGATGATTCCAGCTTTATGACATGGCGCATTATCCTGCTGAAAGTAGCCATCAGATGTTGGGTACATTGTGGTCATAAAGGGATGGACATGGTCAGCAACAATACTCAGGTAGGCTGTGGCGTTGCAACGATGCTCAATTGGTACCAAGGGGCCCAAAGAGTGCCAAGAAAATATTCCCCACACCATGACACCACCACCACCAGCCTGAACCGTTGATACAAGGCAGGATGGATCCATGCTTTCATGTTGTTGACGCCAAATTCTGACCCTACCATCTGAATGTCGCAGCAGAAATCGAGACTCATCAGACCAGGCAACGTTTTTCCAATCTTCTACTGTCCAATTTCGATGAGCTTGTGCAGATTGTAGCCTCAGTTTCCTGTTCTTAGCTGAAAGGAGTGGCACCCTGTGTGGTCTTCTGCTGCTGTAGCCCATCTGCCTCAAAGTTCGACGTACTGTGCGTTCAGAGATGCTCTTCTGCCTACCTTGGTTGTAACGGGTGGCGATTTGATTCACTGTTGCCTTTCTATCAGCTCGAACCAGTCTGCCCATTCTCCTCTGACCTCTGGCATCAACAAGGCATTTCCACCCACAGAACTGCCGCTCACTGGATGTTTTTTCTTTTTCGGACCATTCTCTGTAAACCCTAGAGATGGTTGTGCGTGAAAATCCCAGTAGATCAGCAGTTTCTGAAATACTCAGATCAGCCCTTCTGGCACCAACAACCATGCCACGTTCAAAGGCACTCAAATCACCTTTCTTCCCCATACTGATGCTCGGTTTGAACTGCAGGAGATTGTCTTGACCATGTCTACATGCCTAAATGCACTGAGTTGCCGCCATGTGATTGGCTGATTAGAAATTAAGTGTTAACGAGCAGTTGGACAGGTGTACCTAATAAAGTGGCCGGTGAGTGTATATATGTGTGTGTATGTCCCCCCCTTGGCAACAAGCATGTCCCCCCTTTTTTGTGTGTGTGTTTGTATTTTTGTTCTCCAGGACCGTGCATGCTGTGGACTACTTCGGATTCGTAGGATTACGTCGATGACTGCCATTTTTTAACAAATAAATTGGTCAACGATGGTGTGTCTGCATTTTCTTTCAATAAAACTTTCTTTTGTAAATATAAGTGTTTTTTATTTCTTTGCGAGACTCTATAATCAGCCATAATAGTGGTGTTTTCTAGTTGACGGTGTTCATTATTAAGGGCTGGCATTAGTGTTTTCTTTTTTTTTTTTTTTGGCAAATTCACACTTACGCCCATACCATTATTCCGGTACCCACCGCCTCCAGGGGTGCCTGGAAGAGCCGGGTACAAACCAGTACCTGACCGTCTATAGATGGTCAGGTAGTGGGGCGGCTGCAAGCTGTTATTGTTGAGCTGGAATAGCCCCCTAACAGTGGGCTATCCCAGCTCAGTAATGGCAGGCTGCTGTTGCTTTTTTGTATTTGGCTGATTTGGACAATAGGGGGGAACTCAGGTAAAAAAATTTTTTTCATTTTTTGGCCAATAAATGATAGAGTGGACCCCACATAATTTAAAAAAAAAAAAAAATGATGAATGATTAATAGAGTGGACCCCACATCTTTTTTTACCCAATTTTTTGCCAAAAAAAAAAAAAAAATTGACGTGAGTTCCCCCCTATTGTCCAAATCACTGTTAGGGGGCTATTCCAGCTCAACATTAACAGCCTGCAGCCACCCCACTACCTGACCATCTATAGACGGTCAAGTACTGCTTTGTACCCGGCTCTTCCCGGCACCCCTGGAGGCTGTGGGTATCGGGGTAATGGTATGGGCGTTAGTGTTTGCCATCTTTTTTTTTTTTGGCAAATTCACACTAGGGCCAGCCCTTAATAATGAACACCGTCAACTAGACAGCACCACTATTATGGCTGATTATGGAGTCTCGCGAAGAAATAAAAAAGCACTTTTATTTGCAAAAAGAAAGTTTTATTGAAAGAAAATGCGGACACAAATTTATTTGTTAAAAAATGGCAGTCATCGACGTAATCCTACGAATCCGAAGTAGTCCACAGCATGCACGGTCCTGGAAGACAAAAATTACAAACACACACACAAAAAAGGACTTGTTGCCACGGGGGGTGGGGACCATGCTCGTTGCCAAGGGGAGAAATGCTCGTTGCCAAGTGGAGTGGGGACCATGCTCGTTGCCTAGGGGGATATCCTCGTTGTCTAGGGGGAACATGCTCGTTGCCAAGGGGGGACATGTTAGTTGTCTAGGGGGAAATGGAGACATGCCCGTTGCCAAGTGGGAGGGGGACACAGTACTACTACTCCTATCCTGTATATATAGGGACACAGTACTACCTCTCCAATCCTGTATATATGGGGACACAGTACTACTTCTCCTATGCTGTATACCTGCAAATATGCAAGTATAGATGATACAAGCATGTACATCTATATATCCAGCTATATATTCCACAATGGAATCTAACCTAACTCTAAAGAGAAAATGAAGTCTGGGCTTGTCAGGTGATCAAATTTGGGCTTGGCCAAGTTAGTGACATCATTTGCAAGCCCACTGTATTTTTTACAGAATACTGTGAAAACACGGGTTACATACAGGCTACATACAGATGTCATACAGCCTGTATTTTTCGACCAGAATGCAGCTGTAAATACAGGACAGAAAATGCATACAGCCATGTGAATGTACCCTATGGCAGGCCTGCAATGAAGTTGAAATGTGTTTTGGGGGAAAAAGTTCATTTTCTAGGCAAATATTGACTGTGCAATTAATTGCTGTTAAGTTGATCACTCTTTATAACATTCTGGAGTATATGCAAATTACCATTATAAAACCTGATGCAGTAGACTTTGTAAAAATTAACATTTGTATAATTCTCAAAACTTATAACCATGACTGTAGTCAGGGCCGGATTAAAGGAGGGGCTCCTGGGGCTCTAGCCCCGGGGCCCCCACCACTTTCACTTTTTAAGGGGCCCCCACCAGTTTCTGACAGTCAGTGACTCCGCTTAGCTGAGTCGCTGACTGTCTCTGTGTGCAATGCGCAGTGGCCCGTGGCCGGCCGCATCACACATAGGGGTCTAGGATGTCAGCTGTGTCAGTGAGACACAGCTGCCATTGCTGGAGGAGATCCACTGTTTTGGTGGCAGCAGGTGGTGATGGGACGCGGGCGGCGAGTGATGACGTCACGCTGTCGCCATCCGATCACTACATGCTGCTGCCAAAACAGTGCATCGGCAATCTCCCCCAGCGATGGCATCTGTGTTTTCAGCGGCTGGTGGCTGCCTGAAGAGCGAGGATGAGCCTGCAGCGTTGTGGGATCACTGGAAGGGAAGGCGAGTTAAGTATGAAGTTTATTATTTTGAGGCCGTTTTCTACAGGGGACTAGCAGCTAAATTCTACAGGCACTGGTGGCTGTATACTACAGGGGGCTGGTGGCTGTATTCTACAGGGGGCTGGTGGCTGTACATACTATGGGGGGCTGGCAGGCTACACATACTATAGGGGACTGGAAGGCTACATACTACAGGGGGCTGGCAGGCTATATACTTCCAAAAACATTGTTGGAAGGGCCCCCACCATTTTGTGCCCAGGGGCCCCCACCACCCTTAATCCGGCCCTGACTGTAGTAAGCAGGCACAATACAGATTTTATTAAGGTGTTTATGCTGGCTAGGCCAACATTGACAAGACAGGCTACACCTGCTTACAACATTTATGCTTTAACCCTCAGGTTACTGCATACAAATCCAGGGCTTTTACTACACAATCTTCCTCTGCATAGTAATAATAATAATAATAATGCTTGCCTTAACCCCTTCGTGTCTATGCCATTTTAGACCTTTAGGACCAGGCCTGATTTTTAAAATTTGCCCTGTGTCATTTTAGGAGGTTATAACTTTTTGACACTTTAACATATCCAGGGGATTTTGAGATTGTTTTACCGTCACACATTGTACTTCAAAGTAATATTCAAATTTTGATGATATCTTTTGTGTTAAGTTATGAAAAAAACTTAAATTTGGCAAAAATTTCTAAAAATTCTTCATTTTCATAGTTCAAAATGTTCTGCTTTTCAGGCAGATAGTCATAGCACTCAAGTAACTTTTAAACTAACATTTCCCGAATGTCTGCTTTATATCGGCATAGGGTTTTATGCATCTTCTCTCTTTTCTAGGTTGTTAGGAGGTTCAGAATTTTGGGAGCAATTTTTCTCACTTTTATGAAAAATGCCAAAACCCTTATTTAGAGCCACCTGCTCAGCTTTAACTGACTTTGAGAGGCCTAAACAGCAGTAAACCCCCATAAATTATACCATTTTAGAAACTACACCCCTCAATGTGTAAAAAATCAACTTTAAGAAGTATGTTAACCCTTTAGATGCTTCACAGTGGTTAAAACAAAATGGAGGTCTAATTTACAAGCTGTCATTTTTTTTAGACAATATATTAATTTTGGCCAAAAATTAAACCGTCACAAAGTATTAAATGACAAAAAACTCCCCAAAGTTTGATACCCAATGTCTCCCGAGTATGAGGATGCCCCATATGTGGTGGTGACTGCTGTACGGGCGCACGGCCGGGCATAGAACGGAAGGAGGCGCCATTCAGAGCAGATCTGCAATGTCACATTTTACAGGCTATAAAATGTTTATTTTTTTGTAATTTGGACATATGGGGGATTATTTTTTTGTGGATGAGATCCACTTTTCAGGTACATCATTTACGGGGGGGCTCAATAGCCAATAATCAGATTTTATTAACTCTTTCTTGGTGATGGTTAAAAAAATCATTAATTCTTGTTTATGGTTTTTAGCATTTTTTTCCTCGGACGTTCACCGTACCATAAAAATAATGTGTTATCTTTATTCTACGGGTCATCACGATTACGGCGATACCCCATTTACATGGCTTTTTTATGGTTAACTTGTTTTGCAGAATATAGAACTCATTTTGTGAGACATTTACTTGTTTTTGTATCGCCATGTAACAATGGGCAGAACATTTATATTTTTTTGTTTACAGCGCTGGTTTAAAGCTTATTTTTTGCGGGACAAGCTGTACTTATTCTTGGTATCATGTTGGGGTACATTTTACTTTTTGATCACTTTTTATGCACTTTTTATGCGGTCAGATGTGAAAATTTAATAATTTTTGTGAGGTTTTTTTGTGTTTTTTTTACGCCGTTCACCGTACGGGTTCAGTGACCATTTTATTTTATTTGACGGGTTGTTACGGACATTATGATACCCAATATGTTGTGGGTTTTTTGGTGATTTTCACTTTTTTTATGTTTTATATGATTACTGAATGGGACGGGACTTAAGGGGACTTTTATTCTTTTTAAATAATTTTTTTTTAGTTGCACCTTTTTTTTAAACTTTTTTTTTACTGTTTTATTTTGTCCCAGGGTGGGACATGAACAAGTGATCATTTGATCACTTGTTCATTGTAATATGCTGCAATACTAATGTATTGCAGCATATGACATAGTCAGCCTATGCATTCTGCATAGGCTGACAGCTGCACTGTTAGATCGTGCACAGTGCACGATTCTAGCAGGCAGCTGCCATAGGCAGTCCAGGGGACCTGATCGTGCCTCTAGGTTGCCATGGCAACGATCGGCACCTCCGTGCCCTGCACGGAGGGTGCCAATCGTCGCGCCAATACACCATAGACGCCGCGGTCACTATGACCGCGGCATCTATAGGGTTAAACAGTCGGGATCGCGATAGTCGCGATCCCGGCTGGTACTGCGGGATCCCAGCTACCGCGTACCGCTGGGATCCCGCGGTGATCGCAAGGGCTCAGCTTCTGAGCTCGGGCGATCGCCATGACGTGATTCTACGTCAAGGTGCGGGAAGGGGTTAATACCCAAATTCTATCTCACATCTATCATATCATTTAATAAATATTGTATTAGGATTTGTTCTAATTTGAAAAGAATATGGCTATAGTAACCACATAATTATAAACTCATTATTTGATAAATGATAAGAATTTTAATGTGTCATATATCTTTGCTTTGTTCTTTACTGCTTCTCTAAAATTCTGTGTACTTTATTTTTTTCTCCACCAAGAGAACAAAATGAACCTTCAAAAGAGCACACTTTGTGACAGTTTCTTCACGTCTGAGAGGTTTTTATTTGCTGTAGGGTATATAATATTTAAAACAAATACCACAGCTCTTTTCTATTTTAAATGCAACAGCAGAAGCTCTGTTCTTCTGAATGCTGGAACAATGCTACTCCAGTGCACCAATATATCAAGGATACTCCCAGAATATCAAATTGATTTTCTTGTGGAAGATACACCCTGAATATAAAATTGCTTTTCTGTGATGTACTTGACATGGATCCTTGATTTTCTGTTCACTCTTTGTGCCACATCACAAATAAGGAATACATGCAACATAAAACCTCACAGTAGGAACAAATAATTACTTTCATTCAGTCCAGCTATTTTACTTATCAACATTTGGAGAGAGAAAGATCTGGGCCGCACATCCTCACTATATATATATATATATATATATATATATATATATATATATATATATATATATATATAATCTATTTCCACTAGGCTACATTAACAAAATGAACTTAAGGTTCTTAGTTAAATGTTGATCAAATTGCATAAACCCACTAACTTCTTCATGGTCCCTATGCTATTTGGCGCAGCATCTTATGATGTCCACCACTGCCGCAACACAGTGCCAGCAGGGACCTATACCCATCAACAGGGACAGATTATATTTGGTATTATTGGAGCACCAACTCCAGGCTCCATGGCCTGGATTATTTTGGTGGGGCCTCCGGCTGATTATCCAGCCCAATGTTCATTGAGTAATCACTTGAAGTCCATGCAAGTGATTCTGGCACCAGTAGTGGAGTATAGTGCATACTCCTGCCATGCACAGTCACTTTTACAAACAGGAGCTCGATGGAGTCACTGCAGAGGAAGAGGAGAATAACAGCTCTGGAAGTGACTGTGAGTATATTTCAAAAAAAAAATTGTATGCTGCCTGGGGGCACATGCCTTCTAATAAATTGCTAAGGGGACCCCGTCATCTAATAAATTACTAAGGGGGCCCCCTTGCCTAATGAATTGCTAAGGAGGGCTCTGCTGCCTAATGAATTGCTACAGGGGGACCCTGCCACCTAATGTATGCCTGAGTGGGGAACTGGCTGCCTAATGAATTGCTAAGGAGGGAAACTACCTCCAAATTAATTGCTACAGGGGGACCCTGCTGCCTAATAAATTTCTAAGGGGAACCTGCAGCCTAACGAGTTGCTAAGGAGGTATCCTACTGCCTAATGAATTGCTAAGAGGGGACCCTGTTGCCTAATGAATTGCTAGCAAATGTTCATCCCCATACCTTGTTGTATATCCTTTGTTGGCAATGACCGAGGTTGTACGTTTTCTGAAAAGCTTCACACGATTGGCACACACTGTTGCTGCTATGTTGACCCATTCCTCCATGCAAATCTCCTCTGGAGCAGTGATGTTTTGGGGCTGTCGCTGGACAATACAAACTTTCAACTCTCTTTAAAGATTTTCTATGGGGTTGACATTTGAAGGCTGGCTAGGCCACTCCAAGATCTCGAAATGCTTCATACAAAGCCACATTGCCCTGGTGGTGTGCTTGGGATCATTGTCATCCTGAAACAACCAGCCACATTTCATCTTCAATGGCCTTGTTAATGGAAGGACGTTTGCACTCAAAATCTCACAATACATGGTACCTCTTTGCTCTTTGGTCTTCACCATAGGAAAGTTTGGAGTGTAACTGTTTAAGGTTGGGAACAGGTGTCTTTTATACTTATAACAAGTTAAAACAGGAACCATTACTACAGGTAATGAGTGGGAGGCAGAGGGGCCTCTTTAAGAAGAAGTGACAGGTCTGTGAGGGCCATATATATGACTTGTTTGTAGGTGACCAAATACTTATTTTCCACCATAATTTGATAATTTTAAAAGTCTGACAGTGTGATTTTCTGAATTTGTTATCACATTTTGTCTCTCATAGTTGAGGTCTACCTATGACAGTGGTGGCAAACCTATAGCAAGGGTGCCAGAGGTGGCACTTTCCGTGGGCACCCAGGCCATCACCAGAGAGGACTCCAGGTATCTTCCTACATTCCCAAACAGCCCAGGACTTGCTGTGCACAGAGCTATTTTAAAGTGACAGGACAACCTGGGACTACTGGAGGAGTGGGAAGGTGTGTGGACAGATCTGCATTAGCATAGTACCTCCTGCATTTCTGCATTGGCATTTTGTGATAAATAAGTGGGACTTGGTTGTAGTTTGGGCATACGGTCTCTAAAAGGTTTGTCATCACTGCCCTATGAGGTAAAGTGGCAGAACTTGCTAAATGCTTTTTACCCAACTATATGTGTAGGTGCAGGCAGTGTGCTCAGTTGTAGTGTGAGGGGTATATATGATATATGTGGAGGCACATTGGGGTTAGGCGTGGTATGAGCGGTATATATGATATATGTGGGGGCACATTGTGTTCAGGCATGGCGTTATATGTGGTATATAGGGAGGTACAGTGTGGTCAGATGGAGAGTAAGGGGTATTTATGATATATGTGAAGGTCAGGTGTGAGGGGTTATATAGGATGATGCTAGCCATATCTGTTTGATAAACCCTCAGAGATGTGTCATAGCTGTAAAAAGTCGCCAGGAAGATCAGACCGAGGGGAAGAGGCAACATTAGGGAAGCCATCTGCAAATAATTGGATTACACTGTGTAGAACTGGTATCTACTATTATATGGTTACTATATGGTAGTAAATAATGGTCTGTGTATAGGTTTTTATTCAGTCAATATGTAATGGTCATGATGTAGCGTTATTATTTGGAGCTTGTACAGAGGTATCATAAGTTATATTGTTCTTTGTATGGTGGGGTTTGTTTAATACAGCATGGCGCTAAAGAGCTTCAATAAATGGAGATTAAACTTGGAAATTTATTGTTAATACTGGTCTTTGTATAGAGTTTTTGTTCATTATCAGTATGTTGGCTTCTAGTTTAAATTGTGTGGTATTGCAGCAGGTTGCATTTAATTAAAAGGTATAATTTAATCAAAAGTTATAATTTGGAAATTTTAGCACTATTGTTATTTCACTTATATGATTTAAAGATGAGGCAGAGTGGTTAAAAAATAAGCTACTGCTTGAATTTCAAGGTTGGCATTTTACACCAGTTGGCACTGGTATACGTGAAACAGTTTAAGAATGTTGTATCTTTTAGACATATTGTTGTGGGAGGGGTTCCCGCATTGGCTGCCGAGCCAAGGAGGCCCCATCTTAAATGAGATCCATACTGCTGAGACCCTTAATCTGGTACTACCCATCAGCCCCCCAGTACCCATACTGGCAAATTAAACCCCCATGGCTCTGGGTAGAGATGGGCAAATCGATTCTAACAAAGTGGAATTAGCTTAGAATTTCAGGTAAACTTCAGTCCGGCACAAATCTGAAGTTTACTGTGATTTGTGGGAACATTTTTTTTCCACTTTATTACCAAAATGGCCGTGAGCACAACGTGTTACATGGGGCAGATAACTCTAGGAAGAAGGAAGAAACACCCCCGATCACATGTGCAGACATGTAAGTCAATCAGCAACCGGCATGCTTATGGATGTCACAGCCCTATAAAAACAGACGGCCATTTGCAATCCCGTCATTTCACACTGCATGTGATGTCTCTAGCATCTAGCTGCGTGTGCTCAGTAACTGATGGAGCGATTTTTGCTCAAAGTCCAGGGTGTCAGTTTTTGGGGTTCTGTACTGTATTTCCTAAATTTCAATTATTTTTTGTTGCTAAAGCAGATATCAAACTTGATGTGTGGCCACAGCTTGCAGAGTTTGCAATAGAGAAGCTGTCTTATCTGGCCAGTAGTGTGGCATCAGACCGAGTGTTCAGTGCAGCGGGGGCCATTGTTACCCCAAGTAGAACCCACTTTTCCACCCATAATGTGGAGAGACTGTTAGTTTTTATCTAGGACTCAAAACAGTCCTTACTTCAGTTGTAGAGGTGACTTTCAAATTAACTCTTTCATGGCTGCCCCAGTACCGGGATGAGAGAACAAACCCAAGACACAGATACTGTCTTCAGCTGTACTCAAATCATACTGTTTATTTCAAAACCACAGTCGTATATCAAAACAGAAAAAGCTTGCAGAGGGCGTGAAAAAGGAGATAAGTATACTGTAATGCTACTGGCCGTAATGAATTTACCAGCACATTCTCGGAAAAGGTTAATAGTAGAAATGAGCGAACATACTCGTCCGAGCTCGTTGATGCTCGTCCGAGCTCGTTGATGCTCGTTCGAGCATTAGCGTACTCGAAACTGCTCGTTGCTCGGACGAATACTTCGCCCGCTCGAGAAAATGGCATCTCCCGCCGTTTTGCTTTTTGGCGGCCAGAAACAGAGCCAATCACAAGCCAGGAGACTCTGCACTCCACCCTTACACGTCGATAGCAGTGGTTGGCTGGCCAGATCAGGTGACCCTGGAATAGACTAGCCCCTGCCCGCGCTGCTCGCGTGATTCTCTGTCTGGATGCCGCTAGGGAGAGAGCTGCTGCTGGTCAGGGAAAGCGTTAGGGTGTTCTATTAGAATAGTGTTAGGCATGAGTGATTCTACAAGAGCCCAACAGTCCTTCTTAGGGCTACAATAACGTTTTATTTTCCTTTTTTTTGGTTTGCTTGTGGCTGGGCTTGCTGCTATTAGTAGTGCAGCTAGTACCATATTGTGAGTAATTTGCAGGGAGACTTGTGTTTAGCTCTTAGTGACACACATATCCACCTCAATACAATACAATAGTGTTATATTTTCCTTTTTTTTTTGGTTTGCTTGTGGCTGGGCTTGCTGGCATTAGTAGTGCAGCTAGTACCATATTGTGAGTAATTTGCAGGGAGACTTGTGTTTAGCTCTTAGTTACACACATATCCACCTCAAACACCGAAGTGGGACAATTTATTAGGGGTTTGATTTGAATTACGCCGAGTCTGCTGATTTATTTTTTTTTACGTTTATTTCTTTTTAGAACTCACAGTAATCTGCCAAAGCAGTGTGCTTTGAGTGTGGGCTAGAAAATAGCCATAGGAGAACCCCAACGGCTTACTTAGGCCTACAATAGCGTTATATTTTCCTTTTTTTTTGGTTTGCTTGTGGCTGGGCTTGCTGGCATTAGTAGTGCAGCTAGTACCATATTGTGAGTAATTTGCAGGGAGACTTGTGTTTAGCTCTTAGTGACACACATATCCACCTCAAACACCGAAGTGGGACAATTTATTAGGGGTTTGATTTGAATTACGCCGAGTCTGCTGATTTATTTTTTTTTATGTTTATTTCTTTTTAGAACTTAAAGTTATCTGGCAAAGCAGTGTGCTTTGAGTGTAGGCTAGAAAATAGCCATAGGAGAACCCCAATGGCTTACTTAGGCCTACAATAGCGTTATATTTTCCTTTTTTTTGTTTGCTTGTGGCTGGGCATGCTGGCATTACTAGTGCAGCTAGTACCATATTGTGAGGAATTTGCTGGGAGACTTGCGACCGTTGTGTTTAGCTCTTAGTGGCACACATATCCACCTCAAACACCGAAGTGGGACAATTCATTAGGGGTTTGATTTGAATTAGGCACAGTCTGTTGATTTATTTATTTTTTACGTTTATTTATCTGGCACAGCACAAAATCCAGTTGTGTGCTGTCAGTGTAGGTTAGAAACTAGCCATAGCAATAGGATAGCATCGTTTTGTTTAAAAAAAAAAACACAAAAAAAAAATTTTAAACTTACGCTTCAATTTTGAAAATGTTTAACCCGAGGGCTAGGGGTAGAGGACGAGGGCGTGGACGTGGGCGTCCAACTACTGCAGGGGTCAGAGGCCGTGGTCCTGACCGGGGTGAGACACCACCTGCTGATGAGGGAGTATGGGAACGCCGCAGAGCTACACTCCCTAGGTTCATCATGTCTCAAGTTACTGGGACTCGTGGTAGAGCACTGTTGAGGCCAGAACAGTGCGAAGAGGTGATGTCGTGGATTGCGGACAATGCTTCTAGCCTCCTTCCCCCCAGTCTGCCCCCTCCCAGCAAAATTTGGCATTTGAACCGGCATACTCTGAGGAATTGTTTTCTGGACCCTTCCCACAGTCACAAACCACTTGTCCAGTTGCTGCTGAGCAATTTTCCGATGCCCAGGTTTTCCACCGGTCGCAGTCTGTGGGTGATGATGACATTATTGACGTAGTGGAAGAAGTGTGTAAAGAGGTGTCGGACAATGAGGAGACACGGTTGTCAGACAGTGGTGAAGTTGTTGTCAGGGCAGGAAGTCCGAGGGGGGAGCAGACTGAGGGATCGGAGGATGATGAGGTGACAGACCCAAGCTGGGTTGATAGGCCAGGTGAACACAGTGCTTCTGAGACGGAGGCGAGTCCTATAGCAGAACAGGTTGGAAGAGGCAGTGGTGGGGCCGGAAGGAGAGGCAGGGCCAGAGCTGGTGCATCAGCGCCAAATGTTGCCCGTAGTCAAGCTCCCGTGGCGAGGGCTAGATTTTCAGAAGTCTGGAGGTTCTTTAAAGAAACACCGGATGACCGACGGACTGTGGTGTGCAACCTTTGCCAAGCCAGGATCAGCAGCTTAACTACCACCAGTATGCGCAGGCATATGAATGCTAAACACCCCACTCAATGGCACCAAGCCCGTTCACCTCCGGCCGTGCACACCACTGCTCCTTCCCCTGTGTCATCTGGTAGTCAGCCCCCTGCCCAGGACCACGGCCCAAACACCTCCCGTGCGAAAACCCCATCTTCGCCTCCACGATCCTCCAAAGCATCCACCAGCGTTCAGCTCTCCATACCCCAGACGCTGGAGCGCAAAAGGAAGTATAGCGCAACCCACCCACACACCCAAGCCCTCAACGTTCACATCTCCAAGTTGCTTAGCCTGGAGATGCTGGTAGAGACCGGGGCCTTTCGAAACCTCATGGCGGCGGCCACCCCTCGGTATTCGGTCCTCAGTCGCCACTACTTTTCCCGATGTGCCGTCCCAGCCCTGCACAAGCACGTGTCAGAGAACATCATCCGTGCCCTGACCAACGCCGTTTCTGACAAGGTCCACCTGACCACGGACGCGTGGACGAGTGCTGCCGGGCAGGGCCACTATATATCGCTGAGGGCACATTGGGTTAACTTGGTGGAGGCTGGGACCGAGTCTGACCCTGGGGCTGGTCATATAATGCCGACGCCGGGGATTGCGGGTCCTACTTCGGTCCAGGTCTTAAAGGCCTACTATGCCTCCTCCTCCTCCCACCCCTCCTCCACCTCCTCCTCCGAATTACCATCCGTGGGCATGGCGCCATCAGTCGGTAGCTCTAGGCACAGCAGCAGTGCCGTCGCTAAGCAACAGCAGGCGGTGCTCAAACTGCTGAGCCTAGGCGATAAAAGGCACACCGCCCAAGAGCTATTACAGGGCATCACGGTACAGACTGTTCTGTGGCTGGCACCGCTGAACCTGAAGCAAGGTTGTGTGTGACAACGGCCGTAACCTGGTGGCGGCTCTGCAACTCGGCAGACTGACACATGTGCCATGCCTGGCCCATGTGTTAAATCTCATCGTTCAGCGTTTTCTCAAGACATACCCCAATCTGCATTTCAGGAAGTCCAGCACAGATGCTGCCACTCTCAGGGCAGTGCCGCCTCCAACTGCCCGCTCACCGACTGTTGTGCGACGTGCCCACGAGGTGGAATTCAACATTAACCATGTTATCCAGAGTTTACCAGCAGCGCAGAGCGGTTGTAGACTGCCAGATGTCAACTTCTACCAGAACTGGTAGTCAGGTCAGTCAGCTTCCTCAAGTCTACAATGAGGAGTGGACGTGGATGTCTGATATCTGTCAGGTGCTGAGTAACTTTGAGGAGTCAACACAGATGGTCAGTGGCGATGCCGCCATCATCAGCCTCACCATCCCGCTGCTTGGCCTGTTGAAAAACTCTCTGGTCAGCATGAAGTCGGAAGCTTTGCGCTCGTCACAAGAGACGGGGGAAGAAGTTTCCCTTGTTGATAGCCAAAGCACCCTTAGGTCTGTTTCTCAGCGCATATCGGAGGAGGTGGAGGAGGATGAGGAGGAGAATGTTGGCGAGACAGAAGAGGGGACCATTGTTCAGTCCTTCACTGTTCAGCGTGTATGGGCAGAAGAAGAGGAGTTGGAGGAGGAGGAAATGGGCAGTCAGGCCAGTGAGGGGAGTGAATTCTTGCGCGTTGGGACATATGGCAGATTTCATGCTAGGCTGCCTATCCCGTGACCCTCGCGTTTAAAGAATTTATTCCAGCACCGATTACTGGGTATTCACTCTCCTGGACCCACGGTACAAGCAAAATCTTTCTACTCTCATCCCTGGAGAGGAAAGGAGTGTGAGTATGCATGAATACCAGCAGGCCCTGGTGCACAAGCTGAAACAGTATTTCCCTTCTAGAGGCAGAGGGCGTACTTCTGCGGGACAAGTAGCGAGGGAGAGTAGGCGAGCAGGCAGCTTTTCCAGCACTGGCAGGGGTACGCTTTACAAGGCCTTTGCCAGTTTTATGTCACCCCAGCAAGACACTGTCACCTGTCCCCATTCTCGGCAGAGTAGGGCTGATCTTTACAGAAAGATGGTGAGGGAGTACGTAGCTGACCATACCATCGTCCTAAATGATCACACAGCTCCCTACAACTACTGGGTTTCAAAGCTGGACATGTGGCACGAACTGGCGCTGTACGCCTTGGAGGTTCTTGCCTGCCCTGCCGCTAGCGTGTTGTCCGAGCGGGTTTTCAGTGCAGCTGGTGGCATCATCACCGATAAGCGTACACGCCTGTCGACTGACAGCGCTGACAGGCTGACGCTTATCAGGATGAATAAAGCCTGGATTTCTCCGGATTTTCATTCTCCACCAGGTGAAAGAAGCTCAACCTGAATAATGTATGCACTCCTCCTCCTCATTGTCCTCCTTCTCCTCCTCTTTGTACACTAAAGCATAGGAAACTGGCTATTTTTTGCCAGGGCCAACTGGCTCTAGCTATAGTACTCTATGTATTTAATTTTTCTGGAGGACCACCTACCTGCTCCTCTGGTTTGAAAACTTTTTTGGACTGCCACATACAGGCACTATCCAATTTAAATTGTCTCCATAGCAGCCTCCTCGTGTCGTCTTTTTAGCTGGCTCCACACGTTGTCTCCATTGCTACCTCCACACGTCATCGCCATAGCTGCCTCCAAAGTCGTCCATATAGCTGCCTCCATACATGGTCTCCTTATCAAACGAACTGTGTCAGGCAGAATTTTGGGTTGTTTTCATGGATTCCACATCAAACTTTGTCGCCACCCTGCTGTGTAATCAACAAAATATACTGGCAAACTTTTATCATTTACCAATATTATTTCAGCGCTTCTTGCGCATCTGTTTACATTCCCCTCACCCGCCATATCCCAAACTTATAAAAATGCTACTACACTTGATATTATACAAAAGGTTCTTAGAAGTGGTGTTTGGGGAGTAGCCTAGAGACAGGGGCTTGGATTGGCGAAAGCTCGCCTGGCAGCGGAGCGCCAGCTCCATCTCAAGATGCAACTAACATAGTTTTAACTGCAGCCCCTTTAATCTACTACTAGTTCACTGCCTCCATATATGGTCCCCTTATCAAACGAGCTGTGTCAGGCAGAATTTTGGGTTGTTTTCATGGCTTCCACATCAAACTTGTTAACTCTGTCGCCATCCTGCTGTGTAATCCACAAAATATGCTGGCAAACTTTTATCATTTACTAATATTATTTCAGCGCTTCTTGCGCATCTGTTTACATTCCCCTCACCCGCCATATCCTAAACTTATAAGAACGCTACTACACTTGATCTTATACAAAAGGTTCTTAGAAGTGCTGTTTGGGGAGTAGCCTAGAGACAGGGGCTTGGATTGGCGAAAGCTCGCCTGGCAGCGGAGCGCCAGCTCCATCTCAAGATCCAACTAACATAGTTTTAACTGCAGCACCTTTAATCTACTACTAGTTCACTGCCTCCATACATCGTCCCCTTATCAAACGAGCTGTGTCAGGCAGAATTTTCAGGTGTTTCACCAGATACATAGTGGAACTCGGCCCATCTGTCGCCGCCATGCTGGAGACCTGAAGTTGCAATCATAGCAGCGCAATATGGATGCCCCATACTGTCGCTCTTAATCATGGAACCATTTCCGTAAAAACAATTAAAAATAGAACCACTATGCTATTCCATTATTCCTAGGTGAAATATTCAAACGACCCGGCCTGCTTTGAAAATTATAATTTTTTCAAAGTAAACGCTTCTGGCCCCCAGGCCCATTTTGGGTGGGGAGGAGCCGAGAGACAGGGGATTGGACAGGCGAAATCTCGCCTGGCAGTGGACCGCCAGCTCCATCCCAAGATTAGGCAGCCTCAGAGGCATCCATGCATGCTGCCCCTGCTGTTTCCTGTCCATTTTGCCTCCACGATCCTCCACAGCGTCCACCAATGTCTCATTTCAACTCTCTATACCCCAGACGCTGGAGCACGAGAGGATATGCAGCACATCATCCCCTTATCAAACGAGCTGTGTCAGGCAGAATTTTCAGGTGTTTCACCAGATACAAAGTGGAACTCGGCCCATCTGTCGCCGCCATGCTGGAGACCTGAAGTTGCAATCATAGCAGCGCAATATGAATGCCCCATACTGTTGCTCTTAATCATGGAAGTCGCCTCCATGGCTGCCTCCACATGTCGTCCCCTTATCAAAAGAGCTGTGTCAGGCTAATTTTTTCAGGTGTTTCACCAGATACGTTATGGAACTTGGTAACTATGTCGCCACCATGCTGTGTTATCGACTAAATATACCGTCAACTTTTTGTTCACATAGGAAATCATTTCACCTCCTTTGGTGAAACCTGAGTCCATTTAGGGTATGTCGCCATGAGACTCTCTAGCCTGCCAATGTTGCCGCTGCCTCTGCATGCCGTCACCTATAGTGTCAGGGTCAATTATTTTATGTTTTAGATGCTATCTAGCCTCATTCGGTCACTCTGTCATGGCCATGCTGTTGCCCATAATATTTGCATAATGGTGCGATTAAGCAGCCTCAGAGGCATCCATGCATGCTGTCCCTGCTGTTTCCTGTCCATTTCCATGGTGTTTCCATCCTTTTCTGAGGTTCCCAGGTGTTTGGCCAAGCTTCCCTGTGCAGAGCCTTGGTCCCCTTGAAAAATGCTCGAGTCTCCCATTGACTTCAATGGGGCTCGTTATTCGAGACGAGCACTCGAATAACGAGTACCCGAGCATTTTAGTGCTCGCTCATCTCTAGTTAATAGGCTTTGTTCACAGACATGTTTATACTAATTTCCCTGAGAAGAAGACTAAGGCAAGTCAAAACAAGAGATAAGCTGGTGCTAGAGCAGAAATATATTACAATAGTGAAGGACAGACTGGCTTCTCATTAAATGTCAAGGGAATTAGCTTGCAGGCGAGCAAACAGGTTACATAAAAATGAAGTTTGAATCATGACCTTAGCTGGGCAGTGCTTGACCCCCGACATGACCCCCAGAATGACTTAAAATGGCCGCTTTTTGGTTCTCTTGCTCCAAGATGGCCGCCCTAGAGGAATATATCATTAACAAGACTGACCTTTGTCAAGATGAATCAGGAGTGGGTCAGCCAGGATTTCAACACACCAATACCTTATGCATTAGATTAGATGAGCCGTGACGTCTCCCCCAAACATTGAGAAATGAGTCTGGATTCTAACGACCTGCCTCATCCACTATTCTGATGCTGCCACCCGCCTGATGCCACACATCTGCTGCCAGTTGCTCCATATGCCTCCCACCATCTTTACCAGGGACTGGAATTGTCACCCACCTCCACACTCTGTCAGTGTGCTTCTTTCTGACCTCCACCATGTTGTTGCCACCACCACAATTTGTCATTGTGCCACTCTCTGGCCTCATGTTGCTGCTACTGCTGCCGCTCACCTACACACTCTGTGGTTGTGCTACTCTATGACTTCCTGCTGCTGCCACCACCTCCAAACTTTGTCATTGTGTCACTCTGTGGCCTACCATGTTGCTGCCACCTCCAGAATTTGACATTGTCCCACTCTCTGACCTCATGCTGATGCTGTCACCTCCACACTCGTCATTGTGCCACACTGTGGCCTACCATGTTGCTGCCAGCTCCAGAATTTGTCATTGTGCCACTCTACGCCCCACAAATGCTGCTGTCAAATGACCGCTGTCTCCCTGGAACACCCTGTGATTTCCATAATGCTGTTTTCACCCTTCACCACTCTATGACGTTGCCACTGTATTTGGTTTTCCCCCTCATTTCATCTGTCAGAAGGAATGAAAAGCTTCAGGATTGAGAGCCACAAGCAGGAGTGGAGAAAGAACACAGAGGACATGAAAATATCCCATTTACTGGTCATCACTGTTTTGGATCAACTCCTGTTTGTTATTGACTTTAGCTGATGGATTTGGCTGATGGATTTGGCTGACACCCTCTCCACTCTTTTGGAGGGTTTCTACAGGTATCCGCGTTTAACAGAACAGGTTCTGTGGTAATCTATGGAATCATCTGATGTCAGTGTTCCCGCTTCATGTGTGTGTCATACTAAAACACAGCATTGTTTGAAAACCAAACCATGCTCCCTATGCATATTTGAGCATGGCACAAAGTTCTACAAGACCCTACAGGCTCTGCAGCCAGGAAATACCTGTTTTTAATGTGATTCGCCATGATTCGATTGGCGTCAAATCAAATTTTGTCTGAAAATTTGGCGAACTCAGCGAATTGAATTTTTGAAAAATTTGGCCATCTCTAGCTCTGGGCCTTTGCTCCACATCAGCACCACATCACAGAAACAGTGGACTACATGCAGTACCCTACTATGTGAACAGATCTTGAATGCTCACATTCCATGTTTTCCCTGACACGCATGGTTTAGCCTTTCTCTCCGATCTACCTTTGCATTTGCAATTTCAAGACTCGGACACCGTTTTGTGTATTACTGGGAGTGAATCACACAGGTGATTTCTTGCTTTAATTAACACTTTAATGTAAATTTCATGTTTCATGTTATGATACACTGTATTATCTCGATATTATATGTACATATGTAATTTTTCAATGAGCACGTATATTTGTCACCAGTTATGAAGTATATGTAAGTTTTTCAAATTTATCTATGGATCTGTACTTAAAGGGAAGCTACCACCAAATATCTACCTATAAAGGTAGATCGGGTGGTAGGTACATCTATAGGATGTGAGGATAGCCCTTTTAAGGGCTTATCCTCATGTCCCCACAATCTTTTTCTAACTTTTATTTGGCAAATATGTAAATTTTCTAAAGCGGCCTGGTAGCCTATTTGTTCCTTCTACCAAAAATTTTCAACGCGCAACTCCTCGTAGCTGCACGCCCTCGTCCAAGGATCCTGCCATCTGTGCATTGTTTTTACGTCGTGCACCTAGCGGGTAAACTCACTAGCGGGACACGGTAAAGCCAAATATGTACTTTTTCTATTTTCATATACTTTATTTGCATTTTATGTGTAACGGTGGAGATTATAGGACTTTTATTTTAGTAAGCAAAGAATAGGAAAGCAGCACTCCGTGACAATTAGGTGTTTATTACACCAGTGGAGATTACAATGTTTCAGCTATCTCAATGTAGCCATTTTCAAGTAATGGTGTCAGTGTTACAGGGCGGGTTTATATCCCCCGCAGGATGTGACATCATCAGTGAACATACACAGATAAATAATTCATAATGTGGCATCGTGGTCCAATTATGGTGTACAGATAACAATAGTGAATATACATATCATAATACATCAATATTCAATAAGTAAATAAATAAATATTGCCACTAGGCATTCATCCCATCACGCCGTCCTGTGTTTGTATACAGAAAAACAGCGCATGTCCACGGATGGTTGCTTAGCAACCACCGACGCAACTCGTTCGTGAAAAAAATGGTCTGGTCCCAAGAAAAGGCTAGGCCCCGATGAGGGATGTTGCAAGTCACAAACAGGATATAGACTTCTGTGGTGAGCACTGATGGGATCGAGCCAGACCCAGAGAAGGTTGCCGCTGTCCATGACTGGCCTACTCCGTCCACTATCCGGGACATCAAAAGCTTTCTGGGATTTGCCAGCTACTACAGGCGGTTCATCCCGAAGTTTGCCCAGCTGGCGGCACCCCTCCAAGAACTCCAAAGGGGACTGCCTAAGGACTGCCATTGGTCCCGAGCGCCCATCGAATGGACAGCAGAACGAGAAGTGGCCTTCCAAATGTTGAAGCAAAGGCTGACTGAGCCTCCGGTGTTAGAAGTCTGCCCTTCACACTCTACAACGATGCCAGCAAGAAGGGACTAGGAGCTGTACTATCCCAGCTTCCCTCCGAGAGCCCGAACAGAACAACCAGAATTACAGTTCCTTCGAGTAGGAGTTCCTGGCGTTAGTCTGGGCTGTGACCAAAATATTCAAGGACATATCTTAAAGACACTAAGGGGTTGTCCCAGAGAGAACCAGTACATCAGCATTTGGCTCCATCTTTCTTGCACACACCACTTGCTGGAGACCTTCCAGGCTGTAGGACAGCCCTCCGGTCCCCATACCAAGCACTGTGACATCAGCGTGCTGAGGCTGCAAACGCCAGCCACTCCGGTGTTCTGGGCCCCGGCTGCCTTCAGGCCCCAAGAAAAGGTTAGTCCCTGGTGGGGGATGTTGCACTATGCTTACTGCAAATAATCAATTAGGACTCCCATGGAGCACGAGAACGGGGTCAGGTACAACATGTTCCCTGCTACTCTATTTATATCTATAGCTCTAAGGGAGATGATTCAGCATAGTAGTTGGCTACCTCTGCTAGTGTCATAGTCAGTGAATAGAGCAACAGATTGCATACCCATCCTGCCGCACCCCGGTTCTTGTGCCCCTTTATGACTGCAGCCCTTTTCTGTTTTTTACTTCACACTTTACAAAGGCCACAACTTTCTAGAGCTGTATGAGGATTTTTATCTGCAGAACAGGTTGTGCTCTCTTCTGGCACCGTTTCATATTCTGTGATATGGACTGGGAAGCTGTAAAAAACTTCAAATGCAGTAGAATTCGCCAAAAAATGCATTCTGACATTTTCTTTTTTCGTTTTTAACTTCCCTTGTACTGTCCAGATGGCACCTCCCCCTCATGCCCCCCATGTCACCCACTTCATTCAGTGAGCCACTCTTGTGTTTCCCTTCCCCCTCACTGTCTCCAACTCCCTCCTTACTCCACAGTCAGCAGCCCATTATCAGGGGAATGGGGTGACTAGAATACAATGATAGATTACTAAATTTGGGTTTATTCAGTTTACAAAAAAATGTCTGAGGGAAGACAATGTACAAATTCCCTTGAGGAAGCCTGCTAAGATAGGCAATACACGTGGGGCATCTCTTCTCTCCCAGTTTGATGGCTTTTATTTGGTAATGTTATTCATTTTGTTTTCTATACCATGTCTTTCTAACTCTGCAAAATGGGATAATACTTATTGATACATAGGCTCCTCTAATCATATATTTGAGTAGAGGCAGTCCCCGGGTTACATAGAAGATAGGGTCTGTAGGTTTGTTCTTAAATTGAATTTGTATGTAAGTCAGAACTGTATATTTTATCATTGTAATCCCAGCCAGAACTTTTTTCGTCTCTGTGACAATTGAATTTTAAAAAATGTTGGGTTGTCATAAGAATCAGGATTAACACTAAAGCTTCATTACAGACACCTGTGATAACTGTTACAGCTGTTTATTGTAGCCTAGGACTAAAGCACAATAAATTACTAATATCCAGAGGTCCGTTTGTAACTAGGGGTCGTATGTAAGTCTAGTGTTCTTAAGTAGGGGACTGCCTGTATATACTTTTGATATTGGGCCTTCTATATAGCCCCATGTTCTGTTCAGGCAGGGCTTGGTTGAGAAGATTGTGAAACTTTTAAATTAGCAGTGGACAGTTTACAAGGAAACACTATTATCTAGGCAACCAAGTGTTGCAATACAAGGCTAATGTACTGTATATCTACCACCTTAAGTGAACTAAATGGAGAGGTTACCTATTTAACAGGGAATGTTAGGGGTAGTCTATGAGCAACAAATCATGAGCTGTGGCTGCCTATTTTAGCTATCCACAGCAATTATAGAGGGAACTGATCAACCCCTCTCACAAAAAAATTTATATTATTGCACAATCAAAGAGACTCCTTATTAACGTTTGTCATTTACTGGCCACTTGTAATTTTAATCTCTTAACGACTTGGCCCTTTTTAGTTTTTTCACTTCCATTTTTCACTCACCACCTTCAAAAATAAATTGCACTTCATAGTGAAGGTATTTAATATTTCATGCTGTGTACTGGGAAGCGGGAAAAAAATTCCAAACGCAGTGAAAATGGTGAAAAAACGCATTTGCTACTTTTTCACTGTGCACCACAAATGACATGTCTAATTTGTTATTTGGGTCGGTGCGATCACGGGAATACCATATTTGAATAGATTTTATAATGGTTTCATACATTTAAAAAAATTAAAACCTCCTGTACAAATTTTTTTTTAAAATTTTGCCATTTTCTGGCACCAATAACTTTTTCTTACTTTGGTGTACGGAGCTGTGGGTGGTGTCATTTTTTGTGACTTTTGATGCTGTTTTCATTGCTATATTTTTTAGGGCTGTGCAACCTTTTGATTACTTTTTATTAATTTTGTTATATTTTTTAAAATGGCAAAAAAGTGCCATTTTCGACTTTGGGCGCTATTTTCCGTTACGGGGTAAAACGCAGTGAAAAACCGTTATTATATTTTGATAGATTGAGCATTTTCAGAAGCGGTGATACCTAATGTGTTTATGATTTTTTCTGTTTGTTAGTATTTGTATCATTTCTAGGGAAAGGGGGGTGATTAGATTTTTTAGGTTTTTTTTATAATGTTTTTAAAACTTTTTTTACTTTTACTTTTACTATTTTTCAGATTCCCCTAGGGTACTTTAAACCTAGGTTGTCTGATCAATCCTATCATATACTGCCATACTACAGTATGGCAGTATATGGGGATAGCCCTTTTTTGGGCTAATCCTCACGTCCCGGGCGTCTTTTACAAAACTTTATTACATCTATATGCAAATTTTTTTATGCGGCTACTGGGGCGTGGAGTAGCCGGACATTAGGCTACTAGTCGCGGCTACTCCACGCCCCAGTAGCCGCGTTACTCCGCCTACCAGGAAATCTTCGGCACGCAGTTCCTGGTAGCTGCGCGCCCTCGTCCGAGTCCCCCGGCTACTGCGCATGCGCAGTAGTTCCGGCCCTGGAGCCGTGGCCGTGCAGCCGAAGGCCTGCGTTCTGCGCATGCGGATGAGGGGACCCGGATGAGCTACCAGGAGCTGCGCGCCAATATATAATCTAGCAACTGGCATTTTTCCAGCTTGACGTAGAGATGATTGGCACGAGTCGACCAAGAACTTGATGTTCGTGTGTCTGATGGGATTCAAGGTCCGGAGAGTATACCAAGGTGTCATCAAGGTAGACCAAGACACACGTATAGAGAAGGTCCCGGAAATGTCATTAACGAATTCCTGAAAAACAGCAGGGGCATTACACAGTCCAAAGGACATTATTAAATATTCAAAATACCTGTGACGCGTATTAAACACTCGACACCTTTGCGGATCCGGATGAGAATGTAAGCACCACGGAGATCCAGCTTGGAGTACTCCCTGGAACTGCATAGGCAATCAAAGAGTTTCGTAATCAACGGCAGGGGGTAGCGTTTTTTAACCGTGATCTTCTTCAGCCCACGATAGCCTATACAGGGATGTAAGGAGCCGTTCTTCTTGGTGACAAAGAAGAAACCTGCGCCAGCCAGAGAGGAGGACTTGTGTATGAAACCCCTCTGCAGGTTCTCCTTGATGTATTCGGACATGGCAGCCATCTCAGGAACGGAAAGTGGATAGACATGACCTCTAGGAAGACTGTCACCTGGAAGGAGATCCACAGGGCAATCATAGGGATGATGTGGTGGCAAAGTCCCTGCTTGATTCTTAGAGTAAACATCAACAAAGTCTTGGAAACAAGCTGGCAGACCCTCCAGAGACTTGGAAGACACAGAAGAGGTCAAGACCGGAAGTGGTGCCACCATGCACCGAGATTGGTAGTCATGATCTCACCAGTCTTCCAATTGAGGACCAGAGCAAGGAGTTGAAGCCAAGGAAGAACCAGAAGAAGAGCTCATGTGGAGCGAGGCAGGACATAGAAGACCAGTCTTTCTTGGTGTAGGACTCCAACTTGAAGACGGATAAGTTTCGTGCGGTACCAGACCAGATCGGAAAGAAGCTATCCACTTACTGAAGAAATGACCAGGGGTTGACTTGAGGGGACCAGAGCGACATACACGAAGTTCCCCGAGGAATGCCAAGACTTGCATGGGAGTGACGGTACCGACACTTTAGTGTGCATTGGCTGTGTGTTTCTAATTAATGAGCATGCGTGCACATCATAAGAAATTAATTCAGACAAATTGCTCATTTAAATTTCACTCATGCTATCATTGCCATGGCAAATCTGCACTGCGCAAGCTTTATTTGGTTTCACAAATTTATATAGAAATTATGAAGGAAGCAGAAGGGGGCAGAAAATTCCTAGCTCATGTAGTCTCTTGATTGGAGAACTTCCCTGCTGTTGCTTACTGACGTCATGTTGACAATCTTTAGCCTTAATTGTTTTGCTTAGAATCACGATGCCAGCGCCATCTTAAAATGAAGTCTCTGTTACAATGCTTTTAGGAAAATAAGGAAAGTAGAAATGACAGGATTTGATCTGTCAACTAGGTTTACCTTAACAGTCCCCCCTAAATCCTGGAATTTCTCTCTGCTACTCTTAGTCTAGAAGGACCTACAGATCTGCCCATATGTGCTTTGTTCTCCTCTCCACCAGTTGGATGACAGCAGACCCCTGTTGGGTGTGCTCCCATTTAGTGGATTTTCACATATGGAAATCAAATCTCTACTCTACCTCCTCCCTTCTCAGCAATGATCATGTCCAAAGTCATGGGTTTTGGAAAGCATCTTGGATATAATTCACAAATCTATGTTGATTACAATAAAACCAGTTAACCCAATCAACATCTTTGCTCATAGCTTTCTGGGGAATAATGGATTGGACCCCCCCTGGTGTCATCTAGGTGCTTCTCTCAGACCTCCAGAATCCATTGGGATTCTCTACCTTTTCTTTATGTGTCGGATTAAACTCATCCCTGGGGATCACGAGGAAGGAATGCACAAGTGTTATCACAGTACACTCACCTTCCCAGCCTCTTGGTCTGACCTGACTCCTCTATCCCCACAAATCCAATACACATCAGACACTGCTAATACAGGGTTACCTGTGCTGTCAATGTTAAAGAAGGTCATTGTCTTGTTGCACCAACCGTAGGTAAAGTCTCCTACCCTGGGGCATCCTGGTCATACCTATAGTTACAGTGATAGTCATGGTTGGGGTGTCCCTGAGAATACAGTCAGTCAAAAGAGACCAGCTAACAAGAAGAATAAGTAAGTTTGCAATAGAAAGCGTGGAAGCATGCTGACTTCCCTCTAGCTTCACAGACGTGGCACTGGTCAGCAGGACTTGGAAAGGACCATCGTAGCCAGGCTCCAGACTCTCTCTTTGGTGTCTCTCTTCACCACCATGTAGTCTCAAGGCTTCAGGTTATGTGTCCTGAGGTCTCTGTCTGGATCTGCAAAGGGAATCAGAAACACTTTTGCTGACCTTTTCTAAGGTCTGGCTCAGCTGTGTGGCATGTTCCACCTGGTTTCCTGCCATCAGCTATAAGGGCTGTGGGAAGTAGTGTCTAGGTTGGGTGCACAGCCAAAAAGTACTTCAAAGGGGGACAATCCCAGCTTTTTGGGGGTGGTCCTAACTGAATGGTGGGCAGCAGGAAAGCACTCGCGCCATGCTTTCCCTGTTACTTCCATGGCCTCCTGGATCTCTAACTTAAGAGTGCCATTTAAAGTATCTCAAACCCACCACCAACTTGGGAAGGGCAAGGGGTGTGCAGGGCCTGTTCTACACCCAGGAGGAACAAGGTTTCAGTCTTTACCTGTCCAGTGAAGTGAGTTCTGCAACCGGACTCTGTGGTCTCTGGAAGTCCAAACCTGCAGAAAAATCTCATTCACCAACTACATGGCTGCAGCTCTGGCAGTAGCCTTGGTCATTGGAGAAGCTTCTGGCCACACTGGAAAGAGATCAATGCACACAAGCACGTACTTCTACGTACCACTATTTGGTAGCTGAATAAAAAATCCATCTGCAGTCTTTGGAAGGGATAGCTTGGCAGCTTGGCTGTCACCTTCTGTGGTGTCTTTACCACCTTACCCGGGTTGTGGTGGGCACAGACTATAAAGGCTTTCACTAGTCTAGTGACAGGGGTAGTAATGCCCGGGCAAACCACTGGTGGTTTATGAGCGCTAGCATGGCCATTTTGGATATGTGTGTGTGTCCGTGGGCTACTTGACTTAATGTCGGGTGCAGGGCTCTGAGCAGGCATACCCTCTCTCCCAGCAACCAGGCCCCATCGGCATCTGGGCTCCAGCTTTCCTTCACACTTCCTTCACTTCTGATGACTCTCGGGGCCACCAGGGACTGGAACACCTGTGGATCAAACTTTTAGCTCAGAACTCACCACTGAGACTTCAGGACAGTCTCTGGTTTCCATCTGTGCAGCTGCCTTCGCCATCCTGTCAGCCACATATTTTCCCTTGGCTTGTGAAGTTACCAAATTGTGTGTGCTTTTACTATCCTCACAGGATAGACAGGAAGGGAAAAAATGCGGGGTCGAATCAATAGACACGCTACATCCAGATTAGAGTGATGTGGATTTCATTGGTATTTTGACAACGCGTTTCAACGCCGTAATGGCATCTTCATCAGGTCAGAGACTATGACGGTGAGTAACATACAACAAAAAACACAAAAAACATAACATTGCATAATTAGTAATTAGTAGTAATAAGTGGACATGATATAAAGCGTTTGGGTACATAGAAGCTAGTTACCGTATATACTCGAGTATAAGCCGACCCGAGTATAAGCCGAGACCCCTAATTTTACCACAAAAAACTGGGAAAACCTATTGACTCGAGTATAAGCCGAGGGTGGGAAATGCATTGGTCACAGACCCCCCAGTATATAGCCAGCCCCCAGTAGTATACAGCCCAGCCAGCCCCCAGTAGTATACAGCCCAGCCAGCCCCCACTAGTATACAGCCCAGCCAGCCCCCACTAGTATACAGCCCAGCCAGCCCCCAGTAGTATACAGCCCAGCCAGCCCCCAGTAGTATACAGCCCAGCCAGCCCCCAGTAGTATACAGCCCAGCCTGCCCCCAGTAGTATACAGCACAGCCTGCCCCCAGTAGTATACAGCACAGCCTGCCCCCAGTAGTATACAGCACAGCCTGCCCCCAGTAGTATACAGCACAGCCTGCCCCCAGTAGTATACAGCACAGCCTGCCCCCAGTAGTATACAGCACAGCCTGCCCCCAGTAGTATACAGCCGTGCCCCCAGTAGTATAGAGCCGTGCCCCCAGCAGAATAAAAAAATAAAGTTATATACTCACCGTGCGTCCCGATGCGCAGCGCTGCTCCCCCGATGTCATCGCGGCTCCTATTCTTGCTTCAGCTTGCTGGGCGCCGTCTTTTTCTTCTCGCGGGCGGCGCCTAGTATGACGCGCCGCTGCTGACGTCATACTAGGCGCCGCCCGCGAGAAGAGCATGGCGGCGCCCAGCACGCTGAAAGAAGAAGAACAGCCGGGAAGCCAGAACAGGAGCCGCGATGACATCGGGGGAGCAGCGCTGCGCATCGGGGCCACCGGAGGGTGAGTATATAAGTTTATTATTTTTTTAGTCAATTTTAGTCAGCATTGACTCGTGTATAAGCCGAGGGGACGTTTTTCAGCACAATTTTTGTGCTGAAAAACTCGGCTTATACACGAGTATATACGGTAGTTCAAAAAAGGCTAAAATAAAATAGACTAAAATAAAATAGATGGAACAGGAGGGGCCAATCAATGGTTGATTGAAATAAATACATAAATATAGATAAATAAATACTTGAAATTATATTAAATCAATAAATATATACATAGATACTTGAAATGATGTGATAAGAAGTTGCAAATGTGTGATGAAGAGGTAAATGAATAAATCAATAAATAAATAAAGGTAAATACATAAAAACATAGAATGCATAAAGGTAAAAACATAAAAATGAATACAGTATGCACAATGCATATATATATATATATATATATATATATATATATATATATAAATAATTGGATACATAAATAAGTGAATAGACAATTAATTAAGTGAATAGATACTGGATACATAAATAAATAAGTAAATAATCAATTAATTTAAGCACTTAGATAATATGATAGGGAAAGGACCAGAAAGTGTGGAGCTGGTGGGAGAAGAAAAGTACCTGCAGGGGGATCCTGCCGGGTGACTGGCTGAACTGTGCTGGCTGTTGTTCAAACCTTGGAAGGAAGACAGATGGAGGTTTAAACGAGGACTGCGAGGGTGAGGTATGGGAACAGGGTCTGGAGAGGCTGCCTGAGGGCAGGAGAAGCTTACCATGGGTCCAATGCCGCAGAGGGACGGCTGCGTGCTGACACTGGCACGGGTTGAAACAGAGCGTGCGCCAGTGAGACACGCAGTATTTATGTACTGAGGACAGCACGCAGGCGCTGTCCTCAGAGATAATGAAGGCAGTGGGATAACAGATCAGCTATTTTAGGGGGGAGGGAGAGAAAATGGCAATGGCAAATGAATAGGTTGATGGTTGGTCGATTATGTGATGGGGAGCTTGCTACTGATCTAGGGATGGGGTGGTGTGATGATGGATGATGGGTAATGAATAGAGATGAGCGAACGCACTCGTCCGAGCTTGATGCGCGTTCGAGCATTAGCGTACTCGAAACTGCTCGTTGCTCGGACGAATATTTCGCCAGCTCGAGAAAATGGCATCTCCCGCCGTTTTGAATTTTGGCGGCCAGAAACAGAGCCAATCACAAGCCAGGAGACTCTGCACTCCACCCAGCATGACGTGATACACTTACACGTTGATAGCAGTGGTTGGCTGGCCTGATCAGGTGACCCTGGAATAGACTAGTCCCTGCCCGCGCTACTCGCATCATTCTCTGTCTGGATTCCGTTAGGGAGAGAGCTGCTGCTGGTCAGGGATAGCGTTAGGGTGTTCTATTAGATTAGTGTTAGGCAGGAGTGATTCTACAAGAACCCAACAGCCCTTGTTAGGGCTACAATAGCATATTGGAAGGAGGAAGCCACAGCACCGAGAAGTAAAGTAAAGAAGTCTTTATTGGTGCATCATCAAGGCATAAAAAAGCGAGGATATGCGTGTCACTAAGAGCTAAACACAACGGTCGCAGATCTCCCAGCAAATTCCTCACAGTATGGTACTAGCTGCACTACTAATGCCAGCAAGCCCAGCCACAAGCAAACCAAAAAAAGGAAAATATAAAGCTATTGTAGGCCTAAGTAAGCCGTTGGGGTTCTCCTATGGCTATTTTGTAGCCTGCAATGAGAGCACACTGCTTTGCAAGATGAGTTTGAGCTATAAAATGAAATACCGCTAAAAAAAAAAAAAATCAGCAGACTCTGCCTAATTCTACTCAAACCCCTAATAAATTGTCCCACTTCAGTGTTTGAGGTGGATATGCGTGTCACTAAGAGCTAAACACAACGGTCGCAGGTCTCCCAGCAAATTCCTCACAGTATGGTACTAGCTGCACTACTAGTGCCAGCAAGCCTAGCCACAAGCAAACCAAAAAAAGGAAAATATAACGCTATTGTAGGCCTAAGTAAGCCGTTGGGGTTCTCCTATGGCTATTTTGGAGCCTACAATGAGAGCACACTGCTTTGCAAGATGTGTTTGAGCTATAAAATGAAATACAGCTAAAAAAAAAAAAAAAAATCTGCAGACTCTGCCTAATTCTACTCAAACCCCTAATAAATTGTCCCACTTCGGTGTTTGAGGTGGATATGCGTGTCACTAAGAGCTAAACACAACGGTCGCAGGTCTCCCAGCAAATTCCTCACAGTATGGTACTAGCTGCACTACTAGTGCCAGCAAGCCTAGCCACAAGCAAACCAAAAAAAGGAAAATATAACGCTATTGTAGGCCTAAGTAAGCCGTTGGGGTTCTCCTATGGCTATTTTGTAGCCTACAATGAGAGCACACTGCTTTGCAAGATGAGTTTGAGCTATAAAATGAAATACAGCTAAAAAAAAAAAAATCAGCAGACTCTGCCTAATTCTACTCAAACCCCTAATAAATTGTCCCACTACGGTGTTTGAGGTGGATATGTGTGTCACTAAGAGCTAAACACAACGGTAGCAAGTCCCCCTGCAAATTCCTCACAATATGGTACTAGCTGCACTACTAGTGCCAGCAAGCCCAGCCACAAGCAAATAAAAAAAAAAAAAGTATAACGTTATTGTAGCCCTAAGAAGGGCTGTTGGGTTCTTGTAGAATCACTCCTGCCTAACACTATTCTAATAGAACACCCTAACGCTTTCCCTGACCAGCAGCAGCTCTCTCCCTAGCGGCATCCAGACACAGAATGATCCGAGCAGCGTAGGCAGGGGCTAGTCTTTTCCAGGGTCACCTGATCTGGCCAGCCAACCACTGCTATCGACGTGTAAGGGTACCACGTCATGCTGGTTGGAGTGCAGAGTCTCTTGGCTTGTGATTGGCTCTGTTTCTGGCCGCCAAAAAGCAAAACGGCGGGAGATGCCATTTTCTCGAGCGGGCGAAGTATTCGTCCGAGCAACGAGCAGTTTCGAGTACGCTAATGCTCGAACGAGCATCAAGCTCGGACGAGTATGTTCGCTCATCTCTACTAGTAATCAATTAACGATAGTGTGGGTAGGATAAAGGGTATATGAATACATGTGTAGACAGGTAAATAGGTGGTAAGAAGGTAGTAGGTAGTAGTTTTGATGAATTGAGATAAATGGTAATTGAAATGAATGAGTGGATTGATTATGTGTTGTGATGATAGATGAGCATTGGTCAATGTTGGTGATGAATGGATAAAAGTATATAAAATGAATAAAATTGTGAATATGTCCAATAGGTGCTGCCAGTTTGGGCTAGGGACCATTGGGCTTTAGTACACTCATTGGCAGCTTAGAGGTCTTGGACCATCCTACATGTATCCGGCTGTTCTTTCTGGGTATTTTTCTTGACTGGAAATGGGTTAAAATCATCATCGGGCTAGCAGGGGAGGAATCACACTTAAGTTCTTGTGCGTTCTCGTTCGTTACCACCCCCCATCACCATGTGGCCACTCACTTTAGTCACCTCAGTCATGTCTCCTCCCCGCAGTCGAAACACACCCACTTTGGTCGGGCTGTCAGCAGACCATAACTTTCTCTCAGTCTCACTTTGCCGTGGTCTGTGAAACTGGTCTCTGTTTCCCTCTGGTTGTCAGTCACAATCTTATCAGTCCCTGTGTATGCAAGTCTGGTAGAGATGTCTCTAGTCTGTTAACACCTTTGGTAACAACCCAATACAAAACAGATGTACACTACACTCTCAGGTCATCCCTCATGTGTCCCAAAGCTGCAAACCGTTCCCATGGAACTCTTCCATTACCGTGTGCATCTCCGCTTCATCTCGTCCAGACATATAGGATTCTCTTAACTATCTATAAACTTCTGGCCAGACTCCAACGTCTCAACAAAATCCAGATATACTTAGTTTGGTTTTTAGTCAAAAAGGAACAAAAGTCTTAAGCACTTTCATACAGTTGGGGGGGCTCGTTCTTGCTTGGTCTGTTCGTGGGGTACACAGGAGGACATCACATCATATTGTATTAACAAGCAGTTCCTTCAAGTTTTTTTGTTTTTTTTTAGATTGTCAGGGAGAACTTTAAACGCAGCATTCTGCCCCTCCCAATTGTAAATATTAGCACTAGCCTGTGAACCACGAGATAACAGAACACAGATTCCAAGCAACTCAATATGGAGAAATTCAGTTTTCCGTGAACGTCAAGGTCACTGTCGTTTCTCTCGAAGATAAGACAGACACAGAATTCCAATCCAAACCATGCAGAAGTCTGCCCCCATGGTCTGCCTAGTTAACCCCTTAAACGCCAGAATGCAGGTACCGGAGACATTGCAACACTTTTTATAGCAATTTTTCTCTAATTGTCAGGATCAAATAAGTTTTAAGTAGACCACCCAAACAAACAACGTCCCACACTCCAAAATCTTTAGCAGACGCCCGAAACGGGGAAATATCACCAGCCGGCATTTGTTTTTAAACATCTGCTCAGAATCCCGAAGTGTGTTCAGCTGCAATCCCTAGCCAGCCTTTATGGCTGCCAACAGAGTAGAGTCATAGGCAATTAACTTTCAGGGACTTGAAGGGAATATAACTTAAGATGGCCACCACTGAAGGATGGTAGGGCGTGTCATCTTCTCTAACCACCAGATACAGGGGTGGAGTCTGGATTCCAGGGGCCATCTTTTACTCCAAGGAAAATATAATAAAATCTCTTTTTCTCAAATTCTCTTCACATCAAAAACTTTGAAATGTCCATATCGTCTGTCTCTTTCTTCAATGGGCACTCTGAAGGAACCCTGTGACTCTGTTCTGGTCCGTCCATCAAAGTCAGAAGTTGGGGCTTTAAGAGTCTGTTTGCAAATCTGATGAAGTTTTCTCACTTGTACAATCATCAGATCCTCTAACACATCCCAAAACTCTCAAACCTTCACTATTACTTTTCATTTCCCCTGCAAACCTACCAGCGCTTTAGTTCCATTATATCAAATTGCACTTTTCCAACAGTCCTACTTAATTCATCCTACGTGACTCAACAATCTTCTCTACTTACATCAAGCCAATCTTCTGTCTACCTACATCTTTCCCTTCTTTGCACTGAACTATCGCTAGTGCACCAATGTTTCCCTCCGGGAGTACGGCATTTCTATTCCAAAACCGCAGCATAATTTGTCCGAGACCCTTACCGTGCAGCTGCTCACGGCTTAAGGGCTGACCTTCAAGCTCACCGATCACCAGTTATAGAGACTTATCTCACTGCGTGTCAGTTAGAGGTTTATTAGAAGGTCCCCACTTAACGATCCCCCTTTTCTCCTAATTCCTTTCAAAATCCCCTGATGTGCAGACATCCGTCCTTTTCTCCTAATTCTAACGGCCCATGAGGGTCATTTACTAAGGGCCCGATTCGCGTTTTCCCCACATGTTACCCGAATATTTCCGATTTGTGCCGATTTTCCCTGTATTGCCCCTGGTTTTTAGCGCACACGATCGGATTGTGGCGCATCGGCGACGGCATGCATGCAACGGAAATTGGGGGGCATGGACAAACGAAAACCCGACGGATTCGGAGAAACCGCCGCATTAAAAAAAAAAAGTGTTGCGGGACCAGCACTTACCGTCACCAAGTATAGGATCGTGAACTCGGGTGGACATCAGCCCAGCAGTGACACCTGGTGGACGTCGGAGGAACTGCCTTAGTGAATCGCCGGAAGAACCGAATCCACCGCAGAGAACGCGCCGCTGGATCGCGAATGGGCCGGGTAAGTAAATCTGCCCCCATATGTCTGATCTTCACTGCGGCTTTGCTATACTCCTCTCTATTTGAACTTCGAACGTCCTCCCCTTCCCTTTCAGTTCTGGCTCAGCAAAGCGCATACACACAGCAGCCAAGGCACTTCTCATACAGAGCTATATAACAATTCAGACCCTGATGCAGGACACCAGGTGGCTATACATATTTACCCTCCAATTCCAGCTATCTACAGCCACAGGTATCACCATTCCCTGAGTCACAGGCAAGTAGCAGGTTAACATATGTAATCTGAAACTTACCGTGATCGTGGGCTGATCAGACCCCATCGGGAAGTGGTAACCCCCAAGGCTGCAAAAGGTGCTGGAACGAGGGGGCTTCCTGGTCCTGATCGCGATATCTCAGCAGTTCCTCCAACTGTTGGGGTAGGATTCAAGACATCCTCTTTTAGTGTGCGTTGGCTGCGTGTTTCTAATTAATGAGCATGCGTGCATATCATAAGAAATTAATTCAGACAAATTGCTGATTTAAATCTCACTCATGCTATCATTGCCATAGCAAATCTGCACTGCACACGCTTTATTTGGTTTCACAAAACTATATAGAAATTATGAGGGAAGCAGAAGGGGGCAGAGAATTCCCAGCTCATGTAGTCTCTTGATTGGAGAACTTCCCTGCTGTTGCTTACTGACGTCATGTTGACATTCTTTAGCTTTAATTGTTTTGCTTAGAATCACGATGCCGGCGCCATCTTAAAATGAAGTCTCTGTTAAAATGCTTTTAGAAAAACAAGGAAAGTAGAAATGACAGGATTTGATCAGCTATCTAGCGAGCACTGTGTGATGAATCCTCTTCACAGTTTGGAATCGCCATTGTACTTATCAGGCATAGACAGTCTTAGCCTAAGTTCTGGTGTCTGCGGACAAAGCAGGGTGGCAGAAGAAGTGGCAGGGGTAGACGCTGGAACTTCCACAGGAGTGGTCACAGGAACCTGAGGCTGAGAGTCAAGCAGCTGTTGGGGAACGGAATCGACTTGGCCTAAAAGTTCTCCTTGGACAGCTGTGACTGCCGGGCAACAACACCAGAAAGTTCAGCCAGTATCGGACGTGGCTCCGAGGCGGGGTCCATGGCTGGATCTTACAGTCAGGGTTGTGAGTCTGTGGACCCTCTGGACCACCGTGGGCGATGGTACTAGCCGACACCTGGGACCATAGTCTAAGTGGCACCTGGTCTTCACCAGAGCTTGCTGCAAAGCGAGATGGTCTTTCTGCGGCTGGGTACCACCAGGTCTTTCCACAGGTATGACTAGCCCGTGGTGGCAGCCAAGGTAGTAATGCAGGAGACAGTTTGTACCCGGGGTGACAGCAGGAGAACAGCACAGAAAGGCACACTAGGATTCACATCAGGAAACACCGGAGCTGGCACAGTGACGCAGGATGCACAGGAACGCAGGATACACAGTGACGCAGGATACACAGGAACGCAGGATACACAGGAGGGCTTTCTCTTCAGGGAAATGGCTTGAAGACCGGCGGGGAGTGATGGGAGCCGCCAGATTAAATGCAGCCCCGAAAGTGGCCACACCAATCACCTGTGCGCTGGTTCGTTAAATCTTGCAGTACCATGCGCCCCCTAAGGTGCGGGGCCTAGTTCGGACGCATGGAGAGGTAAGTCCACGAGAGCGGGTCCAGGGCAGCGGAGAGGGGCACGATGCACCCGCAATCCGTGGTATGGATTGGGGGGGTGCCCGTGACATGCATACATATATGTATTTATACTTGTTATGTGGAGAGAGCAGTTAAGACAGATGCTGGCTTTGAATTTGAAAGTGGATGATCAGCAAGAGGGGGAGAAGGGGGCTGGAGGAGGAGGGGTGCTTAATTTGAATTCACCTTTAGCGGACCACACACTTCACGTACTTGAACCTGAAAGCTGTCCGGGAGCTTGTAAAGTTTATTCTAATTTATTTCATTAAAGTGATTTGCCCATGCAAGAAATTTCCAAATTATAACTGCCTAGTGATGTTATAATTTGTAACTGTATAATTTATAATAATATACAACTCCATAGTGATGTTTGCACATCAAAGATAATTTTTAACGGTGATGATTTTTAACGGCACATTTTACTAGTATCTGACAAAACAGAAATGACACAATGACACTACGATAAGCTGGCTATAAAACACACAGTCAGCTCCGCTATAAAGATATTATTTTGCCTATAGCTTTTAGAGTAAGTCTGTGCATGCTGCTTGATGGCAGGAAGAGTCTATTTGTTTCTATGAGGCACATGCATCATAGTTTCAGCTAGGCAAATTGTCTTTTTTTTGAGACTTTTCTCGTTTTTGCGACTTTTTTGCGACTTTTGTTGGCGCCATTCAAGTGCACCTCGGTCTGCACCTTTTGCAGTGTGCCTCGTGGTCCAGGGCATGTGCAAAGGAAGGTTTTTTTTCCATGGTCCCGATTTTAACATGTAAATTGGAATTATTTCGCATTCTTTAACTGTTTAACATTTTGCACAGTAACCTCTTTTGTCAAAATGTTTTAATTCTTGTATTTTTAAAAAAATTGGTTACTTCTAAGGGTCAGATGTAGAGGTTTAATTGCGTTTTTAATACATTTTTGCCTTATTTCATTAATGTTAACACTTGTGTTTACAAAATGCAATAAACGCCGTGTTAACATTGTGTTTACTATGCATTTTGTAAATTCAGATGTTAAAAGTAATGAAATAAGGCAAATCACCTCTCCACAGCCGTTGTAATTAGTTTCAAAATGCATTAAAATGAAACATGTTAAAGGGAACCTGTCACCAGGAGACCCATTTTTAGCACGCCCCCAGTCCCCACAGAGCATAGTACATACACTGGCAAAGTGTTTTTGTATTAAAAATTGGTTATACAGAAAAAAAGATATGTTATATTGTACCTTTCATTAGCATGTGCTGTGTGACTAGGCAGTTGCCAAATGGAAGGGTCTGGAAAGGAGCAGTCCCCCCCCACCCTTGGGGAACAGCTACTCCATGTGACCTTTTCAAATTATATGAAAACACCCATCACTGGGCTTAGCGACGCCCCCTGCTCCTCTACAGCCAATCCCGAGTGTGGGGAGTTATTCATATATTTGAAAAGGTCACATGTTTCCCAAGGGTGTGGGGGGGTTCTGCTCCTTTCCAGCACCTCCCAATTGGCAACTGCCTAGTCACACAGCAGATGCTAATGAAAGGTACAATATAACATATCTTTTTTTCTGTAAAACCAATTTTTTATGCAAAAAACACTTTGGCAGTGTATGTACTATGCTCTGTGGGGACTGGGGGAGTGCTAAAAAATGGGTCTCCTGGTGACAGGTTCCCTTTAAATCCCAAATTAACAGTTGTGTCCTCTCCTGTATATAACCCCCTTACGTGGCTTGTGTCCATGTGGATTTGACACATTTGCAACAAAAGTCTCAAAAAGAAGCCAAAACTTGCACCTGCCAGGATAGGAAAAACCGAGTATCACAAGTAAAAAGACAGGATCATACATAAGGTGCAAAAACCAGCCGCCAAAAGTCTCTAAAATTCACCTCAGTGAGACAAAACTATGATACACGTACCCCGATGTATCTTATCTTGTAGGGGAGGGGCAGACAGCACACTACAGGAGAAGCAATTCATGAGAAGAATCTGTCCATCCCAACCATAATAATCAGAAGATTTATCGTTGGATCCCGGGGGCATCCGGAATTGCATGCACCAGGGCTGATAGAGGCAAGCTGGAATTATATTTGTAAAATGCTTTATTTGTTAATAACAGTGAATTAGAGAATGTATTATTCTGTTATCCTGAGTATATTTAAGAATCTTGTCTTCATGGGAATACACATTTAACCATAAAAGTTAGAGATTTTGTAAAAACCATTTTACATTATGGTTTAATGTGTCTGTAGTAACCTGGGCACTATTAAAAACAGCCCTCTGGTCAGAGGTTCACTTTAACAGCTGAGATCTTGTGGTTGTTACTGGAAAGTTTGGGTACCAGTTTAGCCTTTAACGGGAACAACTTTTGAACAATCCCAGAGCTATCACAGTGCGGGAGGTATCTACCACAGGTTAGGTAAATACAGTTTTTCTTTTTATGTTTAAACCTGTACTGGCCCCCATTTGGATTTTCAGTATTAAGGGTCTGAGTTGCTGGAGTGGGAGAAAAAATTGGTGAGACATATATCTGAAAGTACCTGGTATCAGGTAATTTTAGTACCTACTTCAGGCAGAGTACCGTGTGATCCAAAGAGGTGCTATAGTGTCAAATGTACAAAAATGTGCTAATCCCTGATTGGTCGACACTATCTGTCTAGTCAGAGGGGATAATCAGGTAGCTTCTGCAGCAGAAAAGCATCAATATGGTCCCCAATCCAACTTCCAAATTGAACCTACCTGACCTTCTACCGTGCAGCAGTGGATAAAAGTCCTGGCAAGGTATTGGATTTTATTTACAGTGCATCCATTTTTGTTTACTTAAAAAATAAAAATCCAATGTGTAATTTAGCTTTCATTATAGCCAATGTAGTGTATCTACTGCTTATGAATGAAATCTCTCCTCAAGTGGAAAAAACATACATTTTATTGCTTATGTGCGTTATTTATTATTCATCCAATATCTGAGACATCCATCATGTCTCCAATAATGTAATTATTGGTTTGGATAGAAAATCCATAGTTATTATTGAACTTAGTACTTTACATGTAATAAAAAACCTATGAAGGTTAATATGTTCCAATAATAGATTTTGCGTCTTAGGAGATCTAAATCAATAAAAGTCGCTTTGGAAAGAGAAATCAGGATAATTTAAAGGAAAAAACAATAAATCAATGACATATTAGTAAAAATGAAGGCGGGACAAGCAGAGTGTTAATTCAATAAGTGAAATAAATGGCAGATAAATAAAATTTCTTGTTTAAGTAGCATTTTAATTTTATCAAAATTAAGCTGATGGAAAGGTTAGTTATTGCTTTGTTACCTTAATTGCACTGTGGTCAATGAAGCATGCAGACATGGACTAACACATATTCCATGAGTATAGAAAAGAAAAAGACACACTAAAAAAGCTTATAAAAGCATACTAAAACAATATTTAAAAATACTGAACACATACCACAAACAATGCATTTAAAATCATTTAACCTTTTCAGGCACCAGGATGTAATAGTACTAGAGGGGGCGGTGGTGTATAGAGAGAGCTCTCTCCATACATAGTGGGTATTAGCAAAATTTGATTCGTCATGAACCCAGAGTTTGCGCTGGGACCAAAGTTTTTTTCCCTCTTGTTTTAGCTAAATGGGCGCAAAGACAATGGGGCACATTTACTTACCCGTTCCCGTCGCAATCCTGTGGTGCGTTGTCCGACGAGGATTCTGGTCTTCCGGGATTCACTAAGATCGTGAACCCGAGTTCCTGCAGGTGTCGCTGCTGCACCGAGGTCCACCGGATTTCACCTTCTTCTTCCTGGTGCATGTGAGTGCTTGATCTTGCGACACAATTCATTTTTTAAATTCTGCGGTTTTTCCGAATCCGTCGGGTTGTCCGACGGCCACGTCCCCGATTTCTGTCGCATTTATGCCAACACCGATGAGCCATAATCCGATCACGTTCGGCAAAAACCCGGGGCAATTCAGCGCAAAACGTATATATTCGTGAAACCCGAAGAAAGTGCGGCATTCGGACCCTTAGTAAATGAGCCCCAATGTGTTGCATGGGGCAGAAAACTCTGGGAAAGAGAAAGGAACACCCTCAATGACATCCGCAGACCTGTAAGCCAATCAGCAACCGGCATTTTCAATCGCGGCGTTTCACACTGAATGTGCTGTCTGTAGCGTCTAGCTTCTGTCTAGCTTCTGTTAGTGTACTGTGCTGTAGCCATTTCTGCTCCTATCCCAGGGTGTGTGTTTAGGGGATCTGTATACCCCAAATAGCAGTTCTTTTTAGTTACTGAATCCAATAGGAAGAAATACTTCCACACAGCTTCTGTAATGATTTGTGATGCGTTTTGGGGCATCTTTATAACGCAAACTACAATATTTTTTTGTCGCTAAAGTTGAGATCAAGAAATAGTCAGCAGGGTGGCGAGTCAGCATGGTGGCAGCAATGCGAGGGCGGGAGCCAAATGGTCGAAGGGTACAAATCCTGCTTTACAATTCCAAGTAAATAGTGGCACAGGGACTCAGGGAGGCAGCGGCGGTAGTAGTAGTAGTAGTAGTCACCATGTTGGCGGTAAAATCACCATCTCATCGGTGTGGCAGTTTTTTGTGTGGGAAAAAAGTGAAGCGTGGCCAGGGAGCTAACATTGGCACGCCCGCCCTGCGTCAACACATGCAGCGTCGCAATCCAATGGCCTGTGAGAAACAGGTTTCAGATTTGGTCCATCCTGCCGACACAGCAACAGCAGCAGGACCTAGTGGCACACATGCTGTTTCAGCCAAACAAGGCTCCAGCACCTCGGCTGAAGGGAGCTGTTTGTCTACAACATCTCCCGGTCCAGATGCTCCTCACTACGCATGGAGCCAGCAGTTGTTGAGTGAGGCGATTGCAAAGAGACAACGGTATGCGTCCAGCCATCCAAGCTGAAATATTTTTTCCAAAAAGGCAGTACCAGCCCTTCACAAATATGTAAAACAGAAGTTGGGCGAGTCCTTGAGCTTATTGGTTTTTTCCAAGGTGCACGACAGCGCGAACGCATCTATGGTCAGGGCCAGTATACGTCCTTTATGACACAGTGGGTGAATGTGCTTCCCGCCCACAAGTCTAAGTGCTGCTCCATCATATCATATGTGCAGGGCAAAGCGGTGTCAAACTTGGTTTGCCTGGGCAAACGAAGTCACACAGGGGAGGAACTGCTCCGCGTCATGCAACAAAAAATCAATGTGTGGCGACAACTGCAAACCGGAACCATGGTGACAGAAAATGGGAGTACCATGGTGTCTGTGCTTCACCGAGGAGGTATGGTCCATGCGCCCTGCATGGCGCACATGTTCAATCTGGTTGTGAACAGGTTCCTGAAGTCTTCCACCCATCTGCAAGACATTCTGAAAATGTCCAGGAAACTGTCCATGCACTTCAGCTATTCTTACAAAGCCAAGCACACCCTCCTCGAGTTGCAGTAACAGAACAGCCTCCCCCAGCAAAGGCTGATATGCGATGTTTCCACCCGTTGGAATTCCAGCCTCCATATGTTAGACCGTCTTTATGAACAGTGAAAAGCCATTAATGATTTTTTGATGATGCAAGCGGACAGTAGTACTCCCCTGTGTAACTTTGATGTCAGCCACTGGCAGCTCATGCGTGACACCTGCCATTTGCTCAGGCCCTTTGAACAGACCACGTTATTAGTCAGTAGCCAGGACTGGGGGTTGAATAACGTCATTCCACTGCTTCATGTCCTGGAAAAGATGCTGCAAAATCTGTGTGGTCGGAGCACTGGAGAAGTGATGACTACAACTCATGGCCAGATGAGTCCGGTGGGGGCTGAACTGGCAGAGGAGGAGGAAGGGGAGGAGGAGGACATTGAAGCACAAGCAGAGTCTAGTGAAATTTGTGGTTTTTCTACTCAGGTGACAGGAGAGGAGAAGCAGGAGCACCCAGAGGAGGTAGAAGACGAGGCAGTATACAGTGGAGATGGAGACTGGGAGTCCCTCAGAGTCACTTGCACAGATGGCCCGCAGCATGCTGTTTGCCTTGTGACAGCAGAATAGTCAACATCTGGCATAGGGATGAGTTTTGGCTGTGCAGTAGGAGCCCCATCAGCAGCAGCTTAATTGCTGAGACCTTATTGAGCAGCTTCCTTCACCTGTCTAGTGAGGAGGGCAGCCGTCAATAGCAGCAGCAGCAGTAGGACATGGATCAGACCCTGCGCCAGCAGGTGCGGGCCTACTTGGACAGCACTCTCCCACCCCAGGTAGAGGATCCCCTGGACTACTGGGCAGCCAAACTTGATGTGTGGCGGCAACTTGTGGAGTTTGCATTAGAGAAGCTGTCCTGTCTGGCCTGTAGTGTGGCATCAGAGCGGGTGTTTAGTGCGGCGGGGGCCATCGTTATTCCGAGGAGAACCCGCTTGTCCACACGTAATTTGGAGAGACTGACCTTTGTCAAGATGAATCAGAAGTGGATTGGCCAGGATTTTAACACACCAATGCCTTATGCATCAGATTAGATCTGCCATGACGCCTCCCCCAAACGTTGAGAAGTAAGTCTGGATTCTAACTACCTGCCTCAGCCACTATTCTGATGCTGCCACTTGCCTGAGGCCACACATCTGCTGCCAGTTTCTCCATCTGAATCCCACCATCTTTAGCATGGACTGGAAGTGTTAACCACCTCCACACTCTGTGATTGTGCCACTTTCTGACCTCCTGCTGCTGCTGCGGCCACCACTGTCGCCTCCACACTTTTACATACTCTTGCCCATCATGTAGATGGCACCTCCAGAATTTCTCATTGTCCTACTCTCTGACCTGCTGCTGCCACCACTGCCGCCGCCACACTCTATGATTGTGCCACACTGTGGCCTACCATGTTGCTGCCACCTCCAGAATTGTCATTGAGCCACTCTGACCTCCTGCTGCTGCTGTCACCACTGCCACCTTCACGCTCTAACATTTTGCCACACTCTGGCAAACCATGTTGCTGCTCCCTCCAGAATTTCTCATTTTGCCACTCTCTGACCTCCTGCTGCCACCACTGCCACCTCCACGCTCTTATATTTTGCCATACTCTGGCCCACCATGTTGCTGCCACCTGCAGAATTTCTCATTGTCCTACTCTCTGACCTGCTGATGCTGCTGCAGCCACTGCAACCTTTGAAGTTATTTTTGGCAAAGACATCATATTTTCAGGGAAACTGTAATGAATAATGGATGTGGCATCTCTAATCTTCAAATGTAAATTAAAAAATTTCGACTTTAAATTCGTTATGCCACTCTGTGGCCTACCATGTTGCTGCCACCTCCAGAATTTCTCATTGTGCCACTCTGACCTGCTGCTGCTGCCACTGCCACCTTCACGCTCTATGATTTTGCCACACTCTGGCCCACCATGTTGCTGCCACCTCCAGAATTTCTCATTGTTGTACTCTCTGACCTGCTGATGCTGCTACTGCAACTGCAACCTTTGAAGTTATTTTTGGCAAAGACATCATATTTTCAGGGAAACTGTAATGAATAATGGATGTGGCGTCTCTAATCTTCAAATGTAAATTAAAACATTTCGACTTTGAATTCATTGTGCCACTATGTGGCCTGCCATGTTGCTGCCACCTCCAGAATTTCTCATTGTCCTACTTTCTGCTCTGCTGCTGCCACTGCCACCTTCACGCTATATCATTGTGCCACACTGTGGCCTACCATGTTACTGCCACCTCCAGAATTTGTCATTGAGCCACTTTCTGATTTTCTGCTGCTGCTGTCACCACTGCCGCTTCCACGCTCTAACATTGTGCCACTCTGTGGCCTACCATGTTGCTGCCACCTAAAGAATTTGTCATCATGCCACTCCTTTGAAGTTCTTTTTTGGCAAAGACATCATATTTTTAAGGAAACTGTAATGAATAATGCATGTGGTGTCTCTAATCTTCAAATTTAAATAAAAAATTTTAACTTCAAATCCATTGTGCCACTCTGTGGCCTACCATGTTGCTGCCACCTCCAGAATTTCTCATTGTACCACTCCCTGGCCTACAATGTTGCTGCCACCTCCATAATTTGTCAATGTGATACTCCGACTCATGCTGCTGCCAACTGACTGCTGTCTCCCTCTGTGATTTCCATAATGCTGTTTTCAACCTCCACCACTCTATGACGTTGCCACTTTGTTTGGTTTGCCCCTTCATTTCAGCTGTCAGAATGAATGAAAAGCTTCAGCATTGATAGCCAAAAGCAGGAGTGGATACAAAAGACAGAGGACATGCAAATATCCCATTTACTGGTCATCTCTGTTCTGGATCAACTCCTGTTTGTTTTTGGCTTTAGCAATACTGATGGATAATTGGCTGATTGAAAGCGGACACTGACGGATGAAAAGAAGGGCAATGAAATGAGCTGGCACAGGCGTTACCTTGTCAGGCTGTATTCCCGCTTCACTTATTTGGTGAAATTGGCCCTTGTAAGTGCACATGGAATTGAAGAGTGAAGCGATTCTAAGAGTGTTGGCTGTCATGTGCGTGTCATACAGCATTGTTTGAAGACCAAACCATGCTCCCTATGCAGGTTTGAGCATGGCACAACGTTCTACAACACCTTATAGGCTCTCTGCAGCCAGGAAAGACTTGTTTTTTTTAACATGTTTTGTCATGATTCGATTCGGGTCGAATCAAATGTATTCGCAAAAATTTGGCGAAGCAGCTCGAATCGAATTTCAACAAATTTGACCATCTCTACTCATAGGTCTACCATGGATAGTGATCTCTAATAGCTTACTGATGGCTAGCTATTAGAGATCAACAGTAAAATTACTATATACTGCAATACAGTATAATATAAGCAATCGGACCCTGCAGGGTCAAAGTACTCTATGGGGTCTGAAATATTAGTAATAAAAAATTTTAAAACTAAACTGTACTTGGCCGCATTGATCTTCCTTCAAGTGCAACCAGTAGTCCTGTCCCTGCAGCTGAAAAACACCCCAATAGCATGTTTCACTGGTGGGATTGTATTTGGAATGTGATGAGCCTTGCCTGTTTTTCTCTACACATACCACTTAGAATTTACACCAAATGTTCAATATTTCATTGTATTTCTCATAGTCTGGGAGTCCTTCATGTGTCTTGTTGCAAACTGTGTTCAGGCTTTCATATGAGGAGAGGTTTCTGTTGGCACTCCCTGCCATAAAGTCCCTGGCACTCTCTGCAGTGACTTTGTGGAACTTTCTTCTATCTCCTTACTGCATCTCTGGAGCTCTTAGGGTTCTTGTTTACCTCTCTCACCAAGACCCTTCTCTCACGATTGCTTAGTTTGGCTGGTCAGCCAGGTTGAGGAGAGTTGTGGTAGTCCGAAACTATTTACAAATTATAGAGGCCACTGTTCTCTTAGAAACGATGAGAGCTGCAGAGATTCTTTTGTAACCTTGGCCAGATCTGTGTCTTGAGCTCCTTAGACAGTTCATTAGACCTTGTGATTCTCATGTGCTCTGACGTGCAATGTGAGATATGAGGCCTTGTATAGACAGGTGTGTGTCTTTCTTGGCTACAATGGAACAAAGACCAAAGAGACAAAGAAACTGACCCCTCATCCCTTCCCAAACATCAGACTCCATTTGAAACATGCCAGGGACGGATGTGACTGGGGAAGAGTAGTACTCACATATACAGAGCTCTAGCTTGGAGGAGTACAGTAGTATGACCAGGGCCACTACTGGGAATTTTAATTCCCTTGAGTAACCCACTCAACTGTCTAGTATATTTAACCGGTTCGCGACCGCCCGCCGTGTATTCACGGCGGCGGTCGCGTTCCGATGCATGGAGAGGGCTCGCGGGCCGAGCCCTCTCCATAGCCGGTAAGTCTCTGCTGCATATTGCAGCAAAGGCTTACCGGTAACACCCGCGATCGGTGCCGGCACCGATCGCGGGTGTTTTCTTGCTGATGTAATGTAGGAGGAGTAAAATCCCCATATACTGCCATACTGTAGTATGGCAGTATATGGTAGGATCGATCAGACAACCTAGGGTTAAAGTACCCTAGGGAGTCTGAAAAATAGCAAAAATAAAAAAAAAAAAGTAAAAAAAAAAAATTATAATAAAAAAACCTAAAAATTCAAATCACCCCCCTTTCCCTAGAACTGATATAAATATAAATAAACAGTAATAATCATAAACACATTAGGTATCGCCACGTCCGAAAATGCCCGATCTATCAAAATATAATAACGGTTTTTCACTGCGTTTAACCCCGTAATGGAAAATCGCGTCCAAAGTCAAAACTGGCACTTTTTTGCCATTTAACGACATTTAACGAAGTATGGAAAAGTTATAAGCACAAGAAGATGGCAAAATAAAAAAAAAATTTTGTTCATGAGGTTTTAATTTTTGTAAATGTATGAAAACATTATAAAACCTATACAAATTTGGTATCCCTGTAATCGTACTGACCCAAAGAATAAATTAGATGCATCATTTGTGGCGTGAAGTGAAAGCTGTAATATCCAAGCCCACAAGAATACGACACAAATGCGTTTTTTCACCATTTTCACTGCATTTGGAATTTTTTTCCCGCTTCCCAGTACATGGCATGGAATATTCAATGTGATCACTATGAAGTGCAATTTGTTACACAAAAAAAGAGCCATCACATAGCTTTCTACGTGTAAAAATAAAAAAGTTATAGATTTTTGAAGGTGGGGAGTGAAAAATGGAAATGAAAAAACGGGAAAGGGCCCGGTACTTAACCGGTTAAATTATTTGACGTTTTGTGTATAAAAACATAAAAACTACAAAATCAAAATTATGACATAGATACAAGACCAGATCCAAGCTTAATACATAGATACAGGACTGGAACCAGGATAACTGCATAACTATAGGGCCAGGACCAAGGTTACTAAATAGATACAAGACCAGAAATAAGATGACTACATAGATACATTAACAGAACCAAGCCTACTAAATAGATGCTAGAACAAAGAATAAAACAAGCACTCCCTGGTGCAATAAATTTTGGGATACCCCGGGTGTGTCTTTATAGATAAGGTCTCACGATCACCTTTGGTAGTTGTGCATGCAGGCACAACACTGTTGTAGAACACATGGGGTGCTGCCTAGTCCACACCAGAAACGTATGTCACGGGCAACAAGAGCATCAAATATCCACAAGGCAGGAGTACACTACCGTCCTCGCAGGTCCAAGAAAAAAAGATCGCTGTGGTGGGGCGCAAACAAGTTTGTTCGTTTGGAATGCATAAGACCGGCAGTGGTCATACCGGGCGGATCACGTGATCAGGTGAACTGTCACGTGATCGGGTGATCTGTCATCAATGTCTACATTGTAAACACCCAGCGGGGGAACGAAAGCAGGATCATGGATGGTAAATATACAAACCCAAGAGAGAAAGAAAGAGAATTTATGTGCCGAGGGATTTAAATAATAGTTTCAGACACTTTTGGACAGTGTTTGCATTTTGTAAATCCAGTAGATTTCTGTACGGCAGAAGGTCGGATATCTATTGTTATCACTTTGGGGAATATGATCAATTGGCATTATAGTAAACAAAGTCTTGTCTTGATGGTGTTTAAAGTGTTTAGAGAGCCCGTGTTTAACCCCTTAACGACTTGCCCTTTTTTAGTTTTTTCACTTCCATTTTTCACTCCCCACCTTCAAAAATCTATAACTTTTTTATTTTTCCACATAAAGAGCTCTGTGATGGCGTAACAAATTGCACTTCGTAGTGACGGTATTTAATATTCCATGGCTTGTACTGGGAAGCGGGAAAAAAATTCCAAATGCAGTGAAAATGGTGAAAAAACACATTTGCGACGTTTTCTTGTGGGCTTGGATTTTACAGCTTTCACTGTGTGCCCCAAATGACAGGTCTACTTTATTCTTTGGGTTGCCACGATCACAGGGATACCACATTTGTACAGGTTTTATAATGTTTTCATACATTTAAAAAAATTAAAACCTCCTGTACAAAGTTTTTTTTTTGATTTTGCCATCTTCTGGCGCTAATAACTTTTTCATACTTTGGTGTACGGAGCTGTGGGTGGTGTCATTTTTTGCGACTTTTGATGGCGTTTTCATTGCTATCATTGTTAGGACTGTGCTACCTTTTGATCACTTTTTATTATTTTTTTTATATTTTCCAAAATGGCAAAAAAATGTCATTTTTGACTTTGGACACTATTTTCCGTTACGGGGTTAAACGCAGTGAAAAACCGTTATTATATTTTGATAGATCGGACATTTTCGGACGCGGTGATACCTAATGTGTTTATGATTTTTACTGTTAGCACATTGTAATGAATGGGTTAAAACGAGACAGCTTCGGGCCTTCGTGAGACCCGATGCTGTCATGGCAACGGATCACCGCTCCCCGTGACGTCATCGGGGAGCGAAGATCGCGTGAAAGCACCCGTGATCGGTGCTAGCACCGATCGCGGGTGTCACCGGTAAGCCTTTGCTGCAATATGCAGCAAAGACTTACCGGCTATGGAGAGGGCTCGGCCCGCGAGCCCTCTCCATGCACCGGGACCCGGCGCGTCGGAAAGGGGTTAAGGAACCCTTTCCTGATATTGATCCTATGACCGGTGACTCTATCATGCAATTCCTGAGTTGTCCTCCCTATATATTGGAAACCACAAGGACACTTGATTAAATAGATGACATAGCTGGACTGGAAACAGATGTAACGTTGGATTTAAAATGCGTGCTTTTCTCTTTGATAGTTAGGCAACATAAGCATAATTTATGGGAGCATTTTCTAACCATAGGACTACTATCATTACTGGTATTCATTTGTTCCCCACTTGTTCGTTTATGCTGTTTTATTAAGCTGGGTGCTAAAATAATTTTAGAGTAGATGTGCATCTGTAGATGACCTTTGGTTTGGCAGGAAGTACTTTACTTAAACCCTGATCTTTTTGCAGTAAATACCAATGTTTATTAACCCCTTAAGGACGCAGCCATTTTGTAGCTTAAGGCTCAGCCCGATTTTTTGGATTCTGACCTGCGTCGCTTTATATGGTTATAACTTTTGAACACTGTTACTTATCAAAACGATTCTGAGATTGTTTTTTCCCCACATGTTGTACTTCATTTTAGGGGTAAATTTTGGCTGATAAGTTTTGCGTTTATTTACAAAAAAAAAGAAAATATTATACATTTTTTGAAAAATTTGCCATTTTCGAAATTCAAAATCATTGCGTTTTCAGGCAGATAGATTTACCACCTAAATAAGTTGCTAAATAACATTTCCCATTTGTCTACTTTACATTTTCATAATTTCTGAAATGTCTGGATAATTTATTTTGATGTCACGCGGCTTACAAAAAGAATATCGCTTTTCCGGATTTTCAGAATTGACTATTTTGGGGATAAATACAGTTTTGAATGAAATTTTACATATTTAGCATCAAAACCCCCTATATAACCAACCCATTTTAAAATCTGCACCCCTCAATCAGAAACCGCTTTTACGAAGATTGTTAACCCCTTGAGATCTTCATAGTAATTGAATCAAAATGGAGGTGAAATTTAGAATGGTCAAATTGTTCCCTTATACGTTCATTTAGCACTAAAATTGACACATTTCCAAAATATAAAAAGAGAAAACCCACCATACAATTTGTTCTGCAATTTCTCCTGAGTGCAGCGACCCCCCACATGTGGCCGTTACTTGTTTTATGGGCGCACAGCGAGACGCAGAAGGGAAGGAGAGCCCTGCAGCTGCCAGGATTTTAGTTTCCTCATTGGCCCCTTTTGAAGGCTATAAAATTTTCGCTTTTTCGTTATTTGGGCCATGTGATGCCATTTTTTTTGCGCGATGAGATGCTTTTTCCATTGTTACCATTTTGGGGTTGGTATCACCTATTGTTGAAAATTTAGGAACTTTTTTTGAGGGCAGGAGTAGAAAAGCATCAATTCTGTACTGGATTTTTTACTCTTTTTTTTTTGGTGTTCACCGTATAGACTAATAATCATTTTATCTTTATTCTATGGGTCGATACGATTACGGGGATACCAGACTTGAATATTCCAAGTGGCATAACATTGTTACTTTTTTGGCTACGGAGCTGGTTGATGGCTTATTTTTTGTGGGACATGTTGTACTTTGCACCAGTATCATGTCGGAGTACACATGGTTTTTTGATCACATTTTATAGCATTTTTTGTGGGATTGAATAGCTAAAAATCATAATTTTTGGAAGGTTTATAGCAGTTTTTTTTACGGCGTTTATCGTGAGGGTTCAATAATGATTTACTTTTATTCTACGGGTTGTTACGGACGCAGTGATACTATATATGTGGGGTTTGTGTTATGATTTAGACTTTTTTTTTAGTTATATGTCTCTTTATATGTTTTGGGGGTGATTTATTACTTTATTTTTTTATTGAATAACATTTTTTTTTTACTTTTTCACTTTTATACCATGGGATATGAACAAGCAATTGTCTGATTGCTTGTTCATGATAATATTCTGCAATACTCATGTATTGCAGAGTATTATCAGTGTCAGCCTATACACTTGCATAGGCTGGCACTGTGCCAGTAAGATGACGTCACAGACGCCATCTTACCGGCAATTCTTGCAGGTAACTCTGGGGTCCAGATCGGACCCCAGAGCTGCTATAGCAACGATCGGCGCCCCCCGAAAACGGTTCGGGGGGGCCGATAGTGGGGGAAAGACCCCCCAGAGGCATGTTAGATGCCGCAGTCACGCTGACCGTGGCATTTAACGGGTTAAGCACCCGCGATCGGAGTCAACTCCGATCGCGGGTGTTACACTGGGGTGCCGGCTATCAGTCACAGCCGGCACCCCGTGTTTCCCGATGCCGGTTCGGCTCAGATCTTGAGCTGAACAGGCATGGGCTCAGCGTCCGATATATCGGACGCTGAGCGCTAAGTCATTGAGCTCAGCGTCCGATATATCGGACGCTGAGCGTTAACAGGTTAAGTATATTAGTTATTTCTCAAAATGTTTTATTGTAACGGGTGATAAAATTCAAAGAGTGATCTTCCTACTAAATAGAAACAGCTAAGGAATAAAGCTTACTACATTGATACAGGACCACAATAAAGAATAAGAGGTAGATAATTTAATCAAACCAAGCAGATTTATCAAAGTGTCTGATGCTAGATTATAAATCTGACATATTAAAAAACTATCTCCATCTAGGTCGCTGAGGGAAGCTGTAGGTAGTGAATTTCCCTTCTCATCCATTCTCCAGTAGTCAGATCAGAGCCATATTTTATTTTATTTTTTTGCTTTTCATATTCCATTTTTATTAGAGTTTTATCATTACATTTATACATCCATCCATATTATGACAAATAAGAGTTTACATCAAATTGTAATTCCATGTCATAGATATATTTAAATATTATTCTGTATAACTATATAATACAATTGTTTATCAGACATAAATATGTCTATTCCCTGTTTAAGCATGAGAATAATAGACACATAACCATACACACATAAAAGAGTTAAAAGGGCGAAAAGGAAAAAAAAAACAGCACAAGAACCATTTATACAAGAAGCTTTATCTTTTACAGGAGTATGTCATTATTTGATGCATATAATACCCATTTCTCCCATTTACTATCAATGTTAGTAGTTATTAATGTAGCTTTCTCATTCAAAATTTTTTCATATTGGTACACTTGATTAAAGTTCTTCATAGTTATTTTTAAGTCTGGACACTTTGACTCTTTCCAGTATAATGCTATAGCTTTTCTTACTTCTGCTAACATTCTTGCTACAGACCATATAAAATCTGGCAGGATTATGCAACACCCTCGCCGATGCAAGGCAGAGGAGTGGTTGCGAATACGTCCCACCATGTAGCTTGCAGCCTGTGTAGGGTCTGATTAGCCTCACAGCATGTCACTACATACCACAGATGAACATTGCAGTGGTAGATCCTGCCTGGTAAGGCAGGAGTTAAGTGTTTTGTCTGATGTCATATGTGTCAGCCAATCACATGTGTTATAATTTGTCTCTGTGAGCTGAGATGTGAGCTGAGATGTAATTGGAGGAGCAGCCACCACCTGACCAGGGGAAGTAACAAGATCCCTGGAAACTTCCAGAAGAAGTTAGTCCTCTCTCAGAAGAGAGTGCAGTGTTAGGAGAGAGTTCACTCTCTCAGATTAGAGACTCAGAGGAGTCTGTGCAGTCAGCACACCAGACCAAGAGCAGGTGAGCCCAGCTCCCTGACTGAAGAGTGAAGCTAATAGCTAAGAGTTAGTGAGGAAAGGGGTATCATCCTACCTTCAAGGGTGCATCTCAGGGTGCATCTCAGCAATCCACTACTCTGTTAAAGGCACGTTGCTGTGGTTCCTGTCGGTTCCAATAAAGAACTGTAAGTTGTTTTTGTTCAACCTCTGCCTCCATCTGGTCCCTGCTACTACAACTACCATCATCACAGGCACCCTGTCCACTACACAGAGACTCATACTCTAGAGTCTAGACACTAAAGGGTTGCCCCAGAGAGATCCGTTATAGCAGCCTCTCCCTCATCATTTCTTGCCAACACCACCCTGCTGGAGACCTGCCAGGCTGTAGGACAGCCCTCCGGTTCCCCCATACCAAATACCGTGACACTAGCGTGCCTAGGCCGCAACCGCCAGCCACTCAGGTACTGCGGGCCCCGGCTGACTCCAGGCCCCGAGTAAAGGCTAGGCCCCGGTGGGGGATGTTGCAAGTGGCGTCACGAACCACAGGATATATACTTCTGTGCCTTATTCTGGCACTATAGACTGTACTTTATTACCTGCCATCCGGGTTTAGGCCCAAGTGATTGTGTGCATTACTACTTTGAACTGTGTTATACTGCTGCCACGTGCTGTCGAGCTCCGCTCCAGCACTCAAGAGGTTAACCCCTGCAAAGAACTTTGTCAGCTCTGCTACATCCGGCGCTGCTGCGCCTGAAGCATTTACTTCAGAGACGTGTGGCGCAACAAGTATTTCCAGCCCGACAAATCCTCACTGGCGGGAACTCCAGAGGCGTCACTAGGCTCCGCCCCCTGCGCAAGTGGCGCGAAGCACCGTGGAGGAGGAGCTGGAGCGTGTGCGGCCGGCAACGAAGAGGGTTAATCGGCCATCTTGGATTTCGGCGCAGGCCGCGCCTGAAGCCTGCCAGCAGCGTGCGCCTCATCTGGAGTTCCGGCGCACTTGTCCTGCGACTGGAGGAGAACACCGCTGAGCATCACCGAGCCCGTGCTGCCTGCCGGACATCGGGAACGGAGTCCTTCATGCACCGGAGCTGTTCTGTCACCGCGGCTGATCCTGAGTGAGTACCGCTGGGGAAGTTAAAGGGGGGTAGAGATTGTTTCCGATGCTAGGTTATTGGCTCACCTCCCAGGGAATAGTGACTGTGTCTTAAAGTGCCCACGTCCCATTCTAGCCATCGCCCATAGCAACGGACATTGTGTAACCCTACAGACTTCCCTCAGCTAGGCCAGTCATGTCCACCCAGGACGAAGATACGGGACTGGAGCAAGTCCCGTCCCCTGGTCCCTCCTCAGGGTACCGGAGCATGTTAAGTCCTCCAGAGAGTCCCTTCAGCCCTGCTACAGCTAGTGTCCCTGGGATCCCCACCATGATGCCTCTGACTATGCCCTACTATCCGGGGGCCCCCTGGTTACCCCACTACGAGGGAGAATCACACAGTCTCCCTGAATTCAGAGACAAGTTGTTAGCCACCTTGGCCCTGTACCCGTTCACAGAGGAACAGAAAGTGGGCATCCTAACCGGGCAGTTGAAAGGACCCGCTCTCTGGGAAGTCAAGTCTTGGCCCCGAGAACAGTGTCAGAATGTGGTCCAAATTCTTGATAGACTGCGCAACACCTTTGATAAGTGTACTGCCTCAGAGTTGAAGCAGCAATTCTTCGGGAAAAGACAGAAGCCCCAAGAGTCCCTCCGAGACTTTGCCCTCTCCCTACAGGAGACATGGAAGGCCATAACTAGAGATGAGCGAACACTAAAATGCTCGGGTACTCGTTATTCGAGACGAACTTTTCCCGATGCTCGAGTGCTCGTCTCGAATAACGAACCCCATTGAAGTCAATGGGAGACTCGAGCATTTTTCAAGGGGACCAAGGCTCTGCACAGGGAAGCTTGGCCAAACACCTGGGAACCTCAGAAAAGGATGGAAACACCACGGAAATGGACAGGAAACAGCAGGGGCAGCATGCATGGATGCCTCTGAGGCTGCTTAATCGCACCATTATGCCGAAATTATGGGCAACAGCATGGCCATGACAGAGTGACAGAATGAAGCTAGATAGCATGTAAAACATCCAATAATTGACCCTGACACTATAGGGGACGGCATGCAGAGGCAGAGGCAGCGGCAGCAGGCTAGAGAGTGGCATGGCGACATACCCTAATTGGACTCAGGCTTCAAACCAATGGGTGTCAGAGAGGAACCAAAGGAGGTGAGCAAGAAGCGCTCAAATAATATCGGTACATGATAAAAGTTTGCCAGTATATTTTGTGGATTACACAGCAGGGTGGCGACAAAGTTAACATGGAAGCCATGAAAACAACCCAAAATTCTGCCTGACACAGCTCGTTTGATAAGGGGACCATGTATGCTTACAGTTCATGCCAGTCGCTGCACTGGCTGCCAGTCTCCTTTCGAATACAGTTTAAAATAATAATAACCCTCATCCATAAAGCTCTGTATAATGCTGCACCCCCCTACCTCTCCTCTCTTATCTCAGTCTATCGCCCAACCCGTGCTCTTAGATCCGCCAGTGATCTTAGATTAACCTCTACCCTAGTGCGGACCTCCCACTCGCGTCTCCAAGACTTCTCTAGAGCTGCACCAATTCTATGGAATGCTCTGCCCTGGACTATCAGACTAATACCTAACCTCCAAAGTTTCAAACGTGCTCTTAAAACCCATTTCTTTAGGCAAGCCTATAACACTCATTAACTGCATGAAGTTTTAACTCTTCTACTAACCCGTCCTGTGTCGTCCTCCCATCTGTTATCCAGCAACCAACAGGCACCAGACTTCTCTGCAGTCCCATTCACCCTGGACCTGGTATATAAGATGACGGCTGAGTGGTTCAAGCGACAGCAATTCCATTTATTATATTTTTTTCTATTCCCTAAGAAGAATGGCTTGACCATTAAATATTCTTTTACCTCGTGTTACCCCATCATCTTCATAAACCGTAAGCTCTGGCGAGCAGGGACCTCACTCCTGTTGTTCCATACAAATGTTGTGCTCTGTTACATTACATTTGTATTTGTTTCCTATGATTTGTAAAGCGCTACAGAATATGATGACGCTATATAAATAAAGATTATTATTATTATTATTATGGAGGCAGTGAACTAGTAGTAGATTAAAGGTGCTGCAACTATGTTAGTTGGATCTTGGGATGGAGCTGGCGCTCTGCAGCCAGGCGAGCTTTTGCCAATCCAAGCCCCTGTCTCTAGGCTACTCCCCAAACAGCACTTCTAAGAACCTTTTGTATAAGATCAAGTGTAGTAGCGTTCTTATAAGTTTAGGATATGGCGGGTGAGGGGAATGTAAACAGATGCGCAAGAAGCGCTGAAATAATATCCCTAAATGGTAAAAGTTTGCAAGTATATTTTGTGGATTACACAGCAGGGTGGCGACAAAGTTAACAACTTTGATGTGGAATGCCCTGTAATAGCTCTTGGGCGGTGTGCCTTTTATCGCCTAGGCTCAGCAGTTTCAGCACCGCCTGCTGTCGCTTAGCGACGGCACTGCTGCTGTGCCTAGAGCTACCGACTGATGGCGCCATGCCCACGGATGGTAATTCGGAGGAGGAGGAGGTGGAGGAGGGGTGGGAGGAGGTATAGTAGGCCTTTGAGACCTGGACCGAGGTAGGCCCCGCAATTCTCTGCGTCGGCAGTATATGACCAGCCCCAGGGTCAGACTCGGTCCCAGCCTGCACCAAGTTAAGTGTAGTAGCGTTCTTATAAGTTTGGGATATGGCGGGTGAGGGGAATGTAAACAGATGCGCAAGAAGCGCATGATGCGCATGGAGCTGGCGCTCCGCTGCCAGGCGAGCTTTCGCCAATTCAAGCCCCTGTCTCTAGGCTACTCCCCAAACAGCACTTCTAAGAACCTTTTGTATAAGATCAAGTGTAGTAGCGTTCTTATAAGTTTAGGATATGCCGGGTGAGGGGAATGTAAACAGATGCGCAAGAAGCGCATGATGCGCATGGAGCTGGCGCTCCGCTGCCAGGCGAGCTTTCGCCAATTCAAGCCCCTGTCTCTAGGCTACTCCCCAAACAGCACTTCTAAGAACCTTTTGTATAAGATCAAGTGTAGTAGCGTTCTTATAAGTTTAGGATATGCCGGGTGAGGGGAATGTAAACAGATGCGCAAGAAGCGCATGATGCGCATGGAGCTGGCGCTCCGCTGCCAGGCGAGCTTTCGCCAATTCAAGCCCCTGTCTCTAGGCTACTCCCCAAACAGCACTTCTAAGAACCTTTTGTATAAGATCAAGTGTAGTAGCGTTCTTATAAGTTTAGGATATGCCGGGTGAGGGGAATGTAAACAGATGCGCAAGAAGCGCTGAAATAATATCCCTAAATGGTAAAAGTTTGCCAGTATATTTTGTGGATAACACAGCAGGGTGGCGACAAAGTTAACAACTTTGATGTGGAATCCATGAAAACAACCCAAATTTCTGCCTGACACACCTCGTTTGATAAAGGGACGATGTATGGAGGCAGCTATATGGACGACTTTTGGAGGTAGCAATGGAGACAACGTGTGGAGGCTGCTATGGAGACAATTTAATTTGGATAGTGCCTGTATGTGGCAGTCCCAAACATTTTTCAAACCAGAGGAGCAGGTAGGTGGCCCTCCAGTAAAATGGAATAGATTGAGTGCCTGTATGTGGCAGTCCCAAAAATGTTTCAAACCAGAGGAGCAGGTAGGTGGCCCTGCAGTAAAATGGAATAGATTGAGTGCCTGTATGTGGCACTCACAAAAATTGTTTCAAACAGAGGACCGGGTAGGTGGCCCTCCAGAAAAATTAAATGCATGAAGTACTATAGCAAGAGCCAGTGGGCCCTGTCAAAAAATAGCCATTTTCCTCTGCTTTACTATACAAAGAGGAGGAGAAGGAGGAAAATGAGGAGGAGGAGGAGTGGATCAATTATTCAGGTTGAGCTTCCTTCACCTGGTGGAGATTGGAAATTCTGAGAAATCCAGCCTTTATTCATTTTAATAAGCGTCAGCCTGTCAGCGCTGTCAGTCGACAGGCGTGTACGCTTATCGGTGATGATGCCACCAGCTGCACTGAAAACCCGCTCGGACAAGACGCTAGCGGCAGGGCAGGCAAGAACCTCCAAGGCGTACAGCGCCAGTTCGTGCCACATGTCCAGCTTTGAAACCCAGTAGTTGTAGGGAGCTGTGTGATCATTTAGGACGATGGTATGGTCAGCTACGTACTCCCTCACCATCTTTCTGTAAAGATCAGCCCTACTCTGCCGAGACTGGGGACAGGTGACAGTGTCTTGCTGGGGTGACATAAAGCTGGCAAAAGCCTTGTAAAGCGTACCCTTGCCAGTGCTGGACAAGCTGCCTGCTCGCCTACTCTCCCTCGCTACTTGTCCCGCAGAACTACGCACTCTGCCGCTAGCGCTGTCAGAAGGGAAATACTGTTTCAGCTTGTGCACCAGGGCCTGCTGGTATTCATGCATTCTCACACTCCTTTCCTCTGCAGGGATGAGAGTGGAAAGATTTTGCTTGTACCGTGGGTCCAGGAGAGTGAACACCCAGTAATCGGTGCTGGAATAAATTCTTTGAACGCGAGGGTCACGGGATAGGCAGCCTAGCATGAAATCTGCCATATGCGCCAGAGTACCAACGCGTAAGAATTCACTCCCCTCACTGGCCTGACTGTCCATTTCCTCCTCCTCCAACTCCTCCAACTCCTCTTCTTCTGCCCATACACGCTGAACAGTAAAGGACTCAACAATGGTCCCCTCTTGTGTCTCACCAACATTCTCCTCCTCTTCCTCCTCATCCTCCTCCACCTCCACCTCCTCCGATATGCGCTGAGAAACAGACCTGAGGGTGCTTTGGCTATCAACAAGGGAATATTCTTCCCCTGTCTCTTGTGACGAGCGCAAAGCTTCCGACTTCATGCTGACCAGAGAGTTTTTCAACAGGCCAAGCAGCGGGATGGTGAGGCTGATGATGGCGGCATCGCCACTGACCATCTGTGTTGACTCCTCAAAGTTACTCAGCACCTGACAGATATCAGACATCCACGTCCACTCCTCATTGTAGACTTGAGGAAGCTGACTGACCTGACTACCAGTTCTGGTGGAAGTTGACATCTGGCAGTCTACAATCGCTCTGCGCTGCTGGTAAACTCTGGATAACATGGTCAGTGTTGAATTCCACCTCGTGGGCACGTCGCACAACAGTCGGTGAGCGGGCAGTTGGAGGCGGCGCTGCGCTGCCCTGAGAGTGGCAGCATCTGGGCTGGACTTCCTGAAATGCGCACAGATGCGGCGCACCTTCGTGAGCAAATCAGACAGATTGGGGTATGTCTTGAGGAAACGCTGAACTATCAGATTTAACACATGGGCCAGGCATGGCACATGTGTCAGTCTGCCGAGTTGCAGAGCCGCCACCAGGTTACGGCCGTTGTCACACACAACCATTCCCGGCTTGAGGTTCAGCGGTGCCAGCCACAGATCAGTCTGCGCCGTGATGCCCTGTAATAGCTCTTGGGCGGTGTGCCTTTTGTCGCCTAGGCTCAGCAGTTTGAGCACCGCCTGCTGTCGCTTAGCGACGGCACTGCTGCTGTGCCTAGAGCTACCGACTGATGGCGCCGTGCCCACGGATGGTAGTTCGGAGGAGGAGGTGGAGGAGGGGTGGGAGGAGGAGGAGGCATAGTAGGCCTGAAACACCTGGACCGAGGTAGGCCCCGCAATCCTCGGCGTCGGCAGTATATGAGCAGCCCCAGTGTCAGACTCGGTCCCAGCCTCCACCAAGTTAACCCAATGTGCCGTCAGCGATATATAGTGGCCCTGCCCGGCAGCACTCGTCCACGTGTCCGTGGTCAGGTGGACCTTGTCAGAAACGGCGTTGGTCAGGGCACGGATGATGTTGTCTGACACGTGCTGGTGCAGGGCTGGGACGGCACATCGGGAAAAGTAGTGGCGGCTGGGGACCGAATACCGAGGGGCGGCCGCCGCCATGAGGTTGCGAAAGGCCTCGGTCTCTACTAGCCTATAGGGCAGCATCTCCAGGCTAAGCAATCTGGAGATGTGCACATTAAGGGCTTGGGCGTGCGGGTGGGTTGCACTATATTTGCGTTTCCGCTCCAGCGTCTGGGGTATGGAGAGCTGAACGCTGGTGGATGCTGTGGAGGATCGTGGAGGCGACGATGGGGTTTTTGTGGCAGGGTCCTGGGCAGGGGGCTGACTAGCAGCTGACACAGGGGAAGGAGCAGTGGTGTGCACGGCCGGAGGTGAACGGGCTTGTTGCCACTGAGTGGGGTGTTTAGCATTCATATGCCTGCGCATACTGGTGGTAGTTAAGCTAGTAGTGGTGGAACCCCTGCTGAGCCTGGTTTGGCAAATGTTGCACACCACAGTCCGTCGGTCATCCGGTGTTTCCTTAAAGAACCTCCAGACTTCTGAAGATCTAGCCCTCGCCGCAGGAGCCCTCGCCACGGGAGCTTCACTAGTTGACACATTTGGCGCTGATGCACCAGCTCTGGCCCTGCCTCTCCGTCTGGCCCCACCACTGCCTCTTCCAACCTGTTCTGGTCGAGGACTCTCCTCCGTCTCAGAAGCACTGTGTTCACCCGGCCTCTCAACCCAGCTTGGGTCTGTCACCTCATCATCCTCCGATCCCTCAGTCTGCTCCCCCCTCGGACTTCCTGCCCTGACAACAACTTCCCCACTGTCTGACAACCGTGTCTCCTCATCGTCGGACACCTCTTTACACACTTCCACTACGTCAAGAAGGTCATCATCACCCACAGACTGTGACTGTTGGAAATCCTGGGCATCGGAAAATTGCTCAGCAGCAACCGGACAAGTGGTTTGTGACTGTGGGAAGGGTCCAGAAAACAGTTCCTCAGAGTATGCCGGTTCAAATGCCAAATTTTCCTGGGAGGGGGCAGACTGGGGGGGAGGAGGCTGAGGTGCAGGAGCTGGAGGAGTGGCGATTTCGGTGACATGGGTGGACTGCGTGGAAGACTGACTGGTGGTGGACAAATTGCTCGAAGCATTGTCAGCAATCCACGACATCACCTGTTCGCACTGTTCTGGCCTCAACAGTGCTCTACCACGAGTCCCAGTAACTTCAGACATGAACCTAGGGAGTGTAGCTCGTTCCCCTGCTCCCTCATCAGCAGGTGGTGTCTCACCCCGCCCAGGACCACGGCCTCTGACCCCTGCAGTAGTTGGACGCCCACGTCCCCGCCCTCGTCCTCTACCCCTAGCCCTCGGGTTAAACATTTTTAAAATGAGAGTTATAACTTTATTTTTTTTTTTACTTTTTTTTGTTTTTTTTTGTGTTTTTTTTTTTTTTTTGTGTTTTTTGTTTTTTTTTGAGTTTTTAAAACCAAACAATGCTATCCTATTGCTATGGCTATTTTCTAGCCAAGTATCAAAGCACACTACTATGCCAGATGAGATGACACTGAGTTAGTGCCTAATTGAAATCCAACCCCTACTAAATTTTCCCACTTCGGTCTTTGCTATGGATATGTGCGTCACTAAGCGCAGAACACAGCGGTCGCAAGTCTCACTACAAATTGCTCAGAATTGGCTAGTACATGCACTGCAGAAAGTACAGCCACCAGCAGATCAACCAGAAATCAAATATATAGAACGCTACTGTATGCGTAAGTAAGCTCTTTGTATTCTCCTATGGCTATTTTCTAGCCAAGTATCAAAGCACACTACTATGCCAGATGAGATGACACTGAGTTAGTGCCTAATTGAAATCCAACCCCTACTAAATTTTCCCACTTCGGTCTTTGCTATGGATATGTGCGTCACTAAGCGCAGAACACAGCGGTCGCAAGTCTCACTACAAATTGCTCAGAATTGGCTAGTACATGCACTGCAGAAAGTACAGCCACCAGCAGATCAACCAGAAATCAAATATATAGAACGCTACTGTATGCGTAAGTAAGCTCTTTGTATTCTCCTATGGCTATTTTCTAGCCAAGTATCAAAGCACACTACTATGCCAGATGAGATGACACTGAGTTAGTGCCTAATTGAAATCCAACCCCTACTAAATTTTCCCACTTCGGTCTTTGCTATGGATATGTGCGTCACTAAGCGCAGAACACAGCGGTCGCAAGTCTCACTACAAATTGCTCAGAATTGGCTAGTACATGCACTGCAGAAAGTACAGCCACCAGCAGATCAACCAGAAATCAAATATATAGAACGCTACTGTATGCGTAAGTAAGCTCTTTGTATTCTCCTATGGCTATTTTCTAGCCAAGTATCAAAGCACACTACTATGCCAGATGAGATGACACTGAGTTAGTGCCTAATTGAAATCCAACCCCTACTAAATTTTCCCACTTCGGTCTTTGCTATGGATATGTGCGTCACTAAGCGCAGAACACAGCGGTCGCAAGTCTCACTACAAATTGCTCAGAATTGGCTAGTACATGCACTGCAGAAAGTACAGCCACCAGCAGATCAACCAGAAATCAAATATATAGAACGCTACTGTATGCGTAAGTAAGCTCTTTGTATTCTCCTATGGCTATTTTCTAGCCAAGTATCAAAGCACACTACTATGCCAGATGAGATGACACTGAGTTAGTGCCTAATTGAAATCCAACCCCTACTAAATTTTCCCACTTCGGTCTTTGCTATGGATATGTGCGTCACTAAGCGCAGAACACAGCGGTCGCAAGTCTCACTACAAATTGCTCAGAATTGGCTAGTACATGCACTGCAGAAAGTACAGCCACCAGCAGATCAACCAGAAATCAAATATATAGAACGCTACTGTATGCGTAAGTAAGCTCTTTGTATTCTCCTATGGCTATTTTCTAGCCAAGTATCAAAGCACACTACTATGCCAGATGAGATGACACTGAGTTAGTGCCTAATTGAAATCCAACCCCTACTAAATTTTCCCACTTCGGTCTTTGCTATGGATATGTGCGTCACTAAGCGCAGAACACAGCGGTCGCAAGTCTCACTACAAATTGCTCAGAATTGGCTAGTACATGCACTGCAGAAAGTACAGCCACCAGCAGATCAACCAGAAATCAAATATATAGAACGCTACTGTATGCGTAAGTAAGCTCTTTGTATTCTCCTATGGCTATTTTCTAGCCAAGTATCAAAGCACACTACTATGCCAGATGAGATGACACTGAGTTAGTGCCTAATTGAAATCCAACCCCTACTAAATTTTCCCACTTCGGTCTTTGCTATGGATATGTGTGCCACTAAGAGCTAAACACAACGGTAGCAAGTCCCCCTGCTAATTCCTCACAAAATGGTACTAGATGCAAATTAAAATAAAAAAAGTAGAACGTTATTGTAGCCCTAAGAAGGGCTGTTGGGTTCTTTGAGAATCACTCCTGCCTAACAGTAAGCTAATAGAACACCCTAACGCTTTCCCTGACCAGCAGCAGCTCTCTCCCTAGCGGCATCCAGACACAGAATGATCCGAGCAGCGCGGGCAGCGGCTAGTCTATCCCAGGGTCACCTGATCTGGCCAGCCAACCACTGCTATCGACGTGTAAGGGTACCACGTCATGCTGGGTGGAGTGCAGAGTCTCCTGGCTTGTGATTGGCTCTGTTTCTGGCCGCCAAAAAACAAAACGGCGGGAGCTGCCATTTTCTCGAGCGGGCGAAGTATTCGTCCGAGCAACGAGCAGTTTCGAGTACCCTAATGCTCGACCGAGCATCAAGCTCGGACGAGCATGTTCGCTCATCTCTAGCCATAACCCGTCTTGAGCCCAAAGACGCTGAAACCTCTGACCAAACCCTGAGGGAACAATTCATTAATGGACTTGTTGATAGAAATCAAAGGTGTCAACTAAAGATCATCTCTTCTCAACATGCCCAGGCCTCCTTTCTTGAGTTTAAGGAAATTGCCATTGACATATTAGGGGACCGACCGCCTACTGGACCGCAGAAAGAGCCTGAATCCGTGGAAATGGAGGAATCTGCTCTAGCTTGCCATCCAATACAGTCGACATCACCTACTCCTGCGGCTACGGAAGTTGCTGGCTTAGCAGGACAGGTCCCTAATCTGGCGGACACCCTGCATCAAATACTCGAACGGTTGACCCAGTTGGAAGTGACTGTCTCCGCCATGAAGAGGAAACCTCCAGAGAACTCTGTACGGTCAGCTACCCCTCGTGACTCCCCGGCCAAACAGCGCCCAAGAGAAGCGAAGTCGTTAAGCACCTGGAGTCAGAAGGAACCCCGCCAGCGGTGCAGCTACTGCCGTAATTATGGGCATGAAGAGGATGGATGTCGTCAGTTAAACGACAAACCCTTGGAGCTAAGGGACGACCTCCAAGGGAAGAACCTGTAAGTCCCCGAGATGCTAACTGGATGCCCAGGTTCGTGGGGACTCGCCCCATGGTTCATGTAACCATCAACGGAGTTACCCTACCGGCCTTAATTGATACCGGCTCTCAAGTCACCACCCTCCGGAGTGCTGCCTTCGAGAAATGCAGAGGAGGAGCATCCTTAGTCCAGCCTCCCAAGGCTTACTTGAACATTATTGCTACGAACGGAAAACCCGTACCCATCCGCGGCTACTGGGAGCCCACGCTAACCATTGGAGACACTGAGTTAACCAGACAGGGCGTAGTGGTGACACGAGTGCCCGAAAACGGTAACTTCTCCCTGGTACTGGGTACCAATGTCCTCCGCAACTGCTACCCTGAAGTGCTGAAGGCTCTCCACGACTCCCTGCCAACAGTGCCCAACGGTTCCCGGAAGGTAATTCAGGAGACTATGCAGGTTCTAGCGGCGCAACAGAAGTTTGCTGGCCCTAATGGAGAAATCTGCAGAGCCCGGATCAAGGATCCCCAACCTGTCCGCCTTCAACCTGAGACTGAGACGTTAGTATGGTGTCGAGCCTGCATGGGCGTCCAAGGTCAAGACTACCAGGCGATAGTAGAACCTCTACCAGCTAATGAAGACCTGCCCATTCTAGCTGCCAGGAGCCTAGTCACTGTATCCCGAGGACAAGTACCCATTCGACTACTAAATGTGGGAGACGTAGCCACTCTCTTCAGCGTCCATCCTGAAGACTTGGTGGAAACCTCTCTGTCTGCCTCCCAACAGTTGGAACTGAAGCAAAGTGCTGAAGGTGAGCCTGCCGAGCAATCCTGGTGGCTTGAGCTCAATATTGGAGACGACGATTTTACTCCTGCAGACCAAGTACAAGGTGTCCTGGATGTCGTTATGAAGCACCACCAGGCCTTCAGCAAACACCCACTGGATTTTGGGCAGACTACCCTGATCCAACATACCATCCCTACTGGCTCTCATCCCCCTATCAAGGAGCGATACCGGCCCATACCTCCAGCCCGCTACCAAGAGGTGAAAAAGCTGGTACAAGAGATGAAGACAGTCAACGTTATCCGGGAGAGTCACAGCCCATGGGCCCATGGGCCCCGCTGGTCCTTGTGAAGAAGAAGGATGGAACCCTTCGATTCTGTGTTGACTATAGGAAGATCAACAATATCACCCACAAGGACGCCTATCCTCTGCCTCAAATCGAGGAATCCCTCGCAGCCCTAGGGTCAGCTGCCTACTTCTCTACCCTGGACCTGACCAGTGGCTACTGGCAAGTGGCCATGGCGCCGGAAGACAGAGAGAAGAAGGCTTTCACCACCCCAATGGGCCTGTTCGAGTTCAACAACATGCCGTTCGGGCTATGCAAAGCCCCAGGCACATTTCAACGGCTGATGGAGAGATGTTTGGGTCATCGCAACTTCGAGACCGTCCTGCTATATTTGGATGACATCATCATCTATTCCAAGACTTATGAAGACCACCTCCACCATCTGGCTGAAGTCTTCCAAATCCTGACCCAACATGGGTTGAAGGTCAAGCCATCCAAGTGCCACCTGCTACAACCTAGCGTCAAGTACATGGGACATGTGGTGAGCGCTCATGGAATTGAGCCAGATCCAGAGAAGATTGCAGCTGTCCACGACTGGCCTACCCCATCAACCGTACGGAACATCAAAAGCTTCCTGGGATTTGCCAGTTATTACAGGCGTTTCATCCCGAAGTTTGCCCAGCTGGCGGCTCCCCTGCAAGAGCTTCTAAGGGGCCTGCCAAAAGAGAGCCAACGTTCCCGAGTATCCATTGAGTGGACGGCCGAACGAGAAGCTGCCTTCCAGATGCTCAAGCAACGGTTGACTGAGCCTCCGGCGTTGGGATATCCAGACTACAGTCTGCCTTTCACCCTATACACTGATGCCAGCAAGCAAGGCCTAGGGGCTGTACTATCCCAGCTCCAAAACGGAACTGAAAGGGTCATAGCCTACGCCAGCCGTTCCCTCCGAGAACCGGAGCAAAACGACCAGAACTACAGTTCCTTCAAGTTGGAGTTTCTGGCGTTAGTCTGGGCTGTGACCGAAAAGTTCAAGGACTACCTGGCTGCATCATTCTTCACTGTCTTCACAGACAATAATCCCTTGGCGCATGTGAATACCGCTCGTCTTGGAGCACTGGAACAACGGTGGGCCTCCAGACTTGCCAACTTTAACTTTACCATCAAGTACCGGGCTGGTAAGACCAATGACAACGCCGACGCTCTGTCACGTCTCCCTGACCAGTGGGAGGGACCCTCCACGGATGCTCAGTGGGAAGATGTGGAGATGCCAGCGTTCTATGCCCGGTTTGTGCGTCAAGATGCCCAGAGACTTTACTCCTTACCTTCAGAGGCGGCGCCAGCTACTCCTCAAGAAGAGTCAGAGCCCCCTGCGGAAAAGGACCTCTGGATAAGTCTTCAGGCTGATAGCCGCGCCATAGGAGAAGTAATGGACTATCTCTCTAGTGGGCGAGTGCCTGAAAGAATCCGCCGCAGAAGAGCTGATGGAGAACTGTCTCAATTGTGGCGCCAGAGAAAGACTCTGAACATGCATCAGGGTCTGCTAAAGAGAAGAACTCTGGAACCTATCACTTATGACCGGCTGTACCAGATTATGATTCCCAGGAGGGACGCCAAGATAGTACTGGAAATGTACCATGACCGGTCCGGACACTTTGGCGCTCAGAAGACTGAAGCCACCCTCCGAAGACGCTTCTACTGGGTCAACATGAAGCCCGACATCGAAGCCTGGTGTCGGGAATGCCCAGCCTGCGCCATCGCTCGAGGAGAGCGACACAATCAAAGGGCCCCTCTACATCCCATTGTGAGCCAACGGCCCTTAGAGATCCTGGCATTGGATCATGTGAAGTTGGAGCCCAGCAGATCCGGTCACAGTTATGCTCTCACGATCATCGACCACTATACCAAATTTGTGGTTGCAGTACCTGTCAGAGATCTATCTGCAAGGACCACCGCAGCGGCCCTGTGGAAGAGCTTCATCCTCCCCTATGGCTGTCCGGACCAGATCCTTACAGACCAAGGAACAGCATTTGAGTCCCAAGTCTTCCAGGAGCTGTGCACTCTATATGGCTGCAAAAAGCTGAGGACCACAGCCTATCATCCCCAAGGCAACGGGCTTTGCGAAAAGATGAATCAGACTCTAATCAACATGCTGAGGACTCTGACCCCTGCAAAAAGGGCTGACTGGCCAAAACTGTTGCCCGAATTAGTGTACCTGTACAACAATACCACTCATTGCTCCACAGGATACACCCCGTATTATCTGATGTTCGGGAGACACGGCCATCTCCCTGCTGATATGACCTGGGACATGGAGTCCCCTGATTCCCAGTCTTTACTCCCCCAGACTGACTGGGTTCACGAACACCAGAGGCGCCTGGCGGATGCCAGAGAATTTGTGGATCTGCGGTTGGAAGAGGCCCGAGAGAAACAAAAAAGGGACTTCGATCGTAATGCCTGTGCTGAGCCTCTTGCCCCAGGAGATCGAGTGTGGCTGCGCAACAACCATCCCACCAGTAAGCTAGATGGGCGTTGGGAGCGTGAGCCATACCTAGTTAGGGACAGTCTCTCCCCTGAAGTCTACGAGATTTCAAGAGGAGACCGTCCACTACTCCGGGTACATAGGAACCGGCTGAAGAGATGTCTTTGTCCTTTTGCCCCTATGTCCACACCTCTCACCTAGACCCCCAACTTACAGACCTCCTTGTGTTCACCTACCCCCAGTTTCTTAGAACTTGTGACTGTGCCTCAACTCTGTTTTGTTTCCACTCCAGTAAGAGGTACCCCAGAGAGACCATCATCCCCACCGCAGCCTCCAATACTGCTGCCTGTGGAGGATGATCCGGCTCCAGTGTCTGCAACCCCTGAAGCATCAGAGGCAGCTGAGACTCCGACTCCAGCGCCTGACTCAGAGGAGGACGATGAGGAGGTTGTTATCTTCTCCAGGCCGGAACTTCGGAGGTCTCAAAGGGAGACAAAAGGTAAAGCTCCTGCGTACCTGCAGGAGTACCAACTGGTGGCACACAGAAGGAGGAGGCAGGTACGCTTTTCTGACACCGAAGTACTTACCACCGAAGAAGATACTGAGTAACCCCTGAAGGACTGTAGCCCACTTCAGGTACTGTGAATATTGTACATATGTATATTTATTACTGCTATCCCATTTGGGCGAAGTGCCCCTATTCCACAAGAGCCAGAGACTTTCCAGGGACTCTTACCATTATTTATCTCAGTCAAGAGACTTTCCTTGAACTGCCCGCTGTCATGTGCTATGGTAGCACCCCTTCCTCTGCCACAGCAGAGATTCCTTTAAAGGACTTCTACACAAAGAGGAGACCCTTTGCTTCTTTTATTGCACTTTTCCCCACATCAAGGGCTGTACCCAGAAGATGAACTTTGCTATTAAAGACCTTCTGTGAGACTTTTGCCAACTCCAAGGAAAAGTTGCTACTTCATTGACTTATTTTTATATTGCACTTAATGCCTTCCTTTTAGGTATGGACATTCTGGGGGTCATTTATTAAGGGCCCGATTCGCGTTTTCCCGACGTGTTACCCGAATATTTCCGTTTTGCGCCGCTTGTACTTAAATTGCCCCGGGATTTTGGCGCACGCGATCGGATTGTGGCGCATCGGCGCTGGCATGCGCGCGACGGAAATCGGGGGGCGTGGCCGAACGAAAACCCGACGTATTCGGAAAAACCGCCGCATTTAAAAACCGAAAATGTGTCGCATAAGGACCGCTTACCTTCACCTGGTCCAGCTCGGTGCATTCCGGCGCGATGAGTTTACTTTCAGCGCAGCAGCGCCACCTGGTGGACGGCGGAAGAACTACCTTATTAAATCCCGGCCGGACCCGAATCCAGAGCGGAGAAGCCGCCGCTGGAACGCGAATGGACCGGGTAAGTAAATTTGCCCCTCTGTATGCACTTTTATGCCTTTTCCTTTTCAGGTAAAGAGACATTCTATGCTGCTACCCTGAGTAGCCTAACTATCTGTAACGTTTGTAATGTTATAAGATGTGTACCCATTGGGCTCCTAAGCCAATGTGAGTTTACAACATGTTTGCACACTGTCAATATATGTCAGTAGTTTGCACTAACCTTTGACAGGCTTTTCAGATTGTAGCGTGACTGTGTCGGACCGTCTAATCTGTAAACCTTGACCGCTATCTTATGCCTCAAACCAAAGCTTTGCAAGTGGGTGTAGTCCGTAAACTGCGGGTCCTTAGGGGACCGGGAGATGAAATTTTACTTGCCCTTTTCAGTAGATTGTTTTTAATGACCCAACTCTTTAGTCCTAGGAATTGCAAAAGCAACTTATTAAATAACGACTCCTCTTTACATAATGTGGAGAGTGGGATCAGCACCCTGTCAACAATTAAATCTCCTAGTGTCTTAATCCCTAATTCTTCCCAGAGGTGCAGATTAATGTTTAAACCTATCTCCTTCAATAATTCCAATTTAATATCTCCATAATTAATATTTATACTCAAGTTCTCTTTAGTTTTTTTATTCCAAATGTGCAACAGGTCCCTTGTTGTTCTTAAAGGAAACCTACCACTTGTAGTGGCAGGTTTCTGATGGAAATACCGGGCACCAGCTCAGGGTGACCTGGTGCCGGAGCTTATTTTCGTTAGTGTTTTAAACCGCGGTATCGCGGTTTAAAACACTTTTTAAACTTTATAGCCGGCGCAGGCAGGTACGCGCTCGGCGCTTACCATGTGCACGGCTCTCATTCACTTCCTATGTAGCCGCGCGCACGGTAAGCGCCGAGCGCGTACCTGCCTGCGCCGGCTATAAAGTTTAAAAAGTGTTTTAAACCGCGATACCGCGGTTTAAAACACTAACGAAAATAAGCTCCGGCACCAGCTCACCCTGAGCTGGTGCCCGGTATTTCAATCAGAAACCTGCCACTACAAGTGGTAGGTTTCCTTTAAGAAAGGTTCCAACCTGAATGAGGATAGGTATTTTAATAATATGGCCCCTTTTACCGTGATTTGGTCTATTTCTGAATCTTCTATTTTGGTCCAAGCTTTATTAGGTTTCTTATCCCAAAAACATTTCATTTGTTTAATGATGGCTGCCTTGTGATATAGTATAATATCAGGGACTCCCATCCCACCTTTCTCTATTGGTGTTGTCATACCAACTGGTATACATCTCATCAAATATAATAGATACGGTAATAGGTACATTTTTACTAAATTGATTCTCGCAACCCATGAAAAAGTCAATCTGGCAAACTTATCCAGTTCCCCTATTAACTTTACCATAAGTTTTTTCATATTTACTTTAATAATCTTTTCAATCGAACTGTCAATTAAAACTCCTAAATACTCTATTCCCTTTGTCGGACAAACAAATTTGAATGCAGTTTTTATTGCAAGATTTTCAGTCTTAGAGGTATGCAACAAGAGAATCTGAGACTTTTTTTTCTCAATTTATAAAGGGAGACCTCCACATACTCATCCAGAACCACCCTCAGTCTAGATATGGATCTCATTGTTTCTTGGCGGGTAATAATCACATCATCTGCATATAATCCAATAGTATATATACCCGACTTGGTGGTAATTCCCTTGATTTCCTTATCCAATCTAATAGTTTGCGCTAGTGACTCAATATATAAATTGAAAATACGGGGTGACAGGGGACATCCCTGTCGGGTACCATTTGATAGATAAAACTTAGTAGAGTGAAGCCCTGCATTAGTCACTGTCACGGATGGTTTACTATATAACGACATTATTGCGTTCAGATAGCACCCACCGAATCCAAATTTTTCCAGTGACGCCTGAAGGAATCCCCAGTGCACGCTGTCAGATCAGAGCCATATAAAGCCGCTTACAATAGTAGGGATGCTGCCTCCTAATGAACACAATAATTATCTGGGTACTACAGCAGAGGAGTTATTGCACTTGAATGTAGTCCAAAGGATCACCCCTCCAGTGCATGATAGCAGGCATTAACAAAACATTGGTGGGCCCCAACCTGTGCCTGGGCCAGAGCAACAACCCCCTTTGCACCCCTCCTAGCAGGTTTTTCATTTTTTATGAAAACATGGAAACATTGTATACTTATTGCTCTTTTGAGTGGGTGGGAAACAATTGTAGGATTTCATACCATGTACTGGTGAAGATATATTTTCTTCACAGATGGATTTCCAGTAGGATTTTACATCTCAAATCTAGAATTGAGTCTTTAGACAGAATGACCTATTTTAATCCTAATGTTTTTTAATCACATTTCCTGTATTCTGCTCCATGGTTCATCTTTCAATGTGTTGCGGTTTAATATAATGTATACAACTGAGCTCCCATCTGTCGTCATTTACAAGACGTACAAAATTATACATTATTATACCAACACCTTAGACGAGAGTAGTTAAATCCATTAACGCCCATTGTTACATATGCATTTACATTAAACTGCATTCACGCAATGGCTTGGGTAATTATTAAGTGGTGCATTATGTTTATACTTAAATGCACACAATTTTATAATACTTAGTGATTAAAAAAATATATACATGCAATTTACACTGTTTCCCCATCTGTAGTCTTTTAACTAAAGTGCTTTAATAAAAGGCTAATGGTAAATTATATTAAAACTACAGTTCTCTCCCCAAAAGAACATTGATGTACTTCACAAATAAAACTAACCATAAAACAGATGATCCGAGTCGAACATTGTTTAAATAACTTTAATATTTGCTTATATTCATATTTTATGTGGCATTTACTTTTCATATTTCACACAAGCATCAGGCTTGTGTTTCTGTGAGCTATAAAGCTAAAGATATGAGCAGGTAAAGTGATAATTGATAATGTAAGCTGCAGATAAAGATCAGATTCCTGCTTTAAAAAATTCTGTCTGTATCTCCAGTTCTGAAGCCCAAAGAATCACATCAGGTCTGGTGTGATTTTGAAGATGAGATTCTCATCTTTAACCCCTTCCCGCCGCAGACCTTTTTAGTTTTTGCGTTTTCATTTTTCACTCCCCACATTCAAAAATCTGTAACTTTTTCCATGTACAGAGCTATATGACAGCTTATTTTCTGCGTAACAAATTACACTTCAAACGCATTTGTGCCATATTCTTGTGGGCTTGGATTTTACAGATTTCACTGTACGCCCCAAATGACAGGTCTACTTTATTCTTTGCGTCGGTACGATTACGGGGATAACAAATTTATATAAGTTTTATAATGTTTTCATACATTTAAAAAAAATTAAAACCTCCTGTACAAAATTTTTTTGGGGGGATTTTGCCATCTTCTGGTGCTAATAACTTTTTTATACTGGTGTATGGAGCTGTGGGTGGTGCCGTTTTTTGAGGATTTTGATGATGTTTACAATGTTATCATTTTTAGGTCTGTACGACCTTTTGATCACGCTTTATAGAATTTTTAATTTTTTTTTTTTAAAAAGTGCCATTTTCGATTTTCCGTTACGGGGTTAAACGCAGTGAAAAACCGTTATCATATTTTGGTAAGATCGGGCATTTTCGGACGCGGCGATAACTAATGTGTTTATGATTTTTACTGTTTATTTATATTTATATCAGTTCTAGGGAAAGGGGGGGGTGATTTGAATTTTTAGGTTTTTTTATTATAATTTTTTTATTTTTTTTATTTTTACTATTTTTCAGACTCCCTAGGGTACTTTAACCCTAGGGTGTCTGTACAATCCTATCACTGGCGACGGATCGTCGCTCCCCGATGACATCACGGGGAGCAGCGATCCTTGGAAAGATGGCGACGCCCATGCGCCGCCATCTTTTTGAAGCCTCTGGCAGCTTTGCGGCGGCGATCAGCAGCAAAACACCCGCGATCGGTGCTGCCTCCGATTGCAGGTGTTACCGGTAAGCGCTTGCTGCAAGATGCAGCAAAGACTTACAGGCTATGGAGAGGGCACGGCCCGCGAGCCCTCTCCATGCACCGGGACCCGGCATGTGATGTACTAATACGTCACATGTCGGTAAGGGGTTAATCTGATACCAGAACCATAGTTCAAGGTAATATAGAGCCCAACATATAGGCATCTAAAGTAGAAATAAGCAGGTAAATTTGAGTTTAATGGGTTCGCCCAAATTTTGCAGACAAATTTGGGATCCGAACTTCAGATAAAACTTTGAGTCAAACAAGAACCACATTGAAGTTAATGAGGATCTGAATTTTAACACCCAAAAATGGCTGTCAAATGGGGCTAGTAAGAGCTTGAGGGCTGAAAAATGGTGGGAATAATTAGGCAGTTACCCGTCTCACAAAATGTTCTGCTCTTCAGACCGGTAGTCATAGGATCCAAGTAACTTTATAGCTAACATTTCCCACATGTCTGGTTTATATCAGTCTGGCTTTTTATGCATCCTCTCTCTTTTCTAGGTTGTTAGGAGGTTCAGAATTGTGGATGCAATTTTTCTCTTTTTTATAAAAATTGTGAAAACCGTTTTTTAGAGGCACCTGGTCAGTTTTAAGTAACTTTGAGAGGCCTAAATAGAAACTGCACCCTTCAATGTGTGAAAAATCAACTTTAAGAAGTATGTTAACCGTGTTTCACATGGGTTAAAACAAAATGGAGGTGTAATTTACAAGCTGTCATTTTTTTTAGACAATACATTCATTTTGACCAAAAAATTTTAAAAGTATTAAATTACAAAAATCTCCACAAAGTTTGATAACCAATTTCTCCCGAGTATGAGGAAGCCCCATATGAGGTGGTGACTGCTATATGGGCACATGGCCATGCATATAAGGGAAAGAGGCGCCATTGATAGCAGATATGCATTGTCACATTTTACAGGTTATAAAATGTTAAAGTTTTTTGGAATTTGGACATATGGGGGATTATTTTTTTTGTGGATGAGATCCACTTTTCAGGTTGATTTTCACTTGTTTATGATTTATTTGATTATTGCATGGGATGGGACTTTTATTCTTTTTTTTAATAATTTTTTTAATTGCACTTTTTTTAAAACTTTTTTTCACTGTTTTATTTTGTCATTTGATGACTTGTTCATTGTAATATGCTGCAATACTGATGCATTGCAGCATATTACATAGTCAGCCTATGTATTTTGCATAGGCTGAAAAGCTGCACTGTTAGATAGTGGGTCAGGGCTGCCATGGCAACAATCGGCACCTCCGTGCCCTGCACTACGACTGTGGCGTCTATAGGGTTAAATAGCCTATAGACTGTTAATGCGGGATCCTGGCTACCGTGTATTGCCTGGTTCCTGCAGTGATCGCACAGGCTCATCTTCTGAGCCCGGGCAATCGCCATGACGGGATTCTACGTCAAGGTGCTGGAACTACCCACATCCTATCACATATAATCACATCAAGGTGCGGGAAGGGGTTAAAACAAATTGAGTAGAAAAAATTGATGTCACAGCAGTTAAAGGCCCACTCTGTGTTAAAGGCGTATTCCAGGAATAAGCATAATTCCAATGCATAGAATAGAAAAAGAAGTGGCACAAATAATTAACACTCACCTACTAGACACATGCTCTGTGGAAAACTGGGTGTCTAAACGTTAAAATAGTCTAAATGAAAAAAGAATCACAGGCAATGTTTCTACTCATATATGGATATTATTGAAATTTGCTAACTGAAATTTTTGGTTTCCTGTAGTCCGTAGGCAGCACTGAATGGGTTAAGTATCACTAACTCCTATTGGACAGAAGATAACAATTAATTAATTATCAATAGAGATTGGGGCAGGCTGACTCCCGTTAAAATACCCCTGAGACAATGAACACACATGTTTTTTCTATTTAGCAATAAGTACTTTTTATTGGTGTGGGGATATAAGTGCTGCCTACAGACTACAGGAAACAAAAATTTTGGTGAGCAAATTGCGATGTTCTTGGTCGTCCTACGGCAGCACTGAATGAGACTTGGAAAGCACTAATCTTTTGACATCCAAGGCTTGAAGCTTTCCTTGCTCTTCTTCTGGGGCAGGACCGGAAGGAAAATTTCTTGGTTTAATGTTGATTGAGTAGGTATTTTTGGTAGAAACCTGGCCTTGCAGGAAGAACCATACAGTCCTCTATAACTCTCAGATACGGCTTCTTACAGGAGAAGGTCTTAATTTCATTAATCCTCCTTGCAGAACAAATGGCCACCAGGAAGACTTCCAAGAGAGAAGGTGAAGGGGAATATCCGAAATACAATAGAAAGATCCCAAGATGGTAGAGGTGACATACCTGGAGGCTTCAACTTTTCAGACCCCTGAAGACTCTCCTGACTAACAGATTTTCAGAGAATATTCCACTCAAGGAAGAATTAATGGCCCCGAAATGGACTTTCAGCGTGTTAAACTTCAGGCTCTTCTTTAAGCTATCCTGCAGAAATTGATGGAGGGAAGGCACTTGAGTAGAGGAAGCTCTTTTTGACAGGCACCACTGCTTATAAATTCCCCGGATATGTTGGTAGACTTTAAATGTCTTTGGTTTCCTAGAGGCTGATAAAGTGTCAATAACCTCATCTGAAAAACCTGACCTTCTTAGATTCCCCCTTTCAGCTTCCAGGCCACCAGATGGAGAGGTGCTGGGTTGGGGGTGAAGGAACCCATTCTGGAGTAGAAAGTCCTTCCGAGGAGGGAGTATCCAAAATTCCCAAAGACAGGAGAAGAGGGACCAGGCCCTTTTTCGGCCAAAATGGAATTACGACTATGACTTCTCCCTCCTGATCTTCTGTGACACTCTCGGAATGAGGGGAAATGGTGGGAATAAATAAAAAAATCGGCCTGTCCAGTTGAAGGAGAGTGCATCCACCAATACCGGTTTCTCCTTCTTGTACAGGGAGCAAAACAGGGGACGCTGAGAGTTGGATTTTGACGCTATCAGGTCCATCTGGGGAACCCCCATTCTCAGTACAATCTGGTGGTGATAGTTTTTTTTGCATAAATTGACTTTGAGGCTATAACGTGTCCATAAAGTTACAAAAATAGTTTGGTGTCCCCTGTGGAGTTAATGTTCCCTTTGCTGTATATTTTGATGAATATACACATGTGGGGTATGTATGATCTCATATCTTGCTTTTTTTAAGAAAAGTTTGTTTTCCTTATATAAGTATTCTGGAATTGTATATATTTTCAAGAAAATTTAGAATTTTCATGCAATTTTTTAATTCTATTGCCCTTTGCTGCAAAGTTGCATGAAGATGGTGGTGTGTATGAATTTAAAAGTTGTTCTCATTTACATGGGGATTTCTGGAAAAATGAGATTTAGAATGGAAGCTTTTTATTTTGTGCGTTATATGTTGTTAAACTAAATCGTGGATAGCAACCAAGTCTGTCACGGTTTTTGTTTTAGCATTTTAGGGAGTGTAAATTCTTCATGTTGTGTATTGTAGTATATATAAATCTGCTCACTTTGTGTTGTTTTTTAATCCCTATTTGTGCTTAAACCTCCACTTCAATGTGAGTTTTATGTAAAAAACTACTTTATCAAGGCATTTTCAGTGCACATTTTGTTTAATAATTTGTGTTTGTTTCAAGATGTTAATTGCCAATTGCATCACATGGTTGTCTGCTTTCAAAAATACATAGGTTTTACTATTGCCTTTACTTGTATCAAAGATAAATGTCCATAGTTGTCCATGAAAACTCTATTGAACTGTCTCCATTAATGTCATTACCTCCAAAAAGGAAAAAAACTGATATAAAATGACCTCCTGTTTGCACAGTGATGGAATGCAATAGGCGCGTGAGTAAATTTGTACCACAGAGTATCTTCACTATAACACGAAGAATGTCCAATGTAAAATATGTCCTTATGTAGTGTTCAGCTAGTCCAGTAAGATATAAATAAATATGGTACGGTACTCACGAATCGTTCCCACTTATGCAAGTGCCTTCAGTTTGTTTGTTCACAGTTGACTGCATACTCACTGATAACCTCAGCAATCTCCTCCAGTGGATGTAGGGAGAGCATCAGCTGATGCCGGCGTCCCAGTCAGCTGATCTCTCTCTCTCATGGGGAGGCACTAGACATTGGTGTAGTTGGATTGCTTCTCACGCTAGAGAGCTCTTCTCACTTCACAGAGTAGGTAGTTCTTTGCAGACTTTACAGCTCTCATCGAAGGCAATTTCTTGCAGTGCCTGGAGGTGTCTGATCTTTTAAATGGATGTCCAGTTTGTTAGTTAAAAAAGTGATAAACTTGACGTGACTTGTCGCCAGGAGCAGTTGCCTAGCTCTTTCCACAGTAGCATTCTGATGCACCTTCTGATGCACAACTGATAACATTGCGCAATGCACATTTAATTTTGTCCACATTCTGTTGGTGCAGGATGGGCATTGCCTGCCTGGAAAAGGAGTGACGGCTGGGAACTTCATACTGTGGGACAGCTGCCGTCATCAAATCTTTAAGCTCTCCATCTCCACCAGCCTGAAAGGAAGCATTTCAAAGGCCAGCAAATTGGAAATGCTCATATTCAGGACCAGAGCTTGTATGTGTGTGTGGACCAAACTTTACTTTACCTGTGCGCAAGCCTGCACCAAGCCTTTCCACATCATCTGTTCAGGTAGTAGCAGTTGATGACATGGCTTTGGCTGCCCACTGTTCCTTGGCCCCCTTTTGCTTGTTCTGCCACCTGCATGTGGCGTCCTGAATAGAGATGGGCAAATTTTTCAAAACTCGATTCGACCAGGTTAGCCAAATTTTCTGAAAAAAATTGTTTCATGGCTGCAGAGAGCCTGTAGGGTTTTGTAGAACGTTGTGCCATGCTCAAATATGCATAGGGAGCATGGTTTTGTCTTCAAACAATACTGTGTTTTAGTATGACACACACATGACAGCCGCCGCACTTAGAATCGCTTCACTCTTCAATTCCATGGGCACTTACATAGGCCAACTTCACCAAATAAGTGAAGCGGGAACAAAGCCTGGCAAGGCAACGTCTGTGCCAGTCTGAAAGGACTGAGCTGGGGGCCAAGATCCCACTATAACATCAAAGAGTGCACATTTTTTACATTGACATCAGATGATTCCATAGATTATTACAGAACTTGTTCTGTTAAACTCTGATACATATAGAAATCCCCCAAAGAGTGAAGAAGGTGTCGGCAGTAATTTTGCATTGAGGTCACTGATCATTTTGCCCTTCATTTCATCCGTCAGTGTCCACTTTCAATAGGTCAATAATCCATTAGTGTTGTTAAAGCCAAAAACAAACAGGAGTTGATGCAAAACAGAGATTACCGGTAAATGGGATATTTGCATGCCCTCTGTGTTCTGTATCCACTCTTGGTTTTGGCTATCAATCTTGACGCTTTGTGGCAGGAATCATTTGCAATTGAATTGAAAACTGGCCACCTGCAATTGGAAGCTCCTACTGGTCACCAGATATACGTGGTGTACCCCAGGGTTCTGTGTTTGGCCTACTATTATTTAATATATTTATTAATGATATAGAGGTAGGAATTATTAGTAATGTGTCTATTTTTGCAGATGCCACCAAGCTGTGTAGTGTAATACAGTCTATGGAGGACGTTCATAGGCTGCAGGGTGAATTGGACATGCTGTGTGTTTTTTTCATTCACTTGGCAAATGAGGTTCAATGTGGATAAATGTAAGGTTATGCACCTGGAGGCTAATAATCTACAGGCAACAAATGTCCTTGGTGGAGTAAATCTTGGAGAGTCCCTTGTTGAGAAGGACCTGGGCATACTAGTAGATCTCTAAAGCCAGCAAGATCTTGTTATTTATAAAAAGTAGTATGGACTCTGAGGATATGGATGTAATATTACCACTGTACAAAGCACTGGTTCAGCCTCACCTGAAATATGCTGTCCAGTTCAGGGCTCCAGTCCGTAAAAAAGATTAAAAAAGATAAACTAGATTTATTCAGTCTGGAAAAGAGACCACTACGAGGAGGCATGATTAATTTATATAAATATATGAATGGTCCATACAAAAAATATGGGGGTAAATTGTTCCCGATTAAATCAAATTAAAAGACGAGGGAGAACTGTCTCCATCTGGAGAAAACAAGGTTTAATGATCAGAGGCAACAGGGCTTTTTTACTATGAGAACTGTCAATCTGTGGAATAGCCTGCCTCAGGCACTGGTCACAGCAGGGACAGCAGAGAGCTTCAAGAAGGGTCTAGATGCCTTTTTACACTGAAATAACATTGATGTTATGTTATATAGAATTGTTTTCCCTAAATCCCTTCCTGATCCAATCCCTACTCTTCCTTGGTTGAACTTAATGGATATGTGTTTTTTTTTTAACGGTATAAACTATGATCATACGAAAGTGAGATCTTACTGTTACAGCCGCAGCAGCAATGGAGGATCACACAGGTGGTGCATAGGAAGATGCCAGCCAGCAATTCTAGAGAGTTCAGCAACACAGGGTGATAAACTCTGTTCTGCAAGCTGTACCAATCTGTTCTGCAAGCTGCAGACACGGCTATCGGTAAAAGCCACAATTTATTATTGTCACGGGTGCTCCCGCGATCGCTGTCTCGGATCGCGGGCGCACCCGTGTTCCTGCTGCTGCCCCGGTCCTGGGTCCCGCTCACCTTCCCTGGCTCCCGCGATGTCCTCCCTGGCTCCCGCAGCTCTTAGATTTAAAGGGCCAGCATGCCAATAATTGGCGCTGGCCTGCTATAAGTTTCTTCCCCTTCCTGTGACCCTTGCCGGATCTTTGTGCCTCATAGCCTTAGAAAAAGCTTCCAAGCGAGTATTCCTGCATTCCTGTGTATTCCTGCGTTCCTGTGTGTCTCCGCTCCCAAGTCCTGTGTTTCCCGTGTTCCTCCGTGTTGCTGTGTTCCTGTGCCTGTGTTCCCATCCCCTTCTGCCTGGACTTCCTGTTGCTGACCCCGGATTGGACCTCACCTTGCATCTCTGCCGCCTGCCTTGAGTCTGTGCCTGGACCTGTCTACGAGATTGTCATCCGCTAAGGTACCTCGACCTCGGCTGCCACCGTGGGCTAGTCACACCTGGGAACGACCTAGTGGTATCCTGCTGCAGCAAGTCCAACCCGCTTTGCGGCGGGCTCTGGTAAATACCAGGTGCCGCTAGGCTCCGGTTCCGGGTGTTGGCTAGTTACATCTCCCGCGGTGGTCCAGAGGATCCACTGATCCTGACAGTAAGATCCGGCCATGGATCCTGCCGAGGTTCCGCTTCCTACTCGTCCCAACTTTGCCGCCATTGTGGTCCAGCAATCCCGGGAGATTGCCGCTCAGCGTTAACAGCTGGATCAAGTCACCACCATGCTGCAACAGCTGCTAGCCACCCAGCAACAGCAACAGGCTCCTGTGCCCGCTCCAGCGACCCCTGCCATTCCGGTCTGTCCTCCTGCCGCTGAACCCCGACTTCGGCTGTCTATGCCCCGCAAGTTTGACGGAGACCCCAAGGATTGCCGGGGCTTTATAACTCAGTGCTCTCTGCAAATAGAACTCATGCCTTCACAATTTGTCTCGGAGCGGTCTAAGGTGGCATTCTTCGTCAGTCTCCTCTCCAGGAAAGCTCTGGCCTGGGCTACCCCTCTTTGGGATAGAGGCGACCCAGTCACGACTACTCTCACGGCTTTTCTGGCAGAGTTCCGGGCCGTATTTGAGGAACCTGCACGGGCCTCTTCTGCCGAGACTGCTTTACTGAACCTGCGCCAAGGCAGCTCGTCTGTGGGAGAGTATGCGGTTCAGTTCCGCACCCTGGCCTCTGAACTTGCCTGGAACGATGCAGCCCTCATCGCTACCTTTAAGAAGGGACTCTCTGCGCAGGTTAAGGACGCTCTGGCTGCTCGGGACCTGCCGTCAACTCTGAGTGGTCTTATCACTCTGGCCACTCGGATCGATGTTCGGTTCAAGGAACGCGCCGAGGAACTCCGCACCGAGCACCCTCAAGCCCGGGTAAGACGTTTTCCTCGCCTGGCTCCAGCCTTTCAAAGACCTCTCCAGCCTTCGCCTGAATTGTCTGCTGAGGAACCTATGCAGGTGGACAGAATTCGGCTCTCCCTACAGGAGCGTTCAAGACGACGACAGGAGAACCTCTGTCTGTACTGTGCCAGCCCAGAGCACTTCATCAGTTCCTGTCTTGTCCGTCCTCAACGTCCGGGAAACGCCAGCACCTATGCTTCTTGGGAGAGGCGTCCCTAGGTGTAAGTACAGCTTCTCCACGTCTGACTTTTCCCGTGCTCCTCAGCGCTGGCACCGGTACCCAGATCTAGGTTTCTGCCTTCCTGGATTCGGGCTCTACAGCGAACTTTGTGGATGCAGCCTTGGTCTCTCAGCATCACTTCCCGGTGGTTCGTCTCGAGAAGCCATTGTCCATTGCCTCAATGGTCAGATTCTCTCCGTGCCCATCTGGTTTCGCACGGAACCCCTGCTTCTGCAAGTTGGTGCCCTACATCAAGAGAGACTTTCTTTTTTTGTGCTGCCCCAAAGCACATCTGCTCTACTGCTGGGTCTCCCCTGGTTGCAGCTTCATGCCCCTGTTCTGGACTGGTCTTCTGGAGAGATTCTCCGTTGGGGTCCGGATTGTTCCTCACATTACATGTGGGTCCTTCATCCACTGCCTGTCAGGACTTCTACGTTGTCTCACAAATCCCTGCAGAGACTTCCCGATCCGTATATGGACTTCGCAGATGTGTTTTCCAAAAGACAAGCTGAGACACTATCTCCACATCGTTCCTATGATTGCCCTGTGGATCTCCTTCCGGGTGCCACTCTCCCCAGAGGTAGGGTCTATCCGCTTTCTGTTCCTGAGATGGCTGCTATGTCTGAATACATCAAGGAGAATCTTAAGAGGGGTTTCATACGCAAGTCCTCCTCTCCGGCTGGTGCAGGATTCTTCTTTGTCACCAAGAAAGACGGCTCCTTACGTTCCTGTATAGACTATCGTGGGCTGAATAAGATCACGGTTAAAAACCGATACCCCTTGCCATTGATCACGGAACTCTTTGATCGCCTGCGCGGCGCCAAGGTGTTCTCCAAACTGGATCTTCGGGGTGCTTACAATCTCATCTCATCAGTTTCACCAGCACAGTCTTCCATTTCTTAGTTATATAATTTCCGACAAAGGCCTCCAGATGGATCCAGCAAAACTGTCTGCAGTTCTTCAGTGGCCTCGCCCAGAGGGCCTCCGAGCCATACAGAGGTTCCTGGGGTTTGCAAATTATTATCGACAGTTTATTCCCCATTTTTCCACTGTGGTGTCTCCCATCGTGGCCCTCACTAAGAAGGGTGCCAATCCACGTTCCTGGTCTCCTACAGCTGAAGAGGCCTTCTCCAAGTTAAAGTCCGCTTTTGCCTCAGCTCCAGTACTCTCTAGGCCTGATAAAGACAAACCTTTCTTTCTTGAGGTGGATGCGTCCTCCGTGGGAGCTGGAGCGGTCCTCACCCAAAAAGGGCCCAGGGGCCGAACTTCCACTTCCGGCTTCTTTTCAAAAACATTTTCCCCAGCTGAAAGAAATTATTCGATTGGTGACCGAGAGCTCTTGGCCATTAAACTTGCTCTGGAGAAATGGCGGTATCTTCTGGAGGGTGCTCTTCATCCTGTATGTGTGTACACTGACCACAAGAACTTGTTATACCTCCAGTCAGCCCAGCACCTGAATTCCAGGCAAGCCCGGTGGTCATTGTTCTTTTCCCGTTTCAACCTGCTAATCCATTTTCGTCCGGCTGACAAGAACGTCAAGGCTGATGCTCTATCCCGTGCCTCTGATGTGATTGGAGAGGAACCAGCTCCTCGGCATATAATTTATCCGGACCAGCTCCTGTTGATCTTCGGCAGCTACCTCCTGGCAAAACATATGTTAGACCTGCTCTTCGGAAGAGGATTTTGTCTTGGGGACATTCTTCCCGTGTGGCTGGGCACCCTGGGGTGCAACGCACCGTGGCCCTCGTCTCCCGCTACTACTGGTGGCCTGACCTGGTCAAAGATGTTCGGGAGTTTGTGGGATCCTGCTCCTCCTGTGCCCGCAACAAAGCCTCTCGTCTCAAGCCAGCTGGACTGTTATTACCGTTACCGATACCCAGTCGCCCGTGGTCCCACGTGGCAATGGATTTTGTCACTGATCTGCCTGTCTCTTCGGGCTGTACTGTCATCTGGGTGGTGACGGACCGGTTTTCGAAGATGTCACATTTTGTTCCTCTTCCAGGTCTTCCGTCTTCTCCACAGCTTGCCAGCCTTTTCTTCAGACATATCTTCCGGCTACAAGGTCTTCCGCTGCACATCGTGTCCGATCTTGGAGTCCAGTTTGTGTCAAAATTCTGGCGTTCCTTGTGTAACCAACTGCAGGTCAACCTTGACTTTTCTTCTGCCTACCACCCTCAGTCTAATGGTCAAGTGGAGAGGGTGAACCAGACTTTGGGCTGCTATCTCCGTCACTTCGTCTCAGCCCGTCAGGACAACTGGGCTAACCTCCTACCCTGGGCTGAGTTCTCATATAATTCCCTGGACTCTGGGTCTACTGGCTTGTCTCCATTCTTCGTGGTCTATGGACGTATTCCTCGCCCTCCTCTTCCGCTGTCTACTCCCTCTGATGTCCCTGCGGTTGAGGATCTGCTGTTGGACCTCAACTCTATTTGGGACCAGACCCGCCAGTCTCTTCTGCGAGCTACAGACCGTATCAAGACCCAGGCTGATAAGAGGCGTCGGGCTCCTCCCGTCTTTTCTCCTGGTGAAAAAGTATGGTTATCTTCCAGATACGTCCGACTCAAGATACCTAGCTACAAGCTCGGTCCCCGGTTCCTTGGTCCTTTCGAGGTAATCAAGCGCATCAATCAAGTGGCCTACAAACTCCGCCTTCCTCCTTCTATGCGCATACCGAACTCCTTCCATGTCTCCCTCCTAAAAAACCTGTCATCCTGAACCGCTTCTCCCAACAATCCCCTCCTCCTGCTCCTGAGGCGGATTCCCCAGACGTCTATGAGGTTAAGGAAGTTCTGGACGTGAAGTTCGTGAGGGGTAAGCGGTTCTTTCTTGTAGACTGGAGGGGGTTCGGGCCTGAGGAGAGATCCTGGGAGCCCGAAGAGAACATTTTGGATCAGACTCTCCTCCAGAGGTTTATTGGCAGCAAGAAGAAGAGGGGGAGGCCGAAGGGGGGGGGTACTGTCACGGGTGCGCCCGCGATCCGAGACAGCGATGTTCCTGCTGCCCCCGGTCCCGGGACCCGCTCACCTTCCCTGGCTCCCGCGATGTCCTCCCTGGCTCCCGCAGCTCGGCGCTGGCCTGCTATAAGTTTCTTCCCCTTCCTGTGACCCTTGCCGGATCTTTGTGCCTCATAGCCTTAGAGAAAGCTTCCAAGCGAGTATTCCTGCGTTCCTGTGTATTCCTGCGTTCCTGTGTATTCCTGCGTTCCTGTGTATTCCTGCTTTCCTGTGTATTCCTGCGTTCCTGTGTGTCTCCGCTCCCAAGTCCTGTGTTTCCCGTGTTCCTCCGTGTTGCTGTGTTCCTGTGCCTGTGTTCCCGTCCCCTTCTGCCTGGACCTCCTGTTGCTGATCCCGGCTTGGACCTCAACTTGCATCTCTGCCGCCTGCCTTGACCCTGTGCCTGGACCTGTCTACGAGATTGTCATCCGCTAAGGTACCTCGACCTCGGCTGCCACCGTGGGCTAGTCACACCTGGGAAAGACCTAGTGGTATCCTGCTGCAGCAAGTCCAACCCGCTTTGCAGCGGGCTCTGGTGAATACCAGGTGCCGCTAGGCTCCGGTTCCGGGTGTTGGCTAGTTACATCTCCCGCGGTGGTCCAGAGGATCCACTGATCCTGACAATTATGAACTGGGGGGACCGGCAAAACCCCCCTTCATGCGGCAAGGTGTCCCCTTGATGAAGTCCTGCTGCAGTTCAAACGCGTGTCGGGGCTGCACGCCAGGTAATAGTTTATCCTCTTTTCTGTCACATTAGCACTAACCTTGCCACCTTTTGGCGTTTATTTGTTTATCACTGGTCGTTTTGCATTTCTGTGACATTGGGCTTATATCTGTTGGTAGCATTTATACACTTCTTACATCATTGCCATTGCAGCACTTGTATGTATACTTGGGTCATGGGTGTTAACTCTTGAAATGCCTCCGGCAAAGCTGTGAGCGGCATTTAAATCTGAGCGGCGCTTGGTGACCGACATTTTGGATTAGATCGCTGCACCCTGTGAAGTGATTGGGGATGGCGATCGGTTACCATGACAACCTCGGGTCATACAAAGACCCGAGACTCATCAAATACAATGTGCAATTTGCATATTGTAATAGATGATGTATAAAATCCCCATATTCTGCATATAAAAAAGACATGTCATTTGGGCTCACAAAGAAAGACGTAGAATCCAAGCCCTCAAAATATGGTGCAAATGCATTTATTCAACAATTTCTCTGCATTTGGAATTTTCTTCCTTCTGCCCAGTACACGGCATGGAATATTAAATACCGTCACTGTTTGCAATTTGTTACACAGAAAACACAGCTCTCTAAATGGAAAAATAAATTATGAAATTTTAAAGGTGGGGAGTGAAAAATGAAAACGCAAAAAGAAAAAAGGGCCTAGTAGTTAAGGGGTTAAAGCATTTTCACAATTTTTCTGTCTGACCTTGCACTGGAAGGGGTGTGTTAGTATTTTGTCGGAGTTTGTGCCACATTTATTACAGATTTTTACTGACGTGTACGACAATTCTGCAGCATAAGCAAAGTGCACCAAACAAAATTGTACAGACTTTCAGAGCAGGGCAGGGTACACCAGATTAATGAAGACCATGCACCAGTTTTGAGTGATCTGGCGCACTGTGCAGTTTAGCCAAAAAAGTAATAAGTGGAGCAATATTCAATGCAATGCAATTCCAAATCAGGCATCCAGTGAAATTTAAAGGCACCAGCTTTTACATCACTGGAAAAGGAGTGTCACGTCAGATGCCCATATCTTGATCTCTAATGTATACTAGCTGTAAACAAGCGTTGGGAATGTGAGTTGTGGTAAAAATCTAATTCTTGACTATTTATTTTACCGAGTTTATCTCTGGTTTTATAGCTCACATTATGGTTCAGGATATTATACGTAGAGCCCAAGATATAGATGTTGGAATTGATGCTCCCTCTACAGCCTCTAAAAATGAATCATCTCACCTTTATATGATTTTGGGGTAGATTTTTTTCACTGATAAATGCATGTTTATTTCCATAAAAGAAGGAACAGTAGAAAGTATTTTCAAACTTCAAGTTTATTAGATCATATTCTTATTAATCCACAGTGCAATCCCAAAAACCAATGCATTTCAAGCGTTCTTAATCATGGTCTGATTGAGATCGGCTTGACCATTTAAGATCGGCTGGACCATTTAGGATCGGCTGGACCATTGGAGATCGGCTGGACCATTGGAATATTTTTTATGTCTGCCTTCACAGCAAGGCTGGTGCCGTGCCTTTTCCACTTCACAACAGGGCTGGAGGTGAGCTGGATCCCATTTTTTCTTATGTTCATACTCTAATTGAGGGTAGAGCTAGCACTTTTGGTGTAACAGCTAGTGTCCCTTTAACTAAGTAACCTTATTTAGAATGCTAGTTTTGGTGGCTCTATCTCTTGGTCTGTACCATTGTTGGCTACCACTATGAGTGTATACATGCAAATGCCTGTGTTTGGTTTATGATTAGAGATGAGCGAGCACTAAAATGCTCGGGTACTCGTTATTCGAGACAAACTTTTCCCGATGCTCGAGTGCTCGTCTCGAATAACGAGCCCCATTGAAGTCAATGGGAGACTCGAGCATTTTTCAAGGGGACCAAGGCTCTGCACAGGGAAGCTTGGCCAAACACCTGGGAACCTCAGAAAAGGATGGAAACACCACGGAAATGGACAGGAAACAGCAGGGGCAGCATGCATGGATGCCTCTGAGGCTGCTTAATCGCACCATTATGCCAAAATTATGGGCAACAGCATGGCCATGACAGAGTGACCGAATGAGGCTAGATAGCATCTAAAACATGCAATAATTGACCCTGACACTATAGGGGACGGCATGCAGAGGCAGCGGCAGCAGTGGCAGGCTAGAGAGTCTCATGGCGACATACCCTAAATGGACTCAGGTTTCACCAAAGGAGGTGAAATGATTTCCTATGTGAACAAAAGGTTGACGGTATATTTAGTCGATAACACAGCATGGTGGCGACATAGTGACCAAGTTCCATAACGTATCTGGTGAAACACCCTAAAAATGAGCCTGACACAGCTCTTTTGATAAGGGGACAACATGTGGAGGCAGCCATGAAGACGACTTCCATGATTAAGAGCGACAGTATGGGGAATTCATATTGCGCTGCTATGATTGCAACTTCAGGTCTCCAGCATGGCGGCGACAGATGGGCCGCGTTCCACTATGTATCTGGTGAAACACCTGAAAATTCTGCCTGACACAGCTCGTTTGATAAGGGGACGATGTATGGAGGCAGTGAACTAGTAGTAGATTAAAGGTGCTGCAGTTAAAACTATGTTAGTTGGATCTTGAGATGGAGCTGGCGCTCCGCTGCCAGGCGAGCTTTCGCCAATCCAAGCCCCTGTCTCTAGGCTACTCCCCAAACAGCACTTCTAAGAAACTTTTGTATAAGATCAAGTGTAGTAGCGTTCTTATAAGTTTAGGATATGGCGGGTGAGGGGAATGTAAACAGATGCGCAAGAAGCGCTGAAATAATATTGGTAAATGATAAAAGTTTGCCAGTATATTTTGTGGATTACACAGCAGGGTGGCGACAAAGTTAACAAGTTTGATGTGGAATACCCTGTAATAGTTCTTGGGCGGTGTGCCTTTTATCGCCTAGGCTCAGCAGTTTGAGCACCGCCTGCTGTCGCTTAGCGATGGCACTGCTGCTGTGCCTAGAGCTACCGACTGATGGCGCCATGCCCACGGATGGTAATTCGGAGGAGGAGGAGGTGGAGGAGGGGTGGGAGGAGGAGGAGGTATAGTAGGCCTTTGAGACCTGGACCGAGGTAGGCCCCGCAATCCTTGGCGTTGGCAGTATATGACCAGCCCCAGGGTCAGACTCGGTCCCAGCCTCCACCAAGTTAAGTGTAGTAGCGTTCTTATAAGTTTGGGATATGGCGGGTGAGGGGAATGTAAACAGATGCGCAAGAAGCGCTGAAATAATATCCGTAAATGGTAAAAGTTTGGCAGTATATTTTGTGGATTACACAGCAGTGTAATCAACAGATGCGCAAGAAGCGCTGAAATAATATCGGTTAATCATTAAAGTTTGCCAGTATATTTTGTGGATAACACAGCAGGGTGGCGACAAAGTTAACAACTTTGATGTGGAATCCATGAAAACAACCCAAATTTCTGCCTGACACACCTCGTTTGATAAGGGGACGATGTATGGAGGCAGCTATATGGACGACTTTTGGAGGTAGCAATGGAGACAACGTGTGGAGGCTGCTATGGAGACAATTTAATTTGGATAGTGCCTGTATGTGGCAGTCCAAAAAAGTTTTCAAACCAGAGGAGCAGGTAGGTGGCCCTCCAGAAAAATGAAATAGATTGAGTGCCTGTATGTGGCAGTCCAAAAAAGTTTTCAAACCAGAGGAGCAGGTAGGTGGCCCTCCAGAAAAATTGAATAGATTGAGTGCCTGTATGTGGCAGTCCAAAAAAGTTTTCAAACCAGAGGAGCAGGTAGGTGGCCCTCCAGAAAAATGAAATAGATTGAGTGCCTGTATGTGGCAGTCCAAAAAAGTTTTCAAACCAGAGGAGCAGGTAGGTGGCCCTCCAAAAAAATTGAATAGATTGAGTGCCTGTATGTGGCAGTCCCAAAAATTGTTTAAAATAGAGGACCGGGTAGGTGGCCCTCCAGAAAAATTAAATGCATAAAGTACTATAGCTAGAGCCAGTGGGCCCTGTCAAAAAATAGCCAGTTTCCTCTGCTTTAGTGTACAAAGAGGAGGAGAAGGAGGAAAATGAGGAGGAGGAGTGCATAAATTATTCAGGTTGAGCTTCCTTCACCTGGTGGAGATTGGAAATTATGAGAAATCCAGGCTTTATTCATCTTAATAAGCGTTAGCCTGTCAGCGCTGTCAGTCGACAGGCGTGTACGCTTATCGGTGATGATGCCACCAGCTGCACTGAAAACCCGCTCGGACAACACGCTAGCGGCAGGGCAGGCAAGAACCTCCAAGGGGTACAGCGCCAGTTCGTGCCACATGTCCAGCTTTGAAACCCAGTAGTTGTAGGGAGCTGTGTGATCATTTAGGATGATGGTATGGTCAGCTACTTACTCCCTCACCATCTTTCTGTAAAGATCAGCCCTACTGTGCCGAGACTGGGGACAGGTGACAGTGTCTTGCTGGGGTGACATAAAGCTGGCAAAAGCCTTGTAAAGCGTACCCTTGCCAGTGCTGGACAAGCTGCCTGCTCGCCTACTCTCCCTCGCTACTTGTCCCGCAGAACTACGCACTCTGCCGCTAGCGCTGTCAGAAGGGAAATACTGTTTCAGCTTGTGCACCAGGGCCTGCTGGTATTCATGCATTCTCACACTCCTTTCCTCTCCAGGGATGAGAGTGGAAAGATTTTGCTTGTACCGTGGGTCCAGGAGAGTAAATACCCAGTAATCGGTGCTGGAATAAATTCTTTGAACGCGAGGGTCACGGGATAGGCAGCCTAGCATGAAATCTGCCATATGCGCCAGAGTCCCAACGCGCAAGAATTTACTCCCCTCACTGGCCTGACTGCCCATTTCCTCCTCCTCCAACTCCTCCAACTCCTCTTCTTCTGCCCATACACGCTGAACAGTGAAGGACTGAACATTGGTCCTCTCTTGTGTCTCGCCAACATTCTCCTCCTCTTCCTCCTCATCCTCCTCCACCTCCACCGATATGCGCTGAGAAACAGACCTGAGGGTGCTTTGGCTATCAACAAGGCAATCTTCTTCCCCCGTCTCTTGTGACGAGCGCAAAGCTTCCGACTTCATGCTGATCAGAGAGTTTTTCAAAAGGCCAAGCAACGGGATGGTGAGGCTGATGATGGCGGCATCGCCACTGACCATCTGTGTTGACTCCTCAAAGTTACTCAGCACCTGACAGATATCAGACATCCACGTCCACTCCTCATTGTAGACTTGAGGAAGCTGACTGACCTGACTACCAGTTCTGGTGGAAGTTGACATCTGGCAGTCTACAATCGCTCTGCGCTGCTGGTAAACTCTGGATAACATGGTTAATGTTGAATTCCACCTCGTGGGTACGTCGCACAACAGTCGGTGAGCGGGCAGTTGGAGGCGACGCTGCGCTGCCCTGAGAGTGGCAGCATCTGTGCTGGACTTCCTGAAATGCGCACAGATGCGGCGCACCTTCGTGAGCAAATCAGACAGATTGGGGTATGTCTTGAGGAAACGCTGAACTATCAGATTTAACACATGGGCCAGGCATGGCACATGTGTCAGTCTGCCGAGTTGCAGAGCCGCCACCAGGTTACGGCCGTTGTCACACACAACCATGCCTGGCTTCAGGTTCAGCGGTGCCAGCCACAGATCAGTCTGTGCCGTGATGCCCTGTAATAGTCCTTGGGCGGTGTGCCTTTTATCGCCTAGGCTCAGCAGTTTGAACACCGCCTGCTGTCGCTTAGCGACGGCACTGCTGCTGTGCCTAGAGCTAGCGACTGATGGCGCCATGCCCACGGATGGTAGTTCGGAGGAGGAGGTGGGGTGGGGTGGGAGGAGGAGGAGGCATAGTAGGCCTGAAAGACCTGGACCGAGGTAGGCCCCGCAATCCTCGGCGTCGGCAGTATATGAGCAGCCCCAGGGTCAGACTCGGTCCCAGCCTCCACCAAGTTAACCCAATGTGCCGTCAGCAATATATAGTGGCCCTGCCCGGCAGCACTCGTCCACGTGTCCGTGGTCAGGTGGACCTTGTCAGAAACGGCGTTGGTCAGGGCACGGATGATGTTGTCTGACACGTGCTTGTGCAGGGCTAGGACGGAACATTGGGAAAAGTAGTGGCGGCTGGGGACCGAATACCGAGGGGCGGCCGCCGCCATGAGGTTGCGAAAGGCCTCGGTCTCTACTAGCCTATAGGGCAGCATCTCCAGGCTAAGCAATCTGGAGATGTGGACATTAAGGGCTTGGGCGTGCGGGTGGGTTGCACTATATTTCCTTTTCCGCTCCAGCGTCTGGGGTATGGAGAGCTGAACGCTGGTGGATGCTGTGGAGGATCGTGGAGGCGACGATGGGGTTTTTGTGCCAGGGTCCTGGGCAGGGGGCTGACTATCAGCTGACACAGGGGAAGGGGCAGTGGTGTGCACGGCCGGAGGTGAACGGGCTTGGTGCCACTGAGTGGGGTGTTTAGCATTCATATGCCTGCGCATACTGGTGGTAGTTAAGCTAGTAGTGGTGGAACCCCTGCTGATCCTGGTTTGGCAAAGGTTGCACACCACAGTCCGTCGGTCATCCGGTGTTTCCTTAAAGAACCTCCAGACTTCTGAAAATCTAGCCCTCGCCGCGGGAGCCCTCGCCATGGGAGCTTCACTACGTGACACATTTGGCGCTGATGCACCAGCTCTGGCCCTGCCTCTCCGTCTGGCCCCACCACTGCCTCTTCCAACCTGTTCTGGTCGAGGACTCTCCTCCGAGAGACCACGGCCTCTGACCGCTGCAGTAGTTGGACGCCCACGTCCCCGCCCTCGTCCTCTACCCCTAGCCCTCGGGTTAAACATTTTGAAAATGAAAGTTATAACTTTAAATTTTTTTTTTTTGTGTTTTTTAGTTTTTAAAACCAAACGATGCTATCCTATTGCTATGGGTATTTTCTAGCCAACTATGAAAGCACACTGCTATGCCAGATGAGATGACGCTGAGTTATGAAAAAATAAACGTAAAATAAAAAGTAAATGGCAGACTGTGCCTAATTTCAATCCAACCCCTAATAAATTGTCCCACTTCGGTCTTTGCGATGGATATGTGCGTCACTAAGCGCTAAACACAACGGTCGCAAGTCTTCCTGCAAATTCCTCACAATATGGTAGTAGATGCACTACAGCAAGGCCAGCCACCAGCAGCTCAACCAGAAATAAAATATATAACGCTATTGTAGGCCTAAGTAAGCCGTTTGGATTCTCCTATGGCTATTTTCTAGCCAAGTATGAAAGCACACTGCTATGCCAGATGAGATGATGACGCTGAGTTATGAAAAAATAAACGTAAAATAAAAAGTAAATGGCAGACTGTGCCTAATTGAAATCCAACCCCTAATAAATTGTCCCACTTCGGTCTTTGCGATGGATATGTGCGTCACTAAGCGCTAAACACAACGGTCGCAAGTCTCACTGCAAATTCCTCACAATATGGTAGTAGATGCACTACAGCAAGGCCAGCCACCAGCAGCTCAACCAGAAATAAAATATATAACGCTATTGTAGGCCTAAGTAAGCCGTTTGGATTCTCCTATGGCTATTTTCTAGCCAAGTATGAAAGCACACTGCTATGCCAGATGAGATGATGACGCTGAGTTATGAAAAAATAAATGTAAAATAAAAAGTAAGTGGCAGACTGTGCCTAATTGAAATTCAACCCCTAATAAATTGTCCCACTTCGGTCTTTGCGATGGATATGTGCGTCACTAAGCGCTAAACACAACGGTCGCAAGTCTCACTGCAAATTCCTCACAATATGGTAGTAGATGCACTACAGCAAGGCCAGCCACCAGCAGCTCAACCAGAAATAAAATATATAACGCTATTGTAGGCCTAAGTAAGCCGTTTGGATTCTCCTATGGCTATTTTCTAGCCAAGTATGAAAGCACACTGCTATGCCAGATGAGATGATGACGCTGAGTTATGAAAAAATAAACGTAAAATAAAAAGTAAGTGTCAGACTGTGCCTAGTTGAAATCCAACCCCTAATAAATTGTCCCACTTCGGTCTTTGCGATGGATATGTGCGTCACTAAGCGCTAAACACAACGGTCGCAAGTCTCACCGCAAATTCCTCACAATATGGTAGTAGATGCACTACAGCAAGGCCAGCCACCAGCAGATCAACCAGAAATAAAATATATAACGCTATTGTAGGCCTAAGTAAGCCGTTTGGATTCTCCTATGGCTATTTTCTAGCCAAGTATGAAAGCACACTGCTATGCCAGATGAGATGATGACGCTGAGTTATGAAAAAATAAACGTAAAATAAAAAGTAAGTGGCAGACTGTGCCTAATTGAAATCCAACCCCTAATAAATTGTCCCACTTCGGTCTTTGCGATGGATATGTGCGTCACTAAGCGCTAAACACAACGGTCGCAATTCTCACTGCAAATTCCTCACAATATGGTAGTAGATGCACTACAGCAAGGCCAGCCACCAGCAGCTCCACCAGAAATAAAATATATAACGCTATTGTAGGCCTAAGTAAGCCGTTTGGATTTTCCTATGGCTATTTTCTAGCCAAGTATGAAAGCACACAGCTATGCCAGATGAGATGACGCTGAGTTATGAAAAAATAAACGTAAAATAAAAAGTAAATGGCAGACTGTGCCTAATTGAAATCCAACCCCTAATAAATTGTCCCACTTCGGTCTTTGCGATGGATATGTGCGTCACTAAGCGCTAAACACAACGGTCGCAAGTCTCACTGCAAATTCCTCACAATATGGTAGTAGATGCACTACAGCAAGGCCAGCCACCAGCAGCTCAACCAGAAATAAAATATATAACGCTATTGTAGGCCTAAGTAAGCCGTTTGGATTCTCCTATGGCTATTTTCTAGCCAAGTATGAAAGCACACTGCTATGCCAGATGAGATGATGACGCTGAGTTATGAAAAAATAAACGTAAAATAAAAAGTAAGTGGCAGACTGTGCCTAATTGAAATCCAACCCCTAATAAATTGTCCCACTTCGGTCTTTGCGATGGATATGTGCGTCACTAAGCGCTAAACACAACGGTCGCAAGTCTCACTGCAAATTCCTCACAATATGGTAGTAGATGCACTACAGCAAGGCCAGCCACCAGCAGCTCAACCAGAAATAAAATATATAACGCTATTGTAGGCCTAAGTAAGCCATTTGGATTCTCCTATGGCTATTTTCTAGCCAAGTATGAAAGCACACAGCTATGCCAGATGAGATGATGACGCTGAGTTATGAAAAAATAAATGTAAAATAAAAAGTAAGTGGCAGACTGTGCCTAATTGAAATCCAACCCCTAATAAATTGTCCCACTTCGGTCTTTGCGATGGATATGTGCGTCACTAAGCGCTAAACACAACGGTCGCAAGTCTCACTGCAAATTCCTCACAATATGGTAGTAGATGCACTACAGCAAGGCCAGCCACCAGCAGCTCAACCAGAAATAAAATATATAACGCTATTGTAGGCCTAAGTAAGCCATTTGGATTCTCCTATGGCTATTTTCTAGCCAAGTATGAAAGCACACAGCTATGCCAGATGAGATGATGACGCTGAGTTATGAAAAAATAAATGTAAAATAAAAAGTAAGTGGCAGACTGTGCCTAATTGAAATCCAACCCCTAATAAATTGTCCCACTTCGGTCTTTGCGATGGATATGTGCGTCACTAAGCGCTAAACACAACGGTCGCAAGTCTCACTGCAAATTCCTCACAATATGGTAGTAGATGCACTACAGCAAGGCCAGCCACCAGCAGCTCAACCAGAAATAAAATATATAACGCTATTGTAGGCCTAAGTAAGCCGTTTGGATTCTCCTATGGCTATTTTCTAGCCAAGTATGAAAGCACACTGCTATGCCAGATGAGATGACGCTGAGTTATGAAAAAATAAACGTAAAATAAAAAGTAAGTGGCAGACTGTGCCTAATTGAAATCCAACCCCTAATAAACATTGTCCCACTTCGGTCTTTGCGATGGATATGTGCGTCACTAAGCGCTAAACACAACGATCGCAAGTCTCACTGCAAATTCCTCACAATATGGTAGTAGATGCACTACAGCAAGGCCAGCCACCAGCAGATCAACCAGAAATAAAATATATAACGCTATTGTAGGCCCAAGTAAGCCGTTTGGATTCTCCTATGGCTATTTTCTAGCCAAGTATGAAAGCACACTTCTATGCCAGATGAGATGATGACGCTGAGTTATGAAAAAATAAACGTAAAATAAAAAGTAAGTGTCAGACTGTGCCTAGTTGAAATCCAACCCCTAATAAATTGTCCCACTTTGGTGTTTGAGGTGGATATGTGTGTCACTAAGAGCTAAACACAACGGTAGCAAGTCCCCCTGCAAATTCCTCACAATATGGTACTAGCTGCAAATAAAAAAAAAAATGTATAACGTTATTGTAGCCCTAAGAAGGGCTGTTGGGTTCTTGTAGAATCACTCCTGTCTAACACTATTCTAATAGAACACCCTAACGCTTTCCCTGACCAGCAGCAGCTCTCTCCCTAGCGGCATCCAGACACAGAATGATCCGAGCAGCGCAGGCAGGGGCTAGTCTATTCCAGGGTCACCTGATCTGGCCAGCCAACCACTGCTATCGACGTGTAAGGGTACCACGTCATGCTGGGTGGAGTGCAGAGTCTCCTGGCTTGTTAATTGGCTCTGTTTCTGGCCGCCAAAAAGCAAAACGGCGGGAGATGCCATTTTCTCGAGCGGGCGAAGTATTCGTCCGAGCAACGAGCAGTTTCGAGTACGCTAATGCTCGAACGAGTTTGTTCGCTCATCTCTATTTATGATTCCTATAGTTGTTTCAGGGATAGCAGGCAAGCTTCTGCACTCAGTGCCTTACTGGCATGTCGGAGAATGTCTGAGGATGTGATTTTGCCCCTCAATGCAAACATTTATTTTTGGTATAGGTTCCAATGAACATTTGTTAAGAGCCTTGAAAAAATGTTTTGCCTATATTATACAGTCATACAGATTGTAATATTTATTTAAACATTATTTTGACATACTAAATAGGTAAAATTTTACCCGACAATGTACTAATATAACTTAGTTTAAGTTTCTAATTGTTATTATTTAGTATTCCAACCTTAGTGTCACTCAGTGTTGATAACACAATGTGAATCACAATATGCATGTATCCATGTGCATCCATTCTACATTTATATAAAGAAATCATCCATACAATGATAAAGAATAAATTGAGTTTCCAAATATGCTATTACTGCACAATGTTGTTTATAATAGCCTATTGATTCCTTGGCCACCGCTACCAACATTTCAGTTTAGGCATTTGATCTACAGGAAAGCTTTGTAATTGTTCAAATTACTTATATCATTGAATTAATGAAATGCCATTGAATTTCTTCTTAGAAATTGTTCCTTGCAGTAATTTGCATACAGAATACTTCATTTCAAGTATGTTTCTTCATTTTTTCAAGTGCTTATCTACTACTTTGATATGTATCTGCATGTAAACGGTATTTTTCAGATTTTAATGCAACATGAAAGCGTTTCATATACCAGAAGACTCCACATTAACGCTAATTTTATAATAGCTCTATGCACTAAAATTTTTGAATTTGATGATGGTAAAGTATGAGTACATCCTTTAAACGCACATGTCTGCATTTTATGTTGCCAGTAAATTTACTATTGTTTACTCAAAGGATGCAATACAGTTTTTGGATATATATGTAGATGTGGAACACAGTGGGGCACATTTACTTACCCGGTCCAGTCGCGATCCAGCGGCGGGTTCTCCGACGCTGATTCGGGTTCTGCTGGGATTCACTAAGGTCCGTGCGCCGATATTCACCAGGTGTCGCTGCTGCGCCGAGGTCCGCCGAAGTTCACCTGCTTTTTTCTGGTGTATGTGAGTGCTTGATCTTGCGACACAAATGGCTTTTTAAATTCTGCGGTTTTTCCGAATCCTTCGGGTTGTCCGGTGGCCACGTCCCCCGATTTCTGTCGCGCGAAATTCGGCGGGTGCGCCACAATTCTGTGAAATACAGTGCAAAGAGGAAATATTCGGGAAAAACCCGACGGATTCGCGGCTGCGGACCCTTAGTAAATGTGCCCCAGTATATCATGGTAATTAGAGGAATGGGTGGATTAGAGACAAAGATGAATTTTGGAAACTGCGTTTTACAAACATGTTTAATGAGGCAATTTAATTTCAATATACAAACAATGAAAGGGAATATCCTATTACCTTTAGAAAGACAATTTCTGCCTTGTCATACCTAAAATAGGGATTATTTACTATATGGGCAAGTATACTGCCTCGTAATAAAGTGATGGCTGAAACATTGAGCAAACCCAAGAGGGACGTGGATGCCTTTCTTGAAAGGAAAAGTATTTTATGTTACTGGAATTATATTTGGTGATGAGGTCTTGATGGATTTTTTTTACTTTTTTGGGTTGGAAAAGAATACCAGCTAATTGGTATCAGTGTGTTTTTTTTCTTTTCTCTGGATCAAGACTGCAGGATTTTAGGATGAACTTTATGGGCCTGCATGCATTCATACTAGAATAACTTATTGATATTTCAGAGCAATTACCATGATAGAGAAGTTACCTGCTAATCAATGAAAAAGTTAAATGTGATAGTAAAATGTAATGCGTGTGTGCACGTGTGGTGGCTTAGAGTCAGTTTTTGCACACCTGGTACACATACATTTTGAACTGCTGAATTATTGATTTTGCAGTATGTACAGTATGGGCTGTAATGTTGCATAATATATGGAGTGGTAGAAACATTTTGTAGTTATTTTGGGATTCTTTAAAAAATCTAAAGAGTAAAGGTTCGCAGGGGAGAACACTCGGACTTCTGTTCCTTCATCCGATGCTTCTGGTGGTGTTAGCAGCATTCTCCAACCACCTGTGCTTCTCCATGCAGATTCCACCTCTCATCCATTACCAGTGATCTTTGGCGCGCACTCTGGGCCACGGCTGCTAAGACCTCCCACTGTTTAAGGTTTGTGTTCTGAACTGCTGCGAGTTGTAATACTTATGCATGGTGTCTGCGATTGTGCTTGGTTATTCTGCACCATGAGGGGTTGATTCCCAGAAGTTATCCAGTTCCTATCAGGTTCTGGAGGTGGGGTTCCGGCTGCATAAATTGCAGCTTCACCTGTGCCAGTGTTTGAAATGCCTTCATCGCTTGCTCTCTGCTTATAGGTTTGACCTGCTCTGTTTTGTTGTGATCTGGGCTAGTTTTTGACGTTGACCCTTTTGCTTACTGATTTTGCTCTTGAGGTACCCTCTTGTTCGACTTCGGCTAGTTCACTACTGTTTTGTGTTTTATGTTTGTTAGTCTGTTTGTGTTGTTCCCTTCCCGCACTTATCTAGTGTATTCCGAGTCCTCAAGTAGTCGCCCCATGGTTTAGCGGGGGGGTGGGGGGGCTATAGGAAGGGACAGAGGTTTGGGCGAGTTCAGGGCACACATCCCCTATCTTCTGTGTTACCCAACCCTGACAAGTACCTTCTGATAGTACCTGAGTGAAGGAGTACAGGGGTTACCCTACTCATTAACAAAAAACCCTTTTTATGGTGAATGCATAGGTTAAGAGAGATAGGATTAGGTTGGAACCAGTGAGCATGACTTGGCTTTTTAATTTAATCTTATGGGTTTGTTTAAAATATTTGTAGTATTAGCAATATTCTTAATTGGGAAATATCCATTGTCAACCAATTTGTACTAAGCACTAGGCATTTCTGGAGTGACTCTGGACAACATTGTAGAGTCCAGTAGCAAAATGCTGCTGATGCTAAGGACTGTACATTTTGAAGTTATGTTTGCATGGAACTGCTTGACTAAGGAAAATCTTTTCATGAAACTTGTGCTGATGTTACTTACAGAGACACTCTGTAGTAAGTGTTGTAATAGAGGCTAGAAAATTTTACAGCACATGGAAAACCTTCAGATCAGATTGAGGAAAGAAGGGACTATCTTGCTTCAGCCTAAAATATATACTATGACTTCAAATAGAAAACCATTGTAGGTTTTAGCTGAAATTTATGTCAGCTCTTGACTAATATAGCTTTTAATTTTAGGGCAAATGATTCAGCAGAATTTTTAAATTGCATTAGACTTTCAAGACAGTGGTTGTTATTTATTATACAGCTACACCTTTTGCTTGTTCTATGTTGTGGCTGAATAGTGTTGCAGTGTTTTTCAAAGTGTGTTGTGTGAAGTGTTAAATTTGGTTTTGTGTTTTTTTTGTCTTTTGTCTCAAATGTGGCACAGATGTTGTGAAAATCTGAATGTAAATGATTTGCAAATCAGATGTATTCTGCGAACTTTCTCATAAAATTTGCAAATGTGACCAATTAACAAACTAGGCAGCCAATTGATGGCAACCACAAAGCTGAACAAATTGTTAAAATAATCTGAAACCCTGACATGGTCAATAGTTACAGAGCCCCCACACCCACCACTAGTCACAACATCCCCACAATGTAGCCAATGGTCAGAGGGGGCAGTAAAAGGGGGAGGATGAGACAGTGTAACAGCCTGTAAAGCTGCAGAATTGAAATTCCTAATGTGGTGAAATTGGTAAAAAAAAAATGAGCACCATTTTCTTGTGGGCTTGGTTTTTTGTTTTTCACTGTGCGCCCCTAATGAAACATCTCCTTTATTCTTTGAGAATGTATGATCACAAGGATACCAAATTTATATAGGATTTATTATGGGTTACTATTATATTTATCAATACTATATTGTGTTTTAATATTGCTTTAAATTACTACTTGCTTTAAAAAATCTACTGGTGCTAATGACTTCTTCATGCTTTGATGTATGGAGATGTGTAAGCGAGTAAGTAGGATGAGCTGACACTGTCTTTGCTACCATTTTGGGAACCGTACTACCTTTTGATGACTTGGATCTTGGAACTCGGTGATACATAACATGATTATGATTTTTACTGTTTATTTATTTTCATATCAGTTCTAGGGAAAGTATGATTAGGGTTTGTATATTTACTCTTTTTTCAGACCCCTTAGGGCACTTCAATCCTAGGTTGTCTGATTGATCCTACAATATGCTGCCATACTACAGTATGACAGTATATGTGTAACAGATGATGTACAAAATCTAATGAGCCACTGGCACATTTCAATATATTGGCAGAAATGACACAGTATCATAGAAAGGTAATTGCTCCCCACTGATTTTACTGTTAGCCCGATCAAAGTCAATATGGCGACACCCATAAGACTCAGCTTTCGACTGTCATCAGCAGCTTTACCAGCAGCAATCAAAGGGTTAACACCTGTCAACCATGCTAGCCATGATCATGGGTGTTACCGGTGGGTGTTAGAAAAGACCCAGCTCACTCAGCTCCATACACCCGTAACCGACATGTGACATACTAATACGTTACATGTCAAATTTTGTTTTGGAAAAATGCTGATACAACACCTATACTGTATATATTTCAACATACAGAAAGAACAATACAACATCCTTAAGAATAATGGCATCAGTTACCCATTGGCTCACCTAATATAGTTCCTACAACTTGCTAAATGGATAATCTTTAAAAAGAAAAATATATTAAAAATGTAGCTAAGATATAGATAGATTTTTTTATATAAAAATATATACTATATATAGTTCCATATCCTGTGACAATCTTGTCTTACATGCCCTCTTAGGCACCCTCTCAGGGGAAGTGAGTCTATACAATGTGTGATCGAGGCCAGGTCATGAATGCCTTGGAATTTCAATATGCTACAATCTTCTTCAGAAACCGAATCTGATCTGAAATTAATGATAACTGACTTGAGGATGGTTGACCCCTGGAGATATTTTCACCCTGATGGTAGAGTATATTCCTTTTAATATGCAGTGCTTTGATCCCAGTTTAAATTGGATTATGTCTTCGTAAAGTGGTCACTACTGAACCATATTGTCACCACAGAGGTAGAAGAGATATTGATCTCCGACCATGCCCGAGTATCAATTTCTATTGCCTCTACATACAAACCGTGGTCTGATTTTTGCTGGAGATTCCTGACATACCTTGTACGCTAACATTCCTTCCTACAACTCCTTAGAGGGTGGTGAACTGATTATGAATTCTTTCAATCAGAACATCGAGCCATGTATTAAGAGGCTGCCAAGATTAGGGGGAGAAATAATGAACTTTAACCCTGTTAAAGATATTACACTGGACTCAGACGCCATCTTACGTACTGTCGGACATTTTAAAGATTTAGTATCCATTTCATATAACTTTGTGTAATGATAACTAAGTTTGGGTGTTTCCCTCTAGCAAACAAAGGCTTAGTGCTCACTAGCACCACCTAGAGGAAGGTATCCAGACGAACACCTGGGAAGTTTCAGTATTTGCATGTAGCCAATAGTATTAGACTCCTTTGTGTGCTTACATCCAATAGTGTTACATTTCCTGGGTGAGAACACCCAATTATAGTTGCTGCTTTCCTAATTACACGCCTTATGTAAAGTGCCTTATGGTTTTCTATAAATGTCCGTCCCTCAATAAACTTATCAGTCTTGTTGCTAACTTCCTGCAAGGACAGGTTTTGTCTTTTCATTCAAGTTAGTCAAATTCCAGCGCTGGACACAGACTCATTTAATTTGAAAGTCACCTTACAATGATTAGGGGTTTGAGCCCCAGATATAAATCTATAAGAAATGGCGTCTCCTGGTTGGGCATACATTTATGGGCATCTAACCATCGAGGTGACCTCCGCAAGAGTCCAGGCGGCCAGTGACCAGAACTGACAATGAGCGCTCGTCGGGGTAAGTCAAGTCTATTTTTGTCTACCTTGACTGTAGTTCTGTTTCACGGGCTGAAAGGGACTGGGTAAGGTCATCTCCTTGTGTGATATTATGTACTTTGCCTTATATGTCCATATATAATAGTATGTTCACTTTAATTGTGATAAAGGATCTTTTGTAAGGTGATTGACTGACAGAGACTGGACGTGACAATGTATGTTGTAGAAAAAGGTCTGCAGTGCCCTCTTGTGAATTGTTCATGTAGTTCAGAAAGTTTGTGATGGTGTTGAGATTTTGTTCATGTAAGCGCGGATAGAATCTGGAACTTTGCAGAGACATATTCTGGCCAAATTTACATATCGTTCCTTCGGGATTGATGCGGCCCCGTGATGCGGAAAGAACAGTAGAGACAAGAGGGACACTGACGGGAATTTTACAGTTGAGCGTTAACTCCTTGATTTCTGAAATATTGTGTGAAGGTCTCTAATTTGTACTTACTGATAGTTAGCGGGGTAGTCTGGAGCTGTATGTACGGAGGATATCTATAGCCCTTGAACAAAATCAGGTATTCCACAGATTCCACAAAATGGGTAGTGAGCAAAGTAAGACTGTAGCTGGACACTGCAGACCTAAAAAGACGACTGACATAGTGTTACACAGGAAAGGTAAAGAGTGGGGTAAAGGAAGTTATGAGGTATTAAAGTTTTTGGGTATGTTAGATGATTCCCTGAGTGTGCAGAGGTGGGAGACAGCACTTGATGTAAATGGTGGCTGGCTCAAAGACAAAAAGTGGCACACCCAGGCAGAAGGTTGTTTTGATGTAAGTAGAGAGTTAATGACAAAGGAAAGTGGATGGGGTTGATTACTGCAGACTTAGACCAGTGACTACGGACGGACCAGGACAGAGGGACAGGAATCCTAGAGAGTGCTCATTAAAAAAAAAAAAAAAAAAAAAATCTTTTGGAATGCAACCAGCACCCTCTTAGACTCCACCCCCGTATCTGGGGGTTAGAGAAGATGACACGCCCTACCATCTTTTAGTGGTGGCCATCTTAAGACAGTATATTCTTTTCAAGTCCCTGAAAGTTAATTGCCTATAACTCTACACTGTAGGCTGGTTGTAGGATAGCAGCAGCTTCACCCTTGAGGCATCCTGGCGGATGTTTGAAATAAATGCCGGCAGGTAAATATTTTTACCAATTTCAAACATTTGCTAAGGGTCTTGAGTGTGCAACGCTGTTTGTTTATTTTGTTTATTTTATTTTTAAACTTATTTGATCTTGACAATTGCAGAAAAATTACTAGAAAAAGTGTTGCAATGTCTCTGGTACCTGCTTTCTGGAGTTGAAAGAGTTAATCAGGGGGAGATCTCTGTGCAGCTGGGCTTTGCTTTGTCTTATCTATGTCTGTGAGAAGTGGCCTTGAAGCACACAGAAAGCATCTGTGTTGAGTGGGGGAAACAGAGCTGACAATCTAAAAGAGTAAAGGAATTTGCTTGTGATAAGAATACAAAGAGACACAGTCTAGGAAACGTAGACGGCCCCAACAGGGCAGGACAAGGGGGGTGGTAATGGACAAGGATGTCAGAAAGAACAGTCCCCCTCTTCTGAAAGCCCCCCCCCCAAATAGAGTTAGTGCCTTTCATTGTAGAACTCTTCCCTGTTGGCAAATGTTTTCCTCTCTGTGCCCCTACATGAGGATTGCCAGGACCTATTTGCCTTTACCAGTGTAGTATTCCAGTATATCTGATGCAGATTCCCACAAGGGGGGTAAAACTCCCCCAGACAGTACTCCATACTACACGGCCCTACAGGGAGTAGACTGGCAGACTAGCCCCTTACTGGATGTTCTCCTTTTCAGTATGCGGACCTACTGTTTTTGTTTGCCAGGATGCATTTATTGACCTTATGTGTTTTCTGTTCCAGAAGGGTTGTAAAGTTTCCGGAGACAAGCTCCAGTACTGCCAGGAGAAGGTGGTCTTCCTAGGCCACTGCTTCTCAGCCACAGGCAGACACCTGACAGAGGAAAGAAAGCTGGCAGTCCAGAATGTGCCCCTGCCCTGAGGCCCTAAGTCTCTTCACATGTTTCTAGGACTGGCCAATTCCTACAGGCCTAAGATAAGGTCTGCTGCCTCCAGCCTGATGTTGCCCCTTGATAATTGAATTGCCTCTTCTCCATTTGCCCTTAGTCAGGAGGCAATTGATGCATTCCATAGCCTTAAGCTGAGAAATCCTGTGTGCCCCGACCCTAGGCACATCCCACTGGATCAAACTTATGTTTTATTTTGCACTGAGTATCTAGGTCACGCCACAGGTGTCTAGTCCAGGAACGTGGTGGCCTCCCCAGTGGCCCATTATTAGGCCCGGTTAGACTCAGTCGTGAGGCGAACGCCCCTCATGTGTCAGTAGCTGCAGCAGCAAGGCCAGATCCCAGATCCTAGATTACTCAGTTACAACTCAAACCCCACATACCTTGCACAGTGTCCTCACCCAAGTACAGCCCAAGCATCTGAGCAAAGGCCAGACAGCTCAGACTCCAGTGTGCACTCCTGATGCCCCAGGATACACTGATAAGGTGGACAGCTCTGAATCCTTCATTCTGTCGCCAGTCTTCCAGGATTCAGAGAGGGGGGAGAGAAGGGCGATTAACCCAGATGTTGAGTTTTTTCTCATAGATGGCTCCAGGTCTGCAGGAGAAGACAGACGGTTCTACACTGGATATACAGTGGTCAGTGGCGCACATGAGGTAGTACAAGCAGAACCACTCCCTCCACACAGGTCAGCGCAGGAGGTGCAGTGACGGCACTCAGGGAAGTGCTACAGCTGGTGGAAGGTAAAAGGGCGAACATCTATACTCAAGGTATAGTTCTGGGGTCTAAACACGACTATGAACCCATATGGAAGGCTAGAGATTTCCTCACCTCTGCAGGGACCCCCTTTAAGCATGGCACGCTGGTTATAGAGCTCATGGATGCTCTCTTACTTCCAAAAGAGGTGGGGATAGTAAAACTAAAAGCACATACAATTTGGTAACTCCACAAGCCAAGGGCAAGTATGTGGCTGACGGGATGGCGAAGGCAGCTGCACAGATGGAGCCCGGAGACCGTCCTGAAGTCTCAGTGGTGAGTTATGAGCTAAAAGTTTGATCCACAGGTGTTCCAGTCCCTGGTGGCCCGAGAGTCATCAGAAGTGAAGGGAGTGTGGAGGAAAGCTGGAGCCCAGATGCCGATGGGACCTGGATGCTGGGAGAGAGGGTGTGCCTGCCCAGAACCCTGCACCCGACAGTAAGTCGAGCAGCCTACGGACACATACACATCCAAAATGGCCATGCTAGTGCTCATAAACCATAAGTGGTTTGCCCGGGCATTACTACCCCTGTCACTAGACTAGTGAAAGCCTGTATAGTCTGTGCCCGCCACAACCCGGGTAAGGTGGTAAAGACCCCACGGAAGGTGACACCCAAGCTGCTGTATCCCTTCCAGAGACTGCAGATGGATTTTATCCAGCTACCAAAAGTGGCACGTAGGAGTACGTGCTTGTGTGCATTGATCTCTTTCCAGGGTGGCCAGAAGCTTCTCTCATGACCAAGGCTACTGCCAGAGCTGAGGCAAAGAAGTTGGTGAGTGAGATTTTTCTGCAGGTTTGGACTTCCAGAGACCATAGAGTCCGGTCGCAGAACCAACTTCACTGGACAGGTAAAAACCTAAAGCCTTGTCCCTCCTGGGTGTAGAAGAGGCCCTGCACACCCTTTCCCGAATTAGTTGTGGGTTTGAGAGAATAAATGGCACTCTTAAGTTAGAGATCCATGAGGCCATGGAAGTAACAGGGAAACCATGGCGCGAGTGCTTTCCTGCTGCCCACCATTCAGATAGGACCACCCCCAACAGAAAGATGGGATTGCCACACAGTTGAGCCAGGCCTTGGAAAAGGTCCGCAAAAGTGTTTTTGATTACTTTTTCAGATCCAGACAGAGACCTCAGGACGCATAACCTGAAGCCTGGAGACTACGTGGTGATAAAGAGACACCAGAGAGAGAGTCTGGAGCCTCGCTACGATGGTCCTTTCCAAGTCCTGCTGACCAGTGCCACGTCTGTGAAGCTAGAGGGAAGTCATCACGCTTCCACGCTTACTTATTCTTGCTGCTAGCTGGTTTCTTCTGACTGACTGTCTGCTCAGGGACTCCCCAACCATGACTATCACTGTATCTATAGGGCTGACCAGGATGCCCCCAGGGTAGGAGACTTTACCTACGGTTGGTGCAGCAAGACAATGACCTTCTATAACATTGACAGCACAGGTAACCCTGTATTAGCAGTGTCTGATGTGTACTGGATTTGTGGGGATAGGAGAGTCAGGTCAGGCCTAGAGGCTTTGAAGGTGAGTGTACGGTGATAAGGTTTGTGCATTCCTTCCTCGTGATCCCCAGGGATAAGTTTGATCAGACACATAAGAAAAGGTGGAGAATCCCAAAGGATTCTGAAGGTCTGAGAGAGAAGCGCCTAGATGACAATGTTTATATAGATACAGTGGAGCACCAAGGGGGGTCCCAGATGAGTACAAGGCCCACAATCAGATATGGGCAGGTCTAGAGTCCATTATTCCCCAGAGAGCTATGAGTAAAGATGTTGGTTGGGTAACTGGTGTTATTGTAATCAACAGAGATTTGTGAATTATATCCGAGATGCTTCCCAGAACCGCATGGCTTTGGACATGAACCTTGCTGAGAAGGGAGGAGTCTGTAAGATGGTGGGAGTGGCTTGTCGCATATACATCCCAGATGACATCGCCCCCTATGGATCCATTACCCATGCACTTGAAGAGATTGAAGGACTGTCCAGGGAACTCGAGAGAAACTCTGGGGTGGACACTTTGTCCTTCACTTTGTGGTTGGGGGATTGGAAGGGTTTCCTTTAAGTGGGGGTGATATTGGGGATTGTGATTTTGCTCTTGTCACTTATTGCGTGTTGTGTGGTCTCCCTCATCAAGTCCACCATGTCCCAGATGGCCGTCCAGGTGGTAAGAACCATGACAGGAGAAGTCCCGGTGTGGAGGATACCGTCTTGTTGAAGAACCAGCTTGTTAATAAACTATGGAAACACAATTATGTAATTTGAGTATGCAGGCCTGTAACCCCCGAGTGACTGGCCTCTAGGGGATCTGGTGAAGAGTTAACAAGTCCAGCAGGTAAGGGCTTAGCCTACCTGTATGTACCTGGAGTTTGAGGAGGTCACCCTGGACAAAAGTTACAGGCCATGCAAAGCTCAAAAGGGGGGAATTGTTAAAGATATTACACTGGACTCAGACGCCATCTTACGTACTGTCGGACATTTTAAAGATTTAGTATCCATTTCATATAACTTTGTGTAATGATAACTAAGTTTGGGTGTTTCCCTCTAGCAAACAAAGGCTTAGTGCTCACTAGCACCACCTAGAGGAAGGTATCCAGACGAACACCTGGGAAGTTTCAGTATTTGCATGTAGCCAATAGTATTAGACTCCTTTGTGTGCTTACATCCAATAGTGTTACATTTCCTGGGTGAGAACACCCAATTATAGTTGCTGCTTTCCTAATTACACGCCTTATGTAAAGTGCCTTATGGTTTTCTATAAATGTCCGTCCCTCAATAAACTTATCAGTCTTGTTGCTAACTTCCTGCAAGGACAGGTTTTGTCTTTTCATTCAAGTTAGTCAAATTCCAGCGCCGGACACAGACTCATTTAATTTTTAAAGTCACCTTACAATGATTAGGGGTTTGAGCCCCAGATATAAATCTATAAGAACCCCTTAACGCTCTGCGCCGTAGCTCTACGGCGCAGAGGTATAAGGAGTGTATGAAGAGGGCTCACGGGCTGAGTCCTCTTCATACAGAGGTGGGGGTTGTTACATATTGCAGCAAACCCCCACTGCTAATAACCTCGGTCGGTGCTTGCACCGATCGTGGCTATTAACCCTTTCACTTTGTCGGCGGCGTTTAAAAGACGGCGGCGCGCGGGCGCCGCCATCTTTGTTACGATCACCGCGCCCCCGAAAGTCATCGGGGGTGGCGATCGGTTGCCATGGTAGCCTCGGGTCTTCATTTGACCCGAGACTATCTGGCATCTGCAGATTCGTTACAATGAGCCAGTGGCTCATTGTAATGAATGTGCTGCAAAAATGCCATATATTGCAATACAGAAGTATTGCAGTATATGGTAGGAGCGATCTGACTATCTAGGGTTAATGTACCCTAGATGGTCTAAAAAATAGTGAGAAAAAAAAGAAAAAAAAAATTATTACAAAATAAAAAAAATTTATAAAATATTAAAAATTCAAATCACCCCCCTTTCTCTAGAACGGATATAAAACATAATAAACAGTAAAAATCACAAACATATTAGGCATTGCCGCGTCCCAAAATGCCCGATCTATCAAAATATAAAAACGGTTACGGGCGGCGGTGACCTCCGAGGCGGGAAATGGCGCCCAAATGTCCGAAATGCGACTTTTGCACCTTTTTACATAACATAAAAAATTAAATAAAAAATGATCAAAATGTCGCACAGACCTCAAAATGGTAGCAATGAAAACGTTGCCTCATTTCGCAAAAAATGACCCCTCACACATCTCCGTGCGCCAAAGTATGAAAAAGTTATTAGCGTCAGAAGATGGCAAAAAAAGTTTTTCTTTTTTGTACACATTCGTTTAATTTTTGAAAATGTATTAAAACTAGAGATGAGCGAACATACTCGTCCGAGCTTGATGCTCGTTCGAGCAGTAGCGTACTCGAAACTGCTTGTTGCTCGGACGAATACTTCGCCCGCTCGAGAAAATGGCATCTCCCGCCGTTTTGCTTTTTGGCGGCAAGAAACAGAGCCAATCACAAGCCAGGAGACTCTGCACTCCACCCAGCATTACGTGGTACCCTTACACGTCGATAGCAGTGGTTGGCTGGCCAGATCAGGTGACCCTGGAATAGACTTGCCCCTGCCCGCGCTGCTCGGATCATTCTGTGTCTGGATGCCGCTAGGGAGAGAGCTGCTGCTGGTCAGGGAAAGCGTTAGGGTGTTCTATTAGAATGGTGTTAGGCAGGAGTGATTCTACAAGAACCCAACAGCCCTTCTTAGGGCTACAATAACGTTATACATTTTTTTTTTTATTTGCTTGTGGCTGGGCTTGCTGGCACTAGTAGTGCAGCTAGTACCATATTGTGAGGAATTTGCAGGGGGACTTGCTACCGTTGTGTTTAGCTCTTAGTGACACACATATCTACCTCAAACACCAAAGTGGGACAATTTATTAGGGGTTTGATTAGAATTAGGCAGAGTCTGCTGATTTTATTTTTTTTTTTTACCTTTATTTCATTTTATAGCTCAAACTCATCTTGCAAAGCAGTGTGCTTTCAGTGTAGGTTACAAAATAGCCATAGGAGAACCCCAACGGCTTACTTAGGCCTACAATAGCGTTATATTTTCCTTTTTTTTGTTTGCTTGTGGCTGGGCTTGCTGGCATTAGTAGTGCAGCTAGTACCATATTGTGAGGAATTTGCTGGGAGACCTGCGACCGTTGTGTTTAGCTCTTAGTGACACGCCTATCCACCTCAAACACCGAAGTGGGACAATTTATTAGGGGTTTGATTAGAATTAGGCAGAGTCTGCTGATTTTTTTTTTTTTTACCTTTATTTCATTTTATAGCTCAAAGTCATCAGGCACAGCACAAAATCCAGTTGTGTGCTGTCAGTGTAGGTTAGAAACTAGCCATAGCAATAGGATAGCATCGTTTTGTTAAAAAAAAAATAAAAATAAAAAAAATAAACACAAAAAAAAATAAAATTAAAAGTTTACACTTTAATTTGGAAAATGTTTAACCCGAGGGCTAGGGGTAGAGGACGAGGGCGCGGACGTGGGCGTCCAACTACTGCAGGGGTCAGAGGCCGTGGTCCTGGGCGGGGTGAGACACCACCTGCTGATGAGGGAGCAGGGAACGCCGCAGAGCTACACTCCCTAGGTTCATCATGTCTCAAGTTACTGAGGCCAGAACAGTGCGAAGAGGTGATGTCGTGGATTGCGGACAATGCTTCTAGCCATTTGTCCACCAGTCAGTCTTCCACGCAGTCCACCCATGTCACCGAAATCAGCACTCCTTCAGCTCCTCCACCTCAGTCTCCTTCCCCCCAGTCTGCCCCCTCCCAGCAAAATTTGGCATTTGAACCGGCATACTCTGAGGAACTGTTTTCTGGACCCTTCCCACAGTCACAAACCACTTGTCCGGTTGCTGCTGAGCAATTTTCCGATGCCCAGGTTTTCCACCGGTCACACAGCCCTGCACAAGCACGTGTCAGAGAACATCATCCGTGCCCTGACCAACGCCGTTTCTGACAAGGTCCACCTGACCACGGACACGTGGACGAGTGCTGCCGGGCAGGGCCACTATATATCGCTGACAGCACATTGGGTTAACTTGGTGGAGGCTGGGACCGAGTCTGACCCTGGGGCTGCTCATATACTGCCGACGCCGAGGATTGCGGGGCCTACCTCGGTCCAGGTCTCAAAGGCCTACTATGCCTCCTCCTCCTCCCACCCCTCCTCCACCTCCTCCTCCTCCGAATTACCATCCATGGGCATGCCGCCATCAGTCGGTAGCACTAGGCACAGCAGCAGTGCCATCGCTAAGCGACAGCAGGCGGTGCTCAAACTGCTGAGCCTAGGCGATAAAAGGCACACCGCCCAAGAGCTATTACAGGGCATCACGGCACAGACTGATCTGTGGCTGGCACCGCTGAACCTGAAGCCAGGCATGGTTGTGTTTGACAACGGCCGTAACCTGGTGGCGGCTCTGAAACTCGGCAGACTGACACATGTGCTATGCCTGGCCCATGTGTTAAATCTCATAGTTCAGCGTTTCCTCAAGACATACCCCAATCTGTCTGATTTGCTCACGAAAGTGCGCCGCATCTGTGCGCATTTCAGGAAGTCCAGCACAGATGCTGCCACTCTCAGGGCCGCCTCCAACTGCCCGCTCACCGACTGTTGTGCGACGTGCCTACGAGGTGGAATTCAACATTAACCATGTTATACAGAGTTTACCAGCAGAGTTTACCAGCAGTAGACTGCCAGATGTCAACTTCCACCAGAACTGGTAGTCAGGTCAGTCAGCTTCCTCAAGTCTACAATGAGGAGTGGACGTGGATGTCTGATATCTGTCAGGTGCTGAGTAACTTTGAGGAGTCAACACAGATGGTCAGTGGCGATGCTGCCATCATCAGCCTCACCATCCCGCTGCTTGGCCTGTTGAAAAACTCTCTGGTCAGCATGAAGTCGGAAGCTTTGCGCTCGTCACAAGAGACGGGGGAAGAAGATTCCCTTGTTGATAGCCAAAGCACCTTTAGGTCTGTTTCTCAGCGCATATCGGAGGAGGTGGAGGAGGATGAGGAGGAAGAGGAGGAGAATGTTGGCGAGACAGAAGAGGGGACCATTGTTTAGTCATTCACTGTTCAGCATGTATGGGCAGAAGAAGAGGAGTTGGAGGAGTTGGAGGAGGAGGAAATGGGCAGTCAGGCCAGTGATGGGAGTGAATTCTTGCGCGTTGGGACTCATGCTAGGCTGCCTATCCCGTGACCCTTGCGTTCAAAGAATTTATTCCAGCACCGATTACTGGGTATTCACTCTCCTGGACCCACGGTACAAGCAAAATCTTTCCACTCTCATCCCTGGAGAGGAAAGGAGTGTGAGAATGCATGAATACCAGCAGGCCCTGGTGCACAAGCTGAAACACTATTTCCCTTCTGACAGCGCTAGCGGCAGAGTGCGTACTTCTGTGGGACAAGTAGCGAGGGAGAGTAGGCGAGCAGGCAGCTTTTCCAGCACTGGCAGGGGTACGCTTTACAAGGCCTTTGCCAGTTTTATGTCACCCCAGCAAGACACTGTCACCTGTCCCCAGTCTCGGCAGAGTAGGGCTGATCTTTACAGAAAGATGGTGAGGGAGTACGTAGCTGACCATACCATCGTCCTAAATGATCACACAGCTCCCTACAACTACTGGGTTTCAAAGCTGGACATGTGGCACGAACTGGCGCTGTACGCCTTGGAGGTTCTTGCCTGCCCTGCCGCTAGCGTGATTTCCGAGCGGGTTTTCAGTGCAGCTGGTGGCATCATCACCGATAAGCGTACACGCCTGTCGACTGACAGTGCTGACAGGCTGACGCTTATCAAGATGAATAAAGCCTAGATTTCTCCGGATTTTCATTCTCCACCAGGTGAAAGAAGCTCAACCTGAATAATGTATGCACTCCTCCTCCTCATTGTCCTCCTTCTTCTCCTCATTGTACACTAAAGCATAGGAAACTGGCTATTTTTTGCCAGGGCCAACTGGCTCTAGCTATAGTACTCTATGTATTTAATTTTTCTGGAGGGCCACCTACCCGGTCCTCTGTTTTAAGCAATTTTTGGGAGTGCCACATATAGGCACTCAATCTATTTAATTTTTCTGGACGACCACCTACCTGCTCCTCTGGTTTGAAAACTTTTTTGGACTGCCACATACAGGCACTATCCAAATTAAATTGTCTCCATAGCAGCCTCCACATGTCGTCTTTTTAGCTGGCTCCACACGTTGTCTCCATTGCTTCCTCCACACGTCATCGCCATAGCTGCCTCCAAAAGTCGTCCATATAGCTGCCTCCATACATTGTCTCCTTATCAAACGAACTGTGTCAGGCAGAATTTTGGGTTGTTTTCATGGCTTCCACTTCAAACTTGTTAACTTTGTCGCCACCCTGCTGTGTAATCCACAAAATATACTGGCAAACTTTTATCATTTACCAATATTATTTCAGCGCTTCTTGCGCATCTGTTTACATTCCCCTCATCCGCCATATCCTAAACTTATAAGAACGCTACTACACTTGATCTTATACAAAAGGTTCTTAGAAGTGCTGTTTGGGGAGTAGCCTAGAGACAGGGGCTTGGATTGGCGAAAGCTCGCCTGGCAGCGGAGCGCCAGCTCCATCTCAAGATCCAACTAACATAGTTTTAACTGCAGCACCTTTAATCTACTACTAGTTCACTGCCTCCATACATCGTCCCCTTATCAAACGAGCTGTGTCAGGCAGAATTTTCAGGTGTTTCACCAGATACATAGTGGAACTCGGCCCATCTGTCGCCACCATGCTGGAGACCTGAAGTTGCAATCATAGCAGCGCAATATGGATGCCCCATACTGTCGCTCTTAATCATGGAACCATTTCCGGAAAAACAATTAAAAATAGAACCACTATGCTATTCCATCATTTCTAGGTGAAATATTCAAACGACCCGGCCTGCTTTGAAAATTATAATTTTTTCAAAGTAAACGCTTCTGGCCCCCAGGCCCATTTTGGGTGGGGAGGAGCCGAGAGACAGGGGCTTGGACAGGCGAAAGCTCGCCTGGCAGTGGACCGCCAGCTCCATCCCAAGATTAGGCAGCCTCAGAGGCATCCATGCAGGCTGCCCCTGCTGTTTCCTGTCCATTTTGCCTCCACTATCCTCCACAGCGTCCACCAATGTCTCATTTCAACTCTCTATACCCCAGACGCTGGAGCACGAGAGGATATGCAGCACATCATCCCCTTATCAAACGAGCTGTGTCAGGCAGAATTTTCAGGTGCTTCACCAGATACATAGTGGAACTCGGCCCATCTGTCCGCCATGCTGGAGACCTGAAGTTGCAATCAAAGCAGCGCAATATGAATGCCCCATACTGTCGCTCTTAATCATGGAAGTCGCCTCCTTTGGTGAAACCTGAGTCCATTTAGGGTATGTCGCCATGAGACTCTCTAGCCAGCCACTGCTGCCGCTGCCTCTGCATGCCGTCCCCTATAGTGTCAGGTGTTTTAGATGCTATCTAGCCTCATTCAGTCACTCTGTCATGGCCATGCTGTTGCCCATAATTTTGGCATAATGGTGCGATTAAGCAGCCTCTGAGGCATCCATGCATGCTGCCCCTGCTGTTTCCTGTCCATTTCCGTGGTGTTTCCATCCTTTTCTGAGGTTCCCAGGTGTTTGGCCAAGCTTCCCTGTGCAGAGCCTTGGTCCCCTTGAAAAATGCTCGAGTCTCCCATTGACTTCAATGGGGCTCGTTATTCGAGACGAGCACTCGAGCATCGGGAAAAGTTTGTCTCGAATAACGAGTACCCGAGCATTTTAGTGCTCGCTCATCTCTAATTAAAACACAATAAAACCTATATAAATTTGGTATCACCGCGATCACACTGAACCAAAGAATAAAGTAGGCGTGTTATTTGGAGCAAAGAGTGAAAGTTGTAAAAACTGAGCCCACAAGAACGTGACGGTTTTTTTAAAATTTTTCCACATTTGGAATTTTTTTTGCAGCTTCGCAGTACATGGCATGTTAAAATAAATTACATTACGGGAAATTAAAATTTGTTATGCACAAAATAAGCCCTCACAAAGGTCTGTACACGTAAAAATGAAAAAGTTATGGATTTTTGAAGTTGTAGAGCGAGAAATGAGCCGAAAAACCCTGCATCCTTAAGGGGTTAAGGAAACAATGTGCTTTAAAAAACATGCCAAGGAGTGATATAGTGATAACAGAGCCACCCCTGCACACATCAGTCATGGACAACAGCGAGAACAGCTAATAGAATTGCAAGAATCTCAGCATCATATCTGATTTGAGGTTGAATTAATAACATTTTGCATCATGTTGGGACATATCTTAGCAAATCTAGCTGAAGGACAGTTGCCTCGAATGTACATTTCCAGGCTGGGTTGGTACATGATGATCCACGCAACATTCTCTCTGTTTTCCATTAATTTTATACAGAGTTGCACAAGGACTCAGATCCCTTTGACCTGGTTAAAGCAGATGCATAATTTTTTAAGGTCTCCCTCCCCACGGTGCTAGAGGAGGATATGACTCTGCTAAATGCTGGCATAACCCCAGAAGAGGTGGCAAGAGTAATTAACCGGTTCGCGACCGCCCGCCGTGTATTCACGGCGGCGGTCGCGTACTGATGCATGGAGAGGGCTCGCGGCCTGAGCCCTCTCCATAGCCGGTAAGTCTCTGCTGCATATTGCAGCAAAGGCTTACCGGTAAAACGGGTGTTTTCTTGCTGATCGCCGCAGGCAAAGCTGCCAGCGGCTTCAAACTGATGGCGGCGCATTGGCGCCGCCATCTTTCCGAGGATCGCCGCTCCACGTGACGTCATTGGGGAGCAGCGATCCGTCGCCATGGTAGCTTCGGGTCTCACGAAGACCCGAAGCTACTTCGGGTTAACCCATTCATTACAATGTGCTATCAGCACATTGTAATGTATGAGGAGTAAAATCCCCATATACTGCCATATTGCAGTATGGCAGTATATGGTAGGATCGATCAGACAACCTAGGGTTAAAGTACCCTAGGGAGTCTGAAAAATATTAAAAATAAAAAAAAAGTTAAAATAAAAAAATTATAATAAAAAAACCTAAAAATTAAAATCACTCCCCTTTCCCTAGAAGTGATATAAATATCAATAAACAGTAAAAATCATAAACACATCAGGTATTGCCGCGTCCGAAAATGCCCGATCTATCAAAATATAATAACGGTTTTTCACTGCGTTTAACCCTATAATGGAAAATCGCGTCCAAAGTAAAAACTGGCACTTTTTTGCCATTTAAAAAAAAATTAAAAATTCTATAAAAAGTGATCAAAAGGTCGTACAGTCCTAAAAATAATATCAGTGAAAACATCATCAAAAGTCGCAAAAGATGACACCACCCTCAACTCCATACAACGAAGTATGGAAAGTTATAAGCACAAGAAGACGGCAAAATAAAAAAATAAATTTTTGTTCATGAGGTTATAATTTTTATAAATGTATGAAAACATTATAAAACTATACAAATTTGGTATCCCTGTAATCGTACCAACCCAAAGAATAAATTAGATGCATCATTTGTGGCGTGAAGTGAAAGCCGTAATATCCAAGCCCACAAGAATACGACACAAATGCGTTTTTTCACCATTTTCACTGCATTTGGAATTTTTTTCCCACTTCCCAGTACATGGCATGGAATATTCAATGCAATCACTATGAAGTGCAATTTGTTACGCAAAAAATGAGCCATCACACAGCTTTTTACGTGTAAAACCAAAAAAGTTATAGATTTTTGAAGGTGGGGAGTGAAAAATGGAAATGAAAAAACGGGAAATGGCCCGGTCCTTAACCGGTTAAAGATTTAGGACATGGCAAACACTGGAGCCAGTTAGCCTTCTGGCAGAGATCTATAAAAGTTTGTAATCTGGCACTTGAACCATTAGCAACAGCGTTACACTCCCTTACTTTGTGGGAAACGTCCACAAACTTTATTTTCTGGTGACATATTATTTTCTGGTGAAAAAGACAACTTAATTCTCTGGTGACATATTATTGTTTCTTCCTGATCCACTGATCACAATACCTTGTATCATGACTTGAATAGCAGAACTTGAGGAAATGTCGATTCAAAGTAAATCCTTCCAAATGCGAACTTTTATCACTAGACCACAGAGCTTCACAGAGCAGACAGCAATACAGACCTTAGGGATCCATCTTGCCACTGAAAGCATAAAATGACTAGGTATACACATCATCAAGACGTCTTCTCACTACACACACTCGACAATCTGCCATTATTTCAGAAAATAAGGTCTGAACGACTTAGGTACTAGAAAACACCTCATCAAAATAATTGGCTTTGCAAAGTTATTATACCCCTCTCCAGGCACTCTCTCTACTGCAAAATCTATAGATCTACGAGATCTGAACAAAGCATTTACTACCCTTTGTATGGAGAGGTAAAATGCTGGGAATATCTTTACTTAGTCTGATATACACCAAATCTTCTCTAGCGATGAACATCCCTAACGAGAAGCACTATAATTTTGCTTGTCTTGATTGGCCCCACGGGACAAATTACTTCTCCAACAAATATCTCAAACAAGTGTTGCTTCACACATATGGCCTAGTTTTAGCACTGCACTGAACGGAGCCGGGTCCAGAAGCTGCGGGTGTCGGCTATATATTATCGGAGATCTCTCCAATCGCGGGTGTTAACCCCTAACACGCCGCTGTCGCGCGTGTTTTAGGGGCATTTCACAAGAATTGGACCCCCCGTGGTTCCGATCGCAGCCCTAGGACTGCCAGTGCCCGGGCTGCGCGATCCTCTTCAGTGGATTGCTTGTTCAAGCTAACCTGTAAAAGTGAATAAAAACAGTTAAAAACATTAGATAAAAATATTTTTTAATAAAAAGAATTAAATAAAGTTAAAGTCCCCTAAACACAAACATTCCCTATACACATGTAATAAAGTAAAAAACCCACAAAATCGCCAAAAAACCACACATATTTGGTATTGCCGTGTCCGCAACAATCCGTACAATAACTCAGCAATATTATTGGGCCTGGTGAAAGCCGTAAAAACAAAACACGAAAAACTCGCCAAAATTGTACATTTTTCAAAAAATCTCTTCACAAAAATGTTCTAAAAAGTGATCAAAAAAAGTTATGTGCGCCAAAATGGTACCACTCGAAAGGACAACTCAACACTTAAAAAATAAGTCCTAAACTAGCTCTGTCAACCAAAAAATATTGAAGTTACTTCTCCGAAAAGATGGCGATGCAAAAACAAATGAGATTTCCTCTATATTAGTTTTTTTCCAGTAGAATTGTAAAAATAAATGAAAAACTATATAAATGAGGTATCACCGTAATCGTAGTGATCTGTAGAATAAAGATACTATAGTATTTTTAGTTTACAGTGTTTGACCCCCCAAAAATACGAAAAGAAAGGAAACCAAAATTGACACCCATACATTCAAGAGTTAATAAAATCTCATCAATAAGCTAATGACCCACTAAAATGAAATATTTGTAAAGTGCATCTCATGTTGCAAAAAATAAGCCCTTATATGTACAAATTGCAAAAAAAAAAAATAAAGATTGTATAGCCAATAAAAAGTGACATTGCATAATCTGCTCTGAATTGCGCAGCTTCCCTTCGATAACCTGGCGTGTGCCCATACAGCAGGTTACCACCACATATGGGGGATTGTTATATGTGGGAGGGATTGGGTATCAAATTTTGTGCAGCGTTTTTGTATTTTATCCACTGAGAATTTGCAAATTTAGCCAAAAAAAAAATTACTTTCAAAATTGTATCAGATTTTGTTTTAACCCCTGTAAAACAATTAAAGGGTTAACAAACTTCATAAAAGTTGTTTTACGTAATTTGAGGGGTGTAGTTTCTATAATGGGGTAATTTATGGGGTTTTACTTTTATTTAGGCCTCTCAAAGTGACTTGAAACTTGAGCAGGTCCCTCAGTAGCATTATTTTGCGTTTTTTTATGAAAATGTGAAAAATTGCACCTAATGTCCTACAAAAATAAGAGTATGCATAAAAAAGCATGTCCACATAAAGTAGTCACTTGGTGAATGCTAGTTATTAAGTTTTTTGCTGTTATCACTATGTGTGGAAAAAGTAGAACATTTTGAAGTTCGAAAATCGAGAATTTTTCCAAATTTTCACCAAATATCTGATTTTCTCATAAATAAATGCAAAACATACCCCCCAAATTTTTCAACTAACTTGAAGTACAATGTGTCACGAGAAAACAATTTTAAAATCACTTGGATATGCTAAAGCGTTTCAAAGTTATAACCATTTATAGTGACACAGGGCAGATTTGAAAAAATGGGCCGTGTCAGGAAGGTGAAAAGTGGCTTTGGCGTTAAGGGGTTAAATAGTATCAAAATTAAAAACATACATTCAGAGGAGAGACTGAGAGCGGCATGACGTAGCTGTGATGCACGCAACTCCTCCTATCCTCCCACGATGCCCTGCTCTGCAGGTAAGCACGATTCCAGCATGCAAAGGCTCATGTGAGGCTCTGTAGAAGCGCATGAAGCTGAGGCGAGGCAGCAAGCAGAGGAGAAGTGGACGCCGAGATGACAAGTTGAGCTTGTGCTGAGACGCTAAAAGATGATACGGTGACGTACTGCGGATAGATGCAGTGTGAATCCCTGTATTATTGTTTGCCACAGTTAAAATCTACTTCTGCTGGATATGAATAAGCCTTAACACTGTTGCAGGCCATCTGGGCTGTGTCGCACGGATGTGGGCTGAAGTTAAATTTAATATCTGCTGTTACTTCATGTGAATAGGTCCCTATTGCAGAAGGCTTGGGCTAACTTACATTGCTGTTTGTTAAAGTTAGAATCCGCTGCTGCTAGACAAAATAAGCTTTTACACTGCTGTGGCCTATCTGGGCTGTTCATTATGACTGCGTGTTAAAACTCAAATCTTGCTGCTGTTGGATGTAAATAAGCCCATACGTTGCCGCAGAACAATTGGTGAATAAGCCTTAATACTGTTACAGATCATCTGGGCTGTGTCGCTCGGCTGTGGGCTGAAGTTAAATCCAAAATCTGCTGTTACTTCATGTGAATAGGTCCCTATTGCAGAAGGCTTGGGCTATTTCACATCGCTGTTTGTTAAAGTTAGGATCAGCTGCTGCTGGACAAAATAAGCTTCTACACTGCTGTGGCCTACCTGGGCTGTTCATTATGACTGAGTGTTAAAACTCAAATCTTGCTGCTGCTGAATGTGAATAAGCCCCTATGTGGCCACAGAATAACCAGATTATTTTGCATCTAAAAACTTGTTCGCAGTACACAGCAGCGAGACTAGTTCTATCACAACGTCATAAAAAATGATCTACAGCAATATGGGAACTCGTTTAAAGTCATTTCCTCTGATGAATCCTCTTTCCAATTGTTTGGAACGTCTGGAAAAAAATTGGTTGTTTTTATGGAAAAATCTAAGGATTGCCCCCTCCTGTCCTGTGGCGATTATAACTGTGTAAGATTAGGGTCTCAGCCCCATTTTTGGATTCTGACTTGCGTCTCTTTATATGGTTATAACTTTTGAACACTGTTACTTATCAAAGCGATTCTGAGGTTGTTTTTTCCCCACATGTTGTACTTCATTATAGTGGTAAATGCTGCATGATAATTTTTGCGTTTATTTACAAAAAAAAGATAAATTTTTGAAAAATTTGTCGGTTTCGAAATTCAAAATCATTGCGTTTTCAGGCAGATAGATTTACCACCTAAATAAATTGCTGAAAAACATTTCCCATATGTCTACTTTACATTTTCATAATTTTTGAAATGTCTGGATAACTTATTTTGATGTCAAGCGGCTTACAAATCGAATATCGATTTTCTGTATTTTCAGAATTGACCATTTTAGGGATAAATAACATTTTCAATGAAATTTTACATATTTAGCATCAAAACCCCCTATATAACCAACCCATTTTCAAATCTGCATCCCTCAAACTATCAGAAACAGCTTTTAGGAAGATTGTTAACCCCTGGAGATCTTCATTGTAATGGAATCAAAATGGAGGGGAAATTTAGAATGGTCAAATTGCGCTGGTTATACGTTCATTTAGCCCTAAAATTTACACATTTCCAAAAGATAAAAAGAGAAAACCCACCATACAATTTGTTCTGCAATTTCTCCCAAGTACAGAGACCCCCCACATGTGGCAGTTACTTGTTTTATGAGTGCACAGCGAGGCGCAGAAGGGAAGAAGCGCCCTGCAGCTGCCACGATTTTTGTTTTCTCCTTGCCTCCTTGTGTAGGCTACAACATTTTCGCTTTTACGTTATTGGGGCCATGTGACGGCATTATTTTTGCAGGATGAGATGCTTTTTCCAGTGCTATCGGCTATTGTTGAAAATTTAGGAACTCGTTTTTGAGGGCATGAGTAGAAAAAGCATCAATTCTGTAATGGATTTTTGACTTTTTTTTTTTTTCGTGTTCACCATTTAGCCTAATAATCATGTTATCTTTATGTTATCTTCATCAGAGCTGGGTGATGGCTTGCTTTTTTGCGGGACATGTTGTACTTTGCACCATTATCATTCTGGAGTACATATGTTTTTTGATCACTTTTTATTGCATTTTTTGTAAGATTGAAAAGGTAAAAATGGGGGTTTTTTAACAGTTCATCATATGGGTTCAAAAATGATTTACTTTTATTCTACGGGTTGTTACTGATGCGGTGATACTATATATGTGGGTTTTTTGTTATGATTAAGACTTTTTTTGGGTTATATGTCTCTTTATATGTTATGGGGCTTATGGGCATTTTTATTGATTTATTACTTTATTTTTTATTGAAAAACATTTTTTTTTTACTTTTTCCCTTTTTCCACCATGGGACATGAGCAAGTAATCATCTGATTGCTTGTTCATGATAATACTCTGCAATACTGATGTATTGCAGGGTATTAGCAGTGTCAGTCTATGCACATGCATAAGCTGACACTGTGCCTGAAAGATGACGTCACAGGTTACACACCCGCGATCGGAGCCCACTCTGACCTCAGGGGTTACACAGGGGTGCCGGCTATATGTTACAGCCGGCACCCCGTGTTTGCCGATGCCGGTTCGGCTCTGCATCTCAGTGGTGGACATACACGCCGCTGTATCCAGCATTTTACATGCCCAGTGGGGGCTCATTAATTAATTTAAACCCGAGCATTGTGTAATATATTCTTTCTGTGTTGTTGCTCTTCCATATCATGTACATTAGATCCCTGGCTGAATCTATTGAAGTATGCATTCATTTTGTCAACAGTATAGTCATCCACATTTTGGATGTCTCATTGTATCAAAAAATTTAAATACATCACAGAGGGGCTCTGGAAACACCCCCAGAGACCTTTAGACTCATCATCATAATTTTAAAAGTCAATTTTAAAAGAAAGGAAGCCATGAATAAATATATGATCCCACAGTCACAGTGCCTGGATCTATGAGTAAGTGCCCCTGGTTTATCATGCTTGATTTTCATAAACTTTCTTTAAGTAATTCAGCAGTAAATCTAGTCAGATTCCTTCAAGTAACTCTGTATAGTGTACATTCAAGATAGCAGAAGGTGGAGGAGGTTTGCTTCAGGGGAGTGTAAGACATAGGGGCTCATTTACTTTCTCGGTCCGGAGGAGTTCCCGAAAGTGCACGGCCCAATGACAATGCACTGTGCCGCGATTCAATAAGATCATGCACTTGATTTTCTGAATGTGTCGCTTCCCCGATCAGGTCCGCCGGAGTTCACTATCTTCCTGCCTGTGTATGTAAGTGCATTTCTTGCAACACAATTTAAAGTTAAATCCCACTGTTTGAATCCATCGAATTGTCCGATGGTACGCCGATCGATTTGTGTCATATGAAAGCAGGCTTGATTGTGCCAAAATCCAATCGTGTGCAACACAATCACCTGCTAAATACCTGTCCGAGCGGCGCGATCCCTGAAAACGTTGGAAACCCCAACGGAAATGCCATCCGCAGGAACCCTAGTAAATAAGTCCCATAGTCTGAGGTGCAGAGAGAGATAGAGGAGGTTTTGTAGAATCACAGACTGGTATGGGGACAACCTTTTACCTCATAATTTTGTGGTGAACATTTCTGCATCCACAAAGCAGCACACACAAGGCTTTCCTACCAGCCACAGAGAGAGCAAGTATAACATGACCTCTCCTTCGTCCATCCAGATTGATTAGGGAGCATCAGACCTTTCACTCTGTGAAACCATCATGTATACAACTCTATAGATACACAGGGATAATCGGCACAACCTGTAAACAGCTATTGCATGAATAGGCAATAGCTGTTTTTTAAACTACTGAGGTGTTGCTTTCATTCCTTACATTAAATGTCTGAGCAATGACCCCTCTCAAATATCAGATGTATTTGGGGATTATTACAAAGGCATTTATAGTACTAGAAGACAGTTTCCTGATACTGACTGGGGTTGCTTAGATTGCAGACTGTTAAAAAATACTGCCCTTCCATTGATTGAAGATGTAATTAGAGAGTGCTTGATGCGACAGATTTTTATGGTGATTAAAGATATACCTCCTGGGAAATCACCTAGCACTGAGTACTTTACCCCCAGATTCTATAGATTGTTTAGAAATATCCTCTTTTTCCATTCTGACTTTTCTTATGAAGGTGCACCACAAAAAAGATGGTGAACTCTGTCGGACCTGTGCAGGGGAAGCGGCACATTCATGATTTCAGGCGCACAATCTTAGTGAATCGCTGAACGCTGCATTATAGTGGTGCCCGGTAGGCACAGAGAGCACAGGTGCACCTGTGATCCGAGACAGAGGTCCCATGGGGCACCCGTGACAATAGACAGACAGTGCACTTTTAGTGAACGCTAATGACGTGGTTAGTAAATGTGCCCCACTATCTCAAGATCACACATATGTGGACTGTTTTGGAAAAAAGCAGGCATGTCATCCTAGGAAGACCAATCTAAGGTGTGTCTCTTTCCTCACAAATTATGGCTTGTTTTATATAAAATTTTCCATTGGTTTTGCAATTTTTTGGCTTTACATATGTGGTTGCATACATACTTATTTCCTCTTTACAAAGTGTTTTTACAATGAAATTGTAACATAGATAATATACACTTTTCAGTAATCTTCGGCTGGTTCATTAGTACAGCAACCTAGCTAATTATATTTGTAGGAAACAAACTTCATGAACAGATAATTGACTAACTTATTGCAATGTTTTGTTGTGATATTTGCAAATATTTTGTGAATGTTTTTCCAGCCATCCAGTGCGCCACACTTTTTGCTCTCGGTGAGTGAGAATTCTATTATGTGCTCTGCGATTTTGTACATCTACAATACCACAAAAGTTATCTTCTTTATTTTTCATTTTTGTTTTGGGATTAGTTGTACTTCTTGTCTATTCTTATTGTTTTATGAGTAGTTCCCATGGGTCCCATATTTTCTTAAATTTATGGGGAGACCTCGTTTCCCAGCTTGCTAATTCCTCTAGTCTTAACAGATCATCCACTTTGTTTAACCATTCTGAGGGTGTTGGTGGTTCTGCTTGTAGCCATTTAGGGAGGATCAGAAGTTTGGCTGCTTGGACCAGCTGGGTGGTTAGGTCTTTCCTAGATGGGGCCCATGACTTGTTTGGTAACCATGATAGGACCATAATAGATTTTTGGTAATCTGTTTTATGTTAGTCTGTATTTCAGCCCAGTATTTAAACAGTTTGGGGCATCTCCAGTAAATGTGGCCTAGAGTGCCTCCTGTATGCCCACATCTCCAGCAGTTGTCCCTCATCAGCAATTTTTTCTGTACTAGCACTGCGGGTGTGTTGTACCATCGGGTCATTAATTTGTATGAGTTTTCCTGTGTTCTGACACATCTAGAAAAGCCATGCGACCTGAGGTGTATTTGTTTTACCTGAGTGGGTGTGAGAGGGTATTTTGTCCTGAGTCTGGTGTGGTTGTATTGTATTTCTTCTTGTTGTAAGAAATTAAATGTCGGGAGCTGATTCTCATCTGTATTTATAAGTTGTTGCACCTTCTTGCCATGGAATGTCTTTAATGGGATTGATGCCCAGTGTGCCCACACGGATGTTGAATGTATCTTTTTCCCTGGGTTTAATAAGATCGGTATTAGGCTGCTTGGCATTAATTATGGGGGAGTACCTAGTAAATGAAAGTCTGAGGTAAGTGATTTGATAGTTATTATTGTCCCGTTCGTGATTGGGTTACTACATGTGCCTGGTGTATTTATACCCCATAGTTGCGCTTTCTGGTGGTATTGCAAAGTGGAGAGTTCCAGTTCAAAGCTTGGGTTTAATAATTTCCTATTATGCAATTGTATCTATCTTTTCAGATGTATTGCTCTCTAGTAAGATAATGCGTCAGGTAGACTGAAGCCTCCCCTTTCTCTTTTAAGTTTTAGTCTATCATATGGTACTCTCGCTTTTTTGCCTTTCCATAAGAAAGAAGTGTACAGGGATTTTAGTCTGTTGACTAAAGACCTAGGTATTGCTATTTGTAATGTTTGTAATAGGTAGAGTAACTTGGGCATTATAAATGTTTTAATAAGTTCTTTCTTTCCATCCACGAAACGTAGGGTAGGTCTAGTGAATTAAGTGTTGCTGTTATTTCTGTTAATAAAGGGGTGTAGTTTTCTTTATATAACGTGGAGCATTGTATGGTTATGTGTATTCCTAGATACTTTAGTTTGGCAGTTTTCCATTCAAAGGGGTATTGTGTTTTAAGTGAGCTCACCATTTGTGAGGGGCGGTTATATTTAATGCCTCAGATTTAGTTAGGTTAATTTTGAAATTTGAGGCTAGTCCAAATTCTGTTAAGATTTTGATGATGCTTGGGAAGGCTGTTTTTGGTTCTGTCAACATCAAGAGTAGATCATCCACAAATGCGGCATTTAAATGTACCGTATTGTCCACTTTTAACCCTTTGATGTCCTTTGTAGATCTAAAGGTTTGTAATAATGTTTCCATGACCAGGATAAAAAGGGTGGGGGATAAGGGGCAGCCTTGTCACGTGCCATTGGATTTATTAAAGGGACTAGATAATATACCATTCGCTTTTATTCTGGCATTTGGTTTACTATATAATGACATTATTGCGTAAATAAACTGTATAGGGATTCCAAATTTTTTAAGGGTTTCTTTCAACTCGGTCAAACGCTTTTTCTGCGTCTGTGTCAAGTAGTACTAAAGGGATTTTCTTTGAGTGTGCATAGTGTATTGCATGTATGACCCTTTGGGAGTTGCCTTCTCTTGCCGGCACAAAATCTGTTTGCTCCGGGTTGATCATGGAGGGTAGATATGGACTTAACCTCTAGGTAAGAGTTTTGTCCATATTTTAATGTCCACATTTAATAAAGAAATTGGCTGGTAACTTCCACATTGTTCTAAATTTTTTCCCGGTTTGGGGAGTATTGTGACGATAGCCGCTAAAGCTTGGGGTGGTAAATGGCTTCCTGTGAGAAAGGAATTACACCACTCTACTATGTGCGGAATAAGGACTGTCTGAAATTTTTTATAATATCCAGATGGTAGTCCGTCTGGGCCTGGGATCTTGTTTAAAGGGAACCTGTCACCAGGAGAGCCATTTTTAGCACTCCCCCAGTCCCCACAGAGCATAGTACATACACTGCCAAAGTGTTTTTGTATTAAAAATTGGTTTTACAGAAAAAAAGATATATTATATTGTACCTTTCATTAGCATCTGCTGTGTGACTAGGCAGTTGCCTTTTGGGGGGAGCGGGAAAGGAGCAGTTCCCCCCACCCTTGGGGAACAGCTTCTCCATGTGACCTTTTCAAATATATGAAAACACCCATCACTGGGCTTAGCGACGCCCCCTGCTCCTCTACAGCCAATCCCGAGTGAGGGGAGTTATTCAGATATTTTAAAAGGTCACATGTTTCCCAAGGGTGGGGGGGGGGAACTGCTCCTTTCCAGACCCTCCCTTTTGGCAACTGCCTAGCCACACAGCAGATTCTAATGAAAGGTACAATATAACATATCTTTTTTTCTGTAAAACCTATTTTTTTTATACAAAAACACTTTGGCAGTGTATGTACTATGCTCTGTGGGGACTGGGGGAGTGCTAAAAATGGCTCTCCTGGTGACAGGTTCCCTTTAAGGGGAGGGAGGAGATAATGTCTGCTACTTCCTTGTTTGTTACGGGTTTTAACACTGATGTTTGTGCATTTTTATCTAGTGAGGGTAACTTTATTTTCCCAAGGAAGGTTTTGGTAGCTTCTAATCTATGTGTTGGGTTTGTTGGAGTTGATGTGTGTATAATATTGTACAGGTCTTGATGATAAGACCTGATCGCATCTAGAATATCTGCAGATTTCGTTATTCTTCCTTTGTTTTGTGTGGTTATTGAATTTATGAATGACGCGTCCTTGTCTTTCTTTATGAGGTACGACATGAGTTTATTTCTTTTGTTGCCGTGTATGTAGTATTTGAATTTGGCATATTGGTATTGTTTAGCTGCCTTGATGTTCACGTGGTTTAGCAAGTCTGTTCTCAGGGTTTTTAGTTTTTCATCAAGCTGAATTGTGTGCGTGCGTTTAGCTAGTTTGTCAGCGTTTGTGACCTTTTCTTAGGTTTATTTAGCCCTCTGGCATTTAGGGTTGTAACCTTAATGGTAGTCATTGGAGTGGTGAAGAAGGAGACATCGCTTCATTTGTTCGTGGGCGACTGGTGACTGGATAACAAAGCAAAGTTAGTGAACATGTTAACAAATAATAAAACTTTATAGATATAATCGATTCTGATTTTAAAGGGTACATTCTCCTAGGATATTGCCGATCTAGCTCTCCTATGCGGACAACATATGTACGTTCCCTGACCATACTAGAACATAGACGTTTAGACTCAAGTTCTGGGCCTATGCTTTAGTATTGGGTCGGGGGGAGGTTGGTCAATTACAGATACACTGTAAAGCCTGATCTATTTTGCAGGCTGTCTTCCACGGCTTTAGATGTATAATGTCACGTAAGTAAATTTATTGCTCTCACTGACTGAAAGGAGGGGAGGGGGGTAAGGATGATTAGGGGGTGGAGGGGGTTCTATAGGAGGGTTGGTGGATATCAAGGGGGTAGATCCACTGAGGGAGCTGTACTCTTACTGTTGCTTGGATATTAATCAGTGGATAGTATTCCAATCATACCTTAATCCTGACTCTTATTGTTGTTGTTATTATAGTTTAGCGTTTAGGTGAGGTTGGTGGGTCGGTAAAGAGGTTAAGGTTGGGTAGTTTATATGTTAGCTGGGGGGTTTGGATGATGAGGGGGTGGGAAAAAGCGGGTTGATAGGTGGTTGGAGTAGGAGAGTAGCAAGGGGTGAGGAAGGAGGGGAATAGTAGGAGGGGGGTGGGGGGGACTTTAGGGGGGAGAGTGAAAGATGAGGGTGATCAGGTATATATCCAATTCTTAGATACTTAGGGGTCTATTTATGCTTGTCTTGGTGTTTCAGAGATCCTTAGGGCAGAAGTTCCATCTTCAGCTGCCTTTGCTCGTTGATTGCCTGTTCTTGCTTTTAGGTGACTTTGACTTGGTGACAGTTGTCCATGCTTCAATCATGATAAGTCCAGGTGCTGTTCTTGTACAGGTATCCAAGAGGTGATTGGCAAAGGTGTAATGTCCAGGATGTCCCAGGCTTTTTGCAGGTCCGCAAGTGTTCTTATTGTGCATCTTTTGCCCTGTGTCACAAAGCTTATGCCAAATGGGAACAGCCACCTATATATTATAATGTGGTTTTTTAAATGGTTGGTCAGTGGGCGAAGCAGTCGTCTCTTATAGAGTATGGAGGGTGCAATGTCTTGGTATGTAGCAATTTTATGCTCTTCATGTTCTAGTTCTTTTCTTCCTCTAGCAGCTTTGAGTATTGCTGCTGTGTCTTGGTAACTCAGTAGACCGCAGATTATGTCCCTTGGTTGCTTGCCTGGCTTTGTTGCTGGTTTAAGGGCCCTGTGGATCCTCTCAATGACAATGCTGCTAGCTCGTTCCTCAGTGAACAAGGTGGCAAAGATTTGTTTCGCTGTTTTCTGTAGCGTGTCATATGCATATATCTTGGGCAGTCCCTTTATTCTTAGGTTTTTGCGTCTACTTCTATTTTCTTGATCTTCAATATGAAGTATTGCTCTGTGCTATGGCTGTGTTGAAGTCTACTATAGCGGCCTGGTTACTTTCTTGTGCTTCCACCCTCTTCCCCACTGACCTCATGTCCTCTCTGATGGCTGTTAATTCTTAAAGTACTGGAGCTAGCGCTTTTGTCAGTACCTCTTGTAGGACCTTCTTTGATAGTGGTTGTGCTCCGTCCTCGCTCTGCTCGTTGTCTTGGCTCTCTGCCTCCGAGTCCTCTGGTGCGTCTGACTCTGGCAGGAAGTCTGGCGCCATCTTGTGAGTTCTCGGCAGCGGCGATGTGAGCTTCTTTCGGAGGTATTTCTCTAGATCCCCTTGATATTTTCTGTTTTTTGGGGTATCACAGATGTCTGTCCCTCTGTCCTTCCCGGATCTGGCCATTTCAGCCGTGACACAGAAGGGTCATGTGCGACACATACTGTATGTGTCTCTAACACTTGTTAAATACATATGCAAACAGTTTTCACTAGAAAGAATCTGCAAAGTCAAACAGAAAACTGGCGCAAGCACCTAGTAAATGTGCCCCAATGAAACCTGAAGTCTCTGCAGATTATTGGAGATATGGTATGCATGAGGGTATGAATAGTGGGAAAGCCCTAAGCTGTGTGTGTTTCTTTTGTATCAAAAGTTACTGGGCATTCTCTGCCAGCAAATGCTCAAATTGCACTGCATGGGTCCTCCAGCGCTTCACATTGCATAGAGGCTGTTGATGAACTTGCTGGTTTGGACCCTGGGCTGAAACTGGCCTCAACACAGGAGAATAGAGACGGTGATTGCAGCCAACTCGGTTCTGCTGTACAGAGTCCCCAATGAAGATGGTGTAACCATCAGCAAGATGCAATAGTTATCTCCCCTCTGTTTTGGGGAAGAGATATTTATTGGGGCAGATTTACTTACCCGGTCCGTTCGCGATCCAGCGGCGCGTTCTCTGCGATGGATTCGGGTCAGGCCGGGATTCACTAAGGTAGTTCCTCCGCCGTCCACCAGGTGGCACTGCTGCGCTGAAAAGCATTGGAACGCACTGGAATACACCGGGCCGGACCAAGTGAAGGTAAGCGCGTCCCAAGCGACACTTTTTTTATTTTAAATGCGGCGTTTTTTCCGAATCCGTCGGGTTTAAGCTCAGCCACGCCCCCCCCCCCCATTTCCGTCGCATGCATGCCAGTGCCGATGCGCCAAAATCTGATCGCGTGCGCTAAAATCCCGGGGCAATACAGGGAAAGTCGGCGCAAATCGGAAATATTCGGGTAACACGTCGGGAAAATGCGAATCGGGCCCTTAGTAAATGACCCCCATTGTGTCCAGTAGGTGGCAGGATTGCTTAGTAATCCTGCTGACATGGAACTTCCACATGTAGAGGGAGGAGGAGAGAAGTGGGGGTGGGGTGGATATTTGGCCTTCCCTCATTTTCCTGGACAAAGAGAAGTGGATGTTCTTCATCAGGGGAGTGATTGTGAAGTATGTTGGGCGGGTGGTCACAGAGTCCCAGCAGCTACCTGCCTGCACACCACCGACATGATTCAGGAGCTGTATTCTATCTTTATTGTCTTACTTAGCCCTGGCATCCAGCATCTCCCACATAGACCCCAACCTTTCCCCTTGTCCTCACTAAAATTGCAGATTACGGACTACTGGGGGCACTTTGAAAATTGGCTACTGAGGGGGCATTGTAATTAAATTAGCTACTTTGGGGGACCTGTTACTATATTGGCTACTGTGATGGCACTGTTACTATATTGACTACTATTGGGGCACTATTCCTGTATTGGCTTCTGTGGTGGCATAATATTGTAGTGATCTCGGGGGAGCAAGTTTGTGATAAGGAGGTGGAGGATATCATGATGAAGTGTTGCTATATTTGAAAATATGAGTCAAGGCGGGAAGAAGCTGACAAAGAAATAAAAATGCACTCCTCCATTCCACATCTACAGTAAATACTAGTTTTTCCCCCGAGCTGACAATTCTATGGCATCTTTTGTGTGCTGTAAAATTACATAAAAAGTAGAGCTGACCGAGCACTAAAATGCTCGGGTACTCGTTATTCGAGACAAACTTTTCCCGATGCTCGAGTGCTCGTCTCGAATAACGAGCCCCATTGAAGTCAATGGGAGACTCGAGCATTCTTCAAGGGGACCAAGGCTCTGCACAGGGAAGCTTGGCCAAACACCTGGGAACCTCAGAAAAGGATGGAAACACCACGGAAATGGACAGGAAACAGCAGGGGCAGCATGCATGGATGCCTCTGAGGCTGATTAATCACACCATTATGCCAAAATTATGGGCAACAGCATGGCCATGAAAGAGTGACCGAATGAGGCTAGATAGCATCTAAAACATGCAATAATTGACCCTGACACTATAGGGGACGGCATGCAGAGGCAGCGGCAGCAGCGGCAGGCTAGAGAGTGTCATGGCGACATACCCTAAATGGACTCAGGCTTCACCAAAGGAGGTGAGCAAGAAGCGCTGAAATGATTTCCTATGTGAGCTCTTTTGATAAGGGGACGACATGTGGAGGCAGCCATGGAGACGACTTCCATGATTAAGAGCGACAGTATGGGGCATTCATATTGCGCTGCTTTGATTGCAACTTCAGGTCTCCAGCATGGCGGCGACAGATGGACCGAGTTCCACTATGTATCTGGTGAAACACCTGAAAATTCTGCCTGACACAGCTCGTTTGATAAGGGGATGATGTGCTGCATATCCTCTCGTGCTCCAGCGTCTGGGGTATAGAGAGTTTTAATGAGACATTGGTGGATGCTGTGGAGGATCGTGGAGGCAAAATGGACAGGAAACAGCAGGGGCAGCATGCATGGATGCCTCTGAGGCTGCCTAATCTTGGGATGGAGCTGGCGGTCCACTGCCAGGCGAGCTTTCGCCTGTCCAAGCCCCTGTCTCTCGGCTCCTCCCCACCCAAAATGGGCCTGGGGGCCAGAAGCGTTTACTTTGAAAAAATTATAATTTTCAAAGCAGGCCGGGTCGTTTGAATATTTTGCCTAGGAATAATGGAATAGCATAGTGGTTCTATTTTTAATTGTTTTTACGGAAATGGTTCCATGATTAAGAGCGACAGTATGGGGCATCCATAGAGTGATTGCTGGGGGCCTCTATATAGTGATTGCCGGGGGGCTGTATATAGTGATTGCTGGGGGAGCTGTATAGAGTGATTGCTGGGGGAGCTGTATAGAGTGATTGCTGGGGGAGCTGTATAGAGTGATTGCTGGGGGAGCTGTATATAGTGATTGCTGGGGGAGCTGTATATAGTGATTGCTGGGGGAGCTGTATATAGTGATTGCTGGGGGAGCTGTATATAGTGATTGCTGGGGGAGCTGTATATAGTGATTGCTGGGGGAGCTGTATATAGTGATTGCTGGGGGAGCTGTATACAGTGATTGCTGGGGAAGCTGTATATAGTGATTGCTGGGGAAGCTGTATATAGTGATTGCTGGGGAAGCTGTATATAGTGATTGCTGGGGGAAGCTGTATATAGTGATTGCTGGGGGAAGCTGTATATAGTGATTGCTGGGGGAAGCTGTATATAGTGATTGCTGGGGGGAGCTGTATATAGTGATTGCTGGGGGGAGCTGTATATAGTGATTGCTGGGGGGAGCTGTATATAGTGATTGCTGGGGGAGCTGTATATAGTGATTAGTGAGGGCTGCATACAGTGATTGATGGGGGCTATATATATTGATTGCTGGGGGCTGTAAATGCTGATTTCTGGGGTCTGTATATAGTGATTGCTGTGGGATTTATATAATGATTACTGGGAGCTATATATGGTTATTGCTGGGGGGCTGTATATAGTGATTACCGGGGCTTTATATAGTGATTACCGGGGCTTTATATGGTGATTACTGGGGGCTTTATATAGTGATTGCTGGGGGCTGTATATAGTGATTACTGGGGTCTGTAAATAGTGATTGATGTGGGATTTATATAATGATTACTGCTAGCTATATACAGTCATTGCTGGGGGAGCTGTACATAGTGATTGCTGGGGGAGCTGTACATAGTGATTGCTGGGGGAGCTATATACAGTTATTGCTGGGGGCCTCTATATAGTGATTGCCGGGGGGCTGTATATAGTGATTGCTGGGGGAGCTGTATAGAGTGATTACAGGGGGCTGTATATAGTGATTGCTGAGGGAGCTGTATACAGTGATTAGTGGGGTCTGTATACAGTTATTGCTGGGGGCTGTATATAGTGATTGCTGGGGGCTGTATATAGTGATTGCTGGGGGCTGTATATAGTGATTGCTGGGGGCTGTATATAGTGATTGCTGGGGGCTGTATATAGTGATTGCTGGGGGCTGTATATAGTGATTACTGGGGGCTGTTTATAGTGACTGCTGGGGGCTGTATACATTGATTGCTGGGGGCTGTATATAGTGATTGCTGGAGGGCTTTATATAGTGATTGCTGGGGACTGTACACATTGATTGCTGGGGGCTGTATATAGTGATTGCTGGGGGCTGTATACAGTGATTGCTGGGGGCTGTACACATTGATTGCTGGGGGCTGTACACATTGATTGCTGGGGGCTGTACACATTGATTGCTGGGGGCTGTACACATTGATTGCTGGGGGCTGTATATAGTGATTGCTGGAGGGCTTTATATAGTGATTACTGGGGCTTGTATACAGTGACTGCTGGGGGTTGTATATAGTTAATGCTGGTGAGCTATATATAGTGATTACTGGGGAGCTGTAAATTGTGATTACTAAGGGGCTGTATATATGGTTTCCTGGGGAGACAGTATATAGTGATCACTGGGGGGTGTATCGTTTTGGGGGCTATTTACACTAGTTTTTGGGGGCTTTGTATTGTGATTACAGGGGGCTGTATATAGTGATTGCTGGGGGCTGCATATATTTATTGCTGGAGGCTCTATATAGTGATTGCTGGAGGGCTGTATATAGTGATTGCTGGGGGCTGTATATAGTGATTGCTGGGCACTTTATATAGTGAATGCTGTGGGCTGTATATGATTGCTGGGGAGGCTGTATATAGTGATTAGTTGGGGGCTGTATATAGTTTTTGTTTAGGGGCTGCTTACAGTATTTACTGGGGGCTATTTATATTTATTGCTCAAGAGCTGTATATATTTATTGCTGGAGGCTATATATAGTTATTGCTGGTGGGATACATACAGTTATTGCTATTGGGCTGTATATATTGATTACTGGGGGCTGTATATAGTTATTGCTGGGGGGCTGTATATAGTTATTGCTGGGGGGCTGTATATAGTTATTGCTGGGGGGCTGTATATAGTTATTGCTGGGGGGCTGTATATAGTTATTACTGGGGGGCTGTATATAGTGATTGCTGGGGGCTGCATATAGTGATTACTGGGGGCTTTAAATGATGATTCTGTGGGCTATATATAGTAATTACTGGGAGCTGTTTATAGTTATTGCTGGGGGGCTTTTTACATTTATTGCTGGGGGCTGAATATAGTGATTATTCAGGGCTGTTTATAGTTATTGCTGGGGGGATTGTATATCATGGTTACTGGGGGCTATATACAGTGATTTCTTGGGGAGTTTCATATAGTGATTGCTGGGAGCTTTATAAACTGATTGCTGGGGGCCTGTATACATTGGTTACTGGGGCTGTACATAGTGATAGCTGTGAGCTTTATGTAGTGATTATTGGGGGCTGTTTATAGTGATTACTGGGGGAACCGTATACAGTGTTTACTGAGGGCTGTACACAGTGATTGCTGGGGGCTATATACATTGATTATTGGGTAGCTGTAAATAGTGATAAGTGGTACATATACAATTACATAGATACTTTCCATATTCAAGCCTAAATAATCACTTACAGCTCCATTTTACAAACATATATAACATTTTCTGTTATAGTAGTGAAATGTCACCACCTCTTTGCATGTTCTTTTGAGACTCTGAATCAACCAAAAACTAAAACTAGTTTAACACAACAAGGTACACATATTTTCATTTGAAGCCTACGTAGGTCTACTTTTTAGCATCTCTATGTACATCAAGGTCCTGTGGGTGGTTTCTTACTGCATTAGAGTAACATGAGGTTAGCCATTTCTCCGAACTTAAATAGTATTTCTTGCTATTGCCATCATTAAATGCTGTTGCTCTCTCCATTGTGCAATTGTGGTTGACTCTGCTAGTGAGTTCCATAAATTCAGGTATTTTGGTAGTTTTCCATAATTTTGCTAGCAATGTAATTGCCGTAGTTGTGACATGAAATATTATCGTTCTATCCGCTAATTCGAACTCTCCCAGACCTATTCCCAATAGGACCAACTCTGGGGTGAATTGAATCTGCGTTTTCGAAACGCTTTTTAAAAGTATATTAATTTGGTTCCAAAAATTTTTTATCTTTGAACAGTCCCAGAAAATATGCAAAATCGTACCCTTCTGGTTTTTGCATCTCCAGCACTTGTCTGACAAAGTAGGATAAATTAGAGCTAATTTACTCGGACTGAAATACCATCTATACATAATTTTCCGCCTTGTTTCATGGTGGAGAGCACATTTTGATAAAGATTTGGTAGCTCGGTATGAATTTTCCCATACACTTATATCTATAGCTTTACCTAAATCTTTTTCCCAGTGGGATAAACAGGCCATAGGTGTTTTGTAAAATTCTTCCCCATGCTTTGTATGCTATTGAAATACCTTTTTCCATCTTTTTGGGATTCAAAAAGGATAATTCAAAGGCGTTTTTAGGTAACATGCACTCCCTTGGAATGGATAATATAAAATGTCTAATCCTAAGGTATTTGTAAAATTCTTTGTTATATTAAACGTATTACTTATTTCCTCAAATGAATGTAAATGGGTCTTATCCCATATGTCTGCTACTTTCTTTATACCTGTCAATCCAATTTTTGATTTCTAAATTGGGTTTAAAAAACGGTAACATTTCACTTGGTAGATCCCATATGCGAAGGGAAAATAATTTTGCATCTATTCCTTGAGATTTCCGAATTTTAGTGCTAGCTGCAATTGTTTTTAATGAAGTACTTGAAATTGATTTTTGAAAGGCCAGTGCCCACAATTGCACGTTTAGAAGAGCTTTTTCTGATATGTCATTTTCAATTTGTATCCAATGTTTATTATTATCTACTAACAAACACTGCCTGGTTTGTTCGAGAATCGCAGCTTTGTAACAACTGCCTATATGTGGGAGACCCAGCCCCCCTTTATTATATGGCAAATAAAGTATTTTCACCGCCGTTCTTTGTTTCTTGTTTAACCATATGTATCTGATCACTTAAGTTTGTAATTTCTCAAGAAATTTCTGAGGAACTCCTATTGGTACATTTCGAAATATATACATTAATTTTGGGAGGACCATCATTTTGAAAGCTGCGATTCTTCCAACCCATGAAATGTTTATTTTTGAGAAGAGGTTCAGATCTGTATCCATTTGTTCTAATAAGGGAATGTAGTTTACCTGAAATAGTCCTTTTGCCCACCCAAAAGGGTACGCTTCCTGCAGATATGATGATATTGAATCAGACATTCATTTCTAATATTAGGGATTTGCCAGCATTTAATTTATAATACGAGATCTTGCTGAATTGTTTAAGGATTATAGCTACCGCAGCCAGTGATTGTGTAGGTTTGGAAAGGGATATTATTACGTCGTCTGCAAATAGTCCGATCTTGTGGACTATTTTCCCCACTGTGATTCCCGAAATTGCTTTGGACTTCCAGATTGCTGCTGCCAGGGGTTCCATTACCAGTGCAAAAATAAGTGGGGACAAGGGACAGCCTTGCCTAGTACCATTAGTTATTCTAAATGGTTTTGAGAAATATCCCGATGCTATGACATATGCCGATGGGTCAGTATATATGGCCATTATACTCATTATTGCGGCCTCAGGAAACCCAAATAGCTGTAACACTTCTCTTAAATACTTCCAATGGACTCTGTTGAACGCCTTCTCTGCGTCCAAAGATAGGAGCAGAGAAGGCGTACGAGATTTTTCACCAACTCTATAAGGTCAATAAACCTTCTAGTACCGTCTGATGTTACCCTTCCTCGAACAAAGCCTACCTGGTCATGGTGTATAAGGGTTGGCAAGATTGCAGATAGTCTGCTAGCGATAATTTTAGCATACAATTTTAAATATGTATTTAGTAGAGATGAGCGAACATACTCGTCCGAGCTTGATGCTCGTTCGAGCATTAGCGTACTCGAAACTGCTCGTTGCTCGGACGAATACTTCGCCCGCTCGAGAAAATGGCAGCTCCCGCCGTTTTGCTTTTTGGCGGCCAGAAACAGAGCCAATCACAAGCCAGGAGACTCTGCACTCCACCCAGCATGACGTGGTACCCTTACACGTTGATAGCAGTGGTTGGCTGGCCAGATCAGGTGACCCTGGGATAGACTAGCCGCTGCCCGCGCTGCTCGGATCATTCTGTGTCTGGATGCCGCTAGGGAGAGAGCTGCTGCTGGTCAGGGAAAGCGTTAGGGTGTTCTATTAGAATAGTGTTAGGCAGGAGTGATTCAACAAGAACCCAACAGCCCTTCTTAGGGCTACAATAACGTTATACTTTTTTTTTTTTTGTTTGCTTGTGGCTGGGCTTGCTGGCACTAGTAGTGCAGCTAGTACCATATTGTGAGGAATTTGCAGGGGGACTTGCTACCGTTGTGTTTAGCTCTTAGTGACGCACATATCCATCGCAAAGACCGAAGTGGGAAAATTTATTAGGGGTTTGATTTCAATTAGGCACAGTCTGGCAGTTTCTTTTTATTTTACGTTTATTTTTTCATAACTCAGCGTCATCTCATCAGTGTGCTTTCATACTTGGCTAGAAAATAGCCAAAGGAGAATCCAAACGGCTTACTTACGCCTACAATAGCGTTATATATATTTTATTTCTGGTTGATCTGCTGGTGGCTGTCCTTGCTGCAGTGCAAATACTAGCCAATTGTCAGGAAATTGGAGTGAGACTTGCGACCGCTGTGTTTAGCGCTTAGTGACGCACATATCCATCGCAAAGACCGAAGTGGGAAAATTTATTAGGGGTTGGATTTCAATTAGGCACAGTCTGGCAGTTTCTTTTTATTTTACGTTTATTTTTTCATAACTCAGCGTCATCTCATCAGTGTGCTTTCATACTTGGCTAGAAAATAGCCAAAGGAGAATCTAAACGGCTTACTTACGCCTACAATAGCGTTATATATATTTTATTTCTGGTTGATCTGCTGGTGGCTGTCCTTGCTGCAGTGCATATACTAGCCAATTGTCAGGAATTTGGAGTGAGACTTGCGACCGCTGTGTTTAGCGCTTAGTGACGCACATATCCATCGCAAAGACCGAAGTGGGAAAATTTATTAGGGGTTGGATTTCAATTAGGCACAGTCTGCCACTTACTTTTTATTTTACGTTTATTTTTTCATAACTCAGCGTCATCTCATCTGGCATAGCAGTGTGCTTTCATACTTGGCTAGAAAATAGCCATAGCAATAGGATAGCATTGTTTGGTTTTAAAAACTAAAAAACTCCAAAAAAAAACTAAAAAACACAAAAAAAAGTAAAAAAAAAATTAAAGTTATAACTTTCATTTTCAAAATGTTTAACCCGAGGGCTAGGGGTAGAGGACGAGGGCGGGGACGTGGGCGTCCAACTACTCCAGGGGTCAGAGGCCGTGGTCCTGGGCGGGGTGAGACACCACCTGCTGATGAGGGAGCAGGGGAACGCCGCAGAGCTACACTCCCTAGGTTCATGTCTGAAGTTACTGGGACTCGTGGTAGAGCACTGTTGAGGCCAGAACAGTGCGAACAGGTGATGTCGTGGATTGCCGACAATGCTTCGAGCAATTTGTCCACCAGTCAGTCTTCCACGCAGTCCACCCATGTCACCGAAATCGGCACTCCTCCAGGTCCTGCACCTCAGCCTCCTCCCCCCCAGTCTGCCCCCTCCCAGGAAAATTTGGCATTTGAACTGGCATACTCTGAGGAACTGTTTTCTGGACCCTTCCCACAGTCACAAACCACTTGTCCGGTTGCTGCTGAGCAATTTTCCGATGCCCAGGTTTTCCACCAGTCGCAGTCTGTGGGTGATGATGACCTTCTTGACGTAGTGGAAGAAGTGTGTAAAGAGGTGTCCGACGATGAGGAGACACGGTTGTCAGACAGTGGTGAAGTTGTTGTCAGGGCAGGAAGTCCGAGGGGGGAGCAGACTGAGGGATCGGAGGATGATGAGGTGACAGACCCAAGCTGGGTTGAGAGGCCGGGTGAACACAGTGCTTCTGAGACGGAGGAGAGTCCTCGACCAGAACAGGTTGGAAGAGGCAGTGGTGGGGCCAGACGGAGAGGCAGGGCCAGAGCTGGTGCATCAGCGCCAAATGTGTCAACTAGTGAAGCTCCCGTGGCGAGGGCTCCCGCGGCGAGGGCTAGATTTTCAGAAGTCTGGAGGTTCTTTAAGGAAACACCGGATGACCGACGGACTGTGGTGTGCAACCTTTGCCAAACCAGGATCAGCAGGGGTTCCACCACTACTAGCTTAACTACCACCAGTATGCGCAGGCATATGAATGCTAAACACCCCACTCAGTGGCACCAAGCCCGTTCACCTCCGGCCGTGCACACCACTGCTCCTTCCCCTGTTTCAGCTGATGCTGCCCTATAGGCTAGTAGAGACCGAGGCCTTTCGCAACCTCATGGCGGCGGCCGCCCCTCGGTATTCGGTCCCCAGCCGCCACTACTTTTCCCGATGTGCCGTCCCAGCCTTGCACCAGCACGTGTCAGACAACATCATCCGTGCCCTGACCAACGCCGTTTCTGACAAGGTCCACCTGACCACAGACACGTGGACGAGTGCTGCCGGGCAGGGCCACTATATATCGCTGACGGCACATTGGGTTAACTTGGTGGAGGCTGGGACCGAGTCTGACCCTGCGGCTGGTCATTTACTGCCGACGCCGAGGATTGCGGGGCCTACCTCGGTCCAGGTCTTTCAGGCCTACTATACCTCCTCCTCCTCCCACCCCTCCTCCACGTCCTCCTCTGAACTACCATCCGTGGGCATGCCGCCATCAGTCGGTAGCTCTAGGCACAGCAGCAGTGCCGTCGCTAAGCGACAGCAGGCGGTGCTCAAACTGCTGAGCCTAGGCGATAAAAGGCACACCGCCCAAGAGCTATTACAGGGCATCACGGCGCAGACTGATCTGTGGCTGGCACCGCTGAACCTGAAGCCAGGCATGGTTGTGTGTGACAACGGCCGTAACCTGGTGGCGGCTCTGCAACTCGGCAGACTGATACATGTGCCATGCCTGGCCCATGTGTTAAATCTGATAGTTCAGCGTTTCCTCAAGACATACCCCAATCTGTCTGATTTGCTCACGAAGGTGCGCCGCATCTGTGCGCATTTCAGGAAGTCCAGCACAGATGCTGCCACTCTCAGGGCAGCGCAGCGCCGCCTCCAACTGCCCGCTCACCGACTGTTGTGCGACGTGCCCACGAGGTGGAATTCAACATTAACCATGTTATCCAGAGTTTACCAGCAGCGCAGAGCGATTGTAGACTGCCAGATGTCAACTTCCACCAGAACTGGTAGTCAGGTCAGTCAGCTTCCTCAAGTCTACAATGAGGAGTGGACGTGGATGTCTGATATCTGTCAGGTGCTGAGTAACTTCGAAGAGTCAACACAGATGGTCAGTGGCGATGCCGCCATCATCAGCCTCACCATCCCGCTGCTTGGCCTGTTGAAAAACTCTCTGATCAGCATGAAGTCGGAAGCTTTGCGCTCGTCACAAGAGACGGGGGAAGAAGATTCCCTTGTTGATAGCCAAAGCACCCTTAGGTCTGTTTCTCAGCACATATCGGAGGAGGTGGAGGTGGAGGAGGATGAGGAGGAAGAGGAGGAGAATGTTGGCGAGACACAAGAGGGGACCATTGTTGAGTCCTTCACTGTTCAGCGTGTATGGGCAGAAGAAGAGGAGTTGGAGGAGGAGGAAATGGACAGTCAGGCCAGTGAGGGGAGTGAATTCTTACGCGTTGGTACTCATGGCAGATTTCATGCTAGGCTGCCTATCCCGTGACCCTCGCGTTCAAAGAATTTATTCCAGCACCGATTACTGGGTATTCACTCTCCTGGACCCACGGTACAAGCAAAATCTTTCCACTCTCATCCCTGGAGAGGAAAGGAGTGTGAGAATGCATGAATACCAGCAGGCCCTGGTGCACAAGCTGAAACACTATTTCCCTTCTGACAGCGCTAGCGGCAGAGTGCGTAGTTCTGCGGGACAAGTAGCGAGGGAGAGTAGGCGAGCAGGCAGCTTGTCCAGCACTGGCAAGTGTACGCTTTACAAGGCTTTTGCCAGCTTTATGTCACCCCAGCAAGACACTGTCACCTGTCCCCAGTCTCGGCAGAGTAGGGCTGATCTTTACAGAAAGATGGTGAGGGAGTACGTAGCTGACCATACCATCGTCCTAAATGATCACACAGCTCCCTACAACTACTGGGTTTCAAAGCTGGACATGTGGCACGAACTGGCGCTGTACGCCTTGGAAGTTCTTGCCTGCCCTGCCGCTAGCGTGTTGTCCGAGCGGGTTTTCAGTGCAGCTGGTGGCATCATCACCGATAAGCGTACACGCCTGTCGACTGACAGGCTGACGCTTATTAAGATGAATAAAGCCTGGATTTCTCATAATTTCCAATCTCCACCAGGTGAAGGAAGCTCAACCTGAATAATTTATGCACTCCTCCTCCTCCTCATTTTCCTCCTTCTCCTCCTCTTTGTACACTAAAGCAGAGGAAACTGGCTATTTTTGACAGGGCCCACTGGCTCTAGCTATAGTACTTTATGCATTTAATTTTTCTGGAGGGCCACCTACCCGGTCCTCTGTTTTAAACAATTTTTGGGAGTGCCACATACAGGCACTCAATCTATTCAATTTTTCTGGAGGGCCACCTACCTGCTCCTCTGGTTTGAAAACTTTTTTGGACTGCCACATACAGGCACTCAATCTATTTCATTTTTCTGGAGGGCCACCTACCTGCTCCTCTGGTTTGAAAACTCTTTTGGACTGCCACATACAGGCACTATCCAAATTAAATTGTCTCCATAGCAGCCTCCACACGTTGTCTCCATTGCTACCTCCAAAAGTCATCCATATAGCTGCCTCCATACATCGTCCCCTTATCAAACGAGGTGTGTCAGGCAGAAATTTGGGTTGTTATCATGGATTCCACATCAAAGTTGTTAACTTTGTCGCCACCCTGCTGTGTTATCCACAAAATATACTGGCAAACTTTTATCATTTACCAATATTATTTCAGCGCTTCTTGCGCATCTGTTTACATTCCCCTCACCCGCCATATCCTAAACTTATAAGAACGCTACTACACTTGATCTTATACAAAAGGTTCTTAGAAGTGCTGTTTGGGGAGTAGCCTAGAGACAGGGGCTTGGATTGGCGAAAGCTCGCCTGGCAGCGGAGCGCTAGCTCCATGCGCATCATGCGCTTCTTGCGCATCTGTTTACATTCTTCTCACCCGCCATATCCCAAACTTATAAGAACGCTACTACACTTAACTTGGTGCAGGCTGGGACCGAATCTGACCCTGGGGCTGGTCATATACTGCCGACGCAGAGGATTGCGGGGCCTACCTCGGTCCAGGTCTCAAAGGCCTAGTATACCTCCTCCTCCTCCCACCCCTCCTCCACCTCCTCCTCCTCCGAATTACCATCCGTGGCCATGGCGCCATCAGTCGGTAGCTCTAGGCACAGCAGCAGTGCCGTCGCTAAGCGACAGCAGGCGGTGCTCAAACTGCTGAGCCTAGGCGATAAAAGGCACACCGCCCAAGAGCTATTACAGGGCATTCAACATCAAACTTGTTAACTTTGTCGCCACCCTGCTGTGTAATCCACAAAATATACTGGCAAACTTTTATCATTTACCGATATTATTTCAGCGCTTCTTGCGCATCTGTTTACATTCCCCTCACCCGCCATATCCCAAACTTATAAGAACGCTACTACACTTGATCTTATACAAAAGGTTCTTAGAAGTGCTGTTTGGGGAGTAGCCTAGAGACAGGGGCTTGGATTGGCGAAAGCTCGCCTGGCAGCGGAGCGCCAGCTCCATGCCAAGATCCAACTAACATAGTTTTAACTGCAGCACCTTTAATCTACTACTAGTTCACTGCCTCCATACATGGTCCCCTTATCAAACGAGCTGTGTCAGGCAGAATTTTGGGTTGTTTTCATGGCTTCCATGTTAACTTTGTCGCCACCCTGCTGTGTAATCCACAAAATATACTGGCAAACTTTTATCATGTACCGATATTATTTGAGCGCTTCTTGCTCACCTCCTTTGGTTCCTCTCTGCCACCCATTGGTTAGAAGCCTGAGTCCATTTAAGGTATGTCGCTATGCCACTCTCTAGCCTGCCGCTGCTGCCGCTGCCTCTGCATGCCGTCCCCTATAGTGTCAGGGTCAATTATTGGATGTTTTAGATGCTGTCTTGCTTCATTCTGTCACTCTGTCATGGCCATGCTGTTGCCCATAATTTTGGCATAATGGTGCATTTAAGCAGCCTCAGAGGCATCCATGCATGCTGCCCCTGCTGTTTCCTGTCCATTTCCGTGGTGTTTCCATCCTTTTCTGAGGTTCCCAGGTGTTTGGCCAAGCTTTCCTGTGCAGAGCCTTGGTCCCCTTGAAAAATGCTCGAGTCTCCCATTGACTTCAATGGGGCTTGTTATTCGAGACGAGCACTCGAGCATCGGGAAAAGTTCGTCTCGAATAACGAGTACCCGAGCATTTTAGTGCTCGCTCATCTCTAGTATTTAGCAGAGATATTGGACGAAAATTACCTGGGAGGGTAGGTGGCTTCCCTGGCTTGGGTAATGTGATTATTGTTGCTCTCATCATCTCTTGTGGGATTAGGCCATAGGATTGAATATCATTGAATACGCCTAATAGATATGGCTGTAGAATATTAGCATATTTACTATAATAATCGTTAGTTAGGCCATCCGGTCCCGGCGCTTTATTACGCTTTAAAGATAATATAGCTTTGGCTAGATCATCTGCCTGTTCCTGTGTTAGTTTAGGGACTTTAACCGACCTTAAGAATTGGTTAATGCCATCCATAGTTGGTTGGGGAGTGTCAGGGTCATCACATAAGTTGTACAGTTTTTTGTAATATAATGCGATTTCCTCCGCTATTGCCTGTGGGTCAAATATTTTTTCATTCTTTGTATTAAGCAGGTAAGATATCCTACTTTGTGCATTCCTCTTTTTCAACTGTCCTGCTAGTACTTTACTGGCTTTGTTACCTAATAAGTAAAATTTAGATTTTAATTGGGAAAGGGCTTGCTCATATTTATATGAATCTAACTGATCTTGCGCATCTAACTGATCTCTAATCATTTTTGCCCTATATAAGCAGTGGTTATTTTTATTCAACGCGTCCAGTAGGACCAGCGCTGACAAAATATGTAGTCGCGCTTCTTTCCTCTTTTTCACCTCTGCTGCTTCAATGTTCACATAATGCCCTTGCATAAAACTTTTATGAGCACACCACTGATTCGCTAAAGAAGTTTCAGAAGAGCTATTTATGGAAAGAAACTCTGTCAGCGCTTCTCGGGTCTGTGTCTGATATTTTGCTAAGTGTAAATAATATGGTTTTAAGCGCCACAAGGAGGTTCTTGGTTTATCGTATGCTTCGGCTAGGGTAATATGGATGGGGGCATGGTTAGACCATGTAATTACATAAATTCTTGAATCTTTCACCCTATTATATAACGTATATTTTGCTAGGAATAGATCGATTCAAGAATAAATTTGGTGGGGATGCGAATAAAAAGTATAATCCCTTTCTGTAGGGTGTTGCAATATCTAATAAGTCTTCTCTTTGAGATAGTCTATATATTTCCGAGGGTCCTTCCTTTTTAGTTGAACTGGTTGTATCTACTGATGGCCACATCGTGGAATTAAAATCACCCGATATTAGTATTGCAAAAAATTTCTTAAAAAATTTCCCCTGTTTAGAGTTTGGGGCATAAACCGTTGCTAAAGTATCAACAATATTGTTAATAGAACATATTAAAATAACATATCTCCCTTGACTGCCAATTACTGAATGAGTAAGCTGAAATGCCACAGAGTTTTTTACCGCTATGCATACCCCTCTTTTCTTCCCCACAGCTTGCGCTAAAAATACATGTGGATAGTTCTTCTGTGATAATCTACCAAGATCTTCCATATTTAAGTGTGTCTCTTGAACACATAATATATCAGATTTGGCATCTTTAGCTGCTTTCCACAGACGAGATCTTTCAAAGGGGCTATTTAACCCCTTGGCATTAAGATGTTACCCTTAATACCATAATATCCTAATGGGCATTTTCCTATCTTAAGGAGCTTATAATCTGAATTCATTCTCCACCTTAGGTCCTCATCATCCCTCCTTCGCACACATATGTTCCTTGTTTCAAAAACATTAAAATAAACATAGAATAACAGTAACATAAAAAACATTGTGACTATGCATGTCACCAATTTTGTGGTGTCCCCAATCATGGGGATTTTGGGGGAAAACATTAAAGCCATCCTTCACCTACTCAGCATAGGAGCCGAGTCCCACCCACCCTAACTTATATTTACCACCTACAAGAAACATAAGGTCCAGACAAATTTATCCTGATGAGCAATTTTCTCGTCTTCTGCTTGAACTTCATATCTTCGTCACTTTCTCCCATTCTTGATCCATGCGGTTGACTGCAGTGCTTGCATATCAAAGTCATCTGGAAGTAATTCCCATTCTTGTAATAGCTGTACTAATTTTGTTGGAGAAGATGCCACTATTTTCCTGCCATCTTTAGATATAATAACCTTCACTGGGAATCCCCATCTATATGGAATGTTGTTGTCGCGTAATACTTTTGCCGCTATCTGGAATTCGCGTCTCCTTGCCAGTGTGGCTGCAGACAGATCTGTATAAAGGGTTATTGCTTTAAACCTTTCTGGGATATTTGTCGCTTGTCTTGCAGCGCTCATTATTTGCTCCTTATAATGATAAAAATGTATGCGCGCTATTACGTCGCGCGGCACCTCTTTGGGTAAAGATCTTGCCTTTGGGAGCCTGTGTACTCTATCTATTAGAAGATCTGATTGTGGGGCATCAGGGGTTAATCCTGCAAAAAAAACTGTTAAAAATGCTGATCTCTTCTGGTATGCCCCGGAATCTTATATTATTCCTGCGTGATCTATCTTCTTTATCAGCAATTTTAAGCTTTAACTCTTTCACCTCTTCTTCTAAACTGTTGTTAGCACCCACCACTTCGTTGTGCGCCTCTGTCAGTTCCGCCATTTTATCTTCTAAGTGTAATGTTCTTTCACCCAATGCTGTACATTCTTCTTTAAATGTGTGAACTGCATTATCTATTTCTTTTTGTAATGAAGAATGCAACTCTCCTAATAGAGCCTTCAGCAATTCCTCTGTAATGGGTTTGCACGTTCCTGCACTCTCATTGCTGATGGATGGTGTGGTTTGCTGTGAGTGACAGGCTCTCATCATGGCCGCTTGGGATGAGGAGCTTGTTCCCGGGCTGTGCCCTGAATCTGCCCTCTCTCTGTCTCTCCCCGTTATAAAATTCCCGGGGGCACCTGTTTTGTACCGGTGAGCCTCGTTCCGAGCTTGCTGAATGCTCTGGAGAGCTGGCATCCTCCTCAGCATACACTGAGTTCCTCGTGGTGCGTCCGCCATTTTGGGATCTTGCTGACGGGAAGAATTCTGTAAGCTTCTTTGGGCCACTTTTTTTTTTCAGCTTGCCCATCTTGTTTTGTGTTCTGGAGTCCTTTAGCTGATGTTTGGGACCCGTTTTCTCGCTTGGTGAGCCGATCTAAGCCGCTTTTGTGGGATAAGATGCACGGAGCAGGAGAGTGTGCTTCCTACTCCATGAGCTGCCGGCCACGCCCCCCCCCCCATATGCCTATTATCTCAATCATAAAGGTGAGCATTCTACTTCTCCTTTACTAAATTGGTTGTACCTACTCCTGCACTTGAGTCTTTTCGCGCTGGTCTTTTCCTCCTTATACCCTCTAGTCCAAACGCCTACGGCTAGATATAGTTATTATTGTTTGGGGGCTTTTTACAGGAGTTACTTTGGGCTGTATATAGTGATTACTTTGGGCTGTATATAGTGATTGCTGGGGGCTGTATATAGTGATTACTGAGGCTGTATATAGTGATTACTGGGGCTGTATACAGTGATTGCTGGGGGCTGTATATAGTTATTGTTTCGGTGCTGTTTACAGTAGTTACTGGGGGCTTTATATATTTTTTGCTGGGGCCTGTATTTAGTAATTACTGCAACCTGTATAAAGTGATTACTGTGGGCTGTATATAGTAATTACTGGGGGCTGTATATAGTCATTACTGTGGGCTGTTTATAGCGATTACTGGGGGTCATTACAGTGATACCTGGGGGCTGTACATAGTGAATGCTGTGGGAGCTGTATATAGTGATTGCTGGGGGGCTGTATATAGTGATTACTGGGGGCTGCGTATAGTGATTGCTCGAGGGAGCTATATAAAGTGATTCTTCGAAGTGATTACGGTTTGCTGTATATAGTGATTGCTGTGGGCTGTATATAGTGATTACTGAGAGCTATATATAGTAATTACTGGGGGCTGTATATAGTAATTACTGGGGGAAGTATAAAGTGATTACTGGGGGCTCATTACAGTGATTGCTGGGGGCTGTATATAGTGAATGCTGTGGGAGCTGTATATAGTGAATGCTGTGGGAGCTGTAGATAGTGATTGCTGGGGGGATGTATATAGTGATTACTGGGGCTGTGTATATTAATTATTAGGGCCTGGCTGTATATAGTGATTACTGCAGGCTGATTATAGTTATTACTGGGAGCTGTATATATTTATTGCTTGGGGCTTTATAATGTGATTGCTGTGGGAACTGTATATAGTGATTACCGTTAGCTGTATACAATGATTGCTTGGAGCTGTATATAGTGTTTGCTGGAGGCTGTATATAGTGATTGCTTAGTGATTGTATATAGTGATTACTGGGGGCTGTATTTAGTTATTGTTGGGGGGGGGGGCTGTATATAGTTAGTACTTGGGGTTGTATCTATATTGCTTTACCCTGTTTAGACTACATTCAATGGGTGCCCCCACCAGTTTTTGCGCACAGGGGCCCCCATAAACCTTAATCCAGCCCTTTACATTGCATTACACTTTGCATTGACATTATTTTTTTATGCGTAAATAATTATGTCTTGCATATATTTCAGAGACCTTTCATTTGCTTTATAAGCTGAACAGTAGTAAATGCATACAAAGTCAATGTCAGCGGCACAAACATGTAAGCATACAAATATTTTTCAGTAAAATTCCATTTATTAGGACAAATATTGTTATCATTCTCCAAAAACACTGAGTAGGCTGGAAAGCCCTTTAGCATTTGAATAAAATGCCAGCTTATTTAGCTTGAACTGCCTACATAATGACTGGCATGAAAGGATAACCTGTGACCAACTCCATGCAAACATCTCTGAGCTTGTAACGATCACATATTCATTAGCATATGAATAGACCTTATAATTATACTGGGTTTTATTCCTAAATTGCTGTCTGGAATAAGTCATCCTCACTATTACACAGTCCTAAGTGAAATCATAATACTCAGCGTGACATTAGTACATGCTGAAATGCGGTAATTTACAAACATTATGTAATTTCAATCTTTAAAAATTCATTAATATATAGTATATTTATTCCAATAAATTACAAACTTTACAAATAAAATGTCAACAAAGATATAGTATCTCTCTCATGATGACATAACTCCAGCAAAGGATAGAATATGCATTTGTGTATTATTGGACACACATAGAGTAGTGCGGTGATGTACATGTACAGCTGGTGGTATATTCACAATACACTAGTATACAGTAGTTTTACTGTATCCACATCCAGGGGATTTTGAGATTATTTTCTTGTGACACTTTAAACTTCTAATTAGTTTAAAAATTAATTTGGATGATATCTTTTGTGTTTAGTTAATAAAAAATTTTTGAAAAATTCTTAGTTTTCAAAGTTCAAAATTCTCTACTTTTGACATAGTCATAGCACCAAAATTAATTCATAACTTACATTTCCAAAATGTCTGCTTTATGTTGTAATGGTTTTTTAAGATTCCCCTTATTTTACTAGAATGTTGTGAGGCTTAAAATCTTGGTGTAATTCTCAAAGTTTTTGGAAATCTTTGCCTAAATAATAGACTTGTAAATTACTCCATTATAAAAAACTACACCCTTCAACATATGTAAAAACACTTTTAAGAGGTTTGCTAACCCTTTATGCAAAAATGTTTGTAAATGTATGCAAACATTATAAAACCTATACAAATTTGGTATCCCCGTAATCAGACCGACCCAAAGAATAAAGTAGACATGTCATTTGGGGTGCACAGTGAAATCCGTAAAATCCAAGCCCACAAGAATACGGCACAAATGCGTTTTTTTACCAATTTCACTGCATTTGGAATTTTTTTCCCGGTACACGGCATGGAATATTAACCCCTTAGCGCTCTGCGCCGTAGCTGTACTGCGCTGAGTCCCGCGAATAGCGCTCAGCGCAGTACAGCTACTGCGCAGAGACGATGCCGGTTCAGCGCTGTATAGCAGCCGAACCGGCATCGTTAGCCGCGGGATTTCAACGGTAATCTACCGTTGACATCCCCGGCTAACACCCGCGGTCGGAGTGGGCTCCGATCGCGGGTGTTTAACCCGTTAAATGCCGCGGTCAACGCGACCGCGGCATTTAACATGCCTTCTGGGGGTCTTTACATCACAATCGGCCCCCCCGCACCGTTTTCGGGGGGGCCGATTGCTGTTTTGGCACCTCTGGGGTCCGATCGGGACCCCAGAGAAGCCTGGAGGCTTTACCTTTAAGATGGCGTCTGTGACGTCATCTTAAAGGCAAAGTGTCAGCCTATGCATCTGCATAGGCTGGCACTGATAATACCCTGCAATACATTAGTATTGCAGAGTATTATCAAGAACAAGCAATCAGATGATTGCTTGTTCATATCCCATGGTGGATCATGTAAAAAAATGTAAAAAAAATGTTTTTCAATAAAAAATTACTTTATAAATCACTAAAAATGCCCATAAGCCCCAAAACATATAAAGAGACATATAACACTCAAAAAAGTCTAAATCATAACACAAACCCCACATATATAGTATCACCGCGTCCGTAACAATCCATAGAATAAAACTAAATAACTATTGAACCCATATGATGAACGCCGTAAAAAAAAAACGTTAAAAACCCGCCAAAAATTATGATTTTTACCTATTATATCCCACTAAAAATGCAATAAAAAGTGATCAACAAAACATATGTACTCCAGAATGATATTGTTGCAAAGAACAACATGTCCCGCTAAAAACAAGCCATCAACCAGCTCTGTAGCCAAAAACGTAACAATGTTATGCCACTTGGAAGACGGCGATGCAAAAATGATAGATTTTTCCCCACATTAGGGTTTTATTTGGCAAATTTAGTAAAACATAAGAAAAAATATTCATGTCTGGTATCCCCGTAATCGTATCGACCCATAGAATAAAGATAACAGGATTATTAGGCTATACGGTGAACACAAAAAAAAAAAAAGTAAAAAATCCAGTACAGAATTGATGCTTTTCTACTCATGACCTCAAAAAAAGTTCCAAAATTTTCAACAATAGGTGATACCAACCCCAAAATGGTAACACTGGAAAAAGCATCTCGTCCCGCAAAAAAAATGCCGTCACATGGCCCAAATAACGGAAAAGCGAAAATGTTATAGCCTTCAAAAGGGGGCAACGAGGAAACTAAAATCCTGGCAGCTGCAGGTCCCTCCTTCCCTTCTGCGCCTTGCTGTGCCCCCATAACACAAGTAATGTCCACATGTGGGGGGTCGCTGCACTCAGGAGAAATTGTAGAACAAATTTTATGGTGAGTTTTCTCTTTTTATCTTTTGGAAATGTGTAAATTTTAGGGCTAGATGAACGTATAACCGACAAAATTTGACCATTCTAAATTTCACCGCCATTTTGATTCAATTACTATGAAGATCTCAAGGGGTTAACAATCTTTGTAAATGCTGTTTCTGATAGTTTGAGGGGTGCAGATTTGAAAATGGGTTGGTTATATAGGTGGTTTTGTTGCTAAATATGTAAAATTTGATTTCAAACAGGATTTATCCCCAAAATAGTCAATTCCGAAAATACGGAAAAGCGCTATTCGATTTGTAGGCCGCGTGACGTCAAAATAAATTATCCAAACATTTCAAAAATTATGAAAATGTAAAGTAGACAAATGGGAAATGTTATTCTGCAAGTTATTTAGGTGGTAAATCTATCTGCCTGAAAACGCGGTGATTTTGAATTTCGAAAATGGCAAATTTTTCTAAAAATTCATCACTTTTTTCTTTTTTTTATAAATAAACGCAAAACGTATCAGCCAAAATTCACCACTAAAATGAAGCACAACATGTGGGGAAAAAACAATATCAGAATCGCTTTGATAAGTAACAGTGTTCAAAAGTTATAACCATATAAAGAGACGCAGGTCAAATTTCAAAAAAAAGTTGCGAGCCTTAACCTGCAAACAGGCTGCGTCCTTAAGGGGTTAAATACCACCATTTTGAAGTGTAATTTGTTATGCAGAAAATAAGCCATCACACAGCTCTGTACATGGAAAAATAAAAAAGTTACAGATTTTTGAATGTGGGGAGTGAAAAATGAAAACGCAAAATCGAAAAAGGGCTGAGGCGGGAAGGTGTTAAGAGACAAGTGATTCCATTACACATAAAACTATATGCGCACATTCAGAACCATAGCTGTCTTGTGGTACTGTGACACAATATAGGGCTACATTGTGTGCCTCTTAAAACATTAATACCAATGCAATTACTATGTCCTCTAAATGGAAAAGTAAAGCATTGTCACACACTGTGCATTAGGAAGTAGTCATCCTAAACACTGTCTTTAAAGGGGTTTTCACCAGAAAGATTTTACAGGTATAGAAATGAATTGGAGTAACTGAAACAAGGTGCAACAGCCATGAAATAAACCTGAATACTAAAAGTCATCCAACTTGTGTGAGTGGAGTCATGGTCAATTTTTCACAGCTGCTGTCATTTTCAGAATAAAATTAGTTTTCCATTACAGTACATTTTGCAATTTAGGTTGAATGTTCTTTTAATGGAAACACATGTGGTATCCAGTCTCCTTTCTATGCCGAGATGTACATTTTGAGACATTTGCATTCATTATATGTAGCTGATAGGATTTACACATCGGAGATGTTGAGTTTTGAGGTCTGCTGAAAGGCTAATTGAAAACACCTGTGTGCAAAGAAAAAAATGACATTCAACTTCAAACTGTCCTAATTCACATGATTACAAAAAGTGAAGGAAGAACCACTGAGAGAAGAATCATTCTCAAGAGCTCCTTCTCTATAATTGACGTAATTGGACAAAACCTTGCCGCGTACTGCTGGATGCCCACTTTCTTTGATACTCTTATAACAAAGTAGTTTATGTATAACAACATCTTGAACAATGAGAGTTACAGCAAACTCATTTTTAGGAACACTTATTGATGCTGTAACCAAGATCCCATAGATACTAAACAGGATGAGGGTTTTAGACAGGGTGTGTTGAAGGGTGAAAACTAAAAATGCATTAAAAGATGAAAAGGGAGATTTTTTTACCCTTTAACAAGCTAGTTTCAACTTTTAATATTAGTGAATAAGATCTGTTAAGATACCAACAACCAGATTCAGAAATTCCACTTACTCTTCCTAGACTTTTTCATCACCATTGCTTAAATTTATGGGAAATACTTAAAGGATCTTTCATGGCATTCTCCAATCAAAAAAGTTAAAACTACATTTGGATTGATAAAAGGATCTGTCTCTGAAATGGCAAAAGTTATGTTATTGGTGCCTTAAAGCATCAGTCACTATAAAGTACTTACTAGATGGTATCTTAAACCGAACTGTCAACAACATTACCAGGCTCTAAAGGAGAGATGGAAGTTTAAAGGGCTTACTGAAATATTTATTTTGGAGCTGCCCAAAAATTACACCATGCCACATTCAAAGCTGGCCTCTCACGTTCTAAGTGCTATATACCAGCTGAAGTAATGTACAAGAGTTGTGGTGCTGACACTATTCTAATCTGCATCCCAGCAAAACAATCCAGTCAAATGGCAAGGTGTGCACACAGAACTAAGGAAATTCCTGCATACAGGGTCGGGGACTCAGTTTCCACACAACATTCCCAAAATGTGTAAGCAAAGTGAATTAAAAATGTGCACTCACAGACTAAAATCCAAAGTCCTTTTATTAAGACCAATGCATGCAAGGTAGGCATTTGCCCAGGGCCCACTGTCCTAAAGGGACCCCCTGCATGTGGACTTTTATGGGTAGAGGATGTATTGCTCCTTTAATACTTCTTTTTTGAAAGCTGAGTGAAGATGCTGATCCCACTTTTAGTTTTGCCAGAAGAATGCCAGACAGAATGACAAACCGCTTTGATCTGACAGTGCTTCCTTTTGTTCACATTGGAATACACGGGAAGGAAACATATACCCACCCACCATTGTGGGCGGTTGTGTCCAGGTTGAATACTATTGAGTAAATGAAGAATCTTTGCCATTGTAGCTGTTAAAAATCATTGAATGTCATTACAACAACAGATTTAAGGATACTTAACCCCTTAATGACGTGTGACATAATACTACGTCACACATTGCCTGGCAATGTTTGGAAAGCATTACATTTTAAATCATCCCCCCATTCACTATAACTTATATAAATATAAATAAAAAGTAAAAATCATAAACATGTTGGGTATCACTGCATCCCAAAATGTCCGATTTATAAAAATATAATAATGATCATTCCCAGTACTTAACCCTGTGACAGAAATTAGAGGTCAATATTGAAAATGACAATGAAAATTATTTTGCAAAATAATAAAAATGTTATAAAAAGTGATCAAAAGTCCATACAGTCCTCAGAAAGGTAGCATTAGAACTATCATCTAATTTTTCCAAAAATGACACAATACACAGCTCCGGATACTGAAGTATGAAAACGTTATTATCTCCAGAATATTGCAAAACAAAGTTCTGTATTGGTTTTACTTTTTGTAAATCTATGTAAACATTATCAAACCTATACAAATTTGATATCACCATGATCGTACCGACCCAAAGAATAAAGAAGACATGTCATTCGGGGTGCACAGTGAAAGGTCACAAGAAAATGGTACAAATGCATTTTTTCACCAATTTCACCGCATTTAGGTTTTTTTTAACGCTTTTCAGGACAGGGTATGGAATATTAAATATCTTCACTATTAAGTGCAATTTGTTATATAGAAAACATGTCCTCACACATCTCTTTATATGGAAAAATAAAGAAGTTATGTATTTTTGAAGGTGGGGAGTGAAAAATGAAAATGCAAAAACCAAAACGGGCCTGATAAGGGATTAGTATCTGATAAGGTTCCCTAGCAATCCTGACACTATTTAACTGTTAGTACTATGACCTAACTATGCAGTACGGTATAAAAAAAGATAAATCAGCATAATAAACTTGTATATCATGTAGAAAATATACAATCAATTTTCAAAATTCATAAAAATCAATGATATCATTCAAAACTGGACTTGGGACTTCTGTGTTCGGAATCCATCCGGATTCACATCTCAGGAATTCTTTCTGACAATTTCCCTAGTAGAATTCATCTAGACCCATTCTAAATTCACAAACCTCAAACAAGAGGGATTACATCAAAAATCTCTTTAATTTCTCCCAAAAGTGCATGGAGAACTTTTTCCTTTCGTAATTGAATGAAAATGTTCATCAAAGCGTATGTAAATTAACATAATTAAATTATCTTGTCAATAAAATAGTTATAATATAAACTATGAACTTAGTTTTACAATTTACAAAGTCATTTACCTCTACGTAAATGCCACCTTTGATGTTCCTGCTGGACAGATTAGCACTACAAAGATTACAGTGGCCCCATCAGTGGTTGTCCTTTGGTATTCTATCCTTTAATCAGTTTTTTTTTTGTTTTTTGGAAGCACCATACCCATACTCTAGGCAACATGTTATCTCCTTCTATGATTAAGGACAGTGACAATGACATAGCTGGTCAAGAAAATGCCGAACATGCTCATTCATAACACTACTAAAATCTTTCAAAAATACCCTGGGGAATAAAATTTACAAAATCAAACAACACCTCACTTGTAATAGTTTTAACATTGTTTATGTCATTCAATGAACCGCATGACATCTAATGTATGTGGGTTGCACGACTCGCAAATTCAAAATAAGATTACTTGAACATGTAAACGATGTTACGGGTAGTGAATTCAGAAACATTAGTGGAGCATCTGCACATTTTCGTAACTTTTATAACAAACAAATCAACAGGAGGCTCCCCTTAGATAGGGAGGCATATTATGGATTATGTTGTTAAAAACAATGTCACCATCAGGTATGAAATGAGTTGTAATTACATTATCATTAATATTGCCGCATCCTGCCTGTTTTTTCCCTCCTCTCTACTGTCCTAGCAACCATAATTTTTGTTTTAATTTACCATATTAATATTATGTCATTCTTGAAACATGTCAACAGCGCCCTTTAAGTTTTTAAGTTTGCTTTCACGGTATGTGTGAGATCCGGTTTATGAACATCGGTCATCTAATTGTTACTTACCATGTGATGATTTTCTTCCTCTTATGTGTACTCTTTTATTATAACCTTTTCATATACAATATGGCTTGTCAGTCCTTTGTTTTTTCATAGGATTTGGCAACCATGGAAACACTGTCAACACATGACGTGTCTGAACGCTCCCCCTCCTTTCCAATGGGAGTGACTGGGCAATCAAGGGAACGTCACTCTCACATGATGTATAGATGTACGTCTCCCTCTGTGGGAGTGTCCAGACCGTCATGTGACTCTCACTGATGATTTAAATTGCATGTTTTACTAGACAATGTTATCCATGATTAAGGATGCATCCAGTGTATGAAACGCGTTGAAAAATCTATGTACCGGTACCTGTGTATATTTTTAATGAAGAATGAATGAAGACACAGGCTTTTAATCAATTCCTTGGTCCGTGGGATTTTGAGCTGGAAATATCTTGTGTGCTGCTGCTGCCACTGCCGCCTCCATGCTCTAACATTGTGCCACATTGTGGCCAACCATGTTGCTGCCACCTAAAGAATTTCTCAACGTGCCACTCTGACCCCTTGCCACTGCTGCAGCTTTTGAAGTTCTTTTTTCGCACAGACATAAAATTTTCAGGAAAATTGTAATGGATGATGCATGTTACGTCTCTAAAAATTTAAATAAAAAATTTCAACTTCAAATTCATTGTGCCACTCTGTGGCCTACTCTTGCTGCTGCCAACTGACCGCTGTCTCCCTGGAACACCCTGTGATTTCCATAATGCTGTTTCCACCCTCCATCACTGTACGACGTGCCACTATGTTTGGTTTTCCCCTTCGTTTCATCTGTCAGAAGGAATGAAAAGCTTCAGTATTGATAGCCAAAAGCAGGAGTGGTTCCAGAACACATAGGGCATGCAAATATCCCATTTACTGGTCATCTCTGCTCTGGATCCACTCCTGTTTGTTTTTGGCTTTAGCAATACTGATGAATTATTGACCGATTGAAAGCGGACACTAACTGCTGAAAAGAATGGCAAAATGATAAGTGACGTCAATGCAGAATTACTGCCAACATCATCTGATGTCAGTGTAAAAAGAGGGATCTTGGTCCTCAGCTCGGTCCTTCTGAGCTGGCACAGACATTACCTTGTTAGGGTGCGTTCCAGCTTCACTTATTTGGTCAAGTTGGCCTGTGTAAGTGCCCATGGAATTGAAGAGGGAAGCGACTCTAAAAGAGGCGACTGTCATTCGCGTGTCATACTAAAACACAACATTATTCGAAGACCAAACCACACTCCCTATGCATATTTGAGCATGGCATAACATTCTTCATCACTCCTATTGGCTCTCTGCATCCAGGAAATACCTGTTTCCATAACATCCCCCATGACGGCCACTTGGAGGATGACCCTTGACCTCTGTAGGGACAGGAAGCAGAGAGGTTAAAAGCCTCCCCCCCTCATCCTCCCGCCAGTGTCTTCCTGTCCCTACAGGGGTCAGGTCAAGAGAGGGTCTCTCTCCTCCTAGTGGGGGGGGGGACATTTAAGATTGTCTAAGTTCCCCTCTGGACGGTCCTCGGTTGGCTCGGCGGTGCGGGCCCTCCCTGGATCCGGCATCGGTCCGGTTTTCGTCCTCTCGGGCGGCCTGGCACGCCGGGGCCCTTGCGCGGGCGCAAGAAACTACGTTTCCCAGAAATCCCTCGTGGCCGATGACGACTTCCGGTCGCGACCGGAAGTTGCCGCGCGTCGTCCAGGATACACACTCGGACAGCGCGGATCACGGAGGTGGCCACCTGCAAGGGGGATGGGCTCCCCATAAAGGTATTTAAATCCTCTAAAGCGGGTAGTCAGTTGATCTGAGGTCTATGACATTGATTCGAGGTGTTGGCTGTCCCAGACAAAAAATGGCTGATGAGGCAGACTTGGGCCTACTCCACATCCTTTCCATCTCGGCCACTCATCTGAAGGGAACCCTAAACAGAGAGGCGGAATATCTCAGCTGGAAGGAAATCCGACCCAACGAATGGTGTCTCAACCAAGAAGTTTTTCTACATTCAACCAGCATCTGGGGTATTCCCCAAATCGACTTGTTCGCCATGAGGGAAAATACAAAGTGCCAGCAATTCTATTCTCTGGAGGACAGCGAGTCCAGGGATTACATGGATGCATTCAGCCATCGCTGGAACGGAAGTCTCGTGTATGCCTTTCCCCCTATTCCCTTAGTCGCAAGAGTCCTCAGGAAGATCTTGCTCGACAGGGCGAGGGTGATCTTGATCTGCCCAAATTGACCAAAAAGAAGCTGGTATCCGCTTTTGAGATCTCTATCCATCCAACAACCTCTAATCCTACCGGTTCGGAAGGACCTCCTGAACCAAGATCCGATACTTCATCCAGATCCGGGAAGACTCCAACTGGCAGCTTGGATCCTGAGTCCGAGTTCTTAAGATCCCAGGGTCTCTCCCGAGCTGTGATAGCCACATTGAAGGCAAGTAGGAAGAAGGTTACCTTCGCCATATACTATAAAATATGGAAAAAGTTTGTAACCTTTTGTGGGGCTAATCCCCCCGCTCAAGATAACCCAAATATTTTGCAGGTCCTAGACTTCCTACAAAGGGGCCTAGAAATCGGTCTTTCTACAAGCACCTTGAAAGTCCAGATCTCGGCTCTTAGCGCATTCTTAGACCATTCTCTGGCAGATCACAGGTGGGTCAAAAGATTTATTACAGCCGCGAACAGGATCAGGCCTCAGATTTTGAAGCGAGTTCCTTCATGGGATCTCTCCCTGGTATTAGATGCTCTCTCCAGGCCTCCTTTTGAACCCTTGGAGAACTCTAAAATAAAAAATTTAACTTTAAAAACCTCCCTCCTAATAGCTGTGACTTCAGCTAGGAGGTTAGGAGAACTCCAAGCCATTTCTATTAGAGAGCCTTATATGTGCATTCTTCCTGACAGGATAGTTCTGACTCTAGATCCGAGTTTCGTCCCCAAGGTGGTGTCGGATTTTCACAGGAATCAGGAAATAATCCTTCCATCCTTTTGCGGGAATCCCTCTTCAAGCAAGGAAATGGCGTGGCACTCCTTGGATGTAAGACGCTCGGTTTTAGCTTATTTACAAGCCACAGAGTCCTGGCACAAGGATCACAATCTCTTTGTTCAGTTTCAGGGGAAGAACAAAGGGGTAAAGGCATCTAAGACTACGATAGCCAGATGGTTAAAAATGGCCATAGCCAAGTGTTATACAGAGCAAGGGAAAGAGGTTCCTCCTAACCTGAAAGCCCACTCCACCAGAGCCATATCTGCCTCCTGGGCGGAAAAAAGGGGCGCTTCTCTTGAGCAAATCTGCAGAGCTGCCACGTGGTCTTCTTCATCCACCTTCATTAAACACTACCGGCTGGACTTGCCTAACTCACAGGATCTCGCCTTCGGTCGGAAGGTGCTCCAGGCAGTGGTCCCGCCCTGATTCTACTTATTTGGTAGATCTCCAAGTGGGCCGTCATGGGGGACGTTATGGAAATGGTGAATTAGGACTCACCGGTAATTCGGTTTCCATCTAGTCCTCCATGACGGCCTATATATTTTTCCCTCCCAGGTTTTTTCTCTAACTACTTTGATGTTCTTTGTATGTGAATACAAAACATGCAGAATAAAATTATGTTGTATCTTCCACCGGTGTAGTTATTTGGTAGACACTGGCGGGAGGATGAGGGGGGGAGGCTTTTAACCTCTCTGCTTCCTGTCCCTACAGAGGTCAAGGGTCATCCTCCAAGTGGGCCGTCATGGAGGACTAGATGGAAACCGAATTACCAGTGAGTCCTAATTCACCTTTTTTAACGTAATTCGTCATGATTCGATTCGGGTCAAATCAAATTTTTTCAAAAACTTAGTGAATTGGGTCGAATCAAATTTCAGCAATTTCCCCCATCTCTAGACATAACCAATTCTTGTAGCTGAGGATGCATTGTGTTTATTCATGTAATGTATATTCTCCTTGACAGGTTGCTATACCATAATTATAAGGATGAACTGTAAGCTCCTCGGTTTGATCTGTATGCCTGGAACCTGTCTTATTATTATTACTGTGATTGGTGTGTAGCTTATTTCCCCTGTAAACAGACTATGGGGTCATTTATTATTTTTCCTTGCCGTTTTGTGTTTTTTGCCCCTTTTTGCTGTGGAATGGCTGTTTTGCACCTATTTTACGCTTTTTTGGAATGTTAAAATTCAATTCACTGTGTGTTTTGTGCACTCTTTGTCATTAGATTGCGCCTCTCTTCTGATGTTTATGCCCAATTTATTATACTATTGCGCCTATATGGGTGCAAATAATTGCCCAAAAATGAGATGTAACAAATAGACTCACAACAGGCGCAAAAACAGGAGGAAATAAGATAAATAACCCCCAAATAGTTTTAGATACAACCTATTTTCCTCATCTTCCCCCCTTTTGAATCTTTGAAAGTCGTAGAGCTGGATTCAATGTAATGCTATATTATAAGAAGGGCACATTCTAACCAAGTTTTCTAGAAATAGGGAAATGCTAACAGGATAGTTTAATACTTTGTATGCATAGGCAGCAGTACGATAAAAATAAAAAAATCTAGCTTTAACTGAAATAAAAACAATAGAAAATGAACATTATACAGTCATGCCCATAAGTTTTGAGAATGACACAAATATTATATTTTCACATGATCTGTTGCCATCCTGGTTTTTATGTGTATTTATCAGATGTTTTTATCACATACAGAAATACAAGTGCAATCATATTATGAGTAACAAAAGCTTTTATTGACAGTTAGAATGAGTTAATGCAGCAAGTCAATATTTGCAGTGTTGACCCTTAGTATCATAGTATATAAAGCTGGAAAATGACACAAGTCCATCAAGTCCAACCTTTAAGAATTAAATAAATGTTTTATCCTCATAACCTGTGATATTTTTTCTCTCCAGAAAGGCATCCAGGCCTCTCTTGAACATGTACATAGAGTCCGCCATAACAACCTCCTGCGGCAGAGAGTTCCATAGTCTCATTGCTCTTACAGTAAAGAATCTTTGTCTATGTTGATAGTAAAATCGCCACTCTTCTAGGCGTAGAGGATGCCCCCTTGTCCTGGTCACAGGCCTAAGTATAAAAAGATCTTTGGAGAGATCCTTGTACTGCCCGTTCAGGTATTTGTACATTGTAATGACATCTCCCCTCAGTCGTCTTTTTTCTAAACTGAATAATCCCAAATTTTGTAGTCTGTCATTGTATTCTAGTCCCCCCATTCCCCTAATAATCTTGGTTGCTCTCCTCTGCACCAGTTCCAGCCCTACTATATCCTTTTTATACACTGGTGCCCAGAACTGTACACAATATTCCATGTGTTATCTGACCAGGGATTTGTATAAGGGCAAAACTATGTCTTTATCATGAGAATCTATTCCTCTCTTGATACATCCCATAATTTTATTTGCTTTAGCAGCAGCCGTCTGGTTCTGGTCACTAAAATTAAGGTTACCATCCACCAATACCCCCAAGTCCTTTTCAGCTCCAGTTTTACTAAGTAATTGACCGTTTAGAACATAATTATATTTTTTGTTTCCATGGCCCAAGTGCATAACTTTATATTTATCTACATTAAACCTTATCAACCGTTTCTCTGCCCACTCCTCAAGCTTCCACAAATCCCTCTGTAATGCTAAACTATCGACCTCAGTATTTATTATTTTACACAGCTTAGTATCATCTGCAAATATTGAAACTTGACAGTGTAAACCCACTACAAGGTCGTTAATAAAAATATTAAAAAGAAGTGGCCCCAATACTGACCCCTATGGCACTCCACTGGTAACATCAACCCAATCTGAGAATGTGCCATTAATGACCACCCTCTGTTTTCGATCACTAAGACAATTAGTTACCCAAATACACAGATTGTCCCGTATTCCCAGCAGTCTCATTTTATATACCAACCTTTTATGTGGCACGGTATCAAATGCCTTTGAAAAGTCCAGATATACAACATCCACAGCGTCCCCCAGATTCAGTCTTGAACTTACCTCCTCGTAGAAACCAATCAGATTAGTCTGACAGGACTGATCTCTCATAAACCCATGCTGACGCTGGGTTATAAGGTTGTGCACAGTGAGATACTCCAGGATAGCATCTCTAACAAATCCCTCAAATATTTTCCCAACCACAGAAGTTAGACTCATGGGTCTGTAGTTTCCAGGATCGCTTTTTGATCCTTTTTTGTATATTGGTACGACATTTGCTATTTGCCAGTCCTGTTGTACATAACCAGTCCTCTTAACATAACCAGTGAATCTTCAAATTATGGTCTGTCTATCACGGTACATAGTTCATGCATAACCCGGGGGTGTATGCCATCTGGCCCCAGTGATTTATCTATCTTAGTGGTTGCGAGGCGGTGCCGTACCTCTTACTGGGTTGACAATCCAAAGAGAATTTACATTATTCCTCATTGTGTCTTCCACCAGGGGATTTTCCTGGGTAAAGACAGTTGAGAAGGCGACATTCAGTAGATTGGCCCTATCCTCATCTCCTTCCACCATGATCCCCATGTTATTTCTAAGGGGACCCACACTCTCTGTTTTTAGTTTCTTAAAATTTATATGCTTGAAAAATAATTTGGGATTATTTTTGCTCTCCCTGGCAATATTTCTTTCAGTCTCTATTTTTGCGGCCTTTATTGGCTTTTTACAGGATTTATTTTTCTCTATAATCCTGTAATTCCTCATCGCTACCTTCACGCTTTAGCATCTTAAACGCCTTATCTTTCTCGCTTATTGCTTTCCTTACAAGACTAGTTATTCACATTGGCTTTTTCTTGTTCCTCTTATGCTTTTTCCCATAACGTATGTGAACATTATCCCAGTCTATACCTTTAAGGTCATCCGTTAGTTGCTGAAAATTTGCCCTCCTTAAGTTTAGAGTGTTGCCGCTTCCCTAACGCTCTTAGTAATGCGTAATACAAAATTAATGATATTATGATCACTATTACCCAGGTTCCCCCCCAACCTGTAGTTTTGATATCCTATCAGGTCTGTTGGTAAGGATAAGGTCCAGCAGTGCCCCCCCTCTTGTTGGCTCCAGGACTAGTTGCGAAAGGTAATTGTCTTTTGTTGTTGCCAAAAACCTGCTGCCTTTGAAGGACCTGCAGGTTTCTGACCCCCAGTCAAATTCTGGGTAATTGAAGTCCCCCATGATAAGTACTTCACCATGCTTTGAAGCCGCATCCATTTCACTTATCAGCATTTCCTCTGCTGCCTCCATTATATTTGGAGCCTTATAACAAACCCCTAGTAATATTTTATTCTTTTTCCCTCCTCTTATCTATACCCATAGGGACTCCACATGTGCATTTGCGTTACTGATATCATCTAGCAAGACAGGCTTGAGGCAAGAATTCACACATAAACAAACCCATCCCCCTTTTTTATTTATATGATCCTTTCAAAAAAGACTATAGCCATCAATAGTAACAGCCCAGTCATAGCTACTGTCCAGCCATGTCTCACTGATATCCCACCTATATCATATTTCAGCCCAGTTCTCTATGAACCCAAAACCCTCCTTCCTACACCAACTTTTGAGCCACTTATTTACCTCCCTGATCTCCTGCTGCCTTTCTGGTGTGGCACGTGGTACAGGTAGTATTTTGGAGAAAACTACCTTTGAGGTCCTTGCCCTGAGCTTATAGCCTAAATCCCTGAAGTCATTTTTAAGGACCTTCCACCTACCTCTTACTTTGTCATTAGTGCCAATGTGGACCATGACCGCTGGTTCCTCACCAGCCCCTCCCAGTAATCTGTCAACCCAATCCGCAACATGCCGAACTTGAGCACCCGTCAAACAACACACTGGGGGTCATTTACTAAGGGCCCGATTCGCGTTTCGCGTTTTCCCGACGCGTTACCCGAATATTTCCGATTTGCGCCAATTTCCCCTGAATTGCCCCGGGATTTTGGCGCATGCGATCGGAATGTGGCGCATCGCGCTGGCATGCACGCGACGGAAATCTGGGGGGGGGGGGGTGCACGAAAACCCGAAGGATTCGGAAAAACCGCCGCATTTAAAATAAAAAATGTGTCACGGAGCTTGCACTTCACTAGGAATAGGCCGGTGAACTTGAGTGCGTTCCAATACTCTTCAACGCAGCAGCGCCACCTGGTGGATGTCGGAGGAACTGCCTTAATGAATCCCGGCCGGACCCGAATCCACCGCAGAGAACGCGCCGCTGGATCGCGAATGGACCGGGTAAGTAAATCTGCCCCACTGTTCGGTATGCACAGTCTTTGTGACAGATTGCCCTGTGTGTTCCCCTAATTGAATCTCCCACTACTAGCACCTGTCTGACCTTGCGTGTGCTCCCATTACCCTTCTTACTGGAGCAGACAGTCCCCTGGTTGCTACAGGCCATGTCTTGCTGCAGCACTGCTACCCCAGAGCTGATATCCCCCTCATCCGCCAGCCTGGCAAACTTATTGGGGTGCACCAGATCAGGACTGGACTCCCTACAACTCTTCCCTCTACCCCGCATTCTACATGTTACCCAACTAGCTGCCCCCTCACTCTGCACCTCCATACTTACCTCTTCACCCCCATCTTCCCCAGAGAGTTTGTGCTCCAGGAGCAGCAAACTTCGCTCCATATTGTCAATTGCCCGCAGCCTTGAAACTTGCTCATTTAGATCCAGAATCTGGGCTTCCAGGTGAGCAATATTCACACATCCCACACAGCAGTATTCCCTCTCAAATGGCTGTTCAAGGAAAGCATAAATGGAACAGGATGTACACTGTGTAGCAATGTCACTTACGGAGTCCATTGTTCTAATGGGGATTACAAGAGAAATACAGAAGAAAAGAAGAATTCACAGTAAAAGTAACACAAAATACAGCAGTTACCTGCTAAAGTCCCTCAAACTTAAGTCCCTTAAGTCCCCATCTTGCCGCGGATCGCCGCTCCCCGATGACGTCACGGGGAGCGGTGATCCGTTGCCATGACAGCATCGGGTCTCACGAAGGCCCGATGCTGTCTCGTTTTAACCCATTCATTACAATGTGCTATCAGCACATTGTAATGAATGAGGAGGAAAATCCCCATATACTGCCATACTGTAGTATGGCAGTATATGATAGGATCAATCAGACAACCTAGGGTTAAAGTACCCTAGGGAGTCTGAAAAATAGTTAAAATAAATGTAAAAAAAAGTTTAAAAAGTGATCAAAAGGTCGTACAGTCCTAACAATGATAGCAATGAAAACACCATCAAAAGTCGCAAAAAATGACACCACCCACAGCTCTGTACACCAAAGTATGAAAAAGTTATTAGCGCCAGAAGATGGCAAAATAAAAAATAAAAAATTTGTACAGGAGGTTTTAATTTTTTTAAATGTATGAAAACATTATAAAACCTGTACAAATGTGGTATCCCTGTGATCATAGCAACCCAAAGAATAAAGTAGAGCTGTCATTTGGGGCGCACAGTGAAAGCTGTAAAATCCAAGCCCACAAGAAAACGTCGCAAATGTGTTTTTTCACCATTTTCACTGCATTTGGAATTTTTTTCCGGCTTCCCAGTACGCGCCATGGAATATTAAATACCGCCACTACGAAGTGCACGTTACGCAGAAAATAAGCCATAACAGAGCTCTTTATGTGGAAAAATAAAAAAGTTATAGATTTTTGAAGGTGGGGAGTGAAAAATGGAAGTGAAAAAACTAAAAAAGGCCAAGGGTTAAAGCTAAGTCCCACTTTGGACAATGCACACACTTCAGATCAATGCACACTTGCTTTTCTGATGCTTTTTAAAAGGTTATGTGCCACAAAAATCTACTGAGCTCACTGTAACTAGATCTGGCTGCAAACCACCTCAATCAACTTCTGGACCAAATCCTGACTGATAGCAGTCCATTCTTGCACAATCAATTCTTGCATTTTGTCACAATTTATTGGTTTTTGTCTGTCCACTCGTCTCTTGATGATTGACCACAAGTTCTCAATGCGATTAAGGTCTGGGGAGTTTCCAGGCCATGGACCCAAAATCTCTATGTTTTGTTCCCTGAGCCATTTAGTTATCACTAGATCTGGACGAATTAAATTGAATTGAATTTCACAAAAAATTTGATTTGTCATGAAGCCAAAGTTTGCTCTGATTCGCGGGAACAAAGTTTTTTTTCCCCTTTTTTTTTTCAGCTAAAAGGGCACGAGCACAACTTGTTCCATGGGGTAGTGAACTCTGGGAAGGAGAAAGGAACACCCCCGATGACATCTGCAGACCTGTAAGCCAATCAGCGACCGGCAGGCTTATGTGATGTCACACAGGCTTTCAGCCCTATAAAAACTGTTGCCCATTTGCAATCCCAGCATTTTACTCTGCATGTGCTGTCTATAGCATCTAGCTGCTGCTACTGTACTGTGCAGTAGCGATTCCTGCTCCAATCCCTGGATGTTCTTTAAGGGGGATGTGTATACCCCAAATAGCAGTTCTGTTTAGTGACCAAATCGAATAGGAAGAAATATGTTTCACATTCATGCATCTGCAGTAGTGATTGGTGGACCCCTCACTGGGTGTCAGTTCTGGGGTATCAGTATAACGCAAATTCCCATAACTTTTTGTGGGAAACGCAAATTGAGGATGATGCAGCCGATCGCACTTGGGAGCTTAATGTAGCAAGGGAATTTATAATGGTTGGGCATAGAGATTGTCAGCTTGCGTGTCAGGTAGCGGAGCAAGCAGCAAGTCAGCAGGTTGGCAGCAGTGCGAGGACGGGAGCCAAATGTCCGTGGGGTACAAATCCTGATTCGCAGGTCCAAGTAAGCAGTGTCACAGCGGCGGCTGCGGTGGCCTTAGTAGTCGCTCAGTGCGCAGTTCTGTTGGTAAAATTACCACCTCGGTGGTGTGGCAGTTTATTGTAATGAAACCAGAGGAGCAGAGCATGGGTATATGTTGTATCTGCGGGCAGAAAGTGAAGCGTGGCCAGGGAGCTAACGTTTGCACCAAGGCCCTGCGCCAACACATGCAGCGTCACCATCCAACGGCCTGCAAGAAATGGCTGTCAGATGTGGTCCATCCTGCAGGCGCCGCAACAGCAGCAGCACCTTGTGGCAGACATGCCGTTTCAGTAAGTCAAGGCTCCAGCACCGAAGGGAGCTGTTTGTCTTTGACATAATCTCCCGGTCCAGATGCTCCTGCTCCTTGCTACGCATGGCGCTAGCAGTTGTTGAGCGAGGTGATTACACAAGAGAAGTCTATGCATCCAGCCATCCTAAGGTGCAGAAGCTGACCGTGCTCTTGTCCAATTGTTGGTACTGCAGTATCTCCCAATTATTTTTTCCTAAAAGGCAAATGCCTTCACCAATATTTACAACAGAAGGTGGGCCAGTCCTTGAGCTTATCAGTTTCTTCCAAGGTGCCCGGCAGCGCGGACGTGTAGAGCTATAACTATGGTCAGGGTCAGTACATGTCCTTTACAGCCCACATGAGTGAATGTGCTTCCCACCCAGCCACACCAACAACTTCCACAAGATACGGCGCTTTCTCCTCCACGTTGTCAAACCGCTGCTCCTGCGCCACCTCAGCCTCAACAAGTGCTGCTCCATCATACCACATGTGTGGGGCACAGCGGTGTCACGCAGTTCTACACCTGGTTTGCCTGGGCAAACAAAATCAATGTGTGGCTTACAAAGCCAAGCACACCCTCCTCGAGTTGCAGCGTCAAAACGGTCTACCCCAACATGCTCATAAACATATTCGATGTTTCCACCCGTTGCCACTGCCTATGTGCAACATTGTCCATTCTCTGTCAGGTCTGACCGGGGGATTCCTGGCAGTCATCCCTCACGTACTACTGCCACGGCTGCTGTGGGGAGCTGGGGGGGGGGGCAGTAGCAGTTCCATCAGCAGCAGCTTAAGTCTAGATTCCTTAATGAGCAATTTCCTTCACCCGCCTACTGAGGAAAGTAGCCACCACCACCAGCAGCAGCAGGACATGGAGCAGATCCTGCATCAGCAGCGGCTGGCCTACTTAGACAGCACTTTACCACCTCAGGGAGAGAATTCCATGGACTACTGGGCAGCGAAACTTGATGCGTCCACCCGTAATGTGGAGAGACTGACCTTTGTCAAGATGAATCAGGCTTGGATCGGGCCAGGATTCCAACTCACCAGTGCCTTATGCATCAGATTAGATCAGCCATGACGCCTACTACAAACATTGAGAAATGAGCCTGGGTTCTAACTGCCTCACCCACTATTCTGATGCTGCCACCCGCCTGATGCCACACATCTGCTGCCAGTTGCTCCGTCTGCCTCCTACCATCATTACTAGGGACTGGAATTGTCCGCCACCTCCACACTATATCATTGGACCACTCTGTGGCTTTCCATGTTGCTGCCACCATGTTGCTGCCACCTATGGGCTCCAGCTGCTGCTGACTCCACCTCCACACTATATCATTGTGCCACTTTGTGGCTTTCCCTGTTGCTGCAACCATGTTGCTGACACCTGTGGCTCCTGCTGCTCCCTCTGCTGCCGCCACCTCCATACTCTTTTCATTGTGCCACTTTGTGGCCTACCATGTTTCCGCCACCTCCATAATTTGTCATTGTGCCACTCTACAGCCTACTCATGCTGCTGCCAACTGACCGCTGTCTCCCTGGAACACCCTGTGATTTTCATAATGCTGTTTTCACCCTCCATCGCTCAATGGCGTTGACTCTATGTCTAGTTCCCCTTTAGTTTTATCTGTCAGAAAGAATGAAAAGCCTTAGGATTGATAGCCAAAAGAAGGAGTGGATACAGAACACAGAGGACATACAAATATCCCATCTACTGGTCATCTGTGTTTTGGATCCACTCCTGTTTGATTTTGGCTTTAGCAATACTGATGATGGATTATTGACCGATTGAAAGCGGACACTGATGGATGAAATGAAGGGCAAAATTATCAGTGATGTCAATGCAAAATGACTGCCGACACCCCCTGCTCTCTTTTGGGTTGTTTCTACATGTATCCGCGTTTTACACAACAGGTTCTGTCATAATCTATGGAATCAACTGATGTCAATGTAAAAAGAGTACACTCTTTGATGTATAGTGGGATCTTAGCCCTCAGCTCAGTCCTTTTGAGCTGGCAAAGACGTTACCTTGTCAGTCTGCGTTCCTGCTTCGCTTATTTGGTGAAATTGGCCTATGTAAGTGCACATGGAATTGAAGAGTGAAGCATATTTGAGCCAGGCACAACAATCTACAACACCCTACAGGCTTTCTGCAGCCAGAAAATACCTGTTTTTTAACGTGATTTGTCATGATTCGAGTCAAATCAAATTTTTTCTAAAAATTCGGCGAATCGTGACGAACCGAATTTTAACAAATTCACCGATCTCTAGTTATCACCTTTGCTTTATGGCAAGTTGCTCCATCATGCTGGAAAAGGCATTGTTGATCACCACACTGTTCTTGGATGGTTGGGAGAAGTTGCTCTTGGAGCACATTCTACTACTATTCTTTATTCATGTATGTGTTTTAAGGCAAGACTGTGAAAGAGCCGATTCCCTTAGCTGAAAAGCAACCCCACATATGAATGGTTGCAGGATGCTTTACAGTTGGCATGAGACAAGACTGGTGGTATCGCTCACCTTGTCTAATCCAAACAAGCTGTTTTCCAGATGTTCCAAACCATCAGAAAAGGGATTCATCAGAGAAAATGACTTTACCCCAGTCCGCAGCAGTCCACTCCCTGTACCTTTTGCAGAATATCAGTCTGTCCCTGATGTTTTTTCTGGAGACAAGTGGCTTCTTTGCTGCCCTCCTTGACACAAGGCCTTGCTCCAAGAGTCCCCGCCTCACAGCATGTGCAGATGCACTCACACCTGCCTACTGCCATTCCTGAGTAAGCTCTGCACTCCTGGTAGCCCGATCCAGAAGCTGAAACACTTAAGAGATGGTCCTGGCGCTTGCTGGTCCTTCTTGGGCACCCTGGAGCCTTTTTGGCAACAATGGAACCTGTCTCCTTGAATTCCTTGATGATGCGATAGATTGTGGACTAAGGTGCAATCTTTCTAGCTGCAATACTGTTCTCTGTTAGGCCAGTTTTGTGCAATGATGACTGCACATGTTTCTTTAAAGATAACCATGGTTAACAGAAGAGAAACAATGATGCCAAGCACCAGCCTCCTTTTAAAGTGTCCAGTGGTGTGATTCATACTTAAAGGGGGTATGCGACAAAACAAATTACTCCAAAAAGCTGTCAAAGAGGTTAAAATATTTCAAAAATCTATTTGTAATGGTTACCTGGAATTAAAGATACCTTTCCATTTGTTATTATGATGCTTGTTCAGCCTCTATTCTGCTCCACACAGAAGCAGATGTGGGAGGGGCCTAGCCAGGCACATGCACAGCACTGACAGAGGCAGTTATTCCATAACTCATTGGCCTCAGCTCAGTGCTACAGAGCGCTCAGCCTTCAGCGTCTCCTTCCACCTGCTCTGTTCAAATAATCCCTGCACATACTGAACCCTAGCACAGCAGGAATCTGCTAAAGATGATATAGGGCAGTGATGGGAAAACCTTTAAGCGGCAGAGTGCCCAAACTGCAAACAAAAAACCCTGCTTATTTATTGCGAGGTGCCAACCAAAACTTAAAGCAGTAACTTAATGCTCCCTGTTTAACAACTTTCAATCATATTTGCCTCCTGAGGACATTAACACAGTAGAAAGATGGAAAATTTTCGTCATTTTAGCTTCTTTCCAGTGTCCCAATGCACACAGAGAATCTTGGGGCCAGCAGGAGGTCCTCCAAAGAAAATTCAGCCCTGTCTAATTCCCCATCTTCCTACAGTCCTAAGTAGTGAAGTTAGTATCAAAATATGACTGAAAGCAGCATCTTTTAAGTTGCTTGGAACTGCAGGAAGATTCTTTGAGTCCTGTCTGGTGTGCTGGGGTGATGGCCCGGGTGCCCACAAAAAGGGCTCTGAGTGCCGCCTCCGGCACCCGTGCCATAGGTTCGCCACCACTGATATAGGGCTACCCTGACACTGCTTCCTTTTCCTTTTAATCCTTGTCACTATATATACTTGAATAAGAAAATAAATTTTATACAGTATATACACTAAGACCTATATATTCAATAACATATTCTGAAACTTTCATATCAGCCTTCTAAAACAGTCTGTTGTTCATAGCAATCAGTCACAGCTCAGCTATGATTTTTTCAAAGCCATATAAAAATATAAAGCTCAGTATAATATGTGTGTGTATGTATATACCATATATACTTGAGTATAAGGTGACCCAAGTATAAGCCGAGGTACCTAATTTTAACACAAAAACAGGCAGAACTTCTTGCTTCAAGTATAAGCCTAGGGTGGGAAATGTATTGGTCACACCAACCACCCAGTATATATCCAGTCAGCACATGCCCCCCAGTATATAACCAGCCTCTGCCTACTAGAATAAAGACAGCACCTGCCCCTTGTATAAAGCCAGTAACCCCCACCCCCAGTATATACCCAGCAGCCTTCTATTATATAACCAGCCAGTCCCCAGTACATAGCCAGCGCCTACCCCCAGTACATAGCCAGCGCCTACCCCCAGTACATAGCCAGTGCCTGCCCCCCGTATATAGCCAGTGTCTGCCCGCCAGTATATAGCCAGTGCCTGCCCGCCAGTATATAGCCAGTACCTGCCCCTGTATAGTCCTACTGCATACACCTTGACATCAGCCACTTGCTGACATCATAGTGTGTGCCGATGGTGGCGTACACAATGTGATGTCGGCAAGCGGCTGACATCATAGTGTGTGCCGATTGTGGCGTACACACTAATGTCGGCAAGCGGCTAACATCATGGTGTGTGCGATGCAGCCGCAGGGATGGAAGACAAAAGAGGACCCTATGTATTGTGAAAAGATTGCTACATAGAAGATAGTTAGGAATGATATATAAATAGGGAGGAGATGGATAAATAGAAGATAGATAGAAAATAAATGACAGGTGATGGATAATAGGACTTGGATATATAAATAGGTGAGATTAGTAAGGGACAGCCGCCCCTTTGCAGGACAGCAGTGTAGCATGGAGGCACAGTGAATGGTGGAGAGTACAGGAGGACTGCATCAGGAGAGGTCAGAGCTCAGCCTGTTACTTGTGTTATCTCTGCAGCCTCCTGTGTGACCTGACTAATGGTAGAGGGAGGAAGAGGCTGCTACAACTCATGTTAGGGGAGTACTCCTCTGTGCAGCAGATAGTCATGTCTGGCTGCAGTTACCTTGCATCTGATGATGTAAGCACCTGTGGAGCTGGTAAGCACTGGACATCACAGCACAATCCCTGCCCCTCCTCCTCTTTCACTTCCTATTGGCTGCAGTGTGTCAGCTGATCTCTCAGTGTGGAGAGGAGCTGTGAGCCCGTGGAGTGATCTGTAGTGCAGAGCAGCTGCTGACTTCTTGTACGCAGACAGCCAGATCAGCTGTTGCTCAGGACGGGACACAGTTACCACCAGGGGGTGCCAGCAACCAGAACAAAAGGAGTTATCTTAGTAAGGCTGCAGATTTTTTAATTTGAGTAAATGCTGAAAGTACTTTTAACAATGCATTGGGCTCAATTACAGCCATGTGCTATGGTGGCACAACCCCTTTAATCATGACAGATTGATTTTCAGCCCTGTCCTCATCAACACCCACACCTGTGTTAATGGCCAGGAGCGGGCTGCTTAAAACAATAAAGATGTACTTACCTTCCGGTGCCCTCCGGTATCCAGCGCTGCTGTCGCTCCAGTCCGGGCGCCATGTAAACAAACATGGCCGCCGGAGCAGCACTGCATTCAGCTTCCGGCCGGACCCGATAACCTTCCGGCCCCCATACACAATGCTGTGTATAGGGACGGATAGGCATACCCGGCCACGGCCGGCCGGAAGCTGAATGCAGCACTGCTCCGGCGGCTATGTTTGTTTACATGGCGCCCGGACCGGAGCGACAGCAGCGCTGGATACCGGAGGGCACCGGAAGGTAAGTACATCTTTATTGTTTTAAGCAGCCCGCTCCTGGCCACCTATAGTTTTTTTCGGAACTCTCGGACAACCCCTTTAAGGCAGGCCAGCAATGAAGTTGAAATGTGTTTTGGGGGGGAAAGTTCATTTTCTAGGCAAATATTGACTTTGCAATTAATTGGTGTTAAGCTGATCACTCTTTATAACATTCTGGAGTATATGCAAATTGCCATTATAAAACCTGATGCAGTAGGCTTTGTAAAAATAAACATTTGTAGCATTCTCAAAACTAATGGCCATGACTGTACCGCAAACAAAAAATTAGGGGGCCAGGGGATGTATTATCTTTTGTTTAAAAAGCTCCAGATTATTATCTCAGTCAAGCTGCTGTACAAGACTAATTGTGAAGGCTTTGCTCCTGGTTAAACAATTACAATTACAGGAGTACTAACCACACTGATAGCTTTCCTTTCGAATACCCTCCTACCAAAGCTTGCAAATTCTCCATAATATTTCTATACTCATTGTGCTGGCACACATGCGGTCTATCCTCCCTAGGGCAGCTTTACTACCTCCAACTGCCCTTCAGGCCTAACTGTTTTCTTGCTTCTCCTTCCTAGGGCAACTTTGGAATTTAAACTTTAGATCCCATTTGGGCTGGCCTTTCAAAAACTCAGTCTCTCCTTCCTCAAACAAATTGGGACCAGTCCAAACTATGCTTTAAGTCTGACAATTGAGGTAGGTCGGCAATAGGGTTTCCCTTTATCTGGTTGCTCAAGGTCTTTCTTGGCAACCAAAAGTACAGGCAAATTAACATTGTAATCACATGTGCGCAAACTTCAGCAACTCACACATTCCCATAGATACTACCACATATCACGTGGAGTTTCCATATTATCAAAACTCTTTGGACCAGGCAATACAGGCATGCAACTCTCCGGACGATGGACAGTGTAAATGTAAGAATAAGCTTCTTAATTTTTTGTTTATGCAGCTGCACGGCTGTCTGTCTTGGGATGGTTTTCCACAAAGTGTCTGGTAGGCGTCAAACAGAGCCCAGTATCCTGGGTTTTTATGTGGAAACAAGTGTGTTAGAGAAATTGTCTCTATCTTTGATGTGGATCCAAATTGGTCTTTTAGCAAGCTGCTTGGGGAACCACAATTGAGCATACATGTGTCTCCCAAAATGACTCCACATTATTTGCACTGGGGAGTGGCTTTTTATACACTCTAAAACAAAGAGTTAAAGGAGACCTGTGCAGTGCTACTACTTTTAACATTTCTTTTCAATGAACAGGAAGTTGTACTTAAAAGGTAAACTTCTGAGACAACTTTGGAATGTGCAGGGGAAGGGTCTAAACACAGATGTAGTTTGCAGATAATCAGGGCCGGATCATAGGGGGGGCTTCCGGGGCTCGAGCCCTGGGGCCCCCACCACTTTGCCATTAAAGGGGCCCCCACCACGTGTGGGTGAATCGGGCAGACACTTGGCCGCCCAAATCACCAACTATGTGTTTTTGTCAGGGGCGCACCACTGAGCCTCCGGTGGCATCTTACTTTTGTGCTCAAGGCAGCCCGGACGTGCTTATCACAGCACCTCCAGGCTGCTGGATGAGAGGTCCGTACAGGAGCAGGGGGGCACTTTTTGGAGCTGCTGCAAAGTAACCTTAGTTTGTTGCAGCAGCTGGAAATGAAAGGAACAGCTCATTTGGCAGAATACAGGGGGAACATGAAGGTCTGATCCTGATATGACCTTATCTCTTCTATCTTCAACATAAGTTCACCCCCAGGAGCTGTCGGAGGAGGGGGAGGTGCACATCCCGGAGCTTGGAAAGTTACATGGTAAGGAGAGCTGTGAGCTCCTGCATGTGCTTTCACCCCCTACTACTCCTACTCCTCTGTAGTGGATGCACATGGCTGCCCTGGGTGCTGAGGGTGAAGACATCTGTTCCTGGACATAGGTGAGTATATATGTACTGTATGTTAATCTATGTGTATGTAATCTATCTACTGTATGTGTGTATATATAGTGTGTGCATGGTTTCAGTGTGTGTGTGTATACAGTATATATGTAGTGTGTGCATTGTGTCAGTGTGCTTATACAGTATACATATAGTGTGTGCATGGTGTCAGGGTATGTACTCAGTATATATGTAGTGTGTGCATGATATCAGGGTGTGTACAGTATATATGTAGTGTGTGCATGGTGTCAGGGTGTGTATACAACATATATGTAGTGTGTGCGTAATATCAGGGTATGTACAGTATATATGTGTGTGTGTGTGTGTGTGTGTGCATGATATCAGGGTGTGTACAGTGTGTATATATAATATATAGTGCATGTTCTCAGAGCGTGTGTGTGTATACAATACATATGTAGGGAGTGTATGCTCTCGGCGTATAGAATTGATTCCAAGAGTGGCACTCTCTAAATGATGCAGGGACCACAATGCTGTCATTTTGCCACCTGCAGAGTTTATTGGACAAAGGTTGGGAGGAGGCTCAGGAGGAGGAGGCAGGAACGTTGTGGGTTAGTTTATATTTTTTAACATGAAGGCTCACTTTCAATTATATGTGGAAAAATTGTTTACATACATTACATGTTTAATAATGTCAATTTATATTATATTGTGACACACTGTATATATATTTTTTAGCACGCAGCAGCACTCTGTATGTGTTTTATATGTTAATGGGGGCACTGTTTACTGGGAGGCTGTATATATTCATTATGGGTGGATGGGGGTGCATGTATTACAAGCAACATTTACAAAAAATTGTGAGGAAGGTCCCCACCAGTTTGCGCCCAGGGGCCCCCACCACCCTTAGGCTACATTCACACGACCGTATGATTTATCCAGTCCTGTATTTACGGGCCGTATGAGCTCGTAAATACATGACGTTTTTCATCCGTATGCAGCACGTATTTAACCCATATTTTATACATGCCCATAGACTTTTAGGGCATACAGAACTGAAACACGGGAGAAAATAGGACATGCTCTATATTTTTATACGGCCAGTATACGGTACGTACACTCCAGTGTCAAAAACGGCAATATAAATGGTTGGAGGTATTGTCCATTGAAATGAATGTGGCCGTATGTAACCCGTAAAAAAACGGTACGTATACGGCCGTTTTCATACGTCCGTGTGAATGTAGCCTTAATCTGGTCCTGCAGATAATACAGAGCATGTGGAGACAAGGTAGAGAATGCATACCAAAAATGGATTCTGTTTTCTCACTTGATGATGGCTTGCAAGGTCATATTCCATAATGCTACATTCTGGTCTAATTCTTTTGTAGCACTTATAGATGCACTTAAAGTGATGCATGGTTCGTTATCCATGGCCGCCTTCATTTGAAAATCAAATTGTAAATCTATTATAATGAGCATGAAGCGCTTCTGAAGGTTTTAACAGTGCCCCTCCTTCTGGCTCATAGAAATTTTAAAAGTTTGATTTTAGAAGGAAGGAGGCGATGAATGATTAATGTGTAAAAAAAATTACCTAATATTTTTATTTCATGGAAAATTCAGATGGAAAAGAGATTTAAAGGAAATCTACCATCATAATCGAGCATAATAAACCAGGTACACTAAATCATAGGCATGAATGTGACTGTGGTAATCTTTTCTTTCGGGAAGTCCTACAGCAGCAGTTACTATCCACCTACTGCTTGATGGAAGAGACATAGTTAATTAGCAGTAAAAAAAATTCAAAAACTATTTATAATTTACATCTGTTTATAAAACAGATGTACAATAACCAGCAATAGAATTTGAAAGGAGGTGCAAATTGTGCTGCCTAAGGACTGCCAAAAAGGACATTTTAGTTAAGATCTGGTGAAATGAGCAGGAAATTTAGGGTACAGTCCATTTCTTCTCTGAAGTAGCAATCCTTGATAAGATACCCTATCCATTGAGAGAAGGGGGAGCCTTACTGACTTTTCTCCCCTGTTAGCACCATTATAGAGCACAAACAAAACTTTACATCCAGAGATTCTAGATATGAAGATAGGAGTAAAAAGGATCTGAAAAATAGGAAGGAAAATCTTGCAAGTCAGCATCCTTGTATTTGTTTGTAAAATCTTTTAATTAGTTTTTACATTTTATTGTGCATATAACAAACACAATGGGGGTCATTTACTAAGGGCCCGATTTGCGTTTTCCCGACGTGTTACCCGAATATTTCCGATTTGCGCCGATTGTACCTGAATTGCCCCGGGATTTTGGCGCACGCGATCGGATTGTGGCGCATCGGCGCCGGCATGCGTGCGACGGAAATCGGGGGGCGTGGCCGAACGAAAACCCGATGTATTTGGAAAAACCGCCGCATTTAAAAACCGAAAAAGTGTCGCTTGGGAAGCGCTTACCTTCACCTGGTCCAGCTCGGTGCATTCCGGCGCGTACAGATGATTTTCAGCGCAGCAGCGCCACCTGGTGGACGGCGGAGGAACTACCTTCATAAATCCCGGCCGGACCCGAATCCTGTGCAGAGAACGCGCCGCTGGATCGCGAATGGGCCGGGTAAGTAAATCTGCCCCAATGGGTCTTATTTACTAAGGGCCCGCAGATCGCAATTCCGTCGGTTTTTCCGTCATTTTCGGGGATAAAGCTGCTGCGACAGGTATTTAGCAGGCGGTTGTGTCGCACACCATCGGATTTTGGCGCATTGCGCCGGCTTACATGCAACACAAATTGGGGGGCGGGCCACCGGCGATCCAACGGATTCGGAGAAACCGCAGGATTTATCTTAAAATTCAGGAAATCTGGCACACGATTATTGAATCGCGGCACAGTGCCTTGTCATTTCGGGAACTCCTTCGGACCGGGTAAGTAAATGTGCCCCAATATGATTTCCAAATAACTATGACGGATTATTACACAGAAAATGAAAAACATTGAGGCAGTTTACCATTTACTAAGCAAAAATGCCTAGTTCGGAAAACATTGTAGAAAGATAACATACATATTACAATAAAAATGTCAATGAGGGGAGGTGTTGGATGAGGGTTATGGAAAGGGTGACGGTCCCAAAAGTAGCCTACATGGTCTGCTCATATATCATATATCAGATAGGGAGAGGAGGCGGTTGGGAACTGACTGCAACTCCGATAAGGGGGTGGGGGAGGGGACAGGGTGAGTGGCACAAGTGAGGGGTCTAAAAAATGCTGTGGGAATTCCTCTGTATGCTAACGACTTAACTCGATCTTATAACTGACACCTAAACCTAGTGAGTGGAGTGGGCAATCAGGGTAGATTAGGGATCAGGGAGGTCCTGCACATCTTCTCGTGAAATCTCTCCAAGGTATAATTTGCATTGGTTAGATTCAAGAAGTTTTTTGCATTCACTATGTTTTCTGCGGTCATAGGCGCTTAGTTATTCCAATCTAGCTAATTGGGCTATTTTGTTGATCAATTGCCTTATCGGTGGGGTCTTGTCTGCTTACATAAGAGTGGAATAAGGGATTTGGCCATTAGTAGAAGAAAGTGGAAACGTTTCCCAGGGTGATTTTTAGGTTGCGTGTTCGGGTTAAGGCTGAGAAAGAGGAGCTTAGGAGTGATGTGTGGGGCATTTAAGCATATGCTACGGATGATAGAGTCCACATCGGACCAGAAGGGTTTTATGTTTTGGCACTCCCACCAAATACGGGTGTATGATCCAATGTCTCATTTGCATTTCCAGCAAGTGTCTGGGATATCATGGTTGAATTTGTGGAGGGTGCAGGGAGTTTTGTACCATCATGAGGTGAGTTTAAAGTTTGTTTCTTGCATTGTGATGCATTTGGAATTTGTAGAATTACTTTCCGCCATGGTCGAGTCATGACTGAGTAAGCCAATCTATGCCCTTTTTTTGTCCCATATGTATGAGAGGGCAACTCTCCTCAGAGAGTCGAAAAAATGGTTGGGTAATCTTATGGGGAGGACTTGCATAAGATAAGTAATTTTTGAAACCAACATCATTTTGTAGAGATTGACTCTGCCCACCCACAAGATGGAGGGGATTTTCCAGTTCTTAAGGGTTTCATGTATGGAGATCAATAGTGGTTTGTAGTTAGGAGCAAACCGCTCATTGTGATCTTTTGATATGTTTATATCAGCCCATGGAAATGAGGAATTGGTGGTAGCCTCCCTAATCAATTTCTTGGGACAGGAGATATTAAGGACCATAGTTTTGCCGAAATTTCCAAATTTTTCTAGAGTTAGTTGTATGTATGTATGTATGTATGTATGTATGTATGTATGGTCCACCTGGTCAAAGGCCTTTTCAGCGTCTGTGGATAAGAATGCTGGAGGAATATTCTTTGACCGGGAAAGATGGATCATATTAAGAACACGCAAGGTATTGTCCTTTCCCTCTCTTCCAGGCACAAACCCTACTTGTTCCGGGTCGATGAGATGTGGGATGAGTATTTTAATCCTATAGGCAAGTAATTTTGCGAATATCTTTAGTAGAGAGATGGGGGCTAGGTCCCGCATTGTGTGGGTTCCTTACCTTCCTTGGGGAGAATTGTGATATGAGCTTGTAGAGACTGGGGAATCGCATTGAGTTCGATAAGGAATTAAAGGTATCTAGCAAGTGGGGCAGGAGCAATTCTTTGAAAGTTTTGTAGTATGCTGCTGGAAAACCGTCAAGTCCTGGGCTTTTCCTGGAGGGGGAGTCTGCAAGGGCTTTTTCTAGTTCCCCAAGTGTGAAAGGTTAGTGGCTTGTTTTGGGGATAGATTGGGCAGGCACAGGTTGTCAAGGAAGTTGGATATTGCTTCTATCCTGTGAGATTTGTCTGAGAGAGTTTCTGAGCTGTTAATAACTTAAAGAGATTTATAGAAAATCTTTAAGAGGAGCTGTCACCCATAATTTCGGCACTAGGAGCTGCTTAGTAGAGTAAGCAGCTCCTAGTGCTTAAACAAACGCCGCAGTGTTAGAAGGATTGCGTTACCGGAAACTTCCGGGAATGCTATCTAACACTGTGGCGGAGTACAATGCAATCGTCGGACAGCTCGTCGGTCCAATGTATTCATTAGGGGGCGGGGTTGGGACGTGGTTAGGGGCCGTGTCTGCTGCATGAAGCGTGGCAGTCACCACCACCCTATGGAGCAAGCGGGACAGTCCGGGGAAGAGGCAGTGCCTCAGACCGCCTCCTCATGAATACATTGGACCGCTTTGCGAGCGATCCGACGATTACATTGTACTCTGCCGCAGTGTTATATAGCCTTGTCCGGTAATGCTATCACTCTAACACTACGGCGTTTGTTTAAGCACTAGGACCTGCTTACTTTAGTAAGCAGCTCCTAGTGCCGAAATTATGGGTGACAGATCCTCTTTAAATTCTTGTGCTATGACCTTACTATGTGTAATAGGAGAGTTATTTGCTGAGGATATGGACTGGATATATGTTTGGGAACGCCTTTTCTTTGCTAGTGAAGCCATTCATTCGGAGCCTTTGTTACCGTGCATGAACACTTTGTGTTGGGTATAGAGATAGGCTTTTGCTGTTTATTGATTCAGGAGTTGTTTCAAGTTTTTTCTAGCTACAGTCAACTTGGAGAAGATCTCAGGGGATTGCTCTAGGTCTGCTGCAATATTTCATTGCATTGTTTGTTTGGCGCATCAGTTTTTTAACATATGCATTCAGTGGCATAAACTTTCCCCTTATCACTTCCTTGTGGGTTTCCCATTTGGTAGACAGGGGGTATCTGTTTTAATGTTAAAATCTCATTGCTACAGATGTGGCTGCGTCAAAAGTAAGGAGAGAGGTTTGATTCTCTTGTAATTGTTCCAGGCAACTTCCCAGATGCCCTATGTCTTTCTGGATTTCATGGAGTTCTTTCATCACCGGTTTAAGGGCATTTTCCATTATTTTTTGCATGGATTTCTGGAATATTTGGAGGGTGAAGTCCATATTTTCTTCACCCACTCCACTTTCAGCTCCTGACGTCTGTCTGCCAAAGGGGGATTTTTTCCAAGGTATTTATCTAAGTCAGATTGGGTCTTTTTGTGTTTCGAACTTCAAAAAGGGTCTTTGTTGGATCCTTTGACCATTCTGCGGCTTTTATTTGTCCCAGTCTCTGTAGAATCAGGTTGTCTAGTCTAGATGGTCCGATTAGCACTGTTCACCACGTGGATCCCCTAGCACTTAGCAAGCTGTGCCAGCTTTCATGTTAGGTTATAGAGGTAATTGTAAATCAGATGTTGTAGTGTAGATTCTCCTGAGGGATTGACCACCCTTTTGGGGAGTCTGAGTGGGGTTAGGGGTAAAGTCCAAGTGTGGAGTGGGAATAGGAGGTGGCATAGCAAAGGACAGGCACACTGACCTGGTGGTTGCTTCGCTGGTTCAAGTTCAAGTATGGAAAAGTAAAAACATGTAAAAACACTAAAGTTTACACATTAGAATAAATAAAAAATAAATACATAAAAATGTCCCTAAAAAAGCCCCTAAAATGTCACTTTCCCATAAAAAACACTTAAAGTATAAAAACCACAAAAACACAAAAAAACAGCACTTGTTTGGTATTGCCGCATCTGTAACAATCTGTATTATAAAACAGAATTGTTACTGGACCTTCACAGTAAACGCCGGAGAAAAAACACAAACTTTTTAAAACATTTTTAATTAATACTAGAGATGAGCGAACATGCTCGTCCGAGCTTGATGCTCGGTCGAGCATTAGGGTACTCGAAACTGCTCGTTACTCGGACGAATACTTCGCCCGCTCGAGAAAATGGCAGCTCCCGCCGTTTTGCTTTTTGGCGGCCAGAAACAGAGCCAATCACAAGCCAGGAGACTCTGCACTCCACCCAGCATGACGTGGTACCCTTACACGTCGATAGCAGTGGTTGGCTGGCCAGATCAGGTGACCCTGGGATAGACTAGCCGCTGGCCGCGCTGCTCGGATCATTCTGTCTCTGGATGCCGCTAGGGAGAGAGCTGCTGCTGGTCAGGGAAAGCGTTAGGGTGTTCTATTAGCTTACTGTTAGGCAGGAGTGATTCTCAAAGAACCCAACAGCCCTTCTTAGGGCTACAATAACGTTCTACTTTTTTTATTTTAATTTGCATCTTTTACCATTTTGTGAGGAATTAGCAGGGGGACTTGCTACCGTTGTGTTTAGCTCTTAGTGGCACACATATCCATAGCAAAGACCGAAGTGGGAAAATTCAGTAGGGGTTGGATTTCTATTAGGCAATAACTCAGTGTCATCTCATCTGGCATAGTACTGTGCTTCCTTTGATACTTGGCTAGAAAATAGCCATAGGAGAATACAAACAGCTTCTTGAAGCCTACAGTAGCGTTCTATATATTTGATTTCTGGTTGATCTGCTGGTGGCTGTAGTTTCTGCAGTGCATGTACTTGCCAATTCTGAGCAATTTGTAGTGAGACTTGCGACCGCTGTGTTCTGCGCTTAGTGGCGCACATATCCATAGCAAAGGCCGAAGTGGCAAAATTCAGTAGGGGTTGGATTTCTATTAGGCAATAACTCAGTGTCATCTCATCTGGCATAGTAGTGTGCTTCCTTTGATACTTGGCTAGAAAATAGCCATAGGAGAATACAAACAGCTTCTTGAAGCCTACAGTAGCGTTCTATATATTTGATTTCTGGTTGATCTGCTGGTGGCTGTAGTTTCTGCAGTGCATGTACTTGCCAATTCTGAGCAATTTGTAGTGAGACTTGCGACCGCTGTGTTCTGCGCTTAGTGGCGCACATATCCATAGCAAAGGCCGAAGTGGCAAAATTCAGTAGGGGTTGGATTTCTATTAGGCAATAACTCAGTGTCATCTCATCTGGCATAGTAGTGTGCTTTGATACTTGGCTAGAAAATAGCCATAGCAATAGGATAGCATTGTTTGGTTTTAAAAACTCAAAAAAAAACAAAAAACACAAAAAAAAAAAAAAACACAAAAAAAAACAAAAAAAAGTAAAAAAAAAAATAAAGTTATAACTCTCATTTTAAAAATGTTTAACCCGAGGGCTAGGGGTAGAGGACGAGGGCGGGGACGTGGGCGTCCAACTACTGCAGGGGTCAGAGGCCGTGGTCCTGGGCGGGGTGAGACACCACCTGCTGATGAGGGAGCAGGGGAACGCCGCAGAGCTACACTCCCTAGGTTCATGTCTGAAGTTACTGGGACTCGTGGTAGAGCACTGTTGAGGCCAGAACAGTGCGAACAGGTGATGTCGTGGATTGCTGACAATGCTTCGAGCAATTTGTCCACCACCAGTCAGTCTTCCACGCAGTCCACCCATGTCACCGAAATCGCCACTCCTCCAGCTCCTGCACCTCAGCCTCCTCCCCCCCAGTCTGCCCCCTCCCAGGAAAATTTGGCATTTGAACCGGCATACTCTGAGGAACTGTTTTCTGGACCCTTCCCACAGTCACAAACCACTTGTCCGGTTGCTGCTGAGCAATTTTCCGATGCCCAGGTTTTCCACCAGTCACAGTCTGTGGGTGATGATGACCTTCTTGACGTAGTGGAAGTGTGTAAAGAGGTGTCCGACGATGAGGAGACACGGTTGTCAGACAGTGGGGAAGTTGTTGTCAGGGCAGGAAGTCCGAGGGGGGAGCAGACTGAGGGATCGGAGGATGATGAGGTGACAGACCCAAGCTGGGTTGAGAGGCCGGGTGAACACAGTGCTTCTGAGACGGAGGAGAGTCCTCGACCTGAACAGGTTGGAAGAGGCAGTGGTGGGGCCAGACGGAGAGGCAGGGCCAGAGCTGGTGCATCAGCGCCACTGTCAACTAGTGAAGCTCCCGTGGTGAGGGCTCTTGCGGCGAGGGCTAGATCTTCAGAAGTGTGGAGGTTCTTTAAGGAAACACCGGATGACCGACGGACTGTGGTGTGCAACATTTGCCAAACCAGGCTCAGCAGGGGTTCCACCACTACTAGCTTAACTACCACCAGTATGCGCAGGCATATGAATGCTAAGCACCCCACTCAGTGGCAACAAGCCCGTTCACCTCCGGCCGTGCACACCACTGCTCCTTCCCCTGTGTCAGCTGCTAGTCAGCCCCCTGCCCAGGACCCTGGCACAAAAACCCCATCGTCGCCTCCACGATCCTCCACAGCATCCACCAGCGTTCAGCTCTCCATACCCCAGACGCTGGAGCGGAAACGCAAATATAGTGCAACCCACCCGCACGCCCAAGCCCTTAATGTGCACATCTCCAGATTGCTTAGCCTGGAGATGCTGCCCTATAGGCTAGTAGAGACCGAGGCCTTTCGCAACCTCATGGCGGCGGCCGCCCCTCGGTATTCGGTCCCCAGCCGCCACTACTTTTCCCGATGTGCCGTCCCAGCCCTGCACCAGCACGTGTCAGACAACATCATCCGTGCCCTGACCAACGCCGTTTCTGACAAGGTCCACCTGACCACGGACACGTGGACGAGTGCTGCCGGGCAGGGCCACTATATATCGCTGACGGCACATTGGGTTAACTTGGTGGAGGCTGGGACCGAGTCTGACCCTGGGGCTGCTCATATACTGCCGACGCCGAGGATTGCGGGGCCTACCTCGGTCCAGGTGTTTCAGGCCTACTATGCCTCCTCCTCCTCCCACCCCTCCTCCACCTCCTCCTCCGAACTACCATCCGTGGGCACGGCGCCATCAGTCGGTAGCTCTAGGCACAGCAGCAGTGCCGTCGCTAAGCGACAGCAGGCGGTGCTCAAACTGCTGAGCCTAGGCGACAAAAGGCACACCGCCCAAGAGCTATTACAGGGCATCACGGCGCAGACTGATCTGTGGCTGGCACCGCTGAACCTCAAGCCGGGAATGGTTGTGTGTGACAACGGCCGTAACCTGGTGGCGGCTCTGCAACTCGGCAGACTGACACATGTGCCATGCCTGGCCCATGTGTTAAATCTGATAGTGCAGCGTTTCCTCAAGACATACCCCAATCTGTCTGATTTGCTCACGAAGGTGAGCCGCATCTGTGCGCATTTCAGGAAGTCCAGCCCAGATGCTGCCACTCTCAGGGCAGCGCAGCGCCGCCTCCAACTGCCCGCTCACCGACTGTTGTGCGACGTGCCCACGAGGTGGAATTCAACACTGACCATGTTATCCAGAGTTTACCAGCAGCGCAGAGCGATTGTAGACTGCCAGATGTCAACTTCCACCAGAACTGGTAGTCAGGTCAGTCAGCTTCCTCAAGTCTACAATGAGGAGTGGACGTGGATGTCTGATATCTGTCAGGTGCTGAGTAACTTTGAGGAGTCAACACAGATGGTCAGTGGCGATGCCGCCATCATCAGCCTCACCATCCCGCTGCTTGGCCTGTTGAAAAACTCTCTGGTCAGCATGAAGTCGGACGCTTTGCGCTCGTCACAAGAGACGGGGGAAGAATATTCCCTTGTTGATAGCCAAAGCACCCTGAGGTCTGTTTCTCAGCGCATATCGGAGGAGGTGGAGGTGGAGGAGGATGAGGAGGAAGAGGAGGAGAATGTTGGCGAGACACAAGAGGGGACCATTGTTGAGTCCTTCACTGTTCAGCGTGTATGGGCAGAAGAAGAGGAGTTGGAGGAGTTGGAGGAGGAGGAAATGGACAGTCAGGCCAGTGAGGGGAGTGAATTCTTACGCGTTGGTACTCTGGCGCATATGGCAGATTTCATGCTAGGCTGCCTATCCCGTGACCCTCGCGTTCAAAGAATTTATTCCAGCACCGATTACTGGGTGTTCACTCTCCTGGACCCACGGTACAAGCAAAATCTTCCCACTCTCATCCCTGGAGAGGAAAGGAGTGTGAGAATGCATGAATACCAGCAGGCCCTGGTGCACAAGCTGAAACAGTATTTCCCTTCTGACAGCGCTAGCGGCAGAGTGCGTAGTTCTGCGGGACAAGTAGCGAGGGAGAGTAGGCGAGCAGGCAGCTTGTCCAGCACTGGCAAGGGTACGCTTTACAAGGCTTTTGCCAGCTTTATGTCACCCCAGCAAGACACTGTCACCTGTCCCCAGTCTCGGCAGAGTAGGGCTGATCTTTACAGAAAGATGGTGAGGGAGTACGTAGCTGACCATACCATCGTCCTAAATGATCACACAGCTCCCTACAACTACTGGGTTTCAAAGCTGGACATGTGGCACGAACTGGCGCTCTACGCCTTGGAGGTTCTTGCCTGCCCTGCCGCTAGCGTCTTGTCCGAGCGGGTTTTCAGTGCAGCTGGTGGCATCATCACCGATAAGCGTACACGCCTGTCGACTGACAGCGCTGACAGGCTGACGCTTATTAAAATGAATAAAGGCTGGATTTCTCAGAATTTCCAATCTCCACCAGGTGAAGGAAGCTCAACCTGAATAATTGATCCACTCCTCCTCCTCCTCCTCATTTTCCTCCTTCTCCTCCTCTTTGTACAGTAAAGCAGAGGAAACTGGCTATTTTTTGACAGGGCCCACTGGCTCTTGCTATAGTACTTCATGCATTTAATTTTTCTGGAGGGCCACCTACCCGGTCCTCTGTTTGAAACAATTTTTGTGAGTGCCACATACAGGCACTCAATCTATTCCATTTTACTGCAGGGCCACCTACCTGCTCCTCTGGTTTGAAACATTTTTGGGACTGCCACATACAGGCACTCAATCTATTCCATTTTACTGGAGGGCCACCTACCTGCTCCTCTGGTTTGAAACATTTTTGGGACTGCCACATACAGGCACTCAATCTATTCCATTTTACTGCAGGGCCACCTACCTGCTCCTCTGGTTTGAACAATTTTTGGGACTGCCACATACAGGCACTCAATCTATTCCATTTTACTGGAGGGCCACCTACCTGCTCCTCTGGTTTGAAACATTTTTGGGACTGCCACATACAGGCACTCAATCTATCCCATTTTACTGGAGGGCCACCTACCTGCTCCTCTGGTTTGAAACATTTTTGGGACTGCCACATACAGGCACTCAATCTATTCCATTTTACTGCAGGGCCACCTACCTGCTCCTCTGGTTTGAAACATTTTTGGGACTGCCACATACAGGCACTCAATCTATTCCATTTTACTGCAGGGCCACCTACCTGCTCCTCTGGTTTGAACAATTTTTGGGACTGCCACATACAGGCACTCAATCTATTCCATTTTACTGCAGGGCCACCTACCTGCTCCTCTGGTTTGAACAATTTTTGGGACTGCCACATACAGGCACTCAATCTATTCCATTTTACTGGAGGGCCACCTACCTGCTCCTCTGGTTTGAACAATTTTTGGGACTGCCACATACAGGCACTCAATCTATTCCATTTTACTGCAGGGCCACCTACCTGCTCCTCTGGTTTGAACAATTTTTGGGACTGCCACATACAGGCACTCAATCTATTCCATTTTACTGGAGGGCCACCTACCTGCTCCTCTGGTTTGAAACATTTTTGGGACTGCCACATACAGGCACTCAATCTATCCCATTTTACTGGAGGGCCACCTACCTGCTCCTCTGGTTTGAAAAATGTTTGGGACTGCCACATACAGGCACTATCCAAATTAAATTGTCTCCATAGCAGCCTCCACACGTTGTCTCCATTGCTACCTCCAAAAGTCGTCCATATAGCTGCCTCCATACATCGTCCCTTTATCAAACGAGGTGTGTCAGGCAGAAATTTGGGTTGTTTTCATGGATTCCACATCAAAGTTGTTAACTTTGTCGCCACCCTGCTGTGTTATCCACAAAATATACTGGCAAACTTTTACCATTTAGGGATATTATTTCAGCGCTTCTTGCGCATCTGTTTACATTCCCCTCACCCGCCATATCCTAAACTTATAAGAACGCTACTACACTTGATCTTATACAAAAGGTTCTTAGAAGTGCTGTTTGGGGAGTAGCCTATAGACAGGGGCTTGGATTGGCGAAAGCTCGCCTGGCAGCGGAGCGCCAGCTCCATGCCAAGATCCAACTAACATAGTTTTAACTGCAGCACCTTTAATCTACTACTAGTTCACTGCCTCCATACATCGTCCCCTTATCAAACGAGCTGTGTCAGGCAGAATTTTGGGTTGTTTTCATGGCTTCCATGTTAACTTTGTCGCCACCCTGCTGTGTAATCCACAAAATATACTGGCAAACTTTTATCATGTACCGATATTATTTGAGCGCTTCTTGCTCACCTCCTTTGGTTCCTCTCTGCCACCCATTGGTTTGAAGCCTGAGTCCATTTAGGGTATGTCGCCATGACACTCTCTAGCCTGCTGCCGCTGCCTCTGCATGCCGTCCCCTATAGTGTCAGGGTCAATTATTGGATGTTTTAGATGCTATCTAGCTTCATTCTGTCACTCTGTCATGGCCATGCTGTTGCCCATAATTTTGGCATAATGGTGCGATTATGCAGCCTCAGAGGCATCCATGCATGCTGCCCCTGCTGTTTCCTGTCCATTTCCGTGGTGTTTCCATCCTTTTCTGAGGTTCCCAGGTGTTTGGCCAAGCTTCCCTGTGCAGAGCCTTGGTCCCCTTGAAAAATGCTCGAGTCTCCCATTGACTTCAATGGGGTTCGTTATTCGAGACGAGCACTCGAGCATCGGGAAAAGTTCGTCTCGAATAACGAGTACCCGAGCATTTTAGTGTTCGCTCATCTCTAATTAATACCCTTAAAAAAAAGCTCTAAAAAGTGATACAAAAATGTTCAGCTCTCTAAAATAAGCCCACTAAAAAGAACAACTCTTCAAGCAAAAAATAAGCCCCTAACCAGATTTGTCAGCCGAAAAAAAAGTTATGCATATGAAAAGATGGTGATAATAAAATGAACAAGATTTTCTCCAAACTAGTTTTTATTCAGTACAATACACAAAACCCCCACATATTTGGTATCGCTGTGTCCGTAAAAAAACCCCGTAAAAAAAAGCTACAAAAAAAGATAATTCTTTAATTAATACCCTAAAAAATGCTCTAAAAAGTGATTTAAAAAATGTTATGCACTCGGAAATAAGACCACTATAAAGAACAATCCTTCTCGCAAGCAGATTTGTGAGGTGAAAAATGAAAAAAGTTTTGCATATGAAAAACAGTGGTGCTAAAATTAACAACATTTTTGCCAAATTACTTTTTATTCAATAAAAATGGGAAAAAAATAAAAAATCTATATAAATGAGGTATTTTCGTAATCGTGGCGACCCATCGAATAAAAATAATATACAATTTTTATGGTATGGTAAACAACCATAAAAAACAAATAAAAAGGTTCTTAAAAATTGATGATTTTCATTTCCTCCAAAGAGTTAATAAAATCTCATTAATTAGCTACAGATGCCCTAAAATGACATACCAGAAAATTGCATCTTATGTGGCAAAAGAAATAAGCCCCTATAGACCCACATTAAAAAAAAGAAAAAAATTATAGCCTGTACAATTTGACAATGCAAATCTGCTCTGCCTGGCGCCTCCTTCTCTTCTATGCCTGTCTATGCTCCCGTACAGCAGGATACCACCACATATACACCACTTTGTGGAGCCTTTTTTCATTTAATCCATTCCAAATTTTCCACCTAAAATGAGTGTATTATGAAAATATATTACAATTTGTAGACTGCACCTCCATTTTGTTTTAACCCATATAAAACAACTAAAGGGTTAACAAACTTATTAAAAGTGTTTTTTCATACGTTAAGGGGTGCAGTTTACATAATGGAGTCATTTACGAGTCTAGCTATTATTCAGGCCTCTGTGTCAATTAGAAGTTGAGCAGGTCCATCTTAATATGGGTTTTGGTGAGTTTACAAAAAATGTGAAAAATGATACCTAAATTCTGAGCCTCATAACATTCTAATAAAATATTTGGAACATTGAAAATAAAGAATTTTTCAAATTTTTTGCCAAATTTAGTTTTTTTTCATAACTAAACGCAAAAGATATCATCCAAATTTTTAAACTAATTTGAAGTACAATGGGGCAGATTTACTTACCCGGTCCATTCGCGTTCCAGCGGCACGTTCTCTGCGGAGGATTCGCGTCCTGCCGGGATTCACTAAGGTAGTTCCCCCAATGTCCACCAGGTGTCGCTGCTATGCTGAAGTCCGTCGGAGTACACTGAAGTTCACCGTCCTCCACTGGGTGCAGGTAAGCACTTTTTTAAATGCGGCGTTTTTTGCGAATCCGTTGCTTTTTTTACTGCCACGCCCCCCCATTTCCGTCGTGTGCATGCCGGCGCCGATGCACCACAATCCGATCGCGTGCGCCAAAATCCCGGGGCAATTCAGGGAAAATCAGTGTAAATCGGAAATATTCAGATAATCCGTCCGAAAAATGTGAGTCAGGTCCTTAGTAAATTACCCCCAATGTGTCACATGAAAACAATCTCAAAATCCCTTAGATATCTCATAGCGTTCCAAAGCTATAACCACTTATAGTGACAGGGCAGATTTGAAAAATGAGGCCGCGTCCTAAAGGCCAAAATAGGGGTTCGTAGTAAGCAACAATTTGTAATAACCATATATTTTATGTATACTTGCTTCTAAATTCTCAACCCTTTTTTAGGATGTAACTATCAATTAAACTTTACTATATATATTATAATGTATATACTTTAGTAATGAAGTATTTTACGCATTTTACGCTGCGTCGATACTAAGCACCGTGCATTCCACATGTGGTACCTGACCACTAGACTGACTAGAAATAAAGTGCAACAGTCCCGGTTACCCAGGCCTCTGAATGCTCCATAGGCCCACTCCGCATAAGAGAGACCGGTCAACTCGGGCCAACTAATGGAAGCGCCCACCCGGTGGTACACCTCTGTGTTAAAGGGGCACTGAAGCAGGAAATGGTCCATGATCTCCAGCAGGCCACCGCACTCCTCCCGGGGACATGCCCTTTCCTCAGAGCTCCTACACTTCATATTGTCCCCTCACACACAGCTTCCCATGGAAGCAGCACCAAGTCACATTTCAGAACTTCAAAAGGATCCTGATGTAATTCAAAAGACTTAAATGCATCACAGATCCTGACTTGGGCAATCCTTGAGGGCCAGAGGCCTCTGGAAATGGGTCAAGAGCCCTCTTGTCGAGGAGTTTCCTTGACATGGTCCTGATCTCCCACATTCCCAGACCCCAACGGCGAATGCCTTCAGGACCGGAGTAGCATAAGCTGGAAGATGGCCATGCGCTGTGCGGAGATCCTTTACTTGCCCTCCTGTCTCCCATTCCTGGAAGAAAGACTAAAACCATCCTCTACAGGAGTGTACCCAAGGAGGAGCCCTTTCATTCCAGAGGCTTGCAACATTGATCTTAAGAAAGTTATTCAACTAAGAATACCACAGGGTTGACCATACACAACCCTCCTTGTCTCCTCGTGCAGTAAGTAACCTCCCTCTTGATTAGGTTCAGCCTATTCCCCCATAACAGCTGGAAGTACAGCCTGTAGACCTGAATCCAGAGGGCTTCTGGCTAGATGCATACACTGCCCAGATATATCAGCAGTGGAAGGAGGTAAGTTTTGATAATATTCACCCTTTTGCTGAGGGTCAAAGACTAACATTTCCACTGGTCCACCTTCTGGGCGTCGATCTTAAGCCTGCTGTCCCAGTTTTGCATGGGGTAATCCCCCTGGCCAAATTCAATGCCGAGAACTTTGTTGGAGCCTTGGGGTCCTGGAAGAGTGTTCGGGAGATCAAAGCCTACACCTCCCTCTCCCAGCCAAAGATTCTCACACTTATCCCAGTTGATCTTGGACCCAGAAGCCTCTGAGTAGCAGTCAACCTCCGAAATCACCCATTCTGCACAGCCCCCTCTAAAAAGTTCACCCAGCCACAAGTAATGTCCCCAGCATGGGCCCCAGATCTTTTGACCTAGGGTTGCTCTCATGTTCATTGAAATTGATGTATGTATTTTGGTCATAATAAATTGCTTTTAACCCATTATTATGTAAGTCTTACTAATAGCAGTCCATCTACAATCCTAATTTATGGCCAGGCCTGTGGGTTGAGATTTCTTGAATAAACCCTAGTTGTGGGTATTTAACCCCTTTCCCTGTTGCTGCCACCATGTTGCTGCCACCTGTGGGCTCCTGCTGCTGCTTCTGCTGCCGCTGCCACCTCCACACTCTCATCATTGTGCCACTCTGTGACTTTCCATGTTGCTGCCACCATGTTGCTGCCACGTGTGGGCTCCTGTTGATGCCACCTTCATACTATATCATTGTGCCACTCTGTGGCTTTCCATGCTGCTGTCACCTGTGGGCTTCTGCTGCTGCTGCTTCTGCTGCAGCCACCTCTACACTCTCATCATTGTGCCACTTTGTGGCCTACCATGTTTCCGCCGCCTCCATAATTTGTCATTGTGCCACTCTGCAGCCTACTCATGCTGCTGCCAACTGACCGCTGTCTCCCTGGAACACCCTGTGATTTCCATAATGCTGTTTTCACCCTCCACCGCTCTATGAACACACAGGAGTGGATACAGAACACACAGGACATGCAAGTATCCCATTAATGCTCATCTCTATTCTGGATCAACTCCTGTTTGTTTTTCGAAATCTTGGCCCTTTCGAACTGGCACAGACGTTACATTGTCAGGCTGTGTTTCGCTTCACTTATTTGGTGAAGCTGGTCTCTGTAAGTGCACATGGAAGTGAAGAGTGAAGCGATTCTAAGAGTGGCGGCTGTCATGTGCATGTCATACTAAAACACAGCATTGTTTGAAGACCAAACCATGCTCCCTACATGGCACAATGTTCTACAACACCCTACAGGCTCTTTGCAGCCACGAAATACCTGTTTTTTAACATGATTAGTTATGATTCGGGTCGAATAAAATTTTTTCGAAAAATTAGGCGAATTGGGACGAACCGAATTTTAACAAAGTTGCCCATCTCTAGTGGTAACTGACCGGTTTTCCAAAATGTCCCATTTTGTTCCTCTGCCAGGTCTGCCATCTGCTCAATGTCTTGCCAGTCTGTTCTTCCTTCACATCTTCTGGCTTCATGGACTTTCTCAGCACGTCATTTGTGACCGGGAGTCTCCGTTTGTTTCTAAATAATGGCGATCCCTGTGCAACCAGCTGAGCACCACCTTTTTTGTCTGGTTTTTGTGGCACCGTATCCCAGGACTCTCCATGTGACAACACACGACTGCTGGCGCTCTATTGGAACTGGATTGTGCCCAGCATTCTTTGTGGTTGTGTATTTACTTTGAGTTACCTTGAATTTTGACCCAGAGACAGAGATTTCCTGTGAAGTTAGAATAAATTCCACCTTTAGAGAAGCTATCTTTTTCAGGTGATTTGGACGGCAAACGATGGGACTACCATGGCTTTCCTGAACTTCCAGATTTTTAATTTTTTTTTTCTAAATTCCAAATTTTAGAGAACCCCTCATAACCTGAAAGGAGTAAGCTGAAATGGAGTATAAGAAGACACACAAATGGAAAAACTATAGGCTGTGCACACTTAGAGCAGATATTGGGGCACATTTACTTACCCGGTCCCTGCGTGATCCCCGATCCGGACTGTCTGACGAGGATGAACTCTGCCATGATTCATGAAGATCGTGCGCCCGATAACCTGCATGTGTGCATCAGATCAGCCGGAGTTCATCTTCTTCTTCCTGGTGTATGTAAGTGCATGGCTTGTGACACAATTTTTAAGTTAAAATGCATCAGATCGTCCAATGCGATGGCTAAAACTGAGCATGTGTCTATATGGCAGTGCTAGAGAAAAAAATGTGGCAGCAATTTTGTTGAAGACCAAACACACATGAAGGTTTTCATCAGAGGAATGGCGTGAAGCAGATCAGGAAGCATCTTATCCAAACTGTGGCTTCAGACTGCCTGGAGTGAGGAAGGACATTTAACTGTGCAGGTCAATTTTTCTTCTATCCAACAAGAGACAGAAAAAATGCATTTGTTTTTTGGTTGAGAGGGGCTTATATAAGCTCTGGATCATTAATAATTTGTGAGTTTAAGTACTGCTGATTAACTATGTCTCTCCTATCCACCATTAAAATCATATTAACCCTTTGTATGCAGCAATAAGTTGATATATTTCCATTAAAGATCATAGATTTCCTTAAATTTCTTCCCAGTGAGTTTTCATGTTCAAGTATTTTATTATTAGGCTTTCTGGTATATGTTAAATATTATCTAAATAAGATGGGGCCTACAGAGCTCATCTACAGTCTTTGTTTCAATATATAAAATACCAATAGAGGTGTATAGGACCTAAATATTCCTGATCAATAAATCATACTCATTACTACTTACTTCAATGAGATCATTATACAAACTTTATTAACATTGAATATGGCCATCAAAAAATAAACAAAACAAAACATCCAATAAAATCCACAAGAACAAGAGTGTGGCGATGGTCACCAATCTTTAAATGCATAACAGGCATTACCAAATGCACAAATGTCAATGATCACAATATACCCAATTTCAGCTGTAAACAATCATATTACCCACTCGGGTGTTGCATGATACCAAAATTGTCAAAACCATTGAGACACGACCACCGACACAGCACCCCGACGTACAATGAACAGATCTTTTTTATTTGTTCAAACACCCATTAGTTTAGCTGCACTATATGAGGGGGGGGGTGTCCCTTTTTTGTATATATACACATGACAAATCTTGATCATAGAACACAGTGGGGTCATTTACTAAGGGTCCGATACGCGGTTTCCCGACGTGTTACCCGAATATTTCCTTTTTGCGCGGATTTTCCCTGTATTGCCCCGGAAATTTGGCGCACACGATCGGATTGTGGCGCATCGGTGCTGGCATGCACGCGACGCAAATTGGGGTGTGTGGCCAAACGAATACCTGGCGGATTCGTAAAAAACGCCGCATTTAAAAAAAAAAATGTGTTGCGGGACTCGCCCTTACCTTCACCAGAAATAGGCCAGTGAACTTCAGGGCATTCTGGCGGGCCTCGGGGAACTTCAGCGCAGCCGTTGGAGGAACAACCTTAGTGAATCCCGGCCGGACCCGAATCCATCGCAGATAACGCGCCGCTGGATCGCAAATGGTCCGGGTAAGTAAATCTGCCCCAGTAACTTTACCAACAACAAATGGGTACATTAGGTAGTACTCAATCTCACTTCTCTCACAAGCATGAAATAGAATGCGTAGGGAATAAGTAGTGCTTTCAGTGAGTGGCCTCCTATTAAATATGCTTCTGTGTCCGGCCAGCTTGAGTGGGGTTAAGGCGCTCCCCAAGCTTTCAGATTTTGGGCCCCGATTGATTTATAATAAAGCCATAAGTTTGGAACTCCCAATCCTCCCTGCTTTTTGGTTTGTGTAAAATATCTTGTGATACCCTGGTTTCTGTCCCTTCCAAATAAAGCGCAATATTTTTTTGTGACATTTTTGAAGTATTATCTTGGGAATAGGGATGAGCAATGCCCTCAAAAATTACAAAATCTTTGAATGGATAAGCATTTTGTACAGGGTTATTCTTTCCAACGAGGACTGTCCAGTTTTGCTTAATGGATCAACTTTTCTATGTATGTGATTTAAAAGAGGGAGGAAATTAATTTTAGCTAATTTGGTGATAGGGGAGCATATTTTCACCCCAAATAATTGCCTCATTTAATTACCCATTAAATGGGAATAACTCTATCAATTGCTTACGGAGAAGCCTGGGAATATTGACACCTAGAATAAGGGAATTGTCTGTATTAACTTTGTAAAAAACATTGTATTAACTTTGTCAAGTATTTGCATAACCTCCTTCAGGGAGATTAAGGGGTCTGTAAACATGAGAATACATCATCAGTTTTATGCTGGTGGCGTTGGGTCATAATACCTTTGATAGTTTCCTTAATTAAAGATGCCAAGGGTACCATTAGCATTACAAAATTTAATGGGGACAGAGGGCATCCCTGCTGGGTGTCATTGGTTATTTTAAGGGATTGTGGCAAATAAACGTTTGCTAATACCTTTGCCGATCGAGAGGAACATAATGCTTGAAAAGCATTCAAGATGTGGCCCTCAAAACCAAATTTCCTAAAGGTAGAAAAGGCGAACCCCCAACGGATCCTATTGAATGCCTTCTCCGCATCCAGTGTAAGGAGCAGAGAAGTCATCCAAGAGGTCTCCATTACTGATAACACATCTATAATTCTCCATGTTCCATCGGAAGTTTGATGCCCCTTTGTAAAACCCGCTTGGTCATTGTGGATTATGCTAGGAAGAAATTTAAGCAATCTATTGGCTAAAAGTTTTGCGTATAGTTTAGTGTCACAGTTTAACAAAAAAATTACTATTGTGGCTTCCAGCATTTCAGAGGACAGGGAACCACTGGTCATAGCTCTATTAAATACTTTCAGCATGTGAGGCCCCAAAATCTGATAGAAGGTCTGAAAATATTCATACCCCAAACCAGCTCCTGGTGCCTTACCTTTCTTAACTTGTTTGATTGATTCATTTAACTCCTCAAGAGTAATAGGGGAACTCTTAACTCTTCTACTTGGGCTTTAGTGATGGATGGGAGCTTGGTTTTTAATAAGAATTTATATATTTCCTCCTGGTTTGGGATGTGTGTATCACCCAAGGCTTCTAGATTATAAAGGTTTTCGTAGAATGTTTTGAACATATTGGCTATTTCCTGGGGATGTGTCTCTTTTATGGTTGGATTTTTGGATTTATATAAGAATGGAATAGAGGTTCTGATTTTTTGTGGTTTAGATTTTATTGCCATTAGTCTGCTGGGCTTGTTAAATGCAGAGTAGTATGAGGCTTTGATGGATGTCATTTGCTTATTATAGTGAGACATAAGTGCTGATCTCAGGTTTTGTCTAGCTACAGTCAGCTCTGAATATTTATCTGTATCAAAACCCGCTTAAAGAACCTTCTCAAGGGAGTAAATTTGTTGAATGCTGTCGTCTATTTTTTTTTTCTTTAGCCCTATTCAACTGAGAGCTTATGTGCATAAGAGTACCTCTTATTCCTATTTTCCATAACGTCCCCCATGACGGCCCACTAGGAGGATGACCCTTGACCTCTGTAGGGACAGGAAGCAGAGAGGTTAAAAGCCTCCCCCCCACATCCTCCCGCCAGTGTCTTCCTGTCCCTACAAGGGTCAGGTCAAGAGAGGGTCTCTCTCCTCCTAGAGGGGGGGGGACGTTTTAAAAAAAAAAAAAAAACGGAGAAGGATCTCCATACTTACCAACCTTACCTGGGGTTACGCCGACTGCGGTCCAAGTTCCCCTCCGGACAGATCCTCGGTTAGCCCGGCGGCTGCGGGCTCTCCCTGGACGAAAACATCGTCCGGCTGGCGTCCTCTCCGGCGGGCTGGTCCACCAGACTCTCGCGCGGACGCAGGGAACTACGTTTCCCATGATTCCCCCTGTTCGATGACGACTTCCGGTCGCGACCGGAAGTGACCGCGGACCAGGCGCGGGACGCTGTGGAGGCCACCGGCAGGGGGATGGGCTCCCCATGAAGGTATTTAAATCCTCAAAAGCGGGTAGTCAGTTGGTCTGAGGTCTATGACTTGTTTCTTTCTTGGCTGGCCGTCCCAGACATCATAATGGCTGATGAGGCAGACTTGGGCCTACTCCACCCCCCGGTGCACGTGAGTGGTGCTGTATGGCAACATATACAATTGTTTTTTGTTGTGAGCTCCAAGTCATTGTCTCCTTGCCTTCCTTCCCTAGGAGCAAGTTTCTAAGGGGAAAGGCAAGGAAGAGAAATCTGGAAAGTCTGAAAAGAGTAGAGAAAAACCTGAAAAAAGCAGGATTCCTGTTAAAAAATGCAGTATGTGCTTCTGTACCCTACTAGAAGGCTATAAGAAACCGATCTGCAAACCCTGCATCGAAGAATTTATGCGGGAGGAGAAAACGTCTTTTATGGACGAACTTAAGTCCTTTATAGACGAGAAAGTGGTTTCTTCAGTGGCGGCGGCTACGCAGGGAGCCCCCCCACGTAAGAAAGCTCGGATAGTATCGGCCTCCTCCTCAGAGGAAGAAGAGGGGTGCATTTCAGACTCTCCTTCCTGCTCTCTGACGGGAGACCAGGATCATCAGGATCGTGAGCAGGCAACATGCTCCCGCTACTTATTCCAGAATGAGGATCTGGACGATCTTCTGAAAGCTATGCGAGATACATTGAACCTCGAGGACGAGGAAACCCCTCTTTCTCGTGAAGATGAACTATTTGGGGGACTCAAAGCCAGGAAACAGCGTGTTTTTCCCCTCAATGATACCCTTAGGGGACTAATTAGTCAGGAATGGAGAGACCCTGAGAGGAAAATCGCGGTCTCTAAGAATTTCAGGAAACGCTTAGTCTTCGACCCTGAAGAGTCAAAGGATTGGGACTCGTTCCCCAAAGTTGATGTACAGGTTTCCAAGGTTTCTAGGAAGATGGACCTGCCCTTTGAAGATTCGGCTCAGTTAAGAGACCCGATGGACAGGAAATCTGAAGCTCTTTTAAAGAAAGCATGGGAAACTTCCATGCTAAGCCTAAAATCGAACTTAGGAGCCACCTCGGTGGCAAGAACACTATATTTCTGGCTGGGGAAATTAGAGTCCCATATCCGGGAGGGTACTCCCAGAGAAGACTTACTGGAAAGCATACCATTGTTAAGATCAGCTACTGCCTTCCTTGCTGACGCATCTGCCGAAGGAATAAGGTTTGCTGCAAAAGAAGGAGCTCTTACCAATGCCACCAGGAGGGCCTTATGGCTGAAACAGTGGAGCGGGGACATCCGCTCTAAATCCAAATTGTGCAGCATTCCTTTCTCCGGGGACTTTGTGTTCGGACCCGAATTGGACGCTATACTTGAAAAGGCGTCTGACAGAAAAAGGGGATTTCCAGAGTCCAAAACAATACCCAAGAAATCTTCCTTTCGTCCTTTTAGGAACACCGGAGAGACTTACCGTGGCAAAGGTAAGCAAGGACGGTGGAGTTATCCCAAAGGAGGAAGGGGAAGGGGTTTCCTTTTCTCTAACCTCCCAGAGGGTCCAGGAAACAAGAAACAATGACGCCAGAGTGGGGGGGCGTCTCCTGGGATTCCTATCCCAGTGGACAAAGGTCACCTCGAATCCCTGGGTACTGTCTATCTTGGAATCGGGCTACAGGATAGAATTCTCATCACCCCCCCCTTCTCCAAGGTTTGTCGCTCCCTTACCATCTCTCTCTCACTCTACACATTCCTTCATTTGGCAGGAAGTATTTCATCTAATCCACATGGGAGTGGTGGTGCCGGTCCCTCAAGAACAAGAAAAATTGGGATTCTACTCCCCGTTGTTCCTTGTCAAAAAACCAGATGGATCAAATCGCCTGATTATCAACTTGAAAGAGCTAAACCGCTTCATCGTTTACAGAAGATTTCGCATGGAGTCGGTAAGAACAGCTACCCAACTTATTCACACAGACTCCTATATGTGCACTTTAGATCTAAAAGATGCATATTATCATGTACCTATTCACCCCTCATCTCAGAGATTCCTAAGATTCTCGGTTCTCTCTCCCGAGGGCTCTGTCTTACACTTTCAATTCCGTGCACTTCCATTCGGTATCTCATCGGCTCCAAGGGTCTTTACCAAGGTCATGGTGGAGGTGGTAGCCTTTTTAAGACTACAAGACATATCAATCATCCCTTACCTAGACGACTTGCTAATTATTGGGAAAGACAAACAAAAACTAATTTTGGCAAGAGAGTCTTCCCTAAGAATTTTAACAGAGTTGGGGTGGTTAATCAACCTGAAAAAATCAAGTTTAGTACCCTCCACTCGAAAGACCTTTCTAGGGATCATTCTAGACTCAACTCACCAAATGTCTTTTCTTCCTCAGGAGAAAATATCCAACATAAAGCATCAGATTCGTTTATTCAGACGGAAGGACTCTGTACCAGTCAGACAGGCGATGAAGATCCTGGGGCTCCTCACAGCATGCCTACCTGCGGTCGCCTGGAGTCAGAGCCATACTCGGATCCTTCAGAATTGGATCCTAACTTTCTGGAACAGGAAGTCTTCAGGTCTAGACAAGAAGATCCGGATTCCTTCCTTTGTAAAGAGGGACCTGCTGTGGTGGATGGAATTAAAGAACCTAGAGAAAGGGGTACGTTGGCACCACCTCCCAAACATCACCATAGTGACGGACGCAAGCAGCTCAGGCTGGGGAGCAATCCTTCCTTCCCACTACGAGCAAGGGTCCTGGACTCTAGCCCAAGCAAAAAACAGCTCAAACTACAGGGAGTTAAGAGCGGTCTGGGAAGCGCTAAGATCGAACACAGCCTATCTGAGGGATCATCATATCCACATTCTCTCGGACAACGTCTCGACAGTGTCCTATTTAAGGAGGCAAGGGGGTACAAGATCCCCAGTATTATCGAGTCTGGCTCGTACCATCTTCCAGTGGGCAGAAGAAAACATCCTTTCCATCTCTGCCACTCATTTGAAGGGATCCCTAAACAGAGAAGCGGATTATCTCAGCAGGAGAGAAATCCTACCGAACGAATGGTGTCTCAAGCAGGAGATCTTCCTACATCTAACCAGCGCCTGGGGCATGCCCCAAATAGACCTATTCGCCACGAGGGAGAATTCAAAATGCCAACAATACTTCTCTCTGGAGGCCGGCGAGTCCAGAGACCACCTGGACGCGTTCAGCCATCGTTGGAGCGGAAGTCTCATGTATGCCTTTCCCCCAATTCCCCTAATTGCGAGAGTACTCAGAAAAATCTTGCTCGACCGGTCAAGGGTGATCCTGATCTGCCCAAACTGGCCAAAAAGAAGCTGGTACCCACTGTTGAGGTCCCTATCTGTCCAGCAACCTTTTATCCTACCGATTCAGAAGGACCTTCTATACCAAGGTCCGATTTTCCATCCCGATCCAGGAAGACTCCGTCTGGCGGCTTGGATCCTGAGTTCGAGTTCCTAAGGTCCCAAGGTCTCTCTCGGGCTGTAATAACTACGTTGAAGGCAAGTAGGAAAAAGGTTACTTTCGCCATATATCATAAGATATGGAAAAAGTTTGTGACCTTTTGTGGGGCTAATCCCCCCTCTCAGTCTAACCCAAATATTTTACAGGTACTAGACTTCCTGCAAAAAGGACTAGAAATTGGTCTTTCTACTAGCACTCTGAAAGTCCAAATTTCGGCTCTGAGCGCATTCTTCGACCATCCCCTGGCGGACCACAGGTGGGTCAAAAGATTTATTGCTGCTGCAAATAGAATTAGGCCTCAGATTCTGAAGCGGGTTCCCTCCTGGGATCTCTCCCTGGTTCTGGATGCTCTCTCCAGACCTCCCTTTGAGCCTTTAAAGGACGCTAGTATAAAAAACTTAACTTTAAAGACTTCCTTATTGGTAGCTGTGACTTCAGCTAGAAGGCTGGGGGAACTCCAAGCCATTTCTATTAGAGAACCCTATATGTGTATTCTCCCTGACAGGATAACTCTGACTCTGGATCCAAGCTTTGTTCCCAAAGTGGCGTCCAGGTTTCACAAGAATCAAGAAATAATTCTTCCATCATTCTACGGGAATCCTTCTTCAAGCAAGGAACTGGAGTGGCATTCCCTGGATGTAAGGCGCTCGGTCTTAGAGTACTTAAAAGCTACAAAACCCTGGCGCAAAGATCACAATCTCTTTGTTCAGTTTCAGGGGAAGAACAAAGGGGTAAAGGCATCCAAAACCACGATCGCCAGATGGTTAAAGACTGCCATAACCTCTTGTTACACAGAACAGGGGAAAGAAGTTCCTCCTAACCTTAAAGCCCATTCCACCAGAGCCATATCCGCCTCCTGGGCAGAGAAGAGGGGCGCTTCTCTTGAACAAATCTGCAGAGCTGCCACCTGGGTTTCTTCGTCCACCTTTGCAAAACACTATCGGCTGGACTTACCCAACTCACAGGATCTAGCCTTCGGTCAGAAGGTTCTCCAGGCTGTGGTCCCACCCTAACTCTACTAATTTTGTAGATCTCCTAGTGGGCCGTCATGGGGGACGTTATGGAAATTGTGAATTAGACTCACCGGTAATTCGGTTTCCATCTAGTCCTCCATGACGGCCTATATATTTTTCCCTCCCATGTTTCTTTCATTTTATTGAAAATTCTGTATGTGATTCAAACAAGACAGAATAAAAATATGTTGTATCTTCCACCGGTGTAGTTATTTGGTAGACACTGGCGGGAGGATGTGGGGGGGAGGCTTTTAACCTCTCTGCTTCCTGTCCCTACAGAGGTCAAGGGTCATCCTCCTAGTGGGCCGTCATGGAGGACTAGATGGAAACCGAATTACCGGTGAGTCTAATTCACAATTTTTGGGCAACCCACATTTCCTCGGGGGTAATATCATCTAAAATGTTGGTATCGAAAAATTTCAGCATAGTTCTCTCTATTGTCACCTTCAAAAAGGTTAGATAAAAGATATATGTTGAGTTTCTCCATTTCTTTGTAGGAAGGAGTTTAGGAGATAAGTTCATTTCTAAATAAATGGGGGAATGGTCTGACCAGGTTGCTACGCCTATTTCAGAAGATCCAACCCAAGGAAGTGTCTCCCTATCCGTCAGGAAAAGGTCAATCCTGGAAAAAGTTTTATGTGTATTGGAAAAATATGAATATTCTTTAAAGGTCGTGTTACAGCACCGAAAACAATCAAATAATCCTTTGCCGACAAGCCACTGAATCAACGATGGAACCTGGTTCATTATTCCATTTGTGGGTCTGCAAGGAGATTAAAATCTCCACATAATACCAAGTTGCACCTCTGTATGTGGTGTATCTTTTTCATGTATTTATTTAGAAATCTTTTTTGCGAGGAATTTGGGGATTAGATATTTGCTAGTGTGAAAGTAACATAATTAATAGTACAAACCAGGAGAAGGAATCTTCTCCCATCATTTGCCAGCACCATAATTGCCATATTTACATTATCCCGTATTGCAATAAAAACACCTGCCATTTTGGTATCTGCTTTCACCTGAAAACAAGTTTGGTATTTGCAATTAGTGAATTTGGGACATTTATATGTCTTGGAGACGTATAATATCCGCTTTTACTTTATCTGCATCCTTCCACACTGAGGCTCTTTTGAAAGGCAAATTGAGCCCTTTGGTGTTTAGTGACATCATTTTAAGAGATATCAGAACATTTACATATTGCTACTTCTGACTGAGATTTACTAATATGATTAGCATGCTCACCTTTGTTAAATACATATGGCCCATTAGAGCTGAAAATAACTTTTTGACTGGTAAACAATAAAATCTAGCAGCAATGGAGGGGACTTTGTGATCCTGCTGCCATTGCCTAATACCTGCTGAAAGAATGTTGATGAAGATTGCATACAATAATATAAAAAATACAGGATAAATCAAGACCTGTTGCAGCCTTTTGACTTGCTACATTAAGGCCAAAAAATATTTAACAAAGTTTCCTCCCTTTGGAAATTGTCAAACCATGTCCCAGTCCTTTTGGACAGTTTGCTGGTGTTGAGGTTGCCATGTTTTTGAGAGATCTCTAAATGATCAATTTATCTAACTGCCCATCTTCTGGGCAGTTAAGAACAGGTGTTGTCCCTTATTTACGACCCATTATTTCAACGGGAACCCCCATTTATAAGGGATTTTTTGTGCTTTGTAGAGCTGCTGTAAACATTCCCAAACGCTTCCTGGCTTGCAGGGTTGCTTGTGAGAGATCTACGAACAGCTTCACTCCCGGATATGGAACTGGAAGGGATGGCACATTCCTAGAAGAGAACATCATTGATTCCTTAATGTAGCCTTGCTATCACATCACATGGTAGATTATCTGGTATATTTTGGGGCTTTGGGAGCCTGTGAGCCCTGCCAATTAGGCATTCTGGTGGTGGTATATCTGGAAGGACAGTAGTTATCAACTGATTCAAATACTCTCTCGGTTCAGATGGGGGAACTGGCTCAGGGATTCCTTGGAACTTGACATTATTTCTCCTTTCCTTGTCCTCCATATCGGCCATTTAGACTTAAATTGATTCCAACATTTCCTCCAAACTATAATACGTGTCGATTAGCTCATTATGAGAACTGGTTAGTTCAGACATTTTGTTTTCCAGGACTACTCTACCACCTAGATCATCTATAGTGACATGGATAGCAGAGGTGAGTTGGGTTAAGTCCTTCTGTAAGGACCCTTTAAGCGCCAGAATCATAATTTTTTTTATAAAGGATACAGATGCTGGCTGATCTGAAGAAGGTATGTCTTCAAACAGGACCCTTGTTTCTCTGTCTATAGTGTTTGACAGTCTCTGCCTCTGTTTATCTGGGCTCTGTCCTGGCATACATGGCTCTCTTGATCTGACGGTCGCCATCTTGGATCCGCCGCCCATGTCCTCAGATGTAGACGAGGGGCCTGTGGGTGTTTGTAGGGGTGTCTCCGGGCTTGTGCCGAGTTGCCCTGCCATCATTGCTAGCCCCATCCAGGGCAAGGACACAGCTTGAAGATCCGCTTGAGCGGGGAGATGATGCACCCGAAACATGAGCCTGAACCATGTGTGCGGGCTGAAAAGAGATCTTCAAGCCATTTGGGGCCACCTTTTGCTGACTTCCCACAAGTAAGCACATCAGGAGGTATTCCGGTAGCATTCTTGCGGGTTCTGATGCTTTTTAAGTCGCTAAGAGTTAGTTGCTGGCAAGTCTAGAAACTGAGCTCTCTTACATGCGTCCGTCTGGGAGCTCAGTCAGGCCATGCCCTCTGCCTCTCACATTTTTGTAAATAATTTATTACATCATGTCAATGGACAACACTGTATTTTAAGGATGTGTCCTTAACCCCTTGACGACCTGACCTTTTTTTTGATTTTTCATTTCCATTTTTCACTCCCCACCTTCAAAAATCTATAACTTTTTTACTTCAACACATAAAGAGCTCTGTAATGGCTTGCTTTCTGCATAACAAATTGCACTTCATAGTGATGGTATTGAATATTTCATGCCTTGTACTGGGAAGCGGGAAAGAAATTCCAAATGCAATGAAAATGGTGAAAATACGCATTTGCACCGTTTTCTTTCAAGCTTGGATTTTACGGCTTTCACTTTGCACCCCAAATTACATATCTACTTTATTTTTTGGGTTGGTATCATCACGGGGATACCAAATTTGTATAGGTTTTATAATGTTTTTATAAATTAAATGTGAATATACTGTACAAAATTTTTTGGGGGGGATTTTGCCATCTTCTGGTGCTAATAACTTTTTCATACTTTGGTATAAAGAGCTATGGGTGGTGGCATCTTGTGCAAATTTTGATGTAGTTTCAATGCAACCATTTTTAGGATTACACAACCTTTTTTCACTTTTTATAGAATTTTTATATTTTTAAAAAAGGCAAAAAGTGCTATTTTTGACTTTGGGTGCTATTTTCTGTTACGTGGTTAAACAAAGTGAAAAACCATTATTATATTTTGATATATCAGACATTTTCGGACATGGTAATACTTCATGTGTTTATGATTTTTACTGTTTATTTATATTTATATCAGTGCTAGGGAAAGGGGGGTGATTTGAAATTTTAGGATTTTTTATTATAATTTTTTTATTTACTTTTTTATTTTAACTTTCAAAATTTTTCAGACTCCTTAGGGTACTTTAACTCTAGGTTGTCTGATCGATCCTACCATATACTGTCATACAACAGGGTGGCAGTAGATGGAGATTTTCCACCTCATTCTTTAAAAAGTGCAAACGGACATTGCAATGAATGGCTTAAAAGCAGACGTCATGGTGACTATTCGCCGCTACCCGATGACGTCGGCCCATGTCCCGCCATCTGCTAGCACCAATTGCGGTGGTTACATGTAAGTCTTAACTGTAATATGCAGCAAAAAATTACCGGATATGGAGAGGGCTCAGCTTGCGAGTCCTCTCTAAGTACCCACATTTGACTTACTATTACGTCCAGCATCGGTAAGGGGTTAAAATGACTCAACCCGCAACCGCTATTGTCTAAACAGCTAGCAACAAAAGTAAGTACACTCACTATACAGTACAGCATAAAAGATTGGTACATAGGGGGGAATCTGTGTATTTGAGTTAGCAGTTGGCTTAGAACAGTGATTTTCAACCTTTTTTGAGCCGCGGCACACTTTTTATACTTAGAAAATCCTGGGGCACACCACCACCAAAAATGACACTAAAACAGTCATATTATACATATAGTTAATAATATAGATTCTAAATTTATTTTACTCACTCAGTGTGAAACCTGGGCCTGTTTCGATGAACACAAAAGGGATATCCTGGCAGGAATGGTGGAAAGCACACACACAAAGCTGTTCCTCAACAGTTCTCAGTTTCTCCCTGTTTTTAGTATATGGTGCTGATTATTATGTGGCTCATATACTGCAAAATAAAGGGGTACAATGAGAAGTCCTATGGCCATGAGGCTTGTATACTCAGCATATGAGCTGGTACTTGTAGTACTCCAGCCTCATGACTATAGTATTTCTCATGTTACATTTCTCATTGTTATATGCAGTATACTGCTGGAGTACTACAAGTACCAGCTCATATGCTGAGTATTCTGCCAACAGTTCATATACTCAGGTAAAAGCTCATATAGTCAGCATTATTGGTGGGCATTACCTTGGCGGTGGGCAAATGCGAGAGTCTCTCCGCTCTCAGGATGATGCGCCGGCCTCGGTGACATCATTATATCGCACGAGGTTCAAAGCTTGCGCATGTGTTATTGTACACGTCTCCTACATTGTAAGAAGCCGTGACTGCGCATTGCCGGGAAACAAAACACAGGGGGCACCATAGTTTGGGGAAATTTCCCCACGGCACACCCGACCATGTGTCGCGGCACACTAGTGTGCCACGGCACACAGGTTGAAAATCACTGGCTTAGAAAACAGAGGTTCAACATTAATGGCTCATTTGCAGATTGGGTTGAACTTACCTGGGGCAAGTTTACTTGGCCTTAGTATTGGGGCCTGTTTTTATCAATGACCTCATTGAGGGTTCATAAAATAAAATTTTAATTTACAGATGATACTCAGCTTTGCAATGTAATTAACACAGTAAGGATATATCAAAAATCCAACACATTTTTTGAATTCAATATTTGAATTTTCACTGTCTAAAAGTTAGATTTTAAGGTATTACAGGGTCTGTAAAAGTGATTTCAGTCTTTACATATAGTTAAAACTTGCAATTCTGGGGGCGTGGTTTAGCCGCTGATGAAGATGGCTGCGTGAAGCGTTAGCTCCGTCTCCTGAGCAGAAACACAAAGCGAGCACCCCTCTTCAGCGACTCCCAGCACCCTCATAGGTGCTTGCCTACAAACCCCGAGCATATGGGAAAGAGGGGTGAGAGTACCAACCTGCATAACAGGTGAATTTCGCAGTTCTTCCCGGCCACAGTGAGTCGCGGCAAACATGGCGCCGGCGCCACGAAGCTGAAACGTGCAGGCGGACCGGAGAGTATAACCACTAGCACTCAGGTAACAAGCCCGGTGCTTCAACGCTCACGAGAGCGAGACACAAAAAAGAGATTCCCGGGATCGCCGGGGGACTTCGAGATACCGGCTAGGTGGTCTGATACACCATCACCTGGAGTGGACAAAATGGCCTCCGGAGAACCCAGACAGGCCAAAAATGTGCGCCCTGCAAAAGACTTATCACAGCTCAGCGGAGCTGTGCCTAAGCATAACCGCACCGCCGATACGAGCTCAAAACTGCCTTGTACACCGACGGGTAGCCCAGCGAAACAGCGACAGAAAACGCAGCTAAACCCAAATGAAGATTCCTGGGAGAACGGATCCACAAACCATGAGGGAAACACAGAAGAGGAGGAAACAGATGCCTTCACAGGGTTTCAAACCTCAGATAAAACAGTTACAGAACATCTACTCAAGGACATGTTGCAGGCGCTGCGGACCTCTCTAACATCAAACCTACTTAAGGCGGTGAGTCCCCTCCAAACTACTATCACCGAGATCCAAGATCAGGTTGCTCATGTAGAATCCAAAATGGCAGAATATGCCTCCGAATTCAACAACCTAGCAGACGGTCATCAGGATCTAGAAGAAAAGGTAGCCCAGTTGCAAGCTAAACTGGTCGATTATGAAGACCACAATCGACGAAACAATATCAAGTTTAGAGGGATTCCAGAATCTATACCTAACAACCAATTGAGAGACTATGTAATGCAACTTACGAAATGCTGTTTAAAATCTCTCACAGAATATGAGCTCTGTGTGGACAGAGCCCACAGAGTCCCCAAGCCAAAAAACCTGCCAGACTTTACACCTAGAGACGTTTTAGCACGCTTCTCCTTTTATCACACCAAGGATCAACTACTGGCCTCTTCCAGGAAGCACCCTTCTCTTCCCACACCATATAGTTCGGTGAGATTATATGCCGATTTATCGGCGGCTACATTGCAAGCCAGAAGAAACTTCCAACCCCTGACTACCCTACTGCGAAAGCATGGTCTGTCATACAGATGGGGCTTTCCGACGAAGCTGCTGATAAAATATCAAGATACAATTCATGTGGTGCAAGCCCCAGAAGATGGCCTAAGTCTGATCAAAACCTGGGACTTACCTGAAGAACTATGAGGTCATGCCGGTACATACAGGCAGCTAGCCAAAGTTAAGGTAGCTATAACCCTTATATCGCCTGTTGGTAATAACTTTACTGATTGAATATCTGTTAATGTATAAGTTGGATACCATTAGCAGACATAAATTTTACTGCTCAGGAACAAATGGGCTTTATTTGTGTAATTACCACTCTTGCCCTCTAGAATAGAGTACGTGATCTGTACCTAAAAGAAATTTTACTAACATTGTGTTATTTGTTTTTTTGTTAATTTTCTCTGTTTCTGTTGAGCTATTTAACAGGTGCCGAGTACACACTGTATTATACAACATTCTAAAATCTCAACACCCTACAGCACTAATATTTGAGAATAGATAATTCACGAGTGAGGTTTGGCGATAGGGCGAATTGTATGATGGGTTTTAAAATAATATCCATCAATGTGAGAGGACTGAATAGTCCGCAAAAAAGAAGCTTTCCATGGAGGGAGGCTATTGCTCAGAAATGTGACATACTATGTGCACAGGAGACTCACCTACCAGTAGAAAAACCCCCACGACTGTACCACAAAAATTTTCCAACAATCATATCATCCACTTTAAAAAAAAAAAAAGAGGGGTGATGGTGGCCTTTAGAGATACTCTAGCAGTGGAAGTACATTCTATAATAGTAGATCCACAAAGCAGATATATAGTGGTGGTCTGCAGCATCAACAATACGGACTATACCCTGGTGAATGTATACGCCCACAACAAATACCAGCTTAGATTTTTTCGCAAAGTAATGAAGGTGACGGGGAGACGGCAGGACTCGCGGTGGTTGCAGCGTCATGACGTGAGGAACGCTGCTGCCAGGACCTCCCCCCCTCAGCCCGGACGCCTTCCCGCATGCCAGGTTCAGCGTCCCTGCGGCAGCCCTTAATGAATAAGATAGCCCGGTGATCACTTCCCCGCTGCGGGAACCGGGAACGGGAACCCGCTCCAACAGGAACATCTCCTGGGGAGTAGGGGAGAACTTTTACCTCAGGACACCGGACAAGGGAGAAGACTGCGCTGTAGCTCCAGCTGATTCTGGGACACGGGGTATCGACACGAACACCCAGCTCGCTCTCTGGAAGGAGAGTGACCTGGATACGAAGCCAGACTCATTTTGCAGCTCCCAAGGAAATGGATCAAAAGGCGTCCAGTCTGAAACAGCAGATGAAAGCCTATGCCTACCAATGAGAAAACCCGAGGTATCCCCGATTTGCCTTCCTAACCTTAATGGACTCTGGTAAGACCCTCTATTTCACTTCTTTGTGAGTGGACTCTACCGATCTAGAGAAACCTATACAGTCTGTAGGGGAGACGGGACACCACATTCTCTTGATTTGTGATCTTAACATGAGGAGTTACGAGACTGCATAACTTACTAACCTCTCTGCATTAGGACTCCTGCTTGAAGTTTCTCTGAGCGTCCCTCTCCTAACTACTTACTAACAAAGCTATCCTTGCAGACTGGTAATCTAAATCACACAGTCCCGAACTAATACAGGTGGAGTACACAGTGGATATCGTCCTACCATCACCTTGGTCGCCGTAGGCTGCCTCTCTACATCTAAAGATATCCGATTCCACTTTTTGACTCATTATACTCTCTTCTTCTAACGATTAACTAATATAGGAGTGCAAGTGGAGAACTAACATCACTGTCACGTGTGACTCTGAGCTACTCGGGACTTATACTAAAACCACTTGACCTTGTTGCATCTAGCTCTGAACTGTATTGCGGTGGTCCGTTTTTTTTTTTTTGTTTTGTTTTTTTTTTGTTTTTTTTTTGTTTTCGTGTATTTACCATCTGCTTATATTTGCTGTGTCCCCTACATAAGACAGAGTGTTTTCTCCAATCAAATACCCCTAGTATAATATCTTTGGTAACTCTCTTGCACAAGGGTGGGGTATTTAGAATTCAGCAAATACGGTCTTTGTATATGTGCTCAAGCACATTTTTCTTTTTCTTTTTTTTTTTTTCCTCTTTTTCTCTTCATGTGCTCAAGCGTGTTCATGTGTTTAAGTATACCTTTTACATGGGACGCAAGTGACATATAGTGAGAAATATGGGCCCCAAAAATGTGCAGAGGAAATCCGGTGGGGGAATCGACAAGCTATGGAAAGCCTCACCGGCTAAAACCAGGCAAACCCCTAAGGATACAGGGGAGGAAAATGAGGGTGGAGCCAGACATATTCCATCTCAGATGGAAGAACTCCCTGCTGAATTAAGAGATACCTTAGCTGAGATCTTGTTAACAGTAAAGGATACTAAAGTATCGGTAGACGAATCCAAGACAGCTATTGACAAAATAAATACTCAGATTAGCTCCCTACAGTCAGAAGTCACAAGAGTGAGAGAGGAGGTTAATAAGGTTCAGGAAAAAACAAAAGAGTTTGAAAAAAGCTGTAACAAGATGGAGATGAGCCTGAAAGAAATGAAATCAGAAATTGACCGTAATAGGAAGGAAAACTGCAGACTGCAGGATAAATTGACAGATGTGGAAGATAGGGCAAGAAGGGCAAATATTAGAATCGTGGGCCTCCCTGAGAACGAAACTGAAAGGGATATGTCGGAATACATAGAGAAATGGCTTGCCGACACATTTGACACAGATGGATTTTCAAACATGTTTGGGGTTGAGAGCACACAGAGTTCCCTTTAAAAAACCACCTCCTGGTGCTCCCCCCCGGACGGTTCTAGCCAAATTGATTAGTTCCCGGGACAGGGACCTCATATTGAGACAAAGCAGGGACAAGGCAGTCATGTTACTAAAGCAAGCGAAAATCTCAATATACCCAGACTTCTCGAGGGCCACTCAAATGAAGCGAGCTAGCTTTAAAGAAGTAAAAAAAAGGTTAATGGAGGCCAAAGTACAGTATTCCTTGATGTTCCCGACCAAACTACGTATTATCTATAATGACAAGTCCTGGTTTTTTGAATCCCCTAAAGATGTGACACATTGGCTGGACCAGCAGGGGTTGTAACATCATTTGCTTGTCCTGATGCGGGGGCTCTTGGGCGGAGAGAGGGGAGGATGGGTTTGTGGAGACCTACGAATGAAGAGGAAGAAGTGGGTCAAATGTGGGGTTGGGAGTCCGCAGGGGGGGAAGGGTCCCCTTTTTCTCTTTTTTTTTTTTTTTCTCTTTTCTTTCCTCCTCCTCCTCTCTACCTCTTCTCTGCTTTCCCTCTTTCTTCACGCTACCCTTTAGATGGCAAATGAGGTACGCATTTTAACATGGAACATTTGAGGCTCCAGTGATAGACTCAAACGCCTCCAGATGTTCGATGTTATAAGCAGACACCTGCCTGCAATTGTGTGTCTCATCGAGACACATCTTACACCAGAAAACACCCAACGTCTTAAAAAAAGATGGATAGGAAATGAGTTTCATGCTTTTGGCAATATATTCTCCAAAGGGGTATCCGTCCTCATCCATAGAGATATAGATCTCACTGTTAATAGAGCAATGCTGGATAAAGAGGGAAGATTCATTTTTTTACATGGTCGTTTGAATGGATCAAACGTTATATTAGCTTTTGTGTATCTCCCCCCTCCAGCATCATTTGAGGTCTTACGTACATTGTTGAACTTCATTGAAGAATTTGGTAACTGTCCCCTAATGGTCACGGGAGACTTCAATATGATAATGGAGGAAAGTATAGATAGACTAAGACAGGGACAAGATCTAAGTCTTGGCAAGGAGAAAAGGGGTAGATTGGCATATTTATGTGATGACCTGGGCTGGACAGATGTCTGGCGGAAATTATATGGAAATCGCAGAGCATACTCATGCATGAGTAAAACCTATCAATCCCTTTCACGAATTGACCTGTGCTTGGCCAATACCCCATTCCTTGAGCTAATAAGGAAAATGAAATACGAGAGTATAACGATTTCTGATCATGCTCCACTACTGGTGATATTAAAATCCCCAACGAGAGACACGAGAAGGTTTAAACTGAACCCCTATTGGATCACAATCTTGCACCCTAAAGTAGAGATTGAGAACGAGATTGAATGGTACTGGGTTACTAATGCCCCCTCTGCGAGTTTGGGCGCTGTATGGGATTCTCTGAAATTACACATTAGGGAATTCTATAAACATAATATCAAATTAGCCAAGGCACAGTTTATGCAGAAAGAGAATCAACTTCACAGGGAACATACTTGTGCAGAGTGGGACTTCATGGATTGCCCATCAGAGCTAAATAAAAGTAGGGTCATAGAAACCAAGGATAACTTGCACACCTTTATGACAGAAAAAGCCCAACATAAATCATTTTTTCGAGCCCAAAACCAATTTGTGGAGGGTGGCAAACCCGGAAAATACTTGGCCAGCAGGATACAGAAGTTTGCCGGAAAATCTGCCATTACAGCAATTAAGGGAAACGACGGTAGTATTATAAGGGACCTAGATCCTAGATAGATCCTAGATAGGCTGAGAAGTTTTTATTTAGAACTATACCAATCAGAACAGAAATCCAATAAAGCACTAGTGGAAGGATATCTTAAAGATGTCCAATTCCCCTCAGTATCAGCACAACAAAGAGAAGAACTGGGGGCCCCTATTACTCAACACGAGCTAGAGAAAGCCCTAGAGTCATTTGAAAAGGACACCACTCCGGGTCCTGATGGACTACCATTTAGTTTTTATAAAAAATACAGCAAATCTCTTCTCCCAAAACTAACTAATGTTTTTGAAGAGCTTCTGCGCAGTAATGGAGTGTCAAACTCAATGGATGAGGCGGGTATTGTACTAATATTAAAAAAGGATAAGAACCCTCTGGATGCAGCCTCATACCGTCCGATTTCCTTACTCAATACGGATTTAAAAATCTTAGCAAAGCTGCTGGCCCTTAGATTACAAAAAATAATCTCCAAAATAGTCCATAATGACCAGAATGGTTTTATACCAGGCCGGAGGACATGGGACTGCATCCAGAGAATATTCGCCGCCATTGAATTGGGGGAGGGGGGGCTCCGCTCCATCCTGTCGATCGACGCAATTAAGGCATTCGACAGGGTGGAGTGGGGCTTCCTATGGGAGGTTATGTCAAAGTTTGGCCTAGGGGAAAAATTTATTAACATGGTGAGATGCATGTATAATTCCCCGAAAGCCAGAATTAGAATTGGGGACAAGGAATCAGAGATCTTCCAACTGACCCGGGGCACCAGGCAAGGTTGCCCCCTATCCCCCCTACTGTTCGCCCTATACATAGAGCCATTAGCGATCAAGATAAGAAATTCGGTACAAATAGAGGGTGGGGGATGTGGTGGCCTAGGGGATAAAATCTGCCTCTATGCAGACGATGTGATGCTATACCTTCGTAACTCCCCCACCACTATTCCTAAAACAATCCAGGTAATAGAAGAATTTGGGACCCTTTCGGGCCTCAGGGTAAATTGGAACAAGTCCAATATAATCCCCCTCGACAACGAAGTAAAAGAATGGGCTAGAAGGGAAGGACGCTTCTCATGTGTTGACAACCTGAGATATTTAGGCATTAAGATATCCCATAATACAGGAGATTTTTACCAACTTAATGTAGCCCCCTTAATTATAAACCTGAGGAAGAGAATACACGGGTGGAACGGATTGTCCCTGTCCAAAGCGGACAAAATTGGGTTAATCAAAATGATTTTGCTCCCCCAGATCCTGTATGTTCTTTCTGCATCCCCTACCTGGTTTGATGTCTCCTTTTTTAAAATGTTAGAGTCAATACTGAACAAACTAATCTGGGGGAGGAAAAGAGTTAGAGTGAAGATGGGATACTTATACAGACCAATCGGAGAGGGAGGATTAGGACTTCCTTTCTTTTATGGGTATTACCTGGCGGCGCAAATGGGCAGATTAGTGGGATGGAAAGAGAACTCCCTACTCACAAAAATAGTTCAACTAGCAGATGGGAAGGTGGATAACATCCTAGAACTATTAGAAAGTTCTCTTCTAAAACAAGAACCCTATAACAACTGGACAGTAGTGAAGACTTTGGCGAAGGCTTGGAAGGGCTTCAAGGAAATACTTAGCCTCCAGGGATATATAAAGGAAACTCCATTGTGGCCTAATTCGTTTTTTGGAGATCCAATGATACCCCCAGATAAAATCTTTTGGCGGAGATCAGGGATTAGATACCTTTCTCAAATTATGGTGGATGGCCAAATGATGTCCCTCTCTGCACTATGTTCGAGATATGGTCTAAAAGAAGGGGATTGGTTGCGTTACAACCAATTAGCACACATAATAAAAAGTAAATCACACAGTAAATTTTCTTTAGTAACACACAAATGTTTGGAGCTTATTCGCAACACAAATGATCGTAATAACATTATTTCTAAAATATATAAATATCTAAGAAATGACTACACAGCACATTTGAAACACAACTCACGTAATAAATGGGAAAGAGTAATAGTGAAGATTTTTTTTTTTTTTTTTTTCTTCCTGTATTTACTCGGGTACCCAGTGGACTCTCAGGGGGTGGGCGAGGGAGGGATGTTTTTGGTTTGAGGTATATTCTACACAGGATCAAGATGATAAAAGTTCAAAACAGTTTGATGGGAAATTCATATATGCTGCCGCATTGATGACATTCTGAATATATATCTTATTTACTGTATGTGGAAATTGTCGACTGGCCTGTGGCTTGATACAAATGTTTTCTTTTTAATGTAAAAACTCAATAAAGATTATCCCAAAAAAAAAATGAAGGTGACGGGGAAAGTACAAAGAGGGAATCTGCTCCTGTGTGGAGACTTCAATGCCCCACCAACACCATAAATTGATACTACATCACCGAATCCCAACCCTAACAACAGACTAGACCGGGTAGTCTCAGAATATTCACTTTTTGATGCCTGGAGAGTCCTACACGCGGACGAGAAGGATTACTTACTTCTCATCTCGTCACCAAACTTATTTGAGAATTGACTTATTTTTAGCAAATAAAGAGCTACTAGACAAAGTGGAAGAGGTCAGAATAGGAGAGATCTCGTGGTCAGACCACGCTCCTATATCCATTTCCCTGAGTGACCAACACCCCAAGCATAGCGACTATATTTGGAGACTAAACACATATTTACTAGCAAACGACCAGAATGTAAAGAAAATAGAAAAATTCATACATGATTACTATCATTACAATGGATCCGCTGATCTAGACGAGTTTACATTGTGGTCAGCCCATAAAGTATATGTAAGGGGACATATTTCACATCTAAGTGGCAGATTAAAAAAACAAAGAGACGCACAAATAGATAGAACATTAAAGAACATTAAGAACATTAGAACATTAAAGAACATTAAAGAACAACATTAAAGAAAATTTAAACCCCACCCCACTTACTATTATATAAATATGAAAAAAATCTCAAAACACTGAAACTGAAGCTCTACTCACAAGACAATAAAGCAGGAAAGCCAAAAATACTTGCCTCTAGACTGATGAAAGTAACCCCATACCTTATTAAAAATGACCAAACAGGATTTACACCAGGGAGACAGGCTCCGGATAATACAAGGAGAATAATCTCCTTAATGCAACAATGTGAGATAAAACAAGTACCAGCGGTCATTGTGACAGTCGACGCGGAGAAGGCGTTTGACCGAGTTAATTGGTCTTATGCATTCTCGGTCCTCAACAAATTCGGCTTCTCAGGCCCAAACTTTTCAGCCATTAGAGCACTTTATTCTAACCCCAACGCCCAGGTACTTACTAACGGAGTATTATCAAGGTCCTTTCAATTGACAAATGGAACAAGACAGGGGTGCCCCCTTTCCCCAACCTTCTTTAATTTGTCCATAGAACCGCTCACAGAAGCAATCAGAACTAATGACCAAATTAAAGGTATAGAGATTGAGAACACTACACATAAACTTGCTCTTTTTGCGGACGATGTGATCTTAATGCATACTAACCCCGCCTCCTCTCTGAAACACTCATTGGCTTTATTGAGGGACTTTGGTGAGATTTCATTTTATAAACTCAACTCATCCAAAACGCAGATCCTACCTATTTCCATACCCACCAAACAAATAGAACAACTTAAACGAGACTTTGACCTAGACTGGCAAACAACTAGCATAGACTACCTAGGTGTTAAACTATCATCCCCTACAACTGAATTGTTTAAACACAACTTTCCGGCCCTATTATCTAAAACTAATTTGGAAATGAATGAGTACGCCAAACACATAGATTCATGGTTTGGAAGGATTGCATTATACAAAATGATAATATTACCTAAATTTCTTTATCTGTTTCGCACTCTTCCCATCACGATTCCCAAAACATTCTTTGCACAGGCCAAAAAACAAATGTCCAAGTTTATTTGGCAAGGCAAAAAACCAAGAACCTCTATGAATATCTTAATAAAACACAGACTAACGGGGGGTTTGGGGGTTCCCAATATTGAAGACTACCATACAGCATGTGTGGTTGACCAATTGACACATTGGTGGAATTCAAACACTCAGAAAGCGTGGATACCACTTGAAATAGCATTAACTAAAACTTCATCTTTAAAAAATAGAATGATTGCAGCATTGTGGAATCTGAAACCGACACACTCAGAATTACACACTATACAAGCCTCAGACTGTAGTTGGTCGACACTCCTTACAAAAACAAAACAGAGGTCTAAACTACCTCTGCAAGAAGTCCCTATAGAATTTCTGGAAGATCAGATTCAAGACCTGAATCTGATACGTTGGAAAACGAGGGGAGTAAAGTCTTTATATGATCTCAAACCAGATTCTCGGAAAATAGAAACTCAAAATCTTAAGAGCAAATTTCAAATACCAGATTCAGAATTCCTGGTTGTCTATAGGTTGAATGACTTTTTTTCAACCCTTCAAACATCTTCCCCATCAATAAATACGGAGGTCCTTAGACTATTTGACAATAAGGGGAAAAAAACTAAAGGAATATCAATGCTATACAACATTCTAGACGACAAAACTGTGCTGTCACAATCCAATCCGATGGAAAACTGGGCTAGAGATCTGGGTATACAAATCTCAGACTTAGAATGGCAAAGAGCCCTCAGGGATATTTACAGTATCTTCACGTGTACTCAATTCCAAGAAGCGGCAATTAAAACATGCCTCCGGTGGTACTACACACCCTCCAGACTACATCTCATATACCCAACATCTTCACCTAAATGTTGGAGGGGGTGTGATCACACAGGAACACTAATTCATACTCTCTGAAAATGCACACGAATCTCTCCCTTATGGCTGCAGACTAACATGTTAATCTCATCCCTAATCCGCAGACCTTACATCCTAACGCCCAAGACAGCACTCCTACTGATGGATCTTCACACCTTCAAACCAAATCAAAAAGTGGTGATTGCCCACCTGCTGATCATCACAAAATTGATCATTACAAGACATTGGAAGCAAACATCCTGCCCTTCATTCACTGAGGTCATAGACACTATGAACACCACATATGCATACGAATCCACCCTAGCCTCTCACTTCCAACACAGATCATCCTTTCAAAAGAAATGGACACTTTGGTCCTCCTAACCATATTTTAAAATATAGTGTGTACATAACTGATTTACATACCCGAGTTACAAAGACTAAAGCGGACGAACCTATACTACATGGTTAACTGTGTATTACTGAATAATTTTTTACCTGTTGTAATAAGGAACTTAAGCTGTATGATTGTTAATATATTGTAATATATATTCTTGACACATTTCAAACAAGATTTTGAGAATTCAAACTTAGAAAACAAACATGTCTAGATTTAACCATCATATCCATGTTGATTATTCTTTTCTGTGAACATTGTTTACCTCTACAATATTAACAACTAATCCGACTGCGTTCGGAATGATGTGGGCGGGAGCCCTTATTTGTTATCTTTATGTTAAAAAACAATAAAAATTTGTGAAAAAAAAAAAACCTTGCAATTCTTTAAATTGAGGTTAAAGACTTTTTTTTGCATTTAACTATGCATAGATATTTTCTTCCACAACCCTGACTTTCAAAGCACTTTCTTTTGAAATGTTTCAAACATTTTCTTTGAGATGCAATTTTGCTAAAAACAGTCTTTCTTGTAATATTGTAATCAAACTTTCATTTAACTTCAACTTAACATTTTAGAATCAAATTAATGATTTACAATTGTACTCCTATAAAATGTACAAATGGTAGAATATGTGCCAAGCTGCTGAAATCTCTAATTATGTATAGCCTTACCCTACTTAAAATGTTTTTAAAAAATTAAAGTAAAGGGCCATATAAAGCTTTTTAGCCTGTGACTGCTCTTCAATTACTTACACTAGATTAGACACATTAATAGGATATATACTGTATTATTTTAATTCAGCAGTTGTTGCACAAAAATTGGCATGCATTAAATCAGGCTTTTAAGTCCCTGTTGACTTTTTTATTAATAAAGTTTTTGGCTTTATTCAAATTTTTATGTTATTATAGAAGGATTGTAAAAACAAAAAATACAGAGTTTTGATTTAAACCTTCCTCTGGATGAAAGCACTGGATTTTATGAAGGTTTCACAAAAATAATACCATGTCTATGGTTACCCGTCTCTTTTTCAGGTGAAGATAACTTGTCACTGTCAGGGAAATATCCCCATATCTCTCGATGTGATATGTGGTTCCAAATCATTGTATAGTACAAGCTGCTAGGTGAATCACTCAGACCTTCACATGTTTGAGAGAATTCCAATTTATTTAGGTTGCAGACAGTTTTTATAGGTTCTTGGGACAAAGGAACCTACTGACCAAACCCACATTACAATAGCCTCTGAAAGATGATCTGTGTACTTGGGGGGGATGGAACTAGAAGAACAGATTCAAAAGGGAATTTTATTCCCTCACAATTCCTCCCTTTTGTGAATAATTCCACGTACTGCTCAGGTGGTACATTGACATGTGCTAGTCACACATCCAGGACTTATCTAACCCTTCACCTGCTTCCCTCCTGAGCATCATGTACATTATATCACAACACAATTCATGTAAATCCATTGTAAAGGGCAGAATCTCTACATCCTATTGGTGTATATCCCTATACATGTCACCATACCAACCCCTGAGTACTATTAGACATAGTATACAGCACACACTGTCACAGCTTTCTTTTGCATAGCCCATGAAAGATATTATGATCACATTCTTTCTTAGTGATGCTGCAAGTGGTAAGAGTAGCAATGTCCATAGCAGCATCAAGATACACAGATTCATGTTCTATAGTCTCTGGGTACTGCTCTCTTCAGCTGTCGTAGTCTCCATGTAGTTTCTACACGTTGATGTGTCAGAGGTACTTAGGATGACCCTTCAAAAGACTCTTCAGGTGAGTCACATCAGGACCATCTCATCACCTGGGTGCAGGTCCTCTGCTCTAGCTACTTTAGGTTCTGGAACTGAAACAGATACTTGGTTATGCACCTAAGAAAAATGTATCTGCAGGTTTTTGGACATCCCACCAATTCTCTATGACACCTCTGGACAACCTTAGGGAATTATATGTTCATCCATGGGCCAATCCTAAAAACAACCTCAGTTGGTGAAAAGCCTTTTTAATCCCTAGAGCTCTCGACAACTATATTACTACCCCAATAGGGATTTTTACTTTAGTCTCTAGAATAAGTGGACTAACATATTCCTCGATCCCTGGCTGTGGTCTTTACAGTTGCTTTAGTTACAGGATAAGGTTCAGATTACCCAGAAAAGAGGTCCACACACATAAGTACATGTTCGTAGCTACTTACCTTTGGTAGCTGTACTTAGCCAATCTGCAACCTCTGGAAGGGGTAAAGCGGCTTCGGAGTGTATATATGAAGGTTTTCACTACTCTCCCTACATTGTACTAAGCACATATAAACATACTTGTGTAAATGGACAGTAGCAAAAGTGAATCTAAGTGATACTCAATACTTATCCACCACGGAGCATATAGAGTCTTAGCCTGGTGTCTCCCCCTGTGGGTGCACTGAACCATCATAGGGTAAAGGGCCCATGGCAGACATTGCTTGTCACCTCTTTGCCATAGTCCACCCTCCATCCATTGGGTCCCAGTGTTACTCCAGTCTTTCTTCCTCACCTGTGAAGCCTGTTTCTATAAAGACAGGAGTATAGATAACCCTACTGGGCCAGCGAGGGTCACGGACTGTACTGATCCAGGCTCCTTTCCCCTAGGCTTTCTAGTAACCAGTATGGTCACTTCATGTATTAGAGCTTTATAGGTTTTACCTTCTACTGTGGACCTTTATTGTAACACTAAGGCCTCTATCAGCTATTTCAAAGTCTCATAGTTGTTGATAAACTTACTATATGATATTAGGAATCATAAGGAATCCTAAAAGACTCACATTCTTCCCCTCTGCCACTTTACACCCCTCCATCAGTGCCTTCACCTCCGCCTCCTGTACAGACAAGTAGGTTAGGAGTGGTTCTGCTTTTATTACCTCATGTTGTGTGACCACTGCACATCTGATGTAGAATTAACCTCATTCCTGGTTTCTAAAGCCATCTACAAAAAACTCAAAATGCAGATTAGTGATATATTCAGGTTAGACATATTAAAAGGTAACTGGTTCATTAATCATTAAGATAATAGAAAATTTTAAATACAACCCGTCTACCTCATGTCTCCCCCTTTGAATCTAGCGAAAGTAGTGGAGCTGGATTCAATGTAATACATCATAAAGAGGGCACATTATAACCAAGGTTTCTAGTCATGAAGACACACGATCAGCAGAGCTTCTGGCCTGTTTCCTCTCCTCTGAGGTGCTTGGCTTAAACTTAACCCCTTATCACCGACACTAGCTCAATGACCAGACTCGATTTTTCAAATCTGACATGTCTCACGATAATTAGTTATAACTTCGGAACGCTTTAACATATCCCGGTGATTTTGAGAATGTTTTCTCGTGATACATTGTACTTAATGTTAGTTATAAAATTTAAGTGATACATTTTGCAAAAGTTTGTAAAAATTCTTCATTTTCCAAGTTTGAAATGTTCTGCTTTCCAGACAGGAAGTAAAACTACCCAAAAAGCTTGATAAATTACATTTACGGAATGTCTGCTTTATGTTGGGATGATATTTTTGTGTCCTCTCACTTTTCTAGTATGTTATGAAGTGCAGAACTTTAGGTGCGATATTTCTCATTTTCATGAAAATTGCCAAAACTCACATTTTGAGGGAAAACTCAGCTTCCAAGTGACTTTGTAAGGCCTAAGTAATAGTAACACCCCATAAATTACCCCACTATAGAAACTTCACCCCTCAACGTATGTAAAACAACTTTTATTAAGTCCATTAACCCTTTAAGTGTTTCACATGGGTTAAAACAATATGTACCTGCGATTTAGAAACTATGGAATTTTTTGGGAAAATACATTAATTTAGGCCAAACTGACAGTTTCAGAATAAATTAAATGATGAAACGCACTGCAACGTTTGATGCCCAATTCCTCCCGAGTGTACTGATACCACATATGTGGTGGTAAACTTCTGTACGGGCGCACGGCCAAGTATAGAATGAATGGAGGCGCCATTCACTGCAGATTTGTATTGTCACATTGTACTACCTATACATTTTTATTTTTTTTTGGTAATGCAAACATATGAGGGCTTATTTTTTACAGAATGAGATACAATGTATAGATAATTCATTTAGGGGGTCTATAGCTTATTCATGAGATTTTATTAACTATTTCAAGGGGGACACAAACAAAATCATCAATTTTTATTTTGGATTTTTAGCATTTTTTTCCCCCGCTCACCGTAATGTAAAAATAATATTTTATCTTTATTCTCTGGTTCACTACGATTGCGGTGATACCTCATTTATATCGTTTTTCTTATCTTTGCTCAATTTTCCTGAGCAAAACCAATATTGGAGAATATTGCATTGTTTTTACTATTGACAACTTTTTAGGGCCATAACTTCTGTATTTTTCTGTTGTCAGACCTGGTTGAGGGCTTATTTTTTGCAAAAAGAGTTGTTATTTTCAGTTGTATCATATTAGGGATAGCTTTTTTTTTATCACTTTTTAGAACATTTTTTGTGATGGTGTTTGATGAAAAATTGTATATTACGGGAAGTTTTTCGTAGTTTTTTTTTTCATCGTTCACCGAGCGGGTTCAATATTGATTTAGATTTATTGTACAGATTAATACGGACACGGTGATACCAAATATGTACATTTTTCGTGTGTTTTTGTGTTTTATATACTGTATTTGCATTATATGTGCAACTGGGGAGATTATGGGACTTTATTTTATTTAATTATTATTATAAAACGATTTAATCTTTTTTTTTTTTTTACTTTCACATATTTTCAACCTTTTGGCTTGAACAAGCGATCATCCGATCACTTATTCAAGCCTCTACACTGCAATACACTTGTATTGCAGTGTATAGTGTAATTAACTGAGCATGCTGCGCATGCTCAGTTACTTACAGCCGGGTCCTGCCAGGAAGGCAGAACCCGGCGAGAAGAGGAGCCGACAGCCTCGGGTCACTCGTCGGGGCAGCGGCAGGAGGGATCGGATCCCCCGGTAAGCGCACCGGGGGGGTCCGATCCACGGGGGACACACTTGCACGCCGCGGTCATGCTTGACCGCGGCGTGTAAGGGGTTAAACACCCGGGATCGGAGTTTTTCCGATCCCGGGTGTTAGTGCCGGGTCTGGGCTGTGATATCACAGCCCGACACCGGCACTATACTGACCCGATGTCCCGAAATCTTCTTCTGACGCGGCGCCGTAGAAAGGCGTCATGTCAGAAGAAGTACCCTTAATGACCGCCGTAGAATCCCGATAGGGCGGTCATTAAGGGGTTAAATGAGAACAATAGAAAGTGAACAATATATTCCAGAAAAACACACAGTTTTGGGACCAATGCTGTATTATTTTAAAACTATACAGTCATCCTGGGGGCACACACTAAGGACACATACTGGGCAGAAGCATCACTAGAGCCAGTGATGTAGGAGGCTTCTAGGAGTGTTATAACTTCTGCCTAAAAAGCTCCTAATAATAATCTCCATCATAGCTGCTGAATAGGACTAATAGTATGGGATCATAGGGAGGTTTTACTCCTGGTTAAAACATTAAAATTACAGATGTTGCACCGAATCAAACCCAAAATCTGCTTAGGGCTGTCAGGGTTATCAGTCCTCAATAATGAACACACATTCTCATTGTTCCTTTCTTCTCTTAACATTCCAAATGTGCTCCCCCTCCCCCCCTCCTGTGTTCACTGAGACAAGGGGGGAGGCAGCCCCCTCCTTCTCCCTGTGGTGTCTGTAGTACTGTGTCCCAGCATACCAGGATAACAAAGAAGGAATCTAACACACCATTTGTAACATCTAAGTTCACTCCATCATCCTACACAAATTGCTAAAACTTTATAATACACCTAAAGTTTGAAGGGTGTGGTCAAAAGTTTTACACTACATGTCCGATGTTATTAAACTTACATCAAAAGGTGTCTCAGGTCCAAGCCTACAATGAACAGTGTCTACAATTGTGTGCTGTGCTTTCCTCACATCTGGTAACTTTGATGAAATACCATTAGCACTATACATGATATAGACAAAACACATATTTATATATTTGCCATTATCTGCAGGACTGTATAATGGAATAAACTCATAGAACATCTACAGTATCTGGCAAGGGTCAGCTCAGGGAACCCAGTTGGGACTGCACAACCGTCCAGGAGCTCTCCCCACAGAAGACCAAAATCCGTAACAAATATGTTACTACCCGGGTTTTTGGACTTTGTAGTTCTTAGAGGTGACTCCTAGATAAGCAGCACAGTCTCCTACATTTATTCCCTGGGTACTATATCTTAGTTGTCCTTTAAAGTTACAGCAATAGCCAAATACAGCTAAATACAGCTGAGCGGACTGTGGGTGCAAATCCAAAGATCTTTAGGCAATGCATCATTACCCATACCACTGCTCTATTAAAGTATATCAAAATGAGATACCCCCTACAGGAGAAACATCTGAAGACTATGTCTTTGTTCTGGGCAGAGCCCGCACTTTTTCTAATCCAGTCTTGACCGGATATATTCCAGTGTGGGGGTTGGGTCTAGGTGCCACATTGCACATGTCTCCCGCCAGTCTGTTTCTTTGTTTCCATACATCAATTCATCCACCATTTTAGGGTGGAGGCAGAACCTTTCCTGAATGTTGTCTTTGTCTTTTGTCTGTCCAACGTTTTTGTCCGTCATCGTCATAACACTCATACAACACACAATTTCTTATGGCTGTTTCTTTATGACCTCCTCTGGTCACTTCCTCTGTAACTTTCTTCTATCCACTTGCAATTCCCATCATATCATTATTATGCAACCAGCCTTTGTTCTTTTAAGAACCTTTCCATTTACCAACATACAAACAACCATCTTTTGATATACTGAATTTGTGGCCACATTTCCTGATGATTGGTGTAGTATCTAGAATTTTATTAGTTTTGGTAAGGTTTGCCCTGTTGTGTTGTTTGATTTTACTAGGAACTAGGATATTCTTAAGTGTGGAAGCACTTTGATAAGTGACTTAAAGGGGTTATGCCACGAAACTTATTACTTCAAAAACCTCTTAAAGAGGTTAAAATATTTCAAAAACCTATTCATAATGGTTACCTGGAATAATAATATACTTTTTTATTTGCTATTTTGATGCTTGTGCGGCATCTATTCTGTGTCACAGAAAAGCAGATGTGGGAGGGGCCTAGTAGGCACATGCACAGCACTGACAGAGGCAGTTTAACCACAAGTCTTATAATGCTTTGCAGGCGCCTCTCTCTCATCAACCTTCCACCGTTGTTATATCCCTGCTTTTAGAGTATGCTTCCATCTGCTGTGTTCAAGTAGTCCCTACACTTACTGATCCCCAGCACAGCAGATTCTGCTATAGAAACGCCATGTTTCCTCCACCAAAGCCCTGATACTGTTTCATTCACCTTTTCAATCCTTGTCATCGCATATGTGAGATACATATAAAAGCTACTTCCAGGCAACTACACTAGGCCCAACCTGGCTTAGAATTGTGCCTTAGCCTTCTCTGGGAACTGGAGCAGGCACAGGGCAGGAATGCCCTTCAGCAGTCGCGTCCCCTTCACACCTACGTGCTGTGGAGGTGGTATAAAGGGGTAAATAAGTGCATATTCCATATGCCAGGAACTGCGGTTTCCGGGCTTGTGCTCCTGATTTCAGGTGCAACAGCTCTGAAAATCCACCCCTACACGGATTACTATACCTTGGCTCCTGATGCTGGTTGTATGCACTGGCATCAGGGCTCAGCATGTAATTCTGCAATATGTATAAAACAAAGATCATTGGTGTGATATATAGTATAGCACCAGCATATGATGTACACCCCACCCCCTCGATATAAAGCTAAAGATGGATAGATTAAAAATAGATAGGATGGAAAAGTCCATGCAGCACACAGGTAAAAATTTCAAAATGGGTGCACACTGATTAGGGCTAGACCAGTGGCTGAATACTGTGTAAAAATGCCGTATATACTCCAATACTGTAGTATTGCATTATATGGTAGGAACGATCAGACCATCTAGGGTTAATGTTAATCATACACATTTGTTTAATTTTTGAAAATGTATTAAAACACATTAAAATCTATATAAATCTGGTATCACTGTGATTATACCAAACCAAAGAATAAACCAGAGGTGTTATTTGGAGCGCAGAGTGAAAGTTGTAAAAACTGAGCCCACAAGAAAGTGACGCAAATGCAAAAGTGACTTTTTTTGATGCTTCCCATTACACGGCATGGAATAATAAATATCACTGAGAAGAAAAACTTGTTATGCAGAAAATAGGCCCTCATATAGCTCTGTACACGGAAAAATGACAAAGTTTTGGATTTCTGAAGGTGGTGACCGTGAGCGTCTGTATAATGATAATGAATGTGCGTGAATAGGAAATCAGAATAGATAATGATAGGAGTTTCCACCAGGGGTGTCTAAGGGAATCTCAGTTCTCACATCTGGAACTCTAGCCCTGTGTGGATGATAAGGCGCATGAGTACACAAGCCGGCATTGTGATCTAGAACTATAGCAACAATCTTTTATATAAAATCTACCATCTTAATCCATCATGATAAACCAGGGACAGTTACTCATAGATCCAGGCACCGTGACTGTGGAAATCTTATATATGTTATCCATCGCTTCCTGCCTTCTAATATCAACTTTTAAAATGATGTTAATGAGCCTGAAGGGTTCTATGGGGTGTTACCAGGGATCCTCCGTACTTCAGATTCATAGGTGGTTATTACACCACACTACAATCCCCACCCCCTCCACATGGAGAACCAATTTGCGGATGCACGGTGCCTGAATCTATGTGTAAGTTGCTCTAGTTTATTATGCAGGATTTTTACTTATTTTGGAATTAAATGGCCATAGTTCTTTATTGCAATTACTTTAGTGTGCTGCCTACTTGATAGTGACATGATAAACATAGATAGATAAATATAGGTAGACATAGATATGAGATAATTACATAGGAGTCAGATAATGAATAGATATAAAATAGATATGATTGATTGATAGATAGGAGATAGATAGATAGTTAGATAGGAGATGGATAGGAGATAGATTAGATGAGATATCTATGTTGCTGACCTCTGGATAGTTTCCTGCTAGTCAGGGACAGGGGGTTCTTTGTAGGACAGGAGGGTAGTATAGAGGGATACTGGACATGTGTGAGATGAAGAGAGGTCAGAGCTCATATCCTTTACTTGTTTTGACTTTTGACTAATGGTGGTAACATGGTGGAGGTAAGGGCTGCTACACTGCAATGTGTCAGTGACACAGACATGTTAGGGGCAGTATGTGCTCTGCATGGACCCTCTGCATTCCTGAGTCCTTCTGCGCAGACTTGGCCAGTGGAGAAGGAAGGCAGGACGGACACAGCTACCAGCAGGGGGCGCCAGCAGTCACCTCACAGCAGAATAGCTCAGTAAGGCTGCATATTTTTTAATATATGTAAATGGTGAAATGAAAGTTTACACTGCACTGAGCTGAAGTGTGTCTATGTGTTATGGTGGCACAAGCTCTTTAAGGTTTTTGTGTCTTAAAGGAAACCTACCATTTGATTTGATGCAGTATGAAGCAAACATACCTTGATAATGCTGTAGCCTCCCTGATGCAGGATCATATCTTGTTTCATCCCTGTGCTGAGTGGTTTTGCTGATAAAACAGATATAACATTATGATAATGAAGCTCTGTGGTTTAGTACAGTAAAAATTACCAAGCATATTTTTACTGCAGACGAGGTATTGCTGTTATCAAAACAACTTTCTTTTTGTCCCAGCCGATCACCAAATGATTTTGAATTATTTTTGGATATAAACATTTTATTAGAAAATTAACCATTAAATGGCATTTTGCCTTGAAAGCTAAACTAGCTAATAGAAACCCCTCAACCAAAGATTCCACAATGGAGAACTAAATTTCTGAAATATCACAGGAACGCACAGTTAAAATTCATAATAAATCTAAATTTTATCCATTACACAATCAGGGACATCATATAAGAATGTTCCATGATATGGTACAGGAAGAATGTAGTTCCCTTGCCACGAAGAATGACAAACATTTTGGGTTTAAAAAACCTCTTTAAGACCAGTAAAAACCTCACTAAAGGTGAGACCAAGTCCTTAAGAATCTATAGGACAATAGAGATCTATTACAAATATGAATCACTACATATCTTATCAGATCCTCACTATTCTACTGAACTAAATGAAAAAACCATCCCCTCTCTCAAAAAAACTATCAAGTTGGTGCCGTAAAATCCAAAATCATAACTAAGGAGGAAGCCAAATTCCTCTTCATACCTTTTCCAACTATTTCATATTTCTATTTTCTTCTCGAAATAAACAAAAATGAGAGTAAACCCCCAGGACTTCCTATTATACCTGGAAACGGCTCCATCACTAGTAACATTTCACATTTTGTTGATTTATATCTCCAACTCTATGTCACTCTATTAGACAGTTATTTCAAAGTTATCTTAACTCATAAAGGAATTAGACAGTCTAGACTTAACCAACACTTTTTTTCTTTTTAACACAAGAAGTTAATGCATTATATTACAATATTCAACATGTTAAAGGTATCCAATGTGTGAAAAAAAATAATGATCCATCCTTACACTGGTTCTCGAGAATAATTATTTTATGTACACAACCCTGTATGATCAAAAATGTGGTACAGCCATGGGCACAAGACTGGCACCGCCTTATGCCAACTTATTTATAGGCCTTTTTGAGGCCCAATTGCTATAATCCAATCATCCATGCAGACAGTTATACATTATTACCGACGTTACATTGATGACCTGTTCCTAATATGGACAGGTACATCATCGGATACCAAATCTTTTTGAGAATAGTTAAATACCAACAACTGTGGAATATCTTTCTCTTCAGAACATCAAGAAAACTCTATTACTTTCTTAGATCTTCCTCTCTATATTAAAGATGGCTCCATTTTCACATCCACCTTCTTCAAAAAAGTAGACACAAATAGTTATTTCAATTATAACTACCATTTCAAAAAATGGAAAGACAACATTCCGTTCAGTCAGAATAAGACGGTTAGGAAAAACTGTACGTATCACTCTGTCATCAAAGAACAGGCATCCGTTCTTTTTGGAAAAGGGCTTTCTGTTATGGATTTTGAAACAGACCTATCACAGGATGAAGAACCCAACCCGACAGGAATGTTTATCAAACAGTGCAGCACAGAGAACAGACCAAATCAAATATACTTCATTGAATGCCAGTGTGGCCTACAGTATGTAGGTAGGACCAGAGGTCGCACTAACATTTTTACCGAAGGGTAATAATACTCCTCTTACCATTTTTGAGGAGTATTTTTAGCCGATGAGGAGTATGAAAATTTTGGTAATACATATAGACATCTCATAGGTGTTTATAATGTTAATAGACGCTATTTATACAAAAAGAATCATCTGTCTGCTCACTGCACACACACACTGGCACAGCACAACACAGCGCGCGCACACACACTGGCACAGCACAACACAGCGCGCGCACACACACTGGCACAGCACAACACAGCGCGCGCACACACACTGGCACAGCACAACACAGCGCGCGCACACACACTGGCACAGCACAACACAGCGCACGCACACACACTGGCACAGCACAACACAGCGCGCACACACACTGGCACAACACAGCGCGCGCACACACACTGGCACAACACAGCGCGCACACACACTGGCACAACACAGCGCGCGCACACACTGGCACAACACAGCGCGCGCACACACACTGGCACAACACAGCGCGCACACACACACTGGCACAACACAGCGCGCGCACACACTAGCACAACACAGCGCGCGCACACACACTGGCACAACACAGCGCGCACACACACACTGGCACAACACAGCGCGCGCACACACACTGGCACAACACAGCGCACACACACTGGCACAACACAGCGCACACACACTGGCACAACACCGCGCGCACACACACTGGCACAACACAGCGCGCGCACACACACTGGCACAACACAGAGCGCGCACACACTAGCACAACACAGCGCGCGTACACACACTGGCACAACACAGCGCGCACACACACACTGGCACAACACAGCGCGCGCACACACACTGGCACAACACAGCGCACACACACTGGCACAACACAGTGCGCACACACACACACTGGCACAACACGGCGCGCACACACACACACAGGCACAACACGGCGCGCACACACACACACAGGCACAACACAGCGCGCGCACACACACTGGCACAACACAGCGCGCACACACACACACTGGCACAACACAGCGCGCACGCACACACACACACTGGCACAACACAGCGCGCACGCACACACACACACTGGCACAACACAGCGCGCACGCACACACACACACTGGCACAACACAGCGCGCACGCACACACACACACTGGCACAACACAGCGCGCACACACACACACACTGGCACAGCACAGCGCGCACACACACACACACTGGCACAGCACAGCGCGCACACACACACACACTGGCACAGCACAGCGCGCACACACACACACACTGGCACAGCACAGCGCGCACACACACACACACTGGCACAACACAGCGCACACACACACTGGCACAACACAGCGCACACACACACACACACTGGCACAACACAGCACACACACACACACACACTGGCACAGGGCCGGCTCTAGGTTTGAGTAGGCCCCTGGGCAACAGAACCTCAGTGGGCCCCTTTTCTATAGCTCCCAAATTTTGTGGCAGATAACGTGTCCTATGGCCCCACTTTTGCCCCCTCTCCTAACCCCACAATGTGTTCTACATGTTATCATGTGTTTGGCTGCTTTGAAAGCCTTTTTATTCATTGCTGGACACGTAAACAGCTGTGTTAACACTTTCACATTTAAGTACATTTCTAACAATGAAAAAATACGATTTGAAAGCATTCAAACACATGGTAACATTAGAAACACATGCGTTCTTACCCATACGTCCAAACACTGTGGGCCACATTTATCAAAAGTAGTGAAGCCTGTACTATGTGCAGTTTTCTCACAAGTGCGGCAGATTCATCAAAACTGGGGCATGTTCTTCATGAATCTGACGCCCCCTGCACTGCTCGGGAAGTGTCAACAACTTTTTTTATGCACCTTTGACATAATTCGGTCAAGACGCAGTAAAAAATATGGAGCACAGTCCGACTCTGCACCAGAACACCATGTTTTGTGCAGGATTTTGCGGTACAGCGGACACAGCTGCCGTGACACAATACTGTCGCAGACACTTCATAAATACATGTACAAGCAGTTTGCACCTTCTTTTCAGTGCAAAGTCAGACAGAAAACTGTTGCAGACACTTTAATAAATGTGCCTTGTGTGAATGCACCGTCAGGGTTAATGTAAGGAAGCATTGATAGAATGGCAGCAGGGACATAATTTGGAGGCAAGGTGACCTGGCAAATATAGTTAGGTGGTTGTACATGGGAAAGAGATAGGAGGTCAAGAGGAAGGGAGTGGTGGAACAGGTGGCACACAGGTAACATTGCAGGCGGAAGAAAGTAGGCATAAAAAAACACAACTGACTCTGTCAGAGTCAAGACTGAAAGGGTTAATTGCACACACAGGGCTTGACTCCTACCATGCTGTCCTCCTCAGCTAGGTCACAGGGTCACCATACATCAAACAGGAGTGGGCTTTGCTTCCTGTCTGTTTCTGTCTGAATAGCTGCTTCTCCGAACGCTGATAATGCTGAAGCCGATCCGAACAGCGCTGGTGGCTGGAGGCACTGAGTGCTCGTTAAATCACACAGTGGGAGGCTCGGCCATGGCCCGTACGGGAGTGCAGTGCACGGCTGTAACACAGACACTGAGGATGCAGAGAGTAACCGCTCTCTGTATCATTATTATATCCCTGTCACACACCTCCCCCGCCTTAAGTGGGCCCTGCACTGGCACAACACAGCACTCACTCACATACACACAGAGTGCAGTGTACCGCGGCTCACACTCACCGGGGATCACATAACTGCTGGTAGCTATTGCGGGCATTGGGATCTGGAGCAGGACAGGGAGCAGCGGATTCGCGGCTCACATGTCTCCCCCGGGGCCGGCGTTCACAGATCCCAAAGATTGCTGCATCCTGCTGAGCGGTCCCGCCTGCGCTGTGATCGCGCTACTGACATTCCCCTCCTTTGCAGCGCGCACCGGGCCGCTCAGCCTGCGCACTACACAGAATAATTGCCACGCGTAACTTTACGCATGGCAATTATTTTGGGGGGTAATGGCGCCTCATCACGCGTCTAAGACGCGTGGTGAGGTGTTAATGCGATCTCTTGGTAGGACTATTTAAGAAGTACATGACCACATAACCGGCCATAGAGGTAACATCAAAAAGGCTACCTCAAACATGTGTTGTCAAAACATTTTTATGTAAGTATCAAAAAAACAAGAAACAAGAAATCGATCATATTCCTGTAAATATACTGAATCGTTATCAAACCTTATGCTTTAATTGTTGTATTTTATTTTTTGTAATAAAATGACATTTCAAATGTCTGTATTTTAAATCTAATCACTCGGCTTACGCCAGAGCAAAAGTCTTCCAATGGAACAGAACTGATCTTCTCCTTTCTCAGACATCCATAGATAGTGTGCAGAACTTCTTCTGTGATATATATTATATATATATATATATATATATATATATGGGCTCATTTACTAAGGGTCCATCGGACGCATTTTCGTCGGGTTTCCCGACAATTTCCGTTTTGCGCCAAATTGCCCCGGGATTTTGCCGGCTTGTACGCAACAGAAATCGGGGGGCGGGCCGTCGGCCAACCCAACGGATTCGGACATCGTGCAGGATTTAACATTTAGTGTGTCACAAGACACACACTTACAAGCACCGGGAAGAAGCAGGTGAACTCTAGTGGACTTCGGTGCAGAAGCGATAGATGCAGGAACTCGGACGCATGAGCTTAGTGTATCGCGGCAGACCCGAATCCTCGTTGGACAACGCACCACGGGATCGCGACAGGACCTGGTAAGTAAATCTGCCCCATAATGTTAAAAGAAAATTGCAGCACTCTGGAATTGAAGGTGGTTGGTTGAAATTCAGGTTTGAAGGGTTCATTTGAATTTGGAGACAAATTTGGTTTGCTTAACGACACAGCTTTTTAATTGCAATCTTATACTGTATTTGAACCCTTTCCTGACGATGCCCTTTCTCGTTTTTGCATTTTCATTTTTCACTCTCTACCTTCAACTTACACTTCAAAATGGTGGTATTTAATATTCCATGCTGTGTACTGGGAAGCGCAAAACAAAAGTGAAATTTTTGAAAAAACGCATTTGCACCATATTCTTGTGGGCTTGGATTTTACAGATTTCACTGTATGCCCAAAATGACATGTCTACTTGATTCTTTGGGTTGCGATTACGGGGATACCAAATTTGTATAGGTTTTATAATGTTTTCATACATTTACAAAAATTAAAACCTCCTGTACAAATAACATTTTTGGATTTTGCCATCTTCTGGCGCTAATAACTTTTCTATACTTTGGTGTACAGTGCTGTGCGTGGTATCAATTTTTGAGGCTTTTGATGGTGTTTTTAATGTTAGCATTTTTAGGACTGTAAGACCTTTCGATCACTTTTTATAGAATTTTTTATAAATGGCAAAAAAGACTTTGGGCGCTATTTTCCGTTTCGGGGTTAAACGCAGTGAACAACTGTTATTATATTTTGATAGATCGGGCATTTTTGGATGCGGGGATACCTACTGTATTTATGATTTTTACTGTTTATTTATATTTATATCATTCACCCGCAATCGGTGGTGTTACCGGTAAGTCAATATTGCAATGTGCAGCAAAGACTTGCTGGCTATGGAGAAGACTCAGCCCATTAGCACTCTCCATGCACCCACAACCGGCATGTGATGTAATACTACGTTACATGTCAGTAGGGGGTGTGAGACACTGAAGGGGTTAACTGTGGATGGGCGGTATGTTTCCCCTAGGTTTTGCTATTATGCAAGGCCTTAGTGCTGAGGTTGGGTGTCCAGCACCTTGGACACAGGTGTTGGGAGCAGCCCAATCAGTTTTTTTAAAACCGCTCAGCAGAGCTGGAAGTGTTGTCTCTCTCTGAAAGGAGGCTGGAGAGCACACAGCCCTGACCTCTGTGCCTGGGGCAGCCAAGTGATTTTGTATAGTGGTGAGTTAGTGAACACCTGTATAGTTAGCACCCTGACGGGTAGGATTTTTGTTTATTTAATGCCTGAATGTAAAGGCTGTTTTATTTTGCTGCTACAATAAACGCAGGCGAGACCTGTTTTGAACTGTACTTTGGTGTCACTGTCTTGAACTGCATCACAGCACCCCGCTACCACAGTCTCTACTGGGCCAAATCCTCACAGGGGTTAAAGGGTTGGTGTTCAAATGGTCATCCATCTCTATATCTCTGGAAAAATTGTGACTGTAAGCAGCAAAATGTAGCATCCAACCTCAGACTCTTCTTAAGTTTATATTCAGAGTTAATTTGAAAAAAATTCAAGTTAATTTGGCCTTGAGGTCAGTATAATGGGAAGTCTGTTACATATTACATGCTACAGGCTATTCAAATGAATAGTCTTCAATGTCACCCATTGATGTGCCAGTTTTCAAAGAATTTAAGTCATTATTACAGAAGCTTTTGAGTTGTCACACAGAGGGGTATCCAATAATTTCTGAAGTTTAGCTGTTGAGACAACCAGACAGAACCAGACTGAACAATACCAAATAACCTGTTAAGTGCCTATGCAATAAACCATCTCATCCTTTTTGTAATATGGTTTATATATTGTGATATTGTGACAACAGATAAACATGAATACATGTCACTCTAGAATAGAAACATTGCAAAGCTAAATATTTTCATTGCCCAACCTTTAGACATTAAATCCACTGGGTCACATCACCTACAAGATATGAGGGTTATTTATAATTGCTTTTATTCCTAGTGTCCATGTTTTAATAAATGTATTTAGATTTTTGCTGTCAAAAGCTTTTGACAGCACAGATTGTGGGTTATGTTATTTACAGAACACTAAATATTTAATGCGTGAAAAGGAAAAACAAAGTGATGGTGTCACTATGACAAATGGATCTCTTCTCTCATGATTATTATTTTATCCACTAAAGGACACTACTTTTTTACTGTATGATATATTTAATATCAGAGGGCTGAAAATCAATGGCATTTAAAAGTAATGCAATAATTTAAAAATAAAAACCTTTCCCAGTATATAACTGTTAATATACAAGTAAAATGTGTAAGAAAGGATCCAATCAGTCTATACCAAGTGTGCAATAAATAAAGCACCAGGTTATCACTGGTATAAAGTAAATACAGCGGTGGCCAAAAGTATTGGCACCCCTGCAATTCTATCCGATAATACTCAGTTTATTTCCAAAAAATGATTGCAATCATAAATTCTTTGGTATTATAATCTTCATTTAATTTGTCTTCAATGGAAAAACACAAAAAGAATTGTCAAAAAGCCAAATTGGATGCAATTCCACACCAACCATAAAAAGGGGGTGGAGAAAAGTATTGGCACTGTGAAAAATCATGTGATGCTTCTCTAATGTGTGTAATTACCAGTGCCTGTAACTTACCTGTGGCACCTAATAGATGGTGGCAATAACTAAATCACACTTGCAGCCAACCTCTGTCCTGTGTCCTTGTGTGTAACATATTGAACATGGAGAAAAGAAAGAAGACTAAAGAACTGTCTGAGGACTTAAGAATCAAAATTGTGAGGAAGCATGAGCTATCTCAAGGCTACAGGTCCATCTCCAAAGACCTGAATGTTGCTGTGTTGCTGTGTCCACAGTGTCATCAAGAAGTTTAAAGCCCATGGCACTGTTGCTAACCTCCCTAGATGTGGACGGAAAATTGATGACAGATTTGAACGCAAGATTGTGCTGATGGTGAATAAAGAACCTTGACTAACATCCAAACAAGTTCAAGCTGCTCTGCAGTCCAAGGGTACAACAGTGTCAACCTGTAGTATCCGTTGGCATCTGATTGAAAAGGGACTATATGGTAGGATTCCCAGGAAGACCCCACTTCTTACACAGAAACATAAAAAAGCACAGGCTGGAGTTTGCCAAAACTTCCCTGAGAAAGCCTTAATGTTTTGGGAGAATGTTCTCTGGTCAGGAGATCTTTTTTGGGAAAAAACAGGGAAAGCGTTTACAGGGAAAAAAGAGGCCTTCAAAGAAAAGAATAGAAGTTTGTGCTACCATTTATTAGGCTGAGGGTGTCAATACTTTTGTCCAGCCCAATTTTGGAGATTTGTGCAAAATTATCAATGATTTGAATTTTTTTTCATTCTCTTGTGTTTTTTCATTACAAGCAAAATAAATGAAGATATTAATTCCAAAGAATTTGTGATTCCAATCATTTTCTGGATGAAAACAAGTACAGGCAGTCCCTGGGTTACATACAAGATAGGTTCTGTAGGTTTGTTCTTAAGTTGAGTTTATATGTAAGTCAGAACCATATACTTTATTATTGTAACCCCAGTCAAAATGTTTTTGTGTCTGTGACAATTGGATTTTTAAAAATGTTGCATTGTCATAAGAACCAGGATTAATAATAAATCTTAATTACAGACACCTGTGATAACTGTTACAGCTGTTTATTGTATCCTAGGACTAAAGTACAGTAAATTACCAAAATCCAGAGGTCCGTTTGTAACTAGGGGTCGTATGTAAGTCAGGTGTTCTTAAGTAGGGGACCGCCTGTATTATCTGAAGGAATTGCAGGGGTGCCAATACTTTTGGCCACCACTTTAAAATAAAAATATATTCAGTGCTTCAAATCGATTTGTGCATGAAATAAAATAGGATAAAATCCCACTTTTTTCAATATCTATTACTCATATGGTTAGTGTAAAAACATTGAGTCCATAATTAATGAAATACAAAAACACAGTCTGTTTTCATAATATACTTAGTTACTTCTGTTCTTGGTCTTTCCAGCAATTTTGGTATTGAGTCATATTAAAATGTCTACACCATACAAACAATTCTTATTAAGTCCACATTGGTGATAGTAAATGAAGGTAAAACAGAAGGTGTTTATCTAAATAGTCAATTACTCACTATTGCGCATGACACTAGCTCCTCGTGTCTCACGATCTTGGCGTTATGTGATTTAGACGGTGGTAACACATGCGCTTTGGAGTTTTCTGGTGTACTATAGGGACTGCAAAAACCCGTAGTAATGAGAGGTACTGAATAGACTGTGGTAATGCATGGCAATGCTCGTAGATAATTGATAGAGGCAATATAAGCTTTGTATTTTCTTTATGACCGGCCGGTCTTCAACATATGTAAGTCCACAGCAATATCGATGCTCATAATGTTTCCAATAGTTGCAATATAAATTATTTTCCTCTCAATTTACCCATTCATTTAAGTATTAAAACATGGATTTAGGTAAATCCAAAAAACCTGTAATGGACTTCTGAGGAGACATACATCCTCAAATATAAATCCTCAAATATAAAGTATAATGAAATACATAATAGATACACAAATAAAATGGAATAAAATACAGAAAAAATATATAAAAAATATTTTAAAATATTTTAAAAATGTATGTAAGAGCTACGGGAGTGATGAGAAGCCGCTGAAGGGAGAGCAGGTAGGTGATTATTTCCAATTTTTGCTATGACTACCTACCTATCTACTCTGGGCATGTATGTGCTGGCACTACCTATGTACTGAGTATGTACTGTGACTACCTATGTACTGGGACCTGGGGGCATGTGATGGGGCTACCTGTCTACTGGGTGGTATTTGCTGTGGTTACCTATTTACTGGGGGCAAGTGCTATGACTACCAATATACCTTAGGTAGCAACAGCACATGCTCCCCAATAAATAGGTAGCCACAGCACATGCCTATCTACTGGGGAACATGTGCTGTGACTACCTATCTACTGGGGGGGGGGGTCATGTGCTGTGGCTATCAATATACTTAGGGCATGTTCCTGGGCTACCTTTCTACTGGAGGTATGTGCTGTGGCTAACGATCTACTGGGGGGGGGGGCGCCATGTGTTGTGGCTGCCTATTTACTAGCAGGCATGTGATGGTGCTACACATCTACTGGAGGGCATGTGCTGTGGCTACCTATCTACTTGGGGACATGTGCTGGGGCTACCTATTTACTGGAGGTCATGTGATGCGGCTACCATTCTACTGGGGGTAACTTCTGGGGCTACTCGTTTACAGGGGGGCATGTGCTGGCTACCCATTTACTGGGGGACATGTGCTGGCTACCCATTTACTGTGGGACATGTGTTGACTACTCATTTACTGAGGGCCATGTACTGGTTCTACCTATCTACTGGGGGCCCATGTAATGTGGCTACCTGTCTACTGGGGAACATGTGCCGTGGCTTCCTATCTGCTGGGAGGGGGGGGGCATGTGCATATTGTATGGCTCTCACAGAATTATATTTTAAAATATGTGTTGTTCATGGCTCTCTCAGCCAAAAAGGTTCCTGATAATTTTCTTTTTATATTATAAATATGTTCACCCATGCATATTTTCAACAGTCAAATAGTTCGGCTAATGTATTGTTTTTGTCATGGGCAGTGTATAATGTAAATAACCCCTTTGCTTTTGCGTGTTAAAATTTCATTAACTTTGTTTTGCGAGAAAATCTTGTGGAAGAAGGTATCACCTTTTATTTTTTATTATCATACATCTTTATTGTTGGTGCAATCTTGAGTCCTAAGCCAGGAGCTCTTGTGTATACAATAGGTGGTTTATTTGGAATAATATACAACAAAATTGTATCTTTCTTCAACAGACCCCAATACTTATAACACTTAACCAACTTTTTATATCCAGTATTAAAATGGTAATTTTACTGTTTTTTCTTTTGATGTTTTCTGTAGTTCATTGGTTTGGATTCAGAAACCCTAGAGTATTCTCTAAACATTTCTTCTCTACTAGTTTTGCATACTTTTGTGTAGGAGTGAGCTAAGATATCTTCTATGTAATTTTTTCTCTAAATAGTGTTAAAAGGACTTGAACTTGTTCTTCAAACCTGTGAGGTAATGTACAATTTCTCTTTAATCTTTTTAACTCTCCAAAAGGGATCCCCAACACCCATCTTGGTAGGTGACAGCTACACGAATCAATATAGCTGTTATGAGCTGTTGGTTTTCTGTATGTGCTACATAAAAGTCTATCCTCTATTACGTCAATATTTAACCCCTTAACGCCGCAGCCCTTTTGCGTTTTCATTTTTCACTCCCCACCTTCAAAAATCTATAACTTTTTTATTTTTTCGTGTACAGAGCTGTTTTATGGCTTATTTTCTGCATAACAAATTACACTTCAAAATGGTGGTATTTAATATTCCATGCCATGTACTGGGAAGCAGGAAATAAATTCTAAATGCAGTGAAATTGGTGTAAAAACGCATTTGTGCCGTATTCTTGTGGGCTTGGATTTTAGTGATTTCACTGTACGCCCCACATGACATGTTGACTTTATTCTTTGGGTTGGTACGATTATGGGGATACCAAATTTGTATAGGTTTTATAATGTTTTCATACATTTACAAACATTTTTTGCATTTTTGCATCTTCTGGCGCTAATAACTTTTTATACTTTGGTGTACGGCGCTTTGGGAGGTGTCATTTTTTGTGGCTTTTGATTATGTTTACAATGTTATCATTTTTAGGACTGTGCGACCTTTTGATCACTTTTTATAGAATTTTTAATTTTTTTTTAAATTACAAAGTGCCATTTTTTACTTTGGGCGCGATTTTCCATCACGGGTTAAAACGCAGTGAAAATCGTTATAAAATTTTGATAGATCAGGCATTTTCGGACATGGCGATATCTAATGTGTTTATGATTTTTACTGTTTATTTATATTTATATCAGTTCTAGGGAAAGGGGGGTGATTTGAGTTTTTAGGTCTTTTTAATATTATTTTTTAACTTTTTTTATTTTTACTTTTACTATTTTTCAGACTCCCTAGGGTACTTGAACCCTAGGGTGTCTGTAAGATCCTTTAATATACTGCCATATTACTGTATGGCAGTATATGGGGATTTTACTCATCATTCATTACAATGTGCTGATAGCACATTGTAATGAATTGGTTAACCTGAAGTTGCCATCTTTTTGAAACCACGGGCGGCGATCAGAGGGAAAACATCCGCGATCAGTGCTGGTAATATGCAGCAGGTAGTAGCTTTGCCGTTATTATGGTGGGATATCAGCTTCAGGCAGGGCTGTAGCCTGCAGGGATAATGCAGGGTAAATTTGCCACCACTTACCTTGTCTGAAAGCTCACACCAAGTCTGGTTGTGGTTGCGCTGTTTGCTGTACCATGAACTAATACTTAATGTGCCTTCTCTCCTGCACACTGATGTTTCTCTGTCTGGAAATAAACCTCTTGGACACAACCATGAAAATCCAAAATTACTATATCCAGATGTCCCTATTTCAAAAAGCGATTGTTCTGCCTTCATACCTGAGATGGATCAGCTGTCATCCTAAACATAAAAAAAATATGTATCATCTACAGCCAGACCATCCAATGTAATTGTATCTGCTCCAGTCCAATGGACAGACACACATCTAAAGAATCTAAGGAAGACATTACTAAATCAGCAATACCATCCTATGCTGATTCACAATCAAATCAGTAGAGCCACCAGGATAACCAGGAGCCATCTTCTCCAATACAAAGAAAAGTTTAACAACAATCATGTACCACTGGTTGTGATTTACGATCTACTTTTGGAAATACTAATAACAACCTCAAGAAAACTCCACCACATACTCCACAAAGATGATGCCTAAAGACAATGGGGCACATTTACTTACCTGGTCCGTGCGCGATCCCCGAGGTGCGCTGTCTGATGTGGATAAACTCCACCCTTCTTCCACCCGGTGTATGTGAGTGCATGTCTTGCGACACAATTAGAATAGTTAAATCCCGCGCGTATTCCGAATCCATCGGATTGTCCATCGGCCCACCCCCCGATTTGTGTCGCATTAAAGCTAGCGCGGTTGCAACACAAAATGATAGCGTGCAACAAACACCCCGGCACGATCCCCAAAAAGTCAGGAAACCCGATGAAAATGTGATCGCGGGACCCTTAGTAAATAAATCCCAATGTTCCCGACCCTCCATTGCTGTTCTACAGACAACCTCCAAACTGAGGAATATTGTAATCAGGAGCTACTTACCAACAAACACACACACAAAAAGGGACTTTCACGTGTAATGTCAGGAGCTGCAAACTCATGTACCACATTCTCATGTACCACTTTTAATGTGGTCTACCTGATTGTGTGCACAAAATGTCCTGTGGGCGGCCTTTATGTTGGAGAGACAGGACAAAAACTTTTAGCCCCGGATGAGGTCTCATCTTCATACAATAAAATGTGACCAGAAACTTCTACCTGTGGCCAAACACTTCTGGAGTCCTGGCCATTAGACCATGTATATGAAGGCTCTAGTATTAAAGGGCAATTTCCGGTCACAAAATGAGAGACAAATTTGGGAATGCAAGTTTATTACCCTCTTTGATACCCTCCACACAGGACTCAATTTATCAATGGATTCTTGGCCCACTGCAACATCTATGAGACATCTCTATGAGACAGTAGGCTGCCGTGGCAACCCATCAGTTTCCTGAAGATGTCAAGAGGTAGGGATGGGCTCACTTAACAGGTTAACTTCAGTGATTGGTGCCAGCACCAATTGTGGCAGTTACATGTGGTTATCAGCTGTATTATACAGCTGACAACCACTGTTTATGGAGAGAGCTCAGCCTGTGTGATCTCCCCACAGCACCAAGACATTATAGTATGTTATAGTTATGTAAAACCAGCAACTTAACACTAAGTCCCAGCATTAGATAACACCATTACAAAGGTCCAGAGCCGGCGCGCGTCCTAGGACACGGAAGTGTGCGCGCCGCTGGAACCAGGAGAGGTAAGTGAGAGCCCGAGGCACACGAATGCATCTGCGAGCCAGGACATGGGTCGCAGGGACACCCGTGACAGTCAACATTTTGAAAAAAAGACATTGAAAATAGCTTAAAACTGTACTCTACACTTAACTTTCAACTGTAATTCTGAGCTTCCGCATTCTCACATGCAGGCTGATCTAGAAATGGAATAGTAATGTTACAACAGACATTTTTTTTATAAAAGCAAGGAGAATTATATTTCATAAATACTTCAATAAGGTTTAATGCTTTAGCTTTTCTGCCCTTCCGGTAAGCTAACATCAGCATTTATTTTATTCTCCTGGTGAGAAGGCATGTTTTTGCTCTGAAGCATTCATAATAGATGATGTTTAATAATAACAAGAAAAAGCAGTAGTCATCTGAGCAATAGTTTAATGTAGCAAAGTTTACAATAGTCATTCATCAATATTGTGACTAGGTACTTGGTGTTGCTTTGTGATCATAATTGCAATGTTGCTTGACTATCAGTCAGTACTTCTAACATATTTTCAAACATAAATAACTTGTTTGGTAAATTCAAGAAATTATTACAAGTAAGAAACTAAATATTGCTCCCTGTTTACTATTCTACAAGTTAGGCTACATTCACACACATGTATGGGGCACGTATACACGGGCGACGTATATACGGACGATATACGTCCTCCATACACTTCTATGCACTCACGGCCCTGTATGGGAGGACATGTCCTATCATTCTACGCGAAATGGCGCAGTGCGCTGTATATGCCTACTACGGTACGGCGGGCATACATTGTGTGCATATAGCCTTATTCACATGACCATGAGAAAACGGCTAGCACAAAAAGTGGAAGGAGATAACGGCCATAATTTTGCCGGAAGAATGGGCTTCCAGCAATACTAGAGAAGGTGCAGCTCTTGGTGAGAGTTAATTACCCTACCCTATAGCTAATGCATTCCACATCCCTGTGGATTCCTGCAGCCATGCACATAACCTTTCACTGCGGACATTTGTACCGCATAATCCATACAGCCATGCTGCCTATATCACCCCAGCCGCCATGTGGCCTGTATCACCCCTGCAGCCATGTTGACTGTATCACCCCTGCAGCCATGTTGACTGTATCACCCCTGCAGCCATGTTGACTGTATCACCCCTGCAGCCATGTGGCCTGTAAATTCTTATTACTAATCTGTATGCTTGGTGAAACAGGAAATTTTTGAAATTTCTAAAAAAATTTTCAATAGTAAAAACAGCCTCAAGTACAAGAGAAAAAATCTCAGAAATAGCGAAGTGGCAGTGAAAAACTGCACAAGAAACCATACTTGTATAACAAGTTTCTTGCGGTTTTTGGATCCGGTGATAGACGTTGGAGATTAAGTTATCTAAATATATTTTTACTTTAAAGTATTATTAATAAAAGAATTGTACGTTTTTGTGTCTTTAATAATCATTGCACTGTAGAATATGTGCACAAATTTTATTTTTTTTTCTCTAGGACTGCGGATAATCTCAAGGAATCTCCCTCTACTCAGACTAGGGAGGATGTAGCGGAGGAGTTCTTTGAGGAGCAGGCAGAGGATCTCTCCACACAGCCACCCACACCTCAACATACAACTACACCATCACCCCCCATGCATTTCTGTAAAAGGAAGCAGCCAGCAGCATCAACTTCCAGCGTTGCTGCAGAGACTAAGGTCCTCGATCAATTGAGGAGGAGGCGTGCAGATTCCCAGGCGGACATCTTCATGCGCTCCATGGTCCAAGACCTTAAGGGAGTGTATGAAGAGGACAAAATGAATTGCAGGGTAGCCATGATGGTTGTCCTGCAGATATTTCAAAAAGGGACACCTAAAGACAAGTCCAATGTGGCTCATTTTTTGGAGAGATGCCATTAGAATGTGGGCGGCCTGCTACCGCTAAGCTCACCTCCATCCACCAGAGACCCTGCCATGGCCCATATCTTCCATGGCCCCTATGAAGGCTCTTTAGCCATGGCTCTTCATAGCCAATCATCTGCAGCTGTATGACCTATAGATACAGCATTTATGATTGTATATACCGTATATACTCGTGTATAAGCCGAGTTTTTCAGCACAAAAAATGTGCTGAAAAATGTCCCCTCGGCTTATCGGCTTATACACGAGTCAATATCCAACTATAAAAAGTAAAAAATGCTTAAAAAATAAAAAAATTATATACTCACCCTCCGGTGGCCCCGATGTCCGCGCCACTTGTCTTCAGGCATCCGCGACGCTTGTCTTCAGGCTTCCGCGCCAGTCTTCTTTCTTCTGCTGGGCGCCGCCATGTCTTTCCCCCGGGAAGCGCCTACTATGACGTCAGCAGCGGCGCGTCATACTAGGCGCCGGCCGGGAGAGATTAATTGGCGGCGCACAGCAGAAGAAAGAAGACATGCGCGGAAGCTTGAAGACAAGCGTCGCGGAAGCCTGAAGACACATCTGCACATCGGCGGGTGAGTATATAAGTTTTTTTTTTAATGCTGGGGGCAGGCTGTATACCACTGGGGGCAAACTGTATACTACTGGGGGCAGGCAGTATACCACTGGGGGCAGGCTGTATACTACTAAGGCCAGGCTGTATCCTACTGGGGGCAGGCTGGGCTGGCTGTATACTATAGGGGGCTGGTTGGCTATATACTGGGGGGGGGGGGGGGAGTCTGTGACCAATGCATTTCCCACCCTCGGCTTATACTCGAGTCAATAGTTTTTCCCAGTTTTTGGTGGTAAAATTAGGGGTCTCGGCTTATACTCGGGTCGGCTTATACTCAAGTATATATACGGTATTGTTTATATTTGTTTATAAATTAGTTTAATTAAATTAAAAACCTGTTTTCCAAGTTTTCTTTCGTTTTTCTTCACACCATTCTGTATTTTTTAAAACAGTTAACAACCACAAGGTTCAAACACTGCATGCAAAAGAGATGGGTACAGGGATCAAACAGCAGAGTAGCATTGCACTCCTCCGGCTCTTTTTCGTTCACTATTTAATTAGTTCACTCAGCCAGACTTCTAAACTGATTTTTAAAGGAAAATCACCATCAAAACACTTGCTCATAGATACGGGCACCACGACTTTGGTAAACTTCTTATATTTGTTATCCAAGGCATCCTTCCTTCCTTCCTTCAAAATCGAAAGTTTCAAAATTATGCTTTTTGGCAAGAATGTCTCCATTTAGGTTTTACCAATACCCCTCCATGAACAAAACAAAAAGCGAGCAGGCACTACCAAAGTAATCTAATTTCCATATAATAATGTCCACGCATCCTAATGAACTGTATATGACCACAAAGAAGACAAAGATGGATGCGTATATAGGATCAAACAATCATGACAATATTTATTAATTCATCAAAAGACAAGAATATGGGGGCGTGGCCTGGAAGCAGAGCCGTATGGTCGTGTGAGGAAGGAGCTCCCGTGCTAAACCCTGGGAAAAGCGACTTAACACAGCATACCTGTTACAAAACTACTTAATCTTAAGAAGGAAGAGCACACATACCTCCCGATGGCATCTAACAGGAGAAGAAACGGCCCCGGGCCCCGTAAATGAACAGATTTCTACTCTGCTCCGGCCGCGGAGAAAATCCAAGATGGAGCGGCCCGCCGAAACAGCGGAATCCCGCCTCAGCTACGGGCGACACAAACAGCCCTGAAAGCCAGTCAAGCACACTCACCACAACGAAGATCGCTGTCCGCTCCGACCTCCCCAAACAACAGCGCGGACAACTCGGAGGACGAAGGTTGTTCCAGAGGAGCTTTATCGGCATGCGGGGAGGTGGACACCGGAGGTCCGCAATCACCACGAGGTACGTTGCAGGTTGAGACATCCACAAGCCCAGCAAAGCAGAGGCAGCGCAGGGAGAAAGAGCCAGCAGGGGAAACTGGAACTGAGGAGCATGATGCCCTTATGCACATACCAGCATCAGACAAGATTATGACAGAATCTACTATGAAACAAAGGCTAAGCGCTCTTAGGCGTTCATTCCAGTTAGACATCACCTCTCTGCTGAAGCCAATTACAGCAGAATTAGAACAAACTGGTGCCAGAGTCAACAAGCTGGAAAATAAAATGGGAGATTTGGTATCATCTCACAACGAGCTCATAGATGCCCATTATGGCTTAGAGACGGAAGTACAATGCATGCAAGCTAAAATCGCAGACCTAGAAGATAGGTCCCGTCGGAACAATATCAAATTTCGCGGCATCTCAGAACTGATACCCCAGAATGATCTCATAAAATATCTACAAGATTTGTTCCAAATTTTGCTTCCAAATAGCAACCAGCAAGAATTAGAAATAGACAGAGCTCATCGGCTACCCAGACCTAAGCACCTAGAAGAAACCACACTACGTGACGTGTTGGCGCGCATACATTTCTACACCACTAAAGACAGACTAATGGAAGCAGCTCGCAAAAATCACCCACTACCGGCACCATTTCAGGACGTTGCTCTATATATAGATCTATCTGCCACCACTTTACGAGCTCGGCGTCAGTTGGCACCCATAACATCAGTGCTGAGAGCCAACCTACTGCCCTACAAATGGGGATTCCTGGTGCGCCTGCTTGTGCATAGAAATGGAAGGATCAACACTATCAGGAGCCCAGAAGAAGGCCGAAAACTCCTCCAGGCTTGGGGCATAAAGCTGCCAGACACGTTGGAAGTATCGGAGGCCCCACCACGCCGCAGAGTGGAGGAGGACTGGAAAGTTGTTCCGCCCAGGAAAGAACGAAGGAACCAAGGACATCCACCATCAGGGTAGTCACTAGTTGGAGTTGTGAGAGTTTCCTTCCTTCATGACCCAGTGCCGTCTGGACACACCATCTGACGGCGAATTGGTGAGGAGACTATGGTCTCCATCCACAATCTGATGGAAAATTTTTTGACCCCGAAAATCGGAGCAGCCTGGACTCCTACTGCTCCTATGTCTCCATTTATGTTTGTTGGACACGTTTGTAGTTATTATTGTTATTATCTCACAGATCCCTGGCACGCAGCTCAAGAAAACATCAAAGGGGTAGGTAACCCAAGGAAGGTAGATATGAGGGGAAAATTGGGAAATGGGAATGTGGCATTGGGCATAAACAGCATTACTTGATTGATGTAATATGGTACTGAAATTTATGTCACTAAACGTCAAGGGGTTGAACACACCATACAAGAGGAATAAGCTATGGGGAGAGGCACGCCTGCTGTCCTGTGATGTGTTATTTATCCAAGAAACACATATTGTGCATAGAGACACAAGCAGGATCAGTCATGCGTCCTTCCCTCATATCTATATGTCCCACTTTGAAAGGAAGAGCCGTGGTGTGATGATAGCAATAAAAAATACAGTGGCATTCCAAGAGGTTGAAGTTATCAAAGACAAGGGAGGGAGATATATCATATTGAATTGCCTTCTCAACAATATACCCTACTCTCTCACAGTAATGTATTCCCCAAATCGCAAACAGACCCACTTTCTAAATAAAACCCTTCGACTTGCTAAAAAACATCAAAAAGAGGCAATGATAATAGGAGGGGATTTAAACGCACCTTCTGACCCTACCTATGATTGTTCCTCAAATAAGACTAAACAAAATATAAACTTGAACACAACGTGGTGGAAAAACGATCTATATGACGTGTGGAGGGCCCAACATAGCTCAGAACGGGACTACACGTTTTATTCTCCAGTGCACAATTCATACTCACGAATCGACATGTTTGTGACAGACAAGGATACACTGATTAATGCTACAGCATCCACGATAGAAACAATAAAATGGTCGGATCACGCAGCCATAACCCTCACACTGACAGAAGCCAACTCACATCCCCCAACTTATCTATGACGATGCAGTCCTCGTCTACTGAATAATTGCCATAATAAGCAAACCATTGAGAGAGAACTGAAAGAGTTCTTTGGCAGATATCCCCCTGAAAACCAATCCCATACTACTTTGTGGAATGCACACAAAATGTTTATATGAGGGATAGGCATCAAATTGGGACACATAGCCAAAAAGAAACTAGCAGCCCAAATGGAGGAAGCTTTAGCAACAGTCCAAAAAATAGAAAAGCAAAATAAAAGCTCCCCCTCCTCTGAATTAGCAAAAAAACTAAAAGAGGCAAGGGACCAACTAAGAACTCTCTTAGTCCACTCTTATGAGAGGCAACTACAAAGAACGAAAGCCTGGTATTATTCCCAAGGCAATAAGGCCGGGAAAAAGTTGGCAGCACAACTCAAAGCAAGACACTTAAAATCCCATTCTTAAAGAACCCACAAAATGGGGGGGAAGATAACACACCCGACCGATATAGCCAATAGTTTTAAAAAATATTATGAGGGACTATATAATCTGAAGACCCCCTTACACACCATCCTAGTATAAATGAAATTCAGGGGGGCGTGGCTTAAGCATGGCGGAGTGAAGACGCTCGTTTTAGGAGCTCCGCACTAGCAGGCGCCTTTACGAGCCCGGCAGCGTCGCGGACATGTCGGGAAGGAGGGGAAGGAGTACGGTCCGGTCCGGGAGCTCAAAACCCCGTCACCCGGCACCAGAGCGGAGCCTGGACAGGTTTCGGCATCAGCCGCGGGAGACGACAGTCCCGCCTGTCAGCTCCAATATGGCGCACGCACGTGCTGCGCTTAATCCCCCTAACGGAGGCGAAGGAGACACCTGCCCCGGAGACACACAAGTGTCATGTAGCTCCACTCACCCCAAGGAGCCGTGGGACACAGCCGAATGTAGCCAGCATAGCTGGCAGGTGGACCCGGACCCGCTGCCAGAATCCAACATGGCGCCCGCCCCTGTCAGAAGCAGTACAGAGGACAGGAGGATGCCTGCCACATATGAAGGCTCAAGCTCCTCTCCAATCCCAGAGCCAGCCCAGTCACCAGGCCCAGGATGGGTGAGCAGGTATGGAAGCCCCCAGAGTGCCCAGGCTTCTCCCACCCCTCCCCCCACAGATGCACAAGGGAGCATAATTCATTCTGAGTTCCAGCTCCTTAGGGAACTGATACAGGCTCTCCCCACAAGGCAGGACTTAGATTCTGTGATCCAAAGGGTGGAAGCCGCTCATCAGCAGGCCCTAGGGGGCATTAGAGAAGATATTGAGACACTTACAGCCCGTACTGTGAACACTGAAAATGCTACTGTCTCCCTAAATGAGAGGGTCTCTGCCCTGGAGCGGGAAGCCAGTAACTCAAGACAGCACATGCAACATTTGGCCCTCCTCTTAGACGATCAGGAAAATAGAGGCAGGAGAAATAACGTCCGTATTAAAGGTCTCCCTGAAAATCTGCCTAATGATAACTTACCTGAAAGGGCAACGTTCATTTTCAACAAATTACTTCACCGTCCCCCAGATACAGAGTTACTTATAGACCGCATCCATAGAGTGACAAGGATGTCGTCCGCGGCCTCTCCAATGCCCAGAGATGTACTCTGTCGCTTGCATTATTTCTCCGATAAAGAAAAGATTATACGAGCGGCATGGTCTGAAGATACTGTCCAGATAGAAGGATCTGAGATACACATCTACCCAGATGTCTCCACCCGCACTCTAATCATGAGACGTTCACTACAACCGCTGCTGCATGGCATTAAAGAGCGAGGGGCTACTTATCGTTGGGGCCACCCCTTTCATCTAATTGTGAGACACGACGACCAAAACTTCTTCTTGCGGAGGCCAGAAGATCTCCCTGAATTATTTCTGTTCCTGAACATGCCTCCTATGGAAGTCCCTGATTGGCTCAGTCTCGACAATATGCGTATGGGCCCCTCAACTGCTAGGAGAAGGAGGGACTCCTTGAGAAGAAGAATTCCTCCTCCTGCCATCGCTCCCGCACCTTCCACCGCGGAATGGATGGAAAACGATACACCGACGGGCCCAGATCTTTCTGTGCCTCTACCGCTGGAAGCATGAGGAGGCGACCCTACTATCTACATCTCGCCTGTTTTGAAACAGCTCGGTTTTCCTGCGGAACTATTGGACAAACATGGTTCTGCTCCTGATCGGTCCTGCTCTGATTTGTTCTTCCTCTCCAGCGTTAGGACCATGGACACAGGTTACTCGTTACGATTTCCTTATTAATGTTTTATAATTGCAAAACTGTAACCAACTTGTTTTCTTTCCAGTATGGGCCGTAGGGGAGCCTGGACTGGGGTTGCACCGATCCATTGGACCTCTCCACCAGTCTTCTTGCTGGTCAGTTGATTGGTGTGATTGTTTCCCCCTAGTGGTTTCTTGGTGTGACGCCAGCACAGGTCCTAGCCCTGCCCATTACATATTTATGTATAATTTTGGTCAATTTGACTAGTTGTTTCTAAACCCGGCCTTACCTCTTATTGAAAATGCCTGTAATATGTATCCATTTACCATCAAGGTTTCCTCCTACATGGAGAAAGTGTTTTAAGTTAAAGCCTCCCCCTCCTCCTCCCGGTTGCGGCCTCACGTGGTTGGCGCACCCGGGGGCACGATGGGGATGATGCTGCCGGGCTACATTATCTGTTTGTTGTTGGTATTCACTGCCTGTTAGTTCGTAAGCTCCGCTCACGCTTTTCTACGCTTCCCACACACACCAACTTTTGGTGTTCCCTCGTGTACTCACTTGGGATATAGGGGCTCACCCCCCTTGCATACGTGACCTCCCCTCTATTACTATTTGTACTCTCTCTTTTTATTTTTTTTTATTTTTCACCCCTCGTGTCCCGTTCTATTGACTTCTTATCCCTCCCCACCCTCCCCCCGTACTAAGGTCCCCTTGCCCCCTTTCCGTTCCCCCCCACCTACCCCATCCGCGAGTGGCAGAGATGCCTCTCCCGGGCAGATCTCGAGATGTATTAACCATAGGCTCCCTCAATGTTAAAGGGCTACATAGCCCGGAAAAGCGCTCTATCCTGTACAATCTGCTTAAATGTAGACAGATTCAAGTGGCCTTCGTTCAAGAGACACACCTTACTGAAACGAGGCCTTACAATTTCAAGAATAGATGGTTTCCACATACCTACCATAGCTACTCGGATGACGTAAGGTCCAGAGGCACGTCTATTCTTATATCAAACACGATTCAGTGGGAGCTCATAGATTCCCGCAGCGATGGTGATGGCCGCGTAATTATGGTGAAGGGCAAGATAAGAGACAGTGTATACACTTTTGCCTCTATGTATCTCCCGAACACAGGGCAAGCCCAGGCTATGAATTCGTTCCTCGAAATGGTGGACGAGTTTGCAGAGGGCACAGTTGTAACTGGGGGAGACCTTAATGTAGCTCTTGACCCTGCAGTAGACACATCAGTGGGATCCTCTGCCCTCACGCGAGCTAGCTTGCGCAGAATAAAAAGCTTACTGCATGACCACCAGTTGATAGACACATGGAGATTGATGCATCCCTCAGACAAGGACTACACGTTCTACTCCACACCACACGATAATTATTCCAGACTGGACTATTTATTTCTACGACACGGAGACTTGGGACTGTTGCGCGAAGCCACCATAGATAACATCACCTTCTCGGACCATGCACTGATCTCTATCTCGATATCCCTCCCGAACCCTGCTGACTTTCAATGGCAGTGGAAGCTGAACGCCTCCCTTCTGGAGGATCCCCTAGTGCTAGATGACATTAAAAATTCGATAGCCTCTCATTTCGAAAGGACCACAGCTGATGACATTAATCCCTCTATAGCGTGGGAAGGACACAAATTTAATGTACGCAGCATTTTGATTACTCACGGCTGCCGCCGTAAGAGGGAAAGGGCTCAAGCCGTTACCGACTTACTGAATCGCATTAAGTCTTTAGAACTCTCTCATAAGAGATCCCCCACATCTGATAACCGGTCTGCCTTACTTTCGGCTAGAGAATCTCTGCGGTCCCTCCTTATTGACAAGGCTAAAAGCACCTTAGCTAAGTGTAGCAGACACTTTTATGAATACAGTAACAAGTGTGGTAGAACACTGGCCAGAGCCTTGAGGGAACAACGATCCCACACCTATGTCCCTAAAATCACTTCCCCGACAGGAACAACCCTCCATCTCAGTCGAGACATAGCAGCCATTTTTAGGGACTTTTACCAGTCTCTTTACAATTTACCTCAACCAACATCTCACCGTGCCAGGGAGGAACTCAAAGAAAAAATGCGATCCTATATAATTGAATCCGGACTCCCGACCATGTCGGATGATGAGGCAGAGGCCCTTGAGGCCCCCATAACAGGGCTTGAATTCCAGACTGCCCTACAGGCGGCACAGACCGGTAAGGCCCCTGGCCCCGACGGTTTCTCACTGCCATATTACAAGACGTTTGCTAAATTGCTTGAACCCCACTGGACAAGTGCCTTTAATTCTATAGCCTCTGGCTCCCCACTCCCAAACGAGGCTCTCCAAGCTACGATTACCGTCATAGCTAAGCCCGGTAAGGACTCGACTCAGTGCTCTAACTACCGTCCAATTTCATTGCTGAACCAGGACCTTAAGATCTTCTCTAAGATATTAGCGATGAGACTGGCCCCTTTACTGAAACATGCCATTCATCCGGATCAGGCCGGTTTCATACTGGGGAGGGAAGCCAGGGACAACACTACTAGGGCGATAAATGTGATGCACAAGGCCCGCTTGGATAAGCTCTCTCTAATGCTTCTATCCACAGACGTGGAGAAGGCATTCGACAGAGTCAATTGGTCATTTATGTCTGAAGTCCTTCGTTACTTTGGCCTGCGAAGTCGCATGCTTGCCTGCGTGTTGTCCCTGTATTCCTCCCCATCGGCTTCGATACGGGTGAATGGCATGTTGTCTGATAGTTTCCGCATTCAAAATGGCACGCGACAGGGTTGCCCCCTCTCCCCTCTATTATTCGTTCTGTCTATAGAGCCTTTCCTCCGTAAGATTCGCTCTAATCCAAACATATCGGGCATCACGGTTAGAGGGTCAACTCACAAAATAGCCTACGCAGATGACCTTCTCTTTTTCATCTCAAACCCACAGATTTCACTGCCCAACCTTATGTGGGAAATACGACAGTTCTCTCTGCTTTCCAACTTTAAAATTAACTGGTCAAAGTCTGAGGCCCTGAATGTGTCCCTGCATGCTTCTCTTAAAGAAACGTTGCAAGCTACCTTTAGTTTCAATTGGGCTGAACAAAGTATCAAATACCTCGGAATACGTCTTCCGGCGGATTTATCCAAACTATATACCCTGAATTTCACACCAGTCCTTCAAAATGTTCAGAGGGACTGCTCCAGATGGTCCAAGGGTCTTTTCTCGTGGTTTGGGAGATGTGCCATTTTTAAAATGAACATCCTTCCACGGCTCCTATACTTATTCCAGGCTGTCCCAGTCCACTTACCTACGGCCTTTTTTCGCTCCTTAAATACCATACAGCATAGATTTGTGTGGGCAGGCAAACCGGCAAGAATCAGCCGCAATACTCTGTTTAGACCCAAGAGGTCTGGTGGACTGGGCCTGCCTGATTTCCGGAACTACTACAATGCGGCACATTTGGCAAGAGTTTTAGATTGGTGCTGCAATCAAAGCACCAAGCCCTGGATCCATCTGGAGCAGTCCTTCACACAAATACCCCTCCAGGTTTTACCTTGGTTGGAACCCTCCGTGATTACGTCTTTGAAACGTCACCCCACCATTGGCCCTACGCTCTTAATCTGTCAGTCCAAACGCACTAGGGAAAGACTCCTACCTCTAAAATCTCCTCTTACTCCGATTCTTGGCAACCCGAATTTCACTCCTAGCATAGAAGACCAAGTCTTCCAGCAGTGGAGAGAGGCTGGTAGGTTCAGAGCGGAGCACTTCATCAAAGATTCAGCTTGGATGACGTCCCAAGACATGACTGAGCTCACGGACCCGTGTCCTCTAGGGGTGTGGAGATCAGGTCAGCTACGACATTTCTTAGTCTCCTTATCTCCCTGTGAACAGTTCACAAAGGAGAAAACTACTTTTGAATGTCTTTGTGGCAACGCAAATGGCTTACGACACACTTTATCCTTAACATATTCATGCCTACTCTCAATCCCAGACGACCCTGGCCCTCTCTACCTTTCACAATGGGAGGAAGACTTGAGTATCTCTCTGACCACAGAACAAAAGGACAGGATATTCGAGCTATGCCACTACGCAACCATTAGCTCCCGCTACCAAGAGGCCGGCTACAAACTGCTGGCAAGATGGTATAGGGTACCTACCAGACTACACACAATTTTCCCACAGGTTCCAGATACTTGTTGGAGATGTGGGGAGGAGGAGGGATCCTTTCTACATGTGTTCTGGTCCTGTAATGTCCTGACCTCTTTCTGGCAAGACTTGGACAGAACTATATCCCATCTGTATGGGGAATCATTCAGATTGGAACCTTCTCTTCTCATCCTTCACCATTGCGATATGTCTGTCAAACGATATAAGAAGTCACTGCTTCGGTTCCTCATCATCGCTGCGAGGGCGTGCATCCCGATGCTGTGGAAACAAACTGTACCGCCAACCATGGCAATGTGGGTGACAAAAGTCAACGATCTCATGTACATGGAGGAACTTACTTCTTCTGTTCATGGGACCTATGAAAAGTTCCACAAAACATGGCAACCCTGGATTCAATTCAAATTGTCTCCTGAGTACGGAGACTTGCTTTAAGCCTGGAATTACTATATGCCTCAGTTGACAGTGCTCTGCCTCCCCCCCCTCGATTTCCCCACCCCTTATGTACCACCCACACCCTTCTTATCCAAGTCTTTTTGCTTTTACTCTTTCTGTTCCCAGATTTAAATTAAAAACAGGCTAGTAGAGCGGGTGTGAATTCAGAGTTTATTTATAAAGATTAGTTTACATATAGACATGTTAAATTTGTTTGTCTCTGGTTGATACAATGTTTTTCCTCTGATGTACTGCTATGGCGCTGAGACATCGTGATCTTTTGTACTTGACATGTCATTGCCCGATGGAATCTCTGTTTCTTTGTAACCCGTTTTTCTACCTGTATTCAATAAAAAGAAATTATAAAAAAAAATAAATGAAATTCAAGGGTTTCTGAGTAAACTAAAACTGAAAAAACTTTCTCCTCAACAATTAGAGGACCTCAACTCCCCTGTAACAGAGACAGAGGTGATGGGGGCCATCAAGGCCTTGCCGGCAAATAAATCACCAGGCCCTGACGGGCTCACAGGGGAATATTATAAAGCCTTTGCCCATATTTTAATTGATCTCATGACCAAAACATTTGCCCAAGCCATGACTACAGGAACGCTGCCTGCAGAAAACCAACAAGCCTTAATTGTCACATTACCTAAACCCGGCAAAACACCAGATACTCCCCAAAATTTCTGCCCAATCTCGCTACTTAATGTAGACACAAAAATATATGCAAAAATGTTGGCGGCCAGACTAATGACTTTATTGCCTGAATTAATAACCACCGATCAGACCGGATTTATAAAAGGGAGGCAAGGAGCGGATAATACTAGAAGGGTCATAAACTTGATGCATCACATAGAGACCCAGAAGCTAACGGCTTTATTGGTAGCATTGGACGCCGAGAAGGCGATTGACTGCATCCATTGGGGGTACGCCTTCTCGGCTCTTGCAACAATGGGCTTTGAGGGGAATATATTGAGGAGCATAAGAGCCCTATATTCTGCCCCGTCGGCAAGGGTATTTGTTAATGGTACCCTTTCCGACTCTTTCCAAATCACGAATGGCACACGCCAAGGGTGCCCATTGTCCCCATTAATATTCATACTTTCCTTGGAACTGTTGGCAACACAGTTGAGGGACACCCCAGAGATAGAGGGCATAGAATTAGGGGGGGAATGACACCTTATCTCCCTTTACGCCGACGACATTATTCTCTCCATGTCAAACCCAATTCCGTCAGTTTCCACAACTATGGATATTATTGAAAATTTCAGCAAAATATCATATTACAAACTAAACACAACAAAAACACACTGCCCATAGACATTCCAGAAAATTTGTTAATCCAACTCCGCAAAAAATACCCCTTTGACTGGCAACCAAACCACATACAGTATCTAGGCATACAGGTAACTAAAACCACACATCACCTCTTTAAACAAAACTATGTTCCTCTCCTTTCCAAGCTTCGCACAGAAGCATTGCATATTCAAAAAGCTGAAATAGCTTGGACAGGAAGAATAGCAGCATTTAAGATGTTGTTATTGCCTAGACTACTCTATCTTTTTCACACCCTACCGATCCCACTCCCTAATCGCTTCTTTGTAGAAGCACAATCCATGATGTCCCGATATAATGACAAAACATAAACTCGTGGGAGGGTTAGGCCTACCTGATCTCAGGGCATATTACCAAGCCTCTATCCTAGCTAGGGCAGCTAAATGGTGGAAAGGAGAGAGGGACATGCCATGGATAAGAGCAGAAATAGCTCTGACACATGACATAGCGCTTAAAGTCCAGCTTATGGTGAACTTATGGCATATACCCACTGCTGCTCCAAGATCCCCTTTTACCACAGCTTTATACACATGCTGGGAAGAGCTCCATGCACAGGCACCCCCAATTCCAAATCCAATAGAGATAGCAGAAGTCTTACCTCTGGAAACATTGGAAGGAGCATTGGGACATCGAGCATTACAACAGTGGAAGGAGAAGGGGGTGGCAAGCATCTCCCAAATTTTGTCAGGTGTTAAAACCAATCCATTCCCAGAGCTTCAAGAAACCTTTAAGCTTCCAAACAGGGATATTTTCCTATATCTCAGAGTAAAGCACTTAATAGAGTCTACTGCATTAAAGAAACTGGGATATGATGCAAAGCTAGAAAAGATCCTGTCCTCTAAAGGATTGGGCCTTAAACCATACTACCAACATATTACAGCCTGTGCAGAGTTTACCAAATCCAAGCCGTTTCAAAAATGGAAAGGCATTCTAAAATGATCATTCAGTGAAGAAGAATGGCTTGGAGCAATACGCATATCACAAAAAGCACTTAAGTTTCCATTTGGGAGCTACACCTATCTTAAGGTGTTACTATATTGGTATTATACTCCAGACCACAAACATAAGATATACCCTAATTCTTCTATGTTCTGTTGGAGACAATGCGGGACTAGAGGCACATTATTGCACACATTATGGGAGTGCCCTAAAATCCGGGAATTTTGGAATGCAATTTTTACTGTTTACCATAGCAAGAAATGTTATTACTCGCCACTGGAAAACTTCTGCACCCCCTGATATAACAGAATTTGTGAAAGAAATGAATACATGTTATAGATATGAAATGTGTCTGGTAAATAGTCTCCTCAAAGGACAACCAATACAACAGATATGGGCACCATGGATAGCTCATAAGCTATGTGCTTCTAGTGTGGTTTGAACTAGTACATAAGGGAACAACTCCTTCCTGGGGTACGAAAGGTTAAAAGAAAGTTATAAGGTTAGTAAATTCCCCAAAAATACTTATTATTAAGTATTAAGCTACAAAGTCGTGACCAGAGGTATCTGTGAGATTGTTTTTATTGTTTTTACTGTTCCTATTGTTTTCATCTGTTATTACCTGTCTTTAACCCCTTAGCGCTCCGCGCCGTAGCTGTACTGCGCAGCTTCCCACTATTGGCGCTCAGCGCAGTACAGCTACTGCGCGAGCGCATACTATTTTAGAATTGTCACCACGTCGCAAGACGTGGTGACATCGGGCTGAAATTTGGGTGACAGAGGCAGGAGGAGTTCCTGTCTCCGTCACCCGACCAATCAAATTGGTCCCGCCCGCCGATCGCCGTGATTGGCCAGTCAAACCTGACTGGCCAATTACAGCGATTTTAGGCTAAAAAACGTGCTTTTAGCACTTTCCTCTTCCTCCAGCGGCACCATTTTGGTTTGGTATCGCTGGAGAGAGGAAAGAGCGTTACTGTGTGCACCAAAATACACTTTTACACTATAAATAGTGTTCTGATCCTTATCTGATCCCTATTGTTCCCTACAAATTCCCATCCTATCTGTTTTTTCCTGTGTCCTGTGTGTTCCCTGTGTGATCGCCTTGTGTGATCCCACGTGTCTTCCGTTTTTCCCTGTCTGTCCCTTCTGAACCCAAACGCACTTTTCAGTGCGCTGTGTTAGCGTTGTTCTGCACTGGACGCACTTTTCAGTGCGCCGTGTGAATAGCGCTGCACAGAATCTTTAGCAATCTTAGCGGTAGTTAGTTTGTCTTAGGGCAAGCTAGGTGCATTTGTAGCGCCTTTTTGCGCGGTGCACATAGGTTTTTTTTCGGTGCCTGGTAATATTTTTTTCCAGAACGCCGTAGGTGTACCCGTACATAGCTACTTTTTGTGTGTGCCATCTGTGCGGCTGGTCCGTGTGGCTTGGTGTGCATTATCTTTTTTTTTTGTGTGCTATCTGTGCGGCTTGTCCGTGTAGTTTAGTGCGCATTATTTTTTTTGTGTGCTATCTGTGCGGCTTGTCCGTGTAGTTTAGTGCGCATTATTTTTTGTGTGTGCCATCTGTGCGGCTTGTCCGTGTAGTTTGGTGTGCATTACCTTTTTTTTTGTGTGCTATCTGTGCGGCTTGTCCGTGTAGTTTAGTGTGCATTATTTTTTTTGTGTGCTATCTGTGCGGCTTGTCCGTGTAGTTTAGTGCGCATTATTTTTTTTGTGTGCTATCTGTGCGGCTTGTCCGTGTAGTTTAGTGCACATTATTTTTTGTGTGTGCCATCTGTGCGGCTTGTCCGTGTAGTTTGGTGCGCATTATCTTTTTTTTTTTGTGTGCTATCTGTGCGGCTTGTCCGTGTAGTTTAGTGCACATTATTTTTTGTGTGTGCCATCTGTGCGGCTTGTCCGTGTAGTTTGGTGTGCATTATATTTTTTTTTTGTGTGCCTGCTAGACGGTTTATCCGTGTAGTTTGGTGCACATTATCTAATTTTTCTTGTTCTCTATTTTTTTTTGTGTGCAATGTCTCAGAAGACGTACACCGTGTTGGAGGCATATAACATGCTTGCCTCTGACACCGAGTCAGCTAGTGGGGATGATGGTCCCTTTTACCTATCATCATCCTCCTGCTCATCTTCCAGTGACCTGGAAGGACCCCCAAGAAGGCGCCGTAGGGTTCCAGGGACTTCTGCAATTGAAGTGCCTGGGACTTCTGCAGGAGAAGTGCCTGGGACTTCTGCAGGAGAAGTGCCTGGGACTTCTGCAGGAGAAGTGCCTGGGACTTCTGCAGGAGAAGCGTCTGGGGCTTCCACTGACCCCACATGGGTAGCCCCAGATAATTATACCCCTCAGGTCCCTGACTTTTTGGGCCATCCTGGCATTAACTTTGACACGACAGGGCTCAGAGCTGTAGACTTTTTTAAGTTTTTTTTTGATGAGGAGCTGCTAAATATTATTATATTTCAGACAAATCTCTACGCTGCACAACATATTGCCCAAAACCCCACGTCCTTTTATGCACAACCCTACAGGTGGACCCCTGTCACTGCAGCAGAGATGTACAAGTATTGGGGCATAATACTCCTTATGGGGATAGTAAAGAAGCCTTCAATCAGGGACTACTGGAGCACAGATATACTGTACCACACCCCCATGTTCCGCATGGCAATGAGCAGGATGCGCTTTGAAGCCATCCATAAGTTTTTGCACTACACTGACAACACACAGTGCCCACCCAGAGGTGACCCCAGTTATGATCGGTTATTTAAGGTCAGGCCCATATTAGATCATTTTAGTGCCAAGTTTGCCCAGGCATATACTCCCGCCAAACATGTGAGCATAGACGAGTCCCTGGTACAATTCAAAGGGAGACTTCAATTCCGCCAGTACCTGCCCAATAAGAGGGCAAGATATGGTGTGAAAATGTATAAGCTGTGCGAAAGTTCATCAGGGTACACATACAAGTTCAGGGTATATGAAGGGAAGGACTCCTCTATAGTGCCCCCAGAATGCCCCCCCTTCCTGGGTGTTACAGGGAAGATAGTGTGGGATTTAGTGCACCCACTGCTGGACCAGGGCTACCACCTCTACCTGGACAATTTCTACACCAGCACCACCCTGTTCAAGTGCCTCACTTTCAGAAATACTGCGGCATGCGGCACTGTACGCAGAAATCAGAGAGGTCTCCCTAAGTCGCTGCTTGGGCAAAAACTTAAAAGGCACGAAAGCAGGGCACTATGCAGCGACTCTGTATTGTGTGTTAAGTACAAGGACAAGAGAGAGGTCCTTGTATTAACCACAATACATGAGCACACCACCACCCCTGTCCCAGTACGAGGTGCCAGTACAGAAACCCCCAAGCCAGACTGTATTTTAGATTATAACAAATACATGGGAGGGGTGGACTTGTCTGACCAGGTGCTTCAGCCGTACAATGCCATGCGGAAGTCGAGGGTGTGGTACAAGAAGCTGGCCGTGCACATCATGCAGATGGCATTGTATAATGCTTATGTGCTGCATCGATATGCCGGCCAGAGGGGAACTTTCCTGGAATTTCAAGAGATGGTAATAAAGTACTTTCTTTTTGGAGACCAGGAAGGGGGGAGTGCTAGCACATCTGGAAGTGAGGCCACATCACGTATTGTACCAGGGCAGCACTTTCCAGGAGTAGTTCCCCAAACAGCCAGCAAGGGAAGGTCACAAAAGAGGTGCAGGGTGTGCTCCAAAAATGGCATTCGGAAGGACACCATTCATCACTGTGAGACATGCCCAGAAAAACCAGGGTTATGTATGAAAGATTGCTTCCGAATTTATCATACATCCCTGGATTTTTAGAGTACCCTGTTGTTACCCTGACGCACAGCTTATACATCATGCCGCACCTTCCCTTCTAAGCCCTGCCATGTGCCCAGCCTCTAGATTAGTGTCCCGTATGCTTTACCCGGGAAAACATGCATCATGATTTTTAGGGTGTTTGTCTCCCATGGCAGCAGCTGGGCACAAAATGACATAATAGATATTTTTTACTATGCACTATCCATTTTGCACTTTTTCAGGGGTCCACCTGTGGGGTTAAAATGCTAACTATACCCCTAGATTAATTCATGGAGGGGTGTAGTTTCCAAAATAGGGTCAGTTCTTAGGGGTTTCTACTGTACTGGCCCCTATTGGCATCTACAAATCTTTCATGATGCCAAAAAGAAAAAAAAAAGTACAATGTCTGTGCTCCAACAAGTTATTCCCTTTTGAGCCCTGCCGTGTCACCATCCTACAGATTATTGCCTCCTATGGGGTATTGCCCTAACCGGGGTAACCCGCAGAATGATTTTTGATGTGTTTTTCCCCAGTGGCATGAGTTGGGCAAAATACTTTTGTCACTTCAATGGCATATTTGATAAATTGCAATACAACTGTTTCTCTGCACTACTCACTTTGTATTACATTTGAGCCAGCACCTTAGGGGTTAAAATACTCATACAAGCCTACATACATTCTTTGAGGGGTGCCCTTTCCAAAATGGGTTCACTACTTGGGCTTTCTATTGTACTGGTACCTCGGGGGTACCCCCCATTACCAATCTAGTGAAAACGAAGCTTGAAAACCTAAATTGTGCTTCTTTCTTCCTGACCCCTGCCGTGTGCCCAGCCTGTAAATTATTGGCACATGTGTGGTATTGCCGTACTCAGGACAACCCCCAGAATGATTTTTGGGGTGTTTGTCTAAAGTGGCATGGGTTGGGCACAGTATATGAGGCACTAAAATGACATTTTTGAGATAAAAACGCAATTTTTACTCTGCACCATTTACTTTGCATTTAATTTTGACCAGCGTGTCGGGGGTTAAAATGCTCACCACAACCACCGATAAATTCTTTGAGGGGTCTAGTTTCCGTAATGGTATCATTTATTGGGGGTTTCTATTGCACTGGCACCTCACGGGCACTGCCAACATGACATGGCACTCCAAATCCAAACATGTGAAAACGGAGCTGGAAAATCAAAATTTCATTCCTTCCGTTCTCATCCCTTCTGTGTGCCCAGTCTGTAAATTATTGGCACATGTGTGGTATTGCTGTACTCGGGACAACCTGCAGAATGATTTTTGGGGTGTTTGTCTAAAGTGGCACGGGTTGGGCACAGTATATGAGGCACTAAAATGACATTTTTGAGATAAAAACGCAATTTTTACTCTGCACCATTTGCTTTGCATTTAATTTTGACCAGCGTGTCGGGGGTTAAAATGCTCACCACAACCACCGATAAATTCTTTGAGGGGTCTAGTTTCCGTAATGGTATCATTTATTGGGGGTTTCTATTGCACTGGCACCTCACGGGCCCTGCCAACATGACATGGCACTCCAAATCCAAACATGTGAAAACGGAGCTGGAAAATCAAAATTTCACTCCTTCCGTTCTCATCCCTTCTGTGCGCCCAGTCTGTAAATTATTGGCACATGTGTGGTATTGCTGTACTCGGGACAACCCGCAGAATGATTTTTGGGGTGTTTGTCTAAAGTGGCATGGGTTGGGCACAGTATATGAGGCACTAAAATGACATTTTTGAGATAAAAACACAATTTTTACTCTGCACCATTTACTTTGCATTCAATTTTGACCAGCGTGTCGGGGGTTAAAATGCTCACCACAACCACCGATAAATTCTTTGAGGGGTCTAGTTTCCGTAATGGTATCATTTATTGGGGGTTTCTATTGCACTGGCACCTCACGGGCCCTGCCAACATGACATGGCACTCCAAATCCAAACATGTGAAAACGGAGCTGGAAAATCAAAATTTCACTCCTTCCGTTCTCATCCCTTCTGTGCGCCCAGTCTGTAAATTATTGGCACATGTGTGGTATTGCTGTACTCGGGACAACCCGCAGAATGATTTTTGGGGTGTTTGTCTAAAGTGGCATGGGTTGGGCACAGTATATGAGGCACTAAAATGACATTTTTGAGATAAAAACACAATTTTTACTCTGCACCATTTACTTTGCATTCAATTTTGACCAGCGTGTCGGGGGTTAAAATGCTCACCACAACCACCGATAAATTCTTTGAGGAGTCTAGTTTCCGAAATGGTGACATTTTGGGGGGTTTTCTATTGTACTTTTACTTCAGGGGCTCTTCAATTACACTGTGGCACCACAAAATATTTGCAGCCAAATTGGCCTTCCAAATTCCCGGTATCGCTAACTCTGTTCTGGACATCGATGTGCGGGGAAACAGCAGCTGACATCCACATGTCTGGTATTGCCGTACTCGGAAGAAGCAGGGCAAGAAATTAGGAATATATATTTACCTCAAATTCCTTCTGAATGTATCCGTTTTAGGGCTAAATTGGAAAGATTGAAATCAAAAATTGAAATTTCAAAATTTCCACTCCATTTTCATATGCTTCCGGAAAAATAATTAAAGGGTTAACAGACTTCTTAAATGCTGATTTGAATAGGTTGAGATGTTAGGTTCATAAAATGGTGTTACTTGTGGGGGTATATAGTACATAAGCCTTTATACGGCACTTCCAAACTGAATTGATCACCAAAAAGTTCGCATTTTTCAAATTTCAAGAAAATCTGAGAAGTTGCTACTAAAACTTCAAACCTTCTCACATCCATAAAAATAATGGAAACGTAAAACAAATTATGGATATAAAAAGAAGACCAATGGCAAAAGGTTTCTATCAAAAAAAATTTGTGGTATCACTTTTTGTCTAAAAATTATAACATTTGAAACTTTGAAAATAGTCATTTTTTTCAAATTTTTCCTAAATTTTTGAATTTTTACCCCCCAAAAAAGGAACGGATCACCGAAATGACACTACTAACATAAACTACAATGTCTCACGAGAAAACAATCTCAAAATCACAGAGATATCTTAAAGCGTTGAAAAGTTATTACCACAGGAAGAGACACTGGTCAAATTTCCAAAAAAAGTTGCGAGCCTTAACCTGCAAACAGGCTGCGTCCTTAAGGGGTTAAAGAAGCTTAAGTGGACAGAGTCACTTGGCATCAGATAGAATTTACAACAGAAAGTCAGCATATGTGACTAAATGTGAGAGGAGAATAGAAGGTCAGAATGGTTTTATGTGCAGCTTTTGCTCTGTCTAATGACCATATTCTGATCCCATTCTTTTCCCGCTGTAGCGTTTGCAACGCAACTCTGAAGGCTACTTGTTGTTACTTGTATTATTGTACTTTTGTTCAAAAACCAATAAAAATTATTGTACCAAAAAAAAGACAAGAATATGCAGGACAAACAACATAAAAGCACTAAAAAATACATCCGACGGATGTATATGACTACCCAGGGCTGATGGTGCCCTGAACCCCCTATCCCAAGCTAGTCAATCAAATATCTGCATTCAGGGAAAAAGTACACTAGAAATACAAATATAAACAGTATGAAGTCAATGAAATGTATAAAGTGACCTGCGCAGAAAAAAGTGCGTTAGTAATAATGTCCCTGAGCCTGATCATACAATACCAGAATAATCAAAAGGTATGCAGGGTGAGAAAAGGATGCGAGCAGGCTGACAGGAACAGACGGGGGGGAGTGAGGCAGACCCCACGCGTATAATCACTGGTGACTTCCTCAGGGATAAGTGAATCCTAAGGTAAGATGTCCTGCTTAAATATCCCTCTGGGATGTCTCGCCCACAAAAAGAAGGGCCATGATTGGACAGAAACGGTTACTTGCAGCGCCAATATCGGAAAATCACAGCGTGTGGAAAAGTACAATGCGCATGTGCGGAAATGGACCTGTCACGTGGGTAGTCACATGACAGGTCACATGATCGGGAGTCCGAGTAAGACATAGGAAGTGTCCATTAAAGCTAGCCTGTCACAAGATCGAAAATGTGGACTAAGTATGGACAAATAGGTAAGCATAACAGTAGGAATATAGTTAATGACATAAGCCTATACCATCATGCGCTAGCGCTGTCTCTTCGTCTCCAAATTCTATAATTATTACCCAAGAACGCCAATTTTAATAATAAAATAATAAAAAAATACAAAAGTAAGGAAGTAAGCACATATGTGTGTGTAAATGTGTTTAGAGTTGTACAACAGTGTTCAGACCGGGAAACACTCCCAATCGACGAGATTTATACAAAAATCAAAAAAAGTTAAAGTGGCGACCATTGGTTTAATTATACTAAAAACATCCAGGCGTAACTAAAGATACTTAAATACATATAGTCGACAAGATTTACATAAGAATCCTAGGAAAGATGACGTTACTGAGGGTAATCAAGTTCATGTGGTCGACGAAATGCAACTCCTAAAATAATAGAAGTTACAGATTACTGTTATAGTAAATAAATATTATGAAAGGAAGAAAAGGAAGATATGGATGACAAGGCTATAAATAAAAAGGTACGCTCTATGTCTATAATCGTGTGGAAGAATAGATAATCTATTTGGCGCCGCAGGAACCACTATCCTGCCAAAGTCCCGGGGCAAGAACACCCCAAAGGATAATGAAACACACAGGTATAATGTTCAAATATATATACAAGACACCTAATAAGGCTGAGGCATGAGGGCAAGAACAGCACCAATGTCAGCACAACATCATCAGTGCATTCATGTCGGAGATAAGGTCAGGTTCAACATGTGGAACATGGTATACTGTACAAAAGAAATAGTATACAACTTGCTAATGTAACACTCGGAGGTTCACGAGAGGTACAAGGATATAGAAATACACTGAGGCAAATCAGAAAATCGGATCATATATATCTCTCATCGGGTGCAGGTCCGGATCCAATTCATCCGTCACGAGGAGTAGGAGGTAAACGAGACAGATCTATGGGATGATGTAAAAAGCCGTCTAAGACAGTGGTGGGTGGCACATATAGTACATTGGAGAAGGATGCGTGCAAGGTTCTAAATGTAAAATACAAAAACCCATAAAAATCAAATAGGCATACTTTTAAAAGATATAGTCCTGATATAGAAATGTGCTGGTCAGTGAGTCACCCAAAATAAGAAGTGAGAGTGTGAAGAACAGAACCCGTGTACTGTGCAAAAGAGGGTGGGGTGGTGGGTATAGAAGGGGGTATAGGTGGAAGTGGGATTAGAGAAGTGACTAAATACAATGCAGATTAAGTGACTTAAGAGGGGGTCAAAACATCAGTAAAAGCCAGTAGGGATCCCCAGACCGTGTGCATAAACCAAAACCATACAAACCTATGCATATACTTACCCCGTGTGAAAGGGGCAGGAAAATTATCATAGTGAGGGTGGATCTCGATCCATCCATAGACTGATAGGCTATAAACAGAACTATAATAAAAAAGGGGGAAAAAAAAAAGACAAAAGGGGATGGCACAATAGGAGAACCATAAGGCTCTCTGTCCGTAAGAGGGCAGGGGTAATGTCTCCCCCATGAGGATTGGGACGTACCCAATCCAAACCCACTATCTGGATACCCCCCCTCTTGCCCTGATGGTACCTTCTGAAGTGGTCCGCCACTGTGGAGAGGGCTTTATCTTGTGAGAAGTGGGAGGTGGCATTAGTTATCGTGGAGAAGTGTTGTTGTGTCCTCCTGCGTAGTTCTTGCAAAGTTTGTCCTATATAGATTTTATTGCAGGGACAGATAAGAGCATATACCACATTGCGAGTCCGACAGTTTATAAAGTTCTTTAAAATAATTGTTTGCTTTTTCGATGGGTTGGTAAATGTTTTCCTAGGTTGCATGAACGGGCAGATCGAGCAAGTGCCACATGTGAAAGATCCCTTTATTTTTTCTCCCACTCCTATGCGGCGTGTTGGTCGCTCAAAGTGGCTGTGAGTAAGTATATCCTTTTAAATTCTTTGCTCGTCGAGCCGCAGAGGGGGATGTGTAGGGACAAATACCCTAAGACGTTCATCACTCTGTAAGATGTTCCAATTTGCAGACAACAATGAATGGATGTCGGACCATTGTCTACAGAAGGATGTCAACAATCTGGGATGGTCCGAACTCTGTTTGGAATTGGGGGACAAAAGATCTTTTCGATCGGCATCACATGCTCTACGATAGGCTGTGGATAGGATTTTTTTGGGGTAGTCTCTATTTCTGAACCTTTGTGTAAGTTCACGAGCATGGTTCCTGAAGTCGGTGTCCAGAGTACAGTTACGGAACTGTCCCACCGGGATACCACGTCGTGTGTGCTCCGGGTGAAAGCTTTGAAAATGGAGTAAGCTGTTAGTGGCTGTCTCCTTTCGAAACAGGGATGTTATGATCCGGTTGTTCTTAAGTGAAGTTTGAAGGTCCAAAAATTCAACCGAAGACAAAGAGGCATTAGAGGTAAGTACGATATTCAAAGAATTTCTGTTGAGCTCCTGGATGAACTCATGACACAACAGGGAAGGGCCTGACCAAAACAAAAGGACATCATCAATATATTGAAACCACCCCCTCACATGTTTTGAAAAGAGTGGGTGGGGGTAGACATGCACCCTCTCCCACCACCCCAAAAAGATGTTGGCGAAAGAAGGTGCACATCTAGCCCCCATAGCTGTTCCGGACACTTGCCTGTAGTATGTTCGATCAAAGATGAAATAATTATGCTGTAAAACAAAATCCAACAAATCCAGAAGGAACGAGTCATGTCTGCGGTCGCCAGAGGACTCCTCATTCAAAAAATATTCCACCGCCACTTTTCCTATATGGTGGGCGATATTCGTGTAGAGTGCTTCTACATCAAGAGTCACCATCAAAGTACCTGCCTCTACTGTGAGATGTTCCAATTTGGTCACCAAATCAATGGAGTCCCTGACAAAAGATGACAGATTAAGAACCATGGGCTGCAGGTAAAAATCAACGTAGATGCATGATTTTTCCAAGAGTCCCCCAATGCCCGCCACAATGGGTCTACCAGGTGGGCAGGTGAAGGACTTGTGGATTTTAGGGAGCATATAAAAAGTGGGTACCATTGGATGTTTGGTGGTAAGATAGGTATGCTCCTTTGCAGAAATAATCCCATATTGCAGCGCAGAATTCAACAAACGATCTAATTTGGATTTAAAAATCATGGTAGGGTTGGCTGGGACTGGTGTATAATATTTCTTGTTGGACAGTTGGCGTCTAGCCTCCTCCACATAAAGTTCCGTCGGCCATAAAACTACGTTACCCCCTTTGTCCGCTTCCTTAATTACGAAGCGGTAATTGTTCTTGAGTCGTGTGATGGCATTGTTTTCTTCCCTAGTAAGGTTATGGGACCAGGTATTTTTGATTTGGAGTTAATGAATGTCACTTACCATGCTATCAAAGAAAAGTTGAATAGCTGGAAGTGGTGTGAACTTAGGGGTGTTTTGTGAGGGTAGACGGCCGGGAAACTTACGTCTGCACAATGTTGAGGTTGATTCATTCTCAAGGAGAAGGTCCATTAGATCTTGAAATACCCTTTGATCTTCCACGTTGGGATTATCCATCAAGCCCGGTTGTTGGTACAAACACCTGAAGGATAACTGTCTACAATATAAATATACATCTTTAAGTAATTCAAATTTACCGAGACCACTGGTGGGAGAGAAGGAAAGACCCTTTCTTAGTACCGAGAGTTCAGCTTGGTCCAATCGATGATCAGATAGATTAATAATCTGAAATTCACCACCACCACCTCGGGCCATTGTAGTTGTCTCTGGATGTCCTAATTCTTGTTCTGTCTGGTGCCCCTCTTGTGGGGGACCATTCCCTTTTCTTGTTGTTTTTGGCGCGTTCTGTGCCTCCCCTGTCTGATTTGCCTTCTGATTCGCTGGCCTCTGAGGATAAAAAATCCTCACTACTGCTGGTACCTTATGAGGGAGTATGTCTCGGCTTAGATGGAACCGTACGTCTACTGTTACCCCTATGTGTCCATTTATAGGCTTTGGACTTATCAAAGTCCATTTTGCCCCTTAGCATTTTTTCTTTCTTGCCTTGAATGACCTTCTTCTCTAACTTATCTATGATATCCTTCAGTTTATGTTGAAAAGGTTGGTTCAGGGTCTCCTGGTCAAAGCCAATTAGTTTACTTTCCAAGGTAGAAATTTGTGATTTAATTTGCGAGATACGTTCTCTATCATGTGTTAGTAATAAGTGCATTAAAATGTTAGAGCACTGGAGTAGACCATTCTCCCAAGCATCAGGGAAGGTAGAGTCTACCTCCCAAGAAGGGAATTTTTATATCCTTAACCCCCTTGGTGCTATATTCAATCTCAGATACTCCTCCAAACTTTTAGCATTCCACCATGTTAGTGTTAAAGACTTTTGTAAGTCAATTAATTCCTCCGATACAATCTTAAACTCATTATCTCCAACAGAAACACCGCTGGTGCTATCAAACACCGAGCTGGACTGCGTGAGCCACAGATTCTCACGTGTCTAAGTCCATAGTCCAAGCAAAAGAAGGTGCAAATAGGTAAATTCAGCAATTACAGATCAATATCATATATCAACAGGTGTGCAACAACTGCTCAAGAAACGTGTCGTAATGGACAGTACCAGTACTACAGCACGGACAATACCCTTCCATGCTGTAGTTTTTTTTTTTTTTTTTTTACAATATCTCACTTCCACCTCCTTTACTTGCTCCTTAAAATTTCCAAATGTGCTCCAAGCCCCTTTTAAAGGTTATGATACCTGGAGCCCCACATGCACATTTGGATTATATACTAAATATTTAGACCAAAGAAGCTAAAAGAAGAGAAGATGCGGCCACATTTTTAAAACAATTTTTGAAGAATATTATATTCAAATTCACAAATTAGTATTCTCCTTTATAACCATACATCAAAATTGCTAATGTCTTTGAAAAAAACACATGACAAAGTATTGTGTATATAATTTTATTAAAAATGAAAAAGAAAATTAATGAGGTCTTACTTTACTCCTATTAACTCATTTTTCATTGTCAGCCAAAAAGCAACTATTCAAAAATGGGTCAAAGAAGTAGTAAGCTCACAACCCGCATCATGGGGCCCCATCTCTTACAAGTCCCTACACTAAACTACCAAAATAAAAAAGGTTGAAAAATAAAAAAAAAACCATATCAAAAAGCCCAGAGCTTCAACCTCCACTAATAGCATCCTCTTGCCATGGAATGGCACCCTCCGAAGAAACAAAGTAGGAGGCAAACTGCTCACAAACAAACAGTCCAGCCGCTCTGTGTCGTCCTTGGAGAGTGTTGTCCAGTGGAACAGATGCTGTTGGATTAAAGCTATGTAGAACCCGCCACTTGCTGTAAAGAATCCAGAAGGCACACTCCACATACCGTCTCATTTGGGTGAGCCGATAGTTGAAAATGCACCTCCAAACCACCCTGAGGGAATGGCCGCAACACATGACGGGAAAGTCCAAAGCCTTCATCAGCGACAATAACAAATAGTGCAGAAGGTCCAGTAGATCCGGGTAGACATCTTGGCTCGGGCAGGGTGAGCTGGTTGGAGTGAAGCAATTCGCCCATTCTAGAAGCCCAGAAGAACGCTGCATCCGCAGAAAATCTATAGGCCCCAATATCAACAATTATGAACTTGTGGTCACTGTCAGCCAAAGCCAACAAAACCACAGAAAAATATTGTTTATAATGAAAGAATTGGGACCATGAGTGAGCCGGCTTCTTCACACTTATGTGTTTTCCATCCAGCACCCCAATGCAATTAGGAAACTGTGCGGAGTCCAGGAAACCATTAGAAATCCGGATCCAGTCTTCAGCAGTCATCACAGGCATCACCGCAGCTCTTAGTGGCTCCCATATAACTTTGCAGGTTGCTCTCACGATCATTGAAATGGTGGAAACCAAAGACACAGTCCAACTTGAAATAATGAAATGCATATACTTGAAAAAACTTAGCGCAGTGTCACGATGAGCCGTTCCTCTGGTGTGAAAGACCGCCTCATGTTGGTATCCTGAAAATGGAGCCCCGATCGCAGGTACGTCAAAAAACAATCAAGTCATAGTAATCCGAACGTAGTTGTGAAACTTGTCCGGATGCTTCTGCAGGTCTGCGTACAACTTTATGAAGTGACCCCTCGCAGGCCGCTTGGCAACAATTGGATGAACCCAAAATAGCCTAGTCGATTGCGGTTCCCCCTCACGCATGCAGAATGCATTCGGAGAAACCGTAGAACAACCCAGTCCAGAAGCAGATCTGTGGGATTGTATGCCATCGCAAGAGACAAGAAGTGCTAGGAACCACAGCCAGAAGCAGCAATGGAGACTTACCTCGCTCTCAGAAAAGCCAAAATGGGTTCTGGGCCAGTCAGGTGACCAAATTTTGGGATGGGAAAGCTTTTGTCATTATTTGCTAGCCCATCGTATTTTATATGGACAAGGTATGGATGCGGTGCAATACGTGCACATACGGCTTAAAAACGGCACATATATATTGGCACATATGCCTCAAAGATACACAATGTGAAAAATCACACGGTCGTGTAAATGCTGCCTTAGGTTGTTAGATTTCCTTATAATTACCGGATAAGTGGTTATGTACCCTGATGTTTTAACCTTAAAGCCAAATAAGGAAGAATTTTAATGAAGGGTGTGGTAAAAAATATGAAATTAGCCACAAGCAGCAGTCTCCAGTCCCTTAAATGCAATCGTTGCCAGCCATAAACTGTCCCTTTTGTAGTGTAAATGTTAATTACCCTTCAGAACCCAGACAGGATCTGCTAGGGAAGGATGCTCCTTTTGTATGCCGGCAACCCTGGGAGGCCTCTGGTTTTCAAAGGTTGTAGGAATACCTGTTTGTACAGGGAGCGTGATCAGCAATGCCTCTTGAGCCAGGGGATCAAAGGAAAAAAGACTTGTGTGCTTTTTTTCCCACAAAAAAAAACACACACACAAAAAGAGACACAAAAGAAAATCATATTTTTCCCAAAACTTGGAGGTAGCCTATAATTTTGATTCCTTATTTACAGGATATGGTTAAGTGGTTGGGCTGGGCCTATACCCCAAATTTCAAGAACCTAGCTGGGTGGGAAACCTGGAAAATCACTTAACTGATTTTAAGCCTAGCCACCCCAAGTTTGGTATGGGATGAGAGGTAGCGAGGTACCCTGATGATAGGCAGCAATGGCACAGTAGTAACATCCTCCAATCAAGATTTTTGTGATTTTTAACCAAAATCATCCACAGAAGATAAATTTATGGAGGGGGAAATTAAGAACTCCCCCTCTCAATGACATCACAGTCAGGAGGTGGGGGTCAAAAACCCACTGGACTTAAATTAATGAAACACTTTGTCAGTCTTGGGAACTCCACCATCCCCGGAAGACTGCCCAAATTGTCTTTGTAGCATTCCCACAGGTGAAATATTTCTAAGTATTCCATAAAAAGTTTACATACATTAAAGTTTAACTTTAATAAACCTCAGCTTGTAGCCTTAGAGAATCTAAGTTTCCAAAAGGATTTATGTTACCATGTTCCTTAGCATAGCATATTTAGTGATTTGCATGTTCTGTCTGAATATCCAGTGTGCCTTGCCTGTGTGGATGAGGTGGCTACGGCCTTCTTAGGTTAATTAAATTCTTGGGTGGCGGCAGTGCATTGAGCGGCTGGAAGTAGATTTAGCTAAAAGACACAAAAACTTGCATAAGTAGGCGGGCTTATGGGCTAAATTTTGAGGACTCCATAACATAAGTGTACCCCTTGATTCAACTCGAGAGTGGGGGTTCATCACAAGGGTCATTTATCTTTAGCATGGACATTTGTGTGTCATTTTCTTTTTCCAGGTTTTGGGCTTGTTTGATTTATCTTAGAGGAAAAGTTGTAAGTTCTTCTGCAACCCCTTCTTAAGTTTTGCCTACACCTTCCCTGGAGCAAACTTCAATAGAAAAGTTTAAAAGTTGCAGGTTTTTGCCCAATTATGCAAAGGAACCAAAAAAAAGTTTCACATAAAAAGTGTAAAAGAAAAAAAATAAAACATGGCTAAAATAAATGACCCCCAATGAATTCTAATAGGTCAAAAATTGTTACTATTGTAACACATTATAATTTTAAAAGCCTATTGTAATATTTGTGTCGTGCTCTCTTTGGCCAAGTATGCGCTTGGGTTATTCTGTTTCACTTTGAAACTGCTAGAGTGAACAATAGTTTATGTTTGCTGAATACCTTGATTGATTTGCACTATACAGGCAATCCCCTGGTTACATTCAAGATAGGTTTGTTCTTAACTTGAATTTGTATGCAAGTCGGAACTGTATACTTTATAATTGTAACCCAGCGAGAATTTTTTTGGTCTCTGTGACAGTTGGATTTTAAAAATGTTGGATTGTCATAAGAACCAGGATTAACAATAAAGCTTAATGACAGACACCTGTGATAACTGTTTTAGCTGATCATTGTAGCCTAAGGCTAAAATACAGTAAATTACCAATATCCTGAGGTCCGTTTGTAACTAGGAGTCATCTGTAAGTCGGGTGTTCTTAAGTAGGGGACCGCCTGTACTCGTCACTTTCCTTCAGCTCTGCTCTGGTTCATCAACTTAACCCCCTGTTACTAAATATGCCTTAGGTATCTTGCCCTTCAGCCTGTATTCAGACATTCTTTCTCCATTGCAATTTTGACCTAGCTCTGAAGACTATGGGGATCATTTATCTTTATTTTTGTTCCTTTTTTCTGTCTTTTTTTCAGATTTTCTTGGCGCATTGCAAATTATGCACCTTTTTGGGGATTTTCTGAAATGTGCACTGAAGTCTTCCGGAAATTTGTTTATCATTAGTAAGACACATTTATCTTCATTTGTGCAACACTTTTGAGACATTTGTAACAAATTTTGCAAAAAAAAAAAAAACTGAAAAAAAAAACTGATATGAAAAAATTTAAAAAGCAAGATTCATAAATTACTGAAGTAGCAGGGGGTGCAGGGGGTCTTTTAGTTGTCCCTCACCGCTAAGGGTAAAATGATGCAAGTTGGTGGGATAGCTGGCACCCTGTGATCATATTCTCTGAAAACTTCAGGCAGAAGCACCAACAGCACCACAATAGTCCTCTCCTTTTTTGGAGCATAAGGTGAAAAATGTTGCTCCCAGAAAATTTCCAGGGTGAGAAATTTGAAACATTTTGGGAGTCATGTTTACTGTATTTCTATCCCAATTCTGATGTCTCCCAACTCCAGAAGGTAGGAGTAGGTATCTCCCTTTTTCAATGGGTTCCCCAGTACTGGCCCTTTGCACTTCCTTTAGAAGTGGAGTAATCGTCATCCCCTGATAAATTTTTTTCAATGCTTTGGATGTGTTAACTCTGAGACTCATCATAAAGCGCTTGCAAGTCTCAACTCCTCTCTCTCTTACAAGGTTAACTCTGATTAGAAGTACCTGAGGTATTGTGATAATAAACTAGTGTGAACCAACCCTAAATGCCCTTTTTAACCCCTTTCCAATGCGCGCCTTTCCCGAGCCCTCTCCATAGCCGGTAATTCTTTGCTGCATATTGCAGTACGGACTTAACTGTAACAACCGCCATTGGTGCTAGCTAAAAGATCTTGGCGAGGATCGGCGCTCCCCGTGAAATCATCTGGGAGCGGTGATCCATCGCTATGACAGCCTTGGGTCTTCCGAAGACCTGAGGCTGAGTCGTATTAACCCTATCAGCACATTGTAACGAGTGAGAAGGAAAATTCCGACACAGTGCCATAGTATATGGGGATTAAAGATTTTTAACAGTAAAAATCATAAACAAATTAGGTATCACCGCATCTGAAAATGCCTGATCTATCTACTGCGTTTAACCCAGTAACGGAAAATAGCGCCCAAAGTAAAAAATGGCATTTTTGTGCCATTTTTAAAAATATTTAAAAAAATCTATAAAAAGTGATCAAAAGGTAGCACAGTCCTAAAAATGATAGAATCACTATGAAGTGCAATTTGTTATGCAGAAAACAAGCCATCACAGAGCTCTTTACATGGAAAAATAAAAAAAATTATTATATTTTTGAAAGTGGGGTGTGAAAAATGGAAATGAAAAAACTAAAATGGGCCAGGTCTTTAAGGGGTTAAGCTGGAACTTGCTGACTTGCTGAATCTGTTAAGAATAATTGGTCATCTCCATTTCTATTCATTAGAGCAAACTATGGCCCCAGCGGTCTGTATTTATTGCAGGCTTAGAAATAGACACTAGGGTTGACCCTAATCTTCCTTCTTTTACCTTCTCTATCTCCTAAAAAATTTGTCTCAGAGCATTTGAGTTTTCAGCAAGATGAATGCTGAACAGAGTATTTAACAGTGCACAGAACAAGAAATGTCACACTATTAATATTAGACTTGGTGACCAGTGTAAAAACTACAGGATGTTGTGATCTCTTCAGAATTTTATTAAGTGACATTGAAATGTAGATCAGATGTTACCAAATCTGTTTGACTTGATTTCATCAATTTTCTGATTTACTTTAAGAAAATGCAGTAGAATTAATTTTACAGCTGTCAATAATAATAATGTAAAAGTAATTTAATATCAGGATTGTCTAAATCAATTCTCTTTGAATAATAAGCCATCATTTAATGCATGAAAGAGAGCTAATTATATTTAATTTTTAAATTATAATAATGAACATCTTAGATTGAAGTGTGTTTAACGTTTTGAAAGATTTCTTTGTGCTAAAAGATTGAAATTAACTTTACTAACAGAAATTGAGTTTATGAACATGTTATTAAGTTAAATGCAGCCAAAAAGGCTCTCCACAAGATGAGAAAATACAGTAAAGGTACTTAATTTTATTCAGCATAATTGTAGTTAGTGATGACATTTTAAATACTTCCCTTTTAGAAATGTATGAGATCCTCGTCAATCTAATCCATGGTACTTAGGACTCTTACTCATAAATGTGTACTTTTTTCCGGCCACAGCCAAATGACTATGGACTGTCTTAGCTGTAAACTGGGTTAGGAATAGGACCTGCTCTATAATTTGCAGCCTGGGCAGTCAGCTGATGCACAGGGCTGTGGAATTCATGGCAATAAGCATGAGCTCATAGAAGTAAATGGGAACATGTGCTAGTTGCTGAATCAATGGCTAGCACACAGCCCAAAACAACGGTCATGTACATGAGGCTTAACTAGAGTTATAAAACCTATTACCATTATCATTCCCTTACTCCAATAAAATAGATACACATTATATTTTCAAAATTACCTATTGTAAATTTGCACACAAAAAAGACACAAAAAAAAGCTATTGACAGGATTATTCTTTAGGGTTTGGCAGTATGTTAGACAATTAGCTGGCATGAAATGTTTCTTCAGTTCCTACACTTTTGTTGTACTTTCTTACATAAACCATGCATATTCAAGACCCAAAGGGGACATGAAATATTTAGATTTTGAGAATAGTTTACTTATGGCATAAAAAAAGTTACAGGAAGTGATTGATTCTATACTATTTGTAACCTGGACTCTCTAGGGAATAATGAAGGTAAAATAATTGAATCAGGAGGAAGTAAAAATGGCAAAAATGTATATGGCAATGGCTCACTTTTACTAGGTTACAGCTCTATGGTGCCTGTGACGTATACGATTGACAACATACTGGTAGTAGTTAGCTAGGACAATTTCTGCTGATAGGTTGCAATGAAATTAGCTTAAGTCCTACATAAGAAATAGATGTAGAATTGATCATAAACTGCAAATATTTCAATATTTATATTTGTCAGCAACTTTATTCCTTTATCAAGGACAACCCTTTGTACTTAAGATTTAACTGTAAGTTTTCATAGGATTCCTGTTCATCCTGTTCACAAAAGTTAGTAATTATTATTATTAGGAGTCTGGAAGAGGAGGTCTGAGGGGCCTGGAGGAGGAGGAGATAGGATTTTGGAGAAGAAGGACCGAGGAGTCTGGCAGAGGAGGACAGAGGGATCTGGAAGAGGATGAGGACAAAGGGGTCTGGAGGAGGACAGAGGAGGCTGGAAGAGGAGGACAGAGCATTCTGGAGAAGAAGGACATAGGAATCTGGAGGAGGAGGACAAGGGGGTCTGGAAGAGGAGGACAGTGGGTTCTGGAGGAGGAGGAGGACAGTGGGTTCTGGAGGAGGAGGAGGACAGTGGGTTCTGGAGGAGGAGGAGGACAGTGGGGTCTGGAGGAGGAGGAGGACAGTGGGGTCTGGAGGAGGAGGAGGACAGTGGGGTCTGGAGGAGGAGGAGGACAGTGGGGTCTGGAGGAGGAGGACAGAAGGGTCTGGAGGAGGAGGACAGAGGAGTCTGGAGAAGGAGGACAAAGGGGTCTGAAGGAGGGGGACAGAAGGGTCAAAGAGGAGGACAAAGGGTCAAAGAGGAGGACAAAAGGGGTCTGGAAGTGGACGACAGTGGAGTCTGGAGATGGAGGACAGAGGAGTCTGGAGAGGAAAGATGAGTGGTGAGGAAGACAGAGGGGGGAAAGGACTATGTATAACATAATTAAATAAAATGGGCATATAGCTAACCGCTTAATGATCAGGCCCTTTTTAATTTTTGCGTTGCAAAATATATATTGATGGTTATCAATATTCCATGCCATGTACTGGGAAAAAGATCCAAGTGCAGTGAAATTGGTGAAAAATGCACTTGCACCGTTTTCTTGTGGGCTCGGATTTTACAGCTTTCACTGTGTGCCCCAAATGACATGTTTACTTTATTTTTTGGGTCGGTACAATCACAGGGATGGCAAATTTATATAGGTTTTATAATGTTTTTATACGTGCACGTATAAAAATAAAATAGTTCATCATTTTGCCATCTTCTGGCACCAATAACTTTTTCATACTTTGGTATATGGAGCTGTGGTGTCATTTTTGGGACTTCTGGGGTTATTTTCTCTTTTTTTTTTTAACAATATTTTTATTGAAGCTATAAGCAAAACAATAATATTGCCTACTTAGCCCTTCATTGAATGCAGCTGCTCTCTCCAGTGTGCAGTTATTGTTTATTCTACTTGTGAGTTCCATAAATTCTGGAATTTTTGTTGATTTCCATAATTTTGCTATGAGAGTTATTGCAGTGGTGGTGGCATGGAAAAATCACTGTCCTATCCTCTATGTCGTGTTTTTCTAGTCCAATCCCCAACAGTACTAATTACATTTTGTAATAATTTAGCTAGTTGTGACCAGAATTTTTCAATTTTTGGGCACTCCCAAAATATATTTACAATTGTGCCTTTCCGCATTTTGCATCGCCAGCATTTATTGGAGACTGTGGGGTACATTAGAGCTAATCTGCTCGGGGTAAAGTACCAGCGATAAAGCATTTTTTGTCTAGTTTCTAGGTGGAGAGTGTATTTGGATAATGACCTTATATTTCTAAATGAGTTTTCCCAATCGTTCATATCAATAGATAAATTTAAGTCTTCCTTCCAATGGGAAATACATGGCATGGGATCTCTAGTTTTTATTTCTTCTAAAGCTTTGTATGCTATAGAGATGCCTTTTTTAAGCTTACAAGGGTTTAAGAAGGAAAGTTCAAAAGCTGATTTAGGTGTCATGCAATGTTTAGGTATGGAGAGAATAAAATGTCGAATTCTGAGTTATTTATAGAAATCTCTGTTTGGGATATCATATTTACATTTAATTTCCTCAAATGAATGTAAATGTGTTTTATCCCAAATGTCTGATATTCTTTTTTATCCCATTATCAATCCAGTTTTAAATTTCTAGGTCTGGAATAAAATATGTTAAAAGTGTACATGGTAGTTCTCATATACGTAAAGAGAACAGATTTGTATCAATCGCCTGGATTTTCCATATTTTTGTGCTAGCAACTACTGTTCTGAGAAACGTATCCTTGATTGGAATTTGGAAGGCAAGAGCCCAAAACTGCACACATAGAGGAGCATTTAATGAGCCGTTGTTTTCAATCTGCATCCAGTGCTTATTAGTATTTACAGATAAACATTGCCAGACTGTTCATGAATCACAGCTCTATAGTAACTATTTATGTTAGGGAGGCCCAAGCCACCTTTATGATCTGGTAAATAGAGGATTTTTGCTGCTATTCTCTGGTGTTTGTTCAGCCAAATATATCTGTTTACCTTTGTTTGTATTTTCTTAAGAAATTTATGAGATACTAATATTGGCACATTTCGAAAAATGTGCATAATTTTCAGAAGAACCATCTTTTAAAAGCGGCTATTCTACCAATCCAAGCAATATTTATTTTTGCAAATAGACCAAGATCTGTATCCAATTGATCCAATAAAGGGATATAATTTACTTGAAACAATTTAGATAAGGGGAATGTTAATTTTATACCCAGATAACGAATGGATCCATCTGCCCATACAAAAGGATACATGTTTTTCAAATGATCTGAAATCATTTTGGGTAGGTAAATATCTAGTACGAGAGATTTACTCGCATTCAATTTATAATATGATATGCTGCTAAATTGGTGGAGAATTATGGATACCGCAGCCAAGGACTAGTAGGTTTAGTTAATGCGATTATCACATCATCGGCAAACAATCCGATCTTGTGTATTACCTTCCCCACTTTTATTCCTGAGACTGCCTTAGATACTCTGATTACTGCTGCTAATGGTTCCATCATCATTGTGAATATCAGCGGAGACAATTGGCAGCCTTGTCTTGTGCCGTTCGTTATACTAAATGGTTTGGAAAAATAGCCTGATGCCATAACAGATGCTGATGGAGTATAAAGCCATTATACTTGTGATCGCGGCCTCTGAAAAACCAAACAATTTTAATACTTCTCTTAAGTACATCCAATTTACCCTATCGAACACCTTCTCTGCATCCAAAGACAGGAGCAGAGAAGGCGTCCGAGATCTTTCCACGTATTCAATGAGGTCTATAAACCTTCTTGTACCATGTGATGTTACCCTACCTTTAACAAAGCCCACTTGATCATGGTGTATAATATCTGGAAGGATATTAGTTAATCTACTTTCTAGTATCTTAGCGTACAACTTTAAATCCGTGTTAAACAGGGATATAGGTCTAAAGTTCCCTGGTAGTGTTGGAGATTTTCCTGGCTTTGGAAGGGTTATTATTGTTGCCTTTAACATATCTCATGGAATTTGGCCTGATATTTGTATATAGTTAAATACTTTTAATAAGTGTGGCATGAGGGTGTTCGTGTATTTCTTATAATAGTCATTTATAAGACCATCAGGTCGCGGGGCTTTATAATGTTTTAGTGACATAATAGCTTCATATAATTCCTTGGATGTGATTGGGGTAGACATATCTTCTACCTGTGTTGGGGTAAGCTTGGGCACCCTAGTATTTTTCAGAAATTCTTTAATTCCTTCTATAGTGGGTTGAGGAGTATTAGGGTCCTCCTTTAAGTTCTATAATGATTTATAATAATTAGCTAATTCCTCCGCAATGCCTTATGGGTCAAGGACTTTTTCGTTTTTTGTATATAATAAAAAGGGTATTCTGCTTTGTGCGTTTCTTTTTTCGAGTTGAGTAGCTAACAATTTACTAGCTCTATTCCCTAAAGAATAGTATTTAGATTTTAGTTTACATAAAGCTTGTTCATATTTATATAAATCTATTTGATGTAACTGGTTCTATAAATCCTTGATCATTTTTGTCCTATATGGGCATTGTCGAGTTTTATTTAGCGCCTCTAATAGCGCCAACGCTGATGACACATGAATTCTTGTTTCCTGTCTTTTTTTAACCTCTGCAGCCTCTATACTGATATAATGACTTTGCATGTAACATTTATGCGCACACCATTGAGTCGCTATTGGAACATCAGGAGAATTATTTGTTGAGCATTTCCGTTAAAGCATCTTGCGTCTGTTTTTGAAATTTATCTAGGTGGAGATAATATGGTTTAAGGCGCCACAGAGATGATTTTGGTTTGTTGTATTTTTCTGCTATCGTCATGTGGATAGGAGCATGGTCAGACCAGCTAATTATGTCAATTTTTGTTTCTTTGACCCTATTATATAATGCGTGGTTAGCTAGGAATAAATCAATTCTTGTGTAAACTCTGTGAGGGTGTGAATAAAAAGAGTAATCCCTCTCCGTAGGGTGCTGAACCCTCCATACGTCTAAAAGATCTTCATTTTGTGTCAAGTTATACAGTTCTGATGGAATGCCTTTTTTATTATGTGTGGTTGTATCTACAGAGGGCCACATAAGGGAGTTGAAATCTCCTGTGATCAGAACTGCACCTTGCTTACATGAGTTAACCACTGCGAATTTTTTATAAAATTTTACCTGGTGAGTGTTAGGGGCATAAATAGATGCTAGAGTGTAGGTAATGTTATTTACTAAGCATACTAAGATAACAATGGTCGTCTATTGTAAATTTTATGATCTGAAATGCAACGGTATTTTTTATAGCTATGCAAACCCCCCTTTTCTTTCCTATAGCTGGAGCCATAAATATGTGTGGATAATTATTATGCTTTAATCTATCCATATCCTCTTCATTCAGGTGTGTCTCTGGGACACATAATATATCAGCCCTAGCATCTTTAGCTTCCTTCCAAAGCCTTGATCGTTTATGTGGGCTATTTAAGCATTTGGCATTTATAGATGTTATTTTAATTACCATTTTTAAAAATATATGTATGCTTCTTCATCGATCACAACCTGTTCCCCATACTCAATATATCTTGATATCTCTAAATCGAAATCGGATGCTCCAAATACTTAAGTAAAAACATAAAATAACAATAACAACAGAACTACTGTGACTATGCATGTCACACATTTTGTAGGTTTCCCATTTAGGGAAAATCTGGGGTGAAAAAACATCATATTTTACTACAACCACCGACTCAGTTCATTGCCGAGTCCTACCCACCCTCCTTTCTTCTTTGGCTAACTGAGATCAAAAGGGGTGATCCAAAGACGTCTAAATATGAAATTTGTCCACAGTCATCTTTTTGTTACCTTCACCCAATCTTGTTCTATACGCAGTGTTCCATCATTCCTCATTTGTGAGGTCTGTGCTTCAGAACCCTCCGGGATTGAGTCCCAAATCAGGGATCAAAGCCACAAAAAAGTCAGTTAAAAATTCTGCTAGTTTTTCTGCCTCTATGTCTTCAGGGATCCCTTGGAATCTAATATTATTCCTGCGTGTATGATCCTCCATATCTGCAAGCTTAAGTCTCAACTCCTTCACCTCTTCTTCTAAATTATTGCTTGCATCTACAAGATCATTATCCGCCTCAGTTATCTCCGCCATTTTGTCTTCAATATGAGATGTGCGGTCTCCTAGAGACTTGCATTCTGCCTTGAAAGCATATACCGCAGAGTGAATTTCTTTTTGCAGTGAGGAGTGTAGCTCCCCTAATAAAGCTTTTAACAGCTCTTCTGTAACAGGTTTGTACATCCCCGCACTATCAGTGCCTATGATCGGTGTAGTCTGCTGTGAGTGGAATACTCGGAGCATGGCTGCTTGGAATGTGGAGCCTGCTCCCAGACTTTGGGATCTCTCCTCTCCTTATTCTCCCCGTTAAAGATGTTTCAGGGGTACCTGTATATGTCGGAGAGCCTCTCTCTGATCCCATGGAGGAGGCCGGAGGACTTTCCTCTTCTGGCGCATTAGCCGCGCTCCTCGTGGCGCGTCCGCCATCTTGGGATCTTGCCGACGGGAAGAATTCTGTGAGTTTTTTCGGGCCATTTTTCTTTCTCAACTTGCCCAAGTTGGACCTTTAGGGAACGTCTTTGGGTCCCTTTAGCTTCTCTAGAGAGCCGCGTTGAGCCGATTTGGTGGGTCTGGACGCACGGAGCTAGGTAGTGTGATTCCTACTCCATGCACTGCTGGCCACGCCCCTTTTGAGGATATTTTCAATGCTACCATTTTAAGGACTGCACAGCCTTTTGATACCTGTGATACCTGTGCAGGACAGGTTGTAGAGTGGAGGTATATTTCTCCAAGGTTCCTCTCATGAAGTAGCAGTCCAGAGACTCATCTGCTGCCTAATTAATTAATGTCTTTACCTGGAGACACAGGGCCTGTCTGTGTGAGAGCCACTTGCAAGTAAGGTGCAATATTGCTATGTTTGTTAGCTGGCAGGGAGAAGCCCTCCAGTTGTTAGTTAGGGCTGTACTGTGTATAGTCAGTGCCGGACAGGCAAGGACTTTTGTTTGTGAATGTTTTTTGTTTCTTTTCTGGCAACCTTCTCCAATAAACCTGACCCTGAGTCAGCTTGTACCTACCTGCTGGTGTTTGCCTCGCATTGATGGGAAAAGAAGTGTGACCTTTTACTCCAGCAAAGGTGATCCCTTACCAATTTCTTACAACCTCCTTTTATTAAATGCTTTATTTTTTGCAGAATGGCAAAAAATTGGCATTTTTTCGACTTTGGGCGCTATTTTGTGTTACGGGGTTAAAAGCTGGGAAAAAATATATTATATTTTGATTGTTCAATTTAGTAAGCAGTGATACCTAACGTGTTAAGATACAGATGTAGATATTCTTTCAGAGCAAATTTTGGCACATTGTTATCCATGTGATATTGTACTGTAAGTGACTGTGGTTTTCTGTATTTACACCGAGATCTGCTGCTGGGAACTGAAGACATCAAGAAAATTGGTAAAAAATTCTGCAGCCATAAGTCATGTTAGGGAGACATCATCAGCACTTCAGGACACAAAGGATAAGACATGTCATTTGTGAGGTATCTGATCCTATTGGAGCTGACTATAACCCTGCCCCAGCAGGAAGCCCACAGAACCAGGTATAAGGTTCTGTATCTATCTCACAAACTAAACTAAAAAGGTCTGAATCCAGAAATATTATCATTACTATTCATATACAAATGAACATTTCAGGACACCGTAATGATGAAGGGTACCCACAGCTATAAGAGCAAAACTTTAGCTTACATGTGACTCAGGAGTTAACAGGTTACCTGAAACACGAGTTTTAAAAATAATTCCTGCAAAGTACAATGATGAGCAAGGACGCATAAAGTCAAAGAGGCAGATAGTTTAGGACTATATCAAGCACTCCTCACCTTAGAATGCCTCCTTTAGTATAATTGACAGTAACATCGCTAACTAGCTCTCCTAAAGTTCGGTGAATTATGTCAATCACTACAGATGGGACTTTCTGAGGTTTGGAAAGCTTGACTTCAGTGCTAAACACTCTGTGACTTCCACCACACTAGGCTATGAAATTTGTAATCTGGAAAATGTTGATTTACTAGACAACATACTAATATAGATTTATTCGGTAAATGTTATGCTAATCTGCATAATTCACTTAGGCCCCTTTCACACTTGCGTTGCAGATGGATTCTGATCAGGGTTTGGTTAGTGAAAAACTGACATTTTCCATCAGAGTTAAATCAGTTTTCAGAGTTTGTTCAGTGTCTCTGCTTTTCATGCACATTTTTTTTGCGTTACCAATGCTTTTTCAATGCTTTTTTCATGCACAGATAATACGCATGAAAAACTCAGGACTGAGGTCTATCTTTTCTATTGAAATTGATCAGTGAAAAATACATTGGACTTACATGTATGTCTAAGTGTGATGCGTTTTTGGTGCATCTCCAAAGACTTGGATGGTGCATTTTTCATGCGCATGACTTGTAAAAGTAGAGCAGTAAGCTCTGAGTCCAGTAGGTAGTTGTGCATTAGGTCCTGTAATGCACTAAAGCTATTTTTTTTAACTAGTTGTTATCTATCTGTGTGTGAATATTTCTCTAGTACTAATACTAATAAAAGTTACATTGTATGCCTTTATTCGTTGCCTCTATGCGTAAGTGATAAAACCACTTTTGATCTGCAGAACGCTGTTGCCCTATACAGAAATTGATTTCTAAGATTGGCCATCCAGTGAGTTGTCATGCACACTTTAAGAATCAAAGAAAGCCTGTGGGGAACATTTATATTTTTATATATATTTTTTTTTTGGTAAATCAAAAATTGATTAGCCTGTCTCAACAGTGCAGACAGTTACGTGTAACATGTAGACTGAAGGAAATCTAGCTTTCCCAAGATCCTGACTGTTGTAATAGTTTTTTCAGCAAACCACTCAACACCTAAGCATCCTGTTGTTCTCGGAAACAGGAATTAGAGTGCCATAACTCTCATCTGTTATACTGTAGGAAACCTTCATATTGGATCCTGAATGTGGAGACAAAAAAACCAACCTTTCAAAGTTATCTGAAAGCAACCAAATACTGATGCATGTTCTTATTGATGCAGAAAAGGATTAATAACTTGAACACAAGTTCAATTTATTCATCTTCCTATGGTCAGATACAGTATATTTACTATCTGCAGACTGCCTGCTCTCCCTATAATTCCCACTGATCTTTCTCCATCCAAACATTCCACTTTAAAATCAATAGATAAATCAATAGATAATTCCCACCAAGACAAGATTCTTAAATATACTCTGGATAACAAAATAACACGTGCTATAATTCACTGTTAACAAAAATACAGCCTTTCACAGATATAATTCCAACCTGTCTCTATCAGTCCCGGTGTACACAATTTTTCTTGCCTCTGGTTCTAACCGCTAATATTCGTAATTTAGGGATGGGGAGAATATACTGTTCTCCTGTCTGTCACTGTACTAAACTGCTCTCTGCCTCCAGCCCCCATCTTTGCATTCCAAGACAAGCTCACAAAGAGACTTCCTTTTGGTGTGTTAGAAGAGTGAACCTACAAGCTACATACAGGTAAGGACTTTATCCAGGGAAGGGGGGCACATCTGATCTGACAGTATGTTGTGGTTGAGCTGTAGCAGAGCTGAGAATGTAATATGCATCTCATTGATCTTATCATCTATTATCTCTGATCTGTCTCATCTCTCCTTCTTTGTGTCAGATACTAGTACAATGTTCAGAAGCTAAAAGGAAGTGTATATAAACCTGTACCTTGATAATTTAAGCACATTGGGGCAAATTTAACAAGCTGTCTGAAAGTCAGAATATTTCTAGTTGCCCATGGCAACCAATCACAGCTCCCCTTTAAAATATTCATGAGCACTGGTAAAATGAAAGCTGAGCTGTGATTGGTTGCCATGGCCAACTAGAAATATTCTGACTTTCAGACAGCATGATAAATCTGCCCCATTGTATCTCACAGCACTAGAGGGAGCACTAGAGTCCCCGCCTAGGGAGTGATAGAAACTAAAACCGTAAATTTGGAAGTTACGAGATTAAAAATTAATCTTTATTGTGTCAACCTCAAAAACATCAATTTTGTGTGAGATCATGGAGCTGAGTTTCTTTCTCTTCTTTCTGCCTGTAGCCACACGCCCTGCACGGAGCTCAGAGACACTCACTGATTCACATCCTCCCAGCACATGGTGAGCAGAGAGATAGGATGCAAACTACAAGCTACAAGGTGATAAGTGATCCGGGGGATGGGGATGAAGGCACATGTCAGTGAGATGTAGTGGAGCTGAGTGTGCAATAGGCAACTCTCTGATCTGTCTCATCTCTCTATGTGTCAGTGTGTTAGTACAATGTCAGAAGCCAGATGAAAGTAGATATAAGCCTGCACCCTGATAATGTAACCACATTGTCACCCCACAGATCTTGATGGATAATATAGTAAGGTGTCTGCTTGAGAGGGCCCGCCCACACCCTGGGATTTTTCATTAAGCAGCATAAAGAGTGATAGGAGCAAAAACAGTAATAAACCTGACTAATTTGTAAAGTAAGGGGTTAAAATGATCTTTAGTTGTGCTAACATCACAAGGGGATTGAGATTTGAGAATTTTCTTTGGTGGGAAACCCTCTTTAAGACTCCCATGGGGACAGATGTATGAAGATTTCATGGGTAAAGGCCCTTCTCATGGGTGGGTGGTTTGGGTGGTCATGGTTCCCTTAGAAGGCTTGGCCCCAGGCTACTGCCCATACCACCTATATTATAATCCACAAATGCTCCACGGCATAGCATAGCTAAATGGGATCCTTGCTTGCTCTTATTAAATAAAGAATGGTGAAAGCAGGCATCTTGTAGTGTTGCTGAACATAGCAAAACACAATTAGAGCCAATAAATATACAAAATTGATTGCTAGCAAATTTGCTTTGACATGAAAACAATGACTTTCTCAGCCCACTGGAAACTGTAATTACATAGTTGACACAAGATAAACATGTCACCTCTGCACATCACATCTTAAAAGACTGCAAAGTGTAAACAGGTGGTACATCTAAATGGGAGCATTTCTGTGTAGCTGATCAGATACATTATTTTCTCAAACCACCATTTCAGAGTAAATTCACATATACACTCACTGATGAAAACTATATACCAAGAAACAGTTGTTGGAATCCAATGGAAACTTTTTTATGTTAAACTTATTAAAATGAAATCTGCCATAAAAATCAAGCATGATAAACCAGGGACACTTAATCATAGATCCAGTGCTAATGGAGCAGAGGGGAAGGGTGAGACAATGTAACAGCCTGTGAAGCTACAGCTTAGAGCAGTTTTGGTAACATCCCCAGAAGCCCTACTGGCTCATAAGCATAATTTTAAAAGTTGATTTTAGAAGGAAGGAGGCCATGGATAACATGGTTGATAGACTTCCTTTAAAGGTATATACTCCAAATATGTCTCCGTAGTAGTCAACATTAGCATACTTGTTGTTTGTGATGCAAAATTATTTCTGAATGTTTTGCTTATATAAAAACATTACCAATATTAAAGGAAAAAAGTAAGGATGAAATAAGCTGTACTTTACCTGAGAGAAAACTAATTTCAGACAGGGTAAGTTATGATGATAAATTGATCTGTGAAGGTCCAGCTTCCTACATTTGGGATTGGAAGTTGTGGCAAGATAAGTATTCTTTATGTTGATGAAGGGAAGGGGACAAATCAATGGACATATGACGTACGCTCACACACCAATGACCGTAGAAAAGAACTGCCCGGTCAGTCAGCTTACACACTGGACCATGGAAACCACAACCATACTGTATGTGTGAGCTCATTGTTCAACAGCGAGCATGCATAGCAAAAATAAGTTCATATACATGAGCCTAAGTCAGTAACAGCTAGACCAGAGGGCCAAATCAACCTAAAAACATAAATGGTTTGTACCAGCAGTTCGTGCCTTCAAAATTAGCTAAAAAATAAAATACTGCAAGAAAACATGCCAGGCAGATTTTCTTTGATCAATTTCAAATTCCATCTGTCATGTTTCACAGAGCAATGATTTTCTTATATAGAATAATGTGCTATTGTGTATTAGCATTCTAATGTAGATACTCAAGTTTAAATCATGCTTCCGTAAAAGTGGTCCATGCACTTGGTCCCTGAAAGAAGTACCACTGTCTGCGGTTGAGTTATTAATATTGTTAGATGCACTTTCACTCCAGCATTTAAAGGGGTTGTCCGAGTTTAAAAAAAAAAAAAAATATGTGGCCGGGAGCGGGGTTACTAAAACAATAAAGCTGTACTTACCTCCCAGTGCCCTCCCGTATCCACCGGAGCAGCGCTGGATTCGGCTTCCGGCCGGCCGTGGCCGGGTACGCCTATCCGTCCCTATACACAGCATTGTGTATGGGGACCGGAAGGTTGTCGCATCCGGCCGGAAGCTGAATGCAGCGCTGCTCCGGCGGCCATGTTTGTTTACATGGCCCCCGGACCGGAGAGACAGCAGCGCTGGATACGGGAGGGCACCGGGAGGTAAGTACAGCTTTATTGTTTTAGTAACCCCGCTCCCGGCCACATATTTTTTTTTTTTTAAACTCTGACAACCCCTTTAATGTTTTGAGAGAATGAACAAGTAGAAATGTTGAACTTTATAATCTTTCCCCTGAAAGGTTGGGAGAAAAATCCAATAAAAAGTTGCATAAAGGATGTGTCTGGTTTTAAGTGATGTGTATTTGTCACATTTATTTTTGTAATAAATTAAATACTTGACACACCACATGCCGCACAAAGGATGCACCAATATGAAAATTAGGAAAGGGCACAAACCAATAACAAATAAGACAAAATAGAAGAAAATGTAGCAAAAACAGGGCAGAAAAAGTGGAACTGAAGAAGTGATACATCATGGCCATTAGCTTTTAAAATGTATTTTCTCCAATAAATAACATTGTTCTATAATTAAAAATAATTAAGAATTTTATATAGACTTTCAGTAACTCATTGACTGTAGTCTCTGAGTAAATTCTTTATTTTCCTCTGTATCCAGTACACAGTTTAACTGTGCTCTTTTTGAGGTCTTTTATTCTACATTGATGAATCACCACTGGTTAGATTATAATGATTCTTTTGAATTCAATGTAAGAATTTTGCGGAAATGTTATTTTTGTACAAACCCTCAATATTATTTCAGTGCATAAAATGCGGTATATACTAATTATGCCAGGCATATTGATTGCATGTGAATAACAGTGTTTAAGTGACTTTGGTAAACACTTACTGTGTGCATGACTAACTCATTTGTGCCTAATTATAATCTAGACTGTTCCCTATAAAGTAAACATGCTAGTGTTTTAGAGATTTTACCAAAACAATAGTTATCATATGGTTTATTAAAATATTGACTTAATTTAAGTGGAGTTTATTTTTAGGATGCCTGCATCAATAATTACTTAGTAAAACCTGTAAAACCATTTGCTTTAGGAAATAGACTTGTATGTATTTACAAATATAGAATACTGCTGTGTTTCCATTATGCACTTACAATGATTAACAGTTTTCATTATTTTTTAGACCATGACAGGTAGGAGAGTTGAAATGTACAAATGAGTTTATAAAATGTATGTTAGACCAAGCTTACGTATTTTCCCATTCACAATGAGAAGGCTAAGCAGATTAAATAATTGTGTCTCATTTTTATGGACATGACAACAACAGTAATCATTTCAGTTCCTACAGAAAATAATTTGAGATACATGGTTATTTCAGACTACCTCTGATTATTCTAATTTGTTTACAAACTTGCAGTATTTTATGTATGGAAGGAAAAAAAGATATTTATAGCCAAAAGCTATAGCTAATAATAGCCAAATCCAATAATAAAAGCAAAGGGATGTAAGATTCAATTGGATATGGAGAGACTTGAGGATAAAGAGGTTGTCATGATTTGAAAAATTGATCACCTACCAAGCATCCCTGCCGATCATCACCTGGACAACCTCTTTAAGAAAGTTACAGATGTCTACAGATTAGAGAGGGGTGGACCTGATGTTCGGTTTCCTGTTTGCCGGCTGAGTTTGGTGGACGGACAGCCAAACCGGCAAATGAATGCCCTTAGCAACTACCATTGCTATGATTGATCATTCATTGCAGATATGTTAGCTTTCTGACATCATCTTCAAAATGACGCACAAGTGTCGCATCTCCACACATGCTAAAAATGTACCTAAAATATCCACTGAAGTTGTTAACACCTCATTTACCACATTTATTAATAACATTTTAATAAAATGTAATAAATCTGATGTGCAGAAGTCATATGAATGTCAAACGTGTCCTCTCTGTGGCAGCGTGTCTGTCCCATCCCCAGACTTAACTATCCTGGCTCCTGGCTGCGCTCCGGGTCCCGGCGTGCAGGCCCCATGCCTCCTGCCTTTCAGGCCACGCGCTCTCACTGACTTCTCAGCACTTAAAGGGCCAGCGTCCTTTCCATTGGCGCTGGTCACTTCCGGGTTTCCTATATAAACCGGCGGCCCCCTTCACTCCCTGCTGGATCTTCAAGTCTTCCCACTGAAGTGAAAGCCTCCTGTGTGTATTCCGAGGTCCTGTGCCTGTGTGTAGCCTGAGGTCCCGTTCCTGTGTGTATCCCGTGGTCCATGTCCGGTGGTCCATATCCTGTAGTCCGCGTCTGGTGGTCTGTATCCTGTGGTCCACGTCCAGTGGTCCATATCCTGTGGTCCGTGTCTGATGGTCCGTGTCCTGTGGTTCATTCCCATGCTTCCATCCTCCAGCCATCCCATGCTCCTTCCAGGGTTCCTGCCCAGCGGTGTCTTCAGTCCGTATCAGCATTTCCAGTGTTTCTCTGTGTTTCTGCCGTCATCTCAGGTTGTGACTGTTTCCTCCTTTTACTACCTTGGCTGCAACTGCAGGTCTCTTACCAACCCCCGCGGTGGTCCAGAGGGTCCACAGACTCTCTCCCAAGGGACTCTCAGACGGTTAGTCCCTAATGAACCATGACAATGAAGATTTCCAAAGACACTAGAATAAGAAACTGCCAGGTGATAAATTCAGAGATTTCAGAAGATTAAAATCCAAAGTGACAAAAGTAACAAAAAAAAAAGTGTCTTATGTTTAAGATTTCTTTTTCCAAGAGTTAACCCTGGTTGTCTACTAACACCATGGGCTTCTACACCATCTGTTTGGGAATCTATTACAGGACCAAGCAACCTGTGACATAACTCTGACACCAAGACACACTACAAGCCAGCCACTTAGATCCCATGGAGTACAACTGCCCCAACACTGCAGTCATGCCCCGGTGGGTAGACATTGCATGTACAATAGATTTTATCAGGAGACAATATGAAGAAATGGTCCAGCGCTTGTATTAGGAAAAAATACTTCAGGCTTTTTATTTAGTATCCATAGAACAGTATTGACATCACATAAACCCTAGCACTGCGTCCAAGTAGTGGACTACAATGTCCATCCTACGCGTTTCGAGCGTATGCACACGCTCTTTGTCAAGGCTTGACAAAGAGCGTGTGCATACGCTTGAAACGCGTAGGCTGGACATTGTAGTCCACTACTTGGACGCAGTGCTAGGGTTTATGTGATGTCAATACTGTTCTATGGATACTAAATAAAAAGCCAGAAGTATTTTTTCCTAACACAAGCGCTGGACCATTTATTCATATTGTCTCCTGTCCTACACGTTGGTCACGTGGGATCCGAGCTGCCGTTTGGGAAGTTACCTAAAGAAGAATATAAGCGGGTGAGAGCTATTTTCCTTCCATTTACACACTTTATATTATAGATTTTATCAGGACACATTTTCCAGAAACATTGATGCTTTGATCTTAGTTAATCTCCCTCACTATGTGGTAGAAGAAAAGGAAAAGAATCCTATTAAAATGTGTGTATTGTCTGTGAAATATGTGAAATGGATTGGCTTTTTCCTAGTTATGTCCCTTATTAGTTTATAATGTCTCCAGAGTTTATACCTTCATTGGGATTCTTAAAAATCACAGCAATTAGTTTATTAGTTTATATACTGGACATTGATTTGGTTATTTTTTTTTTTCTTGTGCTTAAACGTCTTATTAATTAAAAACGTGAAACATGGTGATTGTCTTCTCTCGTTAATTGGAACAATTTATTATGAACTTCAAACACTAAGAACTGTCATGGCAAAATATTAACCTTCTATGTGAACAAAGGCAGATATTAGCCAGACACATTTGTACATGCTGGAAATAAAAGAAAAGGTTTTCTCTATGTGACATACCTTCAAACAAAGGCCTAGCAAAAAAAAAATTCAAACCACAACCACTATCGTGAAGTTAACTATGAACTTAGTGACTCTTGAAGATATTCCAACTTATTAATTGCATATTGTAAAAGAATAATGAATGTAAAGTGGGATACTTTAATTATGTAACTAAGGTCTTCAGGCTTGCTGAAAACCCACATCTATGAAACTAAAGAATTATAATTCTCTCATTTTTGTTTTTAGACTATTTTTTTACCTTTAAGGAACTAAAATGTCTTGGAGATATAAAGTGTAATATCTTTTTAAAGGATGAGTCTTAGGGAGTACAATTTGAGATGTCATTAAAGTTTTCTAATGTCAATTCCAGGGGCGCAAGCAGAACAAGAGCTATACTCACATTTAACTATCATCTCTTATGCCAGGAAGCTTGTACACAGTGAAGTTCATAATTTTACAGTTTATTATTAAGCTTTAATAAGATGTAGCAGAGAAGCTTCAACAAAATTGAGCTTCAGGAGGGCGAATTGTGAGCAGCTAAAAGGAGATAAAGGCAAAAACTGTAAGAATATCTCAAAAAATAAATCTGTAGAATAAATGTAGCATTTTTCCTTCACCTGCATCAACACCATTGCAGCCCGTTGTGTCCCCGGTTCTGTTCCTGACTACACTCCTCTGCCAGTTGCCCTGACCTGCTGCTATGTCCCTGACTCTGATCCTGTGCTGCCCGTCCTGACCTCCTGCCTGTCCCCGACTATGAGATTGCCTGTCATTCCTGTACCTTGACCTTGGCTGGCAAAGTCGTGCCTTTGGAACGACCTGGTGGTACCACACTGCAGCAAGTCCAACACCTTTTGCGGTGGGCTCTGGTGAAAAACGGGTTCCAATTAGACTTTGGTCCCAGGTGTCGGCTTGTGTCTTTGTCCGTGGTGGTGCAGAGGGTCCATTACCTCTGAGCCCGACAGTAAATTCTGGCCATGGATCTTGCCGAGGTTCCGCTTCCCATTCGGTCTGACCTTGCTTCCTTCGTGGTCCAGCAGTCCCGGCAGATTGCCTCTCAAAGTGATCAGCTGGGCTAAGTCACCACCATGCTGCAACAGTTGATAGCCATTCAGCATCTGCATCAGGTTCCCGAGACTGCTCCTGAGGTGTCTCCAGCTACCCCGGCTTGTCTTTTTGCCGCTGAACCTAGGCTACGTCTGTCTATGCCCGATTAATATGGTGGGGCCCCAAGCTGTGCAGGGGCTTCATTATTTAGTGTTGCCTGCACATTGAACTCATTGACTCAGATCTGCGTTAGGCGACTCGTCTGTGGGAGAGTATGCAGTTCAGTTCCGCACCCTGACCTCTGAACTTGCCGGGAACGATGCAGCCCTGATCGCCATCTTCAAAAAAAGGACTCCCTGCTCAGGTCAAAGACACTTTGGACACTCTGAGTGGTCTCATCACTCTGGCCACTTGGATTGACATACAGTTTAAGGAGCAGGCCGAGGAACTATTCTTCGAGCGCCCTCAAGCCCGCGTTAGACATTTTCCTCACTTGGAACCTGCCTTCCAAAAGCCACTCCAGATTCCACCTGCATCGTCTGCTCCATCCAGGAGCATTCCAGATGACGTCAGGAGAACCTGTGTCTGTACTTTGCCAGCCCAGAGCACTTCATTGGGAATTGCCCTGTCCTTCCCCCAACATCCGCGAAATGCCAGCACCTAGGGTTCTTATGAGAATCGTCCCTAGGTGTGAGCAAAGATTCTGCACGCCGGACTATTCCTGTGCTCCTCAGTGTTGGCACCTCAGCTTTCTTGGACTCCTGTTCTGCAGGGAACTTTGTGGATGTCGCTCTGGTCTCCTGGTATCACATTCCAGTGATCCTTCTCAAAAAGTCTTTGGTCAAATCCTAGGTCAGCAGACAAATCCTTTGAGATCCGGTCCATTACTGCACTGAGCCAATTTCCATGCAAGTCAGTGCTCTGCACAAGGAGAAACTGTCCATCTTCGTGCTGCCTTGCTCTACCTCATCCCTCCTTTTGGGCCTTCCGTGGCTGCAGTTTCATGCACCTGTCCTCAACTGAATGATGGGGGTAATTCTTTGTTGGGGTTCAGAGTGCCAGTCCCGCTGTATGCTGTCACCTCCACCTCTACCCGTATTGGCCTCCTCCATGTTTCCCAATCCCTTGGAAGGTCTACCAGCATGTTACCTGGAATTCACTGACGTGTTCTCCAAGAAGCAGGCAGAGACTTTGCCGCCACACCATCCTTACCACTGCCCTATTGATTTATCGGGTATCTCTCTTCCTTGAGGTCGGATGTACCCTCTCTCCATTCCCAAGACCGCAGCCATGTCGGAGTATACCAAGAAGAACCTGCAGAGAGGGTTTATACGTAAATCCTCCTCTCCGGCTGTTGCAGGCTTCTTTTTGTGACCAAGAAGGATGGCTCCCTTCATCCTTGCATTGATTATCGTGGACTTAAAAGGATGATGGTCAAGAACCACTAGCTGGACCTACGTAGGGCCTACAGCCTCATGCGGATCCACGAGGGTGACGAATGGAAGACAGAATTAACAGCCGAGATGGGCATTTCAAGTACTTAGTGATTCCTTTTGGACTCCTATGTTATGCTCCAGCTGTCTTCCAGGAATTCTTCAATGACATCTTCCAAGATTTGCTGTATACATGTGTTGTGGTCTACCTACTTGACATTTTGGTCTTCTCCCCAGACCTTGAGACCCACCAGTCTCTTGTATGGCAAGTCCTTGGCCGCCTACGGACTAATCGTCTCTACACCAAGCTAAAGAAGTGTCTGTTACACCAACGAAGCCTTTCTTTAATCGATTACATAATCTCCGACAAAGGTCTCCAGATGGATCCAGCCAAACTGTTGGCAGTTCTGCAGTGGCTGTGTCTTGAAGGTCTACGAACAATCCAGAGGTTCCTAGGCTTTGCAAACTATTACTGGCAGTTTATTCCACATTTCTCTTATATGGTGTCTCTCATCGTGACACTCACCAAGAAGGGCGCTAATCCACGCCTTTGGCGGCTGAAGAAGCCTTCTGAGTTAAAGTCCGCCTTTGCTATTGCTCCTGCTCTCGCTAGACCCGACATGGAGAAGCTATTTATTCTAGAGGTAGATGCATCTTCCATATGTGCAGGGGTGGTGCTCACCCAGAAAGGGCCTAAGGGCTGAACACTCCTGTGTGGCTTCTTTTCCTAAAATCTTTTCTCCTGCGGAGGGGAATTACTCTATAGGGATAGAGAACTTTTGGACATCAAACTTGCCCTGGAAGAATGGCGATATCTTTGGAGGGAGCTCGCTATCCAGTCTGCGTATACACAGATTACAAAAACCTCTCATATCTCTAGACAGCCCAACGTCTTGATCCCAGGCAAGCCCGTTGGTCACTGAGTTTGAGTGTTTTTTAAAAATTAACCTATTTTTGCTAACTAATACATAGCTCCATTGGTATTTTGGAATAGTTTTTGGGTATTGGCACGTGTGCCAATACGTGTCCTCCGGTTTTTCTTGTCAATTGTATACTTTACCATTACCGGCCCTTTGGGATCCCGGTTCATGGAGCTGTGAGAGCTGCTTAGAACAGGCGCATGCCCTACCATTATACATACCTTTAAGAAACATAATTAGTCTGGACATCGGGACCATCATATCTTGGACGTGGACCTACGTCAATATATATGCACTGTCTATATACACTCACCGGCCACTTTATTAGGTACACCTGTCCAACTGCTCGTTAACACTTTCTAATCAGCCAATCACATGGCGGCAACTCAGTGCATTTAGGCATGTAGACCTGGTCAAGACAATCTCCTGCAGTTCAAACCGAGCATCAGTATGGGGAACAAAGGTGATTTGAGTGCCTTTGAACGTGGCATGGTTGTTGGTGCCAGAAGGGCTGGTCTGAGTATTTCACAAACTGCTGATTTACTGGGATTGTCATGCACAACCATCTCTAGGGTTTACAGAGAATGGTCCGAAAAAGAAAAAACATCCAGTGAGTGGCAGTTCTGTGGGCGGAAATGCCTTGTTGATGCCAGAGGTCAGAGGAGAATGGGCTGACTAGTTCGAGCTGATAGAAAGGCAACAGTGACTCAAATCGCCACCCGTTACAACCAAGGTAGGCAGAAGAGCATCTCTGAACGCACAGTACGTCGAACTTTGAGGCAGATGGGCTACAGCAGCAGAAGACCACACCGGGTTCCACTCCTTTCAGCTAAGAACAGGAAACTGAGGCTACAATTTGCACAAGCTCATCGAATTGGACAGTAGAAGATTGGAAAAACGTTGCCTGGTCTGATGAGTCTCGAATTCTGCTGCAAAATTCAGATGGTAGGATCAGAATTTGGCGTCAACAACAAGAAAGCATGTATCCATCCTGCCTTGTATCAACGTTTCAGGCTGGTGGTGGTGGTGTCATGGTGTGGGGAATATTTTCTTGGCACTCTTTGGGCCCCTTGGTACCAATTGAGCATCGTTGCAACGCCACAGCCTACCTGAGTATTGTTGCTGACCATGTCCATCCCTTTATGACCACAATGTACCCAACACCTGATGGCTACTTTCAGCAGGATAATGCGCCATGTCATAAAGCTGGAATCATCTCAGACTGGTTTCTTGAACATGACAATGAGTTCACTGTACTCAAATGTCCTCCACAGTCACCAGATCTCAATCCAATAGAGCATCTTTGGGATGTGGTGGAACGGGAGATTCGCATCATGGATGTGCAGCCGACAAATCTGCGGCAACTGTGTGATGCCATCAAGTCAATATGGACCAAAATCTCTGAGGAATGCTTCCAGCACCTTGTTGAATCTATGCCACGAAGAATTGAGGCAGTTCTGAGGGCAAAAGGGGGTCCAACTCGTTACTAGCATAGTGTACCTAATAAAGTGGCCGGTGAGTGTATATGCACTATTTATATGCACTGGTATCAAGAACGTGGCTCTCTTCTCCCGCTACTACTGGTGGCCTGACTTGGTGAAGAATGTTCAGGACTTTGTGGAATCCTGCACCTCCCGTGCCTGTAATAAGCCTTCCTGCCTGAAACCAGCTGGTCACTTGCTTCCGTTACCGATACCCAGTCGCTCGTGGTCACACACGGCTATGGACCTAATCACAGACCTTCCTTCCTACCGTCATCTGGGTCGTGACGGACCGGTTTTCGAAGATGTCTCATTTTGTTCCCCTTCCAGGTCTTCCATCTTTTCCACGTCTTGCCAGCCTGTTCTTTCAACATATCTTCCGGCTACATGGTCTTCATCAACACAATATCTCTGATCAGGGTGTCTAGCTTGTTTCCCACTTCTGACTTTCTCTCTGCAGCCAACTACAAGTAAAATTGGATTTCTCCACAGCTTACCACCCTCAGTCCAACGGACAAGTAGAGAGGGTTAACCAGAGTCTGGGATGTTACCCCCGTCATTTTGTTAATGCCAGTCAAGACGATTGGTCCACTCTCTTGCCATGGGCGGAAATATCCTATAATTCCCTGGATTCCAAATCTTCCCACTCCGCTCCCTTCTTCAATGTTTATGGACAGCATATTTGCCCTCCTCTTCCTCTGCCTGAGTCTTCAGATGTTCCTGCTGTTGAAGAATTGGTAAAGGACCTGAAGACCATCTCGGAGCAGACTCGCCTTTCCTTGTTAAAGGCTTCTGCCTGAACCAAGCCCCAGGCGTTGGCCTCCTCCTGTCTTCATTCCAGGTGACAAAGTCTGCTTGTCCTCCAGGCTTTGTCTGGCTTAAGATCCCTGGCTACAAGCTTAGTCTTTGGTTCCTTGGTCCCTTCGGGGTGCTGAGTCGCATCAATCCAGTGACCTACAAGCTGCGCCTTCCTCCCACCATGCGCATCCCAAACTCCTTCAATGTCTTAATGCTCAAGGCAGTCACCGTGAACCGCTTTTCCCGGCAAGTACCTCCTCCTGCTCCTGAGGCTGACTCCACTGACATCTATGAGCTAAAGGAGATTCTTGACATGAAGCCGGTGAGAGGAAAGCGGTTCCTCTTGGTTGATTGGAAGGGGTTCAGGCCTGAGGAGAGATCATAGGAGCCCGAGGACAATACCCTGGACCATGATCTCCTGCAGAGATTCCTCTACCCTAAAAGGAGGGGAAGGCTAAAGGAGCGCTACTGTCACGGGTGGTCCAGCGACCAATGTCTCGGTACCGTCGTGACTCCGGTTCCATTCCTGACTCTGATCCGGTGCTGCAGTCCTGAACTCCTGCCTGTCCCCGACTACGAGATTGCCTGCTGTTCCTGTACCTTAACCTTGGCTTCCACAGTGGACACGTTGTGCCTGTGGACTGACCTGGTGACACCACGCTGCAGAAAGTCCAACCTGCTTTGCTGCGGGCTCTGGTGAAAAGCGCGTCCGTGTTTGTCCAGAGGATCCACTACCTCTGTGCTTGACAGGGATTTACTATAATATACTATAATGAAGGCTTCGTTAGAATGCCGAAAAACATTATTTTACTACTGCATTATACCAAGCTATAAAACAAAGAAAAGAAGCAGCACAAGTTTTTGGATTATCTTCTTCACTTGCATGCCAGAAAACAAGAGTTTTTTTGTTTCCACTTTAGAAAATTACAAATATCATAGACATTTATCCAGTTTTTTTAACAATAGTCAGTTTCACATTAGTTAAAAAGAAGAGACCAAAAAATTACAAACGTTTTGTCTCTTCCCCATCTAAAATTAAACAATGCAAGCTGTAACCACCAGCTGTAAACACCGAGCACCAGCTCAGGGTGAGCTGGTGCCGGTGCTTAGTTTCGTTAGTGTTAAAACCGCGATAAACGCACTCTAAAAATCTGAGTTACAATATGGTACATATTGAAGCCGTATCTGAGCTGAACATACCAGAACCAATCCCCGTTCCTTAAGTGAAATTTCAAAGCCAAATCCATACTTTAAACCAGGACTTTAAACCCATCCGATCAGCCGCCTGTTGTGCAAACCAAACCCCTTTCTCCCTCCAAAATCTTGAATAATCTGCAATTGCTAATGTCCATTTTGAAAAACCTCATAATGGTCTTATATTTAAGTGCCCTCTACTCCCTAATTTCTTTTTAATCATATCCCAAACCCATTGTAGAAGGGTAAGCATAGGAAGTCAGTACTTACAATCAAGTTTTTTTATTAACTCCTGATGCTAATAAACATCATATTTCATAACAACCCAAAAAAATAAATTATTTTCTTATATGTGATTAAGCATTTCCTGATCATAATCCATGATATTTTGCTACTGTGCTGCCAATATAACTCAGTAGACCAGAGATGGCTATTCTCCCCTTATCTACTTGAGTGTGTAACTTAAAAGGGTATTCTCATCTGGGCATTCACTTTCAGTTTCATTAATCTGCCATATACAAACATTTCTTCAATTGGATGTTCCTGTGTGAAGATAATTTCTCATAAATGTAGCCATGTGGTCCCTTAGAAACAAGACTGTGTCCTTGGTTACGGCCATGTCTGCTGGAGGGATTGCACAAAGAAACCAAAAGTTTTTGTGTATGAAATGTCCGGATGTTACTACATGTCGCACAGCCATCCTGTGGTAATGAACGCTGAATCCAGATGGTCAGACAGGACTCTATAGCCCAAGTCTGGCCACCGTGGAGTGTGACGTGGTCGTATCCGAGGAAGCTATCTGGTTTCTAAGGGACAACATGACTACATTTATGAGAAATTATCTTCACACAGGAACATTTTTTTAATAACATCCAATTGAAGAAATTTTTACATATGGCAAATGAGTTTAATTAAATGTGAATGCCCAGATGAGAATACCCCTTTAACTATGCTTATCGTACCATTCCATGAAAAATCCCTTAAAATGGTATCAAAGGCAGAGAAGACCTTCCTAGGTAGAATTTTTGGACTGTTCAGAAATACAAAGAGGATGTGAGGCAGCAACATCATTTTGAAAATGCCAATTCTAGCCCCTAATGGTAAGTTCATTCTATTACAAACTGCTACTTTACACCTGATTTTTAAATAAGAGGCCTTACATTCAACTCTAAATAATCTTGGATCCTTACTGGTATCGCAGATTCTCCACCACTAAGAGTTGATCCAAAAAAGGTACAGGCAATAAAGAAGCATCAAGGGGCAAACAGGAAGACTTTCGCCAATTTATTCTGATACCCGACAATTGGCCAAACTTTTCTATCAAGCCAATAGCCACCCGTATTCCTTGTCGGGCATCATCCAGAAACCGAAGTATGTCATCCGCATATAACTGAATCCGAACTTCCCTCTTAGCCTGTCCCATGATCTTATACTACATGCCAGTGGTTCTAATGCAACAGCGTACAGCAGAAGGGTCAAGGGGCAGCCCTGTCTCATTCCTCTCTATAACTGCCAGGCTGCAGTAGCTATTCCATTTATGCTAGCTCTCGCAGAAGCTCTGCTATACAATAGTTTTAAAATAGTTGATAAACTGTGGCCCACAGCCTATCTTTTTCAAAACGGTCTTGACGGCATCAAGTGAGACTAGAATTCACGCTCACCCAGTCTCACAAGGGGATTGCACACACCACCACATAAGAAGAGTATTAGCTATGACCGATCTCTCCAACATGAACCCTGACTGGTCACTATAGACCACTGATCATATTACCTTTTGTAATCTAGTTGCAACTATTTTAGCCAACAACTTATAGTCTAAGTTCGACTGTGGTAGCAATCCCTGAGAAGCTGAGTGATTAACAAAAAAGGGAGTAGTATTTCCTCATACTTGAGAATTACTTCTGGTTCCCATCTGAACTGAAGGCCTTAGGCAAGTTCTTTAACTTCTCTATACCAAAAGGGCGATCCGTAGACAAGATTTCATTTGTCTCCCTTTCCCCCACTCTTAGCTCTGAAGAATAAAGCTTCTCAAAGGAAAATGTATATTCCTCTCTGATCTCCTCTTGGGACACCACCAGTCCACCACCTTCCTCTCCTCATATTCTGACTTTTTAACAAACCTGCCAGCTTTTTCATAGGCATATACTGCTGCAGAATCCACCTCTGTTTTTGCCTTCTTAATTCAAACATTGCTTTCTCCTTATAAAATCTCCCTAGAAATTCCTGTGCCTCTAATCTCTTCCCTCTATTCTCCTTGGTAGGACTTTCAACAAAACTGTCCTCCAAATCCACAGCCTTCCTTTTATCTGCTGAAATAGATGTGCCTTCAACACATCCCATACCCCCCTAATATCCTACTCCCCAATATTTTTAATCCAAAAAATTGTATCTCTCCTTAAAGCTCACTATTATCTTTTACTAAATTAAACCAAATAGTCTTGAGAATAATTTGCTCCAGCCCTTTTAATTGTAAACCAGACTGGTGAGTGGTCTGAAAGAACCCTTTTCCCTTTAACCACACTGTCCATCAATTCTCCCCCAGCCTCATTCACCAAGAGCATATCAATCCTTGAAAGGGATTCATGTGTCCTGGAATAGCACATGTATGTTCTCTTCTCACGATTCCTCTCACACCAAATATCCCTATAGCTAAATTTCAAGACTTATGTACCAAATAGTGTATTATTTTTTTCATCATGGATACAGAGGGACTCCTACCTTTCCATCAATCAAGATATCAAGGCCTTAATTGACTACATGGTTAAAATCTACTATCAGGAAAATTGGTGCCCCATCAAAGCAATCTGCTTGGTTTATTTTATTCACTAATACTTCCATTGGTTCCACCCGGGGAGGGAAGTGGGGAATGCTCACCAAAACCATGTTAAGACCATTCAAAGAGTGTAAAGAGTAAAGAACTATATACTTACCGAGTGGGTAAATTTTAACCCCCAATTCTTGAAAACATACCCTGTTGCTTATCATGATACTCACCCCATGAGAAAACAAGGAGAAAGTAGCATGATAATAGTCACTCAGCCATGGCTTCTAGAGTTGGGCGAATTTGTTGAAATTCAGTTCGATCCGATTCACAGAATTTTTTGAAATAATTTGATTTGACAAGAATCCAATCATAATGAATCATGTTAAAAGTCACGTATTTCCTGGGTGCAGAGAGCCTGTAGGGTGTTGTAGAATGTTGTGCCATGCTCAAATATGCATAGGGAGCGTGGATTGGTCTTCAAACAATGCTGTGTTGTAGTATGACACCCACATGACAGCAGCCACTCTTAGAATTGCTTCACTCTTAAATTCCATGGGGACTTACAGGGGCCAACTTGACCAAATAAGTGAAGCGGGAATGCAACCTGACAACATCTGTGCCAGCTCGAAAGGAGCTGAGGGCCATGATCCCACTTTAACATCAAAGAGTGCAGTCTTTTTTTACACTGACATCAGATGATTCCATAGATTACGACAGAAGGGCACAATGACAGAGTGTGGAGAAGGCAGCAACCTGGTAGGCCACAGAGTGGCACAATGACAGAGTGTGGAGGTGGTTGACAATTCCAGTCCCTGGTAAAGATGGTGGGAGGCAGATGGAGCAACTGGCTGCAGATGTGTGGCATCAGGCGGGTGACAGCATCAGAATAGTGGCTGAGGCAGGTAGTTAGAATCTCTCCACATTAGGGCTGGACAAGTGGGTTCTCCTTGAAGTAACGATGATCCCTGCTGCTCTGAACACCCACTCTGATGCCGAAATACTGGCCGGTCAGGACAGCTTCTCTACTGCAAACTCCGCAAATTGCAGCCACGCATTAAGTTTGGCTGCCCAGTAGTACAGGGGATCCCTTACCTGGGGTGGTAAAGTGCTGTCCTAGTAGGCTACCACCTGCTGGTGGCGGCTACCCTCCTCACTAGGCGGGTGAAGGAAGCTGCTCATTAAGAACTCCAGACTTAAGCTGCTGCTGATGGAGCTGCTACTACTCCTACCCTCCAGCTCCCCACAACAGCAGTGGCAGTAGTACATGAGCGATGACTGCCAGGAATGCCCCGGTCAGACCTGACAGAGGATGGACAATGGTGCACATAGGTAGCGGCCAGCTGTCTGCACAGTATTTCTCTATAGTACGACAGTTGTTGCTCCCTCTCGGCAGCTGGAAAAAGTCACCCATTTTTGACTGGTAGCGAGGGACCAAGCGAGTGGAGAGCCAAGTCATTCCTATGCCGGATGTTAACCATTCGGCTGTCACTACTTAGGCAAAGCAGCATGCTGCGGGTCATCTGCGCAAGTGACTCTGAGGGACTCCCAGCCTCCATTTTCACTGTATACTGCCACAGTGCTTCTGGGTCATCTGCCTCATCTTCTTCCTCCTCCGGATGAGTGGAAAAACCCCTGATTTCATCACATCACACACACATACACACACTCCCTGGTCACATGACACTGTGGAACGCATGACGTCGACGGCTGGGTATTTAACTTGTTACAGCTGCCAGAGTCTCTCACACGGCTAGAGGAAGCGCAGGACTGCGCGAAACGCCCCATCGCCGTGAGTGATACCTTGTCATACCTCCCTGCCCATGGTTGTTTAATAAAATAAGATTCACTTGGTGAGTGCCGCTTTCTTTCATCTTTTATATCGCAATAAATAAATGCTGCACCTATTAAGAAAAAGCCAGGGCTCCAAAATAGATATCCACAACATATATCAATTCATATAACAGGAACAAATGTTGACAAGATCAAACAGCCTGTGCTGGAGGAACAGTATACAAAAACATCTAGTACACGTGGGCTTAGCCAGGATGAGGTAAAAACCTTAAATTGTAATTAGTTTATGCTCACCAAACAAAGGTGTGACCTAAATTTGCTGGCAAAGAAAATGAGTGACAAGATAGTGAGAAGCGCCTAAATGTTGTGCATATTGCACGGCTCAATATCTATATACACTTATACACATATTGCACCTTCCCCTTCTTGTTAGTAGCTTAAGTGCTTTACAAGTGCCAATAGTAAACTAAGGGCCACATTTAACACTTTTGTGCGCCTAAGTGTAGTAGTTGCGCCTAAATTCGGGCGCACTGTTTTGCCAGAATTATCACAAGCTACAACCATCTGTGATAAGTATATTTTCTGCCTCTTATTAATCCCTTTACTTTAACACAGTTTAGGCGCAGTTTCGGCGCAATGTTAGATTCGGGCACTTACATGTCATCCTGCTACAAGCTCCTCTCTGCTTCTCCCACAGCCCAGAATGAAGATAACACTCACAGCAGCACCCAGGTGTGTGACACCCAGCACCCAGTGATCTCCTCAGCAGGGGCTTCTCCTGGAGGGGATCCCCCAGTGCTGGTCTCCTGCTGCACCCCTGTAATTCTGCACAGTATCCCCCTCAGACACTGTGCAGAATTACATGGGGGACACTTGTATGTAGTATCTGCAAAATTCTGCAAGCTTCTGCAAACCTGTGCAAACTTCTCTTGCTCTTGCTGTGAGCTCAGCGTTTTGCAGAATATTTTGTAAATAGAAGGTGATGAACTGTAAATAGTCTGCAGCTCCTGTCTGTAATGTATCTAATTGTATCTATTATATGTTCTAGTGCAGTGATGGCTAACCTATGGCACTGGTGCCAGAGGTGGCACTCGGAGCCCTTTCTGTGGGCACTCAGGCCATCACCAGAGATGACTCCAGGTATCTTCCTGCAGTCCCAGACAGCCCAGGACTTACTGTGCACAGAGCTATATTAAAGGGACAGCTCTGCCTGTGACTATTTTCTGCTTTATTGGTGTCCTCAGGGTGCTGGTATCAATGAAAACTGTAACAGAGGAGGGAGTATAAATCACAAATTAAATTTCTGTGTTGGCACTTTGTGATAAATAAGCGGGTCTTTGTTGTAGTTTGGGCACTCGGTCTCTAAAAGGTTCACCATCACTGTTCTAGTGTCTGGCTGAGCTTTGCTGCTAGAAATGAGCTGTTCTGAGGGTCTCAGTGCTTTCTTCTCAGATAACGCCACCTTCGGGCTGGAGTGTTTTTGCGCCCGTTTTTGCGCCTAAATGCAAAAGTCGCACGTGATGAATATCATTAGGCGCAGCAAAACATCTGGAATAGAACGATAGATGAGGGAAAGGTGGTTATTTTAGCTGCGCGGCTAATTTGACGTTTAATCGCAAAAATGGCGCAAAAACGGCGCGCCTAAACGAAAAGGCGCAAAAACAACAGAAAAAACAAGTGATAAATGTGGCCCTAAGTCTCTATGTGCATAATATGAGTTAGCTGGAGCAACTACATCGGTGCATTTTTACCTGTGTTTATAGGATCCCACGAGTTCCCAGATGGCTGACACACCGAGGCGCATTTCAGCACGCTGCCTTCGTCAAGGGGCATTTCCCTGAAATTCGGACTGAATTCCATTTAGTTTGAATCTATTTGCCCATCTCTAATGGCTTTGTCAATTTCCTACAAGTATACCCCATTAAGTGAGTCTCCTAGAAGGAGATCGCCTCTGGTTGATATGGATATGCATAGGTCTAAAACACTATTCCTCTTTAGTTTATCATTTATACCCTGCACATTCCAAGAAAGTACCTTGATCATATTAAACTATACAAAAGAAGAAAAGAGATGCAACAGTCTCTATCATTCCTCCTAAAGATCAACTGCCTTAACTCACCTCCTCCCCCCAACCCACATCCCCCTTCCATTGTCTCAGATCTTGCAACCCAAGACTCATCTTGGATCAACTTTATACCCTGTGACCTCAGCTTTTCAACAACCTTTCCACCCACTCATTTGCTTCTTCTACATTTTTACAAAACCATGACTTACCCTCAAATAGCACTTTTAGCGTGACTGTATAGGATAAGGAATAATTAATTCCTTTCTCTCTTAATTTTTTTTTTAATGCTGACATAATCGCTTCGTTTTTTCTGGACTTCCTGTAGATAATTAGGAAAAATCATTATAGAAGTCGTTAAATTTCAAATTATCTATTGTTCTCACATTCCTTAAAATGTTGTCCGCATCAGAATGTTCCTGGGCTAGGCGCCAGGCGGTTGACCTTACTTGGCACCCGATGAGCTTGATCTACCAGAAAAACCCTGGTGTGGACCCATTCAAGGAATGTGGCCTCTAACCAATCTGTTACAAATTTAGTGGTATCCTTTCCTTACAATCCTTTTGGGAAGCCCACTAAACAAAGGTATTCCTTCTTGAACGAAGTTCAGTAATTTGAGCTGGATCTCCAACTCCTTTTTTTCCAGATCTTTTATTTTTTTTCCCATATATCACATCAGAATCCTCTACTTTTCCCACTCAATCTTCCAACCCCAAGTTTGTTCATATCCTCTCTCATACAGTTTACTTCAGATTTCAGCACACCAATCTCTTTTAAGACATCGCCCACTGCTGTAAGGCATTGTGCTATATGAATTGATATGTCTTTAAGAGAGAACTATGATTCACCTTTTTCAACTCCACTAACACTCTCATCATTGTTGGATTTATTGGAACCCTCCTCGCGAGCCATCTGAGTTACCTCTACCCCCTTATTTCTTTGTTCATTCTTTTTTGCTTTGCCCTGGGCATTACTAGGAGAATGCAAGAATCTCTCCATTTTACCTTCTTTTTTTCTTCTTCACAGGCGAACTGATCACTATTACCCATTTTAGAGAAGGACTAAAGAATTTAAGGGTTGGACATCAATAACGGAATAGCTGTCTAGCTGTTAAGTGTTTAGTTTGACCCAGCCAACATCTATACTAGTACTTCTTCAAATATAGCTACACAGATCAACGGCTTTTACACAGTCTATACATATCCTTCAACTTCCACCATAAATGAATTCAGTGGTTAATAAGTTAGTTGTGTTAAAGACTTGCAGTTATTTTAGTGAGAAGAGACCACAAGATCTCTTTCAGTTTCCTAGATTAATCCAGTAATTGATGGGTTAACTGTGTAAGAGTCGTGCAAATGCATTAGTTGAAAGAAGGTACTTAAGGTTAGGTGGATATAACTTCCAGCATCTCCAGAGTAATCTTTTACTTTCAACACACTGTAGTTCGAACACTTGAGGAGAACATAAATCCGGCCCATTCAACAAAACAATCTGAAAATAATAGAGTACTTGCTGGAGATACTGTATAGTTAACAATGCAACTTGCATACAGACAATTTGGGTTAGTAGAAGTTAGCAGTCGAGCGGGTCAGGCCGCTAACGTCTCCATCATAATATATGGTTAATAGTGCTGTTAGTCATGCATTCAATAAAGATTAATAGCTGTTATCAAGCAAATCCAGCCACCAGGGGCACCATCAGCAGGGAAAATGGGGAACATATAATACTTTCCCCTAAGAAGATTTCTCACCCCTCCGGTAACTCATGAGTGCTAATCAGCATTCACTGTAGAGGGAATACATTAGTTGTAGAGAAAAAATAAACAATAACACTTCAGCTGCTATAAATAGTCCAACACCACCATTAGACACCAGATATCCAGGGTAAAACAGGGCAGGTCGAACATCAGCACTCTTAAGGAGGCACTCGCACCCCTGATCAGCAGGAGCTCAATATTGCTTTGTTCTTCTGCAAATCATCGGAGGGCGCTGCCACCTTAGCGTGACCAAGACTACCTGCAGCTGCACCTCGCAATCCGGATCACCCTCAAATCAGGCAGTGAATGGACACCTCACACTTAAGGCTCTTTCCATCGGGAGCGGATCCAGCATCAGGTCTGTCCATGCCAGGATGTATACCCGACCTTCAGCAACTATGCTAAAAGACCAGGCACCGGGGAGGTCGGTTCAAAGCTCCACCCCGACAGTCTGTGCCAGAAGACAAGTGTAATGTGCACCTGGAATACAGTGCGCCACATTTACCCAACGTTTTTGACCATTTTTATGCTTTCTTCCGAATCCTACAAAACATATCCTCTTTAAGTAGGGGGCGTGAACAATTCTATTGTCACACCCGTGCCCCTCTCTGTCGCGGCACTGCACTGGTCCCCTGCCAGCTCCTACCTCTCCTCAATCCTGCTCTTCTCCCGGCTAGGCCACGGGCGTGTACCGGTACTTGGAGATTTAAAGGGTCAGTGCAGCACTGATTGGTGCTGGCATTCCCGGGTTTCCTTAAGAGGCTGGCTGTTCCCAGGATTCACTGCCAGATCTTTGAGCTCTATTGCCTTAGAGAAAGCTTTCTGTGAGTTCCTGTACCTGTTCTTTGCCTAACTTGCCTGTATTCTTGTTGTGACCTCGGACCTGACCTCTGCATCTCTGCCGCTTGCCCTGACTCCATGCCTGTTCCTTACCTCAAGCCTGGACTCCGATTCTGTACCGCAACCTCAGCTGCCAACGCGGGCTAGTCGCACCTGAAGAACAATCTGGTGGCACCCTGCTGCAGCAAGACTATCCGGCTTAGTGCCGGGCTCTGGTGAAGACCAGGTGTCACTTAGACTCTGGTCCCAGTTGTCGGCTAGTACCATCTCCCGCGGTGGTCCAGGGGGTCCACTGACCCTGAACCCTGACATCAAGATTGTGATGCAGCAAAATAGACCAACAAATAGAAGGACTGAAGTACAACTCACCAGTTTTATACTGCACTAGATTAATCATTCAGCATCAGACACAATGATTAATCTGGTGCAGCAAAAAACTGTCTACTTCTACTGTGCACTGGTTTAGACAGACGCATTAAAACATCTTGCCCAATGTCTTTTACATCACAAAACATAGAAGTGAGCCCCCAATTAACATCTGCTCCTTTTTACAGGTGCCAATAAAAGCATAAATATAAAATAAAATTATAATGACCCTGCATAAGGTTAGAGAGTAGACAAATGGAAACACACCACTAAACACCTTACACGTGTGTTTCAAGGTGTCACAGAACCAGGAATATCAACAGTTAAATTTACAGTCAGGAGTTCGAGAAATAAATGAAAATCACATTCCCAACTGGTTCTGTGGGACCTAGGAAGCTAATCCTCATGTGATATTAAAGGGTCGGTTTTCATTTATAAAATGACACGAAAATCCAAAATGTCTAAAAGCCCATAAAAACCTGAATAAGGTTTTCTAAGCCACCTTATCTGTGGTTCATTCTAGCAATTTATGGAGTCCCTAGAATACATTAGGGACAACAGAAAAACAATCCAAATCATCCTTAAAAAAGCAGTGAAGAATCTAAGGTGAAAAAAGGTGAAAATAGCCACAAACCAGATAATATATATTGCACATTGGCCAAAAAAAGCACAAAAATCTGTGTTTTATTGTGCTACAAACAATCCCATATAAAATATCCCATATTTTGATGTAAACTTGACTTATATCAGAATTTCAGTACAAAGTTTCGAGTTAGGAATTACCGTAGTGAAGATTTTTATACAATATTATTAAGCACTACAATGATCTGATTATAATAGCAACAGTCATCATAAGCATTATATCATGGTTTAGAAAAGGATTTTAAAAATAAAGTCTTCAGCTAAATTGATCTTTTATGGAGCAAATTAATTGACTCTAAAATATGTGAAAAGGAAATTTTAAACGTACAATACACTTCCCCATTCAGAGACTAGGATAAAAGGCATTTCATTTGGTTAAAAGAGCTAACATGTAGAAAATCAAGGGGCAATATGGAATTCCTGATAAGAATGTAAATCGGATGAGTCTAGGGTACAAGACTTTCAATTATTCAAGTAGGCATTAAAAATAAATTCAAATCGTCTAACACTGAAGCTGAAATGAGTTGTATGCTTTCAAATAGCCCCATCTCAATTACTGGCTTCATCATAAGGATACAAAAGAATAATAAAATCAAGATACATATTTTTTCCTGTGATGTATATCCACTGTGGTTGTACTGTAGTAAAATAGAGCTCTGTGAAAACAAAAAGTAAACATTATTTCAAGTAAAATAAAAATCTTTTTAGAATATATGTACATACAGATTTTTCACATACATATAAACACTGCTCAAAAAAAGAAAGAGAACACTTAAACAGCACAATATAACGCCAACTAAATCAAACATCTGTAAAACTATCCACTTAGGAAGCAACATTGATTGACAATCAATTTCACAGGCTATCAGCAAAACACACTCCATAAAGGAGTGGTTCTGCAGGTGAGGACCACAGACCACTACTCAGTACCAATGCTTCCTGGCTAATGTTTTGGTAAATTTTGAATGTTGGTGGTGCCCTCTGCTCTTCACAGATGAAAGCAGGTTCACACTGCGCACATGAGACAGAAACGACTGGAGTCTGGAGAAGCAGTGAAAAGTGTTCTGCAGCCTGCAACAACCTTTGGCAGTGGATCAGTAATGGTTTGGGGTGGCATTTCTTTGAAGAGCCACACAGCCTGCCATGGGCTTGCTAGAGGTAGCCTGATTACCATTAGGTACCAAGATGAGATCCTCAGACCACTTGTGAGACCATTTAATGGTGCGGTTGGCCCTGAGTTCCTCCTAATGCAGGACGATGCTAGACCTCATGTGGTTGGAGTATGTCAGCAGTTCCTGCAAGAAGAAGGTATTGAAGCTATGGACTGGTCCACTCAGTCCCCAGACATGAATCTGAGAAAAACACATCTGGGACATCATGTCTGACTCTATCCACCACTGTCACATTGCACCACAGATTGTCCAGGAGTTGGAGGATGCTTTAGTCCAGGTCTGGGAGAAGATCCCACAACCCACAACCTCATAAGGAGCATGCTGAGGCGTTGTAGAAAGGTCATGTAGGCCTGCGGAGGCCACAAAAAATACTGAACCTCATTTGACTTGTTTTAAGGACATTACATCAAAGTTGGATCAACCTGTAATGTGGCTCCATTGGTTAACACATTTGATTTCCATTGATGATTTTTTTAAATTTAGTTTTTAGCACATTCAACTTTGCTCCCTTCATTTTTTTTTTTGAGCAGTGTATAATAAATTGCACTAATTTGTAAATATTGTACCTCCTGTAGACATACAAAAAATTGCTTTAATAAATACTATGGCTTTTTGGGGGTCATTTATCCTTAGTTAGGACATTAGTGTGTGTGTTTTTTTGGTTATTTCACGTTTTGTATCTGTTTTGATCTTTAGCGGTTGATATATCCGGCTGCTAAATTTGTTGTTTTTTTGTGACTTTTTATTCAAAAGTCACATACTCTTCTGCAATCTCTTCTAAAGTCTAAAGCATGATCTGGACTGGAGTTTATTTGCGACTATTTTAACATGAGTTGTGCTATTTTTATATATCCACAACTGGATTTTAAAGATATATCAGGTGCAACACTGAAAAATTCTTGTGCGTCTAACTTTGCCAGGTGAGTGGAAATATCGTAAATTTTGGTGCAAAATATGCAAAAGGACCAATAAATTGTAGCAAATGTAAGAAAAAAAGCCTAAAATAAATGATTCCCTTTATGTCATATTTGCAGAAAATGTATGTTAATAAACTGCCTTTTTAGCATAAAATGCATTATTATTTCTAGCTATAGTAAAACTGCAGTAGCAAATGCTGCTTCTTATTTTTTATATTTATTTATGTATAAGTGTATGAACAGTTAAAATTGAATTTGTAGATCTCTATGAAAAATACTACCATATTTTTCGGATGATAAGGCACACCATATTATAAGGCACATTATGAATAAAGGCGCCATTATGAATAAAGGCGCAGGCAGTTTTTTGGTGGCTGCTTGGGTTAGAAGGGAGTCCATGCGCGCGGCAGATGAAGAAGCCCCGTGATTCGCACTATGGCGCCTGTTGTTCGCGCCCCAGTTACTGCTAGACATTTGCTGTGAAGGGGCGGTCTCCGGTAGCAAGGACCCATGTAAGTAGAGCCCTCCCTCGACTTGACTCCTTTCCTCCTCCAGGCACTGCCGAGTCCCCCACTGGTACTGCCGGCCATGCAGGGTCACGGCCGTCTCTCCATGCTACTGCCCTGCGCTGTTGCACGGAGGGGCACGGTGTTGTTATTGCAGTGCCAGGGCACCAGTGTGGGGTATTATGCCCGTCTACAGTGTGTGCAGGATGTTAGCAGGATATTTTATGCCTATATCCAGACCTCATAAAAGCCATCAAATTAAGTAGACAACAATTTTTGACAAAATATATGTTATTTTTAATGAATAATACACAAAAGTTACAAACGTATGATCACCAAGATTAAAAACCAGCCCATTAAAATAATCCCTGGTGGACAAAAAAAGTGCATAGCCATTCCTGTAGTAGTAATATCACAATACAGGTGAATACATAGCCAGAAGGACACTAGATATAATATTACAATCAAGACAATTAGAAAAGACAAGTTGAAGAGATGTTATACCGGTCACAAAATATAGTGATAATGAACCTCCAAAATATATAGTTTCATGTCAACACTATTTCCCCCAATACATCAATGGATCCTGGTAGGCAAATGTCTAGCAAACACAGACATACAAGTATACGTACAAGTGCATAGTGCAAAGAAATTCATGTATACCGACCAGGCTGCATCATACTCAGGAAAAATGTCGATGAACCACCAGGATATTGCTGGCCTGGCCTGGAGCTCTTGTAAACACAACCGTTTCATATATAAGGCGCACCAGACTCTAAGGCACACTTTTGATTTCTAAGAAAATCATAGTTTTTTTTTGTGCACCTTATAGTCCGAAAAATATGGTAATAAATCAGATTGAGCATAAAATTTTATTCGTTGATTGTAGATGTAAGAATTTGCTAAAATTTAATGAAGCTATTTTTTTCATAAATAATTACCTTTACTTGCATGAATGCTTTCTCATAAGTTGTAACTGTTGAAAAAATCTTATCTATAGGAAATCTGACTGATTGTTATAAAGGGGTTTCCCATCTTGGTGCTGCTCTTTTCAATCTTTATGGCAAATGCGAACAGATGTGAGTAGTAATTACATCAATTTAGTGAAATCATTAGGTCTGGCTACACAAAAACATGTTTGGTCCATGGATCCCACAGACCAAGCATAATGCTAGGAGGGGAGTCTTTTATCATTGTGAAATATGATGCAAGGTAGGGCTGGGGCAAGCAATTTTTGTGCCTTAGGCAGACACAATTGTGCCTCCACCCCCATGCAATCTTTCACCATCAATGGGGCTCATTTAGGAAGGGTAAATTGTGTCGCACGCGATCGGATTTTGGCACATCGGCGCCGGCTTGCGCGTGACAGAAAACGGGGGGTGGGCCTAAGGACAACCCGACGGATTTGGACTATGCGCAGGATTTAACATTTCAAATTGTGTCGCGAGTCACTCACTTACAAGCACCGGGAAGAAGGTGAACTCTGGCGGACCTTGGCATGGATGCGACGGATGCAGGAACTTGGGTGCACTAGCTTTGTGAATCGCGCCGGACTTCATCTTCGTCGGACTTTCGGAATCAGGGATCGCGACAGGACCAGGTAAGTAAATTTGCCCCAATATCTTCAAATATCCTTTTCCTCAACCCTAACACCCTTCACCCTTATTATCCAACTTTAAAGGGCATCCATCACCAGGATCAAAGATTATAAACCAAGCACACTGACCTGCTGGCGTGCACCCCCTCTGGCAGGATCTGCTCTTCTTTTAGTTTCTTATGTCCTGTTTGTTTTATTTACAACAAAAGGCTTTTTAAATTATGCAAATGAGTCTGAGGGGCTCAGAGCTCCATATGTGTTAATGGATCCTGGAGTCCCTCAGACTCATTTGCATAATTTTACAAGGTTTTTTTTGTAAGAACCAAAAGGTTAAGATTTGCCAAAATTTGCAGTTTGTAGCTGGTATCATGCTGGTGTCAGGTTCCAATGGTCTATGCAATGCCACTTTTAGAAATGTTTCCCTCCTGAACAATTTCAGTACTTTATAAAGGTTTATTTCACATTACCAGGTTCCCTGCCGGCAGCGTCTGGTGAGTCCAAGGGGAAGGGCAGCTTCAGCCTGTGTATGCCTATGTCTTCATGCATTATTCCTGTACTACTCAGCATCTCCCACCTTCATAAATGCACAATACAGGAAGTGGGGAGAGGAAGCTGTATGAGTGTAGAGGAGAGGGGACGGAGACTGGCATATACAGTCTGCAGCTGCCCCTCATCGCATGCTGCCGGCAGGGAGCCAGATAATGTGAATTAAATGTATGTAAACTATTGAAATGATTCAGAATGCTGACAAAGGCATTTTTTAAAATCAGCTTTGCATAGGCTATTGCATCCTGTCACCAGCAAAAAATGACATTCCTAGTAACAGGTTCGCTTTAACCCATAAATGGGTTGTCCGCTCTTTTACATAAATTGCCCATGTGCTTTTCCTGCCTTAATAGTAAACCCTGAATGATCACCAATTCATTCATCATCCCTGATGCCTGCTTTATTGCTGTGTGCAGACTCTATGTGCACTTTGCATAGACATGTTAACAAAGATCCTACACTGATAAATAGGAGGGACATGCTGCAGAAGATTATGAATCATCCTGCTGCCCCCCTCAATATGTATTTTCTGTGCTTTTTTTAAAGATTAAGTCATGGACCATATTTCAAAGTCTTTGTGAGATAAAGTGGTAAAGTTGTCGTATAGCGTTCTAGATCTAGTCTTACAGTGTCTATGTTGGTAGTAGTAGATTCTAAAATTCAAGTCCTTTTGTGCATGAGTCTCATTATCATGCCCTTCGTGCACTCATTCATGACTGATTCCCATTCTTGAGTAAAAATGGGGTCATCAGGGAAGGATGACTGGAAGGTTATCCTTAGGCTTCTAGGGACTATAGATGTTCAGGAAGGGGAGATCTACGTTATATTGGATGTCAATCATTAGTAGATAATCAAGCTGTAAAAACAGTTTTGTTATAGTCTCAGAATCAGTAGGGCCTAGGGAATTAGTGGGCAGTTGGTTGGATAGACTAAGTGGTTGAGAGAGTTTCCTAATAAGGGTCTCTCTGTGTGACCATCGGTCATTGAAATAATCCATGGTGCTGCCAGGTGTGAAGATTAAGTAGCCAATCTATACATGTGAATAGAAACATATGTATAAATAAATATGTAAATAAATGTAGTATACACCATCAAACATATAGATTGTGAAAAAATACAGGAGTATCATAAAACAATTGCTATTGTACTACTGTCACAGATGCACCCGTGATCCTTGTCACGGATCGCAGGCACACCCGTGCCTCCCTGTGTGGCACGGCGCCCCCCGGCCCGGGTTCACCTCTCCACACTCCAGGCTCTGCTCCTGCTTCCCGACGCTCCTAGGGCGCGTGTCCTCTGGCTCTTTTAGAATTATAGGGCCAGTGTCCTCATGATTGACTCTACTAATCCGGCTCGCCTTTATAATCTGGCACCTCCTTTAACTCCTTGCCGGATCTTCAGCTTCATTTCCTGTTAAGTGAAAGCCCTCCAGCATTCCCTGTGTTTCCTCCATGTTGCTACCATTCCTGTGACCTGCTGTGCCAGGGTTCCTGTCCTGCTGTGCCTTCCAGGGTTCCTGTGCAGCGGAATCTTCAGTCCGTGCCAGCGTTACTAGTGTTCCTCTGTGTGCCATGGTTACCAGTGTTCCTCCGTGTTTCCTGCTGTCATCTCAGGTTTGGACTGTTTCCTTCATTTCCTGCCATACTACTTTGGGGGCCTAGTCACACCCGTGGAACGACCTGGTGGCATCCCGCCGCAGCAAGACCATCCTGCTTTGCAGCGGGCGAAAACCACTCCGGTCCTGAGTTGTGGCTAGCTCCATCACCTCCCACGGTGGTCCAGAGGATCCACAGACTATCTTAAGAGACTTTTCCACACACTTTCTCGTGTGACAGTAAAATCTGGCCATGCATCCCGCCAAGGAGTCAGACCTCACCAAGGAACCATGTTGCCCTCTGGCTGGGCTCTCCAGCGTTGTTGACCGGCAGTCCCAGCAAATTCCCACTCTTCAACAACTGATCGACTCCCAGCATCAGGCTTTTGAGTCTCCTCCTGCTACTCCTCCACCCACCCCGGCATGTCCTCTGGCAGCAGAGCCACGACTCAGACTTTCTATGCCTGATAAATTTGGTGGTGACCCCAGACTCTACAGGGGTTTCATCACCCAGTGCTCATTGCACTTCGAACTTATACCAACTCAGTTTGTCACCAAACGCTTCAAGGTGGCATTCATCCTCAGCCTCTTTTCCGGGAAGGCCCTGGCCTGGTCTAGTCCTCTGTGGGACAGAATTGACCCAGTCACAGCCTCCTATGCTATGTTTCTGGCTGAAATTCGCTATGTATTTGAAGAACGCGCTTGTGCCTCCTGAGCTGAAATGGCCCTGCTGAACTGGCACCAAGGACATTCTACTGTGGGTGAGTATGCTGTCAAGTTCCGCGCCCTAGCCTCCGAGCTCTCCTGAAATGATGCAGCCTTGTCAGCTACCTTCAATCAAGGACTGCCCCCAGGTGTGAAAGACGCACTGCCTGCCCGTGATCTGCAGGCTACTCTGAGTGATCTCATCTCCCTGGCCACCCAGACAGACATGCGGTTCACAGAACGTGATGGAGAATTGTGTCACGAGCACCCTCAAGTCTGACTTCCACATCAGAAATGCTTGGCTCCGGTTTTCCAAGAACTGCCCCAGCCTCCAGCCACACAATCTGAACAGGAGCTTATGCAACTAGACAGAGTTAGGCCCCTTCCACACTAGCGTTGCATTTCACGTCAGGGTGCAATGCGTGAAAAACTGACGTTTTTGGCTGCGTTTTTGTTCCATTTTTCCTTGGAGTCATTAGCGTTTTTGCGTTTTTCACTCACTTTTTTTTAAGTCAATTGGACTTTTTCAAAGGGACCATGGTTCGGGAATAAAATTTTTTATTTAATTGAAAAAGAATGTCTTCAGATAAGTTAGCAGATGTATGCAAACATCTTTTCTTCACTGTTCCGCGCGTATATTATCTCCCGACAAGTTAGCAGATGTGAAGAACAGTGAAGAATAGAATAAAAACAGTGAACACAGTGAACAACACAGTGAAAAACACAGTAAAGAACACAGTGAAGAATAGATTACAGATGTTCGGCACATCTGCTTACTTGTCGGGAGATACGCGCGGAACGGTGCGTACAAAATAGTATGTGAAGAACAATATATATGTGTGAAGAAGACATTGCAGATCTATGGAAACATCTGCAATGTGTTCTTTACACACATATATATTGTTCTTCACATGCTATTTTGTACGCACCGTTCCGCGCGTATCTCCCGACAAGTAAGCAGATGTGCCGAACATCTGTAATCTATTCTTCACTGTGTTCTTTACTGTGTTTTTCACTTAAATGATCCTGTGGTCACTGTGTTCACTGTTTTTATTCTATTCTTCACTGTTCTTCACTGTGTTTTTTAAATTAAATGCGCGATCGCGAGCAGGGGAATTATTAATGTCACCTAGCAACCCATACATTTAAAACGCTTTGCACTCGCATTGCACTTGCAATGCTTGCGAGTGCAATGCATTTTTGATGCGTCTCCATAGACTTGAATGGGGCGGGAAAAACGCGCGTGAAACGCAAAAGTAGAGCATGCTGCGATTTTGACGCGCGTCAAAACAAACGCAAGCACGCGCGTGCAAAACAACGCAAATGAGGAAAGACCCATTGGAAACAATGGGACAGAGTGCAATGCAAGTTCTGCGCGTCAAAAGCACGCGCAGAACTCGCGCGTGAAAAACGCTAGTGTGGAAGGGGCCTTAGTCTTCCGATCGAGGAACGTTCCAGACGTCTTAGGGAGAGACTTTGCCTCTACTGCGCTAGCTCCAAACACTTTATTGGGGCTTGTCCTATCCGTTCTCCCACATCCAGCAAACCCCAACACCTTGAGCTTCTGGGAGGTACTTCCATAGGTGTCAATGCTGTGTCTCCAATGCTGTGTTTCCTGCATTTCCTGCCATACTACCTTGGCTGCCACCGTGGGCCTAGTCGCACCCATGGAACGACTTGGTGGCAAGACAATCCTACTTTGTGGCGGGCTCTGACAAAGACCAGGTGCCACTTACACTCCGGTCCTGGATTGCGGCTAGCTCCATCACCTCCCATGGTAGTCCAGAGGGTACAAATACTCTCTTAAGAGACTTTTCCACACACTTTCCCTCCTCAGGTGTGACAACTACACACATAAATTAATGGATAAAAGATGTCCAAGATGCACAAATGTGCTTGATTAAAAATAATTGGTTGTGGATACTACATAAAATTTGTACCTTAGAGTGTGGAACTGACTGTTAGGCTGACCAGGGAGACCAATTGGATGGAACTCAAATGTATTAGGTGGCTACTAGCCAGATAAAAATTTAAAAAAACTATGTTAGTATGCATTATAAGGTGATATGTGTTTAAAGGAAACCTACCACATGAAATAGTAGGTGTAAGCTGCAAATACCGAGCACCAGCTCCGGGTGAGCTGGTGGCGGAGCTTATTTTCATTCGTGTCATAAACCGCTGTATTGCGGTTTAAACACTTTTTAATCTTTATATCTGAAGCATTAAGGTTGCGCGCATGGTGCGCCGAAGCTTCTTCAGATATAAAGATTAAAAAGTGTTTAAACCGCGATACAGCGGTTTATGACACTAACGAAAATAAGCTCCGGCACCAGCTCACCCTGAGCTGGTGCTTGGTATTTGCAGCTTACACCTACTATTTCATGTGGTAGGTTTCATTTACAGGGGTTATGCCACAAAACGAATTACTTCAAAAAGCTCCCAAAGAGGTTAAAATATTTCAAAAATCTATTCATAATGGTTACCTGGAATAATAAATACTTTTTTATTTGTTATTCTACTATTCTGCTAAAGAAATGCCATGTATCCTCCACCAAATAATACTGTTTAGTTGACCTTTCAATTCTTTTCACCGTATATGTGAGATACATATAACGGCTACTTCTAGGCAACAACACTAGGCCCGACCTGGCATAGAATTGTGCCTTCCCTGGGAACTGGAGCAGGCTATGGGCAGGGTACATGCACAGGGTAGGAATGTCCTGCTGCAGTTGCGCCCCCTCCACGTGCTGTGGAGATGGCATAAGGGGGTAAATAGGAGCAATTCCTGGCCATATGCCAGGAACTGCGGTTATTTCAAGGCTTGCCCTCCTGATTTCAGGCACCAGCTCTGGTAGAACCACCCCTACACTGATTACTTTACTCTGACTCCTGATGCTGGTTGTATGTGCCGGCCTCAGGGCCCAGCATGTAATTCTACAATATGGTTAAAACAAAGATCATTGGAGTAATGAAAAAAAATCAAAATGGGTGCAAACTGATCAGGGCTGGGCCTCAGGTCCTTCAACAATATCACTAGAAAGTAAGCAGCACTCCAAGCCAATTGGTGTGAAGAATTGTGGTTGTCTTTTGTTCCATAATGCCAGTGCCACGTTCATCTGTGCCAATAGAACACCACACAGTGTAGTGGTGGGACGTCTTCCCCCATGCTCAACATACTAACCCCTTCAAACTATGTTCCGTTGATTGTGAGAATTAACTCTGCCAATGCCGCCAGCGGCATTTGAAAGTTGAGTGCGGGTACCGCCATCTTGGTTCTGATTGTCGCTCCCCCGAACATCATCGGGGGCAGCGATTGGTTGCCATGACAGCCTCAGATCTTCGTCAGACCCAAGGCCACCTGCTTGCTGCAGATTTGTTACACTGAGCCAAAAAATGCCATACACTCCAATACAGTAGTATTGCAGTATATGGTAGGAACAATTGGACCATCTAGGGTTAATGTTAATCATACACATCTGTTTAATTTTTGAAAATGTATTAAAACCCAATAAAACTTACATAAATTTGGTATCACCGGGATCGTACCGAACCAAAGAGTAAACCAGAATTGTTATTTGGGGCGCAAAATGGAAGTTGTAGAAATTGAGCCCACAAAGTGGCGCAAATGCAAAATTTCCCCAATTTCAAATTTTTTTTTCAGCTCCCCATTACACACCATGGAATAATAAATATCACTGAGAAGTAAAATTTGTTATGCAGAAAATAAGCCTCCACATAGCTCTGTACATGGAAAAATGACAAAGTTATGGAGTTTTGACGGTGGAGAGCGCCAAAGTCAGTATAATGATACCGAACACGCGTGAATAGGATATCAGAATAGGTAATGATAGGAGTTTCCAACAGGGGTATCTAAGGGAATCTCAGTTCTCACATCTGGAACTCTAGCCCTGTGTGGATGTTAATGCGCGTGTGTAAACAATCTTTTATAGGATAAACCAGGGACAGTTACTCATAGATCCAGGCACCGTGACTGTGGAAATCTTATATTTGCTATCCATCGCTTTCTGCCTTCTAATATCAACTTTTAAAATGATGTTAATTAGCCTGAAGGGTTCAATAGGGTGTTACCAGGGCTCCTCAGTGCCACAGATTCAAAAGTTATTACACTACACTACAATCCCCACCCCTCCACATGGAAAACAAATATGCTGATGCCCGGATTTTGGATCTATGTGTAAATTACCCTGGTTTATTATGCAAGATTTTTTGGTATATTTTTACACAGGCATGTCACTTATTTTGGAATTAAAGAGGACCATAGTTCTTTACCACAATTGCTTTAGTGTGCTGCTTACTTGACATGATAAAGATAGATAAATATAGGTAGACATAGATATGAGATAATTATATAGGAGCCAGATAATGAATAGATAGAAAATAGATAGATGACAGGAGATTGATTAGATATGAGATATATAGATGAACAATCACATTTTGCTGACCTCTGGAGTGGAGAGGGATGCTCGGTAGTTACAGGGGGAGAGCTGCAGGACATGTGTGAGATGAAGAGAGGTCAGAGCTCAGTTCCTTTACTTGTTTTGATTTATGACCAATGGTGGATACATGGGATGGGAAGGGCTGCAACACTGTAATATGATAGAGCTGCAGACATGTTAGGAGCAGACTGTGCTCTGCATGGACCTTCTTCATTCCTGGATGTATTTACCTTGAATGTGTCCCTATTAGCACTGGCACAGCCTGGTGTTAGCAGCACTGAGACATGTAGTGCCGATCACAGCCTGCACTCTGCTACACAGCTCATCAATCGGCCCCTCCCCCTCTCACTGCTGATTGGCTGCACCATGTCAGCTGGTCTCCTTCACTGTGAGGCAACGGAGGAATCTGCAGTCAGAGCAGTGAACTGAGGAGCAGAAACTGAATCCTTCTGCGCAGACTGGGCCAGTGGAGAAGGAAGGCAGGACGGACACAGCTACCAGCAGGGGGAGCCAGAAGTCACCTCACAACAAGATAACTCAGTAAGGCTGCATATTTTTTAATAAATGTAAATGGTGAAATGAAAGTTTATAGTGCACTGGGCTGTGATATGATGGCACAACCCCTTTAAGTAGATAATCTGCACAAATAGTCTGAGAATGTCCTAAAGTTGATCATCCTAAAGATGCTGTTAGGGATTTTTATGCAGGGCCCCAACAGCCCTCTTGACTTTTGTAAGGTGAGTCCTAATTAACCCTTGATTGAACATAGAGACCAAGACATGTCAATCTCTTAGTCAAGATCTTCTCCTCTTTAATAATCAAAATGCATAATATATATCAGACAGAAGAGTCATCAAAAGGGTGTTGTATGAATGGAGATAAGGACTTAGATTCTATTGGCCATTATGTTTTTGTACCAGCACATTCTGGGAAAAATGACTAGGCCTTGTTTACAGCCATGCTTATCTACACAATGGCTCCTAGAAGCTTCTTCATAACCAAAATAAATAACAAGAATACAGAGGCCCGAAGGACGGTAAGAAATGCCAAGGATATTGTGAAAAGGCAAACAACAGTTTAAATGAGAAAAATAGCTGAATTAAAACATTTAACTCTATAGCTTCTAAAAGGGAAGCATACCCCCCCCCAAGGTGGCCGCTGTATCTAAGATGGCGGACAGTAGTCAAGATGGCGTCCGAAACCAGTGCGACCTCCTTAACAATTCCCCCCTTTGAGCTTTGCTGGCCTGTAACTCCATCCTGAGCGACCTCCTCAAGCTCCAGGTACCCACAGGTAGGCTAAGCCCGTACCTGCTGGACTTGTTAACTCTTCACCAGATCCCCTGGAGGCTGGTCACTCAGGGGTTACAGGCCCGCACACTCAAATCACATCACTGAGTCCCCATAGTCCATAGGTTTGTAAACAGGCAGCATCATCCTCCGCTCCGGGCACTTCTCCTGTCGTGGTTCTTACCGCTTGGACATGGTGGACTTGATGAGGGGGACCACACAGCACGCAATAAGTGACAAGAGCAAAATCACAATCCCCAATATCATCCGCACTTAAAGGAAACCCTTCCAATCCCCCAACCACAAAGTGAAGGACAAAATGTCCACCCCAGAGTTTCTCTTGAGTTCCCTGGACAGTCCTTCAATCTTTTCACGAGCATGGGTAATGGATCCATAGGGGGCGATGTCATCTGGGATGTATATGCGACAAGCCACTCCCAACATCTTACAGACTCCTCCCTTCTCAGCAAGGGTCATGTCCAAAGCCATGCGGTTCTGGGAAGCATCTCCGATATAATTCACAAATCTCTGTTGATTACAATAAAAAAAAACAGTTACCCAACCAACATCTTTGCTCATAGCTCTCTGGGGAATAATGGACTCTAGTCCTGCCCATATCTGATTGTGGGCCTTGTACTCATCTGGGACCCCCCTTGGTGCTCCCACTGTATCTATATAAACGTTGTCATCTAGGTGCTTCTCTCAGACCTCCAGAATCCTTTGGGATTCTCTACCTTTTCTTATGTGTCTGATCAACCTTATCCCTGGGGATCACGAGGAAGGAATGTGCAAATTTTATCACAGCACACTCACCTTCCCAGCCTCTAGGCCTGACCTGACTCTCCTATCCCCACAAATCCTGTACACGTCAGACACTGCTAATACAGGGTTACCTGTGCTGTCAATGTTAAAGAAGGTCATTGTCTGCACCAACCGTAGGTAAAGTCTCCTACCCTGGGGGCATCCTGGTCAGCCCTATAGTTACAGTGATAGTCATGGTTGGGGTGTCCCTGAGCATACAGTCAGTCAGAAGAGACCAGCTAGCAAGAAGAATAAGTAAGTTTGCAATAGAAAGCGTGGAAGCATGCTGACTTCCCTCTAGCTTCAGACGTGGCACCGGTCAGCAGGACTTGGAAAGGACCGTCGTAGCGAGGCTCCAGACTCTCACTCTCTCTCTGGTGTCTCTTCACCACCACGTAGTCTCCAGGCTTCAGGTTATGCGTCCTGAGCTCTCTGTCTGGATCTGAAAAAGGAATCAGAAACACTTTTGCAGACCTTTTCCAAGGCCTGGCTCAACTGTGTGGCATATTCCACTTGGTTTCCTGCCATCAGCTATAGGGTCTGTGGGAAGTAGGGGCTTAGTCTGGGTGCACAGCCAAAAAAAAAAGTACTTCAAAGGGGGACAATCCCATCTTTCTGTTGGGGGTGGTCCTAACTGAATGGTGGGCAGCAGGAAAGCACTCACGCCATGGTTTCCCTGTTACTTCCATGGCCTTCTGGATCTCTAACTTAAGAGTGCCGTTTAGTCTTTCAATCCCACCACTAACTTGGGAAGGGCAAGGGGCGTTCAGGGCCTGTTCTACACCCAGGAGGGACAAGGTTTCAGGTCTTTACCTGTCCAGTGAAGTGGGTTCTGCGACCGGACTCTGTGGTCTCTGGAAGTCCAAACCTGCAGAAAAATCTCACTCACCAACTTCTTTGCCTCAGCTCTGGCAGTAGCCTTGGTCATGGGAGAAGCTTCTGGCCACCCTGGAAAGAGATCAATGCACACACGCACGTACTCCTACGTACCACTTTTTGGTAGCTGGATAAAATCCATCTGCAGTCTTTGGAAGGGATACAGCGGCTTGGGTGTCGCCTTCTGTGGGGTCTTTTCCACCTTACCCGGGCTGTGGCGGGCACAGACTATACAGGCTTTCACTAGTCTAGTGACAGGGGTAGTAATGCCCGGGCAAACCACTGGTGGTTTATGAGCACTAGCATGGCCATTTTGGATGTGTGTGTGTCCATGGGCTACTTGACTTACTGTCGGGTGCAGGGCTCCTGGCAGGCACACCCTCTCTCCCAGCATCCAGGTCCCATCGGCATCTGGGCTCCAGCTCTCCTCCACACTCCCTTCACTTCTGATGACTCTTGGGCCACCAGGGACTGGAACACCTGTGGATCAAACTTTTAGCTCAGAAATCACAGCTGAGACTTCAGGACAGTCTCTGGGTTCCATCTGTGCAGCTGCCTTCGCCATCCCGTCAGCCACATACTTGCCCTTGGCTTGTGGAGTTACCAAATTGTGTGTGCTTTTACTTTTATTATCCCCACCTCTTGTGGAAGTAAGAGAGCATCCATGAGCTCTTTAACCAGCGTGCCATGCTTAGAGGGGGTCCCTGCAGAGGTGAGGAAATCTCTAGCCTTCCACATGGGTTCATAGTCGTGTTTAGACCCCAGGACTATACCTTGAGTATAGATGTTTGCCCTTTTACCTTCCACCAGCTGTAGCGCTTCCCTGAGTGCCGTCACTTCACCTCCTGCGCTGACCTGTGTGGAGGGAATGGTTCTGCTTGTACTACCTCATGTGCGCCACTGACCACTGTATATCCAGTGTAGAACCGTCTGTCTTCTCCTGCAGACCTGGAGCCATCTATGAGAAAAAACTCAACATCTGGGTTAATCGCCCTTCTCTCCCCCCTCTGAATCCTAGAAGAAGAGTAAAAAGAGAAGAGCGGGGGCGCTCAATGTGTAGGAATCCTCAATATAAAGAGTTCAATACATGTGCAAATTTGCACTCACCTTCTTGTGTTGTGCTGATGGCACAACGCATGTAGTCGCTTATAGAGTGGAACTAAGTGCTGCCTTCGGGATTGTCGCCTCGGTACCGTGACCAGAGTGGATAATAGTAGTGGGTGATCTCTATTGCTAGAGATCTGCTTGGTTGTCCCTAGGATCTTAAACAAAGACCCGGCGCAGTTCGTTACGAAGATAGATTTATTATTACAATAAAATGAAATAAAATATTATAACAAGATTGCAAGGTCAAGACGCGTTTCGGATCCGGAACGGATCCTTCCTCAGTTGTATCCTTCCTCAGTTCCCTCTGAATCCTGGAAGACTGGCGATAGAATGAAGGATTCAGAGCTGTGCACCTTATCAGTGTATCCTGGGGCATCAGGAGTGCACACTGGAGTCTGAGCTGTCTGGTCTTGGCTCACATGCTTGGGCTGTACTTGGGTGAGGACACTGTGCAAGGTATGTGGGGTTTGCACAGTAACTGAGTGATCTAGGGTCTAGGATCAGCTCACTGGCCTTGCTGAGCAGATTGCTGGCTGCAGCTACTGATACATGAGGGGCTCCCCTCACGACTGAGTCTAACCGGGCCTAATAGTGAGCCACTGGGGAGGCCACCACGTTCCTGGGCTAAGACACCTGTGGCCTACATACTCAGTGCAAAATAAAATAAAAGGTCTGGTTCAGTGGCATGTGCCTAGGGCCGGGGCAGACAGGATTTACCAGCTTAAGGCTATGGAATGCATCAATTGCCTCCTGACTAAGGGCAAAAGGGGAAGAGGCAATTCAGTCAGAAAGGGGCAGCATTGGGCTGGAGGCAGCAGACCTTATCCCAGGCCTGCAGGAGCTGGCCAGTCCTAGAATCATGTGAAGAGGCTTAGGGCCTCAGGGCAGGGGCACATTCTGGACTGCCAGCTTTCTTCCCTCTGTCAGGTATCTGCCTGTGGCTGAGAAGCAGTGGCCTAGGAAGACCACCTTCTCCTGGCAGTACCGGAGTTTGTCTCTGGGAACTTTGCAACCCTTCTGGAACAGAAAACACATAAGGTCAATAAATGCAACCTAGCAAACAAAACAGTAGGTCATCCGCATACTGAAAAGGAGAACATCCAGTAAGGGGCAGTCTGCCAGTCTATTCCCTGTAGGGCCGTGGGGTATTGGCTGGGTGAGTTTTACCCCCCCCCCCTTGTGGGAATCTACATCAGGTATACTGGAATACTGAACTGGTAAATGCAAATAGGTACTGGCAATCTTCATGTAGGGGCACAGAGAGGAAAACATTTGCCAAATCAATAACAGTGAATAATATGTCACTCTCAGGGACTGCTGCCAGTTTGGGCTAGAGACCACTGGGCTTCAGTACACTCATTGGCAGCTTGGAGGTCATGGACCATGCTACATGTATCCGGCTGTTCTTTCTGAGTCTTTTCTTAACCGGGAATGGGCTAAAACCATCGGGATAGCAGGGGAGAGTCACACATCAGTTCTACAATGAAAGGCACTAACTCTGTTTGGGGGGGGCTGTTCTCGCTGACATCCTTGTCCATAACCACCCCCCTTGTCCTGCCCTGTCGGGGCCATCTCCGCCACTCACTACAGTAATGTCTCCTCCCCGCAACACCCACTTGGGTTGGTCGGTTGAAACTTCCGGAGATGTTGTCAATCTCACTTTGGCGTGGTCTGTGAAACATCCTCTATTCCCTCTGTACGTCAATGTGTCAGAGTCCTCCACCTCATCTCCAGCCCAGTGTTCTGTGCTACCTATAAAGTTCTGGCCAGACTCCAACGTCTCAATAAAATCCAGGTACACTTAAGATGGTTTTTAATCAAAAAGGAACAAAAGTCAGTCATAGGCTCTGTAGTACAGTTGGGGGGCTCGTTCTTGCTTAGTCTGTTCATGGGGTACACAGGAGGAGGTCACATCACACTGTATCCCTGTTCCACAACCAAATAAATTCCTTCAAGTCTTTTTTAGATTGTCAGGGAGAAGTCTAAATGCAGCGATCTGCCCCCTTCTGTAAACAACTTCAGCTTACTGTAGCGTCAAGGTCAGAACAGAACACAAAGTGATAACACAGCTCAGACAGAGCCCAGGCCATGTACATGTCTTCACAAAACAAAACGCAGCTCCAACAGCCCCCACCCTTTTGTTAACCCCTTTAATGCCAGAAAGCAGGTACCGGAGACATTGTAACACTTTTTCATAGTAATTTTTCTCTAATTCGCGGGATCAATAAATTTGAATAATACTCAAACAACCTCCATCCCTCACTCCAAGACCCCTAGCAGATGCCCCAAGCATGGTCAGCTGTTATCCTACAGAGCCCCACAACAGCTTTTATGGCTGCCAACAGCAATCAACTTTCATCGACTTGAAGGGAATATAACTTAAAATGTCCGCCACTGAGAAATAAACTGTCTTAAGATGGCCGCCACTGAAGAATGGTAGGGCGTGTCATCTTCATCTAACCACAGATACAGGGGTGGAGTCTGGATTACAGGGGCCATTTTTCACTCCAAGGAAAATATAATAAAATCTCTTTTTCTCAAATTCTTTCCACATCAAAAACTTTGAAATGTCCCTTATCGCCTGTCTCTTTCTTCATTGGGCACTCTGAAGGATTCCTGTCACTCTGTCCTGGTCCGTCCGTCAGTCAGAGGCTATAAGTGTCTGTTTCCAAATCTGATCAAGTTTTCTCACTTGTACAATCATCAGATCATCTGACACATCACAAATCCTTCAATACTACTTCTCACTTCAAACACAAAACTACCAGCCCTTATGTCCAATCATGTCAACTTACACTTTTCCATCAGTCCTACTTAACTCAACAACCTTCTGTCTCTGTGCATCTTTCCCCTCCATGTGGGACACAATCTTCCTTCTTGCCTGCAATGCACTTGGCTCTATTCCAATTCACTACTCATCATAAGCGTCCATAACCACAATACTGTCAAAGGAACCTGTCCCCACAGACTCAAGAGGGTCTCACAACGGATGCCGACACCTCGATTTACTGACCCCAAAGAAACTAGACACCTGAGTCTTCCACAAAGGACCCTAGACTAAGTCACTGCCTGACTGGACTGACGCTAAACTAAGTCACTGCCCTCAGACTGACCCTGCAGGTCCACAAGGGACTCTACACTAGATCACTGCCTGACTGGACTGACGCTAGAATAAGTCACTGCCCTCAGACTGACCCTGCAGGTCCACAAGGGACTCTACACTAGATCACTGCCTGACTGGACTGACTCTCAGGTCACTGTCCTCAGACTGACTCTCCAAGTCGCTCTCCTTCAGACTCGACTAGTTCTTAGTCATACGAGACCACTCAGACTCCCAAAGAAAGTCTGTGGGCAACCCTTAATGACAAAACTGTATCATTGACACTATGACAATCACAACAGAATATCTCCCACGCTAGCATTGCAGACATCTAAGGGTTACTACTTCCCGTCCCACAGTTTCAGCTAACACCACAGACTGTCTGACCATCCGTCTCTGTCCAGTCTCTGTCCAGTCTCTGTTCAGTCTCTGTCCATCACCTTACAAAGTGGTTCTTTGCCAAAAACTATGAGCTTAGGTTACAGTGAACAACAGTGGCAAATACATAACACAGAGACAGTCTTACCCGGTCCGTCCAACCAGTGAACCAGAAGTGACATATCAAGGTAGACAAGAAAAAATTAATATCTTACCCTGAGAGCTCTCTGGTCAGTTCTGTTCACCGAGCCGGCGGGGACTCTTCACGGAGGCTGTCTTGGTGCTGTTGTTGTTTACTCCTAAACCCACCCAGATGGACACCAAATATTGTTAGGGATTTTTATGCAGGGCCCCAACAGCCCTCTTGACTTTTGTAAGGTGAGTCCTAATTAACCCTTGATTGAACATAGAGACCAAGACATGTCAATCTCTTAGTCAAGATCTTCTCCTCTTTAATAATCAAAATGCATAATATATATCAGACAGAAGAGTCATCAAAAGGGTGTTGTATGAATGGAGATAAGGACTTAGATTCTATTGGCCATTATGTTTTTGTACCAGCACATTCTGGGAAAAATGACTAGGCCTTGTTTACAGCCATGCTTATCTACACAATGGCTCCTAGAAGCTTCTTCATAACCAAAATAAATAACAAGAATACAGAGGCCAGAAGGACGGTAAGAAATGCCAAGAATATTGTGAAAAGGCAAACAACAGTTTAAATGAGAAAAATAGCTGAATTAAAACATTTAACTCTATAGCTTCTAAAAGGGAAGCATACCCCCCCCCCAAGGTGGCCGCTGTATCTAAGATGGCGGACAGTAGTCAAGATGGCGTCCGAAACCAGTGCGACCTCTTTAACAGATGCTGAGGTCTCAATTATACTGAAGGATAAGTTTAGCTGTGCACAGGTTTAAATACCCACACTAAGTATAGCGCACGCGAGCTGCCAGTTATCCAGTGCGCATGGTTGAATCATGAGGCTGTCAGTGCTTGAACTGGAGCGCTGTATAGTGGATATGTAAGTAAGAAATGTTATATTAACCTCTTCACCATACAGTTGGTGAGGCCATATGAATAGAGGAGTTTTCTGCATATGCTAGAACTGATCGCGGGTATTAACCCTTCTGATGCACCGCCCGCAATTAAAAGACAGCGATGTGTGGGTGCATCTATCTTCCTTCCGATCATCGCTCCTCGGGACATTTTCGGGGAGCGCGATCAGTTATCATGACAGCCTCCGGTCTTCATTTACAGTGGCTCATTGTAATGAATGCTGTGTAAAAATGCCATATACTAAAATACTGATGTATTGCAGTATATGGTAGGAACAATCACACCATCTATGGCAAAAAGACGATCTATATCGTCATACATTGAAACCATCACCATGTGTAAATACATGGTGACAAGTCCGTGATGACAGGGGAGAGCTGGTTCCCGGGTCTGATTCTGTCATATTTCGTGACAGAAGTGACAGGATCAGAAACGTGATCAATGCTCTGTCCCCTCAGTGTATCCCAAGTGCCCCCTCACATTCAAATAACCCCCAAAACCCACTCCGACCCCTCCACACCCCTGTCCTTATCTTTATTCAGTGTGACAGCCGGAGCTGTAATTTTTTTGGCCAATTTTTTTTTTTGTATGATTAGGGCTGGTGTTTAGGCTGATGATCAGGGCTAGTGATCAGGGCTAGTGATCAGGGCTAGTGATCAGGGCTAGTGATTAGGGCTAGTGATTAGGGCTAGTGATCAGGGCTAGTGATTAGGGCTGCTGAATATATTTAGTGATTAGGTCTAGTGATTAGGGTTAGCAATTAGGGCTAGTAATTAGGGCTGCTGACCTAATGGTTACACAGACAAATCTGTATGCAGAACAGTTTCTGACCGGTCACCTCACATCTTATTATGATAGAAGCCAGAGTTGGCACCCCACTAATGCCACAGAATTAAAAAAAATTCTATGGGACTTGTTAAAAGGCCTAGCATCCAGTCGTATTGGTCCAGTGATGTTTTATACCACACACCAATGTACAGGGCTGTAATGACAAGACCACATTTTGAAGCGCTGTTAAAATTTCTGCATTACAGTGATAATAGTCAGTGTCCTTCTGCTGGTGACCATGCACAAGAACGATTATACAAAAGTAGGCAAGTAGTGACTTATTTTAATGAGAAATTTATGGAGGCTTACACCCCACAAAAAATATAGCCATCGAGTCACTTGTACTTTTTAGAGGCAGGCTTAAATTTCGGCAATATTTGCCAAGCAAAAGAGTTGGGTACGGGATCAAAGTTTATAAGCTCTGTGAAAGTGAAAGCAGATACACCTACAAATTGAGGGACAGGACTACCTGTGTACCTGAATGCCCCACTGTCCTAACTACAAGTGGTAAAATTGTGTGGGATCTTTTATTCCCCCTGTAGGGTAAAGGCTATCACCTTTACATTGATAATTTCTATACAAGTGTCCCTCTCTTTCAATGCCTCCTTGAAAAAGGGAAAAAATACAAAAAAAGAGAGGTCCCAATAGGTGGGGAATTACCTGAGATAGGCTAGAAGGTATGCCTATAGTAGTGATGGCCGCACAATGTCCTGTAACCTGGATAGTACTGTCCAGTAGGGCTTCATGAGATTCAAAAAACAAAAATCGGACTCCGAGGCGCCACTTCCACATAGACAGAATAGTTTATTTATAAATATGAGGATGACGCGTTTCGAGGGAGGACATCCCTCTTCATCAGATCCTATATGATCAAATAGTAGTCATATACACTCACCGGCCACTTTGTTATAGGTACACCTGTCCAACTGCTTGTTAACACTTAATTTCTAATCAGCCAATCACATGGCGGCAACTCAGTGCATTTAGGCATGTAGATATGATCAAGACAATCTCCTGCAGTTCTAACCGAGCATCAGTATGGGGAACAAAGGTGATTTGAGTGCCTTTGAACGTGGCATGGTTGTTGGTGCCAGAAGGGCTGGTCTGAGTATTTCAGAAACTGCTGATCTACTGGGATTTTCACGCACAACCATCTCTAGGGTTTACAGAGAATGGTCCGAAAAAGAAAAAACATTCAGTGAGCGGCAGTTCTGTGGGCGGAAATGCCTTGTTGATGCCAGAGGTCAGAGAAGAATGGGCAGACTGGTTCGAGCTGATAGAAAGGCAACAGTGACTCAAATCGCCACCCGTTACAACCAAGGTAGGCAGAAGAGCATCTCTGAACGCACAGTACGTCGAACTTTGAGGCAGATGGGCTACAGCAGCAGAAGACCACACCGGGTGCCACTCCTTTCAGCTAAGAACAGGAAACTGAGGCTACAATTTGCACAAGCTCATCGAAATTGGACAGTAGAAGATTGGAAAAACGTTGCCTGCTCTGATGAGTCTCGATTTCTGCTGCGACATTCGGATGGTAGGGTCAGAATTTGGCGTCAACAACATGAAAGCATGGATCCATCCTGCCTTGTATCAACGGTTCAGGCTGGTGGTGGTGGTGTCATGGTGTGGGGAATATTTTCTTGGCACTCTTTGGGCCCCTTCGTACCAATTGAGCATCGTTGCAACGCCACAGCCTACCTGAGTATTGTTGCTGACCATGTCCATCCCTTTATGACCACAATGTACCCAACATCTGATGGCTACTTTCAACAGGATAATGCGCCATGTCATAAAGCTGGAATCATCTCAGACTGGTTTCTTGAACATGACAATGAGTTCACTGTACTCAAATGGCCTCCACAGTCACCAGATCTCAATCCAATAGAGCATCCTTGGGATGTGGTGGAACGGGAGATTCGCATCATGGATGTGCAGCCGACAAATCTGCGGCAACTGTGTGATGCCATCATGTCAATATGGACCAAAATCTCTGAGGAATGCTTCCAGCACCTTGTTGAATCTATGCCACGAAGAATTGAGGCAGTTCTGAAGGCAAAAGGGGGTACAACCCGTTACTAGCATGGTGTACCTAATAAAGTGGCTGGTGAGTGTATAAAAGGGTAGGAAACATTGTGTACATAATGTAATAAAAGCAACATACATGTAATAAAAATGCATAATAACAGTATATATGTACAATTGATACCATTGTAATATTTCTATTTTTAAACTTATATCTCCATCAAGCTTACAATTCTTATATATCCCTAATCCCCCCTACCTCTATACTTATAGCTTCTATATATACCTATTTCCGCTTATTTACATTACTCACTTACTGTCCCCCATCCTCCTACCATATGCTCTCCTATTTATTGTCCATTGTTTTATAATTATATGGATTCTTTTCTCTATTAATGAATGTAGGAATTTTAGTCTAATTTTTGATCCATATTATACCTTCATGTATGTATGTATATAGACACTTCATGTTTTTTACACATGTATACTGTTACTATGCATTTTTATTACATGTATGTTGCTTTTATTACATTATGTACACAATGTTTCCTACCCTTTCATATATGACTACTATTTGACTATTTGATATTATAGGATCTGATGAAGAGGGATATCCTCCCTCGAAACGTGTCATATTTATAAATAAACGATTCTGTCTATGTGGAAGTTGCGCCTCGGAGTCCGATTTTTGTTTTCTGAATCTTCTTGAAAAAGGAACAGTGGCCTGCGGAACAATAAGAAGGAATCAAAGAGGCCTCCCAAAAAATCTGGTGGACCTTAAATTGAGACAGGGTGAAAGCAAGTCCTTGTGTCAGAGTAACATCATGCTGACAAAATATAAGAACAAGAGAGATGTGTTTGTCCTCACATCTTTCCATGCAGATTACAGCACCCCTGTCTCTGTTAGAGGAACCAACGCCACAGTCCTCAGGCCATTTTGCATGGGAGGGGTTGATCTAGCCGATCAAATGCTACAGCCATATAATGTGATGTGCAAGTCCTGCAGTTGGTACAAAAAGGTTGCAGAGCATTTAGTGCAAACTGCATTGTTTAATTCCTTTACCATTTACTGCAAGACCCGGCAACAGGTAACCTGCTTGGCATACCAAGAACAAGTAATTAAGCAATTACTGTTCCAAGAGGGTGAAAAGGGTCCGAGCACCTCCCATACTAGTCACGCCAGCAGAATTGTGCCGGGGCAATATTTCCCATCTGAGATCCCCCCACAGAAAAGAAAAGACGGCCATACAAAAAATGCCATGTATGCTACAAGAAGGGAACGCGCAAAGATACCGGTTATCAATGGGGGGACACTTGCCTAGATAAGCAAGGATTGTGCATCAAAGACTGTTTCTGCGCTTACCATACTTCACTGGAATATTAATTTTATTGTTATTTTGTTATTTTAGTTATTTTTACATGATCCTGAAAAAAATACATTTCATTTCATTATACCCTGAGATGAATACAGAAGGAAATATATTTTGCCTGGATTTAATTTTACTTGCCCCAAAAACTTTCATTATACCGCTAGATCAATAATTTCTGCTTTCTTTGTATCGTTTTCAATAAGGTTCACTTATGGTAGTGTTACATTATTCTGTTAGCTCAAATCTACTATAAGTGTAGAATGGGGCCTATAAGTCCCTATTGCTTTAAGGATTTAATTTCCGAAATGAGGTCACTTGTTGGGGTTTTTCAACTGTTTCCATTCCACAGAGTCTTTGTAAATGAAAGGTGGTGGCATAAAACTTTCTGGAAAATTTACCCACTCTTAGCCAAATGGTGCTCATTGGTGCTCTGTTCTTTGCCGTGCTATGTTTACACCCACATGTGGGTTATTTCTTAAATAATATTAATAAATTAATATATTAGTGAAACAAATAATTTTTCAAAATTTTACTTCCATATTATTAAAATTTTTTGTGAAACACAAAGGGGGTAGAAAAAGTCATTATACCCCTCAATAAATTCCTTCAGGGGTGTACTTTCCAAAATGGGGTCACTTGTTGGGGTTTTTAAATGTTGCCATTCCCCAGAGTCTTTGTAAATGAATGATGGTGGCGCAAAACTGTTTCAGGAAATTCTACCCACTTATAACCAAATGGTGCTCGCTCTGTTCTGTGCTATATGCCCCAAAAGCAGTTTAAACCAACATGTGGGGTATTACCGTGCTCAGGAAGAATTGTGCAACAAATTGGGTTGTGTACTTTTTCCTACAACCGATTGTAAATTTGTACATTTTAGGCCTAAATTAATATATTAGTGAAAAAAAAATATTTTTCAAAATTTTACGTCTATTTTGCTTTCTAAAAGTGGTTTTGAAAAGCTAGATGGGGTCATTTCTGAGAATGAAGTCATTTGTGATGGTTTCTTATCGCAAAGTCTTTTAAAAAGCTCTTTCTTAATTGCCATAGTCCATAAACATGGTTTCCAAATTTTCCTAAAAATTGCTGTTACTATTGTAAGTCTGCTAAAAAAAATGTAAGAATGTTATAAAGTTATAACAATACAATGCAGAGCTATGGTAAATGCTATTTATTAAGTAATTTGGAATGTTAAGATTGTCCGTCTGAAAAAAAACATGGTAACCCCTTTTTCATTTTTGCGTTTTCATTTTTCACTCCCCACCTTCAAAAATCTATAACTTTTTTTTATTTTTCCGTGTATAGAGCTGTGTGAGCTTATTTTCTGCGTAACAAATTACACTTCAAAATGTTGGTATTTAATATTCCATGCCGTGTACTGGGAAGTGAGAAAAAAAATCCAAATGCAGTGAAATTGGTAAAAAACACATTTGTGCCGTATTCTTGTGGGCTTGGATTTTACGAATTTCACTATATGCCCCAAATGAAATGTCTACTTTATTCTTTGGGTTAGTACGATTATGCGGATACCAAATTTGTATAGGTTTTATAATGTTTTCATACATTACTGTACTTACATAAACTTACTGTACAAAAAAATGTACGACTTACCGTATATACTCGAGTATAAGCCGACCCGAGTATAAGCCGAGACCCCTAATTTTACCACCAAAAACTGGGAAAACCTATTGACTCGAGTATAAGCCGAGGGTGGGAAATGCATTGGTCACAGACCCCCCCAGTATATAGCCAACCTGCCCCCTATAGTATACAGCCAGCCCAGCTTGCCCCCAGCAGTATACAGCCAGCCCAGCCTGCCCCCAGTAGTATACAACCTGCCCCCAGTAGTATACAGCTTTCCCCATGTAGTATACAGCCACCAGCCCCCAGTAGTATACAGCCTGCCCCCAGTAGTATACAGCCTGCCCCCAGTAGTATACAGCCTGCCCCCAGTGGAATACAGCCTGCCCCATGTAGTATACAGCCTGCCCCCAGTAGTATACAGCCTGCCCCATGTAGTATACAGCTTGCCCCCAGTAGTATACAGCCCAGCCCAGCATTAAAAAATAATAGACTTATATACTCACCCTCCGGTGGCCCCGATGTGCAGCGCTGCTCCCCCGATGTCCGCGCGGCTCATCTTCAGGCTTCTGCGCCGTCTTCTTTCTTCTGCAGGGCGCCGCAATTCATCTTCCCCGGCAGGCGCCACTGCTGACGTCATACTAGGCACCGCCCCGGGGAAAAACATGGCGGCGCCCAGCAGAAGAAATAAGACGGCACGGAAGCTTGAAGACGAGCCGCGCGGACATCAGGGGAGCAGCGCGGCACATCGGGGCCAATGGAGGGTGAGTATATAAGTTTATTATTTTTTAAGTATTTTTTTTATTTTTAGATTGACTCGTGTATATAAGCCGAGGGCTTTGTGCTGTGTATATAAGCCGAGGGCTTTGTGCTGAAAAACTCGGCTTATTCACGAGTATATACGGTATAAGACTTATTTGCTGAATAATTTGCTGGCACCGATCGTGGGTGTTACCAGTAAGCCTTTGCTGCAATATGCAGCAAAGACTTACCGGCTATGGAGAGGGCTCAGCCCGTAAACCATGAAGTGTGTTATGAAAAAACAATCTCAAAATAACAGAGATAAGTTAATGTGTTCTGAAGTTATTATCAAACAAAATGATACATGTCAGGTCTGAAAAATAGGCTCGTGTCCTGAAGGTCATTTTAGGCTGTGTCCATAAGGTGTTAGAGTGTCTAAAAAATAGTAAAAAAAAGTTTAAAAAAATAATAAAAGAAGAATTTTTTTTATAAATCAAGGATTTAGTAATATAAATGAATGTGCTTGATATATCTCAGTAACTGTTATACATAAATAGAAAACCATTAGGATATTGCTGCATTAATAATGTATATAAACAGATAAATAACTCAACCTAATGATATGGTAATAGTATGTTACAGTAAATGGTTGGTGACAGCAGTTAACAGTCCCAATGCTATCAGCTAGGGTCAAAGCAAAAAAAAGGTTAACCCTTACAGAACTCAGCCCTTTTTTATTTTAGCAATTTTGTTCTTTGTTTCTCCCCTCCTTCAGGACTTTTTAATTTTTCAGTTTAAAAAGTATGAAGGTTTGTTATGTATGGGGAAATTGTATTTTATAGTGGGAATCTTTAACCCCTTAGGGACGCAGGATATTTTCGCTCATTTCTCGCTCTCCATCTTCAAAAATCCATAACTTTTTCATTTTTCCTTGTACAGTGCTGTGTGAGGGCTTATTTTGTATGTAACAAATTTTATTTTCCTTTGATGTTATTTATTATTCCCTGCCATGTAGTGGGAAGCCGGAAAATAATTACAAATGTGGAAAAAAGTTTATTTTTTCATAACTCAGCGTCATCTCATCTGGCATAGCAGTGTGCTTTCATACTTGGCTGGAAAATAGCCATAGGAGAATCCAAACGGCTTACTTAGGCCTACAATAGCGTTATATATTTTATTTCTGGTTGATCTGCTGGTGGCTGTCCTTGCTGCAGTGCATCTACTACCATATTGTGAAGAATTTGTAGTGAGACTTGCGACCGTTGTGTTTAGCGCTTAGTGACGCACATATCCATCGCAAAGACCGAAGTGGGAAAATTTATTAGGGGTTTGATTTCAATTAGGCACAGTCTGCCATTTACTTTTTATTTCACGTTTATTTTTTCGTAACTCAGCGTCATCTCATCTGGCATAGCAGTGTGCTTTCATACTAGGCTAGAAAATAGCCATAGGAGAATCCAAACGGCTTACTTAGGCCTACAATAGCGTTATATATTTTATTTCTGGTTGATCTGCTGGTGGCTGGCCTTGCTGCAGTGCATCTACTACCATATTGTGAGGAATTTGTAGTGAGACTTGCGACCGTTGTGTTTAGCGCTTAGTGACGCACATATCCATCGCAAAGACCTAAGTGGGAAAATTTATTAGGGGTTTGATTTCAATTAGGCACAGTCTGCCATTTACTTTTTATTTTACGTTTATTTTTTCGTAACTCAGCGTCATCTCATCTGGCATAGCAGTGTGCTTTCATACTTGGCTAGAAAATAGCTATAGGAGAATCCAAACGGCTTACTTAGGCCTACAATAGCGTTATATATTTTATTTCTGGTTGATCTGCTGGTGGCTGTCCTTGCTGCAGTGCATCTACTACCATATTATGAGGAATTTGTAGTGGGACTTGCGACCGTTGTGTTTAGCGCTTAGTGACGCACATATCCATCGCAAAGACCGAAGTGGGAAAATTTATTAGGGGTTTGATTTCAATTAGGCACAGTCTGCCATTTACTTTTTATTTTACGTTTATTTTTTCGTAACTCAGCGTCATCTCATCTGGCATAGCAGTGTGCTTTCATACTTGGCTAGAAAATAGCCATAGCAATAGGATAGCATCGTTTGGTTTTAAAAACTAAAAAACACAAAAAAACACAAAAAAAAGTTTAAAAAAAATTAAAGTTATAACTTTCATTTTCAAAATGTTTAACCCGAGGGCTAGGGGTAGAGGACGAGGGCGGGGACGTGGGCGTCCAACTACTGCAGGGGTCAGAGTCCGTGGTCCTGGGCGGGGTGAGACACCACCTGCTGACGAGGGAGCAGGGGAACGCCGCAGAGCTACACTCCCTAGGTTCATGTATGAAGTTACTGGGACTCGTGGTAGAGCACTGTTGAGGCCAGAACAGTGCGAACAGGTGATGTCGTGGATTGCCGACAATGCTTCGAGCAATTTGTCCACCAGTCAGTTTTCCACGCAGTCCACCCATGTCACCGAAATCGGCACTCCTCCAGCTCCTGCACCTCAGCCTCCTCCCCCCCAGTCTGCCCCCTCCCAGGAAAATTTGGCATTTGAACCGGCATACTCTGAGGAACTGTTTTCTGGACCCTTCCCACAGTCACAAACCACTTGTCCGGTTGCTGCTGAGCAATTTTCCGATGCCCAGGTTTTCCACCAGTCGCAGTCTGTGGGTGATGATGACCTTCTTGACGTAGTGGAAGAAGTGTGTAAAGAGGTGTCCGACGATGAGGAGACACGGTTGTCAGACAGTGGTGAAGTTGTTGTCAGGGCAGGAAGTCCGAGGGGGGAGCAGACTGAGGGATCGGAGGATGATGAGGTGACAGACCCAAGCTGGGTTGAGAGGCCGGGTGAACACAGTGCTTCTGAGATGGAGGAGAGTCCTCGACCAGAACAGGTTGGAAGAGGCAGTGGTGGGGCCAGATGGAGAGGCAGGGCCAGAGCAGGTGCATCAGCGCAAAATGTGTCATGTAGTGAAGCTCCCGTGGCGAGGGCTCCCGCGGCGAGGGCTAGATTTTCAGAAGTCTGGAGGTTCTTTAAGGAAACACCGGATGACCGACGGACTGTGGTGTGCAACCTTTGCCAAACCAGGATCAGCAGGGGTTCCACCACTACTAGCTTAACTACCACCAGTATGCGCAGGTATATGAATGCTAAACACCCCACTCAGTGGCACCAAGCCCGTTCACCTCCGGCCGTGCACACCACTGCTCCTTCCCCTGTGTCAGCTGATAGTCAGCCCCCTGCCCAGGACCCTGGCACAAAAACCCCATCGTCGCCTCCACGATCCTCCACAGCATCCACCAGCGTTCAGCTCTCCATACCCCAGACGCTGGAGCGGAAACGCAAATATAGTGCAACCCACCCGCACGCCCAAGCCCTTAATGTCCACATCTCCAGATTGCTTAGCCTGGAGATGCTGCCCTATAGGCTAGTAGAGACCGGGGCCTTTCGCAACCTCATGGCGGCGGCCGCCCCTCGGTATTCGGTCCCCAGCCACCACTACTTTTCCCGATGTGCCGTCCCAGCCCTGCACCAGCACGTGTCAGACAACATCATCCGTGCCCTGACCAACGCCGTTTCTGACAAGGTCCACCTGACCACGGACACGTGGACGAGTGCTGCCGGGCAGGGCCACTATATATCGCTGACGGCACATTGGGTTAACTTGGTGGAGGCTGGGACCGAGTCTGATCCTGCGGCTGGTCATATACTGCCGACGCCGAGGATTGCGGGGCCTACCTCGGTCCAGGTCTTTCAGGCCTACTATGCCTCCTCCTCCTCCCACCCCTCCTCCACCTCCTCCTCCGAACTACCATCCGTGGGCATGGCGCCATCAGTCGCTAGCTCTAGGCACAGAAGCAGTGCCGTCGCTAAGCGACAGCAGGCGGTGCTCAAACTGCTGAGCCTAGGCGATAAAAGGCACACCGCCCAAGAACTATTACAGGGCATCACGGCGCAGACTGATCTGTGGCTGGCACCGCTGAACCTGAAGCCAGGCATGGTTGTGTGTGACAACGGCCGTAACCTGGTGGCGGCTCTGCAACTCGGCAGACTGACACATGTGCCATGCCTGGCCCATGTGTTAAATATCATAGTTCAGCGTTTCCTCAAGACATACCCCAATCTGTCTGATTTGCTCACGAAGGTGCGCCGCATCTGTGCGCATTTCAGGAAGTCCAGCACAGATGCTGCCACTCTCAGGGCAGCGCAGCGCCGCCTCCAACTGCCCGCTCACCGACTGTTGTGCGACGTGCCCACGAGGTGGAATTCAACATTAACCATGTTATCCAGAGTTTACCAGCAGCACAGAGCGATTGTAGACTGCCAGATGTCAACTTCCACCAGAACTGGTAGTCAGGTCAGTCAGCTTCCTCAAGTCTACAATGAGGAGTGGACGTGGATGTCTGATATCTGTCAGGTGCTGAGTAACTTTGAGGAGTCAACACAGATGGTCAGTGGCGATGCCGCCATCATCAGCCTCACCATCCCGCTGCTTGGCCTGTTGAAAAACTCTCTGATCAGCATGAAGTCGGAAGCTTTGCGCTCGTCACAAGAGACAGGGGAAGAAGATTCCCTTGTTGATAGCCAAAGCACCCTTAGGTCTGTTTCTCAGCGCATATCGGAGGAGGTGGAGGTGGAGGAGGATGAGGAGGAAGAGGAGGAGAATGTTGGCGAGACACAAGAGGGGACCATTGTTCAGTCCTTCACTGCTCAGCGTGTATGGGCAGAAGAAGAGAAGTTGGAGGAGTTGGAGGAGGAGGAAATGGACAGTCAGGCCAGTGAGGGGAGTGAATTCTTGCGCGTTGGTACTCTGGCGCATATGGCAGATTTCATGCTAGGCTGCCTATCCCGTGACCCTCGCGTTCAAAGAATTTATTCCAGCACCGATTACTGGGTATTCACTTTCCTGGACCCACGGTACAAGCAAACTCTTTCCACTCTCATCCCTGGAGAGGAAAGGAGTGTGAGAATGCATGAATACCAGCAGGCCCTGGTGCACAAGCTGAAACAGTATTTCCCTTCTGACAGCGCAAGCAGCACAGTGCGTAGTTCTGCGGGACAAGTAGCGAGGGAGAGTAGGCGAGCAGGCAGCTTGTCCAGCACTGGCAAGGGTACGCTTTACAAGGCTTTTGCCAGCTTTATGTCACCCCAGCAAGACACTGTCACCTGTCCCCAGTCTCGGCAGAGTAGGGCTGATCTTTACAGAAAGATGGTGAGGGAGTACGTAGCTGACCATACCATCGTCCTAAATGATCACACAGCTCCCTACAACTACTGGGTTTCAAAGCTGGACATGTGGCACGAACTGGCGCTGTACGCCTTGGAGGTTCTTGCCTGCCCTGCCGCTAGCGTCTTGTCCGAGCGGGTTTTCAGTGCAGCTGGTGGCATCATCACCGATAAGCGTACACGCCTGTCGACTGACAGCGCTGACAGCGCTGACGCTTATTAAGATGAATAAAGCCTGGATTTCTCATAATTTCCAATCTCCACCAGGTGAAGGAAGCTCAACCTGAATAATTTATCCACTCCTCCTCCTCCTCATTTTCCTCCTTCTCCTCTTCTTTGTACACTAAAGCAGAGGAAACTGGCTATTTTTTGACAGGGCCCACTGGCTCTCGCTATAGTACTTTATGCATTTAATTTTTCTGGAGGGCCACCTACCCGGTCCTCTGTTTTAAACAATTTTTGGGAGTGCCACATACAGGCACTCAATATATTCAATTTTTCTGGAGGGCCACCTACCTGCTCCTCTGGTTTGAAAACTTTTTTGGACTGCCACATACAGGCACTCAATCTATTTCATTTTTCTGGAGGGCCACCTACCTGCTCCTCTGGTTTGAAAACTTTTTTGGACTGCCACATACAGGCACTATCCAAATTAAATTGTCTCCATAGCAGCCTCCACACGTTGTCTCCATTGCTACCTCCAAAAGTCGTCCATATAGCTGCCTCCATACATCGTCCCCTTATCAAACGAGGTGTGTCAGGCAGAAATTTGGGTTGTTTTCATGGATTCCACATCAAAGTTGTTAACTTTGTCGCCACCCTGCTGTGTTATCCACAAAATATACTGGCAAACTTTTATCATTTACCAATATTATTTCAGCGCTTCTTGCGCATCTGTTTACATTCCCCTCACCCGCCATATCCTAAACTTATAAGAACGCTACTACACTTGATCTTATACAAAAGGTTCTCTTAGAAGTGCTGTTTGGGGAGTAGCCTAGAGACAGGGGCTTGGATTGGCGAAAGCTCGCCTGGCAGCGGAGCGCCAGCTCCATGCCAAGATCCAACTAACATAGTTTTAACTGCAGTACCTTTAATCTACTACTAGTTCACTGCCTCCATACATGGTCCCCTTATCAAACGAGCTGTGTCAGGCAGAATTTTGGGTTGTTTTCATGGCTTCCACAACAAACTTGTTAACTTTGTCGCCACCCTGCTGTGTAATCCACAAAATATACTGGCAAACTTTTATCATTTACCGATATTATTTGAGCGCTTCTTGCTCACCTCCTTTGGTTCCTCTCTGCCACCCATGGGTTTTAAGCCTGAGTCCATTTGGGGTATGTTGCCAAGACACTCTCTAGCCTGCCGCTGCTGCCGCTGCCTCTGCATGCCGTCCCCTATAGTGTCAGGGTCAATTATTGGATGTTTTAGATGCTATCTAGCTTCATTCTGTCACTCTGTCATGACCATGCTGTTGCCCATAATTTTTGCATAATGGTGCGTTTAAGCAGCCTCAGAGGCATCCATGCATGCTGCCCCTGCTGTTTCCTGTCCATTTCCGTGGTGTTTCCATCCTTTTCTGAGGTTTCCAGGTGTTTGGCCAAGCTTCCCTGTGCAGAGCCTTGGTCCCCTTGAAAAATGCTCGAGTCTCCCATTGACTTCAATGGGGCTCGTTATTCGAGACGAGCACTCGAGCATCAGGAAAAGTTCGTCTCGAATAACGAGTACCCGAGCATTTTAGTGCTCGCTCATCTCTAATAACTATATATCCATAAACCTCTCTAATGAGATAATAAAAGTCACTTTTAGATGTGCGCCGTTGTATTAGCTGCATAATAACAGAACCCTCCGCGCTTCATAAGAATGAGAGTGAGAACGTCATAACATAGGTGTAAATAATGGAGGATGATGAGAAATAAAAACTTTATCCCAGGACATGTGTGTGTTTTTGGTGTTACATATAACTTTAAGGACATGTTCTGGTCGCGGTGTAGTCACATTAGGTGAAGAGGATTGAATGTTCATCGTATCAGTCAATTTTCCCAACAAAAAAAAACTATCACAAAATAAAAGGGAATAAGAGATAAAGGGCCACATTTATCACTTTTGTGCGCCTAAGTGTAGTAGTTGCGCCTAAATTCTGGCGCATTGTTTTCCAGAATTATCACAAGCTACAACCATCTGTGATAAGTATATTTTCTGCCTCTTATTAATCACTTTACTTTAACACAGTTTAGGCACAATTTTGGCACAGTTTAGGCGCAATGTTAGATTCAGGCACTTACATGTGATCCTGCTACAAGCTCCTCTCTGCTTCTCCCACAGCCCAGCATGAAGATAACACTCACAGCAGCACCCAGGTGTGTGACACCCAGCACCCAGTGACCTCCTCAGCAGGGGCTTCTCCTGGAGGGGATCCCCCAGTGCTGATCTTCTGCTGCACCCCTGTAATTCTGCACAGTATCCCCCTCAGACACACTGGTGATACTGTGCAGAATTACATGGGGGACACTTGTCTGTAGTATCTGCAACATTCTGCAAACTTCTGCAAAGTTCTCTTCTCTCTTGCTTTGAGCTCAGGATTCTGTAGAATGTTTTGTAAATAGAAGGTGATGAACTGTAAATAGAGTCTGCAACTCCTGTCTGCAGAGTATCTCATGTCTGTATGATCTGTTCTAGTGTCTGCAGTTTCCTGCTGAGCTTTGCTGCTAGAAATGAGCTGTTCTGCAAATGGGCTCAGTGCTTTCTTCTCAGTTAACGCCATACCTCCCAACTTTTGGGCGAGAGAAAGAGGGACAAAAGCCCCTCCCCCTTTTTCTAAACCACGCCCATTGCCACACCCACAAGCATAGTATAATATTGACCTTGATGTTCCCCACATAGAATAATGCCCCTTATTTTGCCCCCCCTCCCTTTACATTTGGTTTTCCACTTTTATTTAATCTCCAAAATTTATACATAATCCTATCTGTACTCCTACCACCACCCCTCCTCACATGGTGTGGTCCCTGTTCTCTACCCTCCTCATAATGTATCCTCCTGTCCTCCATCCTCCTCCTGAGGCCTCCTGTCCTCCATCCGCCTCCTGTCCCCCATCCTTCTCCAGTATCCGCCATCCTCCTCCTCCTCCTGTATCCGCCTGTCCTCCATCCTCCTCCTGTATCCTCCATCCTCCTCCTGTATCCTTCATCCTCCTCCTGTATCCTCCTGTCCTCCATACTCCTCCTGCCCTCCATCCTCCTCCGGTATCCTCCATCCTCTTCCTGTATCCCCCATCCCCCTCCTGTATCCCCCATCCTCCTCCTGTATCCTCCTGTCCTCCATCCTCCTCCTGTATCCTCCATCCTCCTCCTGTTTCCTCCATCCTCCTCCTGTATCCTCCATCCTCCTCCTGTATCCTCCTGTCCTCTATCCTCCTCCTGTCCTCCATCCTCCTCCTGTATCCTCCATCCTCCTCCTGTATCCTCCATCCTCCTGCTGTATCCTCCATCCTCCTCCTGTATACTCCTGTCCTCTATTCTCCTCCTGTCCTCCAGTCTCCTCCTGTAGTTTCCTTTCCTTGATCCTCCTCCTGTAGCCTACTGTCCTCCATCCTCCTCCTGTGCCCCCCTGTCCTCCATCCTCCTCTTGCACCCTCTTGTCCTCCAGCCTCCTCCTGTGGCCTCCTGTTCTCCTCCTGCACCCCCTTGTCCTCCATCCTCCTTCTGTAGCTCCTGTCCTCCATCCTCCTCCTGTGGCCTCCAGTCCTGCAGCCTCCTCTTGTAGCTCCTGCACTCCATCCTCCTCCAGTATCTCCCTGTTCTCCATCCTCCTTCTGTAGCTCATGTCCTCCATCCTCCTTCTGTAGCTCATGTCCACCATCCTCCTCCTGTGGCCACCATCCTCCTCCTGTGGCCTTCATCCTCCTCCTGTATCCTCCTGCCCCCCAATAGCCTCCTCCTGTCTCCCAGTAGCCTCCTCCTGTCCCCCAGCAGCCTTCACTGTCCCCCACTAGCCTCCTCCTGTCCCCCACTAGCCTCGTCCTGCCCCCCACTAGCCTCCTCCTGTCCCCCACTAGCCTCCTCCTGCCCCCCACTAGCCTCCTCCTGCCCCCCACTAGCCTCCTCCTGCCCCCCACTAGCCTCCTCCTGTCTCCCAGTAGTCTCCTCCTGTCCCCCAGTAGCCTCCTCCTGTCCCCCAGCAGCCTTCACTGTCCCCCAGTAGCCTCCTCCTGTCCCCCAGTAGCCTCCGCCTGTCCCCCAGTAGCCTCCGCCTGTCCCCCACTAGCCTCCGCCTGTCCCCCACTAACCTCCTCCTGTCCCCCACTAGCCTTCTCCTGCCCCCAGTAGCCTCCTCCTGTCCCCCAGTAGCCTTCACTGTCCCCCAGTAGCCTCCTCCTGTCCGCCAGCAGACTTCACTGTCCCCCACTAGCCTCCTCCTGTCCCCCACTAGCCTCCTCCTGCCCCCCACTAGCCTCCTCCTGTCCCCCAGTAGCCTCCTCCTGTCCCCCAGTACTAACTTCACTGTCCCCCAGCAGCCTTCACCAGTGCCCTGCAGCCTTCACCTGTGTCCTCCAGCTCTCCCTGTCCTGTATCCTCCTCCTGGCCCCCTCTGGTTCTCACCACTCCTGGTTCCAGTCATTCAGTCTTCTCCCAGGCTCCGACTTGACTCACGGAGGGGGCGGGGCCAGCCAGGGGCGGAGCTACCGCCTCACATGACTTCATCATGTGAGGCGGGGCTGGTCCCGCCTCCTCCTGGCTCCGATGCTTCCCTGCTCTGCAGCTCTTATCTACAGTGCCGGGAGGAGCCGGGACAAAGCGGGGGAGAGGAGGGGAAGCCGTGACATTCTCCGAATGTCCCCGTGACGAGGGTACAGAGCCCAAAAAACGGGACTGTCACGTCAAAAACGGGACGGTTGGGAGGCATGGTTAACGCCACCTTCGGGCTGGAGTGTTTTTGCGCCCTTTTTTGCGCCTAAATGAAAAGTCGCAAGTGATGAATATTATTAGGCGCAGCGAAACATCTGGATTGCTAGGATAAATGAGGGAAAGCTGGTTATTTTTGCTGAGCAGCTAGTTTGGCATTTAGTCGCAAAAATGGCACAAAAACGGTGCGCCTGAATGAAAAGGAGCAGAAACAACAGAAAAAACGATTGATACATGTGGCCCAAAGTGTGTTATTAGATAGTTCTGCATAGAGAAGGGTTAAAACCATGAATATTAGTTGATATTATCCCTTCTCAAAATGTAGTAACAAATAAAGAGAATATTTCCATTATCTGTGAGGTCCAGCAGCTCCTGTGTGCAGCAAATGCTCCCTGCAGCCTGATGGCTAAGAATCTGGATTGGGGGGGTTAATTTCAGGGGGCTGTATCTCTGGCTCTGTGACACATAGAACCTTACTTCTGAAAATAGGTCAGAAGGGGCTTCTGTGAAATAGAAAAAAAGCCCCAGAGGTTCACTTGCATAATTTTAAGACTAACTTTTAAAAGACTTTTTTCACTAGAAAGAGGCCATTAGAAGATAAAGGAAGAATAGATCCTGTTTCAAGGGACACACACCAGTGTGTAAGTGTGCTTGGTGTAAAATACTGCATCCATTAGGTAGATTTTCTCTAAATATTTAAATGTGATTCTAGTAGCTCACTGTGTAGGTTTTGCATACATTAATTTTTCACAAAAAACTGATTAATACCTAATGTTTCCTTATGTTTCCATTGCGTCCCCATGATGACCCCACGACCTCTGTAGGGACAGGAGGCAGAGAGGTTAAATACCCCACCCCTGCATCAACACTCCAGTGGCTTCCAGTCGCTACACATGGCAGAGAGCAGAGAAAAATGTCTCCTCCCTTCCTCCTCCATGAGGGACAGTGAGGGTGAACACAGTTCTGGCATGGGGCTAGGTTCCCTTACCCATTAGGCCCGGGCATTGGTGTTGCGGTCTCTCTTACTTGCCTCCATCGGGTCCGGGGATTCTATCTCTGTCTGTGGCCCCACAAAGCTTACGACCCCCCTTTAAGCAGCATTGCCGGCCCATCTGTTCCAACTTCAGGTCGGCATTAACAACTTCCGGTGGCAAGTAAGAAGTGACATCGGGAGCCGTGCACTCGAGAATTCAGGTAGTGAAGTGGTTAGTTTAAAAAGTCCATGCTCTCCTGTGTGCTGCCTCATTCTGGGCAAGGCTCTGGTTCTTGCAGGCTCCAGTCTTGATCTGCTCAAATGCTTATATAGCCACTTATTGTTTTTAAGGTGACAGATTATTATTATTCCATGGCATTTATATATTGTGTTCCTAAGTGATACATATTGCGTATGTTTTATAGGCTTGTATTTCTGGGTGCTAACATTGGGAACAATGATTCATGCATCATGGAGGATGCTTCCTCAGAACCCTTGCCTATGGCTCCAGTGAGTGGTTTGTGGGCGTAAGGTCCCTACACTAGTTACACTAGTGTAGTTACCTTATATTCCTTATATATGTAGTTATATACCTTATATATGTAGTTACACTAGTTACCTTATATTCAGATTATAAGTCTAATGGTGTATTCTCCTTCTCTATTAGCAGGAGTCTAAAGAGAAGGAGAAACTTAAAGAGAAGGATCATTAAGATCAGCCTCATAAAGAAATAGAGAAGAAAAAAATAGCTTTCCACAGGCAGTAGGAAACTGCTTTCTCAGAGGCATAGAGCACAAAGATCTGACAGGGGACACAGGAAGGGGCCGCGAATTTAACAGAACAAGCAGCTGCCAGCACCAATTATTCTGCGTGCTGGCTCTTTAGATCTCAGAACGACGGTGCAACCTAGGAGGCGGGAACGTGCGCACCTGAGCAAGGAGACCGCTGGTGGAATGTGGACAGTCGAATGAGGCTGCAGCAGGGAAGAGGGGGGAGAGGGAGGCACATGGGTGCATCTGCGACCCGGGAGAGAGGGCGCAGGAGCACCAGTGACAGCCAGAATAAGAGGCAGAATCAGAAGAAGGTTCGTGTAAAGACTCGCTAGAACCAGACCACACTTCAGCTGAGAAAATGGAGTCTAGATACTTGTTTGCCTCAGATGATCTAAATCAATTGATGAAGGCAGTCAGAGACACCGTTAAAATTGAGGATGATGAATAGGCTTAGTCTATACAGGTTGAGGGGAGAAAATCACAAAACAGAATATCCTTGTCAAAGGATATTTAAAAACCAACCAACTGAGCTCATTCCCTAAAGTGAATGTACAGGTTAACAAAAACTTAAGGTTGACATGGACAGAAAAGTGGACAGCCTGCTAAAAAAAGAAGTGGGAATCAGCTTTGTGGAACCTAAAATCAAACATTGCCGACACCTTAGTGGACCATAATGGTTATCCAAACTGGAAAATCACATTAAGGATGGAACACTGAGAAGACTTCTGGGAACCCTTCCCAGCATCAAGTCTGGTTGTGTGATCATCGCTGACTCCTCAGTGGAAGGAGTGAGATTTCATGTAAATCAAGGAACCGTTACTAACTCAGCCAAAAGGTCCAGTGAAAAGGACATAGTAGAACTGGAACGGGTGCAGAGGAAACCAACCAAAATTACCAGCGGAATGGGGGAACTAGAAAACAATCACAGATTACAAAATTTGGGGTTATTCAGTTAGGGAGACCTCATAACAATGTACAAATACTTGAACGGGCAGTACAAGGATCTCTCCAAAATATCTCCAAAGATCTTTTTACATCTATGTCTGTGACAGGTACAAGGGGTCATTCTCTTCGAAAGGTGGTACTACCATCGCCATAGACAGGGATTCTTTACTGTATAAGCAGTGAGACTATGAAACTCTCTGCTGCAGGAGTATGTTATGGCAAACTATATGTACATGTTAAAAAAAGGCTTGGATGCCTTTCTGGAGAGCAAAAATATCACGGGTTATGGGGATAAAACATTTGTTTAATTCTTAAAAGTTGGACCTGAAGGACTTACAACTTTTTCCAGCCTATGATACTATGATACTACAAAGGTGAACACTGACTTCCTTGGAAAAGAACCCTTATCAGCTCGATCGCAAAAGAAAAATTACACCTCTCGTCAGATCATACCTAAATTGTTAGACTGCATAAAAATAGTAGATAGCAAGTATCTCAACACCCGGCTCTCACCACAAATTCGGTTGGACCGCCTTCAATGGAGTGCACAGACTGGTCTGGAGCATGACCAAGTGTACAAGAAGCCAAGGAGTGAAAGTCACAGGTCCAGCACAACGTTCTTGGTGGTGTAAAATGACGCCTTTATTTTCCAAAGGGTAAAATCCACATCAGGAACATACAGTTTGAGCATATAGATGGAAATAACTATGTATATATACATGTGATTACAAGAGGATATATATATACCCACTTTATTAGGTACACCTGTCCAACTGCTCGTTAACACATAATTTCTAATCAGCCAATCACATGGCGGCAACTCAGTGCATTTAGGCATGTAGACATGGTCAAGGCAATCTCCTGCAGTTCAAACCGAGCATCAGTATGGAGAAGAAAGGTGATTTGAGTGCCTTTGAACGTGGCATGGTTGTTGGTGCCAGAAGGGCTGGTCTGAGTATTTCAGAAACTGCTGATCTACTGGGATTTTCACGCACAACCATCTCTAGGGTTTACAGAGAATGGTCCGAAAAAGAAAAAACATCCAGTGAGCGGCAGTTTTGTGGGCGGAAATGCCTTGTTGATGACAGAGGTCAGAGGAGAATGGGCAGACTGGTTTGAGCTGATAGAAAGGCAACAGTGACTCAAATCGCCACCCGTTACAACCAAGGTAGGCAGAAGAGCATCTCTGAGCGCACAGTACGTTGAACTTTGAGGCAGATGGGCTACAGCAGCAGAAGACCACACCGGGTGCCACTCCTTTCAGCTAAGAACAGGAAACTGAGGCTACAATTTGCACAAGCTCATCGAAATTGGACAGTAGAAGATTGGAAAAACGTTGCCTGGTCTGATGAGTCTCGATTTCTGCTGCGACATTCGGATGGTAGGGTCAGAATTTGGCGTCAACAACATGAAAGCATGGATCCATCCTGCCTTGTATCAACGGTTCAGGCTGGTGGTGGTGGTGTCATGGTGTGGGGAATATTTTCTTGGCACTCTTTGGGCCCCTTGGTACCAATTGAGCAACGTTGCACTGCCCCAGTATTGTTGCTGACCATGTCCATCCCTTTATGACCACAATGTACCCAACATCTGATGGCTACTTTCAGCAGGATAATGCGCCATGTCATAAAGCTGGAATCATCTCAGACTGGTTTCTTGAACATGACAATGAGTTCACTGTACTCAAATGGCCTCCACAGTCACCAGATCTCAATCCAATAGAGCATCTTTGGGATGTGGTGGAACGGGAGATTCGCATCATGAATGTGCAGCCGACAAATCTGTGGCAACTGTGTGATGCCATCATGTCAATATGGACCAAAATCTCTGAGGAATGCTTCCAGCACCTTGTTGAATCTATGCCATGAAGAATTGAGGCAGTTCTGAAGGCAAAAGGTGGTGTATATATATATATATATATATATATATTTGAAAATAGGCAGCACTCCAGGGTATTCAGTGAAAAAACGGGTGTTCTTTATTCCATGTTAAAGTACCGAAGCGACGTTTCGGCTCCAATGAGCCTTTTTCAAGGCTGTAAAATGGGGTAAAAAATGGGTTACTCTGACAAAACTGGGCTAGGGAAAGTACTTTAAATAATATATAGAAATTATAAGACAAGGGGGAACTGTCTCAGTCTGGAGAAATCAAGGTTTAATTAACAGAGACGGGGCTTTTTTACTGTGAGAACTGTCAATCTGTGGAATAGCTTGCCTCAGATGCTGGTCACAGCAAGGACGGCAGAGAGCTTCAAGAAGGGTCTAGATTAGAGGTGAGCAAACATGCTCGTCCGAGCTTGATGCTCGTTCGAGCATTAGCGTTCTTGCAATTGCTTGTTGCTCGGACAAATATTTTGCCAGCTCGAGAAAATGGCATCTCCCCTCGTTGTGATTTTTGGCGGCCAGAAACAGAGCCAATCACAAGCCAGGAGACTCTGCAGTACACCCAGCAACACTTACATGTCAATAGAAGTAGTTGGATGGCCTGATCAGGTGACCTTGGAATATACTAGCCACTGCCCGTGGTGCTCGGATCATTCTCTGCCTGGATGCCGTTAGGGATAGAGCTGCTGCTGGTCAGGGATAGCGGTAGGGTGTTCTATTAGATTAGTGTTAGGCAGGAGTGATTCTACAAAAACGCAACAGCCCTTGTTAGGGGTACAATAGCGTTATATATTTTTTTATTTTCTTGTGGCTGGGCTTGCTGGCACTAGTAGTGCTGCTACTACCATATTGTGACGAATTTGCAGGAAGACTTGCCAACGTTATTTTTGGCTCTTAGTATCCATTTCAAACAGCTAAGTGGGACAATTTATTGGGGGTTTGATTGAACTAGGCACAGTCTGCCGATTTTTTTATTTATTTATAAAAATCATAAGCATAAAATCCTTTTGTGTGCTGTCAGTGGTGCAAATGCAATTTCATCTAGCTTAGTCTGCCTGCTACTGTTTAGCAAGCTAGTCTCCAGAAATCCCAATCCACATTCTCTATGCCGGTGAAGCGTACTGTATGTCACATGTGGCGTAATCAAATACGGTCTTTTGTTCACATCAATACCCGGGACATTTTAAAACAATTGTCTGTGTTGGTTAGAAACTAGCCATAGCAATCATCTTCTGAGGTTGCTGTCTGATTTCTTCTGCACGTTTTGGTCTTCTATAAAACAAAAAAAAAACAAACATAAAAAAAAATTACCAAAAAAAATTTACAGTTTATATTTCTCTTTTCTAGAAAATAGACTTTTATTTGGAAAATGTTGAACCAGATCGCTAAGGGTAGAGGACGAGGGTATGGGCGTGGGCATCCAATTACTGCAGTGGTCAGAGGCCGTGGTCCTGGGCGAGGTGAGACACTACCTGTGATGAGGAAGCAGGGAAACGCCGCAGAGCTACACTCCCTAGCTTCATGTCTCAACTTACTGGGAATCGTGGTAGAGCACTGTTGAGGCCACAACAGTGCAAACAGGTGATGTGGATTGTGGACAATGCTTCAAGTAATTTGTCAACCCTTCAGTCTTCCTCCAGCTCCTCCACCTCAGCCTCCTTCCACCCAGTCTGCCCCCTCCCAGGAAAATTTGGAATTTGATCCGGCATACTCGTAGGAACTGTTTGCTGGACCCTTCCCAGAGTCACAAACCACTTCTCAGGTTGCTGTTGAGTTCTTTCCTGATGCCCAGGTTTTCCAACGGTCGCAGTCTGTGGGTGATGATGACATTGTTGATGTAGTGGAAGAAGTTTGTAAAGAGGTGTCAGAAGTTGTTGTCAGGGCAGGAAGTCCAAGAGGGGAGAAGATTGAGGGATCGAAGGATGATGAGGTTACAAACCCAAGCTGGGTTGATAGGCCGGGTGAAGACAGTGCTTCAGAGACAGAGGCGAGTCCTATACCAGAACAGGTTGGAAGAGGCAGTTGCGGGGCCAGACGTAGAGGCAGGGCCAGAGCTGGCGCATCAGTGCCAAATGTTTCACGTAGTAAAGCTCCCGCAGTGAGGTCTAGATGTCCTCAAGTTTGGAGGTTCTTTAAAGAAACAGCAGATGACCGACGGACTGTGGTGTGCAACTTGTGCCACACCAGGATTGGCAGGGGTTTCACCACTACGTGCTTAACCACTACCAGTATGCGCAGTCATATGAGTCCTAAACACCCCATTCAATGGAACCAAGGCCATTCACCTCCGGCCGGGCCCACCACTGCTCCTTCCCCTGTGTCATTTGCTGCCTCTGCTAGTCAGCCCCCTCCCGCTTGAAAACCACACCTTCGCCTCCACGATCCTCCACAGAGTACACCAATGTCTCCATGCACAACGTTCAGCTGTCTATACCCCAGACACTGGAGCGGAAGAGGAAATACAGTTCCACCCACCCACACACCCAAGCCCTCAACATCCACATCTCCAAATTACTGAGCCTGGAGATGCTGTACTATAGGCTGGAAGAGTACGAGGCCTTTCGCAACCTCATGGCAGCATCCACCCCTCGGTATTAGGTCCCCAGCCGCCACTACTTTTCCCGATGTGCCAGCCCCGTGTCAGACAACATCATCCGTGCCCTGACTAATGTAGGTTCTGACAAGGTCCACCCAACCACGGACACGTGGACGAGTGCTTCCGGGCAGGGCCACTATATATTGTTGACGGCACATTGGGTTAACTTGGTGGAGGCTGGGACAGAGTCTGACCAACGCCGAGGATTGCGGGGCCTACCTCAGTCACGGTCTCTCAGGCCTACTATGCCTCCTTCTTCTCCCACCCCTCCTCTTCCTACGAATTACCATCCGTGGGCATGGCGCCATCAGTGGGTAGCTCTAGGCGCAGCAGCAGTGCCATCGCTAAGCGACAGCAGGTGGGGTTAAACTGCTAAGCTTAGGCGATAAAAGGCACAACGCCCAAAAGCTATTACAGGGTATCACACCGCAGAACGATCTGTGGCTGGCCCCGCTGAACCTGAAGCCAGGCATGGTTGTGTGTGACAACGGCCGTAACCTGGGGGTGGCTCTGCAACTCAGCAGACTGACACATGTGCCATGTCTGGCCCATGTATTCAATCTAATAGTTCATCGGTTCCTCAAGACATACCCCAATCTGTCTGATTTGGTCACCAAGGTGCGCCACATCTGTGCGCATTTCAGAAAGTCGGCCACTCTCAGGGCAGCACAGCGCCGCCTCCATCTGCCCGCTCGCCAACTGTTGTTCGACGTGCCAATGAGGTGGAATTCAACATTAACCATGTTATCCAGAGTTTACCAGCAGAGCAGAGCGATTGTAGACTGTCAGATGTCAACTTCCACCAGAACTGCTAGTCAGGTCAGTCAGCTTCCTCAAGTCTACAATGAGGAGTGGACGTAGATGTCTGATATCTGTCAGGTGCTGAGTAACTTTGAGGAATCAACACAGATGGTCAGTGGCGATACCGCCATCATCAGCCTCACCATCCCGCTGCTTGGCCTGTTGAAAAACTCTCTGGTCAGCATGAAGTCGGAAGATTTGCGCTCGTCACAAGAGACGGGGGAAGAAGATTCTCTTGTTGATAGCCAGAGCACCCTCTGGTCTGTTTCTCAGCGTTTCAATCGATGCTAAAGGTCACTTCTTATTTGTTAAAGGTATGATTGGTAATACACTAGTAACTATTGCAAATTTCTACGCCCCAAATGTAGGGCAACATAGGTGGATTGCTTAAACCCCTAACACATTACAAACATTTGCAGAAGGTATAGTGATAGCAGGAGGAGATCTATATATAGTTATACAGAATCAATTAGATACCACCACTAATAGACCTCTACCAACTAAAACGATAACAAACGTGCTTAAAGCCCTTGAGATCTTACAGTTAGTGGATATATAGAGAATAGGGATTTTACAAATTTTACAAATCACACTTATCATAGATAAATAAATTAAAAACTCACTTTAACCCCTTACGGACATTTGATGTAATAGTACTGCATGGCTGGAGCTTCTGGCACCAGCTCCTTAACAGTGCCAGCGCCAGAAGCTGCGAGTTTCGGCTGTATATTATAGCCGACACCGACCTCTTACACCCGCGATCGGAGAATTCTCTGATCGCAGGTGTTAACCCCTAACACGCCACGTTCACGCGGCGTGTAAGGGGCATTTAACTCGAATCAGACACAACACCCCCAACCGCGACAGGAGGTTTTAATTTTTGTAAATGTATGAAAACATAAAACCTTTATTCTTTGGGTAGTTTCAATTATGGGGATACCAACTTTATAAAGTAGACATGTCATTTGTGGCACACATAATCCAGGCCCACAAGAAAACGGCGCAAATGCGTTTTTTTGCCATTTTCTCTGAATTTGGAATTTTTTTTCCGCTTCCCAGTACATGACATGGAATATCAAATACTGTCACTATAAAGTGCAATTCGTTACACAGTAAATAAGCCACCACACAGCTCTGTACATGGAAAAATAAAAAAGTTATAGATTTTTTGAAGCTAGGGAGTGAAACATAGAAATGAAAAAACAAAAAAAGGCCAGGTTGTTAAGGGGTTAAAGAAATTACTTAATTTCGTAATGCTGTTAAAGATATTTTAAATGTAAAAATACCTAAAAGCTTTCATAGAACATGATATAGACAATATGCACATGTTGAGAAGGGTAATAAATTAATGGTGGCCCTAAATAAAAAGGATAGGCAAAAAACATATATCCATAAAATCAAAGGGAAAGAGGAAAAGCTTTATATGTCAACAGACAAAATAGCAGAAGTATTAAGGGAATTTTGTGAAACACTTTATAATCTGAAGGATGGTATATCAGACCAATAGAATATAGAATGAAATGATAAATTAGATACATTTTTGACAGTTTGCCAACTGTCATCAATTCCCAAAGAAACGGCTTCAAAGTTGGACCCATTTACAGAGGACGAATTAGAGACAGTTCTTAACTCCATAGCCTTGGGAAAAAGTCCAGGCCCAGATGGAAACCTATATCTTACTACAGTTTAAGGCTACCCTCCTGCCTGAGTTCACCAAAATGTGCTATTCTATCCTAACAGGCCTTCCCTTGCCACTTCAATAATTAGAAGCACGTATAACAATATTACGTAAAGAAGGGAAGGACCCTCTTATATGTGGGAGTTATAGGTCCATACCATTATTGAATATGGACCTGAAATGGAGGGCAAAAGCCATGGCGGCACGATTATCACCATTATTGCCTTCCCTGGTTGGACCAGAGCAAGCAGGTTTAGTCCCTGGCTGCCAAGGTAAGGATGAAACTTGCCACCTGATTAGGTTAATAGAGATTGCCAAACACCAACACTGATGCCGAGAAGGCCTTTGACAGGGTTAGCTGGCCTTTTTCACAACCTTGTTGTGATTTGGCATCCCAGATCAAGTTAAGGCTATTTTTTCTCTATATTCTGCTCCCGGTGCAAGGATTAGAGTGAATGGTACTTTGTCAGCTTATTTTAATATATCTAACAGTACACGAAAGGGTGCCCCCTTTCGACCACGCTTTTTGTCTTAGTTATGGAGAACTTATTGAGGAAAATTCGCCTAGATCCATTGATTGTAGGAGTAGGAGAGTAGGAACATGAAACAGCTGCGTTTGCAAATGATTTTCTAGTTATCATGTCTAATCCCCAGATATCTTTTCAAAGACTTGGGCAAATATTTGAAGAATGTGGAGCCCTTATCTACCTATAAGATAAATGCAACCAAATTGGAGGTATTAAACATATCTGCCCCATCGAAAGTCACAATACCACTTCAACAACCTTATCCCTACAAATGGACCTCTAATAGTATAAAGTACCTTGGTATTCAACTGACAGACGACCCGAAAAAAATTAGCCGAATTAAACTATGTTCCTCTACTCACACGCATTGAAAGCCAACAATCTGAACTAAAAGTGCCCTTTATGTCATAGTAGGGTAGGAAAAACATTTTAAAAACTTTTATATTACCACAATTATTGTAAATACTACAAACAGTACCTATTTGGCTCCCTAAACAGGTTTTTGCTAAAAATCAACTTTTTTCCACTTTCTTATGGAAAGGAAAGAGATCCCACCTCAGGAGAAATATTTTATTACAACATTCGTCAACAGGAGGAATTGGGCTACCAGACCCTTGGCTTTATTATCAAGCCAATCATCTTTCCCGGTGGCTCCTGATCACACAGAAACCAAATTGTTCTCTATACACATTACTAGAGAATTATCTCTTTTCAGAAAGAGACAGAGCAATGATGTGCATAGTAAATAGCCAAATAGATACAATGTAAACAGCATACTCCATAAAGGAATAGTTGTCATGTTGAAAATATTGAATGAAGTTGTGACCCTTTTTTCTAACTCTAATCCGCTGATGCAGCTAGACCTACTCCCATTTCTATTGAACCCTAACAGGAATAGTATAAACTCTTTATGGGAACACCTAAAGGGGTATACGTTGAAAATCTTCTTTGAGGGTTTGAGTACAGTAACTGAAGCAAATTTATTAAGGAGAACAGGATTATCTCTTATTAACTTAATACATAAACAAGACTTCCTCACCTCTTGAAAGTCCTACTTGTCGCAACTAAACACTCATGAAAAACTCACTTGGTTGGAAACGTTGAGCTCCTCCCAACAAGTAGGTGATTTTGAAACTCTATGAGGTATCAAAACTCTCCTTCCTCATAGCATGGGAAATGGAACTGGGTGTGACTTTCTCACCAGAGGACTGTAAGGTGATATTGAGGAATTCTAGGGGCTTTTCAAGATGTGTACGAATTCAGGAGAATGCATACAACATATTTACTTGCTGGTAGAAAACCCCGGTTTGGCTGCACATGATTAACCCGGATATCCCTCATTATTGTTGGGGACGCGGAACAGCCTCTGGGAATATGTTACATATTTGGTGGTTATGTCCCAAAATAATCCCCTTCTGGTCTGCAATAATTGAAAAGATTAACACAATATGCTCTTCTAAGGTACCAAAGTCCCCAACTGTTGTCTTGTTGCATGCCCCGAGCACCACCTTCTCCTGGATGAAACACTCTCTCCCTTCTCACTTGTTAGCAGCAGATAAGCTTCTGATTCCTTCACTGTGGAAAAAGCATTACCCACCCACCCTGATTCAGTGGGAAGAGAAAATAGAAGAAATAAATAGGTTTGAGGAGCTGGCACATTGGGAAAGTGGCAAGAGAAGTAAATTTCTTAAATTATCGAGAGAAACATAGTATGAACACCAAACATTAGGTTGCTTATTTTGCTGGAAAACCAGTCCCCTCCCCCTTTCCCCTTTTTCTTTATATCCCCCTATCCTTATCATTGACAAGCCCCCCCCCCCAAATCACCCAAGTTAAGACCTTACTATTGCTTTCTTTTTATTGTAAGTGTGCCAAAGGTATATATCTGCATCGTTGTAACTGTAGCTTTCTGGGTACTGCGCTTTAGCAACACGGAAGACTTGGACAAAAAGAGACTCCGTATAATTGTCATTCTATGACTTCTTTGTTAAAAAGAGGCACGAGACATGTCATTTGCTTTTACTGATTTTTATTTCTGTGCTTCAATAAAAACAGTTTTCAAACAAAATCTTCATCTGACAGCTTTGATGTTGACAGGGACTGTTTAAAACAGTGCTAAAACATCACCCCTCTTTTTTACCAAAGGTGGTTTCAAGGTCAACAGGAGATCCAACTTCTCTCTTCTGTCCAAATACCTCTTCTGAGAAAGTAAGAGAATTCCACTCCCTGGATATACTTAGGTGTTTCCTCCAGTACTTGTAAAAACCAAGTGAGTTTAGAGCCTCTGACCGTCTCTTGGTTGAATTTCGGGGAAATAATAGAGGTAAGGCGGCTAGCCAGATGGATCAAGAACACTATTGCCTGCTGTTATGAGATCATAGAGCTTCCAATCCCTGAAGAACTGAAAGCCCATTCCAAGCGGGCAGTCTTGACATCCTGGGCAGAAATGGCCTTGGCCTCCCTAGACGAGATTTTAGAGCAGCTCTCTGGGCTAACCCAAATACATTCTTCCGCCATCATAGTTAGATGTTGCCTCTGCTTATGACTTATCATTTGGCCATAAAGTATTGTTAGCAGTGGTCCCACCCAGGAATATTTCTCTGGTATTCCTCCTATGGTGCCACTGTGGAGGCTTGAGGGAAAGATGAAAATCACACTTGCCGGTAATTGTATGTCCCTTTTATATAATAATAATAATAATTTTTTCCCACCCTATTATGTAAATATAAGCTGCTGATGTCATTCTGTACGTACGGCTTGAAGATAATGAAGTTGATGTGTCTGTGTAATTGCATAATTATAATGGTATAATTATTATTATGTTATTAAGGTTCTCTGAGGAGGGAGGAGGGGCTACTTTTAAAGGGTTCTAGTTTTTGTTTCCTGTAGTGCCGCCATGGAGGCTAAAAGGGAAAGCTAATAACCGGTAAGTGTAATTTTTGGCTCTTTTGATTTTACTAATTGGTTGCATAGAAATATTGTTTTAGAAATCTTGACATAAGAAAATAACATTCCTTGAAATATGATTTCATCAAATATTGAAATTATATCCTGAATGTTATCCTGAATGAATCAAAGTGTTTTGTCTTTTGTAATAAAATGTGTAGTAAGCAAATTACTTAAATTATTATGAATTATAATAATTCAGGCCTATCATAACCATAATTATTTATATTGTTTTGAAAGTCGTAACAATTTTTTATTTAAAAAAAGCATAATTTTCAAGAAGATGTTGGCGCATACATGTGTGTCTGGATAATTACTGAGACTGAAATTAAAAGGAGTTCATTGTCTAATGTAGATAAAAAAAAATACTAATTTGCATAGCAGAGCATTCTGGATAAATGGCCACTGAATTGAGGTTAATACACTGTATTATCATGCAACAATGTATCATATCCCTAGACTAAGCTGAACCTTGAAACACAAGTGGGGGTTGTACTGCCACTCTTATCTGTACTCAACCCTTCACTATATTATTTCTGTTATCTCATTCCTATTTATTGCCTCTATTTATCTGTATTGTATGGTCATAAGCATATCTATGTGTGTCTTATTTCTGTTTTGGCTATAATGGGATAAGTGCAATTCTAGATGGGTATAATTTACCATGAGGGTTGGTACATTTCTTGAATTCTTCTGCTTTTTTGGTTTTATTTTTTTAACATTATAAAATTATAGTCTTTTTTGAGAATGGTGCTATGATTAGGGGCATGTGGAAATCTTAAATAATTGGCCTTTTATGGCATTCTGTAGAACTGCATGTTTCTAGTACTAGTACTGCTGCGGTTTCGGCATCATACAAGAATATCGTAAAGAACCAGTGTTGGTACAATTTGCAGTTTGAGCATTATACAGAAATATCATAAAGTTTTAATAATACTTACATTTCCAGCAACATACAGTTTCAAGTTGAAAACTATTTACATCAGTGTTAATTTACAGTACTAGTTTTAGTAGTATTTGCTATCTTATTTTACACTACCAGTTACAATTATCTTACAGTATCCATTTTAGAAGTACTTGCTTAAGGTAACAATCTTAGAGCTATTTGCATCACTGTTATCTACAGTACCCGTCTTTGTACTGTTTGCATCATACAGAGCTACATTGTAATGCCTTTGTAATTACTTATTTCAGCAGTAATTATGCAGGAATTAAGGAACAGGTAAGTCACCATGATGCTGCTGCTGGTAATGATGAAAACCTTTGCCCATCTTCAAAACCTTGAAGCCTTCTCATACCTAACCATACCCCAGATCTACATAGTTCAATTCCAGCTCCAAAATCCCAGCTGAGTTGAAATAGTGACCAACAGCACTTAACCACCAATGACTTGGACTCCATGTGCCATGCTGCACTGCTTTCATTATGGTCAGCGCTAATAATGCCATTGTCAACGCTACCATCTCCATTTTCAGATCGCTTGAAAAAGCTCTGCAGGCCATGGTAAAGGTGGCACCGCAGGAATAAGAGGTAGAACAGGTGTCAGGCCAGTCCACACATGGTTCACAGGGTGGACTGCTGTACCAGTTGTCAGGTACTGTGCAGCCAAGGTACCATGTTGTAAAAAGGAAAAAGAGATGTTTTTTTCGTTCCACCAGGGTGATACCCATAGCAGCTCAGAGGCATAACTGGTGCATGGCCTGGGGAATTGTGGAGAAGGAGATACCGCCCACCAATTTAAGATTATCTTTGTCTCTGAGTAGCCTTGCCCACACGAGCCAATACATGCTGCAGTGCCTGCGCAAAGATGCCTAAGTTGCCCCAATAGTCAACAATGCCAAATAGAGGGTGTCCACTCTGCTGGATTCACGATACAAGGATAATGTAGTATCCTTCATTCCATCATTAGAGCATGATAGAAAAATGAGTAAGTACAAGCACACTTTAATGGAGGCACTTCTGGCAGTGTTCTCATTCAACATTGAGATCTCAGAGGCAGCACAAGGGGAGGAAGTTTCCAACCCAGCAGGGGCACCAGCACCCCCTTGTGAGGTAGACTTAGCGTGGAAACAATATGAAATGCCATGTTCAATTCTCCTCAACCTCCACCACCAACGGATGCGGCACATCAGACCAAGAGGAAGACTATGACTCACTTGGTGGAGATTATCTATCCACACATCTACTGGTACTAAAGGATGGGTCCTGCGGAAGGCATTTTTGTCAGATTATATAAATTTTCGGTAGTATACAGTTTACCCCCAGTAGTATACAGCCTGTCCCCAGTAGTATACAGCTTGCCCCAGTAGTATACAGCCTTCCACCAGTAGTATACAGCCTGCCCCCAGTAGTATACAGCCTGCCCCCAGTAGTATACAGCTTGCCCCCTGCATTAAAAAAAAACAAACTTATATACTCACCCTCCGGTGGCCCCGATGTGCAGCGCTGCTCCCCCGATGTCCGTGCGGCTCGTCTTCAGGCTTCCGCACCCTTCTTATTTCTTCTGCTAGGCGCCGCCATTGCTCTCTCCCGGCTGGTGCCTAGTATGACGCGCCGCTGCCGACGTCATACTAGGCGCCGCCCGGGGGAAGAACATGGCAGCGGACAGCAGAAGAAAGAAGATAGGCGCGGAAGCCTGAAGACGAGCCGCGTGGACATCGGGGGAGCAGCGCTGCACACCGGGGCCACCGAAGGGTGAATATATAAGTTTATTATTTTTTAAGTATTTTAGTGACTTTATTGACTCGTGTATAAACCGAGGGGACGTTTTTCAGCACATTTTTTTGTGCTGAAAAATTCGGCTTATACACGAGTATATACGGTAGTCAAATTCCAGATATTTTTAGATTCAAAATTAAAACTACTAAAAATTCTGCATTAACATGTTTCAGAAGTTAACGAATAAAAATTCCACATGCATTGGACTCAAAATGTAAATGGTCAAGTTTAGAGATGGGCAAATCGATTCTAAGGAAGTGGAACCCGTTTAGAAATTCAGGAAAACTTCAGTCATGCACAAATCCAAAGTTTATGGTGATTCGTGGGAGCTAATTTTTTCCCCCCTTTATTAGCAAAATGGCCATGAGCAGAACATGTTACATGGGGCAGAGAACTCTGAGCAGGAGAAAAGAACACCCTCGAACACATGTGCAGACATCAGCGACCGGCAGGCTTATGTGATGTCCCAGCCCTATAAAAACAGATGGCCATTTGCAATCCTGTCATTTCACACTGCATGTGCTGTGTTTAGTGTCTAGCTGCTTGTACTCAGTTGCTGATGGAGTGATTGTTGCTCAAAGTCCAAATTTCAATTCTTTTTGTTGCTAAAGTAGATATCAAGAAATCTGTGTCAAATCAACATAGTTGATTAACCAATATGTCAGAGAGAGAGAGGTGGCAGGTGGAGCAGGCACAGGTCGTAGCACAGTAAGGGGATGTCGCAGCAGGGATGACTCGCTATTGGTTGACTAGGTCATCCACTTCCTCCCAAACGATATCTGACCCAGCCAAGAGTCTGTGGGTTCCTCAGATACAACAATTAGTTGCCATGGCCCAGGAGCAGCGGCCCTCACCTGTCCTCAACCAGCCTCTGTCCTGTTCAGACTAGGTGGTCTGGGCTCAGCGCCACTATACAGCGAGGACGAATTCTTTGAGGACAGTCAGCAGCTGATTGGCAGTGAAGAGTTGGGGCAGACATCCGCTGATTCTTTAATAGGCGGGAAAGTAGAGATGTGGAGAGTGGCACAGGAGGTTATGTTGCACTTGCAAGTAGTCAGGCTGTGCATACTGAGATGGTTGAGGAGAATAGCAGTGACAGCAACACACAAATAGATGATGATGGTGTAGCCAATCACACTCGGGAGCCGGGTGGAACCAGGGCTTCATCATCATAGTCGGGAGAAGAGGGGGTCAGCTGACGTGTCAGGCAGCGAAGTAGGCAGCAAGTCATGGCCTACCATGTTGCTGCCAAGTCCAGAATATGAAGGCAAGAAAGAAAAAAATGTGGGGTCGAAATGATAGACGCGCTACGTCCAGATTAAAGTGATGAGGATTTTATTGATATTTTGACAACGTGTTTCAACACCATAACGGCATCTTCTTCATGGCGTCAAGTATCATAAATGGATACTTAAAAGCAGATGCTTTTAAGTATCCATTTATTCATTCATTAATTTATGTATTTATTTATTGATTTGTCGTTTCATGCTCTATATTTATTTATTTATTTACTCATCATATATATTTAGTCTCAATTATTTTATCTTACTTTAGCCATTTGATTTGACTAACTTTTATGTTGTCTAACGCTTTTTACCATGTTATGTCTACTAATTACTAATTATGTCATGTTTTTTTTTTTATGCTATGTTATTCACCATCATAGTTTCACACCCCCCGCCCTGTTTGTGCACGCATTCTTTTGGCGCCTGGCTCAAGAAATCCCCCAACTTTTTTACCCTAATCTCAAGTCCAGAATATGTCACTTTTCCAGTCTCTGACCTGATGCTGCTGCCGCCACCTTCAAAGTCTGTGATTGTGCCACACTGTGGTCTACCATGTTGCTGCCACCACCAGAATTTGTCATTGTGCCACTCTCTGACCTCATGCTGCTGCCGCCACCTGAAAATATGTCCACCAGAATTCCAATCCAAAGACACCACATCTGGGCATCCTATATATTATTATTGTTAGGATCAGTGGATCCTCTGGATCACCGCGGGAGATGTAACTAGCCAACACCCGGAACCGGAGCCTAGCGGCACCTGGTTTTCACCAGAGCCCGCCGCAAAGCGGGTTGGACTTGCTGCAGCAGGATACCACTAGGTCGTTCCCAGGTGTGACTAGCCCACGGTGGCAGCCGAGGTCGAGGTACCTTAACGGATGACAAACTCGAAGTCGGCTCCAGGCACAGGGTCAGGGCAGGCGGCAGAGATGCAACGTCAGGTTCAAGTCCGGGGTCAGCAACAGGAGGTCCAGGCAGGAGGGAACGGGAACACAGGCACACAGCAACAGGGAGGAACACAGGTAACACGGCAACACAGGACTCAGGAACGGGGACACACAGGAACGCAGGAATACAGGAATACGCAGGAACACAGCAATACTCGCTAGGAAGCTTTCTCTAAGGCTAAGAGGCACAAAGATCCGGCAGGGAATGATGGGAAACAAAGGGTTATATACAAAACAGGAAATGACCAATACTAATCACCTGTGCGCTGGCCCTTTAAATCTTGAGGCAGTGCCGCGCGCGCGCCCTAGGGAGCGGGGCCGCGCGCGAGACCCAGTCCGGACGGGAGCGGGAGCCAGGAGAGGTGAGTGCACCGGAGCAGCAGTGGGGCAGCGGAGGGAGGCACGGGTGCACCCGCGATCCGCGATATGGATCGCGGGGGTGCCCGCAACGGAGGCACGGGTGCACCCGCGATCCGTGGTATGGATCGCGGGGGTGCCCGTGACAGTACCCCCCCCCCTTCGGCCTCCCCCTCTTCTTTTTGGTCCCAAGAAACCTCTGGAGGAGAGTCCGATCAAAAATATTCTCTTCAGGCTCCCAGGATCTCTCCTCAGGCCCGAACCCCTTCCAATCTACAAGGAAGAACCGCTTACACCTTACGAACTTCATGTCCAGAACCTCCTTGACTTCATATACATCTGGAGAATCAGCCTCAGGAGCCGGAGGAGGGGATTGCTGGGAGAAGCGGTTCAAGACGACTGGCTTCAGGAGGGATACATGAAAGGAGTTCGGGATGCGCATAGATGGAGGAAGGCGGAGCTTGTATGCCACTTGATTAATGCGCTTGATTACCTCAAAGGGGCCAAGGAACCGGGGCCCAAGTTTATAGCTGGGTATCTTAAGCCGGACGTATCTGGAGGATAGCCATACTTTGTCACCAGGAAAGAAGACAGGAGGAGCTCGACGTCTTTTATCAGCCTGGGTCTTGGTACGGTCTGAAGCTCGTAGAAGGGACTGGCGGGTCTGGTCCCAAACAGCCTTGAGATCCTGCACCAGATCCTCCACCGCAGGGACAACAGAGGGAGTAGATAGCGGGAGAGGTGGGCGAGGAATACGTCCATAGACCACGAAGAACGGAGCCGAACCAGTAGATCCCGAGTCCAGAGAATTGTAAGAGAACTCAGCCCAAGGTAGAAGGTCAGTCCAATTGTCTTGACGGGCTGAGACGAAGTGGCGCAAGTAGCAGCCCAAAGTCTGGTTCACCCTCTCTACTTGACCATTCGACTGAGGGTGGTAAGCAGAAGAAAAGTCAAGGATGACCTGCAGTTGGTTACATAAAGAACGCCAGAATTTAGAGACAAACTGGACTCCTCGATCGGACACAATGTGAAGCGGAAGGCCATGCAGACGGAAGATATGTTTGAAGAACAAACTGGCAAGCTGTGGAGAAGACGGAAGACCTGGAAGGGGAACAAAATGGGACATTTTGGAAAACCGGTCCGTCACCACCCAGATGACAGTATTGCCCGAGGAGACAGGCAAATCAGTAACAAAGTCCATTGCCACGTGAGACCACGGGCGACTGGGTATCGGCAACGGGAGTAACAGTCCAGCCGGTTTGAGACGAGAGGCTTTATTGCGGGCACAGGAGGAGCAGGATCCCACAAACTCCCGAACATCTTTGACCAGGTCTGGCCACCAGTAATAGCGGGAGATGAGGGCCAAGGAGCGCTGCACCCCAGGGTGCCCAGCCAGACGAGAAGAATGTCCCCAAGACAGAATCCTCTTCCTGAGAGCAGGTCTAACATACGTCTTGCCAGGAGGCAGCTGCCGAAGGTCCACCGGAGCTGCAACAACAAGCTGATCAGGAGAAATTATGTGCCGAGGAACTGGTTCATCTCCAACAACATCTGACGAACGGGACAGAGCATCAGCCTTGATATTCTTGTCTGCCGGACGAAAATGAATCAGCAAGTCAAAGCGGGAGAAGAACAAAGACCACCGGGCTTGCCTGGGATTCAGGCGCTGGGCTGTCTGGAGGTACAGAAGATTCTTGTGGTCAGTGTACACACAAACAGGATGGAGAGCTCCCTCCAGAAGATATCGCCATTCTTCAAGAGCAAGTTTGATGGCTAATAGTTCTCTGTCTCCAATGGAATAATTTCTCTCAGCAGGAGAAAAAGTCTTGGAAAAGAAACCGCAAGTCAAAGTTCGGCCCTTGGGCCCTTTCTGAGTGAGCACCACTCCAGCTCCTATGGAGGATGCGTCCACCTCCAGGAGAAAGGGTTTGTCCGTATCTGGCCTAGAGAGTACGGGAGCCGAGGAGAAAGCAGACTTTAACTTGGAGAAGGCCATTTCAGCAGCTGGAGACCAGGCACGTGGATTGGCACCCTTCTTGGTGAGCGCCACGATGGGGGACACCAGAGTGGAGAAATGGGGAATAAACTGACGGTAATAGTTCGCAAACCCCAGGAACCTCTGTATGGCTCGGAGACCCTCTGGACGTGGCCACTGAAGAACTGCAGACAGCTTCGCGGGGTCCATCTGAAGGCCTCTGTTGGAAATTATGTAACCAAGGAAGGGAAGGCAGTGCTGGTGAAACAGGCATTTTTCTAACTTGGCATAGAGGTGATTGGCACGAAGTCGACCTAGAACTTGTCGTACGTGTGCCTGGTGGGACTCAAGGTCTGGAGAGTACACCAAGATGTCATCGAGGTAGACCACGACACAAGTATAAAGAAGGTCCCGAAAAATGTCGTTCACAAACTCCTGAAAAACAGCAGGGGCATTACACAGTCCAAAGGGCATCACTAGGTACTCAAAGTGCCCGTCACGGGTGTTAAACGCCGTCTTCCACTCATCACCTTTGCGGATCCGGATGAGATTGTAAGCACCACGGAGGTCCAGCTTGGAGAATACCTTGGAACCACGTAGGCGATCAAAGAGTTCTGTAATCAACGGCAGAGGGTAACGGTTTTTTACCGTGATCTTATTCAGCCCACGATAGTCTATACAGGGACGTAGGGAGCCGTCCTTCTTGGTAACGAAGAAAAACCCTGCGCCAGCCGGAGAGGAGGACTTGCGTATAAAACCCCTCTGCAGATTCTCCTTGATGTAGTCGGACATGGCTAGAGACTCAGGTACAGAAAGAGGGTAGACACGACCTCTGGGAGGAGTGGCGCCAGGAAGAAGATCCACAGGGCAATCATAGGGACGATGTGGTGGTAGAATCTCCGCCTGCTTCTTGGAGAAAACGTCCGAAAAGTCCCGATAACAAGCTGGCAGACCCTCCAGAGACTTGGGAGCCAGAGTCGAAGTCCTCACAGGTAGCGGACGGGGAATCTGCATGCAACGTGAAGCACAGTTCGGACCCCAACGGAGGATATGCCCGGAGGACCAGTCCAGTACAGGGGCATGAAGCTGCAACCAGGGGAGACCCAGCAGTAGAGCAGATGTGCTTTGGGGCAGCACAAAAAACGAAAGTCTCTCTTGATGTAGGGCACCAACTTGCAGAAGCAGGGGCTCCGTGCGAAACCAGATGGGTACGGAGAGAATCTGACCATTGACCGAGGCAATAGACAATGGCTTCTCAAGACGAACCACCGGGAAGTGATGCCGAGAGACCAAGGCTGCATCCACGAAGTTCGCTGTAGAGCCCGAGTCCAGGAAGGCAGTAACCTGGATCTGGGTACCGGTGCCAACGCTGAGGAGCACGGGAAGAGTCAGACGTGGAGAAGCTGTATTTACACCTAGGGACGCTTCTCCCAAGAAGCCTAGGTGCTGGCGTTTCCCGGACGTTGAGGACGGACAGGGCAGGAACCGATGAAATGCTCAGGGCTGGCACAGTACAGACATAGGTTCTCCTGTCGGCGTCTTGAACGCTCTCGTAGAGTGAGCCGGGTTCGGTCAACCTGCATGGGTTCCTCAGCAGAAGATTCAGGCGGACCCTGGAGCGGCCTTTGGAAGACTGGCGCCAGGCGAGGAATGCGTCTAACACGGCCTTGGGGATACTCGGAGCGTAGTTCCTCAGCTCGCTCCTTAAACCGAACATCAATTCGAGTGGCCAAGGTGATGAGGTCACTCAGAGTAGATGGAAGATCCCGAGCTGCCAGTGCGTCCTTGACCTGCGCAGAGAGCCCTTTCTTAAATGTAGCGATGAGGGCTGCATCGTTCCACGCAAGTTCAGAAGCCAGGGTGCGGAATTAAACTGCGTACTCTCCCACCGATGAGTTGCCCTGACGCAAGTTTAACAATGCAGACTCCGCAGAGGAGGCTCGTGCTGGTTCCTCGAAGACAGACAGACAGAAATGCAGTGAGGTTAGACACAACCGGGTCATCTCTGTCCCAAAGCGGAGTAGCCCAGGCCAGGGCTTTCCCGGAAAGAAGGCTGAGGACAAATGCCACCTTGGACCGCTCTGTGGCAAATTGCGACGGCATCAGTTCTATGTGCAAGGAGCACTGGGTTATGAAGCCCCTGCACATCTTTGGATCTCCATCATACTTGCCGGGCAAAGAGAGGCGTAGCCTGGGTTCAGCAGCAGGAAGATAAGCCGGAGCAGCAGGGGTCGCAGCGGCCGCTTCAGGAGACTGTTGCTGATGTTGGGTAGCAAGTAGTTGTTGGAGCATGGCGGTGACTTGCTCTAGCTGATTCCGCTGTGCTGCAATCTGCCGGGACTGGTGGATCACGATGGTGGCGAGATCAGGCTGACTGGGAGAAGGAGCCTCGGCGGGATCCATGGCCGGATCTTACTGTTAGGATCAGTGGATCCTCTGGACCACCGCGGGAGATGTAACTAGCCAACACCCGGAACCGGAGCCTAGCGGCACCTGGTTTTCACCAGAGCCCGCCGCAAAGCGGGTTGGACTTGCTGCGGCAGGATACCACTAGGTCGTTCCCAGGTGTGACTAGCCCACGGTGGCAGCCGAGGTCGAGGTACCTTAACGGATGACAAACTCGAAGTCGGGTCCAGGCACAGGGTCAGGGCAGGCGGCAGAGATGCAACGTCAGGTTCAAGTCCGGGGTCAGCAACAGGAGGTCCAGGCAGGAGGGAACGGGAACACAGGCACACAGCAACAGGGAGGAACACAGGTAACACGGCAACACAGGACTCAGGAACGGGAACACACAGGAACGCAGGAATACAGGAATACGCAGGAACACAGCAATACTCGCTAGGAAGCTTTCTCTAAGGCTAAGAGGCACAAAGATCCGGCAGGGAATGATGGGAAACAAAGGGTTATATACAAAACAGGAAATGACCAATACTAATCACCTGTGCGCTGGCCCTTTAAATCTTGAGGCAGTGCCGCGCGCGCCCTAGGGAGCGGGGCCGCGCGCGAGACCCAGTCCGGACGGGAGCGGGAGCCAGGAGAGGTGAGTGCACCGGAGCAGCAGTGGGGCAGCGGAGGGAGGCACGGGTGCACCCGCGATCCGCGATATGGATCGCGGGGGTGCCCGCAACGGAGGCACGGGTGCACCCGCGATCCGTGGTATGGATCGCGGGGGTGCCCGTGACAATTATTATATATATATCACAAAGACCACACAACATTCCCATATTCCCAGTACCATGAAAAGACCTTGTTGGAAGAAAGATCCAGCACCAGCTGGTCTCTCTATTTCTCACCTACTACAACAGCTTCAGGCTGCTAGTCCTCCTGCTATGGCACCAATTCCTTCTCTCTTCAGCATATACGACCTTCACTAAACAGCTTGCCTGGAGGCAAGACAGACAACCCGTAGCACAGAAAAAGCTGCCGCTCTAGAAGAAGCTGGGTCCAAGACTAAGACCATCTGAGCTGCAGAGAGGCCCTGAAGGTGAAATGTTACAATCTAAAAAAATAGAAATAGATCACACAGCGGTACCCGAGTTTTATTACAGCCTTTAAAGAGACTGCATCAATTGTCCTTCGGCGTCTCCGGCAACAAATAGATGCCAACCTTCTCCACATCATGCAGATCCATTGGGAATCCAGAGGGTTTCCTGAGAGACATGGTCATCAATCAAAGTGGTCAACATAAGGTATCATAGGATTTTATCCTCAACAAAGCCAGGGATAATCCATCCTTTCCAGGTCTATCATATTCTGTGAAGTTATTCATGGATATCTGCCCAGCAACCCCAGTGAGATGACAAGATTTTTTTCCTCTTATGGCATCACTAAAGGTCGCCCAAGACAGCTATGATCGGGGAGTAATGTTTTTCATTTAATTTATAAACAACAGTTTCAACCATGTGGCACGTTTGCTAGAAGAAGGTGGCAGCTGGAAAGCAGGTATCTAGCTGACTGACCACCAGGGCCAGACTGGCCATAAGACCCACCGGGAGCTGTACGGAGCTGTCACCGCTGGAAGGAATGGATCGAGTAGCGGAGCGGTGGGGGAGTGTTGGAAAAGGTGAATTCATGTGTTTTTATTTAAATGTATCAAAGTGGGGTGGGCTGGCTGTGTAAACGGATGTCTGGCTATATACTGGAGGGGAAGGCTGGCAATATACTGGGGGGACTGACTAGCTGTGTAGTGGGGAGACTGACTATACTAGGGGAGCTGGCTGTATATTGGGTGGCTGGCTGTCTATATACTGGGGGGTTGGCTGTCTATATACTGGGGGGTGCAAGCTGGCTATATACTGGGGGGGTAGCCGTCTATATACTGGGGGGGCTGGCAACTATTAATAGTAGTTGTATTCCTGTACCTAGGGGACAGTATTATAGTAGTTATATTCTTGTACATAGGGGACAGTATTATAGTAGTTATATTCCTGTACATAGGGGGCAGTATTATAGTAGTTATATTCTTGTACATAGGGGGCAGTATTATAGTAGCTATATTCTTGTACATAGGTGGCAGTATTATAGTAGTTATATATCAGTACATAGGGGGCTGTATTATAGTAATTATATTCTTGTACATAGGGGGCTGTATTATAGTAGTTATATTCCTGTACATAGGGGGCAGTATTATAGTAGTTATATTCTTGTACATAGGGGGCAGTATTATAGTAGTTATATTCCTGTACATAGGTGGCAGTATTATAGTAGTTATATTCATGTACATAGGTGGCAGTAATATAGTAGTTATATTACTGTACATGTGGTCTAAAATGTCCTCTTTATAGCAGGTGCCCATTTCTATAGCCCCTTTTTAATGTCTTGATAAGAAGATGGCTACAGAAAAGGAAACATTATGCTACCCCTTTTTCTATAGCAATCTTCACACACCTAGAAAGTCCCCTTGTCTAGGGCGGGAAATGCAGCCACTAATCTTTAATAAAATGTCTAGTAGTCATCCCTCTCTCCAATGAAATGTCCTCTCACTTTCAAAATATCCGCAGCAGCCTCCCTCATTGATAAAATGAGGAGAGCTATTGCCAGATATGATGGGTCTTTTTTTGTGATATTTTAGAAGAGCCAAAAATCTGGGTATACTTGGAAATTTAGGGATAAAAACTTCTTTAATTTTGTTGTAAATAATGCCCAAAGAAATATCCTCCTGGATTAAATCCAACATTTTTTTCAGTAATAAAACTTGTAGGATCCAATAATAAATTCTTGTTTAAATTGTTTATTTAAGAGTTTCATACCTTCCTGATGATAAAACTGTTGGATCCTCCTTTACCTGAGTTTGTTTTTTTGCATCTTATTAGATCATGTGACTTCCAAAGTCTGACATGCTTCATTGCTATTTAAAAAGTAGCTGTAAAGTATAAAAAATGTTTGCCTGGCTATGCATTAAGCCAAAATAAGCAATTCTCTAATTTACAATCATTAACTGCAGCCATTTGTCAGCTAACAATTTAATGGATTTAATAAACACATGCATTAATGCTATGTTAATCACATGTTAACACTATGTTAACATATAGTAGCAAAATGTTAACATGTGTTGCCATCATGCTTACAAAAACACGTGTTAATGTGATGTTACCACTGTGTAGACACATGTTAACACATGTTAATGGCTTATGTCAGGGCCGATTCTAGCATATTTGCTGCCTGAGGCGAATATTAAAATGCTGCCCCGCTCCCTGTTAAGTAAATGCTGGAAACTTTACTAACAATTATCAACCCTACAGACAGCTCCCTGACACTGTGTGACTGACTACAGGTTCTGAGAGTCATTAGTGGCATCTAGTACCTTATAGATGACAATCTCTTCCATCAGGAGGACTTTATTCCGGATTCTCCAATCCATGACGTATCGCTGCTGAGTTCACGGACAGATATCTTCAGCTCCGTGCAGCACATCTCCACCCGGCGTCCCTAAAAATACCACAGTCACTTACAGTATGAAGTATATACCCCTCACAACACAACTGACCGCACTCTCCCACATATAACACATCCCTTCATTATATATATTCTACTGAAATTATAGCATACACAGCACCAATCAATATACAACACCCCCAATTTATTAATACAGGCCCCTAACATTTAGCTTAAATTATGCAAAGTAATCTGTATCCTATAACTAATATATCACACCCTGTTATTATGTTACATGAATTTACATACAGTGCAACCCTGACCAATGTGAATATATAGCACCCCCTAATATACATCCCCCAGCTTAGTAATATACTGTATCCTATACAGCCCCCAGCTTAGTAATATACTGTATCCCATATACAGCCCCCCTGCTTAGTAATATACTGTATCCCATATACATCCCCGCAGCTTAGTAATATACTGTATCCCATATACAGCCCCCAGCTTAGTAATATACTGTATCCCATATATAGCCCCCAGCTTAGTAATATACTGTATCCCATATACAGCCCCCCAGCTTAGTAATATACTGTATCCCATATACAGCCCCCTCCCAGCTTAGTAATATATTGTATCCCATATACATCCCCGCAGCTTAGTAATATACTGTATCCCATATACATCCCCCCAGCTTAGTAATATACTGTATCCCATATACAGCCCCCTCCCAGCTTAGTAATATACTGTATCCCATATACAGCCCTCCCAGCTTAGTAATATACTGTATCCCATATACAGCCCCCTCCCAGCTTAGTAATATACTGTATCCCATATACAGCCCCCCTGCTTAGTAATATACTGTATCCCATATACATCCAGGAGTTTAGTAATATACTGTATCCCATATACAGCCCCCAGCTTAGTAATATACTGTATCCCATATATAGCCCCCAGCTTAGTAATATACTGTATCCCATATACAGCCCCCTCCCAGCTTAGTAATATATTGTATCCCATATACATCCCCGCAGCTTAGTAATATACTGTATCCCATATACATCCCCCCAGCTTAGTAATATACTGTATCCCATATACAGCCCCCTCCCAGCTTAGTAATATACTGTACCCCATATACATCCCCGCAGCTTAGTAATATACTGTATCCCATATACATCCCCGCAGCTTAGTAATATACTGTATCCCATATACATCCCCCCAGCTTAGTAATATACTGTACTCCATATACAGCCCCCAGCTTAGTAATATACTGCATCCCATATACAGCCCCCCAGCTTAGTAATATACTGTATCCCATATACATCCCCCCAGCTTAGTAATATACTGTATCCTATATACAGCCCTCCCAGCTTAGTAATATACTGTATCCCATATACATCCCCGCAGCTTAGTAATATACTGTATCCCATATACAGCCCCAGCTCAGTAATATACTGTATCCCATATACAGCCCCCTCCCAGCTTAGTAATATACTGTATCCCATATACAGCCCCCCAGCTTAGTAATATACTGTATCCCATATACATCCCCCCAGCTTAGTAATATACTGTATCCCATATACATCCCCCCAGCTTAGTAATATACTGTATCCCATATACAGCCCCCCAGCTTAGTAATATACTGTACCCCATATACATCCCCGCAGCTTAGTAATATACTGTACCCCATATACAGCCCTCCCAGCTGAAATCTGGACCCATATAAATATATAACCTCCCCCAGGAAAAGAATAATCAGGCCTCATACAATATATACAGCCCGCCAGTATAAAATTATTCTGGCCCCATATAATATATAGAGCACCCCCCCCCCCCGCCCCAGTTTAAATGAATCTGGCCCCATATAATATATACAGTACCCCCCCGCCCCAGTTTAAATGAATCTGGCCCCATATAATATATACTGCATCCCCCCCAGTATAAAACAATTCTGGCCCCATAAAATATATACAGTACCCCCCTCCCCCCCAGTGTAAAACAATTCCGGCCCCATAAAATATATACAGTACCCCCCCCCCACTATAAAACAATTCTGTCCTTATAAAATATATACAGTACCTGCCCCCCCCAGTATAAAACAATTCTGTCCTTATAAAATATATACAGTACCTCCCCCCCCCCAGTATAAAACAATTCTGGCCCCATAAAATATATACAGTACCGTATAAAACAATTCTGGCTCCATGTAATGTATACAATCCCCCCCCACAGTATACAACAATTATGGCCACATATAATGTATACAGTACTCACCCCCCCTCCCACGCCCACGATACCTCCCCACTCCCCCTTATTAGCCACATAAAATAAATGAAATGATTGTTACAGGTCACTGACTGACAGGGGCGTGAAGGGGGGGTGTTGACCGGCCCCCTCATGAATACGGCCGACTGCTAGGGAACTTGTACGACGATCCGACCTCTTATTTGATGAGTATAAAAACACAAATTTTAATAAAAATTCAATAAATATAAAGGGGCTGGGGACAGGATGAGGGGGAGCTAGTTTGTTGGGGGGGGGTTCGGGGTGACTGGTCCTCTTTAAATGTGACTTATCTCATTAGAGGGGTTTATGGATATATATGAAAAAGAAAACTCTCAGCGGCACTACAAATAAAGCAAACGAAAAAAAGGTGGGTGCACGCACTAACGGGTCGGCTACATCCCTCAGTAATAGAAAAAATTTAAAAATAGGCGGCACTCCAAAATAGTGGAAATAAATCAAGTGGTTTTTATTCCCAAGCTGCTACGTTTCAGCCTCATCCAAAGCCTTTCTCAAGCAAATGTTAAAGTGCATACAGATTACATTTATAGGAAGTGATCCATACTGTGGGCGGAGCATAGACTTATATAAAACTTGTGAGACAATATACATGTGACATAGGATACATAGAGTAATTAAAGGGGTTGTCTGAGTTTTGAAAAAGAACTATATGTGGCCGGGAGCGGGCTGCTTAAAACAATAACGATGTACTTACCTTCCGGTGCTCTCCGGTATCCAGCGCTGCTGTCGCTTCGGTCCGGGGGCCATGTAAACAAACATGGCCGCCGGAGCAGCGCTGGATTCAGCTTCCGGCCTGGACGTGGCCGGGTACGCCTATCCGTCCCTATTCACGGCATTGTGTATGGGGGCCGGAAGGTTGTCGGGTCCGGCCGGAAGCTGAATGCTGGATACTGGAGGGCACCGGAAGGTAAGTACATCGTTATTGTTTTAAACAGCCCGCTCCCGGCCACATATAGTTCTTTTTCAAAACTCGGACAACCCTTTTAATATTATATGCAAAAAGGTACATACAAAAGTGAGTACATAGTTCAAGGTGTACATGATCCAAGTGTACATAATCCAGAGTGTACAGGTGAATAGATAACATACGTTCACATTGCGATCCTGTTCAGAGTAATGTAAACGGCGTCTTCATAGTCGGTCTGCGCATTCTCGGGCAGTGCTCACAGGTGATAGCCAATCATCTGTGGGTGGGACTGGTTCTTCCACTACTGGTGATGGTGTTGCCATTGATGCTTGTGGTGCTAGTTCTACTGATGATTTTGGTGCTGTCAGTCAGTTTGGGAGGTTTGGGTACTGATCTGGTGAAAATGATGCTGGAGAAGCTACTCTTTCTGCTGCTGGTAGATGCTGTTGGTTCTGATGGCGGTGGCTGGGCTATGCAGCAAAGCGCTGTGCAGGTGTGTCGGTGATGCTGGCTGGAGGCAGAGGTGCAGGAATGCCGGTTGCTGTGCCGATGCCTGTGTCAGACCTCAGTGGTGCAGTATGGTGAGTAAAATACATCTAATATCTGACTGTCCTAAGAAATTAGAGTCAGAACATGTATATTAGATACACTGCATTCCTGCCTAGCTTAAATGCTCAAATGATGTCTAAGTTTGATATCAGAGCGTGTATCGGACACATTGGGGCTTATTTACTAAGGGTCCCATGGCTGCATTTTCGTTGGGTTTCCAGACTTTTTGGGGATCGAGCCGGGGTTTGTATCACACACGATCGGATTTTGGAGCTTCAGCGCCGGCTGTCATGTGACAGAAACCTGGCAGGCCGTCGGACGATCCGACGGATTTGGACTAGGTGCAGGATTTAACATTTAAATTTGTGTCGCAAGCCAAGCACATACATGCACTAGGAAGAAGAAGGTGAACTCCAGCGGACCTGAGCAGGGAAGCGACACAAGCAGGAAATCAGGCACACAATCTTATTGAATCGCGGCAGATGTGCATTCCGGTGGACACTCCGGATCGGGGATCATGTAGGACCGGGTAAGTAAAATTTCCCCATTATGCAGACATGCCATTGTCCCATTTCCCATCGTCACTGCTCTATTGGACAGTATTAGTATAGAAATGCAGGTGCCATCATTGTACTATAGCTTCATTTGAAAATACAGAAGAAATTAGTCACTGACCCTGATAACAGCATATAAGTATACACTTGTACTTCTTCAGACTGTCCTGAAAAAGGGCAATTATTAATTATTACACCTGTCCAACTGCTTGTTAACACTTAATTTCTAATCAGCCAATCACATGGCAGCAACTCAGTGCATTTAGGCATGTAGACATGGTCAAGACAATCTCCTGCAGTTCAAATCGAGCATCAGTATGGGGAAGAAAGGTGATTTGAGTGCCTTTGAACGTGGCATGGTTGTTGGTGCCAGAAGGGCTGGTCTGAGTATTTCAGAAACTGCTGATCTACTGGGATTTACACGCACAATCATCTCTAGGGTTTACAGAGAATGGTCCGAAAAAGAAAAAACATCCAGTGAGCGGCAGTTCTGTGGGCGGAAATGCCTTGTTGATGCCAGAGGTCAGAGGAGACTGGGCAGACTGGTTCGAGCTGATAGAAAGGCAGCAGTGACTCAAATCGCCACCCGTTACAACCAAGGTAGGCAGAAGAGCATCTCTGAACGCACAGTACGTCGAACTTTGAGGCAGATGGGCTACAGCAGCAGAAGACCACACCAGTGCCACTCCTTTCAGCTAAGAACAGGAAACTGAGGCTACAATTTGCACAAGCTCATCAAAATTGGACAGTAGAAGATTGGAAAAACATGCCTGGTCTGATGAGTCTCGATTTCTGCTGCGACATTCGGATGGTAGAGTCAGAATTTGGTGTCAACAACATGAAAGCATGGATCCATCCTGCCTTGTATCAACGGTTCAGGCTGGTGGTGTTGGTGTCATGGTGTGGGGAATATTTTCTAGGCACTCTTTGGGCCCCTTGGTACCAATTGAGCATCGTTGCAACGCCACAGCCTACCTGAGTATTGTTGCTGACCATGTCCATCCCTTTATGACCACTATGTACCCAACATCTGATGGCTACTTTCAGCAGGATAATGCGCCATGTCAAAAAGCTGGAATCATCTCAGACTGGTTTCATGAACATGACAATGAGTTCACTGTACTCAAATGGCCTCCACAGTCACCAGATCTCAATCCAATAGAGCATTTTTGGGATGTGGTAGAACGGGAGATTCGCATCATGGATGTGCAGCCGACAAATCTGCGGCAACTGTGTGATGCCATCATGTCAATATGGACCAAAATCTCTGAGGAATGCTTCCAGCACCTTGTTGAATGTATGCCACGAAGAATTGAGGCAGTTCTGAAGGCAAAAGGGGGTCCAACCCGTTACTAGAATGGTGTACTTAATAAAGTGGCCGGTGAGTGTAGATCTAATTAGTACTGTATGCTGGAACTGCAAATTGTACTAATACTGGACCTATAGCAACCTATAGCAACCTCTGCACACAATACAAGAGTAAGTAGCAGGACTGCCGAATCATGTGATGAATATTTTCACGGGTTGTCTAGAAGGCAGTACAGGAACATAGATGTAAAAGATTGACTAATCCCTTTGATAATGATTTTTGTTGGATAAAATTGTGTCTTAATTGGTATCATTTGGGGGACATTTGACTTTTTAACTGTTCTTTTCATGAAATCCAAAATACATTTGCTCAAAATGTTTATGCTCTTCATCATATGGGTTAACCATGGCATCTAAAGGTTAAACTGCCAGAACTGAGTTTTGCCTAAGGCAGAAGCAGCATCAGCTTTACCTTGTGTCCTGTTGTGGTATAAATTTACACTTAATACGAATGAGGATCCTTGTCACTTGCAAACTGATTAAGTTATTAAAAGACCAAAATATTAACAGAGAATACATATGAAAAGAGAAAGATGATGTTGGCAGCAATAAAGAACAATAGTTTGAATGTGATCAAAATGCATTTTCAAAAACCTCATTAAGTCTGCTGTTAGGGTACAGGTCTGACAATTTATAGATTCAATATTCTTCTGGCTGTTTCAGTTTCAGAAATCTGGGGTAACAGCAGGGATTTGTGCTACTGACAGATCAGATATGTAACAAAATAGCAATTTTGAAATAGGGTACAATGTTTAGAAATACTGTCTTCCAAAACGCCATTTGTCACAGTGGATCTATTTTTGGTACTTCTTTTATATGCCTTAGTACCCACTGTAATTATAACTGACCTAAAGCAGGTACTGCACATAATAAACCCAGAACTACCATAAAAGCAATGTATCACCAGAACAAAGTTGTCCCATTAAGTTTTTTATGAATGACCATGCTGGTAAGGGGTGTACAAGAATGCATGCTAAGTATTTTAAATTTATTTAAAGTTAGTATAAATAATACATAATGTTTAACTTAACTTTATCTCAATTTATATAATACAAAAAAACTAAGACAATTGTACAGTGCATTACATATCCTCTACACCTCTACATTATAGTTAGAAAAAAGAAAAGAAATGAAAAAGAGGAAAAGAATAACGCAATAATCATTAAATAAGTGCAATTTAATATTCGAGCCTCTTTTTTTCCCTTCCTTCCCCTTAATTTAATCACCCTTAGAAACTTGCTAATCTTCTATAAGCTGGCCAATACTACCACTTTTGATCTAACTCTTCCTCTTCCCATCGCATCGTATACCTATGTTTCCCCTTCCCCTTATATTCCAGCCAATCCCCATATGCAGTGGAGATATCCCCTCTAAATTTATAATCATTTTTTAGGAACCTTATACACAACCAGTTAACCTGAATTTAGATAGAAAGGATTTAATCCTAAGATTTGTAAACCTCTCTGATTGCGGTAACTTAAAATTCATGGCTAAATATTCAAAAGATGATATTAAAGTATTACCGATCATCAATGCTGATAAGTGCCCAATACCGATCCTAATCCATTTACTTATATTTAAATATGGTATACACCTAGTAAGAATAGATGTCGCAGGTGCTCCCGTGACCCATATCTAGGGTCACAGGCTCACCTCTGACCCTCCATGCATGCTGATGCTGTGCTCCTGATGCCGGTCCTGATCCCGGTCCTCTGGCCGTGTGTGCGCATCTGTACTAGGACTCATGTGCGCTGGCCATTTCCCAGAATTCTTTATAAACCTGCCTCTCTCTGCACACTGGACGGATCTTTGTGCCTAGTGCCTCTGAGAAAGCTATTTTATGTGATTTGCTGTGTTTCCAAATTCCTGTTGTGACCCCTGATCCCGTGCTGCCTATCCTGACCAACCGCTATGTCTTTGACTCCGATTCTGTGCAGCCTTTCTAGATCTCCTGCCTGTCCCAGACCACGAGTTTGCCTTACGTTTCTGTACTTCACCTTGGCCGCCACCTTAGACAAAGTCGCGCATGTGGAGCGACAAGTCCAAAGCGCTTTGCAGCGGGCTATGGTAGGAGCCGGGTACCACTTGACTCTGGTCCCAGGTGTCGGCTTAGCATATGTAAAAGAAGAAGGTGGCACTCACCGAGCATGTGAAACTACTTCTTTTATTCAGAGGACGGTGCAGTACAGGGGAAACGCTGGAGCCAGGCAGGGACGGGCCGTTAGCGCTCACTAGCGCATCTTCAAGCCGTTGACGTCATCTACTGGCGACGCACAAAATTTATGTTGGCTTACATCATCGTCCGTGGTGGTACAGAGGATCCACTACCACTGATCCTGACAAAAAGATAATCTAATATGTGTAGGGGAGAGAAAGTCACCTTTCCTGCAGTAATTTTTCCAGACTTCAATTATCATTTTGGTTGAACTTAATTTTCCTAGTGTTTAACATAATATTAAACAAATGGACTAGAGGATGTAGGGGAACACAAAGCGCAGGAGACTCAAGTGCAGGTGATAATTAGTGGAAATGAGAAAGTAACATGCTCACCTTCTGATGTAGGTCATATAAGCATATAATAGATGGTGTCTTATTCACGAGAGCAGCTTGCGGTGGCTGTGTAGTCACGGGGTAACCATGTCCAAAGGTGAGACCCGTTTAGTATTAGAAACTGATGTGCAGCAAGCAAGGACAGTCCACTCAAGAAGCGCATCTTCTCGAAGTCAAAACGTTCTTTATTTTACAAAAGGTATATAAAAGGTGTATGAAAGCAACACGTTTCAGGCATTGGAATAGTGCCTTTATCAGGTTAAAAACCAAAATAAAAATCAAGAACTAGACGAAAAGAAGGAAATCCATGCCAAAAATGAACTTGTAAAATAGAGAAACTTTATTGATAACAATTTAATTCTATAAAATGTACTAAAAATTCCGGGAGAGACAATGAATGAACAACCCAGGTAAGGACCCCTTGAGAAAGACCAGCGGGTTGAAACGCGCGTCGGGGGCTGAACACCAGGTACTGTGGTCCACGGGATCTCCCTTTCACAGATTTTCATCCTTGTTTGGGTCTGATATTTTTTCAAATAACTGCATGTTTACTTGTAGTATTTATCTGCTTAACTTCTGTGTCTGGGCATGAGTTTCTGTTAATTTTCTGGAATTTTTTAGTACATTTTAAAGAATTAATTTGTTATCAATAAAGTTTCTCTATTTTACAAGTTCATTTTTGGCATGGATTTCCCTCTTTTCGTCTAGTTTTTGGTATTTATTCAATAATTGTGAGGGCCACCTCTGACCACTCTGGCATAGTGGAGTTACATTTATGATTAGGTCTTAAGTGACCTCTGTTATTGTGAGTTCAATATAAAAATCAATTTATATTGGTTTAAACTAGAGATGAGCGAGCACTAAAATGCTTGGGTACTCGTTATTCGAGACAAACTTTTCTCGATGCTCGAGTGCTCGTCTCGAATACTGAGCCCCATTGAAGTCAATGGAGACTCGAGCATTTTTCAAGGGGACCAAGGCTCTGCACAGGGAAGCTTGGCCAAACACCTGGGAACCTCAGAAAAGGATGGAAACACCACGGAAATGGACAGGAAACAGCAGGGGCAGCATGCATGGATGCCTCTGAGGCTGCTTAATCGCACCATTATGCCAAAATTATGGGCAACAGCATGGCCATGACAGAGTGACCGAATGAGGCTAGATAGCATCTAAAACATGCAATAATTGACCCTGACACTATAGGGGACGCCATGCAGAGGCAGCAGTGGCAGGCTAGAGAGTGTCATGGCGACATACCATAAATGGACTCAGGCTTCACCAAAGGAGGTGAGCAAGAAGCGCTGAAATGATTTCCTATGTGAACAAAAGGTTGACGTATATTTAGTCGATAACAGAGCATGGTGGCGACATAGTGACCAAGTTCCATAACGTATCTGGTGAAACTCCCGAAAAATGAGCCTGACACAGCTCTTTTGATAAGGGGACGACATGTGGAGGCAGCCATGGAGACGACTTCAATGATTAAGAGCGACAGTATGGGGCATTCATATTGCACTGCTATGATTGCAACTTCAGGTCTCCAGCATGGCGGCGACAGATGGGCCGAGTTCCACTATGTATCTGGTGAAACACCTGAAAATTCTGCCTGACACAGCTCGTTTGATAAGGGGATGATGTGTTGCATATCCTCTCGTGCTCCAGCGTCTGGGGTATAGAGAGTTGAAAGTTGCGCATGGAGACATTGGTGGACGCTGTGGAGGATCGTGTAGGCAAAATGGACAGGAAACAGCAGGGGCAGAATGCATGGATGCCTCTGAGGCTGCCTAATCTTGGGATGGAGCTGGCGGTCCGCTGCCAGGCGAGCTTTTGCCTATCCAAGCCCCTGTCTCTTGGCTCCTCCCCACCCAAAATGGGCCTGGGGGCCGGAAGCATTTACTTTGAAAAAATTATAATTTTCAAAGCAGGCCGGGTCGTTTGAATATTTCACCTAGGAATAATGGAATAGCATAGTGGTTCTATTTTTAATTGTTTTTTCGGAAATGGTTCCATGATTAAGAGCGACAGTATGGGGCATCCATATTGCGCTGCTATGATTGCAACTTCAGGTCTCCAGCATGGCGGCGACAGATGGGCCGAGTTCCACTATGTATCTGGTGAAACACCTGAAAATTCTGCCTGACACAGCTCGTTTGATAAGGGGACGATGTATGGAGGCAGTGAAGTAGTAGTAGATTAAAGGTGCTGCGGTTAAAACTATGTTAGTTGGATCATCTTGGGATGGAGCTGGCGCTCCGCTGCCAGGCGAGCTTTCGCCAATCCAAGCCCCTCTCGGCTACTCCCCAAACAGCACTTCTAAGAACTTTTTGTATAAGATCAAGTGTAGTAGTGTTCTTATAAGTTTGGGTTATGGCGGGTGAGGGGAATGTAAACGGATGCGCAAGAAGCGCTGAAATAATATCGGTAAATGATAAAAGTTTGCCAGTATATTTTGTTGATTACACAGCAGGGAGGCGACAAAGTTAACAAGTTTGATGTGGAAGCCATGAAAACAACCCAAAATTCTGCCTGACACAGCTCGTTTGATAAGGGGACCATGTATGGAGGCAGCTATATGGACGACTTTTGGAGGCGGCTATGGCGATGACGTGTGGAGGTAGCAATGGAGACAACGTGTGGAGGCAGCTAAAAAGACGACGTGTGGAGACAATTTAATTTGGGTAGTGCCTGTATGTGGCAGTCCAAAAAAAGTTTTCAAACCAGAGGAGCAGGTAGATGGTCCTCCAGAAAAATTTAATAGATTGAGTGCCTGTATGTGGCACTCCCAAAAATTGTTTAAAACAGAGGACCGGGTAGGTGGCCCTCCAGAAAAATTAAATACATAGAGTACTATAGCTAGAGCCAGTTGAACCAGGCAGAAAATAGCCAGTTTCCTCTGCTTTAGCGTACAAAGAGGAGGAGAAGGAGGACAATGAGCAGGAGGAGTGCATACATTATTCAGGTTGAGCTTCTTTCACCTGGTGGAGAATGGAAATCCGGAGAAATCCAGGCTTTATTCATCTTGATAAGCGTCAGCCTGTCAGCGATGTCAGTCGACAGGCGTGTACGCTTATCGGTGATGATGCCACCAGCTGCACTGAAAACCCGCTCGGACAACACGCTAGCGGCAGGGCAGGCAAGAACCTCCAAGGCGTACAGCGCCAGTTCGTGCCACATGTCCAGCTTTGAAACCCAGTAGTTGTAGGGAGCTGTGTGATCATTTAGGACGATGGTATGGTCGATGGTATGGTCCCTCGCTACTTGTCCCGCAGAAGTACGCCCTCTGCCGTTAGCGCTGTCAGAAGGGAAATACTGTTTCAGCTTGTGCACCAGGGCCTGCTGGTATTCATGCATTCTCACAATCCTTTCCTCTCCAGGGATGAGAGTGGAAAGATTTTGCTTGTACCGTGGGTCCAGGAGAGTGAATACCCAGTAATAGGTGCTGGAATAAATTCTTTGAACGCGAGGGTCACCGGATAGGAAGCCTAGCATGATGTCCCAACGCGCAAGAATTCACTCCCCTCACTGGCTTGACTGTCCATTTCCTCCTCCTCCAACTCCTTTTCTGCCCATACATGCTGAACAGTGAAGGACTGAACAATGGTCCCCTCTTCTGTCTCGCCAACATTCTCCTCCTCTTCCTCCTCATCCTCCTCCACCTCCTCTGATATGCGCTGAGAAACAGACCTGAGGGTGCTTTGGCTATCAACAAGGGAATCTTCTCCTCTCGTCTCTTGTGACGAGCGCAAAGCTTCCGACTTCATGCGGACCAGAGAGTTTTTCAACAGGCCAAGCAGCAGGATGGTGAGGCTGATGATGGCGGCATCGCCACTGACCATCTGTGTTGACTCCTTAAAGTTACTCAGCACTTGACAGATATCAGACAACCACGTCCACTCCTCATTGTAGACTTGAGGAAGCTGACTGACCTGACTACCAGTTCTGGTGGAAGTTGACATCGCTCTGCGCTGCTGGTAAACTCTGGATAACATGGTTAATGTTGAATTCCACCTCGTGGGCACGTCGCACAACAGTCGGTGAGCGGGCAGTTGGAGGTGGCGCTGTGCTGCCCTGAGAGTGGAAGCATCTGTGCTGGACTTCCTGAAATGCGCACAGATGCGGCACACCTTCTTGAGCAAATCGGACAGATTGGGGATTGTCTTGAGGAAACGCTGAACTATGAGATTTAACACATGGGCCAGGCATGGCACATGTGTCAGTCTGCCGAGTTGCAGAGCCGCCACCAGGTTACGGCCATTGTCACACACAACCATGCCTGGCTTCAGGTTCAGCGGTGCCAGCCACAGATCAGTCTGCGCCGTGATGCCCTATAATAGCTCTTCGGCGGTGTGCCTTTTATCGCCTAGGCTCAGCAGTTTGAGCACCGCCTGCTGTCGCTTAGTGATGGCACTGCTGCTGTGCCTAGAGCTACCGACTGATGGCGCCATGCCCATGGATGGTAATTCAGAGGAGGAGGTCGAGGAGGGGTAGGAGGAGGAGGAATCATAGTAGGCCTTTGAGACCTGGACCAAGGTAGGCCCCACAATCCTCAGCGTCGGCAGTATAAGACCAGCCCCAGGGTCAGACTCGGTCCCAGCCTCCACCAAGTTAACCCAATATGCCATCAGCGATATATAGTGGCCCTGCCCGGCAGCACTCGTCCACGTGTCTGTGGTCAGGTGGACCTTGTCAGAAACGGCGTTGGTCAGGGCACGGATGATGTTGTCTGACACGTGCTTGTGCAGGGCTGGGACGGCACATCGGGAAAAGTAGTGGCGGCTGGGGACCGAATACCGAGGGGCGGCCGCCGCCATGAGGTTTCGAAAGGTCTCGGTCTCTACCAGCCTATAGGGCAGCATCTCCAGGCTAAGCAGTTTGGAGATGTGGACGTTGAGGGCTTGGGCATGTGGGTGGGTTGCACTATACTTCCTTTTGCGCTCCAGCGTCTGGGGTATGGAGAGCTGAACGCTGGTGGATGCTGTGGAGGATCGTGGAGGCGAAGATGGGGTTTTCGCATGGGAGGTGTTTGGGCCGGGGTCATAGGCAGGGGGCTGACTAGCAGATGACACAGGGGAAGGAGCAGTGGTGTGCCCGGCCGGAGGTGAACGGGCTTGGTGCCATTGAGTGGGGTGTTTAGCATTCATATGCCTGCGCATACTGGTGGTAGTTAAGCTAGTAGTGGTGGAACCCCTGCTGATCCTGGTTTGGCACAGATTGCACACCACAGTCCGTCAGTCATCCGGTGTTTCTTTAAAGAGCCTCCAGACTTCTGAAAATCTAGCCCTCGCCACGGGAGCTTGACTACGGGCAACATTTGGCTCTGATGCACCAGCTCTGGCCCTGCCTCTCCGTCTGGCCCCACCAATGCCTCTTCCAACCTGTTCTGCTATAGGACTCGCCTCCGTCTCAGAAGCACTGTGTTTACCCGGCCTATCAACCCAGCTTGGGTCTGTCACCTCATCATCCTCCGATCCCTCAGTCTGCTCCCCCCTCGGACTTCCTGCCCTGACAACAACTTCACCACTGTCTGACAACCATGTCTCCTCATCGTCCGACACCTCTTTACACACTTCTTCCACTACGTCAATAATGTCATCATCACCCACAGACTGCGACCGGTGGAAAACCTGGGCATCGGAAAATAGCTCAGCAGCAACCGGACAAGTGGTTTGTGACTGTGTGAAGGGTCCAGAAAACAGTTCCTCAGAGTATGCCAGTTCAAATGCAAAATTTTGCTGGGAGGGGGCAGACTGGGGGGAAGGAGGCTGAGGTGGAGGATCTGGAAGAGTGCTGATTTCGGTGACATGGGTGGACTCCGTGGAAGACTGACTGGTGGACAAATGGCTAGAAGCATTGTCCGCAATCCACGACATCACCTCTTTGCACTGTTTTGGCCTCAACAGTGCTCTACCACGAGTCCCAGTAACTTAAGACATGATGAACCTAGGGAGTGTAGCTCTGCGGCGTTCCCCTGCTCCCTCGTCTGCAGGTGGTGTTAAAACACAATGGTCGCAAGTCTCCCTGCAAATTCCTCACAATATGGTACTAGCTGTACTACTAGTGGCAGCAAGCCCAGCAACAAGCAAACCAAAAAAAAGTAAATATATAACGTTATTGTAGCCCTAAGAAGGGCTGTTGGGTTCTTGTAGAATCACTCCTGCCTAACACTATTCTAATAGAACACCCTAACGCTTTCCCTGACCAGCAGCAGCTCTCTCCCTAGCGGCATCCAGACAGAGAATGATCCGAGCAGCGCGGGCAGGGGCAAGTCTATTCCAGGGTCACCTGATCAGTCCAGCCAACCACTGCTATTGACGTGTAAGGGTACTACGTCATGCTGGGTGGAGTGCAGAGTCTCCTGGCTTCTGATTGGCTCTGTTTCTGGCCGCCAAAAATTACAACGACGGCAGATGCCATTTTCTCGAGCTGGCAAAATACTCATCCGAGCAACGAGCAGTTTCGAGTACGCTAATGCTCGAACGAGCATCAAGCTCGGACGAGTATGTTCGCTCATCTCTATTTAGAACCTGATGAAGGCACGCGTTGTTTTTATACACCTTTTATATACCTTTTGTAACAAAAAAAAAATAAAGAACGGGAAGGTGCTCTTTTATAGTGGCCAGACATGTGCTATTGAGTCCTGTCTGACCTCTTGGATTCAGCGTCCATTACCACAGGACAGCTGTGGGACCTGCAGTAACTCCCGGACATTTCATATACAAAAACCTTTTGCTTCTTTGTGCTATCCCTCCAGCAGAGGTGGTCATATCCAGGGACAGAGTCTTATATATGGCAGAGTCTTATATATGAAAAGTTTTTATATGGCAGATTAATGAAACTGAGTGTGAATGTCGAGGTGAGAATACCCCTTTAAGTTTTTCACATGGGCTAAAGCAAAATGGAAGTGGGATTAAGAAACTTTTGACTTTTTTGGGAAAATACATTCATTTAGGCCAAAAATAACACTTTCATGACTAAAATGATGAAATGCTCTGCAAAGTTTGATGCCCAATTTTTCCCGAGTGTATTGATGCCCCATATGTGTTGTACAGGCGGACGGCCGCGCATAGGATCAAAGCAGCGCCATTCAGAGCAGATTTGTATTGGCACATTGTACAGGCCATACAATTTTAATTATTTTTGGTAATCTGAACAAATGAGGCTTATTATTTGCGAGGTGAGATAAAAATGTATAGATAATTAATTTTGGGGGTGAATAGCTTATTCATGAGGTTTTATTAACTATTTCAAGGGGGATACAAACAAAATTATCCATTTTTATTTTTGATTTTTAGCACTTTTTTTCCCCACTCACCATAGCATAAAAATAATATTTTATCTTTATTCTCAGGTTCACTACAATTTATATCACTCATTTATATAGTGTTTATAATTTTCCTTATCTTTGTTCATTTTTACTGAGAAAAACCAATATTAGAGAAAATTGCATTGTATTTACTTTCAACAACTTTTTAGGGACATAACTTTTGTATTTTTGTGTTAACAGGTCTAGTTGAGCACTTATTTTTTGCAAAAAGAGTTGTTCTTTTCAGTCATATCATATAAGGGGTTGTAACTTTTTTAAATCACTTTTTAGAACACTTTTTGTGAGTGCATTTGATTAAAAATGGTATATTATGGGAAGTTTTTTGTGTGTTTTTTTTTTTTAAGTCGTTCACCAAGCAGGTTCAATATTATTTTAGATTTAATGTACAGATTGATACGGACAGTGATGCCAAATATGTACTTATTTGTGTGTTTTTTGTGTTTTATATACTTCATTTGGTTTTGATAAGTAATTGGGCTGATTAGGGGTCTTTTATTTAATTTAATTATTATAAAATGATTTTAACTTATTTTTTTAAACTTTTTTTACATTTTCCACTAATTGGCTTAAACAAGCGTTCATCTGATCGCTTGTTCAAGCCTTTACACTGCAATACATATGTATTGCAGTGTACAGAGTAAGTAACTGAACATGCTGCGCCTGCTCAGTTACTTACAACCGGATCCTGACAGGAGGCAGAACCCGACGTGCAGAGGAGCCGGCAGCCTCGGGGCATTTGTCGGACCCCGAGGATTGGATCCCCTGGTACGCTCACTGGCTGTTCGATCAACTGTGGGGACACTTACACGCCGCGGTCATGCTTGACTGTGGCATGTAAGGGGTTAAACACCCGGGATCAGAGATTTTCATCACAGTCAGACACTGGTACCATCGGTACCCAATGTCCTGAAATCTTCTTCTGACGTGCTCTTGGAGGACATTCTGGTACCACTTTATTCATGGATGTGTTTTTAGGAAAGACTGTGAGAGAGCCTATTCCCTTGTCTGAGAAGCAACCCCACACATGAATGGTTGCAGGATGCTTTACAGTTGGCAGTAGGGTCCTAGGGTTAATGTGTGCAGCTTAGCAATAGTGAGCGATGTCTAGTCAGGCTTAACCCACAGTAGTGGTGAAAAGAGCGCAGACTTCCACAGCTAAATATCCCAGCATAAGCCTTCACTCAGGTAGCCATAACACGGTCTGAAACATATGATTGCAACCATTAGCTATCTCCAGATATCCAGCAGCTTTACAGCATATAAGCTGCCGTGCTTGAATCAAACCTGAGATATAGTACTTTGGATTAGTCTCACTATATGGAGAAAGCTACATGAGAGATAGACTGAATGTGGGATGCTTTCCACACACGGCAGCTTTACAACATATAAGCTGACGTGTTTGAATCAAAGCTAAGGTTTAATGCTCTGGCTCAGTCTCATTACATGGAGACAGCTATAGGAGAGCAAAATCGAATATATAAAAAATAGAGCCTTTCAGCCTCCTAGCACCTATGGCCAAATATACAGGAAGCACATAAGGCCAATGATATAAAAGTTAGCAGCCTTGTTTGATACCAGTGGCCATAAGAATGCTCAAGACAGAAAATCATAATATGCTCTTCTGACTGACACCAATACAGCTCACAACTAAACATAATGTGGCAGTATGAAGTGTAGGCAAGACAATTCACATACACTGCCACAATATATGCTTCTCAGTGGGAGGTTGATGTTTGGGAAACAATATAAAACATCAACTAGGGTAGAATGATATAAAAAGCACAAAACTGTGCAAACATACCCGCTAATTTTCCAGTACGCTGAGTAAGAATGGATGTTTGTATGTCTGTACGTCTAGTCCTGTTATTTTAGGTATTAATAAAGAATAAAAGTTATATTTTAATAATTTTTCCAAAATACCTCCACCAACAGTGAATTAAAGACAGACTGTTCGCTCACCTTTTCTCACCTTGTCTTCTCCGAACAAGCTGTTTTCCTGATGTTCCAAACAATCGGAAAGAGGATTCATCGGAGAAAATGACTTTACCCCAGCCCTCAGCAGTCCACTCCCAGTACCTTTTGCAGAATATCAGTCTGTCCCTGATGTTTTTGCTGTCCTCCTTGACACCAGGCCTTGCTCCATCTGCTACCATTCCTGAGCAAGCTCTGCACTGCTGGTAGCCTGATCCCTAAGCTAAAACACTTTTAAGAGCCCAGGTGCTTGCTGGTCCTGCTTGGGCGTCCTGGAACCTTTTTGGCAACAATGCAACCTCTCTCCTTGATTATGCGATGGATTGTTGACTGAGGTGCAATCTTTCTAGCTGCGATACTCTTCCCTGTTAGGCCAGTTTTGTGCAGTGCAATGATGACTGCATATGTTTCTTTAGATATAACCATGGTTAACAGAAGAGAAACAATGATGCCAAGCAACAGACTTCTTTTAAAGTGTCCAGTGGTGTGATTCTTACTTAATCATGACAGATTGATCTCCAGCCCTGTCCTCATCAACACCCACACCTGTGTTAATGGAGCAATCACTGAAACAATGTTAGCTGCTCCTTTTAAGGCAAGCCTGCAATGAAGTTGAAATGTGTTTTGCAGGAAAAAGTTCATTTTCTAGGCAAATATTGACTGCAATTAATTGCTGTTAAGCTGATCACTCTTTATAACATTCTGGAGTATATGCAAATTGCCATTATAAAACCTGATGCAGTAGACTTTTTAAAAATTAACATTTGTATCATTCTCAAAACTTATGGCCATGACTGTATATTGGAAAATTTCAGCATACAAACAATAACATTAATTTGCCAAAGTGGGAATACCCCTTTAAGGTTGCACTTAAATATCACAACGACATCACTGTATATGTTCTTTTAATTGCCTTGTACTCCTGTTTGTTGAACAAAAATAAATAAAAGAACATTTATACAAAAACAGCTTTAGAATTAATACAACTGTGACACAAACATAACAAATACATTTGCAAGTTCCAAAGACTTTCTTTCATTCAAACGTGAACAAAAAACTGGCACAGACATCATAATATATCTCGGCCAATGTGTATTAGATCTCACTGAAAGCTATTCTCCAAATGCTGGTCTTTAGGTTATTGTAACTACAGTAAGACTATTCTTCGTGGAATAGGAAATTTTATTGAAATTTCAAAGAAAACATCCAGTAAGGAGACATTACGGTCATTAAATTGCAATAAGAAAGCTGGAAATAATCACTTATAGCAATGTGTAGCACTGTTTGCTAAGAATGGGATAGTGTGCGCCACTAGTTACATAATTTATATGGTTGCAAAAAGACATCCGTCTATCAAGTTCAACCAAGGAAAAGGATAAGATTAGGAAAGGATTTAAGTGAAACAATTCTATATTATCACTAGAGATGGTCAAATTTTCTGACAATATTCGATTTGAATCACATTAAAAAACAGTTAGTTTCTGGCTGCAGAGAGTCTGTAGGGTGTTGTAGAACGTTGTGTCATATTATTTGCATGTCCTCTGTGTTCTGTATCCGATTCTGCTTTTGGCTATCAATCCTGAGGCTTTTCATTCCTTCTGACAGATGATATGGAGGGGAAAACCAAACATAGTGGCAATGTCATAGAGTGGTGGAGGGTGAGAACAGCATTATGGAAATGACAGGGTGTTCTAGGGAGACAGTGGTCAGTTGGCAGCAGCATGGGTAGCCTGCAGAGTGGCACAATGACAAATTCTGGTGTGTGGAGGTGGCAGCATCATTAGTAGGTCAAGGAGTGGCACAGTATGTCTAGGTGGGCGGCAGCAGTAGCAGCAGCATAAGGCCAGAGAGTGGCACAATGACAAATTCTGTTGGTGGCAGCAACATGGTAGGCCACAGTGTGGCACAATGACAGATTGTGTAGGTACTGGCAGCAGCAGGAGGTCAGAGAGTGGCACAATCACAGTATTTGTAGGTGGGTGGCAGCAGTAGCAGCAGCTTGAGGCGCAATGACAAATTCTGGTGGTGGCAGCAACATGGTAGGCCACAGTGTAGAATAATAACAGAATGTGGAGTTACCAGCAGGAGGTCAGAAAGTGGCACAATGACAGAGTGTGGAGGTGGGTGACAATTCCAGTCCCTGCTAAAGATGGTGGGAGGCTGATGGAGCAACTTGCAGCAGATGTGTGGCATCAGGCAGATGGAAATGAACATGACACAGGCTGGTTGAGGACAGGTGAGGGCCGCTGACCTGCTCCTGGGCCATGCCAACTTAGGGTTTTATCTGACGAACCCACGGACTCTTAGCTGAGGTTGTCAGATGTCATATGGGAGGAAATGGATGACCTAGTCAACCAATCGAGAACCTTTGGTTGTTCATCAATACACTGCCGTTAGTTGACACCGGCAGTTCTGGCCTCACAGAGTTACCCCTGCTGTAATGTCCCTTTACTGTGCTGCAGCCTGTGCCTGCTCCACCTGCCACCTCTCTGTCTGACATATTTGTTAATCAATTGAATTTGGGGAATAAATAACCCCAAAAACTGACACCCTGGACTTTGAGAAAAACTCACTCCATCAAGCATCAGAGTATCATAGTATATAAGGCTGGAAATAGATGCAAGTCCATCAAGTCCAACCTTTAAGAATTAAATAAATGTTTTATCCCCATAACCCGTGATATTTATTCTATCCAGAAAGTCATCCAGGCCTCTCTTGAACATGTACATAGAGTCCGCCATAACAACCTCCTGCGGCAGAGAGTTCCATAGTCTCACTGCTCTTACAGTAAAGAACCTCTGTCTATGTTGATGGTAAAATCGCCTCTCCTCTAGGCGCAGAGGATGCCCCCTTCTCCTGGTGACAGGCCTAGGTATAAAAAGATCTTTGGAGAGATCCTTGTACTGTCCGTTCAGGTATTTGTACATTATAATGAGGTCTCCCCTAAGTCGTCTTTTTTCTAAACTGAATAATCCAAAATTTTGTAATCTGTCATTGTATTCTAGTCCCTGCATTCCCCTAATAATCTTGGTTGCTCTCCTCTGCACCCGTTCCAGCTCTACTATATCCTTTTTATACACTGGTGCCCAAAACTGTACACAATATTCCATGTGTGGTCAGACCAGGGATTTGAATAAGGGCAAAACTATGTCTTTATCATGAGAATCTATTCCTCTCTTGATACATCCCATAATTTTATTTGCTATAGCAGCACCCGCCAGGCTCTGGTCACTAAAATTAAGTTTACCATCCACCAATACCCCCAAGTCCTTTTCAGCTCCAGTTTTACCAAGTAATTGACTGTTTAGAACATAATTATACTTTTTGTTTCCATGGCCCAAGTGCATAACTTTACATTTATCTACATTAAACCTCATCAACCATTTCTCTGCCCACTCCTCAAGCTTCCACAAATCCCTCTGTAATGCTAAACTATTGACCTCAGTATTTATTACTTTACACAACTTAGTATCATCTGCAAATATTGAAACTTGACCTCGTAAACCCACTACAAGGTCATTAATAAAAATATTAAAAAGAAGTGGCCCCAATACTGAACCCTGTGGCACTCCACTGGTAACGTCAACCCAATCTGAGAATGTGCCGTTAATGACCACCCTCTGTTTTCTATCACTAAGCCAGTTATTTACCCAAATACACAGTTTTTCCTCTATTCCCAGCAGACTCATTTTATATACCAACTTTTTATGCGGCACGGTGTCAAATGCCTTTGAAAAGTCCAGATATAAAACATCCACAGCGTCCCCCAGATCCAGTCTTGAACTTACCTCCTCGTAGAAACCAATCAGATTAGTCTGACAGGACCGATCTCTCATAAACCCATGCTAACGCTGGGTTATAAGGTTGTGCACAGTGAGATACTCCAGAATAGCATCTCTAACAAACCCCTCAAATATTTTCCCCACCACAGAAGTTAGACTCACAGGTCTGTAGTTTCCAGGATCGCTTTTTGATCCTTTTTTGTATATTGGTGCCATATTTGCTATGCACCAGTCCTGTGGAACATAGCTAGTCCTCAGTGAATCTTCAAATATTAAAAATAACAGTCTGTCTATCACAGTACATAGTTCATGTTGAACCCGGGGGTGTATGCCATCTGGCCCAGGTGATTTATCTATCTTAGTGGTTGTGAGGCGGCGCCGTACCTCTTCCTGGGTTAAACTATTGACATTCCACAGAGAATTTACATTATTCCTCATTGTGTCTTCCACCAGGGGATTTTCCTGGGTAAAGACAGTTGAGAAGGCGACATTCAGTAGATTGGCCCTATCCTCATCTCCTTCCACCATGACCACCATGTTATTCCTAAGGGGGCCCACACTCTCTGTTTTTAGTTTCTTATCATTTATATACTCGAAAAATAATTTGCGGCCTTGATCTGCTTTTTACAGGATTTATTTTTCTCTTTATAATCCTGTAATGCCTCATTGCTACCTTCATGTTTAAGCACCTTAAACGCCTTATTTTTCTCGCTTAATGCTTTCCTTAGAAGACTAGTTAGCCACATTGGCTTTTTCTTGTTCCTCTTATGCTTTTTCCCATAAGGTATGTGTTTCTCACAGGACTTTTTCAGAATATATGAGAAAAAGTCCCATTTTTTGGGGGGAGGGGAGTTGTCTTTGAGAACATTGTCCCAGTCTATGCCTTTAAGGTCTTCCCTTAGTTGCTGAAAATTTGCCCTCCTGAAGTTTAGAGTGTTGGTTGCTCCTTCCCTAACGCTCTTAGTAATTTGGATTTCACACAGATTTCTTTATATCAACTTTCAACAAAAAAGAATTGAAATTTGAGGAATACAGAACCCCAAAAACTGACACCCTGGACTTTGAGAAAAAAATCACTCAAGCAACTATGTAGATTTGACACAGATTTCTTGATATCAACTTTAGAAACAAAAAAGAATTGAAATTTGAGAATTATATAACCCCAAAAACTGAAACAGTGGACTTTGAAAAAAAAATCACTTCAGCAACTATGTGGATTTGACACAGATTTATTGATATAAACTTTAGCAATAAGAAAGAATTGAAATTTGGGGTATACAGATCCCCAAAAATGGACAACCTGGACTTTAAGAAAAAATCACTCGATAAGCTACTGAGTACAAGCAGCTAGACACTAAAGACAGCACATGCAGCATGAAATGATGGGATTGCTAATAGCTGTCTGTTTTTATAGGGACGTGACATCACATAAGCCTATCGGTCAATGATTGGCTTACATGCCTGCACATGTGATCGAGATTGTTCCTTTCTTCTTCCCAGAGTTCTATGCCCCATGTAACAAGTTTTCCTGAAATTCTAAACAAATTCCTTTTAATTGGAATTGATTCGCCCAGCTCTAATTATCACATACAGGCAGTCCCCGGGTTACATACAAGATAGGGTCCGGAGGTTTGTTTTTAAGTTGAATTTGTATGTAAGTCGAAACTGTATATTTTATCATTGAAGTTCCCAGTGACAATTGGAGTTTCAAAATTTTTGCTGTAATTGGACTAAGGATTATCAATAAAGCTTCATTACAGAAACCTTAATGCTGATCACTGCAGTCTGGGACTAAAGGAAAGCATCCAGAGAGCTTCACCAGAGATCACAGTGGGCAGAAGGGTCCGTCTGTAACTATGGGTTGTCTGTAAGTCAGGTGTCCTTAAGTAGGGGACCGCCTGTAACTATCAATGTTATTTACATGTTAAAAAAGGCCCTTCTTGAAGCTCTCTGCTGTCCCTACTATGATCAGCATCTGAGGCAGGCTATTTCACCAATTCACAATTCTCATGGTAAAGAAGCCTTGTCACCTCTGGTTAATCAAACCTTGTTTTCTCCTAGCGCAGACAGTGCCCCCTTGTCTTTTTGTATGCACTATTCATATATTTATAGAAATTAATCATGTCCCCTTTTCAGGACTAAATAAATGTAGTTATTGGAATCTTCCCTCATAACTGAGACCCTCCATATCCCTTATAATTTTTATAACTCTTAGTTTTACCCTCTCCATCTCCAGAGCTTCTTTTTTATGGACTGATGTACAGCACTGAGTGTCATATTCCAGGTGAGGCCTAACCAATGTCTTGTACATTGGCAATTTAACAACCTTATCCTGAGAGTCCATACCTCTTTTGATATATGACAAGATCCTGCTGGCTTAAGAGGCAACTGATTGACACTGCATGGTTTTATTTAACCCCTAGGTGCACCAGGAGGTTATAGTACATCCCCGCAGCTAGATGCTAAGCGCACGGGGAAGTGCTATAACGTCCTGCTTCTGGCACCGGCTCACGGCATGCTCAGACAGTTTACACTGCTCTACAATGAAAAAGTAGAGGAGTGTATTGAACTTGAACCAGCGATTAGAGCATCAAGTATGGAAAAGTTAAAACATGCAAAAACACAACAGTTTACACATTAGAATAAATAAAAAATAAATACATCAAAATAGAAGCCCCTAAAATGTTATTTAACATATTTGGGATTGCCGCATCCGTAACAATCTGCACAATAAAACAGAATCATTACTGGTCCCGCACGGTAAACACCGGAGGAAAAAAAACGTAAAATTCTAAAAAGTGATAAAAAGAGTTTCGCACTCTAACATAAGTCCACTAAAAAGAACAACTCTTCTCACATAAAATAAGCCCCTAACCAGATTTGTCAGCCGAAAAATAAAAAAAGTTATGCATATGAAAAGATGTTGATGCTAAAAAGAACAAGATTTTCTCCAAAATAGTTTTTATTCAGTACAATTGAATAAAATACACAAAACCTCCACATATTTGGTATCGCTGCATCCATACCAATCTGCATAATAAAACAGAATCGTTATTAGATCCGCAAAGTGGGTATCAAACTTTGTGGAGCCTTTTTTCATTTAATCCATTGTAAATGTTTAATTTTCTACCCAAAATGAGTGTATTGTGAAAAAATATTACAATTTGTAAACTGCACCTCCATTTTGTTTTAACCCCTATAAAACGCCAAAACAAACTTCTTAAAAGTGGTTTTTCATACGTTGAGGGGTGTAGTTTCCATAATGGGTTAATTTACGAGTCTAGCTATTAATTAGGCCTCTCAGTGTCCATTAGAAGTTGAGCAGGTCCATCTAAATACAGGTTTTGGTGATTTTACAAAAAATGTGAAAAATGATACCTAATTTCTGAGTCTCATAACATTTTAGTAAAATATGCGGAATCTTAAAAAACCATGCCAACATAAAGCAGACATTTGGGAAATGTAAGTTATGAATTTATTTGGGTGCAATGACTATCTGCATCAAAAGTAGAGAATTTAGAACGTTGAAAATAAAGAATTTTTCCAAATTTTTGCCAAATTTAGGTTTTTTTTTATAGCTAAACACAAAAGATTTCATCCAAATTTTTAAACTAATTTGACATACAATGTGTCACGAGAAAACAATCTCAAAATCCCCTGGATATCTGATAGCGTTCCAAAGCTATAACCACTTATAGTGACACAGGCCAGATTTGAAAAATGGGGCCGCATCAATAAGGCCAAAAGAGGCTGTGTCCCGTAGGGGTTAAACTACGATCTACTAATAACCCTTTATCAACAAGGGACTCTCCCACTAGGGACATATATTGCATGTGGATTGTTAGTTCCCAGATGAATAACCTTGCTTTTATATTCATTGAACCTCATTTGGCAAGTGGTTGACCAAACACTTAGGCTGAAGGTTGACTTGGACAAACTATGAACATCCTCCATAGACTCTATTGCGCTACACAGCCTGTTGTCATCTTCAAAAATACACTGTGCTATTAATTCTATATCATTAATAAATAAATTAAATAGTGGGCAGAGCACAGAACCATGGGGTACACCCATTGCAAACGATTACTGTCAAATCCATCAGGCGTCTGTGGGACAGTGAAATTCCTTTGCAGAGTCCCAGAACATAATATCCACAGCAGCTCCTCTGTCCAGACATCTGTTCACCTCTTCTTAGAAGATGATCAGGTTAGTCTGACAACTTCTATCCTTAGCGTGCAGATCAGCTCCTTGCTCTAAAAGTATAGTGATCTCCCTTTCTCTACCTCTCTGACTGCAATTAGCTATTTGCATCACTCCTCACCCCTCATATGAGTCATATGAGACAGTGATTCTCTCTTCTCCTTTTCCATGTTGCATTCAGCGATTTACACTGCCCCCAATGTGTAATTTTTGGACCTGATGAAGGGGACAGTGCATCTTTGAAACGTGTATTCCACAATACATAAAGAATAAAAATTCATTTGCAACATACATATTACTTGTTGTCTATGGGGTCTGTTAAACCTGTTATTTCTACACTCACCTACTTCACAACTTCTATTCTTAGTAAACCCATGCTGGCTGTCACTTATTATACCATGTGATGTCACATACTCCTGTATGTAGCCTCTTTGTAACCCTTCCAATATTTTCCCCAAATGGAGGTTAAGCTTACAGGCCTGTAATTGCCTGGTGATGTTCTAAACATTGTTACCACATTTGCCTTGCATCATTCACTTGGGAATCAATGAAGAAGCAATAACAAAACTGAGTACTTTAAGAACTCTGGGGTGTGATCCATCTGGTCTAGAAGCCTTGTACACAATTATTTTATTGAGCTTAGATTGGGTCATATCTACCTTTATCCAGTCTAGTATATAACAGAATTAATCACCCTCAGTGGCACCACCCACACCAGATTTGCTTCTCCCACTAGCAGCGCTTTCCCCCATACATGCAAACAGCGCTATACTTTTTCGGACCCCAGAGCTGCCATGGAAGCGGTCCTCACCTCCCTGACTTGCACAGAGGGTGCCGATTGGATGGGTAAGTACATGGTACTGCCCAATAGACACCACAGTCACCATTACAAATGCGTCTATAGGGTTTAACAGTCAGAATTGCGAGTACTATAATCTTAGCTGTGCAGGAGCCTGGCTGTCACACATAACCACATAACTGGGCTTCCACAGCGATCACACAGGCTCTGTACATCATGATGCTGCAACAGACCACATTTTCAATACTTGTACGTCTGAATGTGCTAAAGTGTTACATTTGTTAAAGATTTGGAGGGTAACTTTTGCGTTTAGTTATGGATCCTCTTCCATTTTTTTATGCATCCTTTCACTTTACTAGAATGTTATGAGGTTTATATTTTTATAGACGTATTCAGCTTTCTAGTGACTTTCAGAGACCTAAATAATGGTAACACCCTCCCCCTCCTTAATAAAACTAAATCCCTACCCCAATGTATGAAAAAAAGTTTTAAGAAGTTTTAGATGTTTCACAGGGCTTGAAACAATGCGGAGGTATAGAAATTGTAAGTTTTTTGGACCATATCTGTTGGAATGACGTTACTTTAGATAATGTAAGGGTCTTTGTGGACAGAAGAAGAATAGGCCATAAATGCCTACAAAGCTCCTAATACAGATTGTATAAAGAGCCTGCATCTGGTAACAAAGGCAGTGCTATCAAGCTTGAAGGGTTTTAAGGTTATCATGACTGGAAGACACTGAGGACCCCCTGGGGATTCTCCCAGATCTGAGGGAAGCAAACACTCAAACGACTTGTCCTGCAAGGATGCCACCTATTGATCCTACACCATCGTTGGAGTGGCCAAGACAGTAGTATAGGGGGTATGGGGATGGGCAATGTGTGTGAGCTATGTGTGTATGTATATAAGATTGTATATAGATCTTTAGTTGTAGCACTTCATCCCTTACTCTCCCTCTTAGTTAGTTTACCCTCTATGTATATTTCCCTATATTGTACCCTTAATAAATCCCCTATAAAGATCCATTGAATATCAATGTTAATTTAATATTAACTGGCATCCTAAAACCAAGCAGATTTTACAATATGCACTTTTCAAGTAAATCATTTTAGGGAATCTAAAGACAATGGATGAGATTTTATTAATTCTTTCATGGTGGAGGAAATTAAAATCATCAACTCTTGTTTACGACTCTTAGGGGGTTTTCTTTGGCTCCACCATATCCTTAAAGGGGTATTCTCGTCTGGGCATTCACATTCAGTTTGATAAATCTGACATATGTAAACATTTCTTCAATTAGATGTTATTAAAAAAAATGTTCCTGTGTGAAGATAACTTCTTATAAATATAGTCCTTTTATCCCTTAGAAACGGCATAGCTTCCTCGGATACGGCAACCTCTGCTGGAGGGATTGCACAAATAAACAAAAAGTTTTTGTATATGAAATGTCCGGGAGTTACTGCAGGTCCCACAGACGTCCTGTGGTAATGATCGCTGAATCCAGGGTGTCAGGCAGGGCTCCATACCGCATGTCTGGCCACTGCTGCCAAAATGTGACCTGGTCATAACCGAGGAAGCTATCTGGTTTCTAAGGGACAACATGACTACATTTAATGAGAAATTATCTTCACACAGGAACATTTTTTTTTAATAACATCCAATTGAAGAAATGTTTATATATGGAAGATTAGTGAAACTAAATGTGAATGCCCAGACGAGAATACCCCTTTAAAGAAAACCTACCATGAGGAATCTTCTATCATAAGTAGGACTGAATGTAGATTCCTTGTGCCTGCCTCTGCCCTAAGCAGTAATTTAATAATCCTGGAATTTAAGATAACTTGTAAAAACTTTATTTTAGTAACATGTAAATTAACTGCAGAGTCTACTGGGGTGTGTACTAGCCTGGCCGAGCACTGGGAGCTTAGGCTAGTACACACCCCATTAGCCTCTACAGTTAATTTACATATTACTAAAATCTAGTTTATAAAGTTAGGTTAGTTTTCAGGACTATCAGATCTACTTCTGACAGTAGATTCCTCCTGGTAGGTTTCCTTTAATGGGAACCATTCACCACATTTTTTTCACAAATACAGCTGACAGGTTAATGTATTGCCCTATTAACTAACTGTTACCCTTCCTGTTTCCATTACATCCCCATAAATGAACTTTATCTTATATTACCTGTAGAGATGAGCGAACATACTCGTCCGAGCTTGATACTCTTTCGAACATTAGCGTACTCGAAACTGCTCGTTGCTCGGACGAGTATTTCGCCAGTTCGAGAAAATGGCATCTCCCGCCGTTGTGATTTTTGGCGGCCAGAAACAGAGCCAATCACAAGCCAGGAGACTCTGCACTCCACCCAGCATGACGTGGTACCCTTACACGTCAAAAGCAGTGGTTGGCTGGCCTGATCAGGTGACCCTGGAATAGACTAGCCCCTGCCCGCGCTGCTCGGATCATTCTTTGTCTGGATGCCGCTAGGGAGAGAGCTGCTGCTGGTCAGGGAAAGCGTTAGGGTGTTCTATTAGAATAGTGTTAGGCAGGAGTGATTCTACAAGAGCCCAACAGCCCTTCTTAGGCCTACAATAGCGTTATATTTTACTTTTTTTTGTTTGCTTGTGGCTGGGCTTGCTGGCATTAGTAGTCCAGCTAGTACCATATTGTGAGGAATTTGCTGGGAGACTTGCGACCGTTGTGTTTAGCTCTTAGAGACACACATATCCACCTCAAACACCGAAGTGGGACAATTTATTAGGGGTTTGATTTGAATTAGGCACAGTCTTCTGATTTATTTTTTTTTACGTTTATTTCTTTTTATAAATCAAAGTCATCAGGCACAGCACAAAATCCAGTTGTGTGCTGTCAGTGTAGGTTAGAAACTAGTCATAGCAATAGGATAGCATCATTTTGTTTAAAAAAAAAAAAAAATTAAAGTTTACACTTTAATTTGGAAAATGTTTAACCCGAGGGCTAGGGATAGAAGACGAGAGCGCGGACGTGGGCGTCCAACTACTGCAGGGGTCAGAGGCCGTGGTCCTGGGCGGGGTGAGACACCACCTGCTGATGAGGGAGCAGGGGAACGCGGAAGAGCTACACTCCCTAGGTTTTTCATGTCTCAAGTTACTAGGACTCGTGGTAGAGCACTGTTGAGGCCAGAACAGTGCGAAGAGGTGATGTCGTGGATTGCGGACAATGCTTCTAGCCATTTGTCCACCAGTCAGTCTTCCACGCAGTCCACCCATGTCACCGAAATCAGCACTCCTCCAGCTCCTCCACCTCAGCCTCCTTCCCCCCAGTCTGCCCCCTCCCAGCAAAAATTTGGCATTTGAACTGGCATACTCTGAGGAACGGTTTTCTGGACCCTTCCCACAGTCACAAACCACTTGTCCGGTTGCTGCTGAGCTATTTTCCGATGCCCAGGTTTTCCACCGGTCGCAGTCTGTGGGTGATGATGACATTATTGACGTAGTGGAAGAAGTGTGTAAAGAGGTGTTTTGGAAGATGAGGAGACACACGGTTGTCAGACAGTGGTGAAGATGTTATCAGGGCAGGAAGTCCGAGGGAGGAGCAGACTGAGGGATCGGAGGATGATGAGGTGACAGACCCAAGCTGGGTTGATAGGCAGGGTGAACATAGTGCTTCTGAGATGGAGGCGAGTCCTATAGCAGAACAGGTTGGAAGAGGCAGTGGTGGGGCCAGACGGAGAGGCAGGGCCAGAGCTGGTGCATCAGCGCCAAATGTTTCCCGTAGTCAAGCTCCCGTTGCGAGGGCTAGATTTTCAGAAGTCTGGAGGTTCTTTAAAGAAACACCGGATGACCGACGGACTGTGGTGGGCAACTTGTGCCAAACCAGGATCAGCAGGGGTTCAACCACTATTAGCTTATTTACCACCAGTATGCGCAGGCATATGAATGCTAAACACCCCACTCAATGGCACCAAGCCCGTTCACCTCCAGCCGGGCACACCACTGCTCCTTCTCCTGTGTCATCTGCTAGTCAGCCCCCTGCCCAGGACCCCGGCCCAAACACCTCCCATGCGAAAACCCCATCTTCGCCTCCACGATCCTCCACAGCATCCACCAGCATTCAGCTCTCCATACCCCAGACGTTGGAGCGCAAAAGGAAGTATAGTGCAACCCACCCACACGCCCAAGCCCTCAACGTCCACATCTCCAAACTGCTTAGCCTGGAGATGCTGCCCTATAGGCTGGTAGAGACCGAGGCCTTTCGAAACCTTATGGCGGCGGCCGCCCCTCGGTATTCGGTCCCCAGCCGCCACTACTTTTCCCGATGTGCCGTCCCAGCCCTGCACAAGCACGTGTCAGAGAACATCATCCGTGCCCTGACCAACGCCGTTTCTGACAAGGTCCACCTGACCACGAACATGTGGACGAGTGCTGCCGGGCAGGGCCACTGTATATCGCTGACGGCATATTGGGTTAACTTGGTGGAGGCTGGGACCGAGTCTGACCCTGGGGCTGGTCATATACTGCCGACGCCGAGGATTGCGGGGCCTACCTCAGTCCAGGTCTCAAAGGCCTACTATGCCTCCTCCTCCTCCCACCCCTCCTCCTCCGAATTACCATCCGTGGGCATGATGCCATCAGTTGGTAGCTCTAGGCACAGCAGCAGTGCCATCGCTAAGCGACAGCAGGCGGTGCTCAAACTGCTGAGCCTAGGCAATAAAAGGCACACCGCCCAAGAGCTATTACAGGGCATCACGGCGCAGACTGATCTGTGGCTGGCACCGCTGAACCTGAAGCCAGGCATGGTTGTGTGTGACAACGGCCGTAACCTGGTGGCGGCTCTGCAACTCGGCAGACTGAGACATGTGCCATGCCTGGCCCATGTGTTAAATCTCATAGTTCAGCGTCTCCTCAAGATATACCCCAATCTGTCTGATTTGCTCACGAAGGTGCACCGCATCTGTGCGCATTTCAGGAAGTCCAGCACAGATGCTGCCACTCTCAGGGCAGCGCAGCGCCACCTCCAACTGCCCGCTCACCGACTGTTGTGCGACATGCCCACGAGGTGGAATTCAACATTAACCATGTTATCCAGAGTTTACCAGCAGCGCAGAGCGATTGTAGACTGCCAGATGTCAACTTCCACCAGAACTGGTAGTCAGGACAGTCAGCTTCCTCAAGTCTACAATAAGGAGTGGATGTGGATGTCTGATATCTGTCAGGTGCTGAGTAACTTTGAGGAGTCAACACAGATGGTCAGTGGTGATGCCGCCATCATCAGCCACACCATCCCGCTGCTTGGCCTGTTGAAAAACTCTCTGGTCAGCGTGAAGTCGGAAGCTTTGCGCTCGTCACAAGAGACGGGGGAAGAAGTTTCCCTTGTTGATAGCCAAAGCACCCTTAGGTCTGTTTCTTAGTGCATATCGGAGGAGGTGGAGGAAGATGAGGAGGAAGAGGAGGAGAATGTTGGCGAGACAGAAGATGGGACCATTGTTCAGTCCTTCACTGTTCAGCGTGTATTGGCAAAAGAAGAGGAGTTGGAGGAGGAGGAAATGGACAGTCAGGCCAGTGAGGGGAGTGAATTCTTGCGAGTTGGGACTCTGGCGCATATGGCAGATTTCATGCTAGGCTGCCTATCCCGTGACCCTTGCGTTCAAAGAATTTATCCCAGCACCGATTACTGGGTATTCACTCTCCTGGACCCACGGTACAAGCAAAATATTTCCACTCTCATCCCTGGAGAGGAAAGGAGTGTGAGAATGCATGAATACCAGCAGGCCCTGGTGCACAAGCTGAAACAGTATTTCCCTTCTGACAGCGCTAGCAGTAGAGGGTGTACTTCTGCGGGACAAGTAGCAAGGGAGAGTAGGCGAGAGGGCAGCTTGTCCAGCACTGGCAGGGGTACGCTTTACAAGGCCTTTGCCAGTTTTATGTCACCCCAGAAAGACACTGTCACCTGTCCCCAGTCTCGGCAGAGTAGGGCTGATCTTTACAGAAAGATGGTGAGGGAGTACGTAGCTGACCATACCATCGTCCTAAGTGATCACACAGTTCCATACAACTACTGGGTTTCAAAGCTGGACATGTGGCACGAACTGGCGCTGTACGCCTTGGAGGTTCTTGCCTGCCCTGCCGCTAGCGTGTTGTACGAGCGGGTTTTCAGTGCAGCTGGTGGCATCATCACCGAAACGCGTACACGCCTGTCAACTGACAGCACTGACAGGCTGACGCTTATCAAGATGAATAAAGCCTGGATTTCTCCGGATTTTCATTCTCCACCAGGTGAAAGAAGCTCAACCTGAATAATGTATGCACTCCTCCTCCTCATTGTCCTCTTTCTCCTCCTCTTTGTACACTAAAGTAGAGGAAACTGGCTATTTTTTGCCAGGGCCAACTGGCTCTAGCTATAGTACTCTATGTATTTAATTTTTCTGGAGGACCACCTACCTGCTCCTCTGGTTTGAAAACTTTTTTGGACTGCCACATACAGGCACTATCCAAATTAAATTGTCTCCATAGCAGCCTCCACACGTCGTCTTTTTAGCTGGCTCCACACATTGGGGGTCATTTACTAAGGGCCCGATTCGCGTTTTCCCGACGTGTTACCCGAATATTTCCGATTTGCGCCGCTTGTACATGAATTGCCCCGGGTTTTTGGCGCACGCGATCGGATTGTGGCGCATCGGGGCCGGCATGCGCGCGACAGAAATCGGGGGGGCGTGGCCGAACGAAAACCCGACGTATTCGGAAAAACCGCCGCATTTAAAAACCGAAAATGTGTCGCTTGGGGAGCGCTCACCTTCACCTTCTATGGGATGGTGCATTCCGGGGCGTTAGGATTATTTTCGGCGCTGCAGCGCCACCTGGTGGACGGCGGAGGAACTACCATCTTAAATCCCAGCCGGACCCGAATCCTGTGCAGAGAACGCGCCGCTGGATCGCGAATGGGCCGGGTAAGTAAATGTGCCCCATTGTCTCCATTGCTACCTCCACACGTCATCGCCATAGCTGCCTCCAAAAGTCGTCCATACAGCTGCCTCCATACATGGTCTCCTTATCAAACGAACTGTGTCAGGCTGAATTTTGGGTTGTTTTCATGGCTTCCACATCAAACTTGTTAACTTTGTCGCCACCCTGCTGTGGAATCCACAAAATATACTGGCAAACTTTTATCATTTACCAATATTATTTCAGCGCTTCTTGCGCATCTGTTTACATTCCCCTCACCCGCCATAACCCAAACTTATAAGAACACTGCTACACTTGATCTTATACAAAAGGTTCTTAGAAGTGCTGTTTGGGGAGTAACCGAGAGACAGGGGCTTGGATAGGCGAAAGCTCGCCTGGCAGCTGAGCGCCAGCTCCATCCCAAGATCCAACTAACATAGTTTTAACTGCAGCACCTTTAATCTACTACTAGTTCACTGCCTCCATACATGGTCCCCTTATCAAACGAGCTGTGTCAGGCAGAATTTTGGGTTGTTTTTATGGCTTCCACATCAAACTTGTTAACGTTGTCGCCACCCTGCTGTGGAATCCACAAAATATACTGGCAAACTTTTATCATTTACTGATATTATTTCAGCGCTTCTTGCGCATCTGTTTACATTCCCCTCACCCGCCATATCCCAAACTTATAAGAACACTACTACACTTGATCTTATACAAAAGGTTCTTAGAAGTGCTGTTTGGGGAGTAGCCTAGAGACAGGGGCTTGGATTGGCGAAAGCTCGCCTGGCAGCGGAGCACCAGCTCCATCCCAAGATCCAATAACATAGTTTTAACTGCAGCACCTTTAATCTACTACTAGTTCACTGCCTCCATATATGGTCCCCTTATCAATCGAGCTGTGTCAGGCAGAATTTTCAGGTGTTTCACCAGATACATAGTGGAACTCGGCCCATCTGTCGCCGCCATGCTGGGGACCTGAAGTTGCAATCATAGCAGCGCAATATTGTCGCTCTTAATCATGGAACCATTTCCGAAAAAACAATTAAAAATAGAACCACTATGCTATTCCATTATTACTAGGTGAAATATTCAAACGACCCGGCCTGCTTTGAAAATTATATTTTTTTCAAAGTAAACGCTTCTGGCCCCCAGGCCCATTTTGGGTGGGGAGGAGCCGAGAGACAGGGGCTTGGACAGGCGAAAGCTCTCCTGGCAGTGGACCGCCAGCTCCATCCCAAGATTAGGCAGCCTTAGAGGCATCCATGCATGCTGCCCCTGCTGTTTCCTGTCCATTTTGCCTCCACGATCCTCCATAGCTTCCACCAATGTCTCCATGCGCAACTTTCCACTCTCTATACCCCAGACGCTGTGTCAGGCAGAATTTTCAGGTGTTTCACCAGATACATAGTGGAACTTGGCCCATCTGTCGCCGCCATGCTGGAGACCGGAAGTTGCAATCATAGCAGCGCAATATAAATGCCCCATACTGTCGCTCTTAATCATGGAAGTCGTCTCCATGGCTGCCTCCACATGTCGTCCCCTTATCAAAAGAGCTGTGTCAGGCTCATTTTTCGGGTGTTTCACCAGATAGGTTATGGAACTTGGTCACTATGTCGCTACCATGCTGTGTTATCGACTAAATATACCGTCAAACTTTTGTTCACATAGGAAATCATTTCAGCGCTTCTTGCTCACCTCCTTTGGTTCCTCTCTGCCACCCATTGGTTTGAAGCCTGAGTCCATTTAGGGTATGTCGCCATGACACTCTCTAGCCTGCCGCTGCTGCCGCTGCCTCTGCATGCCGTCCCCTATAGTGTCAGGGTCAATTATTGGATGTTTTAGATGCTATCTAGCCTCATTCGGTCACTCTGTCATGGCCATGCTGTTGCCCATAATTTTGGCATAATGGTACGATTAAGCAGCCTCAGAGGCATCCATGCATGCTGCCCCTGCTGTTTCCTGTCCATTTCCGTGGTGTTTCCATCCTTTTCTGAGGTTCCCAGGTGTTTGGCCAAGCTTCCCTATGCAGAGCCTTGGTCCCCTTGAAAAATGCTCGAGTCTCCCATTGACTTTAATGGGGCTCGTTATTCGAGACGAGCATCGGGAAAAGTTAGTCTCGAATAACGAGTACCCGAGCATTTTAGTGCTCGCTCATCTCTACTCTGAAGGTATTTAATGTATTATTGGTGCTTAATTGTCCTAGGTTATGTACACCTTGTGAAATCCAATTGGAGAAGTCGACCTTGGGTATCAATTTTTGAATGGTTTCCATTGGAAGATCAGAATATGATAATGGTATCAATGCCCTGGTGGGACATTGTTTGATCCACATCTGCATGGCTGCTTTAATTGTAGGTGAGGGGAATTTGGGGGATTTGTGTGTGATGGCTACTTGCCAAAGGAGAGGTTTCATGTTTATCTGATGTAACATTTCTATTTCCATTTTAACCCAGTGCTTGGTGTTGTCGGAGATCCACCATGCTTTAAGTTGGTCTAAGATTGTGGCTTGGTAGTAGGAGTTGATGCATGGACTGTTTAGGCCCCCTAGATGATTGGGTAGAAAGAGTTGTGGCTGCTATTCTAGGTTTATGTTGTTTCCATATAAATTTCTGTATGATTTGTTGGATGTGTTTGATTGTTGAGGCGGGGGTGGGGATAGGTAGGTTTCAGAAATAGTAGAGAATTTTGGATAAGATTAACATCTTTATTGCTGCGATTCTTCCCAGCCAAGAAATTGGGTAGGAGGAAAAGTTTTGTATGTGTTTTTGTAGTTGGTTTACGAGGTGATTATAGTTAATAGTAGCTAGTTTGTTTATGGGATATGTTAAAGTGATCCTCAAGTATGGAATTTCTCCTTCAGTCCATATGAATGGGAATTTGTCTGCTATTTTTTTACGAGTGGTATCGGGTATGCCTAGATTTAATATTAAAGATTTAGATTCATTTACTTTGTAATAACTTATTGAGCTAAATATTTTAATTATTTGGATTAAATAAGGGAGGGTGTTTTCTGGTGAGGACAGACATATTATCATGTCGTCTGCAAAGAGACCTATTTTGTGATCTGTTTGGCCTATTTGGATTCCTTTTAAGTGGGGAGACAATCTAATGTGTTGGGCAAAGGGTTCCATAATTAAGGTGAATATTAGTGGGGATAAGGGACACCCTTGGCGGGTACTATTGGTTATTTTAAAGGGGGTTGATAGGGCCCCTGAAGAATATGTTCTTGCTCTGGGATTTTTATATAGTGCTAGTATGAGGGTCAGGAATTGGATTGGAAAGTTAAACTCTTTAAGTGTTTCTTCCATATACCCCCAGTGTACTCTATCGAACGCCTTCTCTGCGTCCAGAGTTAGGAGCAGAGAAGGTGTTCATCCAGCTTCTGCTCGGGCAATCCGGTTTATGAATCTACGAGTAGCGTTGTATGTTTGACGACCTTTTATAAAACCCACTTGATCCATATTTACTAGGGAGGGGATAATGTCTGCTAATCTGTTTGCAAGAATTTTTGCATAAATTTTTAGGTCTGTATTAAGTAAAGAAATGAGTCTGAACAAGGTATGGGGTGATATGGGCTTTATATTTTTTATAAAAGTTATTGGTTATGCCGTCGGGTCCGGGGGATTTATTTGGTTTTAGGGCTGAGATTGTTGTTTCTATTTCTTCTATTGTAAATGGCTTAGTAAGGAGTTCTTCTTGATGTTTGGATATAGTTGGTAATTTGGTGTCTTTTAGAAATTTTTTGATATTTTCTATTGTATTTCTATGGTATTTATTTATATGGTATTTTTGTCTTTATCTAAATTATATAGAGAGGTGTAGTATTTTGCAAACTCATTTGCTATTCCTTGTGGGTCCATAATTTTTGTGTTAGTTGCTGAAGAAATGTATGGAATTCTTGATTTTGTCATCTGGGATTTTAATTGTTTGGCTAGTAGAGCACCGGATTTGTTTCCCTGCCAGTAATGTTTTAGTTTCAGTCTCTGAATTGCACGTTCCTGTTTGTACATATTTAGATCATGTAGTTTTGTTTGAAGTGTGGCAATTTCATTAATTCTTTCTTGGGAGGTCTTTTGTTTGTTTAATCTATGCAATTCTGCTAGTTTGAATTTGATTTCATGTTGTTTTATGTTGTTTTGTTTTTTATTATGTGCAGAGATGTTCATAAAATGCCCTTTAATAAAGACCTTAAAGGAGCACCATAGGTTGCTTGTGGTGGAATCTGGGTTGTCATTAAAGTTGAGGTACTTTAATGTTTGTTCTGCATATTGGGGCAAGTTCATAACGTAGTTGTTTAACTTCCACAGTGAGTTAGCGGAATTATTATATTGTTCCTTTATTTTGAGCGTTATGGGAGAGTGGTCAGACCATGTAATATTATGAATTTTTGCTTCTAATATTCTGCGTAGGAGATATCTATCCACCAAAAAGAAATCAATTCTTGTATAGACTTTGTGTGGGTGAGAATAGAAAGTAAAATCTTTATCGGTTGGGTGATGGGTTCGCCATGCATCGTATAGGTCATGTTTATGCATTAAAGTACGTAAAAAAGATGTGTCTGGTTGTCTTTTTTGTGAAGTGGAGTCAACTACTGGCCAAATTGTTGAGTTGAAATCTCCTACTACTACAACTGAACCATTTTTTTTTTCTATGATTAAAAGTACTTTTTGAAGAAATTTATTTTGTCTCCTGTTTGGTGCATAGATAGATGCAATAGTATATGGTATGTTATTAATGGTGCAGTTTAAAATAACATATCTACCATTTTTATCTATTATGCTGTTGGCTAAGGAGAAGGCTATTGTGTCTCTGAATGCTATAGTCACGCCACCTTTTTTATTAGGTGCGGGTGCTGAGTAGATATGTGGGTAGTGTTTGTTTTTAAGTCTTGGTAAGTCTTCTTCAAGTGTGTTTCTTGAAGGCATATTATTTCTGCATCAAATAATTTGGCTTCTTTCCATATTAAGGATCTCTTGTATGGAGAATTTAATCCTTTTACATTTAAGGAAAGTATGTTAAATACCATTTATTTAAATCTGAGTAAGTGCTAATATGATGCTTTTTGTGATTGATATATGTTGTGTTACTGTCACGTGTTTAAATTTTTTAGAGTTATAAGTGTCGATTTGGGCAAACAAGTAAATACATAAAATTCTTAACATTTTAACATGACAAGAACAAAAACAGTGCGGTCACTCATGTGGCCTTTTTAGCAAAACTTCAGTGTCCGAAGTTGAACCAGGAGGTATAACGTATTAGACAGAGATATAAATCTCAGAAATATAGAAAACAAGGAAATGATCGTGGCTCCGGCCAATTATCATGTTAAACCCAAGCCTCGGTTAGCTGAGTTACAATTTTAAGGCATAAGGAAGGAGTTATTAGTCCCAAATTTAGCTTATTTAAAGGCTGAATAGTTCCCATATTGTGAATATGGGGGAGGACAGGTATAATATCTCACCACCTATGTTAGACAGTCTTTCTCTCGCGATCTGTCACCGTTATCCATTCTTCATTAAGATGACTTGGCGAGGTTCTTCTGTTGTGGGTGTCGCTGTTGTCTTCTTCTGATGTAAGATCCCATTCTTGGCACATTTTGATGGCTTCAGTTGGATTATTAGCAATATGCTTATATCCGTCTTTGGTGATAATGAGCTTGACTGGGAATCCCCGTTTGTAAGGGACGTTGTTATCTCGTAAAATTTTTGTGCTTTCAGTGAATTCCCTTCTTCTAGATAGGGTTGCGGCAGACAGGTCTGCATAGAGAGTGATATTTTTGAATCTGTCTGGAAGTGAGGGACGGTTTCTTGCAGCTTCCATAATTTTCTCTTTTATATGGAAAAAATGTATATATATGTGTAATAACATCTCTTGGAATTGTTTGTGGTAGAGATTTTGGGGTAGACGGTGGACTCTGTCCATAATAAGATCATTTGCTGATGCTTGTGGGAGTAAACAGGCAAAAAAGTCTGTTAGGAAAGTATACAATTCTTCTGTTTTGACACTTTCAGGGATGCCTCTAAAACGCACATTATTTAATCTGGATCGGTCTTCAATGTCAGCCATTTTACTTTTAAGTGCTGCTATTTCATCTTCCACAGATTTGGCAACATCTACAATCTCGCTGGGTGCGGCAGTTATTTCCACCATTTTGTTCTCAATATGACTTGTCCTGTTTCCCAGGCTTATTATTTCCTGCTTTAGATTAGAGAAGGCAGCTTGAAATTCATCATGGATTGTTGTCTTTAGATCTGCAATAAGGGCTCTCATAGCAGCTTCAGAAATGGGGTTGCTTGAATTGTTATGGGAGTTGTTCTCCTGCAGAGAGAGCTGTGAGGAAGTATGTGCTTCACCACGTGCTTTGGCTTTAGCAGCTGCTGGGGTGAAGGTGGAGAGCTTCGCTGGGCTTTTCTTTAGCCTCCGCTTTGTTGCCCTGGATGTAGGGGACATTCTCCTCCGGTATGGAGTAATTACCGGGTGCTCGGGGTCTGTTTGTGCCGGTTTAAACTGTCACGGCCCGGGAGCTCTCAGCTCACGCTTCCTGCTCCATGCGCCGCTCCTGATTAACCCTCAAAATTCAGGCTCAAAATTCAGCCGGAAAATCCGCAAACTGAGGCGCAGGCATAAGTGGCACCTAAATGCCGAAATTTGTATGAAATTAAATGCCTGGGGCGCATAGGCCAGCACCATATGAATGTGTCAGCAGTAAGATTGGGTACCCGAACCAGTCCCAATTCTTCTACCGGGCGGGTCGGGAATTGGCACTCCGTGAAAGACATCATACTGTGCACGTCGGCAGATTGCACAGAGCTAAGTCGTAGTAGTAGTCGCGGGTAGTGCTGGAAGATGAGTATTTTTTTTTGTATGGGGGGCTGTGTGCTGGTTACCCATATGCTAGAGGGGGCTCCAGTATGCTGCCTATATATTGGGGGGAGAAGGGGTGCTGCAGTGTGATTGGCTCCTTAAATAGTGGGGGGAGGGGACGGTGGCAGTTTGCTGGCTACCTTTACACTGAGGGAAAGGGGCTGCAGTATTCTTGCTACCAATATATTGGGAACAGGGGATGCTGCAGTGTGTTGGCTACCTATATACTGGGGAGGCTGCAGTGTGCTTGTTACCTATATATTGCGGGAAGGGATGTTGCTGTGTGCTGTCTATGTATATACTGGGATAGAGGAGGGGGGCTAAAGTGTGCTGGCTCCCCATATACTGGGGGGAGGAGGCTGCAGAGTTCTGGCTTCCCATATACTGTTTGAGGGGCTGCAGTGTGCTGGCTACCTATATATCGGGGGGCAGTGTGTTAGATGCCTATATACTGGAGAGACAGTGCGCTGAATACCCATATACTTGGTGGAGGATTTTTCTCATGTTTTTAAGCCACTGTCCTGGATATTCATTGCTTGGATTTTTAGTGTTCTCCTGGAGGATACCAGCACAGATGTCCTGTCCTGCAGGGGTGATGCCTTAGTAGTATACAGCCTGTAATCAATAGGGTAAGTCATTGATATTTATACAGATGTATTATTACATATATACAGTGGGTATGGAAAGCATTCAGACCTCTTTAAATTTTTCTCATTGTTTTATTGCAGGAAATTGGTAAGATCAAAACGTTCATTTTATTTGCTCATTTATGTACAATCTTAACCACATATTTACAGAAAAAACAGAGATGTAGATTTTTTACTAGTTTGTTAAACAACAAAAACTGAAATATCACTACTTAGTATTAGGAATCAGTATTAAAACTCTTTGCTGTGACACTCGTATTTAACTCATATATAGCTCACATGCTGTCCATTTCCTTCTAATCCTCCTTGAGATGGCTTTAATCCTTCAGTGGAGTCCAGCTGTGTTTAAGTAAACTGATTGGACCTGATTAGGAAAGGCACACACCTGTCTATATAAGACCTCACAGTGCATGTCACCACATGAGAATTATGTGGTCTAAGGAACTGCACAAGGAGCTCAGAGACAGAATTGTAGTAGGATATAGATCTGGCCAAGAAAATTTCTGCAGCACTTAAGGTTCAGTACAGTGGCCTCTATAAGAAAAGCACAAAATCCACATGTATTGGCTAAGACCGTGGTCAATCTATGAAACATGGATTGTGCAGTGTCTAGTTTCATGTAACATAGTGATATATGTATGAATACAGTTCAGTGCTGCTGTTCTGCCGACAGCAGACACTTCTTGCATCATATATGACTATATACTGTTATGATGCATGAAGACCTGTCCTCAGAACTAAGGCTGGTCCTTGATTCATTATGCTCATCTGCTTTTAGCCCTAATGCAATTTGTAAAGAGGGCCTTGCCCTTCATTTCCAAAGCTGATCTACTGGTCAACACTGCTGTAGCATACATTTTTGTTTTCTTCTGATGTGCTTTTTAACCTTTTTCAGACTCTGCAGCGCCGTCTTTAGTTTTCTTATGTGTTATGTGTTAGTTGCGGGAGCAGGACAGGGTCTCTGTGTGTCCAAGACCCTAGGGAGAAGGAAAATGTGGTTTATTAATGCTTCTCCCTTCTCTACTCCTCACAGCATCGTGCTGAAATAGCACAATGCAGAAAGGAGCAAAGCCAGTGTTCACGTGACCACCGGGTCTAAAGGGGTTAATTAGAGCTGCTGGGTCTGATTAGACCCAGTACAGCTCTGATCAACATCTGCCCTAACAGGGGGTTGTTTCCTCCTGTAACTAGGGCTCTTATAGATGCCCCAGATGCAGTAGAAAACTTGTTAGGACCTCAAGGGAAACATGTAAAGTAAAAATACACACCACACACAAATATTAAGAAATATTCAGAAAAATACATTTACATTTCCCAATATAAAAAAAAAATCCCCCACTACAATATAAAAAGACAATGCCATAGCCAAACCATTTGCCCAAGACTATACATATTATATATCAGAATGACCAAAACAAATTTATAAATAATGTTCATTTTGAGTTCATTTGAAAATTTTTTAAAATATATACTATAAATTACAAAAAAGCCTTTTTGCCACTTTTAACCCTGTTTAAAAGTTAAAATGAAAACATTTTTACACTTTTATTAGGTTTTTATTAGCACTATACATCCCAAAAATGCAGCAAAAATTTTTAAGGTAACGTGCAAGTAATGGCCCTTAAACCCCCGCATATATACACATATCATTAAACCCTTTTCAAGAGGCATCATTAAGTGGTTAAGATCATGGCACAACTTCAATGAATAACATACCTCATTTTAATTTTATAAACAGCTGTGGGAAAATGAAATTTGAGCTCTGATTGGTTGCCATAGGCAACTAGAACAGTTCTGCTCTCAGACACTTCAGATAAATCTACGCATAAAAAAAATGGCAGTCAAAGACGATTTGAAAAGATTTGGCAAAAGCAAGCTCTGGCAAGCTCTGTGTTGGGGTGAAGGCCTGGGCCCCCACAGAAAGGGCTCCGAGTGCCACTTCTGGCACCCGTGCCATAGGTTCACCACCACTGTTCTAGGGGATGGATGGACTATTTTTAAGACTTTTTCTTGCCTCTTCTAACGAAATATGAACTTTGATAAAGTGGCAGAGGTGCTAAGGCTGATGCCGCCCAAGCTCCTCTCGCCTTCCCTGGACTTCAACTTATGCACGTCCCCACTGCTAGCCTCGTCCTGCTCCCAGCCGGGGAATTACTATTTGGCCGGTGATGTTAGAGGGCCAGGGAGTGGAGAGAGTGGGTCTGTGATCTCACCTAGTTCCCTGGCCGGTGGCAGGAGTAGGCTTACAGCAAGAGAGTGCATAAATTGAAGTCCGGGGAAGCCAGAAGGCGCTCGGATGCTGTCAGACTGTGAGCTTCCGGCAATTTTGCAAAGTTCATATTTTGTTAATAAAGAGGCAAGTAAACATCTTTAAAACAGTAATCTGCCAATAGATGTCCTTTAACACCTTAGCGCTCCGCGCCGTAGCTGTACTGCGCAGCTTCCGACGATTAGCGCTCAGCGCAGTACAGCTACGGCGCGAGCGCATAGGATTTTAGAATTGTCACCACGTCTCGCGACGTGGTGACATCGGGACGAGAATTGGGTGACAGAGGCAGGAGGAGTTCCTGTCTCCGTCACCCGACCAATCAAATCGGTCCCGCCCGCCGATCGCCGTGATTGGCCAGTCAAACCTGACTGGCCAATTACAGCGATTTTGGGCTGAAAAACGTGGTTTTAGCCCCTTCCTCTTCCTCCAGCGGCACCATTTTGGTTTGGTATCGCTGGAGAGAGGAAAGAGCGTTACTGTGTGCACCAAAATACACTTTTACACTATAAATAGTGTTCTGATCCTTATCTGATCCCTATTGTTCCCTACAAATTCCCATCCTATCTGTTTTTTCCTGTGTCCTGTGTGTTCCCTGTGTGATCGCCTTGTGTGATCCCACGTGTCTTCCGTTTTTCCCTGTCTTGTCCTTCTGAACCCAAACGCACTTTTCAGTGCGCTGTGTTAGCGTTGTTCTGCACTGGACGCACTTTTCAGTGCGCCGTGTGAATAGCGCTGCACAGAATCTTTAGCAGTCTTAGCGGTAGTTAGTTTGTCTTAGGGCAAGCTAGGTGCATTTGTAGCGCCTTTTTGCGCGGTGCACATAGGTTTTTTTTCGGTGCCTGGTAATATTTTTTTTCAGAGCGCCGTAGGTGTACCCATACGTAGCTACTTTTTGTGTGTGCCATCTGTGCGGCTTGTCCGTGTGGTTTGGTGTGCATTCTCTTTTTTTGTGTGTGCTATCTGTGCGGCTTGTCCGTGTAGTTTAGTGCGCATTATTTTTTTTGTGTGCTATCTGTGCGGCTTGTCCGTGTAGTTTAGTGCGCATTATTTTTTGTGTGCCATCTGTGCGGCTTGTCCGTGTAGTTTAGTGCGCATTATTTTTTGTGTGCCATCTGTGCGGCTGGTCCGTGTGGTTTGGTGTGCATTCTCTTTTTTTTTTTGTGTGCTATCTGTGCGGCTTGTCCGTGTAGTTTAGTGCACATTATTTTTTTTGTGTGCTATCTGTGCGGCTTGTCCGTGTAGTTTAGTGCGCATTATTTTTTGTGTGCCATCTGTGCGGCTTGTCCGTGTGGTTTGGTGTGCATTCTCTTTTTTTTTTTGTGTGCTATCTGTGCGGCTTGTCCGTGTAGTTTAGTGCACATTATTTTTTGTGTGCCATCTGTGCGGCTTGTCCGTGTGGTTTGGTGTGCATTCTCTTTTTTTTTTTGTGTGCTATCTGTGCGGCTTGTCCGTGTAGTTTAGTGCACATTATTTTTTTTGTGTGCTATCTGTGCGGCTTGTCCGTGTAGTTTAGTGCGCATTATTTTTTGTGTGCCATCTGTGCGGCTTGTCCGTGTGGTTTGGTGTGCATTCTCTTTTTTTTTTTGTGTGCTATCTGTGCGGCTTGTCCGTGTAGTTTAGTGCACATTATTTTTTTTGTGTGCTATCTGTGCGGCTTGTCCGTGTAGTTTAGTGCGCATTATTTTTTGTGTGCCATCTGTGCGGCTTGTCCGTGTGGTTTGGTGTGCATTCTCTTTTTTTTTTTGTGTGCTATCTGTGCGGCTTGTCCGTGTAGTTTAGTGCACATTATTTTTTGTGTGTGCCATCTGTGCGGCTTGTCCGTGTAGTTTGGTGTGCATTATATTTTTTTTTTTTTGTGTGCCTGCTAGACGGTTTATCCGTGTAGTTTGGTGCACATTATCTAATTTTTCTAGTTCTCTATTTTTTTTGTGTGCAATGTCTCAGAAGACGTACACCGTGTTGGAGGCATATAACATGCTTGCCTCTGACACCGAGTCAGCTAGTGGGGATGATGGTCCCTTTTACTTATCATCATCCTCCTGCTCATCTTCTAGTGACCTGGAAGGACCCCCAAGAAGGCGCCGTAGGGTTCCAGGGACTTCTGCAGGAGAAGTGCCTGGGACTTCTGCAGGAGAAGTGCCTGGGACTTCTGCAGGAGAAGTGCCTGGGACTTCTGCAGGAGAGGTGCCTGGGACTTCTGCAGGAGAAGTTTCTGGGACTTCTGCAGGAGAAGCGTCTGGGGCTTCCACTGACCCCACATGGGTAGCCCCAGATAATTATACCCCTCAGGTCCCTGACTTTACGGGCCATCCTGGAATTAACTTTGACACGACAGGGCTCAGAGCTGTGGACTTTTTTAAGTTTTTTTTTGATGAGGCGCTGCTGAATATTATTATATTTCAGACAAATCTCTACGCTGCACAACATATTGCCCAAAACCCCACGTCCTTTTATGCACAACCCTACAGGTGGACCCCTGTCACTGCAGCAGAGATGCACAAGTATTGGGGCATAATACTCCTTATGGGGATAGTAAAGAAGCCTTCAATCAGGGACTACTGGAGCACAGACATACTGTACCACACCCCCATGTTCCGCATGGCAATGAGCAGGATGCGCTTTGAAGCCATCCATAAGTTTTTGCACTACACTGACAACACACAGTGCCCACCCAGAGGTGACCCCAGTTATGATCGGTTATTTAAGGTCAGGCCCATATTAGATCATTTTAGTGCCAAGTTTGCCCAGGCATATACTCCCGCCAAACATGTGAGCATAGACGAGTCCCTGGTACAATTCAAAGGGAGACTTCAATTCCGCCAGTACCTGCCCAATAAGAGGGCAAGGTATGGTGTGAAGATGTATAAGCTGTGCGAAAGTTCATCAGGGTACACATACAAGTTCAGGGTATATGAAGGGAAGGACTCCACTATAGTGCCCCCAGAATGCCCCCCCTTCCTGGGTGTTACAGGGAAGATAGTGTGGGATTTAGTGCACCCACTGCTGGACCAGGGATACCACATCTACCTGGACAATTTCTACACCAGCACCACCCTGTTCAAGTGCCTCACTTCCAGAAATACTGCGGCATGCGGCACTGTACGCAGAAATCAGAGAGGTCTCCCTAAGTCGCTGCTTGGGCAAAAACTTAAAAGGCACGAAAGCAGGGCACTATGCAGCGACTCTGTACTGTGTGTTAAGTACAAGGACAAGAGAGAGGTCCTTGTATTAACCACAATACATGAGCACACCACCACCCCTGTCCCAGTACGAGGTGCCAGTGCAGAAGCCCCCAAGCCAGACTGTATTTTAGATTATAATAAATACATGGGAGGGGTGGACTTGTCTGACCAGGTGCTTCAGCCGTACAATGCCATGCGGAAGTCGAGGGTGTGGTACAAGAAGCTGGCCGTGCACATCATGCAGATGGCATTGTATAATGCTTATGTGCTGCATCGATATGCCGGCCAGAGGGGAACTTTCCTGGAATTTCAAGAGGTGGTAATAAAGTACTTTCTTTTTGGAGACCAGGAAGGGGAGAGTGCTAGCACATCTGGAAGTGAGGCCACATCACGTATTGTACCAGGGCAGCACTTTCCAGGAGTAGTTCCCCAATCAGCCAGCAAGGGAAGGTCACAAAAGAGGTGCAGGGTGTGCTCCAAAAATGGCATTAGGAAGGACACCATTCATCACTGTGAGACATGCCCAGAAAAACCAGGGTTATGTATGAAAGATTGCTTCCGAATTTATCATACATCCCTGGATTTTTAGAGTACCCTGTTGTTACCCTGACGCACAGCTTATACATCATGCCGCATGCCGCATCTTCCCTTCTAAGCCCTGCCATGTGCCCAGCCTGTAGATTACTGTCCCGTATGCTTTACCCGGGAAAACATGCATCATGATTTTTAGGGTGTTTGTCTCCCGTGGCAGCAGCTGGGCACAAAATGACATAATGGATATTTTTTACTATGCACTATCCATTATGCACTTTTTCAGGGGTCCACCTGTGGGGTTAAAATGCTAACTATACCCCTAGATTAATTCATGGAGGGGTGTAGTTTCCAAAATAGGGTCAGTTCTTAGGGGTTTCTACTGTACTGGCCCCTATTGCCATCTACAAATCTTTCATGATGCCAAAAAGAAAAAAAAAAGTACAATGTCTGTGCTCCAACAAGTTATTCCCTTTTGAGCCCTGTCGTGTCTCCATCCTACAGATTATTGCCTCCTATGGGGTATTGCCCTAACCGGGGTAACCCGCAGAATGATTTTTGGGGTGTTTGTCTAAAGTGGCATGAGTTGGGCAAAATACTTTTGTCACTTCAATGGCATATTTGATAAATTGCAATACAATTGTTTCTCTGCACTACTCACTTTGTATTACATTTGAGCCAGCACCTTAGTGGTTAAAATGCTCATACAAACCTACATACATTCTTTGAGGGGTGCCCTTTCCAAAATGGGTTCACTACTTGGGGGTTTCTATTGTACTGGTACCTCGGGGGTACCCCCCATTACCAATCTAGTGAAAACGAAGCTTGAAAACCTAAATTGTGCTTCTTTATTCCTGACCCCTGCCGTGTGCCCAGCCTGTAAATTATTGGCACATGTGTGGTATTGCTGTACTCGGGACAACCCGCAGAATGATTTTTGGGGTGTTTGTCTAAAGTGGCATGGGTTGGGCACAGTACATGAGGCACTAAAATGACATTTTTGAGATAAAAACACAATTTTTACTCTGCACCATTTACTTTGCACTCAATTTTGGCCAGCGTGTTGGGGGTTAAAATGCTCATACAAGCCTACATACATTCTTTGAGGGGTGCCCTTTCCAAAATAGGTTCACTACTTGGGGGTTTCTATTGTACTGGTACCTCGGGGGTACCCCCCATTACCAATCTAGTGAAAACGAAGCTTGAAAACCTAAATTGTGCTTCTTTATTCCTGACCCCTGCCGTGTGCCCAGCCTGTAAATTATTGGCACATGTGTGGTATTGCTGTACTCGGGACAACCCGCAGAATGATTTTTGGGGTGTTTGTCTAAAGTGGCATGGGTTGGGCACAGTACATGAGGCACTAAAATGACATTTTTGAGATAAAAACACAATTTTTACTCTGCACCATTTACTTTGCACTCAATTTTGGCCAGCGTGTTGGGGGTTAAAATGCTCATACAAGCCTACATACATTCTTTGAGGGGTGCCCTTTCCAAAATAGGTTCACTACTTGGGGGTTTCTATTGTACTGGTACCTCGGGGGTACCCCCCATTACCAATCTAGTGAAAACGAAGCTTGAAAACCTAAATTGTGCTTCTTTATTCCTGACCCCTGCCGTGTGCCCAGCCTGTAAATTATTGGCACATGTGTGGTATTGCTGTACTCGGGACAACCCGCAGAATGATTTTTGGGGTGTTTGTCTAAAGTGGCATGGGTTGGGCACAGTACATGAGGCACTAAAATGACATTTTTGAGATAAAAACACAATTTTTACTCTGCACCATTTACTTTGCACTCAATTTTGGCCAGCGTGTTGGGGGTTAAAATGCTCATACAAGCCTACATACATTCTTTGAGGGGTGCCCTTTCCAAAATAGGTTCACTACTTGGGGGTTTCTATTGTACTGGTACCTCGGGGGTACCCCCCATTACCAATCTAGTGAAAACGAAGCTTGAAAACCTAAATTGTGCTTCTTTATTCCTGACCCCTGCCGTGTGCCCAGCCTGTAAATTATTGGCACATGTGTGGTATTGCTGTACTCGGGACAACCCGCAGAATGATTTTTGGGGTGTTTGTCTAAAGTGGCATGGGTTGGGCACAGTACATGAGGCACTAAAATGACATTTTTGAGATAAAAACGCAATTTTTACTCTGCACCATTTACTTTGCATTTAATTTTGACCAGCATGTCGGGGGTTAAAATGCTCACCACAACCACCGATAAATTCTTTGAGGGGTCTAGTTTCCGTAATGGTATCATTTATTGGGGGTTACTATTGCACTGGCACCTCACGGGCCCTGCCAACATGACATGGCACTCCAAATCCAAACATGTGAAAACGGAGCTGGAAAATCTAAATTTCACTCCTTCCGTTTTCATCCCTTCTGTGTGCCCAGTCTGTAAATTATTGGCACATGTGTGGTATTGCTGTACTCAGGACAACCCGCAGAATGATTTTTGGGGTGTTTGTCTAAAGTGGCATGGGTTGGGCACAGTATATGAGGCACTAAAATGACATTTTTGAGATAAAAACGCAATTTTTACTCTGCACCATTTACTTTGCATTTAATTTTGACCAGCGTGTCGGGGGTTAAAATGCTCACCACAACCACCGATAAATTCTTTGAGGGGTCTAGTTTCCGTAATGGTATCATTTATTGGGGGTTTCTATTGCACTGGCACCTCACGGGCCCTGCCAACATGACATGGCACTCCAAATCCAAACATGTGAAAACGGAGCTGGAAAATCAAAATTTCATTCCTTCCGTTCTCATCCCTTTTGTGTGCCCAGTCTGTGAATTATTGGCACATGTGTGGTATTGCTGTACTCAGGACAACCCGCAGAATGATTTTTGCGGTGTTTGTCTAAAGTGGCACGGGTTGGGCACAGTATATGAGGCACTAAAATGACATTTTTGAGATAAAAACGCAATTTTTACTCTGCACCATTTACTTTGCATTTAATTTTGACCAGCGTGTCGGGGGTTAAAATGCTCACCACAACCACCGATAAATTCTTTGAGGGGTCTAGTTTCCGTAATGGTATCATTTATTGGGGTTTCTATTGCACTGGCACCTCACGGGCCCTGCCAACATGACATGGCACTCCAAATCCAAACATGTGAAAACGGAGCTGGAAAATCAAAATTTCACTCCTTCCGTTTTCATCCCTTCTGTGTGCCCAGTCTGTAAATTATTGGCACATGTGTGGTATTGCTGTACTCAGGACAACCCGCAGAATGATTTTTGGGGTGTTTGTCTAAAGTGGCATGGGTTGGGCACAGTATATGAGGCACTAAAATGACATTTTTGAGATAAAAACGCAATTTTTACTCTGCACCATTTACTTTGCATTTAATTTTGACCAGCGTGTCGGGGGTTAAAATGCTCACCACAACCACCGATAAATTCTTTGAGGGGTCTAGTTTCCGTAATGGTATCATTTATTGGGGTTTCTATTGCACTGGCACCTCACGGGCCCTGCCAACATGACATGGCACTCCAAATCCAAACATGTGAAAACGGAGCTGGAAAATCAAAATTTCACTCCTTCCGTTTTCATCCCTTCTGTGTGCCCAGTCTGTAAATTATTGGCACATGTGTGGTATTGCTGTACTCAGGACAACCCGCAGAATGATTTTTGGGGTGTTTGTCTAAAGTGGCATGGGTTGGGCACAGTATATGAGGCACTAAAATGACATTTTTGAGATAAAAACGCAATTTTTACTCTGCACCATTTACTTTGCATTTAATTTTGACCAGCGTGTCGGGGGTTAAAATGCTCACCACAACCACCGATAAATTCTTTGAGGGGTCTAGTTTCCGTAATGGTATCATTTATTGGGGTTTCTATTGCACTGGCACCTCACGGGCCCTGCCAACATGACATGGCACTCCAAATCCAAACATGTGAAAACGGAGCTGGAAAATCTAAATTTCACTCCTTCTGTTTTCATCCCTTCTGTGTGCCCAGTCTGTAAATTATTGGCACATGTGTGGTATTGCTGTACTCGGGACAACCTGCAGAATGATTTTTGGGGTGTTTGTCTAAAGTGGCACGGGTTGGGCACAGTATATGAGGCACTAAAATGACATTTTTGAGATAAAAACGCAATTTTTACTCTGCACCATTTACTTTGCATTTAATTTTGACCAGCGTGTCGGGGGTTAAAATGCTCAGCACAACCACCGATAAATTCTTTGAGGGGTCTAGTTTCCGTAATGGTATCATTTATTGGGGTTTCTATTGCACTGGCACCTCACGGGCCCTGCCAACATGACATGGCACTCCAAATCCAAACATGTGAAAACGGAGCTGGAAAATCAAAATTTCACTCCTTCCGTTTTCATCCCTTCTGTGTGCCCAGTCTGTGAATTATTGGCACATGTGTGGTATTGCTGTACTCGGGACAACCTGCAGAATGATTTTTGGGGTGTTTGTCTAAAGTGGCATGGGTTGGGCACAGTATATGAGGCACTAAAATGACATTTTTGAGATAAAAACGCAATTTTTACTCTGCACCATTTACTTTGCATTTAATTTTGACCAGCGTGTCGGGGGTTAAAATGCTCACCACAACCACCGATATATTCTTTGAGGGGTCTAGTTTCCGTAATGGTATCATTTATTGGGGGTTTCTATTGCACTGGCACCTCACGGGCCCTGCCAACATGACATGGCACTCCAAATCCAAACATGTGAAAACGGAGCTGGAAAATCAAAATTTCACTCCTTCCGTTCTCATCCCTTCTGTGCGCCCAGTTTGTAAATTATTGGCACATGTGTGGTATTGCTGTACTCGGGACAACCCGCAGAATGATTTTTGGGGTGTTTGTCTAAAGTGGCATGGGTTGGGCACAGTATATGAGGCACTAAAATGACATTTTTGAGATAAAAACACAATTTTTACTCTGCACCATTTACTTTGCATTCAATTTTGACCAGCGTGTCGGGGGTTAAAATGCTCACCACAACCACCGATAAATTCTTTGAGGGGTCTAGTTTCCGAAATGGTGACATTTTGGGGGGTTTTCTATTGTACTTTTACTTCAGGGGCTCTTCAATTACACTGTGGCACCACAAAATATTTGCAGCCAAATTGGCCTTCCAAATTCCCGGTATCGCTAACTCTGTTCTGGACATCGATGTGCGGGGAAACAGCAGCTGACATCCACATGTCTGGTATTGCCGTACTCGGAAGAAGCAGGGCAAGAAATTAGGAATATATATTTACCTCAAATTCCTTCTGAATGTATCCGTTTTAGGGCTAAATTGGAAAGATTGAAATCAAAAATTGAAATTTCAAAATTTCCACTCCATTTTCATATGCTTCCGGAAAAATAATTAAAGGGTTAACAGACTTCTTAAATGCTGATTTGAATAGGTTGAGATGTTAGGTTCATAAATTGGTGTTACTTGTGGGGGTATATAGTACATAAGCCTTTATAGAGCACTTCCAAACTGAATTGATCACCAAAAAGTTCGCATTTTTCAAATTTCAAGAAAATCTGAGAAGTTGCTACTAAAACTTCAAACCTTCTCACATCCATAAAAATAATGGAAACGTAAAACAAATTATGGATATAAAAAGAAGACCAATGGCAAAAGGTTTCTATCAAAAAAAATTTGTGGTATCACTTTTTGTCTAAAAATTATAACATTTGAAACTTTGAAAATAGTCATTTTTTTCAAATTTTTCCTAAATTTTTGAATTTTTACCCCCCAAAAAAGGAACGGATCACTGAAATGACACTACTAACATAAACTACAATGTCTCACGAGAAAACAATCTCAAAATCACAGAGATATCTTAAAGCGTTGAAAAGTTATTACCACAGGAAGAGACACTGGTCAAATTTCCAAAAAAAGTTGCGAGCCTTAACCTGCAAACAGGCTGCGTCCTTAAGGGGTTAATCACGGTCAGTAGAAAAATTGGAGACAAGCTTTATGCAAAGCTAAAAGCAACTTTAGAGAAGTTCTCTCTAAGTATTAAAAATATCATCAGATTTAAGATCAAGTAAATTTGATGGTGTAGCAAATATGAGTGGGCATTACAATGTAGTCCAGGTTCACTTAAAAGCCACTCAACAAATACTTGGTGCTGTGCTCATATTTCCAATTTAGTTGATCCGATTCAGTTTGTCAATTCAGAAATTCTTTCTTTGGTCTGCTGGAGAAAACATCCATACTTTTCGCTGAACCATACAGAAGACCATCTATTTGGACACAACAGGTATCATCCCATTCTTAGCGTGCTGCAAAATTAACCAGACCAGAAATTGGAAACACTAGGTGGTTGAGTAATCCAAGAGCACTGAGCATATTTGTCCCTTTCCTAAAATACTCCAAGCAGCTTTACTTCATTGCTGGACAAGGTATAAAGCCTTGCTTATCAGATTTCTTTTTATGCAGATTTTTCAAATAGCAAGTCCAGTTTTTAACACACAGACTAGAGGGCTGTATGTTCTTTGGGCTTGACAAATGGTTGAGAATGTAAAAGAGACAAATTTGTTGCCTAAGGGATTCATTCATTTTTAGAGCTAACTGTATTGGTAGGTCAATTCATTGAAATGATTGAGCCATTGCTTTATGAGCATTCTGTACAGGCTGTAATTGAGCACAGTTGGCCCAAAAAGTCAGCAAAGAATAAAATGATGCCTGCTGAATTGGTTCAAGATGAGCCACCTTCCGACCCTCTTAAGTGCTTTCTGTGTCAAATGTTTAATGTTGTTAGAAATCAGGAAACTGAAAGTTTTGTGGAAAAAATTTCCAAAAGTTAGGGTCTAGCCGAGTCTTTAAAATCAGTACTTGGCAAATGTACGTAATGTACAATTAAAGCATAAGCCTCTAAGAGAACTATGCCCTTCTGATAAAAAGCAATCCCTGCTGCTACAACTGAGGCTGAAGATGACAGTGATGGTGATGATGACATAAGTGACAGGAAACATGTTGTCAGGCTTCAGAGTTAGTGAACCCCCTGGACTACTCTGGACAATGACACAAGCTGACACCAGGGACCAGAGTCTTAGTGGTACCCGGTCTTCACTAGAGCCCAAAGGAGGATGGTCTTTCTGCGGCGTGGCGCCACCAGGTCGTTCCAGAGGTGCAACTTACCCATGGTGGCAGCCAAGATTGAGATACAGGAACACTAGGCAGTCTCGAAGGGTGAGGACAGGCAGATAGTCAGGGCAGACAGCAATGGTGCAGAAACAGGAACGGAGCAGGAGATAAGGGCTGGCAGCGAAGAAGCAAGGTTAGGGTCAGGTCCGGGGTCACAACAGGAGATCAGAATACAAGGAATGCACGTAGGAAGCTTTCTCAAAGGCTATGAGCTCTAAGATCTGGTGGGGGTTGCTGGGAGCAGCCAGATTTTATAGAATAGGAAGTGGCCAGCACCAATCAGCGGTGCGCTGACCCTTTAAATCTGTGAGTGCGTTGATGGGAGCAGGAACGCAAAGAGTGTGCTCGGGACGGGACGTGGATCGCAGGGACATCTGTGACAGTACCCCCCTTTTTTCAGCATCCCCCTCTTTGTCCAGAAAAACCTTTGGAGGAGGGTACAGTCCAGAATATTCTCTTCAGGCTCCAAGGATCTCTCCTCAGGCCCAAACCCCTTCCAGTCAACAAAGAAGAACCGCTTACCTTTCACGGTTTTCATGTCCAGTACCTCTTTAACCTAGTAGATGGCCGTGGAGTCAATCTCTGGAGTAGGTGGAGGATATTGCTTAGAGAAGCAGTTCAAGATGACAGGTTGTAGGAGGGAGACATCGAAGGAGTTGGAGGAAGGCAAAGCTTATATGCTGCTGGATTTATGCAGTTAATCACTTAAGCGGGAAACAAACTTGTAGCTAGGTATCTTCAGCTGGAGGATAACCTTGTCATCCAGCGAGAAGACAGGAGGAGTTCTAAGCTTCTTATCATCCTGAGGCTTGGTGTGGGCAGTGGCCCGGAGGAGAGACTGACGGGTCTGTCCTCAAATAGATTTGAGGTCTAGTACCAGTTCCTCTACTGGAGGGACATCCAACAGAACAGACAGGGGAAGAGGAGGGCGAGGAATTTGTACATAGACAGCAAACAAATGAGCTGCCCCAGCTGACCCAGAGTCCAGGGAGTTATAGGAGAACTCAGCTCATGGTAGCAGGTAGGACCAGACATCTTAATGGGCAGAGATGAAGTTACGGATATAACAGCCAAAGTCTAATTCACCGAAGATCCACTGGAGTGGCAACAACCAGTTGTTCAAGAGAGATAATATGCCGAGCGACCGGTTCTTCTCCAATGACATCAGAGACACGAGAAAGGGCATCTGCCTTGATAGTCTTTTCCACAGGACGGAAATGGATCAACAGGTTGAACCATGAAAGGAAGAGTGACCAACAGGCTTGCCTGGGATTAAGACGCTGGGCTGTCTGAAGATACAGAAGGTTCTTATGGTATGTATATACACAAACTGGATGGTAAGCTCCTTCCAGTAGATATCGCTATTCTTACAGAGCAAGTTTGATGGACAAAAGTTCTTTATCTCCTGTGGAGTAATTCCTCTCTGCGGGGGAAAAAGTTCTAGAGAAAAAAACGCACAAGAGAGTTCGGCCCTTAGGCCCTTTATGGGTGAGCACCACCCTGCACCTACGGAGGATGCATCAACCTCTAGATGAAAGGAAGTCTCTGTGTCAGGCATAGCGAGGCAAAGGTGGATTTCAACCTTGAGAAGGCTTCTTCAGCCGCCAAGGGCCAGAGGCGGGGGTTGACCTAAGAGTGGAGAAATGCGGGATACACTGCTGATAATAGTTTGCAAACCCCAGGAACCTCTGTATGGCATGTAGACTTTCTGGGCGTGGCCACTGTAGAACTGCAGCCAATTTAGCAGGATCCATCTGAAGACCTCTGTAGGAGATTATATAGCCAAGGAAAGGAAGGCTCTGTTGGTGAAACTGACATTTCTCGAGCCTGGCATAGAGATGGTTAGCCCGAAGGCTAACCAAGAACAAGAACTTGCCATACGTGGGACTGGTGGGTTTCAAGGTCTGGGGAGAACACCAAAATGTCGTCTAAGTAGAACACAACACAAGTATACAACATATCTCTGAAGATGTTATTGACAAATTCCTGAAAGACAGCTGGAGCATTACACAGTCCAAATGGCATCACAAGGTACTCGAAATGTCCATCACAAGTGTTAAAAGCTGTCTTCCATTTGTCACCCTTGCGGATCAGGTTGTAAGCCCCACGAACGTCCAGCTTTGAGAAGACCCTGGAACCGCGCAGGTGTTCAAAGAGCTCTGTGATCAACTGCAGGGGGTAGCGGTTCTTAACCATGACCTTGATAAGCCTGCAATGCAAGGAAGGAGTGAGCCATCCTTCTTGGTCATGAAAAAGAAGCCTGCATCAGCCAGAGAGTCAGATTTGCGTATGAAGCCTCTCTGCAGGTTCTCTTTAATATACTCCGACATAGCAGCAGTCTCTTGAACTGAGGGAGAGGATATGAACGACCTCTGGTAGGAGAGGCGCCAGGCAGGAGATCCACAGGGCAGTCGTAGGGATGGTGTGGTGACTGGATTGCCTCTGTCCCATAGAGGGGTTGCCAAGGCCAGGACTTTTTCGGAGAGGTGGCTGACAATGAATGCCACTTTGGAGCGTTCAGTGACAAACTGAGATAGCATAAGTTCAAAGTGCAAGATGCACTGAGTAATAAAGCCACAGCACAGCTTGGGGTCCCCATCATACTTGTCAGGCATACAAAGTCTAACCCTTGGTTCAGCGGCTGGGGTAGCAGGAGTGGTGGCAGATGTGGTAGAAGAAGTCTGTTGGAATCACATATGACGATTTGATAAAAAACATTATGAAATTGAAGTTACAATTTAACTGTAACCTTTTCTAAATTCTGAATCAAAACCTGCTGCATTTGTCTTTCCATTGTTCTGTATAACTCCTATTTTATAACTACACATTTCATAGATCACAGTTTAACACTGGTTGACTAGATAAAAATGCATATATCACCCCTTGAAGCACATTATTGCTAAACATTTTACAAAAAGCTTTTGACCTATAAGAACAGATTCGTTCTCCTGTAATTGACATAAAAAATAATCTGCATTAAAAGCTGTTGAACATTTAAATGGACATTTCAGAAAGGTATATAATTACAGTAAGGCAGTAAAGGTTATAGGAAAAATGCAAATGAACCCATGCAATTGTTAATTTTGCTATTTAGTAGTGCCACTTTTATACTAAATTATATGATGTATATTCTCTCAATGATTTCCTAAATAACATTTCAAGAAACATTAATTGCAGGACTATAATTATCAGTGTAGATAGTTGAACACAGTATAACATAACATATACAAGCAATTAAACCTGAAAATGCTAATCATTTGGTCACTTTAGACTTACAATGCACTTCATTAGGATTATACCAATTTAACGAAGAAGTAATAAGAGAAAAAATTATCAATCCAACCAGCAATTTTCTAGCGCTTTGTTTAGTGAGTTTAAAAGGTTAGGCCACAGGCAAATTTGAGAAGAATAAATTGTTAGTGTTAATGTAAAGCCTAACTAGCATTAGCAGAATTATGTTCTAGGCTCTAAACACTGTGTTCTTTTCTGGCGTCTTAAAGTGGTACTGACATTTAGTATTCATAAAATATCTATTGGAGAACATGTTTTCTTCTCCAACAATTACTCTGATTCAAACACATAGTAAAAAGGAGATTCAGGGATATCTTATAAATACTTTAGATCGCACAACCTCTTTGAAATGTATGGAGAAAAATGTTGCAAAATGTTATTTGTACTGTATTTCAACATAGATATTAGAGCAGCTTATGGCTGTGTTTTTTCTCAGAAGCGTTGTGTGTGTGTTTAATTGGTGCTGCCCCATGTTTTAAAGGAAACCTACCATTTCAAATGGTAGGTTTAAGCTGTAAACACCGAGCACCAGCTCAGGGTGAGCTGGTGCCGGTGCTTAGTTTCGCGGTATCGCGGTTTTAACACTTTTTAAACTTTATAGCAGAAGCCGCTTCGGCGCCGAAGCAGCTTATGCTATAAAGTTTAAAAAGTGTTAAAACCGCGATACCGCAGTTTTAACACTAACGAAACTAAGCACCGGCACCAGCTCACCCTGAGCTGGTGCTCGGTGTTTACAGTTTAAACCTACCATTTGAAATGGTAGGTTTCCTTTAAATGTATTTGGTATTTTTTCTTTAGCCCCATTTCCCCTACTTTGATAGATCAGTCTGGTTCTAAATTTTTCGGTGGGTCGGGCTGAAATGGAGCAGAAAGCCATTGGTTTTCTGTTAGCGTACTGTAAAATAAAGGGGTTGTAAATACCGAACAAGGAAATTTAGGAAGAATTTGATTCATAATCCAGTATCAATACAATTACTAAGTTATTGTATTTAAATTAATTATATAAAAATTATGTTTTTGCAAATAGAACTTGCACAAGATTTGTTTGTTTTTTTCTGGCTCACTGGCACCACTTAAACTATTGTTCCTTTATATATACTTTCTTAATCTGGTTGTGATATTTTGGGTACAGTACTCTAGTACTCCCTAGAGTAAGTTTTATAAAAATAAAATTTAAAGACTTTTCTTTTATGCCTAGAACCCCCCCCCCCTCCATTCCTATAACCTGAAATGTCCACTTATATTGGCCTACTAATGGAAGTACATTGCGGTTGGCTTTGTGGTTTATGGTTCAGTTTTAAGGTGCACATTTCCACCCTGCCATCATAAAACGTCAAATTCAGCTGGCTGCAGCTAGCCAAACCATGATTAATGTGAAAGGTATCACACATGAAGGTGGTAAGGCATCGATAAAGCCCAACAGAGATTGGAGGGGAACACTAAGGAAACTTTGCTGAAGATACATGAATTCAACAGGCTTTTATTTATTCCTGGCAATCATTATTTAAAAAGAAAAATGTCATATTATTGGGTGTTCAACCACTAGGACCATCACTGATCATGAAATCTGCAGTCCCCAAGTAATCCAGTATTACTTTTTTTGTATTGAAAAAACATATCAAAATACTGTCAAAATACAAATGTTTTACCTGTGATTTTTTTTTTGTTTTATATTTAAGTGCCATACACAGAAAAATGCATCCTTGTACATAATTTAAATAGAAAAATCATACAGCATGCTGTCTTGCAGAAAATGTTATATATTTAATCAAACCATGTAAAACATGATGATTATGACTACAACATTAGTTCATGCAAGTTCCAAACTACGCAAGATCAATTTTGATGAAAAGTTCAACTGGCAAACTATAGATATGACTCCTCCGCAAAATAACTGTATGCTTCAAAAGAAATGGATCTTCTTTATCTGTTACTGCCTAGAACATGGGGCCTTGACCTTTTTGCTTCAAAAAAAGACTTTACTGTCTTAATTGAAGCCAGTTACTGAAACTTATGAGAAAATAGACAAATTCACATCTTGTAATGATGCCTGATATTGTGCTAAAATGTATTAAGTGTTTCACTGTGGCTAGAAAGTCACGACCTGTGAACAATGCAGGAGAAACGATGAAGCATTACTTTTACCACCTGACAGGGTAGATTTTCTTAATCATTATAAATGTTAATTCTTTGGTGTCCAAAACTCTCATTACATTTAAAATGTTGCAAGCACAGACCCAACAAACACTATAAGAATTGTATAGAACAGATGTAGCAGTGATTAACAATTCAAAAGGCACAAGTCGTCTTCTCTGTCCAACCAGCTCACTCATCGCCCGCGGCCTTCCGCTGCCTCTCTCCTGCTCCTACCCCCAATTATATCAGCTCACCGCCACAAGCAATTCTTATTTGAACTGCCCCCAAACCCATCACACACTGCAGGCAGGGAGTCAGGTAATGTTAAAGAAATGCTTAAGGAGTAGAGGAATTACTTCTTAATCATTATAAATGTGAATTCTTTGGTACCTAGCATATGAATGGTACAGTACAGATGTAGCAAATGGCACAAGTTGTCTTCTCTGTTCCTCCTCCTCACTCATGGCCATCGCCCTTCCTCAGCCTCTCTTCTGCTCCCTCCCCCAATTATGTCAGCTCACCGCCTCAAGCAATTCATGTTTGAACTGCCCCCAAACTCATCACACACTGCTGGCAGGGAGTCAGGTAATGTTAAAGAATTGATTAAAAGCAGGGGACTTACCGTTGAAATCAAGTATGGTAAACCAGGGACACTTGCTTGTGGTAATCTTTTTAAATGTGTTATCCATGGCCTTCTAACTTCTAAAATCAACTTCATTCATTGTAATCAATCAATCATTGTAATGAATATGAAGGGCTCTAGTGGGTGTTTCTAGAGCCCCTCAGTGTCATAGTTTCACAGACTGTTACAATGAACAGAGCAGGTCTCCCCTCCCTCTGATCCTCCTGCTGCTGCTAGATTACACAGGCAGAAGGATCAGGTAGAGAGCAGGGGGTTGGGAAAGACATGTTCTTCTCATTGTAACCGCCTGTGAATTTGCAGCACTGAGCAGCTCTAGGAACAACCTCAGAGTCCTCCAGTAAAATCAGCAGCCGCAGACTTTCACTCTCTGTCTCCTGTCTATAATGGCATTGAGACCTGTGACCTTGCCACTTGTACAGCAGAGTCACCTGTCCTGTCTGGCCAATCACAGCCTTGCTCATTATGAGCCTGACTGGGGATGGTAGGGCTAAAAATTGGTTACTCAGCAGCCCATCAACCATGAACACTGGTAAAAGTGGTATGGATGGCATGAGGGGTGGAGCTGGGTTTTGATTTCCTGTCCACTAAGTCACATTGAAAAAGTCCCATTGGTTCTGCCTACTGCTTAAGTCATAATGGCCAGTGGACATATTCAAAGTGCTCATGTAGATTAGAGAGAGTCAACTTAAAGAGTAACTATAAAGTTTTTTTTTTCCAAAAATCAATAGCTCTCGGGATATAAAACAATTTTGCATATTATCTTTGTTACCTATATTCAGTAGTTTCTTTGCTATACCCCTCAGGTAACCTCAGAGATGCAATAGCTGCTTTCTCTCCCTGTGTTGACAAGTCCTGGGGTCCGTAGTGTAAACATCAGATAAACAAATCTATAAACAAAGCTGCTGCTCCCTGCTCACAGGGGAGGATGACATGTGACAGAGCACGATGTATGAATGCAGAAATCTCCTGCACAGAATAGTGAGGTACAATATCTCCCCTGTTCCCTATCAGTTTCTGCATCCCAGTCTGTGATTCCACAGAACTTTCTCTGTCTCTCTTTGCATCTCCTGCTGCTCCCTTCCCCCACCTTGTTATTGGCAGTATCAGCTCTGTGTGGATAAGCTATTAACCCTCAGTGCTCACACAGCACAGGCTATAGATTTCATATAACTGGTTAACTTTCTACCACTATTTACATGTTCCTTGCTCCTCCATGTGATGAAAGCTGCCAGGCTAGTCACCACATACATTCTGTATGTGCACTGTGCAATGTTCAGTGGATTTATTTGTGGGAGACTAAATGGATTTACTGCTAAATTACTTTGAGAGAAAACACAAGGTATTATGGGATCTGTGGACAAGATACCTGGCCTCAGGGCATAGACAGACAAACATTAGTTTACGCCCACTTCACCTCTGGTGAGAAAGATTTTTGTCAAACACTTTTAGAACAGAAATTGCCATAACTTTGGAAAGAAAAGGACGAGCAGTGCAAAGCAGGCATCATTCTGTTTGTTTTCAAAGCAAAGGCAAAATCGCATATAGTAATTTGGTAAAAAATCATATACTTTACAGTTATGCTTTAAAGGGAAAATAAACTTAAGAGGGAGTCAAATTAAAGGATTTGTTCACCTCAAGAGGAGATCAACTTAAAGAGGTCAGAAAAGTGTGCAATCATTTTAGATTTTTAGAAAGTTTTTATCATTTTTTCTTTGGTTCTGAAGTTATAAACATTTATTGTGACACATGTCAGATTCTAAAAATAGAGTCTAGTCATTAAGCTGAAAACAAGCATCTATGATAATGGGTTCCCTCTCCCACAGTAATGTCACATAACATAAAAAGTACCAATAGGCAAAGTCCCAAGAAAAAGGAAAATCTGAACCTACCAGCCTAATCTGCAAATAAATGCACAGTTCTAAACACCAAAAACTGGCATGATGACCGCTCAAATAAATGGATAGGCTGAAAGGAACCGTGAATACCATTAGGATATGACTGAAGTATGTGAAATAGATCTGTGGTTTTCTTATTACATTTGGGACAGGACATCTTTCTGTCCGGTTTTAAAAGAGAGGGAGAAAGGTTAAAGGTAGAGATGAGCAAGCACTAAAATGCTCTGGTGCTCGTTATTCGAGACAAACTTTTCCCGATGCCCGAGTGCTCGTCTCGAATAACGAGCCCCATTGAAGTCAATGGGAGAATCGAGCATTTTTCAAGGGGACCAAGGCTCTGCACAGGGAAGCTTGGCCAAACACCTGGGAACCTCAGAAAAGGATGGAAACACCACGGAAATGGACAGGAAACAGCAGGGGCAGCATGCGTGGATGCCTCTGATGCTGCTTAATCGTACCATTATGCCAAAATTATGGGCAACAGCATGGCCATGACAGAGTGCCCGAATGAGGCTAGATAGCATCTAAAACATGCAATAATTGACCCTGACACTATAGGGGACGGCATGCAGAGGCAGCGGCAGCAGCGGCAGGCTAGAGAGTGTCATGGCGACATACCCTAAATGGACTCAGGCTTCAAACCAATGGGTGGCAGAGATGAACCAAAGGAGGTGAGCAAGAAGCGCTGAAATGATTTCCTATGTGAACAAAAGATTGACGGTATATTTAGTCGATATAACAGCATGGTGGCGACATAGTGACCAAGTTCCATAACGTATCTGGTGAAACACCCGAAAAATTAGCCTGACACAGCTCGTTTGATAAGGGGACGACATGTGGAGGCAGCCATGGAGACGACTTCCATGATTAAGAGCGACAGTATGGGGCATCCATATTGCGCTGCTATGATTGCAACTTCAGGTCTCCAGCATGGCAGCGACAGATGGGCCGACTTCCACTATGTATCTGGTGAAACACCTGAAAATTCTGCCTGACACAGCTCGTTTGATAAGGGGACCATGTATGGAGGCAGTGAACTAGTAGTAGATTAAAGGTGCTGCAGTTAAAACTATGTTAGTTGGATCTTGGGATGGAGCTGGCGCTCCGCTGCCAGGCGAGCTTTCACCAATCCAAGCCCCTGTCTCTCGGCTACTCCCCAAACAGCACTTCTAAGAACCTTTTGTATAAGATCAACTGTAGTAGTGTTCTTATAAGTTTGGGTTATGGCGGGTGAGGGGAATGTAAACAGATGTGCAGGAAGCGCTGAAATAATATCAGTAAATGATAAAAGTTTGCCAGTATATTTTGTGGATTACACAGCAGGGTGGCGACAAAGTTAACAAGTTTGATGTGGAAGCCATGAAAACAACCCAAAATTCTGCCTGACACAGCTCGTTTGATAAGGGGACCATGTATGGAGGCAGCTATATGGACGACTTTTGGAGGCAGCTATGGTGATGACGTGTGGAGGTAGCAATGGAGACAACGTGTGGAGGCAGCTAAAAAGACGACGTGTGGAGGCTGCTATGGAGACAATTTAATTTGGATAGTGCCTGTATGTGGCAGTCCAAAAAAGTTTTTAAACCAGAGGAGCAGGTAGGTGGTCCTCCAGAAAAATTAAATACATAGAGTACTATAGCTAGAGCCAGTTGGCCCTGGCAAAAATTAGCCAGTTTCCTCTGCTTTAGTGTACAAAGAGGAAGAGAAGGAGGAAAATGAGAAGGAGGAGTGCATAAATTATTCAGGTTGAGCTTCCTTCACCTGGTGGAGAATGGAAATCCTGAGAAATCCAGGCTTTATTCATCTTGATAAGCATCAGCCTGAATTCCACCTCGTGGGCACGTCGCACTACAGTCGGTGAGTGGGCAGTTGGAGGCGGCGCTGTGCTGCCCTGAGAGTGGCAGCATCTGTGCTGGACTTCCTGAAATGCGCACAGATGCGGCGCACCTTCGTGAGCAAATCATACAGATTGGGGTATGTCTTGAGGAACCGCTGAACTATGAGATTTAACACATGGGCCAGCATGGCACATGTGCCAGTCTGCCGAGTTGCTGAGCCGCCACCAGGTTACGGCCGTTGTCACTCACAACCATGCCTGGCTTCAGGTTCAGCGGTGCCAGCCACAGATAAGTCTGCGCCGTGATGCCCTGTAATAGCTCTTGGGCGGTGTGCCTTTTATCGCCTACGCTCAGCAGTTTGAGCACCGCCTGCTGTCGCTTAGTGACGGCAATGCTGCTGTGCCTAGAGCTACCGACTGATGGCGCCATGCCCACGGATGGTAATTCGGAGGAGGAGGTGGAGGAGGGACGAGGAGGAGGAGAAGGCATAGTAGGCCTGAGAGACCTGGACCGAGGTATATGACCAGCCGCAGGGTCAGACTCGGTCTCAGCCTCCACCAAGTTAACCCAATGTGCCGTCAGCGATATATAGTGGCCCTGCCCGGCAGCACTCGTCCACGTGTCTGTGGTGAGGTGGACCTTGTCAGAAGCGGCGTTGGTCAGGGCACGGATGATGTTTTCTGACACGTGCTGGTGAAGGGCTGGGACGGCACATGGGGAAAAGTAGTGGCGGCTGGGGACCGAATACAGAGGGGCGACCGCCGCCATGAGGTTGCGAAAGGCCTCGGTCTCTACCAGCCTATAGGGCAGCATCTCCAGGCTAAGTAATCTGGAGATGTGGACGTTGAGGGCTTGGGCGTGTGGGTGGGTTGCACTATACTTCCTTTTGCGCTCCAGCGTCTGGGGTATGGAGAGCTGAACGCTGGTGGATGCTGTGGAGGATCATGGAGGCGAAGATGGGGTTTTCGCACGGGAGGTGTTGGGGCCGGAGTACTGGACAGGGGGCTGACTAGCAGATGACACAGGGGAAGGAGCAGTGGTGTGCCCGGCCGGAGGTGAACGGGCTTGGTGCCATTGAGTGGGGTGTTTAGCATTCATATGCCTGCGCATACTGGTGGTAGTTAAGCTAGTAGTGGTGGAACCCCTGCTGATCCTGGTTTGGCACAGGTTGCACACCACAGTCCGTCGGTCATCCAGTGTTTCTTTAAAGAACCTTCAGACTTCTGAAAATCTAGTCCTCGCCACGGGAGCTTGACTACGTGAAACATTTGGCGCTGATGCACCAGCTCTGGCCCTGCCTCTCCGTCTGGCCCCACCACTGCCTCTTCCAACCTGTTCTGCTATAGGACTCGCCTCCGTCTCCGAAGCACTGTGTTCACCCGGCCTATCAACCCAGCTTGGGTCTGTCACCTCATCATCCTCCGATCCCTCAGTCTGCTCCCCCCTCGGACTTCCTGCCCTGACAACAACTTCACCACTGTCTGACAACCGTGTCTCCTCATCGTCCGACACCTCTTTACACACTTCTTCCACTACGTCAATAATGTCATCATCACCCACAGACTGCGACCAGTGGAAAACCTGGGCATCGGAAAAGAGCTCAGCAGCAACCGGACAAGTGGTTTGTGACTCTGGGAAGGGTACAGAAAACAGTTCCTTTAGAGTATGCCAGTTCAAATGCCAAATTTTCCTGGGAGGGGGCAGACTGGGGGGAAGGAGACTGAGGTGGAGGGGCTGGAGGAGTGCTGATTTCGGTGACATGGGTGGACTGCGTGGAAGACTGACTGGTGGATAAATGGCTAGAAGCATTGTCCGCAATCCACGATATCACCTGTTCGCACTGTTATGGCCTCAACAGTGCTCTACCACGAGGCCCAGTAACTTGAGACATGAACCTAGGGAGTGTAGTTCTGCGGCGTTCCCCTGCTCCCTCATCAGCAGGTGGTGTCTCACCCCGCCCAGGACCACGGCCTCTGACCCCTGCAGTAGTTGGACGCCCACGTCCACACCCTCGTCCTCTACCCCTAGCCCTCGGGTTAAACATTTTCAAAATTAAAGTGTAAACTGTAAATTTTTTTTGCTTTTTGTTTTTTGTGTTTTTTTTTTTTTAACAAAACGATGCTATCCTATTGCTATGGCGAGTTTTTAACCTACACTGACTGCACACAACTGGATTTTGTGCTGTGCCTGATGACTTTGAGTTATAAAAAAAAAATAAACGTAATAAAAATAAATGAGCAGACTGTGCCTAATTCAAATCAAACCCCTAATAAATTGTCCCACTTCGGTGTTTGAGGTGGATATGTGTGTCACTAAGAGCTAAACACAACAGTCGCAAGTCTCCCTGCAAATTCCTCACAATATGGTACTAGCTGCACTACTAGTGCCAGCAAGGCCAGCCACAAGCAAATCAACAACAAATAAAATATATAACATTATTGTAGGCCAAAGTAAGCCGTTTGGGTTCTCCTATGGCTATTTTCTAGCCTACACTGAAAGCACACTGCTATGCCAGATGACTTTGAGTTATAAAAGTAAATAAACGTAAAAAAAAAAAAAAATGAGCAGACTGTGCCTAATTCAAATCAAACCCCTAATAAATTGTCCCACTTCGGTGTTTGAGGTAGATATGTGTGTCACTAAGAGCTAAACACAACGGTCGCAGGTCTCCCAGCAAATTCCTCACAATATAGTACTAGCTGCACTACTAGTGCCAGCAAGCCCAGCCACAAGCAAACAAAAAAATAAATAAAATATAACACTATTTTAGCCCTAACAACGGCTGTTGGGTTCTTGTAGACTCACTCCTGCCTAGCAGTAAGCTAATATAACACCCTAACGCTATCCCTGCAGCAGCAGCAACGCTCTCCCTAATGGCATCCAGACAGAGAATGATCCGAGCAGCACGGGCAGGGGCTAGTCTATTCCAGGGTCACCTGATCAGGCCAGCCAAACACTGCTATCGACGTGTAAGGGTACCACGTCATGCTGGGTGGAGTGCAGAGTCTCCTGGCTTGTGATTGGCTCTGTTTCTGGCCAACAAAAATCGAAACGGCGGGAGATGCCATTTTCTCGAGCTCGGACGAGTGTGTTCGCTCATCTCTAGTTAAAGGCATATATTGCTCTATGCATAATGCAGAAATGGGCATCTCTTCCACACTTCATTGAGCACAGCTCTTCTAATAGTTTTCCATCCTAATACTATCTTTTGCCCTATTTCTGAGTGAAGAATGTGTCTAGGACAAGAATTAAATGCTGTTCCTGCCTCATGTTCGGTGATAACCTTTTTTTATTTAGCATAATAAGAGAAGATATTGGGGCACCCTGTGCCTTCCAAAATCATTTAGTCATATAATTTCCCCAATACTTCCTTGCTAACATCTCTTACCTTTTACATGAGTGTGTCCGTTACCTGAGCTTATTGCATAAATTGGTCACAACAGCACGTGATGGTGTCTTTACATATGATTGAGCTCTTCAGCTCATACGTTTGTAAGGTACAGAACATTTACAATAACTCTGGCCACAGAACTTGGCCCATTCAATAATCAGCGTTATCAACAAGTATGAGGCACTCATTTGTACAGAAAGAAATTAAAAGTTGTTCCTTTCTGGCTAAGTGGTATTAGATAAGCACATCCATTTATCATAAACAAATAACATACATCCATAACAAAACAACTGAGGACACAAGACATACACACAAGGGAAAGAGTGGGGAGCAGGAAGGGAGTAATATAAGATAGTTAGATCTGATAGGGTTCACAGATAACTAGGTTATTACCCTAAGACAGAGATGGCGAACCTTTTAGAGGCCGAGTGCCCAAAATGCAACCCCAAATTACTTATAGCAAAGTGGCAACACAAAAATTTAAAAAAAAAACAACACATAGGTGTTAAATATAGGGACTTGTAACAGGTAATAAATGTTAGAAAATCCTGGCAGTGTACTGCTGCTGTCCTCTGCTTGCCTAAAACTGTTGCATACTGTTTAGGGGAAGGATTGGGGGCAGAGCTCAAGTACACCTGCAGCTGATAACCAGCAATATAGATAGAATTGCCCCATTTTAATATCGATGTATTTTATTTATAGATATGTCATATGTCACATATAAGGGTCTGCTGACCGTTATACGTGACCCCAATCCCAGTGGCGTAACAAGACACCAGTGGGCTCAGATGCAAACTCCAGATCGGGGCCCCCATATACTATACCTAAAATCTCGCCATCGCCCCTCCCCGTCATACACTCATACACCTTATACTTAGTGTCCAGCAGGAGCCTCTCCTCTCTTATTAACCCCTACGGGACTCTTTTGGCCTTAAGGACGCGGCCCCATTTTTCAAATCTGGCCTGTGGAACGCTATAAGATATCCAGGGGATTTTGAGATTGTTTTCTCGTGACACATTGTACTTCAACTTAGTTTAAAAATTTGGATGAAATCTTTTGCGTTTAGTTATGAAAAAAAAACTAAATTTTGCAAAAATGTGGAAAAATTCTTTATTTTCAACATTCTAAATTCTCTGCTTTTGATGCAGATAGTCATAGCACCCATATTAATTCATAACTTACATTTCCCAAATGTCTGTTTTATGTTGGCATGGTTTTGTAAGATTCCTCATATCTTACTAGAATGTTATGAGGCTCAGAATTTAGGTATAATTTTTCACATTTTTTGTAAAATCACCAAAACCCGTATTTAGATGGACCTGCCCATCTTCTAATTGACTGTGAGAGGCCTAAATAATAGCGAGACTCAAAAATTACTCCATTATGGAAACTACACCCCTCAATGTATGAAAAACCACTTTTAAGAAGTTTGCTAACCCTTTAGGTGTTTTATAGGGGTTAAAACAAAATGGATGTGCAGTCTGCAAATTGTAATATTTTTTCACAATACACTCATTTTGGGTGGAAAATTAAACATTTACAATGGATTAAATGAAAAAGGCTCCATAAAGTTTGATACCCAATTCCTCCCGAGTACACCGATACCCCATATGTGGTGGTAACCTACTGTATGGGCGCACGGCCGGGCATAGAAATGAATGAGGCGCCATCTAGATCAGATTTGCTATGTCACATTGTACAGGCTATAATTTTTTTGTTTTTTTATTGTGGACCTTATTTCTTTTGCTACATGAGATGCACTTTTCTGGTACATAATTTTGGGGCATCTATAGCTAATTTCTGAGATTTTATTAACTCTTTGATGGTGGAGGAAATGAAAATCATAAATTTTTGGGAAAATTTTTATGTGTTTTTTTTTGGCCTTTAACCATACCATAAGAATAGTATATTTTTTTTATTCTATGGGTCGCCACGATTACGAAAAGACCTCATTAATATAGATTTTTTATTTTTTCCTATTTTTACTGAATAAAAAAGTAATTTGGCAAAAATGTTGTTAATTTTAGCATCACCGTCTTTCATATGCATAACTTTTTTATTTTTCGCCTCAGAAATCTGATTAAGGGCTTATTTTTTGCAAGAAGAATTGTTCTTTTTTGTGGTCTTATTTTAGAGTGCATAACATTTTTTAAATTACTTTTTATAGCATTTTTTATAGGGTATTAATTGAAAATTATCTTTTTTTGGGGGGCTTTTTTTTTTACGGGGTTCACTTTGCAGATCTAATAATGATTCTGTTTTATTATGCAGATTGTTACAGACGCATTTTGTGTATTTTATTCAATTGTACTGAATAAAAAATAATTTGGAGAAAATCTTGTTCATTTTAGCGTCACCATCTTTTCATATGCATAACTTTTTTATTTTTCGGCTGACAAATCTGATTCGGGGCTTATTTTTTGCGAGAACAGTTGTTCTTTTTAGTGGGCTTATTTTAGAGTGCATAACATTTTTTAAATCACTTTTGAGAGCATTTTTTATAGGGTATTAATTAAAAATGATCTTTTTTTGGAACGTTTTTGCTTTTTTTTTCTCCGGCGTTTACCGTGCAGATCCAATAACGATTCTGTTTTATTATACAGATTCTGTTTTATACGATTCTGTTTTATTATAAAGACTGTTACGGACGCGGCAATACCAAATAGGCAGGTTTTTTTTGTGTTTTTGTGTTTTTTATACTTTATTAAGTGTTTTTATGGGAAAGTGACATTTTAGGGGCTTAAATTTTAATGTATTTATTTTTTATTTATTATAATGTGTAGTGTTAAGTGTTTTTCACTCTTTTTTTACTTATACTTACTTGAACTTGAACCAGTGATGCTCTGATCGCTGGTTCAAGTCCAATACATTTCTCTACAATACTATTTTATTGTAGAGCAGTGTAAACTGTCTGAGCATGCTTGCGCAGATCGGGCAGCTCCGGGGCACATGGCAGTCCTCAGAGCTGCCCAGAAGAGGATCGGATCCCCCGGTAAGCGGCGCGGGGGATCCGATCCATAGCGCAAACACCCTTACACGCCGCTGTCATGCTTGACCGGGGCGTGTAAGGGGTTAACACCCGCGATCGGAGTTGGCTCTGTTCGCGGGTGTTAGCGCAGGCTGTCAGCTGTGACAGATTTGTGAGCCGGTGCCAGAAGCAGGACGTTATAGCACGTCCCCGTGTGCTTAGCATGTAGCCCCGGGGACGTACTATAACGTCCTGGTGCTCCTAGGGGTTAATATACTGTCTAGAAACCCTCTTATTAAGTAGAGCAGCAGCCTCCACTCCATAATAAATTGTCCATTAGCAGCAGTCACAGGGCGTGTGCTCTGATATACAGAATAGTTTGATAGGCAGACAGCCTCAGTGTGCGTTCACACGTGGTGTATGCACTGCACTTAAAAACGCAATGCAAATGCAAGGGGTCGATCGCATATGCATTTCCAGCAGATGTGATTCCTAACAAACATCAGATACTTGTTAGCAATCACATCCATTTCACTGGAAATGTAGATTGGGCAGCATGACGCCCTCGAGCGTTTGTAAAGGCAAATGTAGATGTAGATATAAAGATATGAGATTGATGGATAGATATATGATAGATAGAGATAGATAATAGATGGATGGATAGGTAAATATGAGAGAGAGAGACAGATATGAGATAGATAGGAGATGATAGATAGATAGATATGAGATGGATAGATATGAGATGGATAGATATGAGATGGATAGATATTAGATAGATATGAGATGGATAGATATGAGATGGATAGATATTAGATAGATATGAGATGGATAGATATGAGATGGATAGATATTAGATAGATATGAGATAGATAGATATGAGATGGATAGATATCAGATAGATATGAGATAGATAGATGACTGTGCTTTCCTACCTACATTACTGTGTTCAGGGGTCCCGCGGCTATCTGCAAGAAGAACAGAGCACATTGAACAGTGACAGCCGCGAGCCCACTGTCTCTAAGGGCCAGATCCTTATGCCCCTGCCCAATTCTATTATGTGGGAGCAGCTGTATCAAACTGCTCTCTTCTCCCCGCAGTGGTGTCTATGGGAACCACAATAACATTTAGCGCTCCCGACAGCCGGAGGTTCATTGGTGACAGCACGCGTGCCCACAGGAACGGCTCTGCGACAACCTAAGAAGTTGTCGCTCAGTACATATCCCATGGGTTCCATACTTTAGCAAAGAGATCTGCTTGATTATTCATGGAGGCTGTCATTGGGAGATATTTATCATTCGCTGGCACAATATAGTCCCCATATTGCTTGTAAAAACGAACCCTGTATGCCTACATGTCTTAGGACTTGGAGCACGAAGGACCAATTTAGCCTGTCAAAGGCCTTTTCTGCATCAAGACTAAAAAGTAAGGCCTGTTCATACATTTTAGTCACTTCATCTATAAAGTCTACTGCTCTCCTCGTATTATCCCCTCCCTGACGGCCCAGGACACACCCAACTTGATCCCTATGGATCAGCTGCGGGAGCCACTGTATCAGCCGGTTGGCTAAAATTTTTGTATGAACATTAAGGTATGCATTGAGGAGCACAATTGGCCTATAGCTGGAGCAATCCACCAGATCTTTTCCCGGCTTGGGAAGTAAGTTAATGTTTGAATGTGTTGTGGTTTGTGAAGGTGCTTCGTCCGTCATGTAAGCATTAAACACTTTCACCATGTGTGGTAATAGGACTTGTAGGAATGTCTGATAATAAAGATATGTCAGACTGTCAGGTCCCGGTGCTTTCTAATTTGGTGAGTCCATCACCACATCCTCAAGTTCCTCTGCCAAAATGGCAGTATTAAGAAGTTTAATAGCTTCTGCTGGGAGTTGAGGTAAAGAACAGGAGTCTAGAAACACATTCAAAAGTGTCTCCCTGCGCATAGGGCAGTGTGTCTTGCAGGATGTGCAGCTTAGAAAAGTATTTGTGAAACTGGCCCGCTATCAATGTTGGTTCCTGCAATAGAGATCCCTTGCTGTCTCGTTTAACATGTGGAGCCCTTGCTCCATGGTTTATACAGTGACCCCGCATTACCACCTTGTGTGCCTCCCATAGTACTGATTTATATGTGACCGTATCTACGTTAAAATGAAAGTATTCTTTAATTGCTAAGGTGAGAGTCTCTCGTATATGCAGGATTTTCAATAAGGCCTCATTCAGTCTCCAGTGACAGGTACGTGTGTGTTGAAAGTCATCCCTGAATTTTAGTGTCACTGGAGGATGGTCTGACCATGAGATGAAACCCACCTCCGCATATTGAAACATACGCAAAATTTAGGTATCTCCAAAAAAATTATCAATCCGGGTATGGGTGCCATGGGGTGGGGAGAAAAACATAAATGCCTTATCTCTAAGTCTGCATACTCACCATAAGTCATACAAAGAAAAGCGCCTAACCAGTTTACGAAACGCAGTAGCCAAGCCCTTTTGGGATATGCTTATTGGTGCATTTTCTATCGCTAGTCTGTCCATGGATTCTGAAAAAATGAGATTGAAATCCCCTCTTTCTAATAACGGGGCAGATGGCAATTTAGAGATCGTGTTCAGAACCTTACTTAGGAACCTAACCTGAGAGGAGTTTGGGGCGTATACATTACAAAGATTAATCGGGTTTCCGTTTAATACACCTTGTAGTTTAATATATCTACCCATAGGGTCAATCGATACCAAAATTACCTTCATTGGGCATGTGGTAGAAGGAAGGATCGCCACCCCTGCCTTTTTGCTATTGTGTGATGCCAAATAAGGCAAATGTGCCCTTGGAATCATAATGCATGTCCTGTAAGAAGACTATATCCACCTTATGTAGCTTAAGTGCTCTAAGTATTAGTCTTCGTTTTGCAGGAGAGTTCAGTCCTTAACGTTCAGTGTGAGGAGATTAACCATACAGTAGTAGTATCTTACCCCAGATGAGAAAGGCACTAGTTTTAACTAACCCTGACTTCGGCTCTAGATGCACACAGCTCAGTTGACGAGGAGAAGAAGATCCTGTCTTTGCCTTCAGTTAGCATAAGCCTCAGATGTTTGTGGTCTCGGGTAAAGGATCAGATAATTTTCTGTCTATTGAGTCCCAGTTAGGATGTCTGAGAAAAATGGAGAGGGACGGGTCAGAAGAGATTGGGGAGATGGTGTAATCACAAGACAAAGTTTACAGATAAGGAGGTATACATGGAAAATCCCAGTTCCACAGATTCTATTACACAACTATCATTTTCAAAACCAACTGCTTATTATCTAAATTTGTTATAGAAATGAATAATATCCAGCCTGCAATAAAGTTGAAATGTATTTTGGGGGAAAAAGTTCATTTTCTAGGTAAATATTGACTTTGCAATTAATTGCTGTTAAGCTGATCACTCTTTATAACATTCTGGAGTATATGCAAATTGCCATTATAAGACCTGATGCAGTAGCCTTGTAAAAATTAACATTTGTATAATTCTCAAAACTTTTGGCTATGACTGTATATCTATGTATATGTGGGTGTTTATGGTGTGTGTGTTTACATGATGTATGTGTGTAAATATGTGTATGGTGTTTGAGTGTGTTTGATATATGTTGCTTGTGTATATACTGTATTTGTGTAAATGATGTATGGTGTGTATATACTGTATGTAATGTGTTTTATACTGTACGTATGTGTGGGTTTGCTATATGTATGTATAAGCAGTATGTTTCTATATGGTCTGTTTATACTGTATACTACAAGAATTTGCGATTATTATATGACTACGCTGCCTCCATGCCATGTGGCATGGAGGGGATGTAGAGGGGTGCAGCTGCCAGCAGAGTGGGCAGGTAAGGAGCGTTCCATGTCCCATGCTATGTGCTTTTCAAAAGCCTGCAAACTTTGGTTTGAAGATTTTTTAACAAAACTACACAAGTTCGGACCTGACGTAGTTTTGCCCAGTGGCACAGCAGCCTGACAAATATATCAGAGATTTAAGTCTATGGATGTATCAACCAGGACACGTGGTGGCATGGGCACTGTCATACACTGGCACACGAACACAGGAGTATGAAAATTCCCCCCTATATGTCTAAGTATATTATGTGTATGTACTGTATGTGTTTAATGTGTATAATGTCTATGTACTATGTGATTATCATAATATCATAGTTTATAAGGTTGAAAAATGACACTTGTCCATCAAGTTCAACCAAGGAAGGGAAGGGATTGCATGAAGAAGGGATTTAGGGGAAACAATTCTATATAACATAACCATCAATGTTATTTAGGTGTAAAAAGGCATCTAGACCCTTCTTGAAGCTCTCTGCTGTCCCTGCTGTGACCAGCGCCTGAGGCAGGCTATTCCACAGATTGACAATTCTCATAGTAAAAACGCCCTGTCGACTCCAGTGATTATACCTTGATTTCTCCAAATGGAGACAGTGCCCCCTCGTCTTTTGATTTGATTTAATCTGAAACAATTTACCACTATATTTTTTGTATGGACCATTCATATATTTAAATAAATTAATTATGTCCCCTACTAGTCATCTCTTTTCCAGACTAAATAAATCTATTTGTTTTAATCTTTCCTCCATACCCCTTATCATTTTTGTGGCTCTACATTGAACCCTCTCCAGCTCCAGGGCATCCTTTTAATGGACCGGTGCCTAGAACTGGACAGCATATTCCAGGTGAGGCCGAACCAATGCCTTGTACAGTGGTAATATTACATCCCTATCACGAGAGTCCATACCAATTTTGATACATGACAAGATCCTACTGGCTTTAGAGGCAGCTGATTGACATTGCATGCTGTTATTCAATTTATGATATACTAGTACCCCCAGGTCCTTCTCAACAAGGGACTCTCCCAGATTTACTCTCCCAAGGACATATTTTGCCTTTGGATTATTAGCCCCAAGGTGCATAACCTTACATTTATCCACATTGAACCTCATTTGCCAAGTGGATTACCAAACATTCATTTTGTCCAAGTCACCCTGCAGCCTATGAACATCCTCCAAAGACTGTATTACACTACAAAGCTTGGTGTCATCTGCAAAAATAGACACAGTGCTATTAATTCCTACCTCTATATCATTAATAAATATATTAAATAGTAGAGGGCCAAGCAAAGAACCCTGGGGTACACCACTCATAACTGGTGACCGAGTAGGAATCATTGACCACAACTCTCTGGATACGATACTTCAGCTAGTTCAGGCGTCTTTGAGGGACTGTGTCAAATGCCTTTGCAAAGTCCAAGAACACAATATCCACAGCTGGTCCTCCATCCAGGCATCTGCTCACCTCTTCATAGAAGCAGATCAGGTTAGTTTGACAACTTCTATTCTTAGTAAACCCATGCTGGCTGTCACTTATTATACTATTTGATGTCACATTCTCCAGTATATAGTCTCTTACTAACTCTTCCAATAGTTTCCCCAGAATGGAAGTTAAGCTTACAGGCCTGTAATTGCCTGGCGAAGTTCTAGAGCCCTTTTTATATATTGGCACCACATTTGCCTTGCGCCAGTCACCACATTTGCCTTGCGCCAGTCGTGTTTCCCAAATATTTCAGATTTGCTCCGATTTGCCCCTGCATTTTGGCGCACACGATCGGATTGTGGCGCTTTGGCGCCGGCATTCACGTGACAGAAATCGGGGATGTGGCCGTCGTAAAACCCGACGGATTCGGAAAAAACGTGGAATTAAAAAAAAAATTGTGCCGTAAGAATAGTACTCCCGCCGGGCAGAAGAAGGTGAACTCCGTCGGACTTCAGCGCAGCAGCGACACCTGGTGGATTTTCGGGAGCACAGACCTTAGTGAATCCCGGCAGACCCGAATCAGCATCGGAGAACGCGCCACTGGATCGCGACTGGACTGGGTAAGTAAATTTTCCCCATTGATTTAATTGAGCTTAGATTGGATGTCTACATTCAGCCAGTCCAGAATATTACAGGATGCATGACCTGTACTCACACCACTCACGTCAGAAGTTCTTTCTTTTATCGTATAAATGGAGCTAAAAAACCTATTAAGTATCTCCGCCTTCTCTTGGTCTCCAGTCATCGATGCCCCATTTTCAGAATAAAGGGGTCCAAACTGTTCGGATCCATTTTTTTTTACATTGATATACTTTTTTGCTATCTTTAGCCACCTGTCTTTCATTTTGTATTTTGGATGATTTGATTTCCTTTTTACAGATTTTGGTAAGATTTTTGTAAGTATTGAAAGCCTCCGGTGACCCGTCAGATTTATATTTTTTGAATGCCCTCTTTTTGTCATTAATTGCCCTTTTACCTATTGGAATAAATTTAGAAGTATAAAAACCCAGGATAGATTTGAATTCCTCCCATTTAACATTGGTATCATCATATGACAGTATCTGATCCCAGTATATATCCTGTAGTGCAGCCCTGAGTTTCTGGAAATTAGCCCTCTTAAAATTCA